>NC_064629.1:198970249-201370249 GCF_023864275.1 Schistocerca cancellata
CTCCTCCCGCCCTCCCGCCCCCTCTTTTTGTCCATCTCCTCGTCTTTCCTTCCTCCGTCCATCTCCTCCTGCCCCCCTCTCTGTGTCCATCCCTTCCCATGCCTACCTCTTCCTCCTCCCCTCCCTCTGTCCAACTCCTCCTCCCCCATATACGTGTCCATCTCTTCCTTCTCCTTCTCTGTCCGTCTATCCTTTCCTCCCCATGCACTCTCTCCATGTTACGGTCCCCATCCCATAGGACGTTGCTGGTTCTTGCCCTCACAGTATTTCTCTCCAGGTAAGTGATGTGTACCAAGAATGGACCAAGTCGATCCAGGGATTTAGGAGCACTTTCTTATTCGCGGCTTTGTGTGTGTACGCACATGTCACATATATTTCATTTGTATTTAACATATTTCTTACATATTTGTACAACTGTTTCACCTGAATCTCTAGCGAATTTCGTCTTGCAGTTTCGTTTTCACACAACTCAATGTTCATGACGTCATCTCTCCTGAACTATATGCGTCCAATGATATACTCTCGCTGGCACTTTCAGTGCTTTAAGTGAATAGTGTCTGCAAAGCGTGTCGTGAAAATAGTGACAAAAAAGTAATAAACTAAAACGTCGTGCCTCATGCGTCAATTTTATTGCATGAACAGTGAAAATGTAGTAAGTGACAAACTTCTTTCCTTTCTTCATTTTGTTTGGGTTTTCAGGGAGAAAAAGGTTCTTAAAAGTTTGAAATTACGTTTAAAGTTTGTTACATGTCATCAAGAGCTCTCATTCTCAAATATTGGATGAATAAAGTCTGGGTATTCGCGCGTCTTAGGCTACCTAAATTTTTCGCGCCCACCCCTATCCCCTTGAGAGGTAGTTAGTTCTTACCTCCGCAGCAACTTTTCCCAGACAGTATTCGATATGTGTACCAAATTTGGTTGAAACTCATCCAGTGGTTTAGGACAAGATGTGTAACACACATACATACAATTTTATATAATACACTACTGGCCATTAAAATTGCTAAACCAAGAAGAAATGAACATGATAAACGGGTATTCATTGGACAAATATATTATACTAGAACTGACACGTGATTACATTTGCACGGAATTTGGGTGCATAGATCCTGAGAAATCAGTACTCAGAACAACCACCTCTGGCCGTAATAACGACCTTGTTACGCCTGGGCATTGAGTCAAAGAGAGCTTGGATGGCGTGTACTGGTACAGCTGCCCATGCAGCTTCAACACGATACCACAGTTCATCAATAGTAGTCACTGGCGTATTGTGAGGAGGCAGTTGCTCGGCCACCATTGACCAGACGTTTTCAATTTGTGAGAGATCTGGAGAATGTGCTGGCCAGGGCAACAGTCGAACGTTTTCTGTATACAGAAAGGACCATACAGGACCTGCAACATGCGGTCGTGCATTATCCTGCTGAAATCTATGGTTTCGCAGGGATCGAATGAAGGGTAGAACCACGGGTCGTAACACATCTGAAATGTAACGTCCACTGATCAAAGTGCCGTCAATTCGAACAAGAGGTGACCGAGACGTGTAACCAATAGCACCCCATATCATCACGCCGGGTGATAGACAGTATGGCAAAGACGAATATACGCTTCCAGTGGGCGTTCACCGCGACGTCGCCAAACTCGGGTGCGACCATCATGATGCTGTAAACAGAACCTGGATTCATCCGAAAAAATGACGTTTTGCCATTCGTGCACCCTGGTTCGTCGTTGAGTACACCACGTGCAGATGGTTGTTGTCTTGCAAAAGTCCCCATCTGTTGACTCATGGATCTAGACGTGGCTGCACGATCCGTTACAGCCATGCGGATAAGATGCCTGTCATCTCGACTGCTAGTGATACGAGGCCGTTGGGATCCAGCACGGTGTTCCGTATTACCGTCCTGAACCCACCGATTCCATATTCTGCTAACAGTCGTTGGATCTCGACCAACGCGAGCAGCAATGTCGCGATACGATAAACCGCAATCGCGGTAGGCTACAATCCGACCTTCATCAAAGTCGGAAACGTGATGGTACGTATTTCCCCTCCTTACACGAGGCATCACAACAACGTTTCACCAGGCAACGCCGGTCAACTGCTGTTTGTGTATGAGAAATCTGTTGGAAACTTTCCTCATGTCAGCAAGTTGTAGGTGTCGCCACCGGCGCCAACCTTGTGTGATGCTCTGAAAAGCTAATCATTTGCATATCACAGCATCTTCTTTCTGTCGTTTAAATTACGTGTCTGTACAACGTGATCTTCGCGGTGTAGCAATTTTAATGGTCAATCGTGTGTAAGGATGCTCCCGAAAGTACAAAACGTTTTGGCATAAGTAAATAAAGACGAAAGAAATCAACACTAAGCTTTATTTGCGGCGTTAGAGTACCTTTCTCTATTTTCAATGTAATCGTCATAGCTGCCATAGCACTTATTTTAACGTGAGACCAGTTTTTCCACTCCCTTGCTGTACCGCTCTACCGCCAAAGATCTGAGCCATGATGTCACTGCTTGTGTGTCTTCGTCGTTTGCGAACTGTTCCTTCAGGTTCGTGAAAAAGTAAAAATCACTTAGTGCCAAGTCAGGGCTGAAAGGAGAGTGTCCAGACATTTCCCACTATAGTCGCTGATGTTCCTGCTCTGTTCGTGCTGAGCCGGCCGTGGTGGCCGAGCGGTTCGAGGCGCTACAGTCTGGAACCGCGCAACCGCTACGGTCGCAGGTTCGAATCCTGCCTCGGGCATGGATGTGTGTGATGTCCTTAGGTTAGTTAGGTTTAACTAGTTCTAAGTTCTAGGGGACTGATGACCTTAGAAGTTAAGTCCCATAGTGCTCAGAGCCATTTGAATTTGTTCGTGCTGATGCATGAAATCTCGCATAATCGTGAATCAAAAACACCTTTGCTGACAACATTCCGCGTACCGTACTCATAAGAGAGATAGACAGTAGTCGGCAAGGACCAAGACAGGAGCCGCATTTGTTGAATTAAACCAAAAACACATACGGAAACGAATTAATGAGCAATATTGGAACCATTTCAAATAAGAGTCAGATCATTCTATACTCCAATTTTTTGTTTTGGATGAGTCATGGTCCCCCACTTCAAGTCAAAAATTACAAAGGGCGAAGGCGATTTAACCTACGGGACAGGGTATCCATGTTTTATACGTAAAAGGGACTCTTAATGTTGATTACCTTCTTCTTCTTCCCGCCATCCCGTAGGAACGGTGTCCGCTTTTGGGGTCAATGCTCGCTATTTCTTACAATCTAGCGCTTCCTATGGATTTAGGCTTCTTGATCTTAGGTCTGCGTTTGTACTGTCTAGCCACCGTAAGTTAGGTCTTCTACCTTGTCTCTGGCCTTAGACAGTGAGATGCTAGGCTGAGCTAATAGCTAAAGTAGGTGGTGCCCATATGATGTGTCCACTGAATATTTTCATTGATTGGAGCCACCAGCTATTTGTCGGACCATTGTATTGTTCAAATGGCTCTGAGCACTATGGGACTTAACTGCTGTGGTCATCAGTCCCGTAGAACTTAGAACTACTTAAACCTAACTAACGTAAGGACAACACACACGTCCATCCCCGAGGCAGGATTCGAACCTGCGACCGTAGCGGTCGCACGGTTCCAGACTGTAGCGCCTAGAACCGCTCGGACACTCCGGCCGGCCAATGTATTGTTGATGTGGTCGATCAGAGAAATGCCTATGACCCTCTCAGTATCCTTGCAACGAGTAAAATAATAACCGGTTAGAACTACGCAAGTTTTCTGGACGGTAGTATTAAAGAATACATACGTATTCAAGTTATCAGCAGAAATAGAACAGAATGATAGCTCACCACATAAAGGTACCTGTTGCTGTAGATGTTGAATTCGCACTGTTCCGACATGCGTTGTATACTTATACTCCTCGACAATCGCTGCTTGTCGGCTGTAACAGTTTCTGGACACGTCCAAGCTCTCTGCAGCGCTTGCCTCTTTCAGAACCGGGAATAATTCTTTTATTCCAGAAACTTCCCTCGATAGGTGGAAAACTGGAGTATATTAAATATGGCCTGCATGAACATCCACTCTATTCACAAGATTTCACAGCCGCTGATACAAGCTCATTTCTTTACTCAAAGAAATTTGTGCCCCGAAACGTTTTTGAGTTGTCAAGTGGTTATGGTTACGGGTTACTGCAAATGGTTATTTGGTAAAACTTCTAGAATCATGCATCAGGAATGGGATATAGTTGCTGGAAAACGTAATTTCCTCAAAAGGGGACTAGATAGAAAAAATACGACTAATAAGTAGGTCGGGAAATTTTCACGTTGCCCTCTCATTATACGTAACGGACGGCTAACGTTTTTGGTGATGCTACAGCCATTCGGAAATTGCGTGCTTCTATAGCGTAACGCGCAGCGTGCTAACTTTGCGAGACAGGGAAGTGAACCAGACCCGTGCCAGATCCGCGCGGCGGATTAACGACGATGGTCCAGTACAGCACCCGGGATGAGTGTCGTCACAGCCGATTTTTCACGCTCGTTTAGACAAGTACTGGGCTGGCCCTCAGTGTCCAACTCAGAAAATATATACACCAACATTTAAAATGAGAAAACATGTGCAACAAAGTTTACACGATTCAGACAGATGGCGTAAACGACTTCCCTCCATTATGCTGACTGCAGACAAAGGCGATAGCAAAGGCATATGACCACAATCTTAAAACAAAACGAATTTTCCAAATCATGACAAACAGGAGAGCTTTACATATGTAGGTGAGAGATGGCGGCCGACCTCTGTAGACCTGTGACTTGAGTCAACTCCAGTTATAATTTGGACGGTGTCGAGACATTGGAGATCAGACACTAGGGAGAGAGCTTCAGAGCTAGAAGTCTGCAGCTAGCGCTTATGCTCGCTCGAACTGCTCGGTGCATGTGGTTCCGCTTAAGTCCAACAGATGGCAATACAGTCGCGTTGGACGCGGATTGCAACTGCACTCGACTTCCATCACGCTAGTTCGAACAGAGACCCACGAGAAAGACAGGCCGTGGCGCATACGTCACATCACGTGACATGACAAGTCTCAGGCGGGGAGCGTGTAATTATTTCAGACTAGTTTAATGATTCTTAACTGCGCGCTTAAATGCATGCAAGCGCTCGACAGCACAAGACTCAGATCATGGGTGTGTACATTTTCGTTGACATATTGATTTACCGTGGATCTTACAAGGAGCCGGGAGTTCGCGAAGTATGGGGGACAAGACGACTCGAGGCCTACGAGAAAGACGAGCGTAGGCGCGTACGTCACGAAGGTAGGCCTGAGCTCGCTCGCTCTCTCAACTCGGCAGACAAGCTGCGTTTCTACACCTATTAACTCTTAACTAGGTGTGTAGGTACAAACGAAAATTGAATCTTCTACTGGAATCCGCTGTCATTGGAGTCTTACTTTTATTAGTTCTACGTTGATCGGAAGTCTATAGGCCTACTTATAATTCGTTACAGCTATAGTGGGGTACAATAAAATTAAAATCATGCCAGAATGATTATCAGCTGCATAAGGCACTACTTCTTTTATGAAATGAAGACTGTTAAGCAGAAGAGACTACATGCTATAAACAAGCCATTATACCATTTGTGGGTATTGATATTAAATTAAATTTTGTTGTAGTACTGTTAATCAGTAAGGCTTCACAATAACAGAGTCCAGTAGAAGATGCAATTCTCGTTAGTACGTACATGCCCAGCTTCGAGTTAACAAGTGTAGAAACGCCTTTTGTCTGCTGAGTTGAGCGAGCGAGCGATTTCAGGCCTGTCTTCGTGACGTACGCCCTGCGGCCTGTCTTTCTCATGGGCCTCGAGGCGACTAGCGTGACGTCACAAGTTTGTTGCCCAGGGGGGGGGGGGGGGGTCGTGTTTATCATGGGCCCTGCGTCCGAGCGTACAGTGATCGAACGGCCCGACCGTCTAAGGTCCCATTAAAATTACCTGTTAGTTAAAACTTCACTCGCTGGAGCCAGTTTCCTCCAATTAGAGCGCTCATGTCACGTCCAGACCGTTCGCCGTTGCCAAATTGCCACAACAATTGGTCAGTTCACTTTGAATTCCTCATCTGGAAATCTTTCCCAATGTGTATGCTTATCGAATCATAGGCCTGGCACTTTTATTTTGAATTTCATCATACATGATAACAACACCACAAACGCCGGCCAGAGTGGCCGTGCGGTTCTAGGCGCTACAGTCTGGAACCGAGCGACCGCTACGGTCGCAGGTTCGAATCCTGCCTCGGGCATGGATGTGTGTGATGTCCTTAGGTTAATTAGGTTTAATTAGTTCTAAGTTCTAGGCGACTGATGACCTCAGAAGTTAAGTCGCATAGTGCTCAGAGCCAGCCAACACCACAAACAAAATACACACATAATGATGCTGATGAAATACGCACGTTTCATACACAGCACTAACTAACCACTACTGGATACAGCCGCTCAAGATGCGATTCAGCGTCACATATGCGGTTATCATAATCAGAGTGATCGGCTTACATTACATAAGCTTTGCACGACATTAAGTGAAACCGAATTTTTGAAGGCTGCAATTCATCATTGCGACAGCACGACGAGTTAGAAACAGAGGACGTTGTCTATTGTTCTACTTTGCCGCAATGGTTAGCATTTTAACCTGCCATGCTAAAGCTCGCAGATTCGAATCTCGTCAAAAGCAGTCGCTTTTTTATTTCGAAATCTAACTGAAAGATTTTGATTATCATTTTTATTAAATTAATTAGTTTAAATGTATTTTTTTCTAATTCTCTGCCACGTTATTTTCATTATAGTATTGACTTATTTTTCTACCTATCATTATTTTTCGTATGGAATCTGCCTGTGTCGTCTATAGCCTGCAGCCAAGTGCCAACCAGGTTTGTTCGTTGGTTGGTAACGCGGCAGCTCGTGTAGCCAGTGAGAGAACAGTTTCAGTAACCAGTGACAGCGAGAAATTATAGTTTGCTTTTAGCGCTGAAACTGAACTTTTTCTGTCTTCAGTTTGCTCGTAGAGATTAGCTTTAACAGTCGCGAACAAAGCGATTGTGATTTTAGATTTGCCATAGATCGCTGACCACTGCTTTCTCGGATACATTACTGACAACGAGGTTGTGGTTAGCTTAGGACACGAGTCGAAATTTAGGGCTGCAAAACGCGTCGTTTGCCATGGTTCAGTCATTAGTCACTTAGAATCAGCAGTAAACAAACCATCTCATACTTCCGACTTACCTTGCGGCAGCCACTTCCAACATTGCTCCGCATTATACATTAACAGCATTTGTGAAGGGACTTGCCGTGTTGTGTGTTATCTATAACCGAGAGGAAGTCGGTGATCGATGTGGCAACACTGTAGTGGCAAGTAACAAAAGTCAACTACCAAGTAATTTTAAACAGACAATATTTACCCGAACTGCGCTGAGATGCTCGTTGCAAGATCATGACTCGTGAACGTGACACGAAGGTGAGTGTGAAAGCGAAATTGTTTCGAAAGAATATAGCCTGGATGCGAAAGATGGTGGTCGTAACAGCGTCTGGCAAAGATTTTCAGCAGCGTAGAAATCATGCCAGCTTCAGGTCAGGTCAGGTGCTCCACTCTCCTGCCTTACACGTCCAATAACACACTCAGATGTTTAGGACGGGTGGTAGGGACAGAGCATCGAGTGACATTATACTGAGTGCACTATCCGAAAATTACCTCGAGCAATTAAACAGAGAACCGACTCGTGGAGATAACATCTTGGACCTACTGATAACAAACAGACCCGAACTTTTCGACTCTGTATGTGCAGAACAGGGAATCAGTGATCATAAGGCCGTTGCAGCATCCCTGAATATGGAAGTTAATAGGAATATAAAAAAAGGGAGGAAGGTTTATCTGTTTAGCAAGAGTAATAGAAGGCAGATTTCAGACTACCTAACAGATCAAAACGAAAATTTCTGTTCGGACACTGATAATGTTGAGTGTTTATGCGAAAAGTTCAAGGCAATCGTAAAATGCGTTTTAGACAGGTACGTGCCGAGTAAAACTGTGAGGGACGGGAAAAACCCACCGTGGTACAACAACAAAGTTAGGAAACTACTGCGAAAGCAAAGAGAGCTTCTCTCAAAGTTTAAACGCTGCCAAAACCTCTCAGACAAACAGAAGCTGAACGATGTCAAAGTTAGGCGTAAGGAGGGCTATGCGTGAAGCGTTCAGTGAATTCGAAAGTAAAATACTAGGTACCGACTTGACAGAAAATCCTAGGAAGTTCTGGTCTTACGTGAAATCAGTAAGTGGCTCGAAACAGCATGTCCAGACACTCCGGGATGATGATGGCATTGAAACAAAGGATGACAAGCGTAAAGCTGAAATACTAAACACCTTTTTCCAAAGCTGTTTCACAGAGGAAGACCGCACTGCAGTTCCTTCTCTAAATCCTCGCACAAACGAAAAAATGGCTGACATCGAAATAAGTGTCCAAGGAATAGAAAAGCAACTGGAATAACTCAACAGAGGAAAGTCCACTGGACCTGACGGGATACCAATTCGATTATACACAGAGTACGCGAAATAACTTGCCCCCCTTCTAACAGCCGCGTACCGCAAGTCTCTAGAGGAACGGAAGGTTCCAAATGATTGGAAAAGAGCACAGGTAGTCCTAGTCTTCAAGAAAGGTCGTCGAGCAGATTCGCAAAACTATAGACCTATATCTCTGACGTCGATCTGTTGTAGAATTTTAGAACATGTTTTTTGCTCGAGTATCATGTCGTTTTTGGAAACTCAGAATCTACTATGTAGGAATCAACATGGATTCCGGAAACAGCGATCGTGTGAGACCCAACTCGCTTTATTTGTTCATGAGACCCAGAAAATATTAGATATAGGCTCCCAGGTAGATGCTATTTTTCTTGACTTCCGGAAGGCGTTCGATACAGTTCCGCACTGTCGCCTGATAAACAAAGTAAGAGCCTACGGAATATCAGACCAGCTGTGTGGCTGGATTGAAGAGTTTTTAGCAAACAGAACACAGCATGTTGTTATCAACGGAGAGACGTCTACAGACGTTAAAGTAACCTCTGGCGTGCCACAGGGGAGTGTTATGGGACCATTGCTTTTCACAATATATATAAATGACCTAGTAGATAGTGTCGGAAGTTCCATGCGGCTTTTCGCGGATGATGCTGTAGTATACAGAGAAGTTGCAGCATTAGAAAATTGTAGCGAAATACAGGAAGATCTGCAGCGGATAGGCACTTGGTGCAGGGAGTGGCAACTGACCCTTAACATAGGCAAATGTAATGTATTGCGAATACAAAGGAAGAAGGATCCTTTATTGTATGATTATATGATAGCGGAACAAACACTGGTAGCAATTACTTCTGTAAAATGTCTGGGAGTATGCGTGCGGAACGATTTGAAGTGGAATGATCATATAAAATTAATTGTGGGTAAGGCGGGTACCAGGTTGAGATTCATTGGGAGAGTCCTTAGAAAATGTAGTCCATCAACAAAGGAAGTGGCTTACAAAACACTCGTTCGACCTGTACTTGAGTATTGCTCATCAGTGTGGGATCCGTACCAGATCGGGTTGACGGAGGAGATAGAGAAGATCCAAAGAAGAGCGGCGCGTTTCGTCACAGGGTTATTTGGTAACCGTGATAGCGTTACGGTGATGTTTAACAAACTCAAGTGGCAGACTCTGCAAGAGAGGTGCTCTGCATCGCGGTGTAGCTTGCTCGCCAGGTTTCGAGAGGGTGCGTTTCTGGATGAGGTATCGAATATATTGCTTCCCCCTACTTATACCTCCCGAGGAGATCACGAATGTAAAATTAGAGAGATTAGAGCGCGCACAGAGGCTTTCAGACAGTCGTTCTTCCCGCGAACCATACGCGACTGGAACAGGAAAGGGAGGTAATGACAGTGGCACGTAAAGTGCCCTCCGCCACACACCGTTGGGTGGCTTGCGGAGTATAAATGTAGATGTAGATGTAGATATCTAAAAGCACATGTTTGCAGAACACAAAGTGCGAGTTCGAAAAATTTCCAGTTTCAGTTAAAGGTACGATAACTAAAAAAGTGTGTAGAAATTATTGCAGAGATCTTTGATCTTTTACATTAAGATCAGATGGTGAATTGAGGACTTTGTCAGGAGCTTGCGGAGAACTGGAGCCTCTGAGAAGCTTACTGATTATAACAACAACGCTGCAAAAGAACTCGAGACATGTTTAGACGCACTGAAAGCTGCACCAGAATTGCTGGAAGACGAGAAATATAATACAACTCAGTTTACTTTTTTTATGAGTGCATAAACTGGAAAGTCATTGTAATGCATAGTCTGAAGACATAGAGGTACAGTTTCTTGTTTAATATACACGGTGCTCGCCCTAGAAATGAAAGTCGTACTTTACTACGAAACAATATTTTCAGTATCACTCATATTTTGCCAGTACAGTTTAAACTTCCATATTATCGTCTAGGAGCTGTAAACCCCTACGGTCGCTGACAGAGCGCTGTCTCTGCCTCATAGAGATTGAAAGTCGGCATTCGGACTTTACGCAGAATAGCAACATTTTTGTTACCGTGCATTATATTACATTACATCAATGTACTGCTTCCGATTATTAAAAATCATGCCCGTATCTGATAGAGATGTGACACTTCTATGATGATATATCGGTTCTAGGTAAGCTAGAACAAAATGTGAGATAGTAATATCTGCCGGCCAGTGTGGCCGAGCGGTTCTAGGCGCTTCAGTATGGAACCGCGCGACCGCTACGGCCGCAGGTTCGAATCCTGCCTCGAGTATGGAAATGTATGATGTCCTTAGGTTAGTTAGGTTTAAGTAGTTCTAAGTTCTAGGAGACTGATGACCTCTGATGTTAAGTCCCATAGTGCTCAGAGCCATTTGAACCAGCCAGTAATATCTTACTCTTTTTGTGGTATCTGTAAATATTTATTTTATGTCAGTCGCGCTCATCAGCCAAAAAATGTAGTATTTGTTTTCGAGTGAATAGACTGTGCACCATGTCATACTCAATCCACCGATGAGGTTGCCTTGTATTTAATCCGAATGGAAAGTGGTGCCGTCGACGATCTGCCTGCGAGGTGGAAGCTCAAAAATGGTTCAAATGGCTCTGAACACTATGGGACTTAACAGCTGAGGTCATCGGTCCCCTAGAACTTAGAACTACTTAAACCTAACTAACCTAAGGACATCACACATATCCATGCCCGAGGTAGGATTCGAACCTGCGACCGTAGCAGTCGCAAGCTTCCGGACTGAAACGCCTAGAACCGCTCGGTCACCGCGGCCGGCGAGGTGGGAGTGTAACAGTAATATCTTCGCTAAGCTATCTAATCTATCGAGAACAAGGTTTTGTGGTCAGCCTCAAATGCGGCTACCGAAAGATATTACAGTCGACATGGAACGTTATTTCGGACAAACGAAGTAAACTTCATCCGAAAAAAAGTTAGATGAAATTCTGATAATTCATTCTGATTACCACGCTAACAGTGAATAATTCGGAGATAATTTTGTTCCTCTTAGAGTTCTAATTTCTTAGGTTTTAAAATTCACACATGTAAATTTGAATCAGTTAAGCAGACGGCGTTATAAAAAACAGCATTGCGATTTTTCACTCCTAGACCGGCTATCATTACAAAATTTGGTGGTTACTTAGTTATCCTGCGAGACTTTAAAATGTTTCCAAATTTTCGTTATTGTATAAACCAAGCTATTTTCTCTAATGGATGACGAAGTTGTCACGATTCAGCAATATTCATCTACAGCGTACGTAAATTGATCTGAATGTAGTTCCATTAGATGGTGGGAGTACGTCACAAGCAACACCAACCTGCAGACACACAGGGCTACTACTGCTACTATTGGTAAAACGTTCACAATAGCAGAGCGGTGAGCGCGCCATGCCGGGCGGCCTCTCCCTTACCCCTTTCCCCCTAACCCCTCCACCACATCGCCTCCCTCCCCTCCCCTCCCCACCCGCCGAGCACCGCATTCGACCACAGCCTGTCCCCTCCGAGCATTCACACTCTTGAAAGCTATGCCGGCGAGCGGAGCCCACGAGCGGGTACTAGCGAGTGTAACGTCCAGTTCGCCGACCTGTAATTCAGACGCACTACTACTGTCACTTGCCGATTGTAACAGTTCCGGGACATGTAGAGGAACTCTGCCGTTGATAAATGTTACACCCTGCAGCGCTTGCCGCTCTTGTTAACTGGTAATAATCTTTTCACTTTCATTTCCTTCATAACGCTCACCTGTGGCAGAAATTGTCTGCTTTGTTGACTTTCTAAAAGAGAAAGGGCCTCATAATGACAAGCACGGTAGATTCTTCTGTATCTACATCCACATCAGAAGGCCTACTCCGCAAGCCATCTGACAGTGTGTAGTGGAGAGTTCTTCTGATACCACTAACTGATCTGATCTCTCCCTTCCCTATTCCACTCATGAATGTATTAGCTCTTAACTTCTCGAATTTTTCATCATGCTCGCGAGATTTATGTGGTAGGAAAGTAATATGTTGTCCGACTTCTCTCGGAAAGTACTCTCGCGAAATTTCAATACTAAATCTCTCCGTGATGCACATCTCCTCTCCCGTAGCGTGTGCCACTGGAGTTCGTTGAACTTTTCTATAAAGCTCTCACGACGACTAAACGATCCCGTGACGAAACGCGCTGCTGTATATCCTCTCTCTCTCTCTCTCTCTCTCTCTCTCTCCCCTACAAGTCCTACGCGGTAATGGTCCAAGATTGCTGAACAGTATTCAAGAATGGCACGAACAAGTGCCTTGTAAGTCACTTCTTTCATGGATGAGTTATATTTCCTTAAGATTCTTCCTAATGCCCACCCGGTTAGCCGTGCGGTCTAATGCACGGCTTTCCGGGCGGGAAGCAGCGCCTGGTCCTCGGCACGAATCCGCCAGGCGGACTTGTGTCGAGGTTCGGTGAGCCGGCCAGTCTGTGGATGGTTTTTAGGCGGTTTTCCATCTGCCACGGCGAATGCGGGCTGGTTTCCCTTATTCCGCCTCAGTATGTCGGCGATTGCTGCGCAAACAAGTTCCCCACGTACGCGTACACCACCATTACTCTACCACGCAAACGCAGGGGTTACACTCGTCTGGTGTGATACGTTCTCTGGGGGCGGGGGCTCCACACAATAACCCTGAGTTCGACGTGGGTCGGCGGAGGGGTGAAGTGGACTGCGGTAGTCGTCGTGGGGCTGTGGACCACTGCGGCTGCGGCGGGGACGGAGCCTCTCCGTCGTTTCTAGGCCCCCGGTTAACATACAATACAATACAAGATTCTTCTTATGAATCTGTCTGGCGTCTGCTATTCCTATTATTTGTTTTATGTAGTCATTCCACTTAGGGTCGCTCTGCTTAGTTACTCCTAGATATTTTGTGGTACATACCGCTTCCACCAGTTAATCATCAATAATGTAGTTGAGCAGTAGTGGATTTCTCTTCCTACGCATGCGTAATGTGTTTATTTACGTTCAGGATCAACTGCCAGAGACTGTACCATTCATCAATCTTCTATAAGTTATTCTGCAAATCGATACTATCTTCCAACGTTGCTACTTCCTTATAGACAACCTCATCATTTGCAAACAACCGTAGAGTTTCCGATGCTATCTACTGGATCATTTATACACTTCAAGGTGGCATCCTATCTGGGCCATGCACTGCTAGTGCAAGGCCCAAATTATCCGCCAATCTCCATTATTATTACTGAATTGACGGTTGCCATGGCAACCAGCAAAGTACGGAGGTCAAATTAAGAGTTCCGCACGCGTAATTATGCTTATCACAGGGATATTAAAACACACAATGAGCACAAGCTGCATTGTAGTAAAAACCACGTATTATGAAGAACTTTCCCATGGCAGAGTTCTCTGCCGGAAACCACTGCAAGTGGGCTCGGTGCTGAACAGCCGGGGGGAGATTTTATAACTCCCACAGAGAGGGCCGCCCGAGTCGGCATCCTGTGCAGAAGCGTCCCTTTGATCTTATCCTAGACCGGACGCCCGTACCAGACAATGGCGGCGCCGTCGCCAGCCAGCAGAGGGGCCTTCCGTGAATGCTGGAAACCGCACCGGTATCGTGCTGGGGCCACTGACCTCGGATGTTAAGTGAATGCCATCATCTACTGCTTTGTCCATGGTGAGAGATGATGCCTGAAATTTGGTATTCCCGACACACTCTTTACACTGTGGATCTCGGAATATTGAATTCCCTAACGATTTCCGAAATGGAATGTCCCATGCGTCTAGAATCAACTACCATTCCGCGTACAAAGTCTAATTCCCGCCGTGCGGCCATAATCAAGTCGGAAATCCTTTCACGAGAATCAGCTGAGTACAAATGACAGCTCCGCCAATGCACTGCCCTTTTATACATTGTGTAGCGATATTAACGCCATCTAGGTATGTGCATATCGTTAACCCATGAGTTTTGTTACATGAGTGTATATAAACTGTGTACAACAGACAGGTTCTGGTGATCTCCGCTCTGGTAGGAGGCAGGAGCTCTAATGTATGTTTACTATCAGCAACAGTCACGGAATCAAGTAAATAACGCGACACTGGTGAATTATTCACCGATTCCGAGAGGTTTTCGCAGCTACGCGTGGGTCTATGATGCTCACGTGCAACAGGTGGGTGCATTTACGCTTAAGTGAAGTGGCTTAACAGTCGTTCTGTAATATCAGTGTAATTCACAGAAATTTGACGTCTGCTCGAAACGACTACTTTCGTTTCGTGTGGATACTAGCCAGTACAGGGAGCGAAAGGCTATTTACAATTTGTACAGAAACCAGATGGCAGTTATAAGAGTCGAGGGGCACGAAAAGGAAGCATTGGTTGAGAAAGGAGTGAGACAGGTTTGTAGCCTATCCCCAATGTTATTCAATCTGTATGTTGAGCAAGCAGTAAAGGAAACAAAAGAAAAATTTTGAGTAGGAGTTAAAATCCACGGAGGAGAAATAAAAAGTCTGAGTTTGCCGATGACATTGTAATTCTGTCAAAGACGGCAAAGGACTTGGAACTGCAGTTGAACGGTATGGACAGTGTCTTGAAAGGAGGATATAAGATGAACATCAACAAAAACAAAACGAAAATAATGGAATGCAGTCGAATTAAATCAGGTGATGCTGAGTGAATTAGATTAGGAACTGAGACACTTAAAGTAGTTGATGAGTTTTGCTATTTGGGGAGCAAAATAACTGATGATTGTCGAAGTAGAGAGGATATAAAATGTAGATTGGCAATGGCAAGGAAAGCGTTACTGAAGAAGAGGCATTTGTTAACAATGAGTATAGATTTAAAACATGGACGATAAATAGTTTAGACTAGAAGAGAATAGAAGCTTTCAAAATGTAGTGTTACAGAAGAATGCTGAGGATTAGAGGGGTGGATCACTAACTAACGAGGAGGTACTGTATAGAATTGGGGAAAAGAGAAATTTGTGGCACAACTTCACTAGAAGGAGGGATCGGTTGGTAGGACACGTTCTTAGGCATCAATGGATAATCAATTTAGTAATGGAGGGAAGCTTGGAGGGTAAAAACAGTAGAGGGAGACCAAGAGATGACTGCACTAAGTAGATTCAGAAGGATGTAGATTGCAGTAGTTACTCGGACATGAAGAAGCTTACACAGGATAGAGTAGCATGGAGAGCTGCATCAAACCAGCCTCAGGGCTGAAGACCACAACAACAACAACTAGCCAGTGGTGTCACTTTGGCAGCTGGCGCTCGGCAGAAACGTTAGCATTGCACATCCACCTCTGTAGTCTGGAGTGAAGAACTTTTGCTTATATATTAGTCGATAACTATCATTTTTGTGGAGGATAATAAGTTTATCCTGGATACTATAAAATTTAGTTCCTATGTCGTGACTTGTCTCGCTACTGGACAACTTATTTGTATCAAAAGTGACAATATTAGTTAGTGTCTAGACGCTCCTCCTCCCTCCGGAAAAGTTTCCATGTATACGTCCCAAAAATATTCCTAGATTGTGCAGGAAGTAAAATTCATAGTGTGATAAAAAGGAAACTCTTTCCTTTTGATGAAACTTCAAATCAGTAAGATGCATTAATCCTATTTCTTGTATCTGACTAGCTATTTAGGACACTGTCTTAACAAAAAGCAGTAAAACAGATTGTGGTTTTGCCAAAGCGACTGGTTGAATTATCTCTTTAGACAAGAACAAATTTTTAAGACGCTAACCAATTTTAGGGTTTCGTACCTGTCAGTAAAAACGGAACCATTATTGGAACACTCTGTTGCTCGTCTGTGTGTCCGGTAGTTAAGATATCTTTCTTCAGGAACGGATATGAGTGTCAAGTTGGAGTTTGTCAGGTACTGAGGTTTATGGTCCCTTGGCGGCTAGACTTGTATGCTTCTAAGTCAATGCAATCAAAATATACGGCTGTTTATGTCACATATTTCGATACTCGCACGCTCTGGTCAAAACCTGTAGGGCACTTCCGTTGACATAGAACTGTAAAATTTCGGAAGAAGCATAGTTTCTCAGTACAAGTAAAGGAAAAAATACGAAAATTTTCAATTGTTAAATATATTACATACAAACATATTTTTTGCCATTTGTTGTCCGTCGTTCTGTCTTTTCCTCTATCTGTCTGTTGGAAACCTTTTTCCGAAAACTTTTAATTTATAATTATATCACATGGAATTTTTTTGCCGTTTGTTGTCCATCAGTCCGTCTGTCCTTCGGTTAAGACCCCTGTTTCTTAGGAACGTGTAGAAGTGTCAAGATGAAATTTATGTCAAATACTAAGGTCTATGGTTCCTTGGCGATGTAAAAAATATAAGCTTTCAAGTCAATACGATCAAAAAGTACAGTCATGTGTGTCATGTTTTGATACTCGCAAACTCAGTTATGAAAACCTATATAGATGAAGTGTCTATATACATGTTGAGCCTGGTTGTCTAGCGGTAAAGCACGCGACTTGAAACAGAGAAATCACAGCATCGAATGTAGGCATGATCGCAGATTTTTCTGTCTTCATTTTAGTTGTAGTAGTAGTAGTAGTAGTAGTAGTAGCTTTATTCATCCGTAGATCTCTTTTTACAAGGATATAGGACATGTCAAATTATTTGGAAGCTTAGATCAATTTAAAATAAGCTCATTCGTATACATATACATTTACAGACTTCTATTTAGAGACAATCATTAGATTTACTCCTGGTATACAACACCTTTTTTACGAATAACTTATTAAATAATGTAATGCCACACTGTTCACTCATATCTCACTATCAGTCACTGCACACACATTGGATCATACCACTTCACTCACTAGACACACAAACGCACACACACACACACACACACACACACACACACACACACACACACACACACACTGGTGGTCTCTGGGCCATTTTATGTGCCATAGCTTCTCATTTGCTATCCTGAAAAACCGAGTCAGCATCCCTCTATAATGAATGAGATGTTGAGCTCAGAAAGAGGAAGAGGTGTTAGTACTGTGCAATGCATAGATTGAGGGTAAGTTTTTCTAGAAAAAGAAAAAAGAAGGGAAAAAACAGTGTCAAGGAGCTACGTAGAATGTTGGATGTTTTATAATCATTATTATTATTTATTTGTATAACATTTTTTTACCAAACCCCTACTCTCTTCTATCTAAGTAATCCTTCGATGTATAAAATGTATTGCGTAACAGGTACTTTTTAGCTGTCTTTTTACACTCGTAAATAAGTGTATTTTTGCAATTTCTTTTATCTCTTTTGGTAATTTATTGTACATTTTTATTTCTTGGTACAAAATGCTGTTTTGAGTTTTATGTTTAACGTAGCTTTCACCTCTCAACGATGTGAGGAGTAGCAAGAAACAACACGTGGTTCGGATTCCACTTTAAACTGTAGATCTCTTTCCCCGGTTGTATAACTGGGTTAGGATAGGGACACACAAGCCGCCAAAGTGGTGTCCAATAGAAAGACTTGCACCAAGTCTTGAGCCACACGAAATTATTATTATTATATATATTACCGGCCAAAGCCGATTTTAGGTAGAACTAGTTTCACCTAGGTCAAACTCTTTCATCCTGTTACCGATAGGATAAAACAGTTTAGCCTAGTTCGTATCGGTTTATCCTAATTAGAATTTACATGCTTTAAGATAAATTGGTACGTCCTAGTCTGAACTAATTTCACCTAGTTTGTACCTTCTGTAAGTTTTTCAAAGTAAACTGAATTAAGGAACAGAAATAAAATAGTCAATATGATTCATGAAAGTTATTTATTAACTAATCAGTAATTTCACATCTATCAATAGATCACTTTACCTACAATTTTCTTATTTACTTATTTTTGCAATGTTTCCTTTGGTGGCACTTAGAATTGCAGAGTACTTCGTTTTTCTTACAATTGCACTTGTTTTCTGTACAGTTTTTCATGCAACTGCATTTCACGAAGCCTTGACCTGATCCAATAATGTTTTGTGGCTGCAGTCCTTAAAGATATTTCAATATCCTGGTTAATATCTCTCATATCTAAAAACTTCCGAATGCAGACCTCGAAATCAGTTCTACAAAAATAAAAAAGTTAAAAAAATATTTTCAATATTTAATTACAAAAAAATTATGGAAAATTTTAATAACATTATACCTGCAATAATGTTTTTGAAGTACACCATGTTTGGTGCCAACTTTGTAGAGCCCCTCACCAGTCTTTTGAAGTATTACTCCAATTATGTTTCGAAGGTCAGCTCTGACTTTATCTACATCTGGAATAGGTATGGCTACGTTGTCTCCAATGTCAGCTGGTGGATGGGATTTGTCAGAGGAAGCTTTCATTCCTTTAGTTTCTTTTTTAAAATTTCTGCCCAAATTTTTGTAGCATTCTAAATGTCGTTTGTGTCAATTTTCACAATGTTATCATCATCACTGTCTTCGTAGTGTTCAGTATTGCTGTTATCTTCGATTGCCTTCTTTAGGTCATCTTCATTCTGAATATCATTTATGATATTCAGGAAGTGGAAAGTCCTACTCTAGGTTAGATTCCGAGCAATCTTTTGTAAGGCGATTGTTTTATACCAGAGTGGTAAGCTCGATTTTTCATGAATTGGACATACTTTAATCCTTCCGACCACTTCGTACAATTGTTGTCCTTTAACCAAGAACTTATCATATTTTCAATGTCTTGGTTGGCACGTTCAACATAACACTGACTTTGGCTGTGCCTTGGTTTTCCATGCACAATTTTCAGTTCTGACCAAAGCTTTGCGAGTTCACTTATAACATTATTGACAAATTCTCTGCCATTATCAGATTGAAGAATACACGGCGCCCCTACAGTTAGGAATATGTCATTCAAATGATAAGCCACTTCTTCAGCCCTCTCTGATGTTGACGCACGAAGGAGAACGAATTTTGTGAGACGGTCTTGGTAAACTAGATTGAATTCTAAATTCCCATCTGGTTGTGTTTGGAAATCAATCGAATCGACATGGCATCTGCTATTCAATTCTGAATGGAGAATTGGCTTTGAAACTAGCCCTCTTTTCTTTTTTGTCTTCTTTTGTTGACAAATATCACACATTGGTAAATAGAGGCATATCATTTCCTTTGTGATATTGGCATATTTTTTTGTTGTCTCGGCTAACATCCTATCGCGACCACCATGACCCACAGCTACATGAGTTGCATCAATCACATCATAAAGTTCATCTGCGGGAACAAAGTATTTTATATTCCCTTCACACCGTGCAATGAGTTTTTTCATATCACCAGTTTTGAAAACAGCAAATCGTTTCAGTCTTCCTTTTTGTAATGATCTTCTTTTTTCCAACTGTTACGCGTCCTCTAGTTGTTTAAAGAAATCCGCATATTCGTCTACTGATAACACATTATAATGACAAGACTTTTTGTTTTCACTCTGCAGAATTTCCTCCAGAAACATTTCTCTACACAGCTTTTGATTGGCTTGTCTACTACATGAAGACTCATCCATGATGAAACGTCTCACAATAATTATACTATGATTATGACAAAATCTTTTAAACGCAATCAACAACTTAAGGGGCTCCGGAACGCCCTATACTTGCAATGTTAAAATAACGCTTATAAATTACATCTTTCCTCACAAAGTATTTGAGGTAGGAAGTTGAACTTTTTACAGATTATTTATTGGAATATGGGCTACAACTTAACACAGGGATTTTACAAAATTTTAGTTCAGTTATTAAAGATGATTTTTTTTCAATTGTAATGAAAGTTCACAACATTTTTTTTGCAATTTTTTATTTATATATTCAAAATTATACAGTTTTTTTGGAAAAAGGCTGTGTTAAATTATGCAGAAGGTACTGTGTGACATTTACTGAAAGTTTGAAACAAATATGTTTGGAAGATCCTTAGAAAACATGTAATTAGTATGAGAAAATAAAAGTTTTGGGAATCGAGCGACAAAGATTGGATTAACTTTTTATTGCATTCCAGGTCCATAGGATGGATTATCTTCATCCTCTGCAAACTCCTCCTCCAGCTTCCTCTTGTTCCTCCTCCTGTTTACTCTTGCTTGTATTTCCAGACTCTTTACAGCCCTGTCTGCAGCCCGAAGGCGTTCCTTGTCTAAAGCAAGCATCGCTCGTACCATGTTAGAACCTATCGTCTTTATTGTTTACAGTAATAACACATACCTTTGGCTTTCCAACATTTCTCCTTTTCTTAAAAGCCTTCAGAGGATTTCTAATAACTTTACTTTTACTCATTATTATACTTCAACAAAACAGAGACTCAAGAAACAGAATTAATTACGAATATTTTCGAGATAACGACAGAGTAAATAAACATGAAACAATCGACAATCACACCAGCGATATATATTGAACCATCACAGGTTAGCCACAACACATACTTTATCTCACATCACTAAAATGTACCTGATGAACACGGACGTTAATAATAACACCATTTGACAGCAGTTTAACAGCGCCACAGTGGGTCACGCCCATGTAGAACACATTTCAAAAAAAATTTAAAAATAGTTGTAGTCTTCGGAATTGAATAAATTATATATCCATTAAAAGGTAATAGTCTGCAGATTCAGAAAACGCAAAAAAGTAAAAATTGAACTTTTCATGATTTTGAGCCTTTCCGGAGCCCCTTAACACAACTTAATACCGTTCAAATCAAAGAACAGAGCGAGCGAAGAGCGGGTGACAGGCGCGAGGGGCGAGCCAGAGATGATTCGGGGATTCCCCGTTCGTACAGGCAGCGACATGCGTTTCGCCTAGGCAAAATTAGTTCGGAACAGGACGTACCAGTTTACCCTAAAGCATGTAAATTCTAATTGGGATAAACCGATTCGACCTAGGCTAAACTGTTTTAACCTATCGGTAACAGGATGAACGAGTTTGACCTAGGCGAAATTAGTTCACCCTAAAATCGGGTTTGGCCGGTAACACATACATAATTAAGTCTGTACGGAAACCTACTAGCGCGAGATCTACTCCCACTTATCCGGTTTTTCTGCTCACAGATAACTCACCTAAAAACGTCACTGAAACTACTTTCTCAATGGGTGTTCAGAGATACGAAAGTGTAAGCGCTGCCATGAAAAAGGACACCCCTGCTGGGATACACTAGCTACGCCACTGGTCACATGTGTTGAATATTATAAGGATGTACGGAGAGGAAGATAGAAGATATTGTCACATTGTGCAACACAAAACTTTTTTGTTTTGAAATTTCACGTTAACAACATTCGCAGGGCGCTGAAAATGTCGGCATTGTGTTACACCTCGCGCACAACCTGAGCTGATGTTTTCGCTCTCCTCGCTTCTTACGTGTGCTCCCATACATCCTATCTCATCAAACATTGTAACCGACGTTTTCAGTGCGAAGCGACACACAGACGCTTTATACTACTAATAACCTAGTTGTACTTTAACTTCGGAGTTCGGCAATGTACCTTCTAGTGCTACAAGTGTGTTCTGAAAAGTAATGCCTCCAAATTCTTTATGCGAAAACTCTTGAAGCTTTTTAAATGAAATAAACTTTATTAACATTCTACATCCTTATTCTTCATGTCTACACAGTCACCCTTGCCCGCCCCGATGGTTGAGTGATTGTGTTCAACAAAGATTATTGCATCTTTAAAAAAAAAAAAAAAAAAAAAAAAAAGTGGCCAGTGGTCAACGCTGCGGTCTGTCATCCCAAGGGGCCCGGGTTCGATTCTCCGCTGGGTCGGAGATTTTCTCCGCATTATCATTTCATCATCATCAGTGGAAGGCAACGGGAAACCACCACTGGAATCACTTCCCTAGGCGCTCATGCGGTGGACCTCTCTGAGGCTTCCCCCATGACAAGACCTGCGGTAAGGCAGAACACAAAGTTTTTTATAGTCATCCTAAAGATGATCAAATTTCTCCCAAGAACAGTCTAGTGTTAGTACCGACAACTTTACCTCTGCTTGTACCGCTTCATCACTACCATAGTGAAGTCCTCGATGGTATCATTGAAGTTCTGAAGACTGATGAAAATGGGATGGGGTCAAGTCGGGGCTCTATGGAGGATGATTGATGACAGTGAATCCAACCCGAGAAGTTTTTGCCAATGTCACAGTGCTCGTGTGTAGTCTGGCATTGTCGTGCTGAAGGATAGCGTGCTACATATGTGGACGAACTCTTCGAATTCGTGCTGTCAGTTTAGTGAGGGGTTACAGCGTGCTGCTTCTCACACACCGGCATAGTTAAGTTACACTGCGCCATGTT
Organism: Schistocerca cancellata; assembly: GCF_023864275.1. Lineage (NCBI taxonomy): Eukaryota > Metazoa > Arthropoda > Insecta > Orthoptera > Acrididae > Schistocerca > Schistocerca cancellata. The sequence continues at coordinate 198,993,020 of NC_064629.1, forward strand.
ACAAGCTGCAATTCAGAGCCCTCTAGCGGCAGAGGGTTGCAATTTGTGCCAGCGAAGCGGGAAAACCGGCCGCGTAATACGCATGATTTGTAATACCTCCACCGATATTGAGAACAAAATAAATTCGGAGCCATTACTTTTCAGTGCGTGCTCGTACATCTACATCTACGTACATACTCCGCAAGCCACCTGGTGGTGTAGGTCTAATGCGGAGGGTACCATATACCACTTATTTCATTTCCTGTTCTACTCGAAAATGGAGCGAGTGAAAAACAACTGTCTATTTGCCTCCGCACGAACCCTAATTTCTCTTATCCTGTGCCGGCCGCTGTGGTCGAGCGCTTCTAGGCGCTTCAGTCCGGAACCACGCGGCTGCTACGATCGCAGGTTCGAATCCTGCCTCGGTCATGGAGGTGTGTGATGTCCTTAGGTTAGTTAGGTTTAAGTAGTTCTCAGTCTAGGGGACGATTGACCTCAGATGTTAAGTCCCATAGTGCTTAGAGCCATTTGAGCTATCTTATCCTGTCTTCGCGTTCCTTACGCGAGAAGTGTGGCGTCGTCCGAAGAACGAGATTCCAAGCAAGTTTGGTATCTCGCGACGGAACCAAAAGTAAGCATAGTCGCTGCCAAGCGCAACGACGAGTAGCAGACGTCGGCTTAGACACGCCATCGAGAGTTGTATACGCGGCCGCTGAGGAACGCTCACGAGAAAGTGAAGCCGTGGCACGTACGTCAGAGCACATGACACTGCGTCTTACGAGTGACAGCAGGCGTGTCCGGAGGGAGAGCAGATAACTGTCAGACGAATTTAATAATTCTGGAATGCGTGTTTAAATGCGTGCAAGTTGTCGATAGCACACGAAACAATTAAGACCTTTAGTGGGTACATTTTCAATTAAATACTGATTTTTCGTGGGCGCTGCACAGCGCCGAGCGTTCGCGAAGTGTGGGGGAAAATCCTGCTAGTGTGACGATACAAATTCGTTGCAGGAGCCCGTATATTCCTGTTGGCCCCGGCAGTGCCGTTCAGTCAAGTCTGCTATCATCGCCAAAGACGACAGCATCCTCTCTCTACAGCCAGCAGTGCGAGAGATATATTAGACAGAATTATTCACCAAAGTTTATAGACGATTGCACTTTGAGAGAAGAGACTCCTACTGTATCAAGCGATATTTTAGAGTCCAGTGGCAGTAACGAATATAAATGACATCTTTTTTTTTCAACATTTCGCGGCCCTTTCAGCAACTGTATAAATATTAATTTTAATTTTAATAACCAACAGCCTCAGTTGCAACGTTTACCTAGATTTACCTACGTTTCAATCGGGATAACCCAACCTTCTTCAGAATAAAAGTACAGCACTCGTGGCTGCCCCATCGCGGTCGTGAAGTGGGGCCGAGACAGTTTCAGATAAGTTTTTACAGTCTGACGATAATTTATGGATTTGTAGTTTTAGCTTGACGATGTCCACTATGGACAAACGGTAGTTACTTGTATTCTGGATTATTCCGACTGAAACCTAGGTAAATCTAAGTAAACATTGCAACTGAGGCTGTTGGTTATTAAAATTAAAATTAATAAATGTCATCCCTGTGGACAAGGATAGTTTCAAAGTTCAGTGTTTCATCTTGTTCGAGTTACAATAAAGTGATCTCATATTTTGTATTTGTTATAGTATGAACTCAGCCTAGTCGAGAGGTAAATCCAAGAACCCACCACTGTACCGACGAGTGCTATTTCGTCCGGTGCAACAAAAAGTGCGTTGGCGGCAGGTAGAATATTTTTGCAGTCAGGGACAAATGCTTGTTCTCTAACCTTTTCAGTAGTCGCTGCCCAAAAAGAACGTGGTCTTCCCTCCACGGATTTCCATTTGAATTCATGAGACATACCCGTAACTCTCGCATGTTGATCGAAACAACTGGTAACAAATCTAGCATCTACATCGATGCTCTGTGCATCATATTTAAGTGTCTGGCAGAGGGTTCATCGAACTATCTTCACAATAATTCTGTTATTCCACTGTCGAACAGTGCGCCTATATCTTTCCGTACGAGCTCTGTTTTCCCTTATTTTATTATGATGATCGTTGCTCCCTATGTAGGTCGATGTCAACAAAAATTTTCACATTCGGAGGAGAAAGTTTATGATCGAAATTTCGTGAGAAGATCCCGCCGCAACGAGAAACGCCTCTTTTAATTATGTCCACCTCAAATCCTGTATCATGTCCGTAACACTTTCTCCCCTATATCTTGATAATACAAAACAAGCTGCCCTTCTTTGAACTTTCTCAATTTACTTCGTTAATCCTGTCTGGTAAGGATCTAACACCGTGCAGAGCAGTAACCCCAAAAGAGCACGGACAAGTGCAGTGCAGCAGTCTCTTTAGCAGATCTGTTGCATCTTCTAAGTGTCCTGCCAATATATCGCAGTTTTTCGTTCACCTTCTCAACAACATTTTCTAAGTATTCTCTCTCCTTTTAGCACTCACGTGGATGACCTCACACTTTTCATTATTTATCGTCAACTGCCAAGCTTCGCAGCATACAGACACCTTTTCTAAATCATTTTGCAATTTGTTTTGATCTTCTGACGACATTACTAAACGATAAAAGACAACATCATCTGCAAAAAACCTAAAACGGTTGCAAACACTGTGTCCTAAATCGTTTATGTAGACGGGGAACAGCAGAGGGCCTACCTTGAGGAACGCCAGAAGTCACTTCCGTTTTACTCGATGACTTTCCGTCGGTTACTACTAACTGTTGTGGCCTCTCTAACAGGAAATCATGAATCCAGTCGCATAGCTGAGACGATATTCCACAAGAACGCAATTTCACTACAGTTCGCTTATCCGTTTGTGTGGTACAGTGTCAAAAACCTTCAGGAAATCTAGAAATAAGGAATCAGTTTGAAATGCCTTGTCGACAGCACTCAACACCTCGTGTGAGTAAGGAGATAGTTGCGTTTTACAAGAAATATGTTTTCTAAATCCGTGTTGACTGTGTGTCCATAGTCCGTTCTCGTCGAGGTAATTCATAATGTTCAAACACAAAATATGTTCCAAAATCCTACTGCTTATTGACGTTAATGATATGAGCCTGTAACTTAGTGGATTACTTCTATTGTCTTTCTTGAATATTGATGTGACCTGTGCAACTTTTCAGTCTTTGGTTAGGGATCTTTCGTTGAGCGAACGGTTGTATATGACCTAAGTAGGGAGCTGTGTCATCAGCGTACGCTGAAAAGAACCTAACTGGTATACCGTCTGGACCGGAAGACTTGCTTTTATTAAGTGATTTAAGTTGCTTCACTGCTCAGAGAATATCTGTTTCCAAGTTACTCAAGTTGGCAACTGTGCTTGATTCGAATTCTAGAATATTTACTTCGTCTTTTTTGGTGAAGGAATTTCGCAAGAATGTATTTAGTAACTCTGCTTTGGCAGCACAGTCCTCGATAGTATTTCCATTGCTGTCGTGCAGAGAAGGCATTGATTGTGTCTTGCCACTGCCGGCCGCGGTGGTCTAGTGGTTCTAGGCGCTCAGTCCGGAACCGCGCGACTGCTACGGTCGCAGGTTCGAATCCTGCCTGGGGCATGGATGTTTGTGATGTCCTTAGGTTAGTTAGGTTTAAGTAGTTCTAAGTTCTAGGGGACTGATGACCACAGATGTTAAATCCCATAGTGCTCAGAGCCATCTGAACCAATTGTATTGCCACTAACATGCTTTACATACGACCAGAATCTCTCTGGATTTTCTGACAGATTTCTAGACAAAGTTTCTTTATAGAAACTGTTATAAGCATCTCGCATTGCAGTCGGCGGTAAATTTCGAGCTTTTGTAAAAGATCGACAATTATGAGGATTTTAGGTTCGTTGGAATTTGGCATTTGTTTCCGGAACAGTGCTCCGATCCACCTCTGAAATGATTCGATGTCTTCTTTTGAAAGGAGTAGTGGGAATCCCAGACACTTGAGCAGTACAGAAGTATAGGTCGTAGAAGTATTCTATACACGGTCTCCTTTGGTCATAAAGCAAGCTTTCCTAAAACTCTCCCAGTAAACCGAAATCGACCATTCACCTACCCTACTACGATCCTTAAGTGCTTGTTCCATTTCATATCACGCTAAAACGTTACGCTCAATCTTTAAGCGGTATGATTGAGGGATCGATAGATAATTGTAAATAGAGCATTTTTCATCATTTTTACTAACTCACGGCGTTTGGTAAATTAGTTTGCCTACCTTATTATTTTCTTATTGATTTACTTACCTTATTAACACTTCTATCCCTATCAATTGAGATATGGAAAAATACAAACGAAAAGAATAACATCCGATTGTTTTGAAACTTCCAGGCAGATTAAAACTGTGTGCCTGACCGAGACTCGAACTCGGGACTTCTTTTTTTATATAAGTTCGAGTCTCGCTCCGGCACACAGTTTTAATCTGCCAGAAAGTTCCATATGAGCGCACACTCCGCTGCAGAGTGAAAATTTCATTCTGGATCCGATAGGGTTCTCCGATTCCCAGCCAGTTGCCTTGGCCGTTGTGCTATCGGCGCTGTCAGCGAAAAGCTTTTACCATGTGGGTACAGAAGGGCAGTTGTAAATGTTTCTTTCCTCGATTTCTGGAAAAGTTTGCGTTTGCGGACCCCATACCTGATGACAAAAAATGCTCTATTTACAATTATCTATCGATCCCTCCAATTTTGAGTCGATTACTCGTCATAAACTTTAGGGGTGATTTTCTCAAAAACGCGGGGGTGTTGACCCAAAATATCTTAGAATCCTTCGTTTCAGGTTGAACACAAGCGACCTGCCAAATTTGAGCCGAATCGGTTGGCCGTGTCTGAGGCCTTCCCCTTGTAAGTTGACTATCCACCGTTCAAGACAATATACTGGGTTCTACTAGCAAAGAAGTCTTCCAGCCACTCAATATGGACAAAAAAATGGAAATAAAGCGAGAAATTCATGCTTAAACGTAACTGATGCTAGCGAAGCTTGCAGATTGCGTTACTGTGTTTGACCAGGGACGGCGTCTGTGCAATGTCCTCAATACGTTGCAAGTGGCGGTCGCGGTCAGAACAGTGTTCTGTGAAGTTGTGTGTGCGTTATGTCTGAAGTAAGTGACTTCGAACGTTGAAAAATTATAGGCTCTCGTATGGGGGGGGGGGGGGTTGTTTCCGTAACCAACGCAGCTGAAGTGTTTGGTGTTTAAAGAGGCATCATATCGAAGATTTATACAGTACACATGGAAAGCGGAAAATCATCATCCACCAAGTCACGACGCGGACGGAAATATGTAACGAGTGATCGCGACAGATGGTCATTGAAGAGGATTGTGAGGAAAAATAAGAGGACGAGAGCTGCAAAAGTCATTGCAGATCTGAAGGTCGCACCAAAGTCACACGAAGGTGGCTCCATAAGCAGGAAATTTTAGGTCGAGCTGGAATTCCAAAACAACTTACGAGTGATGTCAATTCCCGTAAAGGGAAAACGTGGTGCCGAAGGCATAAAACCTGGACCATGGAACAATGGAAGAAAGTATTTCGATTGGATGAGTCGTGTTTCACACTGTTTCCAACTTCTGGCCGAGTTTACGTCTTGCACCATGACGCAGACCGCTTGCTACCAAGAGTGAAACATGGCGGTGGTTCGGTGGTGATTTGGGCAGCCGTACCGTGACGGTATTCAACGGGCCCCATGCGTAGTATCCTAGATGCCATTACTGCCAAGGATTATGTACCCATTCTGGCTGATCAGGTCCATCCCATGGTCCAGTGTTTGTTCCCGAATTGTTGCATGTTCCCTGGCCACTACAGTCACCACTTGTCAATATTATTGAGCCTTTGTTGTTTACTAAAGAGAGAAGGGTGTGTGATCGCTATTCACCTCCATCGACTTTTCCTGAAGTTTCCACTATTTTGCAGTTAAAGTGGTATAAGATTCTCTTTAAAATCATAGGGGACCTGTTTTATTCATTCCGAGACGAATGGAAACTGTTTTGAATGGCAAAGGGTTTCCTGCACCCTACCGGGCATGATAACGTGTTGCGATTTTGGTGGTACCATACGTGCGCCCCCTGTATCGGGGAACCTATTCTCTAAGTTTTGATCTTACAAGGGGACAGCGCGGGACGGGTCTCAAACTGTGAGAGTAGAAGTACACTGTTCAGCCAGAACATTATGACCACCTGCCTAATGCCGCATTATCTTGTTGAAAAATGCCACTGTTGTCATGAAGGGGTGCACATGGTCTGCAACCAACGTACGGTACTCCTTGGCCATCATGGTGCCTTGTACGAGCTCCACTGGACACATGGATGCCCACGTGAATGTTTCCCAGAGCATAATGGAGCCGCTGCCAGCTCGTCTCCGGCCTGCAGAACAGGTGTCAAGGAGCTGTTTCCCTGGAAGACGACGGATTCGCGCTCACCCATCGACATGAAGAAGGTATTGGGATTCATCAGACCAAGCAACGCTCTTCCACTGTGCCAACGTGCAGTGCCGATGGTCACGTGCCCATTTCAGTTGTAGTTGGCGACATCGTGGAGTAAACAGTGGCACATGATTGGGTTGTCTGCTGCGGAGGCCCATCGTTAGGGTTGTTCGGACACACTTGTACCCTTTCGGGCGCTGATAACCACGCAGTTGAGCGCCCCACAAACCAAACATCATCACCACACTTGTACCCTGCCCAGCATTAATGTCTGACGTTAGATCAGCCACAATTACCGCCTGTCATGTTCTACCAGTTTGTCCAGCCTACGATGTCCGACATCTGCAATGAGGGGTGGCCGCCCAACTCCACAACGTCTGGACGTGGTTTCACCTTGGTTTCGCCACGTGTTGAAGACACTCACCACAGCACTCCTCGACCACCCGACAAGTCGTGCAGTTTCCGAAATGCTCGTGCTGAGCCTCCGAGCCATCACAATCTGCCCTTGGTCAAACTCAGATAGATCGCGCGCCTTCCGCACTCTACACACGGACAGCATGCTCACTGATACTACATGCCCCGTGCGTGTGTCTGACTGGTAGTCATTCCTCGCCAGGTGACGCTGCTATCCACTGGCTACCCAATTTTTTAATTGTTCATATTTTATTCCTCGCAGTGTTAAACTGTCTATTATATAACGTAAATATAGTTTAACAGTTCAATTTATATACGCAAACTTAATATATACATTTATTTACGATTACTTTAATTTGCATAATGAATATAGTTAACAGTTAATTTTCTTAACTGGGTGAAGTTTTGAATGAAAATAATATTTCCGAAAGTTCTAGCAAGGAATTATCCGATTTTTATTTGTTACAGGCAGATGCATTGCATTTTTTGGGTGATAATTGTCAAAGAAACATTTAAAACATTAATATTGTCCACACAACGCACATTTTATGAATGCATTTTTTGAATTAGTTTTTTTCCTAAAATATGCTTCAATGGGAGGCATACTTCGTTCATGTCTTTAAATGGCTTTTTCTCAGTCAATTTTGATACGTGCCAAGAACATCGAATCATTGGGGTGAGAAAAGGGGCACGGAATTGACGCTGCATGGTCGAATGTATTTTACTGACTTCTTCCCTTGACGATAATTCCCCCTGTTGTAGCAAATCAAGGGCACCCTGTAATCTTTTAATTAGATTTTTGACTTGGCGATAGAAATATAAATAACTGGGCTGAGCAAGAGGAGTACATCTGTGTGGAATGATTTTTACAGTAAACGTTACTTCGTCTTCCTCATTCCTGAATGTCTCATCGTATACTGTCAAATCTGTTTGCCCCCCACATTACCCCACGAATTCCCCAATAGAAGGAACTTGTTGTTACCAACGAATGATTTTAATGTAGTTTCCAAAAATTTTGCTTTAAACTCTTTTTTAGCTTTCCTGACTCCGAGCAGGCAACGACGACATTCTTATACACTTCTGATTTCTTCACGGTACCAGCAACTTGAGGACCAAATTTTCTGTCAGACTCTTGCATACATAAAAATACAAGGGGTAACAGTTTTCCTGAAGGGGTTAAATTGTAATGCGCTGTGTAAGAGTGGGTGGTTTTAGAGAGATTGAGATTGTTCACCAAAATGGTTTTCGCTTCCTTGTAAGCCGGCGTCGTGTCATACGTTGATTCATACTGGCGTCTTGTCCGGTCAGTGTCAATTACATAATCAAGTTGAAGTTTGAAACCATGTGTCTCGTCTGTATCCAAAATTTCTCTGCTGCTTCCATCGTTTCTTCCAAACTTGTAGCTTAACTTTTACTAACAAATTTGGTCATTTTTCGCTGTGTTATAGAATGTTTACGTTTGAAGGTTCGCAACTAGGTATCATTAGCAATAGATTGAAATTTTTCTGATATACATGAGAATGCGATTGTCATTGCTCGTTGTTGTAATGTCCTCGTCGTCTCCTGTTCATAACAACCTCTTCCATCCTGAAATCTTTCCCAAATTTCGGAGTTAATGAATGATATGTTGTCATTTCTAGTGCCATCTTGTTCTATTTCTTTCCTCCAAATCTGACGATAAACAATTTGTTTCAAAATTGGTAATCGCGATTTTAGTGATGGGAACTTTCATTTTGGATGAGCATCAGCAATATCGATCACTTTCTTCTTATCAGCCAAGGACACCAAAGTACTAGAAGAATATACGTCTGGATCGTAAGAATCATCCTTCGCATCTGTACTGAAAGAAGGAATTTGTTACCAATAAAATAATACTGCATATAGCAAAAATGTATGTGGCACAGAGAGAAAGGGAGAATGAGAAAATTCACATGTTTCTTCATAAAGACATTGTTCCCCGAGATCGGTTGATAATATAAAATGTTCATAATTTGCTGTGAAATTATCAGTCATAAATTCAATAACCTACTGGGCAATTGCTTGATCTATAGCTATGGCTGCAGGAGCTGCAGACGCTGGAGGATTGTCGGCCATCATGCCATTTTATTTATAAATTGAATAACGCAACGAAGAGCACTGGTGAAATTTTTTAAAACCTTTATCAAAAGTTTTAAATACGATGTTTTCACCTGTCACTTCTCTGGTAGAAAATTCTTGCTAGGTTTCTATTTTCCAATAAAATAAGTTTTTACGAAAAGTTACCGCAGACAATTGTGAAATGATTTTCATACTGTAGAGACCTTTGCAATAGCTTAGAAAATAGTTGAAATCACAAACTGTCAGACATGAAGTATTTAAAAACAGTCCCTGTTTAACTGTATTCATTATTCAAATTAAAGTAAACGTAATTAATCGTAAACTATATATATATATATATATATATATATATATATATATATATATATATATATATATATAAAATTGAAATATAGTTTAACAGTTCAATTTATATATATATATATATATATATATATATATATATATATATATATATATATATATATATATAAATTGAACTGTTAAACTATATTTCAATTTTATAACTGATATTTTAACATTACGAGACATAAAATAGAATGAAATTATCACTCCTACGCTTACCGAATACGCCACGCCACTAACTTTGCAATTGTTGCTCAAACAATGCTCACAACGTAATTAGCTGGAATTGAACAGCTCTGTCAGGACGCTGAATATGGAGTTAGATCAGTTGCTTCGGGCAGCTACTTCGTCAGGAATGGGTTTAGTTTCTGTTGATACTATTCGTGGGTGAAACATCACAAGGCATGGCCTGCGTCTCAAGAGGAAAGGAAAGCCTAAATCGGCCAGGATGATAGCTAAATGATTAAGGAGGCCACTGAAACTGATAGGAGTGCCTTATTTTTAAGATAAAATCAGTGTTCAGTGATTCATCACTGAATGATATTGAACTTAATGAGAAGGTCAGACAGGCAGGTATTGGATATGTTAAAATATCACAAGATTCTCATAAAAGTACAGTAAATATAGTGTTAGTAAACTACTTCAGAATATCAGATGATTAAAAAACTAAGTAGATCAGCTTCTTGTTTGCTTAGAATATTTAGTAACTGAGGGTGGAACAGACGTACTATGTCAGAACATCATATAGTCAGAGATAGGGAAAAGGTAAATGTAGATGGATATAAGCTTTCAGCACATACGAGCATAAGTGTTAAAATTTGTCACAGTGTGAAAAATTTAGAAACTAAAAAATTCTGTGTAGAGCATCATACAGAAGCATATGCCTGTAAGGTTAAACTGAATAATGATACTTTTACGATTGTATCTGTGTATAGTTATCCATTAGGAAATTTTCAGCTATTCCTGAAAAACTTGAATTTTTTGTTGTGTTATCCGTCAGACAGAGGGAAGCAAATTATTGTTTGTGGGAATTTCAATGCCAATTTTCTGACAGTCTGATAGAAAGAATGGCCTAGAAGTATTACTTGATTCTTTCAGTCTGACATCAAATATGTGATTTTCCCACTCAGTTGGTACAGGAAAGCAGCACACTGATAGAAAATGTTTTTTATAGAGCAAGATCAAATTAATCAGTTAAAAACTTAACCTGTTAAGGATGGTCTTTCCGATCACGATGGACAGCTAGCAACAGTATATAACATAGCTCCATTTAGTAATGCAAAACAGTCCTCCAAAATAGTGCATTGAATTAATGATTTAACAATTGCAAATTGTAGAGAAAATTGTACCAATCAGAGGTGTACAGGGAACCTGATGCTAATTTAAAATTTAACCTGTTTCATGATACCTTTGTGAGTATATTTGAAAACTGTTTCCATAAGAAAACTGTCAAATATAATTGTAAGAAACCATCTACAAAGCCATGGTTTACTAAAGGGATAAAAATATCTTGTAAATAGAAAAGGGAAATTTATCTTATAGCGAGAAGGAGTAATGATCCAGAGAAGAACATTACAGAAACTAATGCACTGTACTAAGAAAAGCTATTAAAAAGTCTAGAAGTATGTGTGCATTCTGTCTCAGATTAGCACCTCTGAAATAAAATTAAAGCAGTTTGGAATATTGTTAAACGGGAAACAGGGCAGCCAGGAGCACAGGAAGACTACTTCTATCAAACTCAATGAAAAGTTTGTTAACAAAAAGTCAGAAGCAGAAAATATTTTTAATAATTTTTTAAAGTGTTTGAGGGAAAATAAAATACAGCTGTTCATTAGAAAATTCAAAGCTGTATATGGAACAGACAATACCTACGCAATTTAATAAAAATAAAATTCATCCCACATCTCCTACTGAAATTAGGAAAATGATAAATTCACTCAAAAGTAAAACGTAAAAGTAGTAGCTCGCATTGAAATGATGGCTGTTCCAACAGAGCTTGTTACCAACAGATTAGTAGGATTCACAGCCACAGGTGTAGTAGCTCACTGAAACAGGGTATTTTTCCAGACAGACTGAAATACACTATTGTTAAACCATTACATGAAAAGGGGGACAGGTGTGATGTTAACAACTACCTCCCAATCTCACTTCTGACAGCTTTATCTAAAACTCTTGAAAAAGTAATGTTTTTGAGAGTAGCTTCACATATTTGTGAAAATGAAGTAGTATCAAAATGTCAGTTTGGTTTTCAGAAAGACCTTTCAACAGAAAATGCTTTTTATGCCTTTACTGATCAAATATTAAACCTTTGAATAATTGTATATCGCCTATTCAGATTTTTCTCTTATCTCTCTAAGGCTTTTGACTGTGTGACTCATGAAATTCTTCTAGATAAGCTTAAGTATTGTGGTATGAGTGGCAAAGTGCACAAATAGTTTAGTTCATATTTAACTGGAATGCAGAATTTTGAAATTAACAGTACAGATAGGCTGCAAAAATCAATAGTGTCCTCTAACTGGGAAGGTATCAAGAACAGTGCCCCAAAGGGTTCATACTTGGGTCCCTTATAGTTCTTAACTTATATTAATGATTGGCCACTCTATATTCATAAAGATGCCAAGTTCATTCTATTTCTGATGATACAAGTATATTAATCACATCCCAAAAAACAAGAATTAGCTCAGGAAATTGTAAACAATGTCTTACAGAAAATTATGTTCTCTGCAAATGGACTCTCACTAAATTTCGAGAAAACACAGTACAGTTCCTCAGAGATAATGGCATAACACCATTGATAAACGCAGACTCTCAACAAAAGTCTGTTGCTAAGACAGAATATTCGAAATTTCTGGATGATGAGGAATTGAATTTTAAGGAACACATTGATGATCTGCTGAAACTAGGGTTATTGTAAATTTTGATGATAAACATATCAGTAAATTAGCCTACTATGCCTATTTTCAGTTGCTGTTTTCATATGGCATCATATTTTGGGGTAGTTCATCATTAAGAGAAAAAATACTCATTGCACACAAGCTTGTAGTCAGAATAATAGCTGGAGCCCACCCAAGATCACCTTGCCGACATTTATTTAGGGAGCTAGGGATAATCACAGTACCCTCACAATACGTGTATTCACTTACGAAAGTTGTTATTAATAACCCATTCCAGTTCAAAAATAAAGCAAAGTGTATAGGTACAACACTAGAAGAAAAGATGTTCTTCACTATCCCGGGTTAAATCTGAGTTTGGCACAGAAAGGGGTGAATTACGCTGCCACAAAAATCTTTGGTTATTTACCAAATAGCTTTAAAGGTCTGACAGATAGCCAACCAAAGTTTAAAAACAAATTAAAAGAATTTCTGAAGGACAATTCTTTCTAGTCTACAGGTGAAGTTTTAGATATGAAGTCGTGACAGTAAAAGAAATTAATTATACAGGGTAAAGGAACCTTACGATAAACTGACGTGTTACACATCATTACGAAATGTATTCATGATCTATGGAACGAGTTTTAGTGTAATGTAAATGTTTCATGAGCAGCGCATAGATCGAGCGGGAGCCTCCAGTGGTTATTTGAGGGGTCGGGAATTTTACGCCACCGGATGAAATCTCCACTGCGTCGACGGTCGTGTATCGCAAGAAGCAGCCTGAGGCCACACTCCCCTTTTTGTGGCCATTATTTTAATAATGTAAATAAAACTGAACGTGTACATGTGATAAAAGTGTGGAGTAAGAATGTATTGAGTTGCTGATGGAGCCACGCTCTCTTATACATTTATATATCAGTACTTAAAACTTTAATTCCTTGGCTTTTATTGTATTCAGTATCGAAAATAAACCACCTTAAAATTCTTGTGATGTTAAAGGTATTTCGGGAGTTCTCAATTTCTGCAAGTATGTAGCATTCAGGGCCTTTATTTTCATTTGTGTTTTCATGATTATTTGAAAGACTATTGCTTCAGATTGGTATCTCTGGAGGGTATACGACACTCTTTTCGCGAGTCACTATTGTGAACATTTATAGAACCGGCATTTGAGGCTGACTGCAAAGCGATTCCAGTGGTGCCAACGTACATTTCGGATAAGGCCCATGAAGATAAGAGAAATTGCTGATCCTACTGAGGTTTACAGACAGTCCTTTTTCCCTTGCTCTCTTACAGAGTGTAACAGGAAAGGAAATGACTAGCAGTGGTACGTGGTACCCAAGGACATGTACCGTACATTGGCTTGAGGCGTATGTATGTAGACGTAGACGTAGATTGTTGGTACTGAAGAATTGTAAAGAGAGGGATACTGAACATTACGGAAACTAAAAGTTAATAATACCTCTAGCCATACAGTACTTCGACGAAGTAAGTTTACGACAGATTATTTGATTTTTTTTATGGAAGGAAGTAAAAAGTGATATAACATTGAAAAAAATATGAATTACTATTTTGGAAAGTGATTAGAATGAGAAACACATCTTAAATTAAATTTGGATCCAACTGAGCAAAATGATTTGCGTACAGAAAGTAAAGCTAGTCGTTGCGCGCCAATGTAGTTTTACCCCTGGTTCCTACGGTTAAAAACTTCGCAGAGATCACTCAAATCCTTAAAGCGAAATTTTTACTGAAGGAAAATAGGATACCTTGTGTCCATATTCCATCAGATTATCGATTAGAATAAACCGCCAAACTCAAATTAACTGCAGACAGAAAAGTGATCTACGATGTAGTAAAACGAAACTATTACAATTCTTTAGCGCAGAAAACTAATTCAGTAAGTCGCACAAATAAGCTTGGGCTAAATACGTGGGTCGTAGTCATTTTAAAATTCAATGAAAAAAATTACCTTCTCAAGGCAACACACCTCAGCTTACTAGAATGTTCAAAATCTGTGGAAAATTTGTGCGTGCAAAATTTAAATGTATAACAACTATAACAGATATGTAAATTTCTCATTACAATATCTGACTGATTAGTATTCGCAGTCACGAGTAGGAAAAAAGAGTGGCAGCTGGCAAATCCGTTTAAGTATTGATGGCCAGCAGTTGCTGCTTCGACATACAAGTGAACGATTTATCGAGTTTGGTAAAAATGTTTCATTACTAAATAAACGTCATTCTCATTGTGTGAAAAAATACATCGAACTGATCAGTCTTTGGTTTTAGGTGTTTTCCCGTTGCTGTGTTTTCAGAAATAGTTACAGGAATCGTGTACACCGAAATAACTCTAAGCACATCTGTGCCTTCTCGGAGGGCCTTCACTTCGTATCTGAAAATTTTAAAAAATCATTAACAATTACAATCTGATAATTTTTAAGGCGTATACCTACTGCTATTAGTATTGTGGATTTCATTACTTAGTTTAATTAATAGACTTTTTGTGTGTATAACTCTTGGTTTTGTCAGTCTGACAAATTCAGGAAATAAAACAGAATCGTAATGGTAGAAAAAGATGTCATGGTGCCGAGAGGAGAAAACGTCAACCTTGTTTTATACTTCTGTGAAGAATGTACAGTGTACACTACCAGAAAAAGCTAATGTGTGTCCTTTAATCGTTTTATCGGCGCGGCTGTGTTTCAGATATAGACCGTAAATTCAACTAAATACTTAGGGAATAACTTAAATTGGAACGATCACATAGATAATATTGTGGGAAAGCAAACCAAAGACTGCGATTTATTGGCAGAACGCTTTGAAAATGTAGCAGGTATACTAAAGAGACTACTTAGTCAGTTCCATAAGAAAATGTACGCCATAATTTTAAATGTAACGTCCGCAGCTACATCTCTGGTAGTGGTCTCGAATGTGTAATCAATGCGCTTTTGCACATTGTATAGATAAACAGCGTGAGAGTTGAATGTTTTGTTTTGTCGGTTGCAGTTTAAAATGAGTGCAAAATATCTGAAACATCACGAGGCAGTTTTCCTTGTATATCATCAAAAGGGACCAAAACGTTCATATG
Organism: Schistocerca cancellata; assembly: GCF_023864275.1. NCBI lineage: Eukaryota > Metazoa > Arthropoda > Insecta > Orthoptera > Acrididae > Schistocerca > Schistocerca cancellata. The sequence continues at coordinate 199,008,261 of NC_064629.1, forward strand.
GAGCAGCTGCTAAAATTCATAGAAAGTCAAAGACATTCGTTGCAAAGTGGGTCAAACGATATTTAGAGGTAGGGAACGTGAATGATTTACCGAAGAAAGGGCTAACGTGCCCAGCTATAATCGATAATGGCGGCGATTGAATTAACTATTAGGTAGTTGTACAATTAGTAATAACATGTATTTTCATATAAATATATATTTATAGTAGTGTCTTATTACATACAGATAATGGCGTACACTTCCTTGTGGAACTGACTGTACACCACGCTTGTCCGCCTTCTTTTGGAGTATTACTGTGTGGTGTGGGATCCGCATCAGATGGGACTGACGGAGGACATCTAAGGGCAGCTCGTTTTCTATTGTTGTGAAATAGGGGGGGGGGGGTTAGTGTGAACAGGGATGGCACTCATTAAAACAAACGCGTTTTTCGTTGCGGCAGGATCTTCTCGTGAAATTTCAATCACCAACTTTCTCCTCCGATTATGAAAATATTTTTTTGGCGCCCATCTACACAGGGAGAAACGATCATCATGATGAAATAAGAGAAATCAGAGTTGGCACAAAAAGACTTAAATGCTCAAGTTTCCCGTGGAATGGTAGGGAAACAGCTTGAAGATGGTTCGATGAATCCTCTGCCAGGCACTTAGTTATGAGTTGCAGAGTAGTTATGTAGATGTAGATCTGAAGATGGCATAATTAGATCACAGCTGATCACTGAAATAAATAATTCTACGTGATTTAGACTACGCTTTGTTCATAAAAATCGCACTAGTAACAGAAAAAAGACTAGGCTTTAACAATTTGTTAACCACATTGTAATTCTTACATGTTTTTGAAATATCTGTCACGAAATGTAGGCTATAAAGATTCTTCGATCATATTACAGGCATATGGGAAAATGTTTGAATAAACCAATAAAAGACCGTTATGTGTATCAGCAAAAACACCAGACTTTACGTCCTATATTCGCTGCGTTACGATGCTGCTCTTCGAATTATTGACTTTCCACATTTTGTGTTATTTTTGGATATCCGGGTAAGTTAAATTATTTGTGGATGCGCATGACCAGGTGGAACAAGGCACTTTAAATGGTCAGATTCAGTTCCTTCGTTACTTTACATACCGTAACTTATTTCCTCACCTCTAAGTATTTAGAACGGAGACTGTACTGGGAATGTTGGCTACGAAAAAACAGTTAGTATGAGATGAATGCGTTTCGATTTTGGAAGGGACATAATTAACTACATGGACTAGGTAAATGGAGATGAATTCTATTTACAGATTTTTCTGACTCGAACGTGTGTCCACGCTTACTTGAATGCTGTTAGGCAGACAAAAGACGGGCACAGGTGCGGTGGGCGACGGGTTGAAAAATTCTAGAGGCGAGCCGACTTGAAAAGTAATCCGATATCAGCCGAGGTGGAGCGACGTTAGTAAAGATTGGAGATGGCGTGTCTCCGTGTGGCAGTAAATGAGAAACACATGCCAAGTGGGCGCCTCGCCTACCATCACGCCCTTAGCACCGCCCAGTTTCTCCGCGTTGATGGTCGTACTCGAATGAACAAACGTATCAAAGCACATTTCACATGTTCTGACAAGGGAAGGTCACGGTAGTTGTCGCGGAGAACAGGACAAAACTATTTCTGTTTACTGACTAGAAATAAAAACTCCTTGTAACGTTTTAGCTGCTATTCTGCAACGGTATTGACAGGAGAGGCAGGAATGGATGGAGCGATAATAGGTTTGCCCTCTCTACTAAAGTCCTCCATTTACGTATCGCTCTGCAAGCAGCGTTCTGGTCGCAATACGTCAGATGGGTTTGTGTCTGCTGGTAGAGAAGTGCGGATTATCTTTGTGGTGTGGAGGTGTGTTTACAGAGTTAAAAAAATGGCTCTGAGCACTATGGGACTCAACATCTTGGGTCATAAGTCCCCTAGAACTTAGAACTACTTAAACCTAACTAACCTAAGGACATCACACACACCCATGCCCGAGGCAGGATTCGAACCTGCGACCGTAGCAGTCCCGCGGTTCCGGACTGCAGCGCCAGAACCGCTAGACCACCGCGGCCGGCGTTTACAGAGTTAGAAAGTGTTTTACGCCGGACAGTGAGACACGCAGTAATTATGAACCTGTTGGTGGAGTACTTTGGTATTGCAAAACAATGTACCTCCAGGAGCAGAGGGTGTTATTGATGAACAAATAAAGCTACAGTTGACAGAAGAGTGTTCTGTAAGAGCAGAGGTTACTACAAAAATGGTTCAAATGGCTCTGAGCACTATAGGATTTGACATGTGAGGTCATCAGTCCCCTAGGACTTAGAAATACTTAAACCTAACTAACATAAGGACATCACACACATCCATGCCCGAGGCAGGATTCGAACCTACGACCGAATGTTACACATTCCAAATACATACTAAGTTCATGTACTAACCATGTACACATGTTACACGTGAAGTTATTTAAACAATACGGTTTGATCATTTCAGCTACGCCGATGTTAAAGAAAGACAACAGAAGATCGTGTTACTGACTAAATTACCAGAAAGAATTGAGTTAAACATCAAGAAAAGTTTTTTAAAGACATTCAAACTTCAACCTGAAGAAATAAAATCTGCGCTTTGAATTACATGAGCTCCAATCTATACAGAAGCATAATTAGTTCTTTATGATGGATATCAGCAAGTTGGTGGGATAATTTTAAATATAAAACAGTTTAATAATCATATGAGACAATTTCTGAAATTCTTGAGAATGGCGGAAAGGAGATATATAATAAAGTTGACTAGCCTTCCAACTACACTTTCTGGAAATTAATTGAATGTTAAGTATCTGAAGTGATCAGACCTATACGAGTATAATCAGTCTTTAACTGCGAAACTGACTTACACATCACAGTGCAAAAATGAACAGGGCAATGCGCCAGTCATTGAATATTACATTTATCAAATAGAATCTTATGGTTTTAACCAATCGATGAGGACATTTCTATAAAAACGGTCTATTTCCAGATTTCTAATATAAGCCAATAATGCACCTTTAATGTTTTGTGTTTTGACACTATTAGACACACAATCTCAATTTCACATAAGTTCTGTACACTAACTTATAAATTTCAAAAACTACTCTCTGAAATAGAAAAAGCACACATCATAAATATACTGTAAAATCTTAAATAATATCCTTAAGGTAACTACAATACATCACTGTCAACACAGTCTTCTTTTTTTATACTAACCAATGCCCATTCTTTCAAAAACAATTTTTAACATATTACCGAACTTTTTCTTGTGATTCGAATACCTTCTAATTTTGTGGAATTCACACAGCATGTGTACCTTGAACCCTATGATGCTATCGGATCCTAATTTGTTAAGGACGTAATTAACAAAATTTCCCAGCAACCAGTACACAGCGTTATTTTTTGCTTCTGGGAAATAGCCTGCTTCAGGCCTGTGTATCAATGACAGCGATATATACTCAGGGGATGTTCTTGTAATCAGAGCTATTTGCTCCTGGATCCACTTCCAGCTATTCATGTGACCACTGCAAGTATATCTACGAACTACTGTGTCAACTAGATGGCATTGTTGACATAAATTTGTTTCACAGAGTCCAATTGCGTGCAGTCTTTCATTGGTGCTAACGATGTTGTCAACTGTCTTGTACCATGACGTTTTTATATTAGACGTGAGCACATTAGAAGTAATGTTTTTCCAAATCTCAGTCCACTCAATGTTTGGAAACTGTCGTTCTATTTTGTTTCTTCCTTCGCTTTTCTTTCGTTCCCGCATTATGGCTCTCGATGTTAAGTGTCGGGACTGCCTGAGTTCAACACTGACATAACTAAACTCAACATAGAAAATCCTCACATGCTGTAAGCGACTGTTGATATTCTGCACGTCAATCGGGGGAAGCAGGCTTCGAGGTTTAATGATCTCGAAAAGTTGGCTGGTTATGCTTTCTCGCGAGTCTTTTATTAAATTAACTTGCCTTTTCATAAAAAGTGCAGAGGCTTTATCCGTTATATCAGTTAATCCTAGTCCACCATTTTTAGGATCTAAAGTGGCTACTTTAGCAGGTACTCTGAACACTTCACCTCTCCACAAAAAGTTTGTGATTTTGGACGTTATTCTCCTCGCTATCATTCTCGGTATTGGAAACAGCTGGGCAGTATAATAAGCTTTAGCAAGGATGCATGAGTTGATATACTGTGTTCTTTGAACTTGGTTCATATATCGAGTTAAATTCTCTACAATGGCTCCTTGCGCTTTATCTGCTGCAACTTTCCAATTTAAAGCCGTCATTTTCATAGGGCATGCGGTCAGGGTGATCCCAAGTGTTTTATGTTGTCGGACTAATTCTGCCCACTCGAGGTTGATATTATCAAAACCTCTGAGAATTAACATCTTACTTTTTTTTTCGTTTGCATTGGCTCCAGATGCTCTACAGTACGAATGAATCACTGTTGCTAGCATGGTTACCTCGTCACTATTCCTTATAATGACCCCTATATCGTCAGTATAGGCTCTTATAACTGTTTTATTTCCTGATAATGTTAAGCCTTTTAATCTAGCATGAACATGACGGACGAAAGGTTCCAGCGAAATGGCGAAGAGCGACAAGGACAAAGGACTTCCTTGAGGAACACCTCGTTGTATTTGCATCGGCCTGGATTGTTGACAATTCACCGCTATTTTAGCATTTATTCCAGTTGCTATGTTCTTAATCAACTGTATGACTCTATCGTTGAAACCTATTTTCTTCAATGTCTGTAGAAGATATTCATGATTTACTACATCGAACGCTTTATAAAAACCTAAAAACAATAAAACACACTTTATGTTTGTTACAGAAGTTATTGCAATGATATCCATGAATTCTGCTAGATTTTGAAAAATGGTTCTGCCTTGCGCACAGTTTTGATGTTGACTAATAAATTTATCTGTAAGGCATGGAATTCTCTTGTTTACTATTCTAGATATTAATTTATAATCAGAATTCAGCAGTGAAATTGGACGAAAATTATTTAAATCTTTGTTTCCATTATTTTTTGGCACCAGAACAATTTTACTCTCCTTAAACTCACCCGGAATCATTTTACCCTGAATAACCTCATTTACAATGTCTGTGATTTTCGCACCTACTATTGGCCAGTAACGGATGTGAAACTCTGCTGGCAGACCATTCGGTCCTGGGGATTTTTTTGGTGGTGAGGCGCACAGAGTCTCATATACGTCTTCTTCACTGACAACCTCGAGAAAATTTTCGTTGTCATCTTCTGTCAGCTGTGGGGCTAGGATGTCGAGGAATTCTTCCAAGGAAGCATCACTACTTTGATGTCCTGAATATAGCTCGCAATAATAGCGATAAATCTCGTCCATGATACCCTGCTGGGTTCTGAGAATCGTGGAGTGTTTCAATGGGAATATTCAAGACACTAACGGTTTTGTAACGATTGTCCGCTCTATAGATGGAAACCTTACTTTTATAACCATTTCTATGCACAAAATCTACTTCATTGCCACACTTTCGTAACACTTTATCAACAGTCGAAGCACTGATTAACTTGACAAAAACAGTATTTTTCCTGATCCAGGTATGGACGGTTTCAGAATTTAGACCAATTACCTGTGTAATCCAGTCATCTATTTCCAGGGATGTCGGCTGAACAGGACGGGATTCCTGGTCAAAAGCGAATACCAGAGTATTCTTCCTGAGGTTTGTAGCCGTGGTTAATCCAGCGACGCAATTTCGGTTGAACAACCGAAATTCCAATTAGCAGCAGCAAGACCAGAAAGAGCAATCAGATCACAAGGAATAGGAACGAACACGGAGATTAACGGACGGACGGCACTCGGCGAAGCACAAATATAGCGAAGTAAACACGGAAGTGCAGCGCAACAGTTAACAGCGGCCACTCGCGAGCGCGGCTGAAACGGAACTGCCACTCAGCTACCGGCGGCTTGACGCCAGATCAAGTAATTAATGCCGACTAAGCGAGATCTGATAAAGAGTTACGACCCCGCCGGACTCTCGCAGTGAAGGGAAGCAAGCATGTCTTTGGTGCGGCTGGACCCATAGCGGCTACCACACACTCTTATATGGTAATGCCTGGGATTGTGATGGATGGTACGCTGCTACCCCAATTTGTATGTCCTTGTATCGGAGCCCACCAGCTATTTTCCTGAAAATATAAACATAAATTTACCGAACTTAGAGGCGCTTGCTATCAAATTTGCTAATATAACAAATAGAAAAAAGCAGGTGCACCAGCACACAGACTGGGACCAAGACATAAGGGCATAGAATTAGACTGTTTAGCATTTGCTGATGACATGGCACTGATCGCACAAGACATTACCGATGCACAGAAACAGCTAGAATTATTACAAGAACAAGCAGCTAAAGTAGGATTACAAATTTCATTTGAAAAAACAAAATTTATGACTGACATCAAAGATGCACTTTCTGATCTCAAAATTGGTAATAACTACATCTCTCGAGTAAAAGAATTTAAATATTTAGGTGAATGGATTGCAGAAAATTGTAATGAAAAGAAATCTGTCAGATCAAGAGTCCAGAAAATGGAGACGGCGTTTCAGTTAACAAAAAACGTTTACAACAAAAAGAGTCTCTCGTGGAACTGCAAACTACGACACTATACAACAGTAATTAGACCCGAAGCTCTCTACGCATCTGAGACACTAAACCTTCAACACAGAACACTAAAAGAGGAATTAGAAGTGAAAGAACGTAAGAAAATGAGGAAAATCCTAGGACCAAGAACTAAAGATGGGGTGCATTATCCAAAACCCAATGCAGAAATATATAAAAATATCTCCAAAATAACAGACACAATGCGCATGAGAAGAATCCAATTCATGGGGCACTTAGAAAGAATGGACTCAAACAGGTTAACTCACAAAATCCATACATTTTTAAAGAACAAAACTACAAGACCGAACTGGTACAAACAGACAGAAAAAGACCTGAGAGAATTAGGGTCTCCAAATTTACATGATAGAAATGAAATCAGAAAAATCACAAACACACGGGGTTTTGAGGAAGAAGAGAGAAAAACTAACCGACATACGTGGTCTACGCAACGAAAGCTAGCCCATTCGTTGTTTATGAAGGAAGGCCAATAAATGTTGATTACGCGTGGTCCTAAGTGATCCATCCGCTAAGAAGAAGAAACAAAGGGGAATTTAAAGGTCTTCCTAGAGCAAGTTATGTGGTCACATATACAGAAAAAATTACAGCCGACCTGTTGGCTGACTCCTGGACAGCCAGTAGAGATGAACTATACAACCCTACAGTTCGTGAAGGCGTTGAATCCGTCAAGAAGTTGATTTCGGCTAAGTTCACAGGTAGTGGGCAACCTGCCGACGTTTCCTTCTTCCGTCCCTACAAAAATTTAGTGAAATTTATTACAGATATAATTGTGATAGCTTCTCACAATGACACTAACGTATGGCATAGAGACCACTTCTCACGCCTTCAGTCGTTTATTTCCAGTTCTCGGCGGCCCTATTCTCCAACTTAATAAAATTTGCATTTTTCCAATGCAGCTACATCAAAGACTTTCCTGGTGGTTTTCAAACACTCTTGGAATACACCGGCAAAGAAGGATTAACGGAAGAGTGTTTCCACGAGAACTGTGACCAAACTGCATCAACTGTGCCCACTGCGAGAAGTGTCTATGCATTGACCGTGCTGTTATCGCTGACTTACATATTTTTTGCCTCCGACAGCGTAGGAAACTCTGTTTTAGAGTGGTTTATGTCATTTTACTGACTATTTCTCTCAAATAATCCATTTGTGTAATAAATCATTCATACTTACAGTATCCTCATCGTAACTTCGACGACTGATTCTCCTGTTGTAATAGTCCGTAGCAGCTACAATTTCAGTAGTGTGTATACACTTTTTCGGTTTATTAACTGCGCTATGTATGAATATAATTTGTGCGACAATATATCGTGATCTTCCGTTGTAAGATGGGTCCAACTAGGTATTCAGGTCCTTAGTTATTAAGGAAGTTTGACGAGAGCTTCTTATCGTAAATTTTTCAAAGCATGTGAAACGCCCTTTACTGTGCCAGATGCCTATACAGACTCGACAAGTATGCGTAATTTGTTATCTATTGGTAATATATTCAGCTTGTAAAGCTCTTATTAAATGAACGTTTAAGAACGTAAATATAGGTTCTGTGGTCTGTTCTTTGTTTGACCCTCATCCACATGCTAGAAATGTGGCAAGTTGGAGACGTCGGCCTATTCGTAACACATCTTATTACAGATGAACTTAATTTTTTTAAAATTCTTCGTGTCCAACTAACAAGCGCGTTTGAAAGAATCTAGCACTTTTTTTCTTTTTCTCCTCTCAGTATCTCTTCATTTGTTTGCTGTGTTTCATTTTACGTTCTTCTGTTCAGCGAGAAGTTTTTGGACTAGACTTCTGAGCAAATTTGTGTTTATGAATTAAGGTTTTAAGTTTCGTGCTAGCTTGGATGATTTCATTACGAATGACGAGTTCCTTTAAGCCTTTTTAGGGCTTCTGTTAGCCAATTGTACCGGTTTTTCATGGCTAACGCTAAGTTTAGAATTTTCTTCGTTGAGACCCGTTTTCTGTTACTTGGTAGATGTCTTGTGAATTCTTTTTCTTCCACATTCAGTTTTCACGTTCTTGAAGCAAGATTGTTTGGAGTATTTTCGTTTCTTGCTTTCCAATTTTTATTTGGGGTACCCCACCAATTATCGTGGTTTCAGATAAGTAAAGAGCTTCTGTTTAATACCTGTCTTATAATGCCGTAATTTTTTTCCTACGTGATACAGACTTTTGTTGTATTTGTTCCATGCGGGTACATGCTATTTTGTAGTTTTGCAATTCTTTCATTGTTGGCTTATCATTTAGCCCAACCGGTTTAATAATTTCACCTAGATACCTGAAGTGGCCTGCTTGGAATATTTTGCCTAATTTGGTGATTGAAGGTTGACCCTTCAATCATTATATGATCCTTTCCATACAGTGACTCTCCTCATATGAAATATGAAGCCCACTTCTTGCTATTTCATGGAGTTTGTCTAAAGACGGGATTTCTCCTGGTATGTTACTGTAGAGGACTGATATTCCACAAGGGAGTGCTAGACAATGAAGACGAATTTTATTTTGGGGACTTCTACCATTTTTCCATTTCCTGATCAGTTTTTCCAGAACGAAACTGAATAGTAATAGTGATAATATATTCCCTTGTCTGATCCCTGTTTTGACATCGAACGGTTCAGAAAAGTCTCCAAAATATTTAACAGTTTTTGTTGTGATAGATAGTTTTCTTGGTCATTTACCTCGTTATTTAGTCAACTTGGAACTGCTGTAGTACGTTAAACGTGGTCCGTCTATTTGTGGAATGACTTTTTGAAATCAGTAAATATAGATCTGTTTGTCTAGTTTTTCGAATGTAGAACATGGTTTTAAGGTTTATGACCTATTCTCCTCGTTTCTCCTTTTCCTAATTCCTGCCCGATGTTAGCCATTTAACTGATCTCTTTGTTTTTCTTACCTATTAAGTACGGCTTTAGAAAAAATTGTATAGTCTGCTATATGTTAGAATATTCCCCTGTAATTATTTTTATGTGGTTGGTTCCCTTTCTCATGAAGACAATGAAAATTAATGCAGACTCCTATTCTTTGGGGATTTTCTCACTACACAAGATATTTATTATTATTATTCCCGGTTCTCCTGGTGCCTTATTGTTTTGCAAGTTAAAACTTAAAAATACGAATCCTTTCATGTTCAACATCTTCAGCAAATCTTCGTAGCTCTTTTTACTGTAAAATATCTTTAGCTGAGGAATTGAAGTCGTACTCTCACCTTATATGTCATAATTAACATTTTCATTTCCTAATTAATGCGAATTTTATAAATGATAAGGTATTTCATTGCCTTTCCAAATATTAATGCAGCCCGACAAATGTGATAGTATAAAATGCGTGGCCGCATTGATGGGAGAAGTAGTAGAGAAAGGAGCTACACTGAAATATTAAAAGTAACGTGGATAACTATACAAAAACAGTCTTTTTATGCACAAGCCTGTAGCCGCTATAAATTTCTTGAATAAAGACGTTTTGCTACCCGATATTTTAAATTTGAAATAATCACGTTATTTCGTTATTAATGCTTAGATAGTTGAACTCCAGTAACACAACTGAGCTATATCACACCAAAACTAATGTAATGCTGAGGCTGGCGTAGATGAGTGATCGCATTCTTTTCCAACTCTATTCGTTTACATGGAACCACGAAAAATATTGTCTTCTTCTTGACGGAGTGGTGTAGTTCTCTCTCTTCAACGTGCCAGAGGTCTTACACAACTGTTGATTGCACGTTAACGAAATCAAACGTTTGAGCTACTAAATATGTTTTAGTTTTTCTTACACAGCCAGTTTAGTCTCAGTTACATGTCATTTCAAGTGTATTACGTTTTAATACTGAGGACAGCGCTGTCACATAATAAAATGTACAATTTCGGAACACTTGGGTCGCGATCTCATACATTTAATTACGTAATACACCTGAAAAATACGCGTGTTCGAGTTAAACATCGTTTTATTTATGAAACTTCAATACATCTGGGAAGTGAATCGTGTGATTTCGATAGGCATAACACATTCTTTATAAATAGTCTTTACATCTAATTTTACATGCTAGTGAGAAAGATTGTATACTGTTAAGTCAGACACCTGGAGTTACTTAAATTGCTGTTTTTTATCTTATTGATAGAGAAACTAAAAATAGACGTACATATAAAACAGTCGCAATGCTAAAACGTCAATGAATTTGTTTCAGACTTAGTGGATACGTCTTACATCACAAAAGATTCCCACAGTTCTAATAAAGGCGCCTTGCCGAGCCGAATGTCAGCAGACGGCGTCCACTTAACTAAGTGTGGTCGTCATAAAAGGGAGTTAAGTAGCTCAGATTCGTCACTTTAGCGAGAGTTTGTTATCCAGCTTTTCCAACAGGGATTCAACCGTACCACACGTGCTATTTGTGAGGAGGAGTTCTAGTCAGAAGCAAGAAATCGGGCACCATACGGTACAGGCAACACACAACCAACACTAGACAGAGGGCTGAAACTTTAATTGGACCTTGTATAGGTCGAAGAAGGCTTATTGAATACCCGTCACCGTCTTTAAACCTAAGACCTCTCGACTTCTACGTATGAGGGATCCTGAAGAATGAAGGTTTTCTACAGAGGGCAGCTGCGCTGAAGCCACTACGAGATAGTATCAAAGCGCAGTAGCCAGCTACTACCTGTTCGACAGCAGCAGTACTATGAGGGCTATTCGGAAAGTAAGGAACGATAGGTCGCGAAATAAAAACCACAGTGAAAATCACAACTTTTATTTGGAACACTTAGCTACAATTTCCAGCTACTTATCTCCATAGTCGCCGATTCGATGTAAGACGCTTGTCGTAGCTTTGTATCAACTTTCCACTACCCTCGTTATACACTCCTGGAAATGGAAAAAAGAACACATTGACACCGGTGTGTCAGACCCACCATACTTGCTCCGGACACTGCGAGAGGGCTGTACAAGCAATGATCACACGCACGGCACAGCGGACACACCAGGAACCGCCGTGTTGGCCGTCGAATGGCGCTAGCTGCGCAGCATTTGTGCACCGCCGCCGTCAGTGTCAGCCAGTTTGCCGTGGCATACGGAGCTCCATCGCAGTCTTTAACACTGGTAGCTTGCCGCGACAGCGTGGACGTGAACCGTATGTGCAGTTGACGGACTTTGAGCGAGGGCGTATAGTGGGCATGCGGGAGGCCGGGTGGACGTACCGCCGAATTGCTCAACACGTGGAGCGTGAGGTCTCCACAGTACATCGATGTTGTCGCCAGTGGTCGGCGGAAGGTGCACGTGCCCCTCGACCTGGGACCGGACCGCAGCGACGCACGGATGCACGCCAAGACCGTAGGATCCTACGCAGTGCCGTAGGGGACCGCACCGCCACTTCCCAGCAAATTAGGGACACTGTTGCTCCTGGGGTATCGGCGAGGACCATTCGCAACCGTCTCCATGAAGCTGGGCTACGGTCCCGCACACCGTTAGGCCGTCTTCCGCTCACGCCCCAACATCGTGCAGCCCGCCTCCAGTGGTGTCGCGACAGGCGTGAATGGAGGGACGTATGGAGACGTGTCGTCTTCAGCGATGAGAGTCGCTTCTGCCTTGGTGCCAATGATGGTCGTATGCGTGTTTGGCGCCGTGCAGGTGAGCGCCACAATCAGGACTGCATACGACCGAGGCACACAGGGCCAACACCCGGCACCATGGTGTGGGGAGCGATCTCCTACACTGGCCGTACACCACTGGTGAACGTCGAGGGGACACTGAATAGTGCACGGTACATCCAAACCGTCATCGAACCCATCGTTCTACCATTCCTAGACCGGCAAGGGAACTTGCTGTTCCAACAGGACAATGCACGTCCGCATGTATCCCGTGCCACCCAACGTGCTCTAGAAGGTGTAAGTCAACTACCCTGGGCAGCAAGATCTCCGGATCTGTCCCCCATTGAGCATGTTTGGGACTGGATGAAGCGTCGTCTCACGCGGTCTGCACGTCCAGCACGAACGCTGGTCCAACTGAGGCGCCAGGTGGAAATGGCATGGCAAGCCGTTCCACAGGACTACATCCAGCATCTCTACGATCGTCTCCATGGGAGAATAGCAGCCTGCATTGCTGCGAAAGGTGGATATACACTGTTCTAGTGCCGACATTGTGCATGCTCTGTTGCCTGTGTCTATGTGCCTGTGGTTCTGTCAGTGTGATCATGTGATGTATCTGACCCCAGGAATGTGTCAATAAAGTTTCCCCTTCCTGGGAAATTCTCTACGCTGGACTACATCTCGTTGTCTGTGCCAAAACGTTGTCTTCATAGCCAGCGGTTCATGTGAGCAGAGACGAAACTCAGAGGGAGACAATTACCGGCTGTATTGTGGGTAATCAAACATTTCCAATTGAAAACGATACAGGAGCATCTTCATTGCCCCTGCAGAATGTGGCTGAGAATTGTCTTGAAGAAGAAACCGCACGACATTTAATTAATGTTGGCTGCATAGCTTCAGGCGTAATTTCTCACCAGGTCCTCGTACTTGGCGGGAGACACTATTGTTGTAGGTATCTTTATGTGCTCCCTGTGTGCTCAGAACTAAAAAGAACGACGTAATGCGATCGACGGGCATACTAGAGACACTGGCCAACACACCTAGGCAAAAATTCATCGGATTTTCACTGTGGTTTCCATTTCGCGAGCGATCGTTCCTTACTTGCCGAATAACCCTCGTATTTACTTCCTAATGTCAATCGTTCAGATCGCCAACAACGCCTCGAAAATGACGCAGGGATATGCACCCCCTTAACGTTTATTTCAAAGGTACTGCCTATCAAAAAGAGTTCATAATGATTAGAGGGATTAATTGAAGAGAGAATTAACGCAGAACAGATAGACCATTTAGTGTTTGCTAGCCATCCGATAGTCAAGTGAAACATAGAGCCGGCCGTTGTGGCCGAGCGGTTCTAGGCGCTTCAGTCGGGAACCGCGCTGTTGCTACGGTCGCTAAGTCTAGGGGACTGATGACCTCAGATGTTAAGTCCCATTGTGCTCAGAGCCATTTGAACCATTTTTTGAAACCATAGAACTATAAACACATTGGAAATGGCTTACGTTAATATGATTAAAGTGGTTTAATACTTTGAAAAAACTGTTTTATACAGAATAAACGATAAAAAGTTGCCTTCAAGCAACTTCTGACGCGATTACATCGAATATGTTTTTCTAAATCTTCTAAGACTACGTCTGAAAGAAGCAGGCCAAAGTCAGTTCTTCAAGAAAATATTTGAAAATGTAAATTTATTAGGATAACCACATTGTTTGAATCTCGAAACCGAACTTTAAAGTACAGCAGGATAATTAAAGTACTTGTGGCAAAGACACACTGATGGAAAAATAATCGCAACACCGAGAATGAGTTGTGCGACGTAAACGAAAGCTGGTAGGCATGTTTCTATTCAGTTTCGTGTCAGTCGCGTAAGAGCAGGGCTAGCAGCGCCGTTACAAGGACGCAAATCAGGTTTGCTTTAAAAACACGTTGTAACGGTCATAAGCGTTGGTTACCTTTGATACAGGACCTGGAGGATTGATGTTAGTCAAGAATGTCTTTAAGGTGACGAAGACGCCATTATCAACACTTTACTGAGTTTGAACGCGGTCGAGTAATAGGGCTATGAGAAGCTGGATGTTCCTTCTGCAATGTTCTGCAGAAAGACTTGGCAGGAAGGGCAATATACGATCGCAAGAAGACCGGACTCCGGACGACCAAGTGTCATTGTGGGGAGGCAAAACCATGGTGTTCGACGTATGGCTTTGCATTCTACTGCATCTGCAGCAGCAATCTGAGCAGCAGTTGGCACCACAGTAACACAAAGAACTGTTACAAATCTGTTACCTCCAGGACAGCTCCGAGCCAAACGCTCTGTAGCGTGCATTCCACTGACCCCAAACTACCTCCGTTTGTGCCTTCAGTGGTGTCAAGCGGCAGCTTGTTGGACGGCAGGATGGAGATCTGTTGTGTTTTCTGGTGGATGCTGGATCTACCTCGGTCTTAGTGATTGCCGTATGTTGATTAGGAAGAGGTCAGCTGAGCGCCTGCCACCAACCAGTAAGCGTGCTAGACCCACTGGACCAACATCTGGAGTTATGGTCTGGAGTGCGATTCTGTATGACAGCAGGAACACACTCGTGGTTGTCCCACTCACTCTGAGTGCGAAACTATACGTCGGTCTGTCGATTCGATGTGTTGTGCTGCCATTCATGAGTGGCATACTAGGTGGTGTTTTCCAATAGAATAACGCACGCCTGCAATCCGCTGTTGTAACCCAACATGTTCTACCGAGTGTCGACATGTTGCCTTGTCCTGCTCGACCACCAGATCTGTGTCCAGTCGAGCACATATGGAACATCATCGGGCGACAACTCTAACGTCATCTCTATTAACCGTTGTTGCCCTGACCGACGAAGTGCAACAGCCATGGAACTCGATCCCACAATCTGACATCCGGCACCTGTACAATATGATGCATACACGTTTTTATGCTTGCATTCAACATTCTGACAGTTACACCGGTTATTATTGTACCAGCATTTTACATCTGCAATCGCTTATATCGCGTTTACATTAACATATGAAGGGCTTATTTCAATAGTGGTACAAGTCCATTACCTCCACCTTTCTGCCTATAATGCTTCTGAAATTAATGACCCAAACGAACAGTAAGAAAGGTTCATCTCTAGCAAGAGGCAATACGCTTGAATATTTCTGGTAACTCAACTGCAGTTTTTTCAGCGCTCATTTAACTTTAACTCTGTATCTCAAAATGACCAGAAATGGACTTGTACCACTATTGAAATAAGCTCTTCATATGATCTTGCAATATTAATCATTTAACTATGTTACCTAGACAAATGTATTCCCGAAATTTCATTACTCTACATTAATTATTTTTTAGAGTAGTGATTTTTTTCTGTTAGCGTATCTGTTGTTACTCTTGGATCCCTCTATAAACGATATGCGAAGTGAGATATCGATTTAAGAAGATACACTTGGTTCTCTGAATTTTCAGTTCAGTGGCACTTCGAGAAAATTCTATCATACCTATCCATCCTGAAATCATTGGATCTTAAAGCGGAGCTAATTTTTCGCTCCACTTGTTGACGAGATTGAGGCCAAGGAGCTGTGGTACGACGCTGCAGCAGCGAAGCCGTCGGAGTATATATATTACATGCACGGCGCTGTATTCCAGCGCAATGGTGGTGATGTGTCGCTGAAATGACACCTTGTAATCACAATACCTATTATGGGCCGATAAGATGTAGTCGACAATGGTAGCACCAGCTAGGCACGTATTTTCATGGGCAATCGAATCATGTAAATACCTTTGAAAATCTATTTTGATATTGTGGAAATTAGATGGGAAAAATTAAATGTTTATTGACTCCAAGAATGAAGCTCTCTCTGTTTTTAGTATGAACAGCATAACTGTGAGACTGATCGTAACTGTTACTGTGCTATTGGAAGTAGGAAGAGTAAAAAAACTGTCTTGCAGTAGGGCAACCGTGCTGTCGTCGTTTGAAGCTAAAATACACCGAGCGAACAATCTTCTAGAACCGGCCTTCAGCTTTAATGAGAACGAAGGGAAGGCGATCCGAAGGGCACCCGTGGCTGTGCATACGAAACTGGTGGGAGTCTTCAGGCAGCCGAGGCTGCTGTCTACCACTGTCTCAGATGAATCTACTGCACTAGTGGAAATTACTATAAAGGTACGGACATTTCTAGGAAAGTTAACATCGTCAGCTGGAATAACTGTGCACAATGTATATGCAATAGTATGAGATCTATTATACTTACAAATGTCAGTAGTACAGTATACAAGACTTCAACGATTCGGGTGGTAGAGGGTGGAACTCAGTATAAAGGCAGTCGGTTCTGTGTGATGTTATTGTGTGCGTATGTAGCTTTACTGGAGGTAGGAAACAGAAACCATTAGTGACAGTGTGTGCTGTGTACACAAACCGCAATAGTGACACTTCTACGCGGAAAACAATTATCTTGAGATCGATTCCATATTCCTAGATTTCCAGAAGGCTTTTGATACCGTTCCTCACAAGCGACTATTAATCAAATTGCGTGCATATGGAGTATCGTCTCAGTTGTGTGACTGGATTCGTGATTTACTCTCAGAGAGGTCACAGTTCGTAGCGACAGACGGTAGATCTTCGAGCAGAACAGAAGTGATATCTGGCGTTCTACAAGGCAGCGTCATAGGCCTTCTGCTGTTCCTGATTTACATAAATGATCTTGGTGATAATCTGACCAGCCCCCTTAGATTGTTTGCAGATGACGCTGTGGTTTACCGTCTAGTAAAATCATCAGACGATCAATTCGAATTACAAAATTATCTAGAGAGAATTTCTGTATGGTGCGAAAAGTGGCAATTGGCACTAAACAAAGGAAAGTGCGAGGTCATCCGCATGGGTACTAAAAGAAATCCGATAAATTTTGGGTATGCGATAATTCGCACAAATCTAAGGGCTGTCAGCTCGACTAAATACGTAGGAATTACAATTACGAGCAACTTAAATTGGAAAGACCACATAGATAATATTGTGCGGAAGGTGAAACAAAGACTGTGCTTTGCTGACAGAACACTTAGAAGATGCGACAAACCCATTAAAGAGACAGCCTACATTACACTTGTCCATCTTCTGCTGGAATATTGCTGCGCGGTGTGGGATCCTTACCAGGTAGGATTGACGGAGGACATCGAAAAAGTGAAAAGAAGGGCAGCTCGTTACGTGTTATCGCGCAATAGGGGTGAGAGTGTCACTGATACGATACGCGAGTTGCGGTGGCAGTCACTGAAACAAAAGCGGTTATCTTTGCAGCGTGATCTGTTTACGAAATTTCAATCACCAACTTTCTCTTCCGAATACGAAAATATTTTATTGATACCCACCTATGTAGGGAGAAATGATCATTATAATAAAATAAGAGAAATCAGAGCTCGAACAGAATGATTTAGGTTTTCCTTTTTCCCACGTGCCATTCGAGAGTGGAATGGTAGGGAAGTAGCATGGAAATGGTTCGATGAGCTCTATGCCAGGCACTTAAGTGTGATTTGCAGAGTAACCATGTAGATGTAGATGTAGAAAAAGCAAAAACCGTCAAATCGCCTTGAAGTTGAACCGTTCAAGTACAGTGAATGATGATTTCGTTAAATTGGGCGCACAATATGGACGGAACGTAAAATATGGACTAAGTAGAAAAATGTTTCAAGCATCGAAACGATTCCTTTTGCGCAAAGCAAGGGCCGCAAGTTCTTCTCAACTTGTTGTTGATTTACGGTTGTCAATAACTGCCAGACGTGTAGGATAAATTGTGTAAAACGATAAACATCTTGCATACAAGAAACGACTGCAGAAGCCTTCTATAATACCCAAACATAAACAAGTTACGTTGGAGACTGCTGAAAAAATTACGTATCGTCTTCAGAATGGGATAAAGAGATCTTTAGTGATGTGAAGAAATTTAATTTAGATGGGCCGAATGGATTTCAATATTACTGGCGTGACCTGAGAACAGAGCAGCGGGTAAGCATGAGCAGAAATTTTGGTGGTGGCAGTGTTATGATTTGGACAGCCTTCTGCGCTACAGATAAGTCACGCATTGCCTGGCTGAACACTACAATGAACTCAAAGGTGTACACTGAGATGCTAGAGATAGAACTGATTACAATGTATGAGAACCTATGGAACGGAAGTATAATGTTTCAGCAAGATAATGCATCTGTGCATGTTTCCGCTACGACAAAAAGTCGTTTGAGGATAAAGATGTTGATGTCTTGCCCTGGATTGCACGTAGCCAAGTTGTGAACCCTATGGAAAACCTTCGGGGAATATTTGCAAGACGTGTTTATCGTAATGGAAGGCAATTTCAGCCCATATGTGAGCTGAAAAGTGCGATACGAAGAGGGTGGGCGACAGTTTCTTTGCAACAACTGTAAACCCTAACAAAATCAATGCCGAAGAGAATTTTTGAGGGAATTAGGAAGAACAGAGGTTAGATGAAGTAATAACAGTGCAATAACGCAACAGGACAGTGAGTGCCTTTATACCAACTTCCACTCAGGAAATGCAAACGCCTTATGTTGTTACTCGTGTTATGAAAGAAACTACGTAATTCTGTCACGACAGAATTACGTAGTTTCTTTCATAACACGAGTAACAACATGACAGAATTACGTAGTTTCTTTCATAACACGAGTAACAACATAAGGCGTTTGCGTTTCCTGAGTGGAAATTGGTATAAAGCACTCACTGTCCTATTGCGTTATTGCACTGTATGTAGCTACTGCTTTCATAATAAATTCGATACAGTGTGCTACAGACACTGTACCACTACTTTCGTAGGAACCCTGTCTTTATAATGATTCCCACTGCTGAATGACGCTTCCTGACAGTTTTCGTTTTTGAATACTTAAATAATGCTTAAAAGCCTTCAGGCGCAAACGACGTGTATTTATCAGAGCATGGTGTAACGAAGAAAATCCTAGGTACAAACTTGCACGTGAAATCTCGTAGCAAGATTTTCCGTGCGTACACGGAACAGCGCGAACAGTTGAAATGTGAAATAAGTTGTACTGTCTTCAGTGACGTAGTCAGTCGTACATACGCGAGTGAAACCTGAAGCCCTGCATTGTATGTTTTGAGGTGGAAAAGTCTGTTCATCCGTCGACCGAACTTTTTTGTGTGACAAAATACGGTCAAATGTGCATCGTTAATAATGTTTCAATAATGGCTTAGTCCACAACGGATAGATCATGTCTGTAGGTTATGGTCACGCAGTATTTAGTTTTTATTGTGACGTCATCGTACCAGCGGAAGCACATACACTTCATTGTTACGAATTAACTTTGTCTAAAGATGTAAATTGGTGTATCGTGGAAACACGTTTATCGGGGTCATTGTTTTAGGTGTCACTGAATACGTTGCGGAGCAATACTAGGACCAAAAGTGGGTCAATAAAAATAATCCCCAGAAAATAAGTGAAAATTGGTATTAAATTGAAGATTACAAGACAATGAAAGATGTCGTCTCGGAATTATAAAAAAAACACGCAAGTGAGAGGAAAGCTCGCCCCTAAAGCAATCAAGCAGTCCGAGTGAATGCCGGCCGCGGTGGCCGTGCGGTTCTGGCGCTGCAGTCCGGAACGGCGGGACTGCTACGGTCGCAGGTTCGACTCCTGCCTCGGGTATGGGTGTGTGTGATGTCCTTAGGTTAATTAGGTTTAAGTAGTTCTAAGTTCTAGGGGACTTATGACCTAAGATGTTGAGTCCCATAGTGCTCAGAGCCATTTGAACCATTTTTGAACCGAGTGAATGCAAGAGTTACGGCTGCATCGAAAAGTTAGTTAGGTTCATGTTCCATGAACCATTTTCTACGATAAGTAGTAAGTGTGTAGAACGAGTCATTTCATATTCATATCGCAAATTAATTCGTAAATATGGCAACAGGCTGAACATTTATAAGATCTCTCTTTCCTTTAAAAAGTATGAAGACGTCCTCCACACTACCTTTTACACATTACAGTCATAGGAATAGGAGGACTTGTCAAGCAGAAACGTTTTCTTTTTGTTTACAAATTTTATTTTACTGTCTGACATTTTACATCGCTGGTTAAGTGATCAAATATTTTTGTTGCAGCATTTGGGCACCCTTTTTGTGCCAACGACAACCTTAATGTGGAGTAATGAATGCCATTTTTTCTTCTGGTGTTGTACTTACATACATTACTGTTCATTTTGATCTGTAGTGGTTCACTTAAACAAACTTCGTGAGAGAATAAATGTACTGTGAAGCAGTAGTCAGAATGCCCAACTCCTTAAACAGATGTCTACAAGAAGATCTAGAGTAGGTACCACGTATTATTCTTACAGCACGTTTTTGAATAACATAGACTTTCTTTCTTAAAGATGAATTACCCCAGAACATTATTCCATATGACATTATTGAATGAAAATATGCAGAATATTTTAACTTACCGATTTGTCTCTTCCGAAGTTTTGCAATGCTTCTAAATGCAAATGTGACTGAACTAAGTTGTTTTAGCAGCTCCAAAATGTGCTTTTTCCAGTTTAAATTCTCATCTATATGGACGCCAAAGAAGTCTGAACTTTCCACACTATTTATTGTTTCCTCAGCAACCGTCACACTTAATATTGGTGTAATACCCCTAGATGTGCAGAACTGAATAGGTTATGTCTTTTTAAAATTGAGGGTGAGACCATTTGCAGAAACCCAGACGATGATACTGTGAAGAACGTTGCTTACCATTTCTTCTGTTTCTGTATGTATGCTTGGACGATTACAATAGTAATGTCATCTGCAAAAAGAACTAGTTCTGCTTGTTGCACATGTAGAAACGGCGAGAAGCGATTACAGAGCTGGCCCATGAGACATAAAGCGGACAGCGACGGTCGAAATGTCTGCGGATCATGTGCAAGTGTCGTTGGAAGGCAACACAGAAAGCACTGATAATACAGACATATAGGCAACGTGACAGCACCAGACGACTATTGTATCACTGGCACCTAATATCGTCGTCTTATGCAGTGTGAGGTGCATGTGAGTCAATGTAGTTGCCACAAAGCAGTGCTAAATGCGCCAAATTTGTCATTTGTCTATTATACAACCGTTATACTACTCTGTGTAGCAATTCTATTAAAGAGATTGATAATGAAATTACATATTAAGACGAAACACTTGTTATGATATTATACCGACGTTTTCGCCAAAAATCTACGGCGCGGACACGAACTGTGCACACAGAAATTTTTATTTGTAATTAGTTGCTGAGCGCCTATTCATAGGTGACGGGCGTTGCGAGATCATAATGACCTTGAAACTTCCTGGCAAATTAAAACTGTGTGCCGGACCGAGACTCGAACTCGGGACCTTTGCCTTTCGCGGGCAAGTGCTCTACCAACTGAGCTACCTAAGCACGACTCACGCCCCGTCCTCACAGCTTTACTTCTGCCAGTACCTCGTCTCCTACCTTCCGAACTTTACAGAAGCTCTCCTGTGAACCATGTCTCCACAATATCCTTTCTTTCAGGAGTGCTAGTTCTGGCAGAAGTAAAGCTGTGAGGACGTGGCGTGAGTCGTGCTTGGGTAGCTCAGTTGGTAGAGCACTAGCCTGCGAAAGGCAAATGTCCCGAGTTCAAGTCTCGGTCCGGCACACAGTTTTAATCTGCCAGGAAGTTTCATATCAGCGCACACTCCGCTGCAGAGTGAAAATCTCATTCTCATAATGACCTTGGCTGAAGATGTACCTAAATGATGGCGGTGGTGGGTGAACCTTTGATAGGTGCAACAGGCCAATTTATAGATTTGGACTTAGCAAATAACTGCAAAGACTGCTGAATACACATGCAGACAATAACACCATTTCGAAGAAAATGTTTATTATTTCTTAAACAACTGAGCTCTCAAGTAATATATAAGGTAAAACAAACTGTAGAGACCTAATTCTGCAAAGAACACTAAGGAGCATACGCTATGTATAAATAGTGCTTCTAGCTTAGCAAGATCCATATAATTTCTTTGCACAAGGAAAGAAGAAGGATATATGCATCATTTACACTTGGCAGGTCTATTTCAGATAGAAACAGTAAAAATAGATATTAGGATTAGGTGACCAGACGTCCTATATTTTGGAGATCGTCTCTCAGTTAACTTAAGTGTCCCGTCGCCCCGACAAAATACGTACGCGATGTGTATTGTCCTATTTCTCATTAATCCTCTCGTATATTTTCGACTAGGGTGCCAATGCCGCCCATGTTAAAATCACTAAGTTTGAGGAACATTTATGAATAAACTACCAAATAGAAAAAAATTGAATTTTTTTTGTACATATAGAGTGGTTTAGTATTGCAGTTATGACAGAGGGATTTTGGAGTATCTTTTCTAGTTTCCTTCCAATTATTTTTTTTTATTAATGACCCAAATTTTTTTTACAAATAATTGTTTTATAATTAAATTGAAATGAAACTACTGAACATATTGCCAAATGGCTGTGTTACAATGTAAGTTTGACCACTAGGAGTGCTGCATTAAAATTTCATCTCTCTAGCTTGAGTGGATTTTGAGAAAATGTTCCTTATATTCGAAAAATTCTCATTTACGGGAAATGGCTATCAAAGTTTCTCAATACATTCCTGCACTATAGGATGGATTATCAGGGTCTTCTTCTTCATCCTCCAAAAGCTTCCTCTTCTGTCTTATTTTCTGGCCTGTTGTTCCATCATACTTCATATGCCTTTCTCTTCTTTCTGCTCCTCTTGTCCTTTCTCTGTCAATATTTCTTAGTGCTCGTACAGTGTTCACCCCAGCTGTAAATCTTAATGCCTTCAGGACTTCACACTTCACACTGTTCCCTTGGTTGTAGGTCGCTATTGCATCATAAACGCCAAAGTGCAGTGTTTTTATGCTTACAAACACCCTTTTAGGAATCACTTTCCAAATCAAATTGTTTACGCTCTCATTAGGATTCTGCGTCTTTCCGTGTAGACATATGTGTAACAATTCTGGCTGTGCTAAATCATGAAAAATTGGTTTTATTTCACTTATCACAGCTGCTGGCAAACCATGTTTGTGATCATAGTCCTTTTTTGCATTATATTTGCACCAGAAATCTTTTGGGCACAGGCTGTGTTGAGGGTATTCATTGGAAGAGGCAGTATGAAGGAACAATGCCCACACTGCTTTTCGCATGTCACTAACATTACTAGTATTTTGCCTTACAGCATACCTATAGTATCTCTGTAGACGTTCAATCACCTCATCAGTAAGCCTGCCTCTCCCTCCTATTGTCTTTCTATCACTGAGCTTACTTGAACCCAAAGTTTGTTTGAGCCTCTTAGCGCTTCATTTGTCACAGAAAACAATGTAGCCAACCCTTGCACACTCTCTGTATGCGTAACATAAGGCGCTGTATGCGTAACAGGCCGAGAAAATCCCAAGCAGTTCGTCAGGAAGTCACGAGAGGGTCTTAGATGCATTCAGCGGCCGCCCATTTCCTCTGCAGGCGTGGGGGAAAATGGTAATAACTCCACTTCTAGGGCGAGTAGAACAATAATTCAAAGTTTACATTAAAGAGGATTGTTCCAATTAATTTTCGGTAGCAAAAAAAAATTGTAATTTTTTGGATTTGACCACCTCCTGCTCCCCTTAAGTGATTTGTAACATAACCAAATGGAGAACACATGTTGTCGTAGAAAATACAGTCTTAGATTAAACCAAACTGAACAGCGTCTATAATTTTCAACTTCTTTGCATCTCAAGATATCTGCTGCAAGGATTTGCAGCTCACTACTGTGTTTGTGCAAGCTCTAACTGGCACTAATGCAGCCACAGGAAGAGTGTTCCCTATCACAAAAGGTTTATGGAATGACGAATAATAGAGCTTTAGTGTGGAAACTATTAAAAGCTAAGGATCATTTTCAGGATACTACATGTTCTGAATTTTATAAAATTCTGTTTGACAGTATCAAACTTCCAAATGACATACGAGGGTTGGAACTTTAATAGTGGCAACAATTTATTTACAGCTCATACAAAACAGATATGTGTTTCAAAGTTTCACTGAGGTTCAAAGTAGTCACCAGCATTATGTATAACCCGTGCCAGCGATGTGGAAGTCGTAGGGTACTCTTGGCAGTGTCAGTTGTGTTGATAGTTCGAGCGGCGCGGCCTATTGCTGTTCATTTTTGGAACACAACCTACGACCAGCTTAGAGACAGAAGTTATGACACTTTCTGCAGGACCTGACCAATATTTTGCAGGACAATGCTCAACCACGTACAGTGCAAGCTGTTACTGATTTGTTTGACTGATGAGGCTGCTAAGTGCTATACCACCTACTGCACTCCCCTGACTTAATCCCTCGTGAGTTCAACTCGATTTCTGAACTGAAGGAAACACTTCGGGGCATTCGCTTCAGAACTTCTGCAAATTCGTCAGGCAATAGACCGCGCCGCTCGAACTGCCAACACAAATGGCACTAGAATGAGATTTTCACTATGCAGCGGAGTGTGCGCTGATATGAAACTTCCTGGCAGATTAAAACTGTGTGCCGGATCGAGACTTGAACTCGAGACCTCTGCCTTTCGCGGGCAAGTGCTCTACCAACTGAGCTACCCAAGTACGACTCACGCCCCGTCCACACAGCTTCACTTCTGCCAGTACCTCGTCTCCTACCTTCTAAACTTTACAGAAGCTCTCCTCCGAACCTTGCAGAACTAGCACTCCTGAAAGAATGGGTATTGCGGAGACATGGCTTAGCCACAGCCTGGGGGATGTTTCCAGAAAGAGATTTTCACTCTGCAGCGGAGTGTGCGCTGATATGAAGTTTTAATCTGCCAGGAAGTTGCAAATGGCACTGTTAAGAGTATCCTACGACTTCCACATCGCTGGCTACGGGTTATATACAATGAAACTCAGTAAAACTTTGAAACACGTATCTATTTTGTAAATAAGTAGTTGCCACTATTAAAATTCCAACCCTCGTACAATCTTCTGCGAAATATAACAAAATAATTTTTTAGGAACCACCCGCGGCGAAGCACCCAGGCCAACTGACAGTGAGAAACAAAATAAAATGTGTAAATAATAATTATTTTCAACCTTACTTAAAGATCGCGTTATATTAAACTGATATAAACAATAAAACAATTGCATATTTACTCGTTTAGTAATGCACGATACGTTGGTGTGTGTGTGTGTGTGTGTGTGTGTGTGTGTGTGTGTGTGTGTGAGAGAGAGAGAGAGAGAGAGAGAGAGAGATTTCATTTCAACTCCCAGTTTTGGTTCCGTATAATGCTTTTGGAAATTTGGTCACACTGTATTAGGAGCACACATGTTGTCAATGACATTACGAAATCCGGCACGCAAATAAAGATATTAAAATAGAAAGTCCATCATTTTGCGTTCAAGCAAGAGGCTAAAGGCTAAAAGAAGAGTGAATTTAGATACGAAGAAGGGGGGGGGGGGGATGGAAGTGCCTTTATCAGAATAGTGAAAGGTCAGATCACCTTCTGACTACTGGCAGCCAATCCTTGTTATATTATGCCAAGACTCGATAGTTAGATATATTGTATTTCCTTTCATTCCTTCTGTGAAAATGTGTTGCACAAATTTTCCTAATATTTGGCTACGTAGGCAAGCAGTGTCACGGACAGCCGAAGTACAGCAACTCTGACGGTGACCACTCGTTAATCCAATGAAGAGCGGCCACTTTTGTACGTGTGAGGCTACAGACAGCAAATTCTGGAAGATGGTGGTTCATGTCCCCCTCAGGCCATCTAAATTCAGGTTTTCCATAATTTCCGTAAATCGCTGTAGGCGAATGACGAGATGGTTCATTTGAAATAGCACGGCCTATTTCGTTCCCCACAGCGAGCTTGTGCTCCGTCTCTAATGAGGTCGTGCTCAACGGAACGTTAATCCCTAATCTTCCTTCCTCCCTTCCTTCCTTCCTTCCTTTCTACCTTGCTATAGACTGCGTATGCCCAGAATATTTACGGAAGTTGTAAGTATAAGAACTAGATAAGTTTAACAGCTTCATTTAAAGAAGTGGGGAATAAGTTAAGAAATAAATCGTACACCCGGAAAATTACTTGCTACAATTGGAGAAATATTTACTGGTTGAGGGAAACAGCAATTATACGACTTGACAGGAGTTGCAAAAGATGCAGAATTAAGAAAAGGCCGGTCAAAAAGGCGTAGCAAAACAAAATACAGTCGTAACTCCCATCTAGGAACAAAACTAAGGGCAACAATGATTAGCCTTATTCTGACGTGAAATGTCTTGACAAATGCTTTAAGAAATGATGATTTTGGCTGAAATAGTGTTACTGTTCCTTGCGAATGCAAAGAGAAAATATTTTCAAACTTTTGGCAATTCGGATGATTGGTCTCTCAAGCAACATGTATTAGATCAGTTGTTCAACAAGAACATAAAAAGAAAAATATTTAATACGAGGTAATATTGAAGGTATTACCACCTAATTAAAGTTGCTGTTCGCAGGGAATTATGACACCCGATCAAACTGGAACGCTGTGAAAAACAGTGCTTGGAATTTCTAAACACTCTGTTGTTGAAAAGGGAATAGACCACATCAGTAAATTTCCAAGTTATAAATCACACTACCCTCGAAAGGATGGAAGTGATACGGAACTGCCTGAACCTTAAATTTACGATCTATACAAAGCCGAAAATGAAGAAAAAGGACAGAGTAGGTTCCAGTTAAAATGCCATGTATTACAGTTTACTGTCGTACTATTTTCATAGTGACAAATGTCTTCGTTCTATTGCGGAAAAAGTTTGTCAGTCGACTGTGATCAGGCATTTCAATAATTCAGTTGTCGCAGGTTGCTCCACTTGACAATGTATAAAGCGTTATAGTATCTCTGTTGTGGACGGGACGTTAAACTCTAGTCTTATTTCCTTCATAAGTTTCAGCTGTTACAGAAATACACTTCATAGTGATTCAAGAACGAATGAAGTTAAAAAATATAAAGAATACGACAATATGAACTCGACAAACATTAGATTTAGCACAAAAAACAGTGCACGGTGATTTGTGCACTGCTAATGAGAATTAAATTATTTTGACATGGAGAAAAAATAAAAATTGTGCTTGCCAAGAATACTTGCAGATATAACTTTCATAAGGCCTAAATGTAGGTACATAATAGTGGAATCCACTCTGGAAACGACAGATGGAAGATATACAGCTTCTGCTTGAAGAGGCACACACTGAGTCGTGTCAAAACGCATGACAAATGTAACATGTGACTTTATAGTGAAGGACAAAATAGCAAGATGAAAACGGTTCTCATAATGAATATTCTATTCCATGAACTGCAGCAACCAGAGTCTGAAATCATGAAATTTCTGATATCAAGGCGGAGATATCTGACGAATATTCGCATTCTGCTTGAACGAAACAGTAACGATTATATCTTGGACCACTTCATTCATGTAACGACATAATGTCGCAAGGAAAGGAAATTGGTCGGTTCCCAATTGCAAAATAATAACAAAAAGTCATGAAGTAATAATTAACCTGTAGGTGGACATGGAAGGAGGGCAGCTAGTTCAATGTTTGGACAATCAAAATAGAAAGGAGCAAGCCGTTTATCATCCACATTCACAACCTCAGGACGCTGAGACGAACGTTATAGGTCAACGGAAGGGGAGGCGATCTTGTAAGATTTACTCAGTGAGACTGATTTCGCTATCGCCGGATGGGAAATCCATAAGTATGGAGAAACTTAGTGACATACTTTCTATTAGTCACCTAATACCGTGTTACGAGAAACTGCGGTCTAGCAGTTCTGTTGATGGCACAAAAGACTAAGATTCTAACGCCCATTAATGTTTTATAAATCAGGACACCAAAGCAGAAATGGCAGTTCAAATAGATGTTTTCAAATTTTCATATACAACTGCTAAATTAAACTATGTTACTATAGCAGGCATAATCGTCCT
This sequence comes from Schistocerca cancellata, assembly GCF_023864275.1. Classification (NCBI taxonomy): domain Eukaryota; kingdom Metazoa; phylum Arthropoda; class Insecta; order Orthoptera; family Acrididae; genus Schistocerca; species Schistocerca cancellata. The sequence goes on from NC_064629.1 coordinate 199,036,448, forward strand.
GATAGCTGCAACAACTGTTTACATAATTAAGATAATTTTCATTTATTGTTCCACCTCAGTTGCACATTTTTTAATTAGATTGCATGTTTCGATCACACTGGATCATCTTCGGAACTAAAACAAAGTAGAATTAAATATGACCATCTAATATTTTACAATAAGTAGAAAAGACAGGAATTGTCCAAAAACGTAGAATTTACCTGAGTAGTTCGATTCTGTAAAAAGACGTCAGTTGGACAACTGGACGATGATTAGTTAAGGCTTTCTTCTCACCTTTCTTATAAAGAGGTTTAACAATGTTGGTACTTTATGTGTAAAACTGCTTGTTATGTCAAAATTCTACAGTGTCTTAATGTGGAATAAGATCGTTTTGTTAGCGTTGTTGAAGTGTACATAACGTTTAGAGTTACAAAAACATGTTTTATTTACTTATACTTAAAATGACTGAAAGTTGTTTCGTGTGTTAACAGCCATATAACTTTTTCAATGAAGAACACTGACAACTTTCTTTGGCTTATTCATTTTCAAGTTGTCTCCCTTTTTATACAAGTTGTCCAGCTTTATTATAAAATAAACCATGTCATTCAGAATGAGATACAAAATACCGTTTCCTCCCCCCAAACCGAGTGAGTTGGCGTAGTGGGTAGCACACTGGACTCGCATTCTGGAGGACGTCGGTTCAATCCCGTGTCCGGCCAGGATGGTTGACAGGTTGACAGGTTTTCCGTGCTTTCCCAAAGCGCTCCAGGCAAATGCCAGGATGGTTCCTTCGAAAGGTCACGGCCGACTTCCTTCCCCGTCCTTTCCTAATCCGATGAGACCGATGACCTCGCTGTCTGGTCTCCTCCTCCAAAACAAGCCAACCCCCTCCCTCCAAGTACATAGAAATTCCAAATTTTGTCACATCGGTAGTACAGAAGGCAAACACAAAATCCAATATAGCGCGACAATATCTATCTCGTCAGCACTGAATAAAGGTAGCACAACCTGTAGCACAGCAAACACATTGCACTCATTTGATAAATACCGAGGTAGTGCAGCAACAGCACAGTCGAACTAACAAATCTCAAAATTAACGAGTGGAGACGTCTAACGTTCTAAGTGTCAAATGTCACATTTGTCATGAAAATCAAAAAAACTATGTATCTCCTTCTATACTTAACTAATTTGTATACAGAAATTTAGTGTTAATCTGGTATTACATAATTACCTTGTCCATCTTACTACTGAAAAAATAGCGAGACAAATTAGAAGATAAATAACTTATTAAGAACGTTCTAAGTGCCATATCTTGAAACTGACTGGTTCTAACTGCCAATAAGAAAGGTTTTATTTCAAGTACCATTGGTACTGTGGTACTAAATTTTATTTGTGATAATACAAGTACAGAAATACAGCAGTATTTTTTAACTAGGACAAAGCCATTTCTTATGCCTTTTAAATTTTCTAGAAGAGAACAACGAAATTAAATTTAAGGAATAAATCGACCAGTATTGACTAGTGTTTCTTACACAATTTTAGTCTCAGGATCAGATGGTGAAAAATTACTTTTAAACCCAATGTGCGGTTGAGAAAGAAATGGTAACATCGTCAACAGGTCTTTCTCTTTTTGCAGCCGATAAGCATGGCTTGTCTTTCAGACGAAGTACTGCATTACATACATCTGTCATCATCTTTCCTCTTTTGATTACAATGACATTTTTCCATTCTTCGCTTCCAGAGTAAGAATTTTTGTATACTTATTTGATATGGGCAAGTATGAGAATGTCGATCATACTGCATTTGGAGATCTTACACGCCTGAATTATCAACAACGGTTTAGTAGCATCTATAAAATAAAAAAAAATCAGTTGTACGCACTGGAACATGATATAAGTTCATAGCTTTAGCTGGCTCAACCATCTTGTGTAAATCTTAGGGAAAAAACGGCTTTGCTTACCCCTCATTTCCCAGACACACATTATTTTGTCTGTTTACTTCAACTTTTTATACCACTTTTTCAACCAAAATTATCTGCTTCCCTTACACAGATGTTTTATAGATATAAACAAAAGCTTACATACACTCTGCTTACCACACAAGCTGCGCATTAATTAAATGGGGGAGAATTTGAGGCATTTCACTTGGATCTTCAAAGGGAAACACTGTTTGGCACAAAGACCATGCACCAGTTGGTAGTGAATGTCTGAAACATTTTCTCTGTGATTTGGGGCCTGCAACGGAGTATCCAGAACACAATAGCTCTGAAACCGCATTTTGTGAAGTAATGACAATTCGAATGGCTGGAATTTCTATTCTTCATATATGCTTACTTTCCTGAGCATCATCAAACCTTGGATCTGTGTGGTCCAACAAGGGACGCCAAGGAAGTAAATTCTAATCCCCCCACCCCCCAAAAAATTAATACAAAATAACCAAAAGTTGCAATAGTGTAACTATCCATCACTATGACATTTATTTCTGACGAAATAACCTGTTTTGGCGGACATCAGCCATCCTCAGATAACAGAGTATAGGCCATGGTGTGCAGAGTCCATGGAGAATACAATGGCTGGTAGTTGCGCAGACGGCAGGGCAGGCATGAGGAGAGTGGTAGTGGTGGAGGTTGCAAACAGGCGCTGTAGGGGAAATGCTGAGCGCTGGAGGGGAAGTGCCATTTTAAACTGAAGCCTATACTCACATTTTTTTGTAAATATTAATATGGAGCCCCTCCACGCCCATACTTGCATATTTACCATTCAAAAAGATCTGTCACCTTGGCTTTGGTTAGTATCTAAAAAGAATTCCTCCGAAAGTGCAGCGATTTATTTTCACCTGGGTCGTTAAGCATTTGTAAACTTTCAGAAAAACTTCATGACTGGCAAAACCACCTAAAAACCTAGAAATGTGTAAAACCTACACATTTCTCTTGTTGGTATGCTAAAATTTACTTCTTTTGCCAAAACACAGCGGAGTTTACACTAACATTTTGCGCAGATGCAGTTGTGTGAGAATTCTGAAACAGCAGTTTATTAACAGAATGAGATATTAACTCTGCAGCGGAGTGTGAGCTGATATGAAACTTCCTGGCAGATTAAAACTATGTACCCGACCGAGACTCGAATTCGGGACCTTTGCCTTTCGCGGGCAAGTACTCTACAATCTAAGCTACCGAAGCACGACTCACGGCCGGTCCTCACAGCTTTACTTCTGCCAGTATCTCGTCTCCTACCTTCCAAACTTTACAGAAGCTCTCCTGCATTTCCCGAGTTCGAGTCTCGGTCGGGCACACAGTTTTAATCTGCCAGGAAGTTTCAGCAGTTTATTAAGTTTATTGAGGAACTGAGACATGGTAAGGTCAGTATCTTATGCAAAACCACGTCCTCGGTACAAAATCAGTGCGTAATGTCTTCACTTATGTTGTTCCAAAACCCATAGCGTTTCTCGTTTTACCGGCTACTGATGACCCTTAAGAATTTCATTGAAAAAGTATGTAGCTAGTGGAATAACACGGTACATAATGAACTTTTGCATAATAACCATACGGAATAATACTCTCTTCTTTGCATGCTATCATTTACCAAAATCTCATTTCGATATCTCAAACCGTTTATGAAATACTAGGAATGGTTTGGATATTTGAGTCTTGCTTTATCGCTCGTGTGGCGCGATCGCAAATGAGTGTGTAATGTCAGATCAATTTTATCGACATTAGTGACAGATAGAGACTTCCATCCAAATCTAAATAACAATTTAATATTATAGCTAAATGCAGTAACATACGCTGAAGCGCCAAAGAAATTGGTATAGGCATCTAATTAAAATACAGAGAGCTGGCAGTTGTGGACGAGCGGTTCTAGGCGCTTCAGTCTGGAACCGCGCTACCGCTACGGTTTTAGGTTCGAATCCTGCCCCGGGCATGGATGTGTGTGATGTCCTTAGGTTAGTTAGGTTTATGTAGATCTAAGTTCTATGGGACTGATGACCTCAGATGTTAAGTCCCACAGTGCTCAGAGCAATTAAAAAAAATAATATATTACAGACATATGTAAACAGGCAGAATACGGCGCTGCGGTCGGCAACGCCAATATGAGACAAGTGTCTGGCGCAGTTGTTAGATCGATTACTGTTGCTACAATGGCAGCTTATGAAGATTTAAGTGAGTTTGAGCGTGAGTTATAATCGACGCATGAGTGATGGGACACAGCATCTCCGAGGTAGCGATGAAGCGGGGATTTTCCTGTACGACCACTTTACGAGTGTACCGTGAATTTCAGGAATGTGATAAAATATCATATCTCCGATATCGCTGCAACACGTCTCAGCTGTTGACAATAAATATCAGCGATGTAGGTTACACGTCGGTGATGTTAAATTCTGCTGTCTAGGAAACCTGCTTTCTCGGATCGCTAGACAACATTCAAGCAAGCCGGCCGGAGTGGTTCTAGGTGCTGCAGTCTGGAACCACGCGGCCGCTACGGTCGCAGGTTCGAATCCTGCCTCGGGCATGGATGTGTAGGATGTCCTTAGGTTAGCTAGGTTTAAGTAGCTCTAAGTTCTATGGGACTGATGACCTCAGATGTTGAGTCCCATAGTGCTCAGAGCTATTTGAACCATTCAAGCAAATCATATTAATGAGTTCTATTGCAAAATGAGCAATTCCAATACTTAACACTTATTACACAGATGTGTCGCAAGCAAAGGGCGACATATGAAGTAATCAAGTTTCTTCAGTATAACAGTTCCGATCCATAGATGGTTCAAGCGAAGTAATGAGCTCTGACGCTTCTATGCACGTCGCTAGGCTTGAGGCTGCTGTTCGACTGGGCCGCGACCAGTCGGGCGCGGCGCTTATGTCCTCTTCACGTAGAGGCCGCTGCTGTCGCGTTGTCGTCCTGGAGAGGAGTCGGTAAGCGTGCAATTTGCTGACGTCATCTCAGAGCCCTCTCTGCTCTATCGTTCCCTACTGGCGTGCCGGCGCTTGACTTTACACTGTAACAGGGGAAGCAGTTAGTAGTGCAACGCACCGTCGCTGTTCTACCAGGTACATAACATCTTTTGTGATTTCGCGCTGGTCTTTGTACTGAGAGTTGCTGCTTTTTTTGGACTCAACCATCCATTTCTTCTCCTTATGTTAGCATAAGGACACCGTTACTCGTCACCATTAACGAATAATGGTCGGTGTTGTTCATGAGCCAACTGATGATGATGCGGTACCCATACACCCGATTTTTTAATATTTCCCATTGAATGCAAATGTCTCAATATGATAGAATGATCACAGTTCATCGTATTTACCAGTTCGAGAGAACACTGACGTGAATTATTGTGGATTCATGCGTTTCAAACGATCTTCAACAAACCAAAAATGTCTTCCTGAGCGTGGAGAGTTATTAATGTCAAAATAGTCCTCCTTAAAACGAGAGAATCATTTTCTTGTTGTGCTCTATCCAGTGGCATTATTCCCATACACGGCGCTAATGTTTCTGACTGCCTCCGCTGCCGTCACCCCTCTACTGAACTCAGACAGATGGTTCAAATGGCTCTGAGCACTATGCGACTTAACTTCTGAGGTCATCACTCGCCTAGAACTTCGAACTAATTAAACCTAACTAACCTAAGGACATCACACACATCCATGCCCGAGGCAGGATTCGAACCTGCGACCGTAGTGGTCGCTCGGCTCCGGACTGTAGCGCCCAGAATCGCAGCCGGCCGGTGTGGCCGTGCGGTCTAGGCGCTTCAGTCTGGAACCGCGTGACCGCTCCGGTCGCAGGTTCGAATCCTGCCTCGGGCATGGATGTGTGTGATGTCCTTAGGTTAGTTAGGTTTAAGTAGTTCTAAGTTCTAGGGGACTAATGACCACAGATGTTAAGTCCCATAGTGCTCAGAGCCATTTGAACCAGAACCGCACGGCCACTCAGACCGGCGAACTTAGACAGAAATATATGTTGGAAATGCTCTGATTTATCCACTTGGCACTCCGTTTTCTAGCGTCCACAGCGCCACTAATAATCTCAAAATTACAAAATGACAATATGTAAACTCAAATAGCAACTGAACTACAAATAAATAATGATAATCGATAAATAAACACAGCAACCGGAATACCAACTTGCAAAACAAAAACGCTACGGACTTCTGCACCAACCTTATAAAATAATAAATGTCATATGGCCGGCCGGTGTGGCCGAACGGTTCTAGGCACTTCAGTCTGGAACCGCGGGACCGCTACAGTCGCAGGTTCGAATCCTGCCTCGGGCATGGATGTGTGTGATGTCCTTAGGTTAGTTAGGTTTAAGTAGTTCGAAGTTCTAGGGGGCTGATGAAATCAGATGTTAAGCCCCATAGTGCTCAGAGCCATTTGAACCAAATGTCATATGTTCGTTACTATATTATGCATTACTTTGTTACAAGCAACTTTTTATTTGTCTATACAATTCATTATTTTCTTTCTCCTCTTCTTTTCAAAATGGTTCAAATGGCTCTGAGCACTATGGGACTTAACATCTGAGGTCAGCAGTCCGCTAGAACTTAGAACTACTTAAACCTAACTAACCTAAGGACATCACACACATCCATGCCCGAGGCAGGATTCGAACCTGCGACCGTAGCGGTCACGCGGTTCCAGACTGAAGCGCCTAGAACCGCTCGGCCACGGCGGCCGGCTCCTCTTCTTTCCAAAGACTCCACATTTCTGAACCTTCTATGAAACTTGATCTCAAATGTTGTAGCTATGTTTTTATTACAGTTTATTCGCAGTTGGAATATCATCTAGAAATGTTTGAAAATATCTTCGTATACACTACTTCTTGTATTGTTCTTCGTTCCTGGGTCATGTTCCACAAACAAGGTGTTTAGCGGTACAGTTTTATACGTCTTTTTGTGGTCAGTAGTCCACTCCTTGGCTATACTGGAAGCAACTGGAACTTGCTGTCATGTGGAAACCACAGGACATTCTGAAGGTGGCCTGGCCCGTTGCTGCGCACATGTGCGCCCATCCAACAAGGCCGGATCGGCAGTTCCCAGAACTGCAGCTGACGGCTTGAAGGTCGTGTCTCCGCTAATACATAGGCGGAGACTGTAGATGTTCCAGAATCCGTCAGAAATATCCATGGCCTGTCTCAAACATGCGTTCGTATGTGGGCAGCTAATGCTGGTGAAGACAGTTCAGCGCAAGATTTGGGTTATCGCATATTATTATATCAGAAATACATATCAGCCGGCCGGGGTGGCCGTGCGGTTCTAGGCGCTACAGTCTGGAACCGAGCGACCACTACGGTTGCACGTTCGAATCCTGCCTCAGGCATGGATGTGTGTGATGTCCTTAGGTTAGTTAGGTTTAATTAGTTCTAAGTTCTAGGCGACTGATGACCTCAGAAGTTAAGTCGCATAGTGCTCAGAGCCATTTGAACCAAGTACATATCGAACAGCAAAGGTCGTCCCAACTTCTAAAGATTAGTACATGTGTAGAAGAGAAAAAATAATTCCCTGAAACTGGAGGTGGTAGCCTACACTCGTCTGAAGAAATCAGGAGATTCCATGATACGGCACAACTTAACACCGATTGTAGGTAATCATAATAGGTCTGTACGCTCTGCAGGGTGTAATAGCTGTCGTAAGTTATCAGATTTCCGTGATGGCAATACACGTACCCTGTTGCGACACTGAAATACCTGTAAAGCTTCTCCTAGTAGTAGTGGCAACCTAATGGCGTCAGCAGAATCCATTGTGCTGGTAAAGTGTGTAACAATGTGTGCAAGAGATCTGCGGCCGTCCAGCACAGTTGCAGGAGAAGTCTTGCCAGATCTTGCGAAGATACTGACAGAAATAGGAGCACAGCATCCCACTGCAAGTGCAAGAGACGTACTTTCTCCCCCGTCAACAATTTCTCGTAATGAAAAAGAAACAGCACACGAATACCGTGAGGCTATGATCCCCCAAGTGTTGCAAGATATGGAAGATGATGCGTGCGCGTGTACGACTGACATGAGTACGGACGCGTACATTAAAACACATTACTTAAGTCTTATTACGCGTTCAGTCTCGCGAGAGCTGCTGTGGAAAAATCAGGTCCGGTTCGTTGCACAGTTCCCATCTGATGTGGAAAAAAGTGCTACAAATACACGAGAGCAAGTTAAAACTCACGTGAGCAAGTTATGAATATTTCCATGGCATCTGTCGAGGGTTACGTTCATTAGTGATCAAGGGGTTAATGTGAAAAAGGCACTTGAGAACTACTGTCTCTTCCGTACAACAACCGCTCCCTCAGCACGGTTCTGCGCTACACCCTTGAGGATAAATGGTTACAGGAGAACTGTCGTGCCGGCCGCGGTGGCTGTGCGGTTCTAGGCGCTTCAGTCCGGAACCACGGGACTGCTACGGTCGCAGGTTCGAATCCTGCCTCGGGCATGGATGTGTGTGATGTCCTTAGGCTAGTTAGGTTTAAGTAGTTCTAAGTTCTAGGGGACTGATGACCACAGAAGTTAAGTCCCATAGTACTCAGAGCCATTTGAACCATTTTTTTAGAACTGTCGTAACGTCCACGCCTTACTGGAATCAACAAAAAATGCCGTAACAAATTCAAATGGCTCTGAGCACTATGGGAGTTAACTTCTGAGGTCATCAGTCGCCTAGAACTTAGAACTACTTAAACCTATCTAACCTAAGGACATCACACACATCCATGCCCGAGGAAGGATTCGAACCTGCGACCGTAGCGGTCGAGCGGTTCCAGACTGTAGCGCCTGGAACCACTCGGCCACTTCGGCCGGCTATAAACAAATGGCTCAAGTGTTATGTGAATTCGGGAAAATACACTTGGTTGGGAACTGCGATCGCCAGGTAGCTGACAAATTAATTCAGTTTCTCAAAGTATTTCAAGAGGCTACCAAGGCTACGGAATATGATAGTGGTCTGACGCTGCAGTTGCTTGTTTCATTGGTGTACCAGGTACACGAACACTGACCTGAGAATGCGGCTGACAGTCAGGTAAACACTCCCATATACGTAAAACGGCGCATTTATAAACAAAACACACTGTACAAACAGCCCTTGAAGTCCCAACGGAACCGACCGGCCGCCGTGTCATCCTCAGCCCTAAGGTGTCACCAGATGCGGATAAGGAGAGGCATGTGGTCAGCACACTCTCCCTGCCATTGTCAGCTTAGGTGACTGGTGCCGCTACTTCTCAACGAAATAGCTCCTCAATTGGCCTCACAGGGAGTGAGTGCACTCCACTTGTCAACAACACTCGGCAGACCCGGACGGTACCCCATCCAAGTGCTAGCGAAGCCCGACAGCGCTTAACTTCTGTCATCTGTCGGGAACCTGTGTTGCAACTGCGGCAAAGCCGTTGGCCATTCATACACAAATGAAATTTAAATTTTGGTTCAATATTTTGAACACTCAGAACTGGACAAGAGATCGTATTTAAATAAGACGGTGTGCCTAATTATTGTAAAACATTTGCGGGAAATAGCACTGCTGAAAGCACGCGCTAGAAATCTCTTAGTCGAAGAAATGGAAATAAAGCCGCTGCATCTACTTGCGTCATTTCTAGTAGCACAGGCGCGTCATCTGAAGCAACGCTCGATAACTGAGAGAGGAAGTTTATGCCGAAGCACGCTCCGGTTGCGCTGTACTTTAAGGTAAATGCTATGCTGTGTAGGTCTGATAAGTTAATATTTTATCAGCGCTTACATTCTCAATGTTTGATCGTTTAGTAGTGAAAAGGCGTAAATTCATGTGAACAATGCGGTTAATTTATTAGCAGCTACGGTATATAACATGTTTATCCTCCGTGCAGGCATGTTGTACTATTTGCAGAATGTCGTACAGAGGACGAAGCCGCAGCATCGACGCCTTCAAAACCTGTAAAGAGTGTCTTTACGTCGTCAGCAGAGGAGGAGGGAAAGATATGTGTGTGAAACCACTTTTTTCGCTTTGTGATACATGGCGCTGTAATAGTCACAAACGTTTAAGTACGTGGTATCACGTAACATTCCGCCAGTGCGGACGGTATTTGCTTCGTGATACATTACCAGTGTTAAAATGGACCGTTTACCAATTGCGGAAAGGTCGATATCGTGTTGATGTATGGCTATTGTGATCAAAATGCCCAACGGGCGTGTGCTATGTATGCTGTTCGGTATCCTGGACGACATCATCCAAGTGTCCGGACCGTTCGCCGGATAGTTACGTTATTTAAGGAAACAGGAAGTGTTCAGACACATGTGAAACGTCAACCACGACCTGCAACAAATGATGAAGCCCAAGTACGTGTTTTAGCTGCTGTCGCGACTAATCCGCACATCAATAGCAGACAAATTGCGCTAGAATCGGGAATCTCAAAAACGTCGGTGTTGAGAATGCTACATCAACATCGATTGCACCCGTACCATATTTCTATGCACCAGGAATTGCATGGCGACTACTTTGAACGTCGTGTACAGTTCTGCCACTGGGCACAACAGAAATTACGGGACGATGTCAGGTTCTTTGCACGCGTTCTATTTAGCGACGAAACGTCATTCATCAACAGCGGTAACTTAAACCGGCATAATATGCACTATTGGGCAACGGAAAATCCACGATGGCTGCGACAAGTGGAACAGCACTGACCTTGGCGGGTTAATGTATGGTGCGGCATTATGGGAGGAAGGATAATTGGTCCCTATTTTATCGATGGCAATCTAAATGGTGCAATGTATGCTGATTTCCTACGTAATGTTCTACCGATGTTACTACAAGATGTTTCACTGCATGACAGAATGGCGATGTACTTCCAACATGATGGGTGCCCGGCACATAGATCGCGTGCGGTTGAAGCGGTATTGAATAGCATATTTCATGACAGGTGGATTGGTCGCCGAAGCACCATACCATGGCCCGCACGTTCACCGGATCTGACGTTCTCCGGTTTCTTTCTGTAGGGGAAGTTGAAGGATATTTGCTATCTTGATCCACCGACAACGCCTGACAGCATGCGTCAGCGCATTGTCAATGGATTGCGAACATTGCGGAAGGCGAACTACTCGCTGTTGAGAGGAATGTCGTTAAACGTATTGCCAAATGCATTGAAGTTGACGGACATCATTTTGAGCATTTATTGCATTAATGTGGTATTTACAGATAATCACGCTGTAACAACATGCGTTCTCAGAAATGATAAGTTCACAAAGGTACATGTATCACATTGGAACATCCGAAATAAAATGTTCAAACTTACATACGTTCTGTATTTTAATTTAAAAAACCTACCTGTTACCAACTGTTCGTCTAAAACTGTGAGCCATATGTTTGTGACTATTACAGTGCCATCTATCACAAAGCGAAAAAAGTGGTCCAACTAAAACATTCATACACGAATATGTAATAAAATATGGGGGTTCCTGTTTAAAGAAAAACGCAGTTGATATCCGTTTGACCTATGGCAGCGCTATCTAGCAGGCCAGCCATAGCGCTATCTGGTTTCCCCCTTCAAGCTAGACAAGTTTCGTTCTTTGTAGTTTTTCCGTTTGACGCTTGTTTCGTGATATATTTGGCTCGGTCACGATCAATGGACCACCCTGTATACCCTTAGTCAGTTTCTAGACGGTTCACCGCCTGCGGCTTTTAGGGAAATCTATTAAGAGACTGTTCGCATATGTAAAGAATGCTATCGTTATGAGATAACGTCCAATACGTATGCAACACACCTGTAGTACGAGTAACGTGTGTACGACCGTAAGTGACCAAAGCTACTAGGAAACTTACCGTAGTGTATGCTTACTTGCGATAGTCTGCTGTAGCTTGCGGTGGATTTACAACTCTACTTACTGAGCGAGGTGGCCCAGTGGTTAACACAATGGACTTGCATTTGGGAGGACGACGGTTCAAACCCGCGTCCAACCAGCCAGATTTAGGTTTTCCGTGATTTCCCTAAATTGCCCCAGGCAAGTTCTGGGATGGGTTCTTTGAAAGGGCACGCCGATTTCCTTCCCCAGCCTTGAGAAAATCCGAGCTTGTACTCCGTCTCTAATGAACTCGGTGTCGACGGGACGTTAAACCCAATCTTCCTTCCTTAACTTGCTTACAACTCTAATTTTTAAATCAGCTTATTGTTAAGTGCATGTGAACAAACTCTGTGCCTTACGATGCATAGAAAATAGTTAATTTCACTATAGAATTTTTACAATACTGTATGAGGAAATGGGCTGGCCGGTAATGAAATGAAATGTCGTGTGGCTAAGGCCTCCCGTCGGGTAGACCGTTCGCCTGGTGCAGGTTCAAATGGTTCAAATTGCTCTGAGCACTATGGGACTTAACTTCTGAGGTCATCAGTCGCCTAGAACTTAGAACTAATTAAACCTAACTAACCTAAGGACATCACACACATCCATGCCCGAGGCAGGACTCGAACCTGCGACCGTAGCGGCCGCTCGGTTCCAGACTGTAGCGCCTAGAACCGCACGGCCACTCCGGCCGGCTTTTGTTAAAAAGCAACAATTAAACCATAGCGGCGTTGTCATGCTGGAAGGTTTCGATTTACAGATGCGATTTTGTTTTCAAATTTTTTACACTGGCTTTTACACAACTGCGTGTTTTATTTTGCCGGGATAGGAGCTTCCCATTATTACTTTTTGCAATTTTAATGTGGATTTAAAGTATGGATCTAATGCAACATCTTGTCTGTCAGTACATGTTTTGTTGTCAGACGCTTATTTTGTTATGTGAAGTAATTTTAATTAATGACTACGCATACTGAATTTTTGAATTTATTATACTGGTTGCACATGTACCCTAGCTGTAGTGCCCTCTGCTGACCACAGCTATTTCTATAAATACCAGACGCATCCAGGTCATCACCAGCACATAATATGTACCTACGTGTATAATTTGACGTTATTACGTACATCAGCATATTTTTGGCAAGTATGGCTGGTATACGTAGCTGTTGATCATGTAAATATTTTTTTATTGTTCTTATGTACCACCAGGCGTGTTATAGATTTGGCTTCAGCTAACTGAACTTAGTTGGTTACACCACTGTTTTTGTTTGAAAGCAACTAAAACTGCTCGCAACCTAAGGGATGATTTTTTAACATAATGGTGCTTTACTAGGCATTATCTTAAACCAGGGCTTAGCAACTGGCCGGTTTTGAGCGCGAGTACTCGCGTCTGCTCAGGCACGTGCTCGCGAGCAGGTGCAAGGTCTCGGAGTAGGGATGGTGGGGAGGGAGGGGAAATGCGCGCGCATTTTGAATAGGGCCGCAGCGTGCCTATTGAATTCGCGCCGACTGTGTAACGTTTAAAGTACTACGATCAGTTTTAACAGTCACTTCGCTGGTTAAGAATCATGTCAAGTCGCCGTTGTGTAATCCCAACCATGCTTTCGCAGTTCAACACCCATTGGGAGGAATTGTATCTGTTTACAGAAAAAGATGCTGTTGCAAAATGTTTAGTATGTCACTAAACGCTGAATTCTTTTAGGTAATTTAATTTGCAGCGACATTATATGTTGTACCACGCGAAAGACTACGGAAGTGGGAAATGTGATGGACCAGATCGTGCACAGGAAGTAATTAAACTTAAAAGGAAGCTATCGGAAGAAGATCTGGACGACGAAGAAAAATCAACTGAGGCATCTCTCAGAGTGAGTTACAAAATTGCTTTGCTTTTAGCAAATTCCCTGCACCCCTTCACTGATGGCGATTTAATAAAAGAATGTTTGGTAGTTGCAGTGGAACATTTGTGTCTATCTCAAGTTGAACAGTTTCGGATTGTGCCATTATCGAACATGACAATTATGCGTCGCATACAGGACATGGCAGACGACGTCCAGAGCCAGATTGCAAATATCTGTAAAGATTTTATGGCGTATTCTCTAGCTCTGGACGAAAGTGTTATCACTGGAACAGCGCAGCTTGCCATATTTATTAGAGGTGTTAATAGAGATCTTTAGGTGAGGGAGGAGCTCCTCGATGTAGTAGCCATGGAGAACACTACAACCGGAGGTGATATTTTAAGTAGTGTTGACGAAAGCGTTGAAAATATAGTATTGTCGTGGTATTATTTAGTTTCAGTGTCTACAGACGGTGCACCAGCGGTGACAGGGAAAAAATCAGGTTTCGTTGCGCTGTTGAAGGAGAAAATGCAAAAACTGACCGTGCCGAATGAAATAAGGGGCGTTCACTGTGTGATCCACCAGGAAAACTCATGTGCAAAGAGTATCACTCTAAAAAATGTGATGAGTGTTGTTGTTCGTACAACCAATTATATAAGGAAGCATGGGCTACAACACAGACAATTTATAAGCTTTTTTGAGGATATAGAAAGCCAGTGTGGTAGCCTGGCTTATTACAGCGAGGTCCGCTGGCTTAGTCGTGTTGAATTATTAAATCGATTTTTTTGCCTATTAGATGAGATTAATATGTTCACGGAAATAAATAACATGTGTGTTTCTGATTTGAAAGAGCCTTCATGGAAATGTGATCTCGCGTTCTTAGCAGATTTAACTAGCCATCTGAATGCTTTGAACATTTCACTACAAGGTAAAGATCTTTTAATTACTCATTTCATAGATCAAATACGAGCTTTTAAAATGAAATTGACACTTTTTTGGTGAGTCAGCTGGAAACAGGAAATCTAGCTCATTTTCCTAAATTATCATCCATGCAAGATGTTCACAAAGACTGTGAACGTTATTCACATAGTTTAGTTGCCCTTAAGGAAGAATTTGATCAACGCTTTCAAGATCTGACAGCACTAGACAGTGATTTTGATCTGTTCTCCTCTCCATATTCAGCAAATATTGAAGAGATTCGTCCTGAGCTGCAACTAGAAATTATTGACCTGCAGTGTGACAGAGAATACAGAGACAAATTTCAGAACAAGAAAAACATTTTGGAATTCTACAGACACTTCCCTCAGGATAGATTTCCTCGTTTGCACAAACTGGCGGCTACAATAATATCATTGTTCGGTTCCACGTATGTTTGTGAACAACTATTCTCTGCAATGAAATGTAACAAGACGCGCCTGAGAAACGCATTGTCTGATTGAAATGCACAAGAACAATTACTCCGAACATAGACACAATTGTAAAGGGCAAAAAGTACAAGATAACCGAGAATCCCACATTTCAGTGACACCTTTTATTGCGTAACAGTTCACAAATTAATACGAATGTAGAGGCATACGCTAAGCTAATAAAATTATGTGGCACATGTACATTCTCCTTTATTTGTTTCATTTGTCGCAGTAATAATTCGTGAGTGATATCCCTGCAGGTGGCTACGGATTTACAATGACAGGCGACAGCTGTTGTGTGCCCCACGTGACTCTCCCCACTCACCGCTCTGATCCGGTAGTGGGGGTAGCGTGCTCGCTCTGTTCCTTGCTCGCTCTGCTCCTTGCTCGCGCCTTGCTGCTCACAGCTTGCTCCGCGAGCACGTATGTCGTGAAGCCCTGTCTTAAACCGACATTGCAATTAACATACTCGAACCGCGATGCAGTTTCGCATTTTTGCTCAATTTTGGCAAGTCGTTTGAAGTCCCCTGAAGAATATTGAGCCATGCTGCCTCTGTAGCCCTGTATAATTGCGAAAGTGTTTCCGGTGTAGGATTTTGTGCGCGAACTGACCTCCCGCAGATATGCGATTGGATTCACATCGAATGATATGGGTAGCCAATTTATTCGCTCCAACTGTTCCGAATGTTCACGCCAATCACGAATAATTGTGGCTCAGTGACATGGCGCATTGTCATCAATAAAAATTCCATCGTTGTTTGGGAACATGAAGTTCACGATTGGCTGCAAATGGTCTCGAAGTAGCCAAACATAACCATTTCCAGTCAATGGTCGGTTCAGTTGCACCAGAGGGCCTACTCCTTTCATGGAAACACAGCCTACGTCGTTATAGAGCCACAACCAGCTTGCACAGTGCCTTGCTGACAATTTGGGTCCATGGTTTCATGGGGTCTGTGTCACACTCGAACTCTACCATTAGTTCTCAGCATCTGAAATCGGGACTCATCTGTCCAGGCCACGGTTTTCCAGTCGTCTATGGGTTCAACCGATACGGTCACGGGCCCAGGAGTGGCGCTGCAGGCGGTGTCGTGCTGCTAGCGAACGCACTCTCGTCGGTCGTCGGCTGTCATAGCCGGTTAACGCCAAATTTGCCGCATTGTCCTAACGAATACGTGCGTCATACGTCCCACATTGATTTTTGCGGTTCGGGCAGTGTCGCTTGTCTGTTAGCACTGATAACTGTACACATCTACATCTACAGCTACGTGATTACTCTGCTATTCACAGTAAAGTACCTGGCAGAGGGTTCAATGAACCACCTTCAAGCTGTCCTCTACCGTTCCACTCTCGAACGGCACGCGGGAAAAACGAGCACTTAAATTTTTCTGTGCGAGCCCTGATTTCTCTTATTTTATCGTGATGATCATTTCTCCCTATGTAGGTGGGTGCCAATAGAATGTTTTCGCAATCGGAGGAGAAAACTGGTGATCGAAATTTCATGAGAAGATCCTGTCGCAAGGAAAAACGCCTTTGTTTTAATGACTGCCACTCCAATTCACGTATCATGTCTATGACACTATCTCTACTATTTCGCGATAATACAAAACGAGCTGCCCTTCTTTGTACTTTTTCGATGTCATCCGTCAATCCCACCAGATGCGGATCCCACACGGCATAGCAATATTCCAGAATAGGCCGGACAAGTGTGGTGTAAGCCGTCTCTTTAGTAGACCTGTTGCACCTTCTAAGTGTTCTGCCAATGAATCGCAGTCTTTGGTTTGCTATACCCGCAATATTATCTATGTGATCGTTCAAATTTAGGTTATTTGTAATTGTAATCCCTAAGTATTTAGTTGAATTTACAGCCTTCAGATTTGTGTGACTTACCGCGTAATCGAAATTTAGGTGATTTCTTTTAATACTCATGTGAATAACTTCACACTTTTCCTTATTCAGGGTCAATTGCCACTTTTCGCACCATACAGATATCATATGTAAATCATTTTTGCAAGTCGTTTTGATCATTTGATGACTTTACAAGACGGTAAATGACAGCACCATGTGCAAACAATCTAAGACGGCTACTCAGATTGTCTCCTATGTCGTTAATATAGATCAGGAACAATAGAGGGCCTGCAACACTTCCTTGGGGAACGCCGGATATTTCTTCTGTTTTACTCGATGACTTTCCATCTATTACTACAAACTGTGACCTTTCTGACAGGAAATCACGAATCCAGTTGCACAACTGAGGTGATACTGCTTAGGCACGCAGTTTGGTTAGAAGACGCTTGTGAGGAACGGTGTCGAAAGCCTTCTGGAAATCTAAAAATATGGAATCAATTTGACATCCCCTGCCGATAGCACTTATTACTTCATGAGTATAAAGAGTTAGTTGTGTTTCACAAGAACGATACTTTCTTAAACCGTGCTGACTATGTGTCAATAAATCGTTTTCTTCGAGGTACTTCATAATGTTCGAATACAGTATATGTTCCAAAGCCCTACTGCAAATCGACGTTAGTGATATAGGCCTGTAATTCAGCGGATTACTCCTACTTCCCTTTCTGCGTATTGGTGTGAATTGAGAAATTTTCCAGCCTTTAGGTACGGATCTTTCTGTGAGCGAGTGGTTGTATATAATTGCTAAATATGGACCTGCTCTCAGTCGTTAAGTAGAGGCCGGAGCTGCTCTCGGCCGTTAAGTAGAGGCCGTCGGCCTCTGCGTTGTCAGTGGTGAGAGGTAATGCTTGAAATTCTCGGCACACTCGGAATATTGAATTCCATAACGATTTCCGAAATGGAATTCCACATGGATCTTGCTCCAACTACCATTCGGCTTTCAAAGTCTTAGTTCCCATAGTGCGGCCATAATCAGGTCGGAACCATTTTCACACGAATCACCTAAGTAAAAACAACAGCTCCGGCGATGCACTTCCTTTTTATACATTGTGTACGCGGTACTATCGGCATATCGCACAAATCTAAGGGCTGTCAATTCGACTAAATACCTAGGAATAATAATTACGAGCAACTTAAATTGGAAATACCACATAGATAACATTGTGGGGAAGGCGAAACAAAGACTGCGCTTTGCTGGCAGAACACTTAGAAGATGCGAAAAACCCACTAAAAAACAGCCTACATTACACTAGTCATTCCTCTGCTGGAATATTGCTGCGCGGTGTGGGATCCTTACCAGGTGGGATTGACGGAGGACATCGAAAAAGTGCAAAGAAGGGCAGCTCGTTTCGTGTTATCGCGCAATAGTGGTCAGAGTGTCACTGATGTGGTATGTGACTTGGGGTGGCAGTCACTGAAATAAAAGCGGCTTTCTTTGCGGCGAGATCTATTTACGAAATTTCAATCACCAACTTGCTCTTCCGAATGCGAATATATTTTGTTGACATCCACCTACGTAGGAAGAAATGATCGTCATAATAAAATAAGAGAAATCACAGCTCGAACGGAAAGATTTAGGTGTTCCTTTTTCCCACGCGCCATTCGATACTGGAATGGTAGAGAAGTAGTATGAGAATGGTTCGATGCACCCTCTGGCAGGCACTTAAGTGTGAACTGCAGAGTAACCATGAAGATGTAGTTGTACATATCGCTATCCCATGACTTTTGTCAGCTCAGTGTATCACCTACAATTTTTTCTTTAAACGTTTCCAAACAAAAGTATTTTGTCTTTTGTTAAGGAAGCGATGTTAAATTTTCGAAATGACGGATGCGCAAACGAAAGCGGCGAGAACGCAAGAAGTCAGAGGTCGCAGGATGTTGGCCAGGGAGGGCGGCGGCTTCCGCCCACGGCGTGCGGCTGATTGATTATCGCCACAAAAGCGCCGCCACACTCCCAGAGCAACAATTGCTCCGTAACAAACTGGGGAGGGGAGCAGCAGCTGCGTGGAACTGTGCCTGGAAGAACTCGGGGCGACGAGGCAGTCGAGAAAGCACGAACGACGTAAACTGCAAACACTGGACTTTAGCGAAAGTTCTTCGTGTGTTACGTACTGGAAAGATAACATTACGGGGGGCGGTAAAAGAATGAGGAGCAAAAATGTATGTGTGTGCACTTCGGGTCCGTGCCGTAGATTTTTTGTGAAAATATGATATTGTAGTGTCTGTATTATTCCGAAATACGGACATGCATGCACATCAGAAGGAACATTGTATCGTAATTCGGAATAACACAGGCGCTGGAATATCGTATTTATCAACCGACGTCGGGCAAGCGACTGTCAAGTGTAATGTCTCCCCTGTACGGGAATATACGTAATGGATGTACGAGTACAGGTCGTAGACACACGGTTGACGGCATATGAAAGTTTGGATGTGGCCCTGAATCGTGCTCGGATAGCTAAATGGTAATGCGGCCGCTCGCGATAAGTTCCGGTCCGGCACAAATTTTCATTGTCATTCCACGATACAGCTGATGGTCTCCATATTCGCAACTGCGAGTACGTTTCATGTATTTTTGTGGAAACTTACGGATTACATCATAACAAGTGTTTCCTATTAATATGTGATTTAATTATCAGTCTATTTAATACAGTGGTTATAGAGAGGTCTATAATGGTTACGGAATAGATAAATCACAAGTTTGGACTGTCGCTGGGCGCTTATGCCCGACGGGCCAGCTACGTAATCGCTTTCCGCCGGTTTCTCATTTCCTTTTCGACGTTGCCATACCTCTCGTATTAGCTCCACACTGGATTTATATCTTTTTGGGTTCCTTTCGACTCGGGCTTTCCACCGATTTACTCTTTTTGTAATTCCGAGCATATTTAAGAGTCACATTAGATGATATCTCTCATTATTTTGTAATAGTCAATTTAATACCTATTTATATTGCGGTGAATAAACAGAGGGGTCCAAAAAAATGTATCCACTGTTTAAAAGTCCATAACTTGCAAACTAATTGACGGAGTTGTCTCATTTTTGGTGAAAGTGTAGCTTAAAGTCCAACTTAAATACACTCCTGGAAATTGAAATAAGAACACCGTGAATTCATTGTCCCAGGAAGGGGAAACTTTATTGACACATTCCTGGGGTCAGATACATCACATGATCACACTGACAGAACCACAGGCACATAGACACAGGCAACAGAGCATGCACAATGTCGGCACTAGTACAGTGCATATCCACCTTTCGCAGCAATGCAGGCTGCTATTCTCCCATGGAGACGATCGTAGAGATGCTGGATGTAGTCCTGTGGAATGGCTTGCCATGCCATTTCCACCTGGCGCCTCAGTTGGACCAGCGTTCGTGCTGGACGTGCAGACCGCGTGAGACGACGCTTCATCCAGTCCCAAACATGCTCAATGGGGGACAGATCCGGAGATCTTGCTGGCCGGGGTAGTTGACTTACACCTTCTAGAGCACGTTGAGTGGTACGGGATACATGCGGACGTGCATTGTCCTGTTGGAACAGCAAGTTCCCTTGCCGGTCTAGGAATGGTAGAACGATTGGTTCGATGACGGTTTGGATGTACCGTGCACTATTCAGTGTCCCCTCGACGATCACCAGTGAAGTACGGCCAAGTAGGAGATTGCTCCCCACACCATGATGCCGGGTGTTGGCCCTGTGTGCCTCGGTCGTATGCAGTCCTGATTGTGGCGCTCACCTGCATGGCGCCAAACACGCATACGACCATCATTGGCACCAAGGCAGAAGTGACTCTCATCGCTGAAGACGACACGTCTCCATTCGTCCCTCCATTCACGCCTGTCGCGACACCACTGGAGGCGGGCTGCACGATGTTGGGGCGTGAGCGGAAGACGGCCTAACGGTGTGCGGGACCATAGCCCAGCTTCATGGAGACGGTTGCGAATGGTCCTCGCCGATACCCCAGGAGCAACAGTGTCCCTAATTTGCTGGGAAGTGGCGGTGCGGTCCCCTACGGCACTGCGTAGGATCCTACGGTCTTGGCGTGCATCCGTGCGTCGCTGCGGTCCGGTCCCAGGTCGACGGGCACGTGCACCTTCCGCCGACCACTGACGACAACATCGATGTACTGTGGAGACCTCACGCCCCACGTGTTGAGCAATTCGGCGGTACGTCCACCCGGCCTCCCGCATGCCCACTATACGCCCTCGCTCAAAGTCCGTCAACTGCACATACGGTTCACGTCCACGCTGTCGTGGCATGCTACCAGTGTTAAAGACTGCGATGGAGCTCCGTATGCCACGGCAAACTGGCTGACACTGACGGCGGCGGTGCACAAATGCTACGCAGCTAGCGCCATTCGACGGCCAACACCGCGGTTCCTGGTGTGTCCGCTGTGCCGTGCGTGTGATCATTGCTTGTACAGCCCTCTCGCAGCGTCCGGAGGAAGTATGGTGGGTCTGACACACCGGTGTCAATGTGTTCTTTTTTCCATTTCCAGGAGTGTATATCACTGTAGGTGTTGAAAATTGTACGCATTAACATCCACACACAAACGATGCCGCTGAACTGCCGCATTAACTACTGACTGCAATGTGTTCACTTGCATATTTGCACATGCACGTACGATGGATTCTCGAAGATTATCCAATGTGCATGGCTTTTGTCGATAAACGACGTCCTTTAGTGTTCCCCACAGGTAAAAGTCTAGAGGAGTTAGGTCTGGGGAACGTGGTGGATACTCCACAGCACCTCTACGGCCTATCCATCTTTCTGGTAGATTTTCCTCGAGATACGCCCTAACACGATTTTGATAGTGGGCTGGGGCACCATCTTGTTGAAAATAAACTCTTCCCTATCCATACAAGTCTCAGATGGCAGATAAAATGGATGTCTGAAGCTTCTGAAGGTACACTTCACCGGTAACTGTGCCGTCAAAGAAGAATGGCTCAATGAAGCCCCAGTAAGACAACCCACACCACACATTTACTCCCGGCAAATTCACGGCTTTATCTAAAAGGACGTTCGGATTTTCGGCGGCCCAGTAGATGCAATTGTGGCGATTTACTGTACTTTCGAGTTTGAACTGTGCCTCATCAGACCACACAATCATCTCTGCAAACTCTTCACCGTTGCGCACCATGTTAGTACACCACTCGCAGTACTCCATTCTACATCTGGGTCGTCGTCGTTCATTGTATGTAGCAATCGTGGTATGTACAACGCTTGTGTGTCCATTGCCGGAACTACAAACTATTACACTACCAAAGATGAGACAACTCCGTCAATTAGTTTGCCAGTTATGGACTTTTAAACAGTGGATACATTTTTTTGGACCCCTCTGTATTTGTCTCAGTTTTTGTCCTAATAGCGCTCAGCAATCTATTCACAGTGATACCAGAATCACTGTCCTAGCTAAACGAGTTGCCACCCTATACCAGTTTAAGTTACGCAAAGCTAATTCGTAACAATCACGCGTATGTGCCTACACTGGTTCGGAAACGTCACAGGCAAAACAAATACCGAACGACAAACACGTACAGTCAAGGTCTATCCAGTGTAACCTAAACACTTGTTTAAGCGTTATTAGACTCGCTGTTATTAGTGATTTCGTCACACAAGAAAGTTCGACTGATGAGCGAATATAAGTTTTCACGTCAGAAAGGTAAAAGAAACCAAACTGTCATTGAAAACGTCGCCTGAACAGTAGTGAGAGAAACGCTTACGTTGATGGATCATGTCGATATTGGGTGACACTAGATGATCTGTCGATTCCTTAATGCGCTGAGGGTAAATACTGGGATGGTTCCTCGAAAAAGACACTGTCGATTTCCCTCCCCATCTGTCGCCTATCCAATCTTATGGTCCGTTTTTAATTCCCTCGTCGTGGGTAGGACGTAAAATCCTAATCTTTCTTACTCCCAGTTGATAGGGAGAGGTCATTACTACATAAAAACCAAGAGCACATTCTTCTTTTGCAACACTGATGCAAATAATGTTATCGAATAAGTTTGTTCAAGGATAGTTTCCACCTTGAGAAAACACAGTTTTTTCTTCTTTTCTGCACGGATATGTTTCGCTGAAGCTACAGTACCATCGGTGGGTTTGTATTTGTTTTCTGTTAATTACACTTCTGAACATTAAAATTGCTACACCACGAGCATGACGTGATACACACGCGAAATTTAACCGACAGGAAGAAGATGCTGTGATATACAAACGATTAGCTTTTCAGAGAATTCACACAAGGTTGGTGCCGGTGGCGACACCTACAACGTGGTGACATGAGGAAAGTTTCCAAACGATTTCTCATACACAAACAGCAGTTGACCGGCGTTGCCTGGTAAAACGTTGTTGTGATACCTCGTGCAAGGAGGAGAAATGCGTACCATCACGTTTCCGACTTTGATAAAGGTCGGATTGTAGCCTATTGCTATTGCGGTTTATCGTATCGCGACATTGCTGCTCGCGTTGGTCGAGATCAAATGACTGTTAGCAGAATATGGAATCGGTGGGTTTAGGAGAGTAATACGAAACGCCGTGCTGGATCCCAACGACCTCGTATCACTAGCAGTCGAGATGACAGTCATCTTATCCGCATGGCTGTAACGGATCGTGCAGCCACGTCTCGATACCTGAGTCAACAGATAGGGGGACGTTTGCAAGACAACAACCATCTACACGAACAGTTCGACGACGTTTGCAGCAGCACGGACTATCAGGTCGGAGACCATGGCTGCGGTTACCCTTGACGCTCATCACAGACAGGAGAACCTGCGATGGTGTACTCAACGACGAACCTGGGTACCGAATGGAAAAACGTCATTTTTTCGGATGAATCCAGGTTCTGTTTGCAGTATCATGATGGTCGCATCCGTGTTTGGCGACATCGCGGTGAACACACATTGGAAGCGTGTATTCGTCATCGCCATACTGGCGTATCACCCGGCGTGATGGTATAGGGTGCCATTGGTTATACGTCTCGGCCACCTCTTGTTCGCATTGACGGCACTTTGAACAGTGGGCGTTTCATTTAAGATGTGTTACGACCCGTGGCTTTACCCTTCATTCGATCTCTGCGAAACCCTGCATTTCACCCGGCGTTGCAGGTCCTGTACGGGCCTTTCTGGATACAGAAAATGTTCGACTGCTGCCATGGCGAGCACATTATCCAGATCTTTCACCAACTGAAGACGTCTGGTCAATGGTGGCCGAGCAACTGGCTCCTCACAACACTCCAGTCACTACCCTTGATGAACTGCGGTATCGTGTTGAAGTTGCATAGGCAGCTGTACCTATACACGTCATCCAAGCTCTGTTTGACTCAATGCCCAGGCGTATCAAGGCCGTTATTACGGTCAGAGGTGGTTGTTATGGGTATTGATGTCTCAGGATCATTGCACTCAAATTGCGTGAAAATGTAATCACATGTCAGTTCTAGTATAATATATTTGTCCAATGAATACCCGTTTATCATCTGCATTTCTTCTTGATGTAGCAATTTTAATGACCAGTAGTGTATATGCAACCATAGAGAACTTGATATAGAAATATTTTCACATGAAAATTTACGACTGATACTGTTTAGACTGTTACGGTTAAGGTTATTTTATTGTATGTGGAAGTGTGTGTGTGTGTGTGTGTGTGTGTGTGTGTGTGTGTGTGTGTACGCGCACGCCCGCGCGCGCTCGAGCGCTTGCGTGCGTGCGTGTGTCTGCGTCTGCTCGAGTAGAAAAGAATAAAAAATTGTGTTCGCTCAAGGTGAAACCCATTCAAAAACAAATTTGTTTCTAAGCAAACACGCTCACAACAGTGAGGTTCAACCTCGAGATGAGTGTTCCCAAGGGTAAGAATATATCTGCAGAAAGTGGAAAGAAAGTGTTTTCTCAGAAATATTTCAAGCAGTGCGTCTCTTGGTTCATTAAGTAAATATACACCATCATACATTTTAAAAAAATGGTCTCATTAAAGATCTCATTGATGGATAAATACCAAGAAGTTCCAACACAGCATTTTTTGCTGACAATAGTATTATCCTTTTAACTTGCTAGTAATAAAATAATGACCAACACGATACTGGATGATGAGATTTGTTACTGCTTACAAGTAACGAGCACTAGGATACAACGGCTACTGCCATCAATTACGTATGCACTGGACGTTGCGCGTAATATAGATATCCCCAGTTTCATAAATAATTCAGGGTTTCGAAACTAGGCTTCCAATAGGAGCTAATAAGCAAAAGTGTAAGTATTTTTCTGTACGAATAATGCTGCCTCATTATAAGCTGATGTGCTGAAACTGCTACTTTCTTACTTTTAAATGAAATGACGCTTTTCTTTTTTTTCGGTATTAAGTAGCTGATGAAATGAAAACAGGATTGATTCAACGTTAGTGAATGAATACAACTACACTTCGTCAGACTATAATGGATGGGACACTATTAAACACGTCTTAGTGTAGGGTAAGGTGGTACAATTGCGATCATTTCGGACAAATGTTATTGTAACTGGAAATATATTGAGGAAAGAAATCGTTTTAACTATGCCACTTGTTCTTGGATGTTTAACGAATATGTAACAGAAATATTAGACCATTACAAAGGTTGGTATAAACACAGAAAAAGGTTACAGAATTGAGAAAAATCGATCGAAAATGTATCACACTAGGTACAATTGTGATCACTTCCTGGTACAATTTTGATCACTGGTATCTTCCACATGGAGAACACTTTTTCCCTCTGGCACCAACGCATACGTCGTGTTACCAAACCTTGGATTTTTGGCAGCAAATCCAGTCACCCTTAGCTACTGATTCTGCACTATAATAATTCAATAAACAAAATCCACAATTATTCTCGTTGTTTGCTGGCGATTTAAAGCTTGGTACACTTCTTTCATCATTACTCACAGACGTACATTTCTGTTTATTGTTCTTGTTGCATTTGTTCATTGCTTTCATTGTGCCCCTTTCAAATGGCTCTGAGCACTATGGGACTTAACATCTGAGGTCATCAGTCCCCTAGAACTTAGAACTACTTAAACCTAACTAACCTAAGGACGTCACACACATCCATGCCCGAGGCAGGATTCGAACCTGCGACTGTAGCGGTCGCGCGGTTCCAGACTGAAGCGCCTAGAACCGCTCGGCCACATTGGCCGGCACCTTGTGCCCCGATGAAAATGTTTTCTCTTGCTGCGGAGGTTTTCCAGGTTTTCACCTGAAGTGAGTCTAGCTGATGTCTGTGTTTTCCTCTTCCGAGACGATAATTTTTTCTCTGGACTTGGCAAAATGTCCTTGACTGCATCGTGCTGAGAAATGGTGTTTGCAGAAATATACCGCATTCTCAAAAGTACTTCTACTATCGTACTCACCATTTAAAGTCGTCAAGATAGTACCTGCATATTTTATTTAATTGCAATCTTTCATTTATAAATTGCTACGTTACATTCGCAATTGCCGAGTGATAGTAACTTACGACCATTCGATTCATGTGTATATTCATATTGTATACTGTAGACACAGCAGTTGAGGGCCACGCCATACCACATCATTTATTGTTTGAAAGCCCGCAATTGGGGGCTCGTCCGGGATTTGTGTCCTGTAAAGTGGTAATTCCTTTGCTATCTGTTATTCAGCGTATTACGCAAAGTGTAAAAACCTTTGCAAAACCAGTTGAGATTTCTGTAGAGTGAACCTCTCACAAAACACAGTGTGAGGTCGGTTTTTTTCCCGCAAGTAGGTTTCTGGAAATAGTGAAATTACGCAGTAATTTTCGCAACTAACACATGCTATCGATAGAGCTCCTAGTGTATCACGTTATAGGCAATTTGCGTGGGGGCTCAGAGTCCATATACGTTGTGTGGTTCAAAATGGCTCTGAGCACTATGGGACTCAACTGCTGTGGTCATAAGTCCCCTAGAACTTAGAACTGCTGAAACCGAACTAACCTAAGGAAAGCACACAACACCCAGCCATCACGAGGCAGAGAAAATCCCTGACCCCGCCGGGAATCGAACCCGGGAACCCGGGCGTGGGAAGCGAGAACGCTACCGCACGACCACGAGATGCGGACTACGTTGTGTGCAGGAAACAGTAGCGGTTAGCGATTAAAGGCAATCTGCGTAGGGGCTCAGAGTCTAAGTAAGTTGAGCGCAGGGAACAGTAGTGGTTAGCGTGTTTAACTGACAGCGGTATCGGAGACGGTTGGAACACGCCGTAAGTGGCAGCAGCTACATCTACATCAGGGGATCTTCTCCAGTGGTGGACGTAGCTCAACAGTAATACGACGGCAGTGTCTTCGAGTACTCCAGAGCAGTCTTCAATGTCGACTTCCACTACAACCGACGGCATCACCACGGCAGAGGGAACCATCTCAGATCAGGAAAGAGCCTGCGCAAATAGTGAGATAGTGTTTAACTCTGAAGTTCAAGCACCACTTATACACTCCTGGAAATTGAAATAAGAACACCGTGAATTCATTGTCCCAGGAAGGGGAAACTTTATTGACACATTCCTGGGGTCAGATACATCACATGATCACACTGACAGAACCACAGGCACATAGACACAGGCAACAGAGCATGCACAATGTCGGCACTAGTACAGTGTATATCCACCTTTCGCAGCAATGCAGGCTGCTATTCTCCCATGGAGACGATCGTAGAGATGCTGGATGTAGTCCTGTGGGACGGCTTGCCATGCCATTTCCACCTGGCGCCTCAGTTGGACCAGCGTTCGTGCTGGACGTGCAGACCGCGTGAGACGACGCTTCATCCAGTCCCAAACATGCTCAATGGGGGACAGATCCGGAGATCTTGCTGGCCAGGGTAGTTGACTTACACCTTCTAGAGCACGTTGGATGGCACGGGATACATGCGGACGTGCATTGTCCTGTTGGAACAGCAAGTTCCCTTGCCGGTCTAGGAATGGTAGAACGATGGGTTCGATGACGGTTTGGATGTACCGTGCACTATTCAGTGTCCCCTCGACGATCACCAGTGGTGTACGGCCAGTGTAGGAGATCGCTCCCCACACCATGATGGCGGGTGTTGGCCCTGTGTGCCTCGGTCGTAGGCAGTCCTGATTGTGGCGCTCACCTGCACGGCGCCAAACACGCATACGACCATCATTGGCACCAAGGCAGAAGCGACTCTCATCGCTGAAGACGACACGTCTCCATTCGTCCCTCCATTCACGCCTGTCGCGACACCACTGGAGGCGGGCTGCACGATGTTGGGGCGTGAGCGGAAGACGGCCTAACGGTGTGCGGGACCGTAGCCCAGCTTCATGGAGACGGTTGCGAATGGTCCTCGCCGATACCCCAGGAGCAACAGTGTCCCTAATTTGCTGGGAAGTGGCGGTGCGGTCCCCTACGGCACTGCGTAGGATCCTACGGTCTTGGCGTGCATCCGTGCGTCGCTGCGGTCCGGTCCCAGGTCGACGGGCACGTGCACCTTCCGCCGACCACTGGCGACAACATCCATGTACTGTGGAGACCTCACGCCCCACGTGTTGAGCAATTCGGCGGTACGTCCACCCGGCCTCCCGCATGCCCACTATACGCCCTCGCTCAAAGTCCGTCAACTGCAAATACGGTTCACGTCCACGCTGTCGCGGCATGCTACCAGTGTTAAAGACTGCGATGGAGCTCCGTATGCCACGGCAAACTGGCTGACACTGACGGCGGCGGTGCACAAATGCTGCGCAGCTAGCGCCATTCGACGGCCAACACCGCGGTTACTGGTTTGTCCGCTGTGCCGTGCGTGTGATCATTGCTTGTACAGCCCTCTCGCAGTGTCCGGAGCAAGTATAGTGGGTCTGACACATCGGTGTCAATGTGTTCTTTTTTCCATTTCCAGGAGTGTAGATCTCGCGAATACAGGGTTATTACAAATGACTGAAGCGATTTCACAGCTCAACGATAACTTTATTATTTGAGATATTTCCACAATGCTTTGCACACACATACAAAAACTCAAATAGTTTTTTTAGGCATTCACAAATGTTCGATACGTGCCCCTTTAGTGATTCGGCAGAATCAAGCCGATAATCAAGTTCCTCCCACACTCGGCGCAGCATGTCCCCATCAATGAGTTCGAAAGCATCGTTGATGCGAGCTCGCAGTTCTGGCACGTTTCTTGGTAGAGGAGGTTTAAACACTGAATCTTTCACATAACCCCACAGAAAGAAATCGCGTGGGGTTAAGCCGGGAGAGCGTGGAGGCCATGACATGAATTTCTGATCATGATCTCCACCACGACCGATCCATCGGTTTTCCAATCTCCTGTTTAAGAAATGCCGAACATCATGATGGAAGTGCGGTGGAGCACCATCCTGTTGAAAGATGAAGTCGGCGCTGTCGGTTTCCAGTTGTGGCATGAGCCAATTTTCCAGCATGTCCAGATACACGTGTCCTGTAACGTTTTTTTTTCGCAGAAGAAAAAGGGGCTGTAAACTTTAAACCGTGAGATTGAACAAAACACGTTAACTTTCGGTGAATTGCGAATTTGCTGCACGAATGTGTGAGGATTCTCTACCACCCAGATCCGCTCATTGTGTCTGTTCACTTCACCATTAAGAAAAAATGTTGCTTCATCACTGAAAACAAGTTTCGCACTGAACGCATCCTCTTTCATGAGCTGTTGCAACCGCGCCGAAAATTCAAAGCGTTTGACTTTGTCATCGGGTGTCAGGGCTTGTAGCAATTGTAAACGGTAAGGCTTCTGCTTTAGCCTTATGGAGTTAGCAGTTGGTGGATCTTTGTTGAACTTCGTCCTAAAGTGTCGTTGCACTGTTATGACTGACTGATGTGAGTGCATTTCAAGCACGACACACGCTTTCTCGGCTCCTGTCGCCATTTTGTCTCACTGCGCTCTCGAGCGCTCTGGCGGCAGAAACCTGAAGTGCGGCTTCAGCCGAACAAAACTTTATGAGTTTTTCTACGTATCTGTAGTGTGTCGTGACCATATGTCAATGAATGGAGCTACAGTGAATTTATGAAATCGCTTCAATCATTTGTAATAGCCCTGTATAAAAGTCGCCTAGGATGTGTGATTCTGAAAGCGGAAGTAAGCCAGTTAGTCCGAAATCAGAGCGCGAAAGTGTAACTAGTAGGAATTAAGGCAAGGGGAATGAATGTGAGGCAGATATGATGTACCAGCTTATGCAAGTGATCCCAGGGAATGGCAAATAATATCAGTACTATTCGAACAGATATGGGTACAATGCGAATTGAAATAGGTTCCGCTGTGAAAGAGGGAGTTGAAAAATTATGGGTAACCTTGAAAAAGCAACTGATGATAAATTAAAATGTGTCCGAGTGGATATGGGGAAAATTACACACGAAGTTGTAATAGTGAAATCTAAAATCGAATCAACTGAAAAAGATCATGGGGAAAATAGGATAAGCCGGCCGGAGTGGCCGAGCGGTTCTAGGCGCTACAGTCTGGAATCGCGCGACCGCTGCGGTCGCAGGTTCGAATCCTGCCTCGGGCATGGATGTGTGTGATGTCCTTAGGTTAGTTAGGTTTAAGTAGTTCTAAGTTCTAGGGGACTGCTGACCTCAGCAATTAAGTCCCATAGTGCTCCGAGCCATTTGAACCATTTTTGAAAAATGGATAAGATGCAGTCGGAACTTGGGGGCAAGGTAAGCGCCTGCATAAAAGCACAAGGTGCTCATAAAAGCGATATACATTTAGCAACTAGTGACGTTGCCAATCGTGTAGGCGAGGGCGAGAAAGAAATGGGCAAAATTAAAGATAAAATAGAGCCCAGTATCACTAGTAACAATGAATTTAAGAAACAAATGGGCAAAATGGGCAAAATTAAAGATAAAATAGAGTCCAGTATCACTAGTAACAATGAATTTAAGAAACAAATGCAACAGATAAAAAGTGATTTAAATTCGTTAGCCTCCCAACAGGCCACGCCGGTTATAAATATCCCTTGGGCAAATATCGGATCTGTGAAATGTTACACAGATGACGGAAATATCACCCAGTAAATTTCTTGGCTATGTTTAGGGACGCTTCTCTTCACGGCTTGTCGGCCGAAGCGAAAATAAAATACATTAAACGGCATTTGGAGGGAGACCCACAGTCTTGGGCATAAGTTAAATGTAGTTCGTGCGAATCGTACGAAGAGTTTGAAAAGTCTTTTTTTGAATAAATTTTGGAGCGAGGCCAAACAG
Organism: Schistocerca cancellata; assembly: GCF_023864275.1. Lineage (NCBI taxonomy): Eukaryota > Metazoa > Arthropoda > Insecta > Orthoptera > Acrididae > Schistocerca > Schistocerca cancellata. The sequence continues at coordinate 199,067,521 of NC_064629.1, forward strand.
ATGCAGATCCAAAATGAATTTTTAAACGGGCCGAATTACAAGTACGGTAATGGGATGATGTGCGATTTCTGGAAGCGCGAACTTGGCAAACTTATGCATGTGGGAGGTTTGACGGAAATCACCACGTCAAAAAGGCGATTACCTGAAAATTTACAGTGGGATCTTGTCCATAGTCCATGTGAATCCGTGGACGAACTTCTAGAATTTGTAGAAAAATCAGAGAGGGCTTTGAAGGTTAGTGTTGTTTAACGTCCCGTCGACAACGAGGTCATTAGAGACGGAGCGCTAGCTCGGGTTAGGGAAGGATGGGGAAGGAAATCGGCCGTGCCCTTTGAAAGGAACCATCCCGGCATTTGCCTGAAACGATTTAGGGAAATCACGGAAAACCTAAATCAGGATGGCTGGAGACGGGATTGAACCGTCGTCCTCCCGAATGCGAGTCCAGTGTGCAAACCACTGCGCCACCTCGCTTGGTGAGGGCTTTGAAGTTCAAACCTCAGAGCAAACCGGGTGGTAGTTATCAAAATGGAAATCCAGATAATCATCACCAGAATAATAATTGTGAGAGAAATCGGAGGACTTCTCAGGGAAATAGTAGATAGAATGAGCAGAATGGTCGGTAAACGCTCAGGAGTGATAACTTCCGTGAACTGGACCCAAGCAAAGAACGCAGATTTGACGGGGGAAATTCGCGCGAAGTGCAATCGCGTAATATCCGGTTGGGAAACTGATGTTCGCCACATCTCAGGTCCAGGGATGGCGATCTGAACAGGTGATGAAAAGGACTGGAGATAATGGTATGATAGAAATGTTGATAGGTTTGGAGAAAGATAACAAATATGAAATATGGAGCATGTTAAAGAGGAAGGCTATATACGAGTAGGAGCCTCTTTCAATAAAATCAATTGCTACTATTTGTTAAGACCTCTTCAGAACTCTTCACACAATTCGCTTTCACGAAATTCATCTCCTCTTTATCTTCTTTTTGAACCACTGAATCTTTCCATTCATCACCATTCACACACTCATTCATTACACATTCACAACTTATATCATTCCCCGCAAATTTATTCTCATTACTTTTACGTAAGTTTCTCATTGTAGACTGAGCAGTATTTGGGTTGTAATGCGGCAGCTACGTATCCCAGCCCCCAGACCAGACAAAACTTGTAATATTTCAACTCTGAGTCAGTGGGTTCGTAGTTGAGGACCACACCACACCACATTTTTTTTTTCCTTTATTGGGTTTCGATTCCCCCTAAAGGGGGCGGGCTGGCAGCAGCTTATTACGCCGCTCTTCAGCCTACAGAATTTTTTAAAAAGATGACGATAATAAAAAATAATAACAGTTGGCGATAAAATCGGTGACTTAAAGGTAAAAATGGCAGAAAAGTCTGGAGCGTAAAACATAAAACACAGGGTCGATGAAGCTAATAAAACACACAGGAAGCAGAAAAACAATAGACAGACAACTAAAAAAAACATGGCGACAGTCTGGGTTCTGTTCGCAAGAGATATAAAAAGCACACCCAGCGACAGCATGATTTCTGTTCGCAACACTGTGGAAGGACGCACAACACCGAACACTCACTGAAACACTGCGCTAAAGTTGGCACAAATACGACATACCATACCCGAGAGCAGGTGGGGGAAACTAGTCAGATGACGGGAAAAAGGGGGGGGGAAGGAGAGGAAAAGTGAAGGGGGGAGGACCACACCGCACTTCTTTTTTTTTTTTTCCTTTATTGTAATTTTAATCACCCATATAGGCGGGCTGGCAGCAGCACATTACGCTGCTCTTCAGCCTTAAGTGGAAACAATAACATGACATAGAGGTGATACAGACAATACAAAAAACGGCGGGCAAAAAATGGAGATACAAAAAAAAACAATAAACATGAAGCCGTTCACGTTGGACGATAAAAACACTAACACTTGTTGACACGGCGCACAAAACACGGAGAACGGCGACGGCACATGTGAACAGTGGAGTAGTAACTGCACGAAACACAAAACGAAGCACACACACGAGATACTGATGGCGATGATCTCCGGCGCGCGAATGTTCACTATGCGTGTGCGAGTCCGGGGACCTGCCAAGAGAGGAGGAGGAGGAGGAGGAAGGGGAGTGGGAGAGCGAGAGGGGAGAGAAGAGATGCCACGGGCAGGGGCGATAGGGGGGGGAGGGAGGAAGAGGGAGGGGAATCCCGGGGGAAGAGGGGTGGAGGAAGGGTATGGGGGAAAAGGAAAAAGAAGGGAAGAGAAGAGAAGGGAGGGAGGGTGCCGAAAGGAAAGGACACTGGAAGTGGGGGGGGGGGGCAGGGTCAAAGTTGATAGGAGGGGCAGATGGAGGGGACGAGGGCAGCATCAGGGAGGGGGAGCTGGCGGAAGCCACCTTGGGAGAGGGTAAGGAGGGTGGAGAGATGGAGACCGGGTGGGACGGGCGAATATAGGCGCGGCAGCGGGCGGGGGTGGGAAAGGATCGGGGAGACGAGAGGGTGAGGAAGGGTGAAAAGACCACACCACACCACACCACACCACACCAATTTATTGTTTGAAAGCCCGCAACGTCGAAAAAGCCGGGAAGTTCAAACGAAGTTCTGGAATTTACGTTATTACTACTGTTATATGATAGATAATAAAGTCAGTATCTTTTTTGCTTATTAACACTTAGCGTGCGGATGACGTACTGTGACGGCGCTTGCGGGAAAAGGGAACGTGCGGGCGGGCTTAACGTAGGTTTACAGCTCCCGCAAACTTCTGTGAGGTCTGCACACTTCGTAGTTTCTGCTGTGATCGGTAGATGGCAGTTGCCGTATCGGCAGAAAAATTCTTCAGTTTTGAAACCTTTCCTATTGTCTCTTGCTTCGTGGGCGTTTGCTGACGTTCAAATTCTCTCTGTTCCGAGCGTTTTGTGTGCTTTTGAGTTGATTTTGCTTCAAAATGTGCAGTGAGGAGCAGAAAAGTTTGGAGCAAATTATTTACAAAGTCCTTGACGAGTCTGAAGATGATGGAAGGGAAACATTTGACGATGATTCAGATTACACGTCTTCTGGAAATAGCAGTAGTCCTAGACTTTTTGAAGACGAGTTGCTGCATACGTTTATCTCATTATTTTCACAGATTGTGTTGTTCTGAAGGATTCTCGACAGGTACACCATGAAGTGAATCAGAGCATACGAGTCCAGTGAATGTAAAGTTGGACTGCGTACCTCTCCACATTTCAATATGTATCCCATTTTACTCCTCTATGAACACCAAATTTTGCTTTGATCTAGTGTTTTGTGTGTTTCTGTAGACATAAATTTGCTGTTAAGGAAATGAAACATAAAGATCGCGTGGTTGCGTGTGTATTTCAGTACTATAACTTCTTTTCAATTTTTTGTGGGATAATTACTGTTAAATTGAAGTTTCATGTGTGGTCAGGTTTAACACTAGCGATATCAAAACATGCATATTTAAAGTAGAAAGTCCAATAAACATAAAAATCTTGTGAAATTCCAACAACATATTTGAACAGACGAGTTGTAACTTTCGAAAAATCACATATTTTAGCTAGTCCACGGGTAACGGCAGCTACCTGCGAGACCAGCACCGTATGGATTAGGGAGAGACAGTTATTATTATTGTGAACTCATGAGACTTAAAAGGAAAATATCGTAAAAAAGAGTACTGGGTACACCCTCTTTGGAGTGGCAGGCTAATAAGTGGAAAGTTTTATATAATGTTTCATAGACTTCGACAGCATCCAAATAAATTTTTTCAATATTTTCGAATGAGTGTCGAAAGTTTTGATGAACTACTTCGCTTATTAACTTTATCAACATACATTTCATTCAACTCGCTGAAACAGGCAAACTCAGTGTGGAGTTATGGAATTGGCATCAGTGTCCTGGAAGAGTTGCACTATGTTTCGATTTTAGTTTTATGTGCGGCATAAAATTATTAAGACAATATACGGACAGTTTACGAAAATGCATTTTCTGCCGATGTTACCGAATTTTCGACACGTGGGAAACTTTTTTGGTAATTAAGTTATGTGAACATCAACGCGAAAGAAATCTTGCAAATACAACACATTTTTATCTATTCTAAATGGGAACTGTTAGAGTTTTCTAACACGAAATAATTTCAGTTAAATATGATGCCCCACTGTCGGCTCACTAAGCGGTCACCCGTGCAGCTTCGTTACGAGAAACAGGTCTCAAGATTTATAACTAAGCAGTTATTAATTTTTCTGACGTTTTTTCTCTCAGGTTCAGATGATGTATATTATCCGATACGCTTTATTCATAAAAATTCCGAAAATAACGTGCATTCTTCGTTTTATTCATACGACCTATTGTGCTGACAGTCGGCAACCGAACGTGGAGCGGAGAATGCACGGAAAGTGACAATTTTGTCACCCACCCGCGCGTGGGTATCAAATCCTAGCAACGCAGTGACTGTTCTGTCATTCTGCATTCTTCGTTTTATTCATACGACTTATTGTGCTGACAGTCGGCAACCGAACGTGGAGCGGAGAATGCACGGAAAAATACCATTTTGTCACCCGTCCGCTCGTGGGATCAAATCCTAGCAACGCAGTGACTTTTCTGTCACGGGCTTGTTCGCGGGTTGGCGGAAAAAAGCGTTACCCGATTGTCACGTCATAACATGCGCGCACTTCCGTATACACCCACGGGCTGGACAAGAGTGACAAAACAATTACGGTGACAAAAATAACCCGTGTCCGCTACCCCTAAGAGTTAAAATAGGAACGACAAATTTTCTTCCGTGTTTTTGTTTCTCTTCGCTACACGACTTCGGAAGTTGACAAAACATGGCCGGCTGTGATGTCGATAACAGGCCATGCAGCAGGGCTGGAGCACGTAAATAGCTGGACCGCGTGCACGTCTCAAATTCACACACCTAATATGCGCCGTTAATTTGTATATAAGCATATACTGTACATAACGTTTTTAAAGTGTAAGTTAATGAAATAAATATAAAAGGTGACGAAATATAGATATTCCATTGTGATCTGTTTAGTCAGATTAAATGCCATGTTGGTATCACAGAATGTTAACGTGATGTTCAGTTGTTGGTATACAATGCGAGTTATTGTTCATATTTATGATAAAACGGGGACAAATTTTGCGGTACCATCATGGGAAAAGTAAAAGGCACAATAGCATATCAAGCGTCTTATAAATTCAAGTTTCCGTGGATCAGGAGAAGAAATGTTAACACAGATGCTACGTGTGCATGGTGCAATACTTCAATAAAAATTTCTTCTGTAGGCCAAGCAGCTCTTACCAACCACACACATCCGAAGGAATACAAGAAAATAGAAGAGTGACAGTCACGAAGTGAATAAAAGAGTAGAAGCCATCTGCAGTGATTCTTCAGAAGAACGTATGTTCTTAAAACAATGTAACTTGTTGAATACGTAAATTATTTAGTTTTATTAGTTCAGTATATTTTATTCATTTATTTATACAAATACAAATGCTCGAATTAGCCGGAGCACACATTTGCAAAACAGAGTGAATTGGTATGTCCCATTGTACCAGTTATTAGGGTTTCTTCCTATTCCATTCACATATAGAGCACGGGAAGAATGAATGATTAAATGCCTCTGCGCATGCTGTAATTTTATTAAATGCTTCTGTGCATGCTTTAATTGATCTAATGTTGTCCTAATAAGTCCTGTGGGAGGAAAACTTAAGGGGGTGTACTATATTCTTAGGGTCATCGTTTAAAGCTGGTTCTTCAAACATTGTAAATAGGCTTTCTCGGGATCGTTTACATCTGTTTTCTTGTCTGCTATTTCAGTTTCTTAAGTATCTCTGTGATACCCTCCCATGGATCAAACAAATCTGTGGCAACTCGTGCTATCCTTCTCTGTGTACGTTCAGTATCCATTTATCGCCTGTTAGACCTATGTGGTATGGGTCCCACACATTCGAGCAATATTCTAAAATGGGTTGGACAAGTGATTTGTAAGCAATATCCTTTGTAGACTGATCGCACTTCCCTCGTACACTGCCAATAAATCGAAGTCTACCACATACTCCACCCACAACTGAGCCTAAGTGAACATTCCATTTCATATCCCTACAAAGTGGTACACGCAGCAGGTATTTGTATGACTTGGTCGATTCTATCTGTGACTCACTGATGTTATATTTACAGGACACTATGCTTTTTGTGAAGTGCACAGTTTTATATTTCTGAACATTTAAAAAAGCTGCCAGTCTGCACTACTTCGAAATCTTATCAAGATCTGACTGAATATTTGTGCAATTTCTTTCACACTTCATTATGGATAACTTCATCTTTTGCAAAAGCCTGATTTTACTATTCATATTGTCTGTAAGGTCATAAATATACAACATGAACAGCAAGCTTCCCAACACACTTCCCTGGGGCGTACCCAAAGTTACTTCTGTACCTGACAATGACTCTCCATCCAAGATAACACTCTGTGTCTTCTCTACCAAATAGTCCTCAATCCTGTCACAAATTTCACTTGAAACCACATATGATCGTACTTTTGGCAATAAGTGTTGGTGTGGTACTGAGTCAAATGCTTTTTGGAAATAAAGAAACACTGCATCTACCTGGTTGCCTTGATCCAAAGCTTTGTCATGTCATATGAGAAAAGTGCGAGTTGGGTTTCACATGATAGATGTTATCGAAAACCATGCTGGTTGGCATTAAGGTCATTATGTTCAAGTTACCTCATTATGTTTGAGCTCAGAATATGTTCTAAGATTCTGTAATAAATAGACGTCAAGGATATTAGATGGAAGTTTTGTGCATCATTTCTACTACCCTTCTTGTAAACCGGTGTGACTTATGCTTTGTTCCAAGTACTGGGCTTGGGTTTTTGGTTGAGGGATCCATGATAGATTATAGTTAGAAGAGAAACTATCTCAGCTGCAAATACAGTATACAATCTGACTGGGATTCAACTTGGCCCTGGAGCTTTGTTCAGTTTTAACGACTTCAGCTGTTTCTTAATACCGCTAATACTAATACTTATTTCACTAATCTTTTCCGTGGTACGAGCATTAAATTGGGGTAATTCTGCTAGATTTTTCTTTCTAAAGGAACATTTGAAAATAAGAGTTAAGCATTTCAGCCTTTTCTTTGCTTTCTTCAGTTTCATTTCCTGTCTCATTCGCAAGTGACTGGGCACTAACTTTTATGCCACTAACAGTCTTCATGTACCACGAGCATTTCTTTGGGTTTTGTGAAAGATCATTTGACAATATTCTGCTACCGTAGTCAACGAAGGCTTCACGCATTACACTCTTCACAGCCAAACGTATTTCATTCAGCATTTATCTGTCTAATGCAGGGACGCGATCGCTCGAATTCGTGAAAATTTACCGAATAGGTAAGGTACTATAGAAACAAACGAATAACAATAGAATAAGCAAATTCAGTGTTGCCAATATGCGTAAGAAAGAAACGTAATGCGTTTTAAACAACGCGCAAAGATCGGCTGCAAGGCTGTTTAGAGCATGTCGCTATTGCTTAAGAAAGTGAAAAGAACTTTTATTGCAAAAAAACTAAATTTTCTCCCTGGTTGCATAACTTTAACTATGGAATCTCTTTCAATAAGTGTTTGCAAGATAGTCTTTGACCACTCACTGATACTATCTTTATAAATGTTAAAATGCAAAACTCCTTACATTAAGTTTGTGTGATAAGCTTAATGTAGAGTTTTTGTTTTCAGGGAGCTCTGTGATTGCATGTGGCCCTGAAAAGACTTCAATTTCTGCAAGTTCTACCATCGAATTAAAGTCATTGAAAGCTGAAACATCAACGTCACTGAAGTCACTCATGTTATAAAATGATCTTACCAAGTCAGAAATACAGTGGTGTCTTCGTACTGTAGTGAACCACATCTCATTCCGTAGTTCAAATGGTTCAAATGTCTCTAAGCACTATCGGACTGAACATCTGAGGTCATCAGTCCTCTAGACTTAGAACTACTTAAACCTAACTAACCTAAGGACATCACACACATCCATGCCCGAGGCAGGATTCGAACCTGCGACCGTAGCAGCAGAGCGGTTCCGAACTGAAGCGCCTAGAACCGCTCGGCCACAACGGCCAGCATTCCATAGTTCTTCCTAACGTGCATCCGTATTTCCACTGATTTTTCCCGATTCAAAAATAGCACAAAGAATACAGCTACACAGAGCGACACTGGCATAAAGTATATTCCATCGTCTTGCTCCCCATTTTACCAAAGAACTGCTCTCGTTGCTTACCTGTTGTGAGGATATAGTTGTAGGACTGGATGAAAGTTTAAACACTGTTGCACAAAAAGCACAGATGGACATCAGTGTAACATTTTGAAATCCAGAATCATCTCAAATATCAGAACAATACATTGATTCTGTTTTTGTGCAGGGAACTTTTGCTGTTGACTTGTTGGAAGGCCTAAAATATTCTGCTGGAATGTGTAATTTGAATAAAATTTTACAGGTTTCTATGGATGGCCAAAATGTAAACTTTAAAGTACTCAAAGATTTAAGAGCAGCAATTAAGGAATCTTTTAATGGGATGGGATTCGTGTGATGCATGGAGCATTTAAGATTGGTATAAGAAAACCTAACTTGAACATTATTGCCTTTTTACGAGCAAATTATTATTTATTTAAAGATTCTCCTGCTAGAAGATAAAAATATGTAGAATTGACTAAATGTACAATCTTTCTTAAAAATTTTTTGTTCAATGAGAGGGGTAGAGAGTATTGATATTGTTCAAAGAGCATCAGAAATTTTGCCTAATGTGATAAAAATACGTTTCTGACTCGATAAGAAACAAATCTGTGCCTAGAGCTTCAAAACTATGTCTGCTGCCCTCAACAATAAAATGCCTGCACCAAAACTTGCTATTTTAGGTGCGACAGCATCATTAGTTGAGCCTTTTCTGCGAGAGTACCGGACAACCAATCCCTTGGCTCCATTCTTGCACAGTGACTTGCGGTGTTTACAGCTTTCTCTGATACAGTGTATTATCAATCCTGATGTTTTAGAATCTACTCCTTCTTTTTGGAAATCAGACCTTACGGATAAAAACGATTTAGTTACAGCAAGAAAGTTTGATCTTGACGTTAGTACTAAGGAAGCGTTAAAGAAAGTGAATAGCCCATCAGAGTTAGACATCCATCTGAAACAAGAAATGCAAGCATGCATTATAGAAATATTGGTCAAAATAAAAAAGCGTTTGCCTTCAAAGTAGAAATTTACGCAGAGGATTTCATGTTTAGATCCGTCAGTCGCTGTCAGTTTTTCTTCAGCTGAAAAACGGTTATCATCATGTTTAGAAATTCTGGTTTCTAATGTTCGACTCTCTGGCATTAAGGCTGACCGTGTAAAACGAGAATATATGGATCTTTTAGTCGTTTGTACGTAAAGGACGTCTGTAGACCCTTCAATAGGTCTGGAACTCGTCCTGATAAATTTCGGATGGACTTAATATGTAATTCACAAAAACCTTGTGAAAATTTGAAGGCTTTTGTTAAAAAGATTCTTACTTCATCCCATGGCAGTGTAAGCATCGAGCGTGACTTCTCTGTGAACTCAGAGCGTTTACTGGGAAATTAACACAAAGAAACCCTGGTGGCACTACAGTGAATTTATGATTCTGTTCAAGATGCAGGAGGTGTGGAATATATAGCAATCAACAAAAGTTTCATACATTCATCGCATAATACACAGTCCAAGTGTAAGGAATACTTGGTTAAACTGCGAAGCGATAAAGAAAAGAAACTGGAGGAGGAATCTCATGAAACACGCAAAGTTGTAAAATCAATATCAGTAGAATTAACAGTTTCTCAGTTTTCACCATTCACTGTCACTGTTTTGTGAAGTGTAATTACTGTTGTCATCGCTCAAATTACTCACATCGCTCACACTTTCATCCAGTATTTCCAATACTGCTTTAGGATTATTACTTAAATTAGTCATTTTTGTTGTTACGGTTCCTAATGAAGCCATTCGAGGGAACTAGAAACGTGTAAACAAAACAATAGCGGCATGCATTCGACAACTGCGTTGCGTAGTAGTTACTGAGTTGGTTCTTAATTTCGTAACGTTTTTCCGTAAGTTTAATCAACTCAACAGACGTAAGAAAAAAAATTACTCATCAATAATATATTATCCTTCTCTATTTACAACAGTCTGCCAACTCAGGGGCGAATTTTGTTTTCGCAGCTGTAGAAATCACATGGTTTTGAGGCGAAGAACTCGGCGAGTCATTTTCGGAGCGTATTTTCATCCGGAAAAGATGAAGGTTATTCGATAACGCATGGAAAAGGTGAAAATCTGAGAGCGCAAGATCAGGTGTATAAAGTGGGAGCGGAATGACTTTCCAACCCGACACCTGTATAGTGTTTCTTGTCAGTCTAGCAGAATTCGGACGGGCGCTACATTGGAGTAACATCATCTCGTCCGTAGCTCGTGTCTTGGAGTAGCGTTCTCCCTTCTCGTGCACCGGGTCCCGGGTTCGATTCCCATCGGGGTCAGGGATTTTCCCTGCCTCGAGATGAGTAGGTGTTATTGTGTCGTCTTCATCGTCATTCATCTCACGGTCGGCAGAAGGCAATGGCAAACCACCTCCGCTAGGACCTTGTCTATTTGGCGGTGCGGGTCTCCCGCATCGTCCCCTACGCTCCTCGGAGTATGGGATCTCATCATCATCATCAGCATTACCTCACGCCATCTTCCTGGTCGTTATTCCTGATTCTCGCTTCATAAAAAATAACTGTCCAGGCAATTTGAGATCCAGATTTTCAGTCGGCATAATTGTATACGAATGCGTTACGGCATTGATGTTAGCTATCTTGATACAACTCTGCATCTAATTTCCAAGATTCCTTTCATATGCATTTCGTCTTCAAATCCCGACTTACTGAACGATGGGATAAGTTTGTTTATCTCGACTACAAATTTTCGGGCCGATTCCGCAGTTTGCTGTGCATCGTCAAGTTAACGCTTTGTTTGAAATTTCGTTATCTTCCAATTCTATAACACTGTTTGAAGTTATACAGTCATCCACTGCTTCCCTTAAAATCACTGTTACCTATATCGCGCGCAGTTTGACGTGCATAACGTAGTAGATCACTGTCACACACATCCTATAAATTGTATCGAGCATACTTGAATCGACAAACACCAATTTTTGTAATAAGAGCGTCTTATTCTCATTCGAACATCCGTAGTTTTGTTATGCACTACAGATCATATTGCTGCGGACTTACTGTTCATAACAGTTTTTTACTGTGCTGCGGATGGTCTTCCATGTACGTAATTATGTTTAGTATCCGCTCCTTGGACAACGATTGTCCTTTACTACGTTTCACTGGAGAGGAGATTTCTGTCCGACAAGGACGATGAACTACAGTGACTTGACACCTGGTTCAAAATCACTTTCACCTGTTAGGCACATATCAGCATCATTGTCCTCCTCATGCACATTGCCCGCACAGTATAGCGTATGCGACACCACACGTTCCAGTTACTCATCTTGCAGAAACGCTTGTATTTCATCTGCCACTTCTTTCTCTCTCTACGAAATTCCTTAGGTTCCTTTCGGACGAAATGTCAACTTCGGCAACTGCTGTTGCAGATATAATGCAACGTTTGTTTTGTTTATCGTTGCCATTTCTCTGCTCTGTATCAACACCACTAGCGCTCTAGTGTTGTTGTGATTGCCTGCCGCTGTGGCCGTGCGGTTCCAGGCGTTAAGTCCGGAACCGCGCGACTGCTACGGTCGCAGGTTCGAATCCTGCTTCGGGCATGGATGTGTGTGATGTCCTTAGGTTAGTTAGGTTTAAGTAGTTCTAAGTTCTAGGGGACTGATGACCTCAGATGTTAAGTCCCATAGTGCTCAGAGCCATTTGAACCATTTTTTTGTTGTTGCGATTATCGTCGACTAAGCAGTGCAACTACGCTCCGTAGCCTCATGCTGTGCTCACCACTGGATACCTTCAGTCCCGCCCCCTGTTGCCATTAGCAGCCAATATTGTGGTCGCACGGTAAACACCGTGCGGGGCGTCGAATGCCGTAAACATCATTGGCCTCTTGTGACCTCGTACTCAAGAAGTTCGTTCCTAGAAGATTAAATATTTTACTCTGCGAAGGAACCATAGACCTTAAGAACTAGTCCGCAGCTCGTGGTCGTGGGGTAGCGTTCTCGCTTCCCGCGCCCGGGTTCCCGGGTTCGATTCCCGGCGGGGTCAGGGATTTTCTCTGCCTCGTGATGACTGGGTGCTGTGTGATGTACTTAGGTTAGTTAGGTTTAAGTAGTTCTAAGTTCTAGGGGACTGATGATCACAGATGTTAAGTCCCATAGTGCTCAGAGCCATTTGAACCATTTGAACCTTAAGAACTGACATAAATTTGAATTTGATACGCCAACCGGTTCGAGAGAAAAAGGCTCGTGACGGACAGATGGATAAAAAATGACAAAACATATTTTTTCGTGTGATATAATTACAAATTAATAATTTTTACTTTTAAAAAGGTACTTTTTGTAAAACTTCACGATTCTAGTCAACCGGAAGTACCCTATAAGTTTTGATGTGTGATTTTTCGAGTATCAAAATATATGAGACAAACGGCCGGAACTTTTGATTGCATTGACTTAGAAACGTAAAATTTTTACACCGACAAGGAACTACAGACCTTAACGTGTGACATAAATTGTCTACCCGTTCTTGAAGAAAAGAGTTCTTAAGATAGTCAGTCAGTCAGACGGATGGATCCTATTAGGGTTCTGCTTTTACAGACTGAGGCACGAGACCCTAAAAATTAAACTAAATTCTGTGATGAGTCCCTGAGGACAACGTGATACCGAACCTAATTATATTACCACCAGTAAACCGCATTGACTGTCGGCGCACTGAGGCGACGCAATCCAATCGTGCCCGTACACGTGAGGCACTCCGTGGCTGACACACTCACGACGTGGTGACAAGCCTGGTCTGTGGCTATGGGATCCAATACCCCGGGCCACACAGTGAGCTCCTCGAGCACTGCATACCACAGGAATCACGTTTAGCTTTCACTGGCCTCGGGCGCTGTGGCACCGTACGTCAAAGGCTGTGGGGTAGACAGATAGCTGTAGGATACGTGGCGCTGCACGCAGCTGCGCTCAGGGAACCACTTCAATCAACTGATTAACAATTAATCTATTACAGGTCAAAGGTACTTAGATATCGCGATGAAAATTTATTCTCCTCTTTAACAGAAAGCACAAATCAGCAATCAGTTAATACCCCCACTACAAACGAAATATAAGTCAATCAGAGAAAGTTCTAGTATTACGAAATTCGGTAGAGCCCCGGTATTTCGAGTTTCCGTGCAATTCGAGCTGGTCTTAAGAAAATTAAAACTTTACAGAAACTATAGCAAAAGCCTGTTTTCATATGTTGTCCATGTGTACGTCTTACGCACTTTCGAATGTGCTATATTTTACACTTTGTTTCAATTTTCCATGTACAATACAGGTAAAACTGTCCCATTTAGGGTTTTCGTTCGTAATACGCGGAAATAATTTTGGCCACCACTTCTGTTATACTCTACTAGCCATTGAAATTGCTACACCACGAGAATGACGTGCTACAGACGCGAAATTTAACCGACAGGAAGAAGATGCTGTGATATGCAAATGATTAGCTTTTCAGAGCATTCACACAAGGTTGGCGCCGATGGCGACATCTACAACGTGGTGACATGAGAAAAGTTTCCAGCCAATTTCTCATACACAAACAGCAGTTGACTAGCGTTGCCTGGTGAAACGTTGTTGTGATGCCTCGTGTAAGGAGGAGAAATGCGTACCATCACGTTTCCGACTTTGGTAAATGTCGGATTGTAGCCTATCGCGATTGCAGTTTATCGTATCGCGACATTGCTGCTCGCGTTGGTCGAGATCCAATGACTGTTAGCAGAATATGAAATTGGTGGGTTCAGGAGAGTAATACGGAACGCCGTGCTGGATCCCAACGGCCTCGTATCACTAGCAGTCGAGATGACAGGCATCTTATCCGCATGGCTGTAACCGATCGTGCAGCCACTTCTCGATCCCTGAGTCAACAGATGGGGACGTTTGCAAGACAAGAACCATCTGCACGAACAGTTCGACGACGTTTGCAGCAGAATGGACTATCAGCTCGGAGACCATGGCTGCTGTTACCCTTGACGCTGCATCACAGACAGGAGCGCCTGCGATAGTGTACTCAACGACGAACCTGGGTACCGAATGGAAAAACGTCATTTTTTCGGATGAATCCAGGTTCTGTTTACAGCATCATGATGGTCGAATCCGTGTTTGGCGACATCGCGGTGAACGCACATTGGAAGCATGTATTCGTCATCGCCATACTGGCGTATCACCCGGCGTAATGGTATGGGGTGCCATTGGTTACACGTCTCGGTCACCTCTTGTTCGCACTGACGGCACTTTGAACAGTGGACGTTACATTTCAGATGTGTTACGACCCGTGGCTCTACCCTTGATTCAGTCCCTGCGAAACCTTATATTTCAGCAGGATAATGCACGACCGCATATTGCATGTCCTGTACGGGCCTTCCTGGATACAGAAAATGTTCGACTGCTGCCCTGGCCAGCACGTTCTCCAGATCTCTCACCAATTGAAAACGTCTGGTCAATGGTGGCCGAGCAACTGGCTGGTCACAATACGCCTGTCACTACTCTTGATGAACTGTGGTATTGTGTTGAAGCTGCATGGTCTGCTGTACCTGTACACGCCATCCAAGCTCTGTTTGACTCAATGCCCATACGTATCAATGCCGTTATTACGGCCAGAAGTGGTTGTTCTGGGTACTGATTTCTCAGGATCTATGCACCCAAATTGCGTGAAAGTGTAATCACATGTCAGTTCTAGTATAATATATTTGTCCAATGAATACCCGTTTATCATCTGCATTTCTTCTTGGTGTAGCAATTTTAATGGTCCGTAGTGTAGATGGACAGGTAACATTAGGTTTCAAGGAGTGCGTTTGCTCTCTTCTTGTCGACCCTTCACTAACTGGGCCCTCCTGAGAATTAACTGTACAGTGCATGCTATCCTTACTGTTACCCCTATTCTTGTGCCTACTCAGCAACAGTGGTCATTAAAATACAGTGCGCCTAATTAACAATACAGTACACATTTTACAACATTACCTGGCCATCGTTGTATAGACTGTGTAGTAACATCTGTACTGTAATGAGCCACCTGTGTCACGTTAGTTTTAAAGTGTTGTATGTATGTACATACATAATTGTATGTTTCTTAATGTTTTAATTCATACATTACAATGAGTGATGGGAGTAAGAGAAAATATGTGCCGTTGAATGTGAAACTGGAGGTCTTGAAAAGACTAGACAAATGAGAAACATTAAAAAAATCTGCTGTTGAGTATGGATTCGGTGAAGTGACAGTTGGGGATTGGCGTAGAAAGAAGTTAAGAAGTTTTCATCTAACAAGTGATCTATTTCGTCATTTGAACGGATGTCAGTGAAGCAATATGAGTATGAAAAAACGAATGAAACTTTCTTCGCTTGGTTTACACACCAGAACTCCAATTTCAGGGGCTATTCTAAAAGAAAAAGCTGTATTTTTTAGAACTGAGTGAAAGGAAGATGAGGACGATTTTGCTGCAAGTTCAGGCGGCAGAAACGATACGGCATAAGTGAGCTTGAAATTCGCGTGTGAAAAACTTTCTGTGGACTCTCAAAGTGTTACATAATCCTAAATAGAGGATAAGGAACAATCAATATATCAAATTTCTCATAAAAGAGCTTTGGACAGAATAAGACCTGTGGCGAAACAAGAACTCTATCATTTGAGAGGTACAGAGGCGAGAGAGCGTGTCGGCACTTACCCCAGTTCACTGCTGGTAGCACCACGTCACTATAGCGCGTGGCACACAAGAATTGCACCATAATTTAAAAATGAAATTAATTATAAGTTAAAGTTGCTTTTCAGCAATTTGTCAGCATGTGCTTTAGTATATTAGTGTTTAAACCGCCAAATCTCGAATTGATCAGATGAATATCTTTCCCCAAACACATGATTTTAAGAAAAAAATAAGTGTCGCTAAATAATAAAGCTAGGACGCCAAAAATTTGTGCGAAGCTTCAGTTCGACATAAAAATAGTAACTACATGACCCCATTACGCTACCTCTAATATTTTTCGAGTAATTTACTGAAAACTAAATTTGGAACCAAAACGTTGTCATTTGTAGTAGATTAAGTATATGTTACACTAATGCCAGAAAGACCTGCCAGGGTAGCCGAGAGCGCTGACGCGCTGCTTACTGGTCTCGGGTAGGCGCGCCGGCCACGGCGGATTAACGAGGAGGGCCGGTGTGCCGGCCAGCCTGGATGTGGTTTTTAGGCTGTTTTCCACATTCTGCTAGGTGAATACTGGGCTGGTCCCAACGTTCCGTCTCAGTTACGCGCGTCGCAGACATGTGAAACACGTTCACACTATTACACGATTTACACTAGATGCAGACAGCTGGGGTACACTTATTCCATACTTGGGGATACGTGGCGGCGGCAGGAGGGGCATCCGGCCACCCCTTAAACTAACCTCGCCAAATCCGTTGTAACCACGCTGACCCTGCGATCGCTGCGGGACTATGGCGTAAGCGAAAGAAAGAAAGAAATACTAATGCTAGAAACCTATTAAATAATAGAACTATAACAAGTTTCAAGACCTGGAAGTAAATAATAACAAACAAAAGGTCTCTTAAAGTTGTATGTAGTTCAGAGATCATGTTCTACTCTCAGTTCCGTTCTAAAAATTCTAGATGACAAAGGTTAAAAGGAGGCGAGCTAAAACTTATTCTGTGATTTTAACCAACGTAACTACATTAATACAAGAATTACGAAGATTCTAAATTGACTCATGACAGTGTTATAAAATATTGTGTGCCTGAGAAAGCGGCCGTTTAAAAGGCTACTGCCGTGGGCATAGAGTGGATGACAGCAGATGTTCCCTTGGTCGTCTACTGCGCCCGTATATACACTATGCGATCAAAACTATCCGGACACTTGGCAGAAAATGACTTACAAGTTCGTTGTGCCCTCCATCGGTAATGCTGGAATTCAATAATGTGGTGGCCCACCCTTAGCCTTAATGGCAGCTTTCACTCTCGCAGGCATACGTTCAATCAGGTGCTGGAAGGTTTCTTGTAGAATGGCAGCCCATTCTTCACAGAGTGCTGCACTGAGGAGAGGTATCGATGTCGGTCGGTGAGGTCTGGCATGAGATCGGCGTTCCAAAATATGCCAAAGGTGTTCTATAGGATTCAAGTCAAGACTCTGTGCAGGCCAGTCCGGTACAGGGATGTTATTGTCGTGTAACAACTCCACCGCAAGCGGTGCATTATGAACAGGTGCTCGATCGTGTTGAAAGATGCAATCACCATCACCGAATTGCTCTTCAAGAGTGGGAAACAAGAAGGTGCTTAAAACATCAATGTAGGCTTGTGATGTGTAGTGCCACGCAAAACAACAAGAGGTGCAAGCTCCCTCCATGAAAGACACGACCACACCATAACACTATCGCCTCCGAATTTTATTGTTGGCACTACATACGCTGGCAGATGACGTTCATCAGGTATTCGGCATACCCACACCCTGCCATCGGATGGCCACATTGTGTATCGCGATTCGTCACTCCACACAATGCTTTTGCAATGTTCAATCGCCCAATGTTTAGGCTCCTTACAACAAGCGAGGCGTCGTTTGGCATTTACCGGCTTATGAGCAACTGCTCGACCATGGAATCCAAGTTTTCTCACATCCCGCCTAACTGTCATAGTACTTGCAGTGGATTCTGATGCAGTTTGGAATTCCTGTGTGATGGTCTGGACAGATGTCTGCCTATTAGACAGTACTACCCTCTTCAACTGTCGGTGGTCTCTGTCAGTCAACAGACGAGGTCGACCTGTGCGCTTTTGTGCTGTAAGTCTCCCTTCACGTTTTCACTTCACTATCACATTGGGAAGAGTGACCTATGGATATTTAGGAGTGTGTAAATATCGCGTGCAGACGTATGACACAAGTGGCACCAAATCACCGCCACGTTCGAAGTCCGTGAGTTCCGCAGAGCACCTCACTCTGCTCTCTCACGATGTCTAAAGACTACTGAGGTCGCTGATATGGAGTACCTGGCAGTAGGTGGCAGCACAATGCACCTAATATGAAAAACGTATGTTTTTGGGGGTGTCCGGATACTTTTGATCACGTAGTGTAAATACGGCCCGACAGGCAAGACTTCATTTCGCTACCGTATGGTCCGCGTCCGTTAAACGTCGGAGTACGCGGTGCCTCGGATAACGTCACAAACAGGCTGTTACTAAACGAATATTTTCAGTAATAATAGAATGTTAAATCGCGAGAACTGTACACCGTATTGGATCACTTACATTTCGCAGAAGTAACTGTTAAGTGTGCCGCCCGTAAAGTTAACAAATCCGCATGGCAAGTGGTGACGATTATTTTCCACTGTTGTGGCGAGGAATTATTTTGATTGTCAGAAGTCAGGGCTAAAGACCATTTAATGGGAACTTAATGTAGATGTCACCTCTGAACTGCTCGTAGTGCTGTTTAGCTAAGAGAGATTTATTATCAGCATTAACATCATGAATACTAAGATGTTGTGCGTGTGAAAATTTATCAAATATATCTAGCAATTAGAACTCATAATCTTCATTTATAATCATAGTTCCTGACCCCACTGAGTAAACAGAGAATAGAAACATTTCTTTCAGTGGGCAGGACAAGAATGTGGAATTGCAGTCTGGGAACTACGGTCAGTATGTTCTCCATCGCTTTCTGGCTGACCACAAAAATGGCTTCCAGGCTCTCGTAAAAGACTGCGAACAATATTCTAATATTTCCTATTACTTATGATTTATTATTATTAACCCGCCACCCCACAGACGGCATGTCGCAAAATCTTCCCCCAACAGTTTTAACATTGGTGAACTAGTGTTAATCAAAACTAAAGAAAAATCTAATAAAATTTCAGCTGAAACAAAAAAAATAAAATAAAAATGCATGTTTATCAAGGACCATTCGGGACAACAGGCAAGCCTCATTCAAACGCATATCGTTTGGAATATTCGAAAAGTAAGAGGGAAGTAGGTCTAAGCAACGTTGTAGATTCGAAGCCTTTCAAAATTAATAATATTACATTTTGCAGGCG
Organism: Schistocerca cancellata; assembly: GCF_023864275.1. NCBI lineage: Eukaryota > Metazoa > Arthropoda > Insecta > Orthoptera > Acrididae > Schistocerca > Schistocerca cancellata. The sequence continues at coordinate 199,086,757 of NC_064629.1, forward strand.
GGTACACAGTTTTGCGTACTGTGCGGTCCCAACTGGATGAGACTTTATTTCTCTTTCAAGTTTCATTCTCTTCTTCTGTTCTATCTATAGTCAGTAAGAAATATATGCCTTCATGTTGTGCAAATGCTATTAGTTTATGTCTTCATTGTAAGTAAGAATTGATTCCCAGAAATGACTAAATCCGAATGATGACTTTTAAGACAACACTAGAGGTAGTTTGCAGTAGTAACTTCTAAATGTTGAAATAACAACGGGTAACTTACGAGCACGAATCAAAGAAAAATAATGGCTAAAACAAATAATAAACGAGATCCACAAAAAGGATTAGTAACAGTAAAATACAGATAATTTGCGGTGAGAGAAGTAATTGATGCTGGAAATTCCTAAAATCTGAAAGAATAAACTCTGCATAAACTAATAATTTTCGTGTTGCAAGTAAGATTGTCTGTAGGTCAGAGAGAGTAATAGTATGGTGCCAATAGAGACAAGCCAAAGGGTTTTCATATTAATTAAAAAAGATGTGTAGAATTTGTGAAGATTACACCAAAAATATAAGTAAATAATAAGGTCAGTAGGCTGACTTAGATAAAAGGGAGAAAGAAGCGCCAAAGAAAGTGGTATAGGCATGCGTATTCAAATACAGAGATATGTAAACAGGCAGAATACGGCGGTGCGGTCGGCAACACGTACATAAGACAAGAAGTGTCTGGCGTAGTTGTTAGATCGGTTACTGCCGCGACGACGGCAGATTATCGGGAGTCAAGTGAGTTTGAACGTAGTGTTATAGTCGGCCGCGAGCGATGGGAAACACCATCTTAAAGGTAGCGAGGAAGTGGGGATTTTCCCGTACGACCATTTCACGAGTGTACCGTGAATATCGGGAATCCGGTAAATAATCAAATCTGCGACATCGCCGCGGCCGGAAAAAGATCCTTCAAGAACGGAACCAACGACGACTGAAAAGAATCGTTCAACGTGACAGAAGTGCAGCCCTTCCGCATCAACAAGCGTCAGCGTGTGAACCACTCAATGATACATCATGTATATGGGCTTTCGGAGCTGAAGGCCCACTCTTGTACCCTTGATGACTGCATGACACAAAGCTTTACGCGTCGCCTGTGCCCGTCAACATCGACATTGGACTGTTGATGACTGGAGACATGATGCGTGGTTCGGACGAGACTCGTTTCAAATTGTATCCTGCGAATGGACGTGTACGGGTATGGAGGCAACCTCATGAATCCATGGACCCCGCATGATAGCGGGAGACTGTTCAAGCTGATGCAGGCTCTGTAATGGTGTGGGGCGCGTGCAGTTGGAGTGATATGGGACCCCTGATACGTCTAGACACGACTCTGACATGTGACACGAACGTAAGCATCCTGTCTGGTCACCTGCATCCATTCATGTCTATTCCGCATTCCGAAGGACTTGGGCAATTCCAGCAGGACAATGCGACACTCCACACATCTAGAATTGCTACGGAGTGGCTCCAGGAACACTCTTCGGAGTTTAAAAACTTCAGCTGGCCACAAACTCCCCAGACATGAACATTATTGAGTGTATCTGGGATGCCTTGCAACGAGCTGTTCAGAAGAGATTTCCACCCCATCGTACTCATACGGATTTATGGACAGCTCAGTAGGATTCATGGTGTCAGTTGCCTCCAGCACTACTTCAGACGTTGGCCGAGTCCATGGACGTCGTGCTGCGCCACTTCTGCATGCTTGCGGGGGCCCTACGCGATATTAGGCAGGTGTAACAGTTTCTTTGGCTCTTCAGTGTATAGGGATAAATGAAAGTATGGAGAAATAGAAGTAATGAAATTAGTAGGCTGGCATATGGTAAAATGGTGGAAAATTGGTGAGTCATTTTTTCAAGTCTCGTAAAAAGGTAGTGAAACGAGTAATCCTACTTGAGGCAGATGGCCATTTAACAGATAAATATTGACATAGAGGTATACAGAGAACAATACAAGTAAACGAATGTTTTAAGAAATGCAGTATCTAGAGTAGTAGTATGTTACGATAAATGAGCTTTTTGATATTGTGAGTAAGAAAGCAAAGTACCTGCTGTCAAGCAAATGAACTATTTAGCATACTAATCAGTACGATAATTGAGCCACATGGAGATAGAGTTTACAAAGGTTACTGAATTTTCTAAGTAAAGCAGCATCTAAGGTAGTGAAATAAATTGCAAACTAACCCAACATCTGACTATTTTAAAAACCTATGTTGACTTTCAGAGCAGAATAGCAATAGTTAAAAAAAATAATAGCGAAGTTCGAGTTTCAATCTTAATAGTAAATTAAAAATTGGTTGAAATGGCTCTGAGCACTATGGGACTTAACTTCTAAGGTCATCAGTCCCCTAGAACTTAGAACTACTTAAACCTAACTAACCTAAGGACATCACACACATCCATGCCCGAGGCAGGATTCGAACCTGCGACCGTAGCGGTCGCGCGGTTCCAGACTGTAGCACCTAGAACCGCTCGGCCACCGCGGCCGGCAGTGAAGTAAAATGTAACGATTTTGTGAAGTAACGTATCGCGAATAATCATTTTGAAAATGTTAATAATGATTTTCCAAATAATTAAATTTTAAAAAGAAAAATAGCTTCTGATAACTTTTCAATTGTTTATTTACATTATAGAAGATAAACAGAATATAGATTGCATTTGTGCTCCCTTAGATGTTAGTTGAAAACAGAAGCTTAGGCTTTGTTACCTGTTTGTCAGGGACAGTGAGGCTTCATGTAAGGCAGCATACAAGCTGTCTCGAGACAGAAGCGAGGACACCTACCACAGTGACCCACACTCCTACAGTGGTGGTAGAGTATCGCAAAGAACGCCACACATAGTGAATTCCCAACCTCTACCTAAAATGTTTCAGTGAAAGTGGTACTCAAGGACGCACAACACGCATATATATATATATATATATATATATATATATATATATATAGAATGCATGGTTTCGTCCAAGAAGGTGGTATTGTTCCTCATACATAGTGCAATAGCGTCCTCTCCTGCCATAATCATTGGTAATGTTGTGTCCGATTCACTTCTCTTGCTCACCTTGTAGTGGATGTGACACAGCGTTATACACAATGGATAACAACCACAGCATTCAATGTTTGCGGCAGTGTTTCACCATTTGCCTGAGACAGGGCTGTTTCAGAAAGCAGGAAATCATGAAAGACCTACCCGAAATGTTCAGACACCAGACGTGGAGGTAAATAAGATTAACACTGTGGAAGGCGACCGCCATGTCAGTATCGGGCGGTTGGCCCGCCAGTACAGATGTTTCAAATGGCTCTAAACACTATGGGACTTAACATCTGAAGTCATCAGTCCCCTAGACTTAGAACTATTTAAACCTAACTAACCTAAGGACATCACACACATCCATGCCCGAGGCAGGATTCGAACCTGCGACCGTAGCAGCAGCGCGTTTCCGGACTGAAGCGCCTAGAACCTCTCGGTCACAGGACCGGCCACCAGTTCAGGGTAAGCCAGACGACCGTGTGGAACATCCTCCATGGTAATCGTTAATACCCTTTTCAGTTACAGCGTGTGCAGGGCGTACTAGCGACAGACTTTCAATATCGGGAGCAGTTTTATCACTGGTTTCTTCACCAGGCAACCACGATTTCTGGTTTTGTGTCACCCATTCTATTTACAGATGAGGTCACCTTTCCGCGGAACGGTCATAACAGTCATATCTGGATAGTATACAATACCCCCCATGGTATGGTGACAGCGAATCATTAGCATCGGTACAGCCGGAATGTGTGGGCTGGGATAATTGGTGACAGTATTTTGGGACCAGTCTTCCTTCCACGTCGCCTAACAGGCCGGAACTATCGCCGTTTGTTGCGGGTGACTTTGCCTCCCCTGCTGGAAGAACTGCCATTGATGATTCGAAGGGTTATGTGGCTGCTACATCATGGTGCTCTAGCCCAATTCGCCGTTAACGTCCGGACGCTTCTCAATCGTCTCTTCCGCGGTCGATGGATCGGACAACGGGGGTCCAGTTGCATGGTCTGCTCATTCACCAGATCTCAACCTGTGCGATTTCTTGTTATGTGGCCATCTCAAAAGTATCGTGTATGCAGAGTCCATTCCAGATGTGGAGACACTGGAGCAGCGTATTCATGCTTCCTTTGACAGTGTTCGGATGCAGCCTGACCGAAATGAACGCGTGAGATAGAACATGCTACGGCGCGTACATGCATGCGTTGAGGCACATGCAAACCATTGTCAATACATACTGTATCTGTGGCCGCATGGTACAGTGTGTATTACACCGCGGTCTCTGTAACAATGTATAATTGAATAAATGGTCTCCAGTATGGAAACTCTGCATTACTGTACATTTGTTCATTTGACCGTCTTAGTTCCGTATGCTTTCATCGATCAATCCCTAGATTTCATACACGGTGGAAAAAAATCAGCCTGTGTAGGTTAATTTTTATGTGTGGTATTAAGGAAAATTTCGCTAAAATCGATTTCATTTAAAAGAGGTCACCTATAGTGACATCACTTGTTTCTAATTTTTAATTTTGATCAAAAATAATTTTTTTTACAAAAATAAGTAGTGGGTGATGTGGGGAAACGAGCGCTGTGAGAGATACAAAGGCAAGAGAGTGTGTCGTGTCTTACCCTAGATCGCTAGCGCCACGTCATCATAACGTACCTGTGCGTAGTGTACAAAGTATTGCGCCATAATCTAAGAGTGAAATTAAAAATTAAAATAACTTTTCTAAACTTCCTTAGTGTATGCTTCAGTATATTAATGTCAAACATTGTGAAGCCTCAGAATGATCCAATAAATCTGTTTCACTAAATATATTATTGTAAGAAAAAAATAGGTGGCGCTAAATAACAAAATTAGAGAACTAAAAATTTTTCAGAATGTGCAAATGTGTGTCGCAATGAAAAGTTACTAGTCTCAACTTGATCGGTGCAATATTTTGGTCAAAATCAGCGTTTTTACGACAAAACTGAAGACGCTAAATATTAGCTTCTGAAAGATGAAATATCGTATGTAGCGTCACTTAAATATAAAACTACTAAATATGTAACTCCATTAAGCTACCGCTATTAATTTTAAAGTTATTCACTAAAAACTAAATTTGAAACGAAAACATCACTGCCGGCCGGAGTGGCCGAGCGGTTCTAGGCGCTGCAGTCTGGAACCGCGCGACCGCTACGGTCGCAGGTTCGAATCCTGCCTCCGGCATGGATGTGTGTGACGTCCTTAGGTTAGTTAGGTTTAAGTAGTTCTAAGTTCTAGCGGACTGATGACCTCAGCAGTTAAGTCTCATAGTGCTCAGAGCCATTTGAACCATTTGAAAACATCCCTATTCATAATAGATTAAGTATCATTTGTGTTTGTTGTAGAAAGTTCTAATTACAGCATTCGATTACATTGATAAGATAATACAGCTGTACAAGGTTTCAAGACTTAAGTGTAAGTAACGATCATTATAAGGAATCTAAAAGAGGCAGTTCAGATGACATGTTCTACTGCCGATTTCGTTCTAAAAATTCTAGCTGGCAAAGTTTAAATACACTCGAGCTAAAAAAATTTCAGCAATTAAAGCCAACTTAACTCCATTCATCTACATCCACATCGATACTGCGCAATCCACTATACCGTGCGTGGCGGAGGGTACTCTGTACCACTACTTATCATTTCCTCCCCTGTCCCATTGGCAAATAGAGAAAGGGAAAAACTACTATCTGTATGCCTCCGTACGGGCTCTAATTTCTCATATATTATCTTCGTGGTTATTAAATGCAATGTATTTTGGCGGCAGTAGAATCGTTCGGAAGTCAGCTTCAGATGCCGGTTCTCTAAATTTTCTCAATAGTGTTTCTCCAAAAGAACGTCGCCTTCGCTGCAGGGATTTCCATTTGAGTCTCCGAAGCATCTCCGTAAGACATGTTGTTCGAACCTAGTTGTAATAAATCTAGCAGCCCTCCTCTGAATTGTTTCAATGTCTTTCTTTGATCCGAGCCGGTACTGATCCCAAACACTCGAGCAGTACCCAAGGCGCACCAACAGCCTACATGCTGTCTCCTTTACAGGTGAACTACTCTTTCCTAAAGTTCTTCCAATAAACCGAAGTCGACCGTTCGCCTTTGCTACGACAGTCCTCACCTGCTCATTCCATTTCATACCGCTTTGCAACGTTACGCTCAGATATTTGAACGACGTGAGTGTATCAAGCAGGACACTACTAATGCCGTATCCGAACATTACGTGTTTGTTATTACTTCCCATTCGCATTAATTTACATTTTTCTACATTTAAATTTAGTTCCCATTCATCATACCAACTAGAAATTTTGTATAAGTCATCTTGTATCCTCCCACAGTCACCTAACTGCTACACCTTTCTATAACCCATAGCCGGCCGCTGTGGCCGAGCGGTTCTAGGTGCCTCAGTCCGGAACCGCGCTGATGCTACGGTCGCAGGTTTGCATCCTACCCCGAGCATGGATGTGTGTGATGTCCTTAGGTTAGTTAGGTTTAAGTAGTTCTAAGTCTAGGGGACTGATGTTAAGTCCCATAGTGCTTAGAACCATTTGAACCATTTTTTATAACCCACATCATCATCAGAAAATAACCGCAGATTGCTGTCCATCCCGTCCGCCAGATCTTTATGTATATCGAGAGTAATAGCGGTCCTAGCACACTTCCCTGAGGCACTCATGGCGAAATCCTTGTCTCTAATGAACGCTTGCCTTCGAGGACAACATACTGGGTTCTATTATTTAAGAGGTGTTCGAGCCACTCAGACCTCTGTGAACTTACACTGTATGCTCGTATCTCCGTTAACAGCTTGCAGTGGGGCACCGTGTCAAATGCTTTCCGCAAATCTAGAAATATGGAATCTGCCTGTTGCCCTTCATCCATAATTCGTAGTACATCATGCGAGCAAAGCACAAGTTGAGTTTCACACGAGCGATGCTTTCTAAAACCATGCTGATTCGTAGACATAAGCTTCTCAGTCTCAGGAAAGTTTATTGTATTCGAACTGAGAATATGGCTGGTTCTGAGCACTATGGGACTTAACTACTGAGGTCATCAGTCCCCTAGAACTTAGAACTACTTAAACCTAACTAACATAAGGACATCACACACATCCATGCCCGAGGCAGGATTCGAACCTGCGACCGCAGCGGTCGCGCGGTTCCAGACTGTAGCGCCTAGAACCGCTCAACCACTCCGGCCGGCCTGAGAATATGTCCAAGGATTTTACAGTAAACAGAAAGTACGGATATTGGTCTGTAATTTTGTGGGTCGCTGAAAAGCATTTTCCTGGCACGAACACTGCACACGTTACAACTAATGGTAGCAATGTATTTGGCACCTACCACTGTTTACGTGCACACAGCATGAAAAAGTTGCCATTAGTGAGAATCTGAAATTAGAGACTCTTATCAACTAATACGCATAAAGAACATCACGTGCGATGTTTTACATGCAGTAATTCTGTCTTTCATAGACTACTCCTTAACATTGTTTACAGCTGAGGAGGTCTTTCATATCTTCTACGTGAACGAGGATAGAAACCTGGGATAAGCTTTAGCTTCCGCATTTAAATGACAAGTTTCGCTCCTGTTGTAAGTTGCGGGTTCATGTGGTTGCCTGCAGGGGTCTAGCTCGCTCGTTCGTGTACAGGAAACACGTACGACGATAAATTGAAGATATAGCAATTTACACGATTCTGAGAACAAGCCGACAATTTAATTCTTCGATAGGATGGATCACTACCGCACTGGCATATGTATGCAAGAGCAGTTCATAATAACAGGCTGCCTCAACGACGGATTGGTCGTAAGGGGCGTACGAATCTCGCATTTCACCATTCGCCTCTAAGGTCGCATCATCTGACAGCATGTGATTTTCTTTTCGTTGGGATTTGTGAAAGATTTGGTGTATGCGATTCCTCTTCCAAATTTCGACAAACCTCTGCGCTGCATATTAACAGCAGTGAATGTATTAACCCCCAACAATTCAAGTGGTGAACGGAAAATTGAATTTTTGTGACATGAAAACGAAAAGTTTGATCTAAACGTAACTGTTACATGTGGAATGTAAAGTGAAATAGTTCTGTGGAGAAAAAACCTTGTAGTCCTGTATGTAAGTTAAGCTACCCAAGTTTCTACAGTCATTCATATTGAAGTTATCTGTCTCTCTACCTTCCTTCTTCTCCGGCTTCTAATTTCCTATCTTCTATCTATACATATACACAGTCCAGTCACATTAATCTAACGACCCGCCATAAGCCTGAATTACCACCTTTTACAGTGCGGACCAATGTGAGACGTGCAGAAAGAGAGCCATTGGGTTTGTGGAACGTACTGACAGGAATGTGGAGCCATGCCGATTCCAGTGGCCAGCTGTACTAGATTTCTTGGCTGAGGATCCTTGGCGTGAACAGCCTGGTGTTGGTCGCCCCACAGATTCTCGACTGGGTTCAAATCCGGCGAGTTTGGTAGCAAGGGGTGTTGAGTAAAGTCATCTTGGGCTGTGCGAACCATGCACGTACATTGCGAGTAGGGGTGGACATGGTCGCCAAGGGTAGAGGCTTACTTGTGGTGATCCATTGCACCTTTCAGAATCACCCACGGAATGTCGCGAAAACATTCCTCAGACCTTAACACTCCATCCTCTGGCCTGTGCCTTTCGATGATTGTTGGACGGTGTTTGCTTTCAGATGTTTCACAACATACACGCCGAAGGCCACCTGCCAGTTTTGGATAAAGCCATTTTGCCATGTAGGGCATACTTAACCACGGCGGCAGTTTACGAACTTAGCCGTTTCGGAAATGTTTGCACCCTTGGCCCAAAAGCCAATGATCATGCTCTTTTGGATGGCAGGTAAATCACTCCATTTTCGCACTAGGACAACGACTGCACTGTTTTCAGCATCCCCCCATACTTTGTTCCCTCCACTGCTAGTGCTGCCGCCTTCCGTCTGCGAGTTATTACACGTTAACGTTGAACGTAGGAGGTGATCACATTACTGTGACTGGTCCGTGTGTAAAATGAAGTCGCATGCTGTGGTTCTGTCTCTATGTTCGTTCTAAAGCACTCACTCCGTCTTCAGGCCACGAGTGGCCTACCGGGACCATCCGACCGTCGTGTCATCCTCAGCGGAGGATGCGGATAGGAGGGGCGTGGGGTCAGCACACTGCTCTCCCGGTCGTTATGATGGTATTCTTGACCGCAGCCGCTACTATTCGGTCGAGTAGCTCCTCAATTGGCATCACGAGGCTGAGTGCAATTTACACGATTCAGAGAACAAGCCGACAATTTCATTCTTCGATAGGATGGTTCACCACCGCACTGGCACATTAAATATTTCGCACAAACTGGCTAAATTGTGATGAATTAAAGACCCCATCGCTATGAAAATTATGCCGTTGTCATCTGGCTGTGAACACCAAAACTCATTGCAACCGCGTTCACTCGTGTGACCTGGCACTGTTTGGGTGGCAAAGCATGCTTCGTACCAGTGTTGCATGGCAGAAGGTGTTTTGGAGTGGTGTTGCATTTGCAGCGGGTGCTACATTCCAGTTCTGCGTGGCGGAGGGTGCTTCTTACCAATTTTGCGCAGTAGAGGGCTCTTCATACCATTGTTGCGTGGCATAGGGTGCTTCGTACCGATGCTGTGGGCAGAGAGTGCATTCTACCTGTGTTGTGTGGCAAAGGGTGCATCCTATCGATGTTGTTTGACAGAAGGCGCTTCGTACCGATGTTGTGTTACAAAGGGTGCTTTGTACTGATCTTTTGTAGCAGAGTGTGCTTCGAACCGATGTAGCGTGGTACAATGTGCTTCATATCAATGTTGTGCAGTAGCAGATGCCTCCTTCCGAAGTTAAACATGGTATAATGTGCTTCGTACCAATTCTGTGAGGCATACTTCGTGGCAACGTTATGTTGCAGATTGTGCGAGTGCTTTTCACTAATTTTATGTGGCAGACGGTGCATCTCACTCTTGTGGGGCAGAGAGTGCTTCGTAGCAAAGTTACATTGGGAAAAGGGGCAAAAGTCACACAGAAAATACAGCTCGTGCCGTACTTGGGAAATGGGAAAGGTCACACAGAAAATATACATTGAGGAGCCAAAACATTATGACCGCTGCCCACCGCGACGTTGCATGCCGCCTGCCGCCTGGTAGCGTTGCGGGCACGTTACGTGTTAAAAAAAAAAAAAAAAAAAAAAAAAAAAAAGGGGCGGAGCAGACGCGGACGGGGGATCATCCTAGCGAAATTAGGGGCTGTAGATTGGGAATTCCATTGAGATAAGTGACTTTGACTTAGGGCAGATTATTATTACGCAGAGCCTGTGAACGAGCTTCTCGAAAACGGCGAAGCTTGGTTCAAATGGCTCTGGGCGCTATGGGACTTAACTTCTGAGGTCATCAGTCCCCTAGACCTTAGAACTACTTAAACCTAACTAACCTAAGGACATCACACACATCCATGCCCGAGGCAGGATTCGAACCTGCGAACGTAGCGGTCACGCTGTTCCAGACTGTAGCGCCTAGAACCGCTCGGACACTCCGGCCAGCTACGGCGAAGCTGATCGACTGTTCACGGGCTACTGTCGTGAGCATCTACGGAGAGGAGGTAGAAGAACAGTGAAACTACCACTAGGTGCTAAATGGTTGGACTTCCACAACTCTTCACATAACGTTGGATTCGGAGGCTTGTATGCTCTGTAAAGTAGGATAGATGGTGATCTGCGGCATCTCTGCCGTAAGGACACAATGCTGGTAAACACACAAGTGCTCCGGAGCACACTGTTCACGATACATTGTTGGACATGGAGCTCCGCAGCAGACCATCCCTATGTGTTCACATGTTAGCGCAACGGTATAGTCAATTACGATTGCAATAGGCATGGGACCATCGAGATTCGTCGATCAATGGAAACGTGTCGGCTCTTCGGGTGGATCAAAATTTTGCTACATTAGGTCGACGGTCGTCTCCCCAACTACTGTCATCGTGGTGAACGGCGGATTGAAACGTGCAGCGTGCCACGGACGCAGGCTGGTGGGAGCAATATTATGCTGTGAGATACATTCTCCTGCACTTGCATGGGACCTGTGATAGTAATCGAAGACACGCTAACAGCTGTGAACCACCTGCATCCCTTCATGCTTGAGGTCTTCCCCCCGACGGCAATGCCATCTTTCAGCAATATAATTCCCCATGTCTCGGAGCCATAATCGTGCTACAATGGTTTGAGGAGCATTATAGTGCACTGACGTTGATGTCTCTGTGACCAAATTCGGGTGATGTAAATCCTATTGAACCCACTTGAGTCGCTACTGGGCACCATCAACGCGTACGCAAATGAGCACCCCGTTATGTAGGTGAATTACATGAGCTGTGCGTAGACACTTAATGCCACATACTCCCACGAACCTACCAACAAAATCTCGGATCCCTGATACGCAGAATCAGCAATGTATTTCGTTCCAAAGACGGACAAACACGTTATTAAGCAGACGGTCATAATGTTTTGGCTCATCAATGTAGCACGGCCGTACTGGCGATCGGGTGTGGCGGCCGGAACGTGGTCGTAGCTCGCGGCAAACTCCGTTGCGGTCAGGCGGACTGCGCCAGACTGGCTGGTAATGCAATCAGGTGGGCAGGGGTGCGGTAGCTCGCAGCAGCACCCATCATTCCCACGAGATATCACTCCAAATGTCAGTTACATAAAGAGCAGATAACAATCGTGCCTCCCGAAAACTTTCCTGATGTGCACTGCTTAAATTGTTTAAATTATGTGATTAATTGTATTTAGTTAGCTAAATTGTTCTCTGAATTTTGATTGTGACTCTAAATGGTTGCCCGTCAAGAAATATATCACTACACCAGCTGTAGATACTTAGTGCTACCCGCGTGAATCTGTGGTGGTTGCTAATAGTCTTATGAAATCGGACGATTTTTTTAAATACCGTGTATTACAGTTAGTGGTATACTAACAATGATGACAGCGACAATCGTGAGGCTACGAATGTGACGGAAAACTGCTTCTGGAACCAGTCAGGTAAGGTAATGAAGAAGTACGTGCAGTAAAGGGCTCTGAGCACTATGGGACTTAACATCTATGGTCATCAGTCCCCTAGAACTTAGAACTACTTAAACCTAACTAACCTAAGGACAGCACACAACACCCAGCCATCACGAGGCAGAGAAAATCCCTGACCCCGCCGGGAATCGAACCCGGGAATGGGAAGCGAGAACGCTACCGCACGACCACGAGATGCGGGCGTGCAGTAAATGTATCCTCTGTAAGTATGAGCTGCATTCAAGTTCTAAGGCCTCCGATTTTTTTTCTCCAGACTGGAAAGAGATAGAAACATGCGCATTGTTTTAAAATGAGGCCGCGTTCATTGTCAATACGTCCCAGAGATGGCAGCACCGTATGGCAGATGGAATTTTACCGCCAGCGGCGAGAATGAGAACCGTTTTAACTACTTAAAATGGTGACGTTTTCCTTACTTGAACAGCGTGCAATCATTCGTTTTCTGAATTTGCGTGGTGTGAAACCAATTGAGATTCATCGACAGTTGAAGGAGACATGTGGTGATGGGTTATGGATGTGTCGAAAGTACGTTCGTGGGTGCGACAGTTTAATGAAGGCAGAACATCGTGTGACAACAAACCGAAACAGCCTCAGGCTCGCACAAGCCGGTCTGACGACATGATCGAGAAAGTGGAGAGAATTGTTTTGGGGGATCGCCGAATGACTGTTGAACAGATCGCCTCCAGAGTTGGCATTTCTGTGGGTTCTGTGCACACAATCCTGCATTACGACCTGAAAATGCGAAGAGTGTCATCCAGGTGGGTGCCACGAATGCTGATGGACGACCACATGCCTGCCCGTGTGGCATGTTGCCAAGCAATGTTGACGCGCAATGACATCATGAATGGGACTTTCTTTTCGTCGGTTGTGACAATGGGTGAGACGTGGATGCCATTTTTCAATCCAGAAACAAAGCGCCAGTCAGCTGAAAGGAAGCACACAGATTCACCGCCACCAAAAAAATTTCGAGTAACCGCCAGTGCTGAAAAAATTATGGTGTCCATGTTCTGGGACAGCGAGGGCGTAATCCTTACCCATTGCGTCTACGGTAACAGGTGCATCCTACGAAAATGTTTTGAAGAACAAATTCCTTCCCGTACTGCAACAAAAACGTCCGGGAAGGACTGCGCTTGTGCTGTTTCACCAAGACAACGCACCCGCACATCGAGCTAACGTTACGCAACAGTTTCTTCGTGATAACAACTTTGACGTGATTACTCGTGCTTCCTACTCACCTGACCTGTCTCCTAGTGAATTTTGGCTTTTTTCAACAATGAAAGACACTCTCCGTGGCCGCACATTCACCAGCCGTGCTGCTATTGCCTCAGCGATTTTCCAGTGGTCAAAACAGACTCCTAAAGAAGCCTTCGCCGCTGCCATGGAATCATGGCGTCAGCAGGGCGATTACGTCGAGAAATAACGCCAGTTTCATCGATTTCGGGTGAGTAGTTAATTAGAAAAAAAATCGGAGGCCTTAGAACTTGAATGCACCTCGTACTTTGGAGAAAGTTTTATGCAGGGTACGGGAGCAGATATTTACCTTGGAGGCTGTGGGGTTAATCGAAGATGACTAACCAGATATGTGAGCTTCGAAGCGCACTAGGCGTAGTGTAGCAATAATGAGAAAGAGGAGGTTACTAATTACGACTCCCGGAGAAGATAACCACTCGATTATATTTTAAAAGTGCTGCGAATACACCGAAATTATAGTTGTGCTCACGAAGCCACCTATAGGAAAAGTGAAGTCATAGGCGTAGGAACGATCGCTAACAAGCGTTGCGAAGTAAAAAACTCCACTCTCACAATAAATGAAACTTGAGAAAAAGAGAGATTGGCAAACGATACGTGAGGATGTGGACGGTAATTGGGTTACTGATTCTTACTGATCAGTTGCAGAACATCAGTCTCATACAGTGAATCAGAAGGAACTTTGACAAAATCATTGCGTCTAATCTGCCTGAGTATAAGTCTTCGATGCATCAAAAGAGGCTGCCGACTGATGTTGAACAGAATACGTTGCACAAAGCGCATGTCGTGCGCATATCACAAGCAAGTGTAGCGGTAGATTTGTCTCAAGTAACGTAGTTTTCGTGTTACCGTTTCGTCGATGTATCTTAAGCTGAGTGTATTGTGAATTTTTTTATATCAGTGTTCTTTTTGTTCATTTATTTCTTCCAGCGTTGGGTATGGCGCGGTTTTGGTGAGTGTTTGCGGATGTACGGAGTAATCAAGTTTGGTAAAAAAAAATGTGATCGCAACTTGCGGATAGTAGCATGATTTAGAATTTATCCATGATCGGACTTGTGGTCGTGACTGTAGTCTACTTGAAAATCAGACCCAGCCACAGACAATGCAAATGCACTAATTTCAGGATGGTGCGAAGGAACGTACCATCATCATTTGAAATATCTGCACACAAGAATCTTCATACATGGCTTACATCCAGAAAAGTTCGTTCACAGAATGTCCTCGCAGTTATGTCATGTGACCTGATGTGTGTGGTGTTGTGCCATTAATATGGTACTAATATAAAAATGCGCCACACTTGTCTACCAGAGCATTTTTATGAGTATGCTGGGCAGTAGTTTTAGCTTATTTTATTTGTGTTAATAAACATTAACGAATGATCTCATTTTATTATATTATTTTTTCATAAGTGTAGCTTCTTTCAGTTGCATTTTGCGACAACCTGAGTGTGTGTACTTAAATAATTTACGGGAATGCAGCATGGTGACGTTATCGACGAGAAAGACGCTACTCCCCTGCTTTCTGGTAAGTTACTTGGACATTCGACGCGCCGGTATAATATTAAGTGCATATAAACTGCCGGAAAAGACAAATTAATATTCCTGAAGAGACGATGTCGATTTTGATCCGATGACAGGATATGCCACCTGCGGGGTAGTAGATGTACTGATAACGGTTTCAAAGTCGTCAACCAACAGATGGCCTACTAGATCACCATTTGTGTCTACCATTTAATAGGGTATGTCCACAGTGAGAAAGCTACCCGCCAGGGTAGCCGAGAGCGCTAACGCGCTGTTTCCGGGCCTCGGGTAGGCGCTCTGGCCCCGGGTCGAATCCGCCCGGCGGATTAACGACGAGGGCCGGTATGCCGGCCAGCCTGGATGTGGTTTTTAGGCGGTTTTCCACATCCAGTTAGGTGAATACCGGGCTGGTCCCTCAGATCTGCCCCAGTTACAGACATTTGAAAACGTTCGCACTATTTCATGACTTATACTAGACGCAGACAGCTTGGGTACACTACTTCCGTCCCAGGGGGTTCGGGGTGGCGGCAGGGAGGGCATCTGGCCACCCTCTGCAATTAACGCTGTCAAATCCGTCATAACAAAGCCGACCCCGCGTTGGAGCGGGAGAAAGGCCCGAGAAAGAAGAAGAAGAAGTTCACAGTCAGAAGGCTCAGTGTAGTGGAAATATGTGAAGCAAACAGGCAACACTGCCATGGAGACGTACTCGTGCTACCTACAGCCAACTGAGCGAGTCTGAAAGCAGTCACACTGTGGCCTTCCGAGTGGCGGGATGGTCATTTCGGAGAAATGCCACCTAAGTTCGTCGTACTGCGTCACTTGGCAAAAACACTGGTATCAGTGGTCACGTGAACATTCTCACATCCGTAGACGAGGTTCTGGATGTACACGTAACACAGACGTTCGCCAGGAACTTTTTCGAAGCGTTTATTAGCAGTTCTACAACGAGCACACACACCTGTAGCCCGTCTTCCAGTCACGCCACAGCACCGACGTGCATGGCTCGACTAGTGCCGTCAGAGGATCACTTGGAAGATGGAATGGCGCGCCGTAGTCTTCAGCGATGGAAGCAAGTTCTGCCTGCATGCAAGTGATGGTCGTTCGCTCGTACGACATAGAACTGGTGAATGCTGTCTCCTAAAGTGCAATCGTTCAAGACTCAGACCTCACGGTCTGGGTGCAATAAGCTAACTCCTCTTTACTTTTGGTGTTCCTGAAGGAGACGCTAACCAGCGCTCGGTACGTGCAGAATGTTGTTAGACCCGTTGTTTTGCGTTCTTGTAACAAGAAGGTGATGTAATGTTCCAACAGGATAATGCTCGCCCACACACTGCCCGTGAAACTCAACGTGCTCTGCAGCTTCTGCCCAGCACGATCTCCGGACTTGTCTCCAATCGGATACGTGTGGGATATGATGGGATGAAAAGTGATTCGTGCGATTCGTCAACCAACAACTCTTACAGAACTACGTGAGCAGATCAAGGGGACGTGGTATAACGTATCCCAGGACAGCTTTCGCCATTTGCACGACTGACTGGATGCCAGGATAAGAGCCTGCCTCGTCGCCCTAGAGCTTACATCACGTACTAATATGGGTATTTCAGCATGGATCGATACCTGGCACGTAAATGTAATCGTTTCATGTACTCCATATGCACTGTTGCAACAATAAATCTTGAGTGAATTGGAAACCTCTAAAAGGGTGTACAATTCTTTTCCGGCAATATAGGTTGGCGAGAGAGGCCCAGTTTCCTCTTGGAAATTAACTAACACGGCACGGATGCATAATGAGGCCCATCGTCCTTCTTTTCATGTGGCTTTTTCGCATGTTAATTTGTTTGCTGGTATCCAAGCATTATCGCTTTTTTAGGGCATGTTTGTTGCAGTTATTGCTATTGCATGTATACTGCTTTCGTATCACATATGATTTATGAAAGTGAATATTTTTCTTGTGCACTGATAGTGTTATTATTTCATTATAATTTTCAAGAGACTACAACCATGATATGCTGGAATTTTGGTCGTAAATTATTTTTATACATGTTTTGCCAATACAGTTTGTGACTTAGCCTGGTGGAACAATTTACCCTGTTTGTTACCTTTTATTGTTGTGATGTACATCAGTGAAACATTTCGAAATTAACATTATCAAGAAACAGTGCCTGAAAGTAATCAGTAGATAAAGCTGTAAAGTAACCTAAATCAAAGAGTACACCAAGTTATGCTGTCAAGATGTGGCGAGAGCTAAGATGACTCTTTCAAGTCCTTGTGCAGTAAATAGATAAGTAATGATAAGTAATGACAAGGAGCTATATGTACACCCTTCTGAAATGTGGAAGACATACATCTGACGTTCGCTAGTAGGATCAGCCCATCCCCGCCTCCGACGCGAATCTAAATCGAATTTATTCTTCAGCACAACTGTTTTCGCGTGATGCAACAACTGTTATCCGTTATTAGTTCACACAACCTGGTACTAACTTAATAAATAATACCTAGAATGTGGGCTGGCTCACTTCTTGCCAAAGCTGTTTCGACTACGCCGCAGAGGTTCAGCTGGGAACCCCTTACACGTCCTCCAAACACACAGTCCTGATCCCTCCCTATGCGATATCCATATATTTGGAGGTCTGACGAAGGATGTTCGTTGCCGTCGATTTGCTTAGCACGGAGAGGTTCAAATTGTTCAAATGGCTCTGAGCACTATGGGACTTAACTTCTGAGGTCATCAGTCCCCTAGAACTTAGAACTAGTTAAACCGAACTAACCTAAGGACATCACACACATCCATGCCCGAGGCAGGATTCGAACCTGCGACCGTAGCGGTCGCGCGGTTCCAGACTGCAGCGCCTAGAACCGCTCGGCCAATCCGGCCGGCCACGGAAAGGTGCTCGCCTGAGTACAATCATGGTTCTGCAAAAATATTTTCATGAAGGTATTGTCAGCCTTGTCTCACAATAAAGTAAATGTATTAACAGTGATAGCGATTACTTTTCAATTAATAAACAGTTTACACATTTTTTCCATTTGTCTCGTTTTCATTTGACAGCCCCTTATAGATAAAACATGTATTTTCTGGATTTTAAGGGAGTCTGATGTTATTTGTGAACCTGAAGAGGAGATGGTGTCAAGTGGAAAACAACGAATGCTTCCGACCTATAATTTTTTTTAAAATTCAGTTGTGGAACGAAAGCATCAGTGTAGGTAAAATATTTGTACCACTTATGACGGAATGGTACAGATTCTGTCATATTTTAGATGACCGCTTTCACACGAGCGTTTCGCAACTGCCAACAAGACAGTGGAGCTTTGAGTTGTAGCACCCAAACACTTTAATACATCTTATGTCATCAAAAGTATCCCGACATCTATTAGTGGACATTAATTTGGTGTGTGTCCACCTTTCACCTGTATGATGGCTTGAACTCAGCTGGAGACACTTGCAATGAGGTGTCTAAATGTCTGTGGAGAAGTGGCAGTCCATTCTTCCTCAACAGATGAAACGAGAGAAGGTAGTGATGCTGGACGCTGAGACCTGGAGCTAAGTCGACGTTCTATCTCGTCCTAAAGGTGTTCCATTGGGCTCCGGTCGGAACTTTTGGTAGGCCAGTCCATTCCAGACATGCTTTGTCCACAAATCATTCTCTCAGGCATGCTGATTTATGGCGGGATGCATTGTCATGCTGGTAAGAACAACACAGTACTGTAGCAGAAAAACGACTAAGAAATAGAAAGAAACAAGTGAGCAGTGTCGCTGCCTCCAGATCACGTGGTGTCTGGTTCGATTCCCTGCCAGGACGGACATTTTCTTCGCTCGCGGACCGGGTAAATGTGCTGCCCTCATCATTTCATTACGTCTTCATCTCCGAAGTCTGATCAAATAGAACAACTTGCACAGACAACTTCAGAGGGGGTCTAAAGGCCAATAGTGCCGTACCACTTAATTTTTATCCCTTCCCCATCCCTGTCCAACTGAAGCTTGTGATCAGTCTCTAATGAATTCATCCCCAACGGGACGGTAAACAGTCTCCTTGCTAGAAGTCCCTGACCAGAAATGTAACAATATACGTTGATGTCTGTTGCTAATAATTTAGACGCTTTGTGGTAGTAATTCATCTAACAAGGGAACCTCCCCATCGCACCCCCCTTAGATTTAGTTATAAGCTGGCACAGTGGATAGGCCTCGAAAAACTGAACACAGATCAATCGAGAAAACAGGAAGAAGTTGTGTGGAACTATGAAAAAATAAGCAAAATATACAAACTGAGTGGTCCATGCCAAGATAGGCAACATCAAGGATAATCTGAACTTAGGAGCGCCGTGGTTCCGTGGTTAGCATGAGCAACTGCGGAACGAGAGGTCCTTGGTTCAAATCTCCTCTCAAGTGAAAAGTTTTTCTTTATTTTCGCAAAGTTATGATCTGTCCATTCGTTCATTGACGTCTCTGTTCACTGTAATAAGTTTAGTGTCTGTGTTTTGCGACCGCACCGCAAAACCGTGCGATTAGTAGACGAAAGGACGTGCCTCTCCAATGGGAACCGAAAACATTTGATCGCAAGGTCACAAGTCAACCGATTCCTCCACAGGAAAACACGTCAGATATATTCTATACGTCACTGGTGAGGGCATGTGCGTCACATGACAGGAATATGTTGTCGACCCACCTAACTTGTACACTTGGCGAATGGGTAAAAAGATTCTACATTGTCCGATTTAGGTTTTCTTGTGGATGTGAGAATTGCTCCCAAAAAAGTGATGAAAACATAAGAGTTTGTCACATAAACTGCAACAAATGAATCCAACAGTTTCACAGTCGCACACTTTTCCCTGTGCTCTGTCAAAACATATGTTTTTAACGTTTTCAAATTTTTCCGTGCGTAGACCGTCAAATCCTGCATATGTCCAAGCAAATCTGAACATGTCCTGGAATTTTGGAGAGCGAAGTTGAATATGTCTGGCTGAAAATAAAAAATAAAATTTTACGCTCGAAGGAAGACTTGAACCAAGGACCTCTCGTTCCCCAGCTGCCGACGCTAACCACTTTTTTTCTTTTTTTTAGCGTTTTGTTCGTTGTTGATCGTTGTGTTTGCTCGTTGCGGACGTTACATGACATCCGTTGAAGTTCGGTTGTTGATCGTTACACTCAGTTTTTTATTACAAAGGCAAACCAGCTGTCTCACCGAGCACGCTGAGCTACCGTGTCGGCTAGCACGGGACCACGGCGCTGCTAAGCTCATGTTGTCCTTGATGTTGCCTATGTTCGCATGGACTACTCAGTTTGTATATTTTGCTTTTTTTTCCATAGTTCCACAAAACTTCTTCCTGTTTTCTCGATTGATCTGTGTTCAGTTTTTCAAGGCCTATCCACTGTGCCAACTTATAACTAAATGTGAGGGGGGTGCGATGCGGAGGTTCCCTTGTAAGTAAAATGACCAAGAAGTTGGCATCAGCTGCTCTTGCAACAAAGTGAACGCCTGCACGCTGTTAATACGATGATATCTACATCTACATCTACATCCATACTCCGCAAGCCACCTGACGGTGTGTGGCGGAGGGTACCTTGAGTAGCTCTATCTGTTCTCCCTTCTATTCCAGTCTCACATTGTTCGTGGAAAGAAGGATTGTCGGTATGCCTCTGTGTGGGCTCTATCTCTCTGATTTTATCCTCATGGTCTCTTCGCGAGATGTACGTAGGAGGCAGCAATATACTGCTTGAATCCTCGGTCAAGGTATTTTCTCGAAACTTCAACAAAAGTCCGTACCGAGCTACTGAGCGTCTCTCTTGCAGAGTCTTCCACTGGAGTTTATCTATCATCTCTGTAACGCTTTCGCTATTACTAAATGATCCTGTAACGAAGCGCGCTGCTCTCCGTTGGATCTTCTCTATCTCTTCTATCAACCCCATCTGGTACGGATCCCACACTGCTGAGCAGTATTCAAGCAGTGGGCGAACAAGCGTACTGTAACCTACTTCCTTTGTTTTCGGATTGCATTTCCTTAGGATTCTTCCAATGAATTTCAGTCTGGCATCTGCTTTACCGACGATCAACTTTATATGATCATTCCATTTTAAATCACTACTAATGCGTACTCGCAGATAATTTATGGAATTAACTGCTTCCAGTTGCTGACCTGCTATATTGTAGCTAAATGATAAGGGATCTTTCTTTCTATGTATTCCCAGCACATTACACTTGTCTACATTGAGATTCAATTGCCATTCCCTGCACCACGTGTCAATTTGTTGCAGATCCTCCTGCATTTCAGTACAATTTTCCATTGTTAGAACGTCTCGATATACCACAGCATCATCCGCAAAAAGCCTCAGTGAACTTCCGATGTCATCCACAAGGTCATTTATGTATATTGTGAATAGCAACGGTCCTACGACACTCCCCTGCGGCACACCTGAAATCACTCGTACTTCGGAAGACTCCTCTCCATTGAGAATGACATGTTGCGTTCTGCTATCTGGGAACTCTTCAATCCAATCACACGATTGGTCTGATAGGAGCTATCCATAACCTCGACTGAGTGGTGACCTCACATCTTCAATATTCTCGCGATCATACTTTTCGATCTAACAGCTATTCAACAATCTATGAAGGAACTTCTTCGATATCAAAATCATTTTCAAAGTGCCTTAATAAAATGTTCAACACAAAACGAGCTGTTTTTTATATTTTAAAGAGAGACATTTATCCAGCGCTGGAAGAGAGGTGTGAATAGTGGATAATTCGCCTAAAACAATAACTTTTACCACAGCGAAAGAGCTAAGAACTTTTGCAAGAATGTAATACTCTTATTTCTACTTGTGAAGGAGGTGTGTGGAAATGGTCACCTGCACGCGTGCCTCGGTGAGGTTGACGCGACGTGCCAGCTGCTCCCGTGCGAACGAGTCCGGGTAGTGCGTGCGCTCGAACACTCGCTCCAGGGCTGCCAACTGCGCCGCAGTGAACATGGTACGGTTGCGTCGCGGCCGCTTGCGTCGAGACGCCCCCTCGTCCTCTGAAACTGCAAACGGGGCTCCACTCACCGCGGTGTTCTCACACAAAAGTGAAACACATCAGATAAATTCACAATTGCGAATAATGACTACCATCAGCTGTAGAATGGAATGACGACAACGAAAATTCGTGCCGGACCAGGATTCGAACTCATATTTCCTTCTTTTCGCGATAAACGGGAAATCTCGGTTCGAGACCAGGTCCGGCACAAATTTTCATTGCTGTCATTCCATTCCACAGCTGACGGTAGTCATTATTCGCAATTGCGAATTTATCTGGTGTGTTTCGTAACGACTGTGGTCACCGCAGTGCATCGTCATCAGAATAACACAGGCACTGCAATATCGCAAAAATGAAACCTACCTCGTCTCGCACTCTGCTTTGCAGCGCTTCTGCACAGCTCGTGCATGCACGCCACAGACCTCAGATTTCATCGTAGATAACCTGCGGTAGCACAGAGTGGCGCACGAAATGATCAAACGTATGTTTTGGCTCTGAGCACTATGGGACTTAACTTCTGAGGTCATCAGTCCCCTAGAATTTAGAACTACTTAAACCTAACTAACCTAAGGACATCACACACATCCATGCCCGAGGCAGGATTCGAACCTGCGACCGTAGCGGTGCCGCGGTTCCAAACTAGCGCTTAGAACCGCTTGCCACTCCGGGCGGCACTTATGTTTTGGCATTAATTTTTTCATATTATCAGTTATTACTGTAAGTTACATTGGAAGAAGAGAGAGTAGCTCATGGAGATTAGTTTCTTTTATTTCCCAGTGCACCGTTTGTTTATCGTTCCAAGATGGCTGATAAAAGGGGACTGAATGTGTAATACCGCGTGTGCTACTTTTTAATGAAACCACGTGTGCTACTTTTTAACGAAACGAGAAGTGTGATGTTTTCACAGAGACAGTTTCGTCAACTTTTTAAAACTCGGTGGTCGCCCTCATTTAAAACAATATATAGACTTTACGAAGCATTTACTAATGATGGGCTGCGCGGAGTGGCCGCACGGTTTGAGGCATCATGTCACTGATTGCGTTGCCCCTCCCGCCGGAGGTTCGAGTCCTCCCTCGGGCATGGATGTATGTGCTGTTCTTAGCATAAGTTAGTTTAAGCAGTGTGTAAGTCTAGGGACCGACAACCGCAGCAGTTTGGTCCCTTGGGAATTCACACACATTTTAACATTTTGAACTAATTATGGTTGTATCCGTACAAAATAACGTCGCTGTGTAAATCAACGACGGACAACAAACGTCGAAGAATAACATTCGCCGAATGGGCTGTGAATCAGTGTGTACTGTTGAACAATGTTAGATTTTCAATTGAGGGACATTTTCACCTTGATGCCAATTGTTAATAAACAAAATGTACGCTTTTGGGCTTCCGCGAATCCAAACGAGCTTCATGAAAAGGTGCAGCACACTCAAAGAATTACTGTATGAGGCACTATCTCAAATCATGAGGTGGTATCAGGGCCATTTTGTTTTAAAGACGCAGTGAACAGTGAACGTTATCTAAATATGTTGCGTAATAGTTTTGTTTCTTAGTTTCTTGAAGAAGGATTTCAATTAGAAATTCCACACAGGAGGCAGCCTTACCACACACAGCTAATGCTGTCTTCCACTTCTTCCATAACATTGTTAAGGTAAATGACATTTCAGACAGATTTCCTAATCGTCCCGCTTGTGGACAAAACTGGCCCCCGAACAGTTCCAATCTGAATCCATGTGATTTTCTTTCTTTGGAGATTTCTAAAGGAAAAGATTTTCTCTAAGCTTCCTCATACAGTGATGGAACAGCGAGTGCTGATAACTGAGGCGTGCAGCGAAATAACAGAAGATAGGTGTCAGCGAGTAATTCATAGCATAAGAGGTCGTGTTGAAGAAGTTGGTAGAGGTGATGGTCGTCATACTGAACACGTCTTAAGCAGAACATAATCTTGAGGTATACTGTTAACACGTTGTACGTTACATTAATGCATTTCGACTGAAAGAGATAACTTTGTACAGAAATAAAGTGTTGGGATTGTTTCGTGTGCCACGCTATACATAACCTCCGCTAGCTACTTTTCTGTTGTACGCTTCATTTATGCAGTCGATCCATTTTACGACAGGGATAAAAAAATTACTGAAAGCGTTTATATTTTTATATCTACAAATTTCCAAGTTTCTGAGCTGACTTTCGGAGAATAAAGGAGAATGGCCTGGAATTCTAGAAGTTACAAGCTACGTTTAACGCAGGGGTACTTTCCATTTGGAGTGGGAAGGCTTGTCTACTTCCTTGGGCTTGCAGACTGATCGCCTGCAAAGAACGTACAGCCAGGAGAACGAGCATTCCTTTTAACTGTCTTTCGGGGTGCGCCCAATCAGCCAACACAACACCCAGCCCCTAAGCGGATAAATCTACGATTCGGTCGGGAACCGAACCCGGGTCTCCTCCACTTAGCCACCTGCTGCGCTGACCGTGCAGCTGCCGAGCCGGACAACGCGCATCTTCACCGCCTGACTGTAGCTCCTATCAACAACAAATCCGCTACGTATTCCGAGTCCACTGAAGGGGCAAATCACAGGGAGTCGAGTAAGCCGAGACATAAAGGGAAAGACCCTCTCCTAACAGAAAAGGCTGACCCCCTGAACGTAGTAGCAAACAACAGAAAGAAATAGGATTCGCTTTATTTAAACGCTCGCACTGACAAAGTCTGCAGACCTGTATTAACAATCCTAATGCTAAATGAAATATTGATAATGGTGAATACAGAACACGATTTTATTTCATGTAAACTATGACGCTTTCGAAGTTGCAGTTGTCAGTGTCCATGGCTATTCTTGAATTAATTGCATGTCGCATGCACTTCTAAAATTTTCAGACAAATGTTTTTGAAATGCTGTTTTCTCTGAACTGTAATTTCTTGGAATTTAAGCTAATGTTACGTGTTGTGCACTACAGTAAACAAATTATTGTTATAGTAAAACAATTTAAATATTTTATTGTCACTGAACTGCCTACTACTATTACGTAAAAATTTTACGTATTTTATTGTTGTTGCTATTAAAATGGTAAACATTTTTGCTACATTAAAAGCGTGGGGATGACAACATGTTATCCGGGGGGTTGGAGGGAAGGGAAGGTGGTAAGTCCCTAGTGGACCAAACTGCTGAGGTCATCTGTCCCTAGGCTTACATACTTTTTGATCTAACTTAAACTAACTTACGCTGAGGACAACACGCATACCCACGCACGCTGGAGGACTCGAACCACTGACGGGGAGAGCCGCGTGAACCGTGGCAAATCGCCCTAGACCGAGCGGCTGTGGTTGAGGAGACGGAGGGAGGGAGGGAGCGGGTGCAGGAAGAGCTGGTAACAAACTGCGACAATAAGACGGCCTACAACACCGATTACTAAATATTACTTGTTTTTAAGTTTAATAGTTTCCGGACATATAGCTGTAGGAATTTTTATTCTAGTTTCTCCGGTAGGAATATAGGACACTTTTTTAACCGCTCTCTCTCTCTCAATATTTAAAAACATTTCGCTTCATTCTCCACGTCTTTAGTACCGGGAGAAAGAGCCAGCAGCTGAGTATGTCATCAGCCACAAATTCTGATATTCTCTGAATACATGTTTGTTCTGTATCTGGTTTACACGCATAAATTTAGTATCTGTGTTCCTTCTAGCTGCCTCGCACTTTATTATAATTTGTTAATATTGTTCTTCTATCATTCTTTCTCATTCATCCCGTCTTTGAATGACAGAGTAAGTGAATACGTCCCTCTAGTGGGTTTTCATAATGTTTGGTAGTCGGTAAAATTCTCGTTTGCTCTGTGGCAGTTTAGCCAACTCTTGGACAGGCTTAGAATGAGGCAATGAGGTTTGGTTCGTTCTGGTCGAAGCGCTATTGTGTCTAAGTTGGCAGGATGCGGAAAGGGTTTTCTCTGAGCACTTCTGCGCCCTGTGTGGAACCCGATTTTCCTAGTATGCTCTTCACTCGTTCCATGGATTTTGGTGAGCGAGGTCGCTTGTCGGACCGCGTTTGCGGTGGTTGAATATGGTACTCAGTTTATGTGTCAGTCTAGCCAAAGTCTTAATCTACTTCTTTTACAACTTCAGATCTTAATAATGATGCGTAATATTTTATTCCGTATAGGGAGTGGTGCAGTTTCTGTAATAGTTCGATTTTATAGCTAGTTACTTTGCTCAGCCGGAACTTAGGAATGTGGGTGCGTGGTGTATGAACTATGCTAGCTGTCAGTTAGCATTCGTGTTTCTCAATGGCGATGTTTGTGTGGTTGCGTTTCTTATATTCTTAAGTCGTCTGTCTCGTCAGTTTCATTTCTATTCTGTAATTTCTCTCCCTTAGTACGTGTACCTTTGTTTGTTGTATCCGACGTGCTAGTATATGGTTCAGAAAGCCTTGAGTTCTCGGGGTCTGTTTCCTCTTGACATTACCTTGCGGCAATTTCCTTATGTGGATAAGTCTTTCACCGGAATGAACGACTTTCAGAATTTTCACATTTACTCTTGGTTTGGGTTGTGAGGCTTGGGCTGATTTGTGTTTGGTTTATCCGTATTTCTGTATCTCTCTATTTCAGATCTTAATAACATTTCGTGTCGTACTTTCCACTCCCTTCTTCGGTATGAAATTTCGGTGTTAATCGTTGAAGAGTTAGGCCGGTGAAGCAAACCTCGGCTGACTATATTTGTTCGTGGGACATATGGTAATTCTTCTAGTTTATTTTCTTTCTTCTGTTTGGTGTGTGTATGGATGTGAAGGGCGTGTGTGTTTCCCTTAGAATAAAATTATTCCCATTTTACGGGTATCCAGTGATTTACAAGTCCATCAGACAAGGTATTTGGACAATTTTTGCACTCACTTGGCTATACAAAGCAGGCACCAGTCACCATTAGGCTTTTATGTAAAATTATTATGTTTCTCTAATTATCTGCATAGAACAAATGTTCAGTCCCGTTTGAATTGATTTTCGCTGTTACTGCTAGTGATTAATCCTAAACATCCCAATCTCTGTTTCACTGGATACAACCTACACCATTTTCTTTTGTGCATTGTATACAGGCCATTCATTTATTTTCTTATTAAGTAAAGATTCATTTTATAGTGTGTTCCATCTAGGAATAGACTGATTGTTTGATTAACGATAGATTTAAGCTGTGACTGGTCTACTCTCAGCCCAAGGACCAGTATTTGAATGTGCACTATCCTTTGATTAGAGAGAGAATGACATGCTGATGGAGATACTTCTAAATAATAGCGAGGTTCAGCTACCAAATGCACCACTGTCTGAGTTCAGTCGATTATTCTGAATTGAATCAATTAACCGGTCGATTGTTATGGAAACCAATATTATATACCAACGACAATCTTTTAATAGCGCCCTGAATTAAATCTGCATTGAGTTAAATCTTTATTAAATATATTTGTAACATACAGGGTGCACCGACACTGTCTGTTACAATTAATAAAGGTCGTACAAAACATCAAAACAAATATATTTAGTTACCAGAATGAAAAATGGTCCTATCATTGCACAAAGAAAGGCGAATATGTCCCGGCCAGTGTTAGGGATGTAAAAGATGGAAACTAGCTTTCCTATTTAACTGACAGCTTCAGGGGTAATTAAATGAAAACATCTGGACATACCCGCGATTTTTTACTTGTTAGTAATACTCGCGCTTTTTTTACGTTTTAATAATATTCGAGCTTTTTCATTTGTCTCTATTAGTACCATGTCATTAATAATAATGTGTCGTGTCAAGCAAAGTAATATGATACTTGATGTCATGTCGTATAAAATAAGATATGCATCATGTCATCCTACATGGCATTTACCGTTTCGTGCAACATGACACAATGTTTCATTAAAGTTTAGGATGCATGCGTGCCCACTCTGGGATACTTCTTATTACAGATTCACCTCCACTCTTGTATACTTCCTATTGTAGATGCATCTGACTGTCTACAAACACATTAATTTTTATCTATTTGTTCTTACACCCCTCCGCCATACTTGTAAAAGGGGGTGAGTTTGGGGAAGAAATGGTCTCCTTGGGGGAAAAAATCAACCACCCTCCCCCAGCAAGAAACCGAAAAATTCTTTTAGTATCCCCGAGCAACAAAACCACGCCCAGAAATTTTATAACCACCGAAAAGCGTTTTTAGCTATTGCATGTATGCTCTTCAGCCATATGTTATTATATATTGTTTACTATAGCTGGCGAATCTTCTGGATTTGGACATGGGATCAGGAACTTTAGCCTATAAATTGCGAGATGCACGTGTGCCAACACCTTGTAGCTAAGGGAGCTCACTACGCCGGGGAAGTAGGGTTACCTCGTAAAAAAGCGCAAACATGTCCAGGTTTTAATTTAAATGTCTTTGAAGCTGCTAGATAAGTCGAGAAGCTAGTTCCTTTCTTTTGCGTCTCTATCCCTGTGCGGGACGTATTCGCCTTTTCGTTTTTCATTCTGGATCCCAACTTCTGCTATATCACAATTTTGACATTAGGCCACTATGGCTTGGCAATTGATGTAGATTTTTGTTTACTCGGTTGACAAATGATCCGGAATAGGTTTTTTCATTGTCTATCGAATCATGTTAATTGAGTTGGGCATTGTTAGTCTGGCAGCTCTACGGTTATCTGGCTGGTATGGTTGAATCTGACCAGTATAACCTAATGTGTCCTCCAAGCACACAAGCCTGAGCACCACGTCAAGGTCACATACCCATGGGAAGCTTTTTTTTACCTTTTTACTTTTAATGTTTTTATATTTTTATTATTTTGTTGGTATTACGTTTTATGTTTTTTAATTTTTTAAGAATTATGTTTACTTTATTTTAAATTTTTTATGTTTTATAATTGCACACGTTCTATTCATATACGCGTGAGAATGTATACACAAACATATGAAAAATAGCTATAAATATTAAATGTTGTGCACAAAATAACAGCAATCATAAATACGATACCGAACTAAATATTAAATACTGTGCGAAGCTTATGATAATAATAAACTTACGATGCGAACAAAAATGTAGAATGATTGTAAAAAAAAAATACGTGATTACATCGTTTAAATGTAGTATCCGTTTCGAGAAAGGAAATCGTGCGAATCTCTCCGTTTCGATATATTGTTAAAAAAGTTACTTGCCAAATAGCCTCTAAAATGCAAGAGGTTTTCGCTTAATTTAACAGCTGCATGAGAATATTCATTATTGTGCTTCTTAAAAGTAGTTGCAAAGTAGCCCACAAGAACCATGCCATCAACCACGCGATGAAGCAGTAAGAAATAACACACAGACGAAGTTACAAGCAGTCGTTATATTATGTGAAAGTATCTTTATAGTGAATGACGAATTGCCGGCAACAATGCACTAGGATGGGCTGGCTCTATGACATCCAATGATTTGACGAACAGCAGGAAGAAGCATCCTAAGACAACTTAGTTAATTTGACTAACTGACAATTCATTTGACCGTTTTATTAGTTGAGAATTTAATCCGTTGACCAAATAACTGCTGGATCAAAATATGTCCAACTTTTGGGGAACCCTACCGATCTGTGGTTAAACCTAATGTACCTATCAGTCGAGAGAGAGTATTGTTTCGAAATATTTGAAAATTTCCCGAATTATTTTGTAAATGAAACGTTGCATCTGAAACAGAACAAGAAAGAAGGTGGCTGTGTAATGAGTCATGCACTACGTGAACGCTGAACGATTCCCCGCTAAACATAATAAACCATTCAAAAGCATACAGCTCGCTATCATCTCTTATCTTAAAATTCTTGTCATTGTTTATTTAAGGTGTGCAATAATAAAAACTAAAAATTAAGAAACCGCCTCTAGAAAAAGTGACGTGAATAATTTTGGCACGAAATGTTTGTCCGAAATTAAATTTTCTACAAGACGGCATTCTATTTTCTGAGGAAAACGTGGTAAAACATTTTGTATTGATTAGAAAGAAGGTGATCTTTTTTCGGATAGTTATTTTTTTAACAGTTTTAGGGTTAACTTAATTTTCTACATGATCATCGATAAATCTTTAAATGCTTGATCAAACAGTGTATCGTTTTATACAGGGCTAGGGATAATTCCGGTTTGTTACCTTCATTGCTTTGCACACCCAAAGGTTTCTGGATAGTTTTAAGCCACTGATAATTACAACAACGAAACGATAATCAACTCTAATGACAAGTTTTTTAAATTATATCCTATTGCAACGCTTAAAATGCAACGCATTTCTACCAAACACAGTTGCATGTGCAAACTCGTGATTTTTCGTATGCAAAAACCCAAACAATGAAAGATTTTTGCAAATGCTTCTTATAATTACCGTAAGAATATTTTTTTGTCGTCATCTGTATCACTTTAAACCGTCTCAGCAAGTGCGATTCCTGTAAAACGGGATTTTACGTGCATTTAATGTGCAACTTCAGATCGCTATATCGTGGCAACGGATGAAGCTTTTACAAAACAGGAAGACAATTAATTACATTTATTTGTCTAGCTTCTTACAAAATTTGAAGCGATTCGTACAAGTTTGAAACATAGACGTGGTGCACGTAAAAATACTCATAAAAAAACGTGATCTTTGGACGTAAAATTCGAATGAAGCGAGATTTTCGAAAACGAGTTTTCAATTCTATCGTAAGAATGCATTTTTCGTTTATCTGACTCACTTTATACCTTTTGCGCGCATTCAGTTCACGTAAGAACGAATTTTACGTGCTACATAAAGCTCGACTTTAAACCATCGTATCTCGACAACAGATGAAAATTATTGGATGAAAAAAGGCGTATTGACTTTATCCATTTATGTACCTTCCTGCGACGTTTGGAGCGATTCGTACGAGTCTAAAATATAGAAGTGGTGCTTCAAGGACTCCCAGAAAAACTTACTTTTTGCATGTTATAACCAAATGAAGGAAGATATTTTCTAACTGTCAAGAGTAATTTAAGGGCGACTTTTTGCACGTAGAATCCGAACGCTGCACATACAAATGGTGTCATTAGGTTAGTATAAATTTTAACTCAGTTAAAATATTTTGCAAACGGAATCAATCGATTCGCACAATTTGGGCGCCAGGTCCGGTTCGTCGTCCAACCGTTGCTTAATATACTGTACTATTGCTACAGTAAGACAGATATTGGAATGACTATACAAATGGCCGCTGGTCAGGGCTAAACCGAAAACTGTTTACTCCACGTTCCTAGGTCAAATATGAACGCAGCACCAAGACCCTCCCACCCAAACAGCTATACTGCGCGCGGTCTTTCCATATATGATTGTTATATGGTCCCTGGCGGCAATTTCTGATTCTAGGTACCGATTTACACAGAAAGTAGTTAAGCATTCTAATTAAAGCAGTGGCACTCTCAGGAACTGCTCGAATGTACGACCATTGGCCGGTATGCACGCAGTCCATCGTCGAACCATTGATTCTCGCATTCGTTCAAAGATTTCTGAAATGTCCACAATGGTACCAGCAGCGTCGTTAACTCTAGCTACGAGGTCTTTTTGTGTTTCCAGAACGGTTTTATGTAACAGCTGTTTCATATACCCCCAGAGGAAGAAATCCAGACACGTGAGGTCAGGTGACCTGGGAGACTAGGTCACAGGGTCATCTCGACTCCTGAATGTGGCTCTCAGACGATTCCTCACAGCAATGCTAAAACTGGTTGGCGCCCCATAGTGCCGCAAGTACATCTATTATCTAACATTCAGAGGTACATCCTCCAGTAGCTGTGGTAACAAACGTTTCAGGAAGATGTGAAAAAGAAATTGCTCTGAGCACTATGGGACTTAACATCTGAGGTCATCAGTCCCCTAGACTCAGAACTACTTAAACCTAACTAACCTAAAGATATCACACACATCCAGCCCGAGGCAGGATGCGAACCTGCGACCGTAGCAGAAGCGTTGTTCCGGACTGGAGCGCAAGATGTGATATCTCCATCCTTTGAGGCGGAATGGTATTATGTATGGTCCAATCAACCTATCACCGAGAATACCAGCCCGTATATTAACACCGAATCGCTGTAGATGTGCCAAAACATGCGAATTATGGATACAGAAAGAACCTTCACGAGTAAACAATGGGCTATCGGTGTACAGAACCTCGTCCAGAAGTAAGCGGTACAGAGCAGTCTGTTGTAAAAATCACTGTGCGGACTGCATGCGTTGGAGAAATCTTCAGCTGGTGCTGCAGGATGAAGCTGCTGATTATGTAATACGTTCCACACAAGGCTATGTCTGACGCCAAGGATGTGTGCAATACGTCGTGTACTTGAAGATGGAATGTCTTCATCATGTCGCAGAATCTTGTATTTCGTTTCGGGAGTTCGCACTGTTCGATCCCAATTTGTATCAGACATACTTTCACGAAAAGTACCTGTTTCACGTACAGGCGCTGCAGACGTCTGTGTGTTTGGTGTTGTGGTACCCGTCGCTCGGGAAAGCGCTGTCGACACTCTCTCACTGTATCTCGTCCATTTTAGTTCTCAGGCCCGTGTACCAGATCCATGTCAGCAATTTCAGCGTATGTAAACCGCTCCATGTTTCCTGTGATTGTTACAAAGCTGTAATGGTTGCGACTGAATCCGTGTGTTTACAAGGAAGCCACCGTTGTTGTCACAAGTTGATGATACTTGCGAATGAATCGGTGTGTTCCCAAACAGACCTCAGAGCCAACCATCTGTACACAGAGCAGTTTTGAATGTCAGTGTAACTCCCAGTCAGCGACGCCGACACAGCAGCTTACGTCAGAACCATAAACAGAATTTTCCCTGACATTACAAGTCGACTTCAGAGGCCAAATGTTCCTTATCGAAATATATGCTTTTTATGTTCTCTACCTCTTGTATTAATTTGAACCAATAGTTTCGGGAAACCCTGTATACATAACGTGCATAAATTACATACATTATTTATAATGTACATTGTTGTTGTTGTTGTTGTGGTCTTCAGTCCTGAGACTGGTTTGATGCAGTTGCTACTCTATCCTGTGCAAGCCTCTTCATCTCCCAGTAACTAACGCAACCTACATCCTTCTGAATCTGCTTAGTGTATTCATCTCTTGGTCTCCCTCTACGGTTTTTACCCTCCACGCTGCCCTCCAATACTAAATTGGTAATCCCTTGATGCCTCAGAACATGTCCTACCAACCGAAACTTCTCTTCTCCCCAATCCTATTCAATACTTCCTCATTAGTTATGTGATCTACCCATCTAATCTTCAGCATTCTTCTGTAGCACCACATTTCGAAAACTTCTATTCTCTTCTTGTCCAAACTATTTATCGTCCATGTTTCACTTCCATACATGGCTACACTCCATACAAATACTTTCAGAAATGACTTCCTGACACTTAAATCTATACACGATGTTAACAAATTTCTCTTCTTCAGAAACGCTTTCCTTGCCGTTGCCAGTCTACATTTAATATCCTCTCTACTTCGACCATCATCAGTTATTTTGCTCCCCAAATAGCAAAACTCCTTTACTACTTTAAGTGTCTCATTTCCTAATCTAATTCCCTCAGCATCACCCGACTTAATTCGACTACATTCCATTATCCTCGTTTTGCTTTTGTTGATGTTCATATTATATCCTCCTTTCAAGACACTATCCATTCCGTTCAACTGCTCTTCCAAGTCCTTTGCTGTCTCTGACAGAATTACAATGTCGTCGGCGAACCTCAAAGTTTTTATTTCTTCTCCATGGATTTTAATACCTACTCCGAATTTTTCTTTTCTTTCCTTCACTGCTTGCTCAATATACAGATTGAATAACATCGGGGATAGGATACAGCCCTGTCTCACTCCCTTCCCAACCACTGCTTCCCTTTCATGCCCATCGATTCTTATAACTGCCACCTGGTTTCTGCACAAATTGTAAATAGCCTTTCGCTCCCTGTATTTTACCCCTGCCACCTTCAGAATTTGAATGAGAGTATTATAATGTACATATATTGTTCAATGTTTATCTGTTGCGACCTTCCATTCACACTGACGAGCCAAAACATTATGACCACTGCCCACCTCGTCGTTGGATGCCGCCTGGCGGCGTTGAGCGCACGTGACGCGGTAAAGAAGGTATGTAAAGGAAGCAGACACGGACAGGGGGTCACCGTAGCGAAGGTATGGATTGCAAATCGGGAAACCCATTGAGATAAGCGACTTTGACCTAGGGAAGTTTCTCAGAGCCGGTGAACAAGTATATCGAAAACAGCGAAACTGGTCGAATGTGCACGTGCCACTGACATGAGCATCTACGGAAAGAGTTAGGTCAGTTCAAATGGTTCAAATGGCCCTGAGCACTATGGGACTTAACATCTGTGGTCATCAGTCCCCTAGAACTTAGAACTACTTAAACCTAACTAACCTAAGGACATCACACACATCCATGCCCGAGGCAGGATTCGAACCTGCGACCGCAGCAGTCCCCCGGTTCCGGACTGAGCGCCTAGAACCGCTAGACTACCGCGGCCGGCGTTAGGTCAGTGAAACAACCACTAGGAGCTAAATGATTGGACTTCCATGATTCTTCACAGAACGTGGGATTCGGAGGCTTGTCTGCTCTGTAAAGTAGAATAGCCGATGATCTGTTGAATCCCTACCGAAAGAGCACAATGCTGGTGCATGCACAACTGTTCATCGTACAATGTTGAACATGGAGCCAGCAAACATGAAGTTGGAACATTTGATCGGAGTGACACTTGCACGGAACCTGGGGCTTTTGCCTGGCTAACCGGCTATCCACAGGTACAGGCACACTCGTGGGAGCTGGCTAGCGCCCACACCACACAGTGAGCAACCATGTCTCGTCGAAACTTTATTTTTAAGACTGTTGTATTAATGAAAACTGACAATGATATTCTACATAATGAGAACTGACAGTAAAATTCAACACTTCTTTTACTACACTACTGGCCATTAAAATTGCTACACCACACAGATGACGTGCTGCAGACGCGAAATTTAACCGACAGGAAGAAGATGCTGTGATAAGCAAATTATTAGTTTTTCAGAGCATTCACACAAGGTTGGCGCCGGTAGCGAGATCTACAACGTGCTGACATAATGAAAGTTTCCAACCGATTTCTCATCCACAAACAGCGGTTGACCGGCGTTACCTGGTGAAACGTTGTTGTGATGCCTCGTGTAAGGAGGAGAAATGAGTACCATCACGTTTCCGACTTTGATAAAGGTCGGATTGTAGCCTATCGCGATTGCGGTTTATCGTATCGCGACATTGCTGCTCGCGTTGGTCGAGATCCAATGACTGTTAGCAGAATATGGAATTTGTGGGTTCAGGAGGGTAATACGGAACGCCGTGCTGGATCCCAACGGCCTTGTATCACTAGCAGTCGAGATGACAGGCATCTTATCCGCATGGCTGTAACGGATCGTACAGCCACGTCTCGATCCCTGAGTCAACAGAAGGGGACGTTTGCAAGACAACAACCATCTGCACGAAGAGTTCGAAGTTTGCAGCAGAATGGACTATCAGCTCGGAGACCATGGCTGCGGTTACCCTTGACGCTGCAACACAGACAGGAGCGCTTGTGATGGTGTGCTCAACGACGAACCTGGGTGCACGAATGGCAAAACGTAATTTTTTCGGATGAATCCAGGTTCTGTTTACAGCATCATGATGGTTGCATCCGTGTTTGACGACATCGTGGTGAAAGCACATCGGAAGTGTGTATTCGTAAACGCCATACTGGCGTATCATCCGGCGTGATGGTATGGGGTGCCATTGGTTACACTTCTCGGTGACCTCTTGTTCGCATTGACGGCACTTTGAACAGTGGACGTTACATTTCAGCTGTGTTACGACCCGTGGCTCTACCCTTCAATTTATCCCTTTGAAACCCTACATTTCCGCAGGATAATGCACGACCGCATGTTGCAGGTCCTGTACGGGCCTTTGTGGATACAGAAAATGTTCGACTGTTGCCCTGGCCAGCACATTCTCCAGATCTCTCACCAACTGAAAACGTCTGGTCAATGGTGGCCGAGCAACTGGCTCGTCACAATACGCCAGTCACTACTCTTGATGAACTGTGGTATCGTGTTGAAGCTACATTAGCAGCTGTACCCGTACACGCCATCCAAGCTCTGTTTGACTCAATGCCCAGGCGTATCAAGGCCGTTATTACGGCCAGAGGTGGTTTTTCTGGGTACTGATTTCTCAGGATCTATGCACCCAAATTGCGTGAAAATGTAATCACATGTCAGTTCTAGTATAATATATTTTTCCAATGAATACCCGTTTATCATCTGCACTTCTTCTTGGTGTAGCAATTTTAATGGCCAGTAGTGTATATCGTTGATGCGAAGAACGGGGGGCAGCTAAATAAGAAACATGGTGTTTATTACGACTGTTGCAGCCCTTTTAGGACATAATCTAAATTGACAAATTTATATTTCGTTGCCATTTTAATAAAATGTTAACCATAAAAACACAGAATGTCAATTGATATCACTTATTTTGCTTTTTATTATAGGTCATGTACCATGTTTCGATTAATACTAATTCGTAGACAAGCTCGTAAGTTGAAGTCTACCACTGAGCTTCTGTGGGTGGATTACATTCCCTTCATTGCGAAAAAAAGCGGCATGTATGTGTAAGTTTAAACATCGGCATAATCGTAGCTGCAGACTTGTAAAGCCATGAAAATTAACATTGCCGGCCGGAGTGGCCGAGCGGTTCTTGGCGCTTCAGTCTGGAACCGCGCGACCGCTACGGTCGCAGGTTGGAATCCCGCCTCGGGCATGGATGTGTGTGATGTCCTTAGGTTAGTTAGGTTTAAGTAGTTCTAAGTCTAGGTGACTGATGACCTCAGAAGTTAAGTCCCATAGTGCTCAGAGCCATTTGAACCATTTTTATAAAATCCGTAATTCAGTGCCCGAGTATGTGCTTT
Source organism: Schistocerca cancellata (assembly GCF_023864275.1). Taxonomy (NCBI): domain Eukaryota; kingdom Metazoa; phylum Arthropoda; class Insecta; order Orthoptera; family Acrididae; genus Schistocerca; species Schistocerca cancellata. The sequence continues at coordinate 199,123,596 of NC_064629.1, forward strand.
GTTTTGCAAGATTAAACTTTCTGTACCATTCTGAAAAATAGTCGTTTGCTAAGTCAATTTATTCATTTAAGATGGTACGGGGTGAATTATGATTATTGGTACAAACTTGTAATTTTTTCAGAAGGTCCGTCTTTAGCCCGTTGTCTACAATGTGTGATGAAATAGGACCCCTTCGAATGTTAATCTACAGTATCTAGAAATGGCCGTGTTTGATCTAATAAAAATAGAGGAACCCTCAAACCTCTCTCCTGATTTCTTACGAACATGAGTTTTGAGGTAACCGAAACCAAGAATATTTAACTTTTCTCAGGACTAATTGATTATTACTGTCACATATGCAAGCAAGGTTCAGAAACCTATAACTTAATGAGTATTCACACATTCGTCAAAATCAATAACATTTCCCTGTAACAAAATATTTCATCGAATATTCTGGACGATTCGTGGTAGGCTACTGTTTGCTAACATAATGACGGCCACTGCACAATTGCTCAGTACACAATAATCAACCCGATAATTGGCGTAAAAACAAAGGAACATGCAAATAAAAACTAAAACTGTCTAACAAAACAAATAAATATTCACAATCGATTAAAAAACTGAACACTGAAAACTAAATACTGAAAACCTTGGTCTCACTAATTACAATAGTAGTTATTTGCAAAAAGAAGGACAGTTTTGGAAGCTAACTGTTTTGCAGAATTATATCGTCTATGCTACAAAATGAACGAAACAACATTTAATTATAATTCTGAATATTACTGAAAAAAAAGAAATGCAGTTCAGTGTGATAATTTGCAGTTACGTAAAAATCAAAGACAACGAGAAATTACCGTTGCTTCTGGAAAAACTCTTTACAGAATTGTTTAGACAAATAGTTCGCGAGAGATGAGCTTTTTAACAGAGTTTTTCAAAGTCAGTCTCCACCTAGGTGGTGCAGTCGGCGAGTCGGTGACGCCCGTAATCCTTGAGCTAGCAGTCCAGTAATTATCGTCTTGCCTTTTCTCTCGATCGTAGCCACCCTTTGTGAATGCAGCAGGAACGCGCGATGTTTGTAGAATTATCTCATTTAGCGCAGCTACGAAAGTAAGACACTCTTCTTCCAATTAACGAGTGACGTATTCCGACGTCATAATGTTTGTTAGCCGTTACTAGTCACAGTTTCAGATTTATGTTTTTCCGTTCGGTCGCCGCGTGGTACGTTTAACAGTACAAGCCTTCGCATTAAGACAAAACATTAATATATATTTATAACTGAATTACCAGGGGCGGTGACAAGTGGGGGCTATGGGGGCTATAGCCCCCCCCCCCCCCCTCTTCCCCAACGAAGTATCATATTACACTGGATAAAATGACTTCAGAAATCAGCGAATATATTACTCCAACTGATTCAATCTTATAGGTTGCAATGTATTTCAAACACATTTTAACAACAGAATGAGAGCATCAAATACCTTACTATCTGAACCAATAAATATCATTTAACTTAAAACGGGCGTCTTATTATTTATTAATATAAATTTTTTACCCTGAACTCCAAAACACTTACCAAACACTGTTTTCAGCAAAACCAAATTTTACCAGTTTGTCGGAGGAGCACCTGAACTCTCCTTTTGTTAAGCGATATTCCATTTTCCCAAACCCCCTCACCCCCCCCCCCATAACACCCCCTCCCCTTAACCGACTTCTAGAATCGCCCCCGTGAATGACCAATCTGCGGTATGCATCAAACAATCCGCACTGTTCAAAATAGTCACCGCACGCTAACATTACACGCACGGCGGTCGACACACTGTACTTGCATAATTAAAGTTCTTAGTATCAGTTTACGACACGGAAATACATTATAATAGTTCTGTTTAATTGCACTGTCCCCGTTATGCACTAAACAATCTGTGCTGTGTACAATCAAAACAGCGCTCTCATCGCGTTCACGCAGCTTAGTAGTCTGCACACCATAGTTCTTATTATTAATGTTCCAAGTAGCAGTTCCAACCAATCAGCAACGCGACACGAATGGTTATCAATTTCCACACTGTCGTCACATCTCACGTCCCATCATTCTTCCAAAAATTCCGAGTGCATCGATTTATAGTTTCATACAAAGTTGCTACATAACGTTATTGTGTCAATGGAAAATGAATTTAAATATGTTATTAAGTGCGAGAACATACAGCATCAGAACAAATCTAAATGGAAATTACATTCATTACAACGGCGTGACGTAAACAGAAAAATAGTTGTATACGGAACTAATTTTATTATGAATGTAAAACGAAGCTCATGCAAATTCTCTATTTCGTAGATTTATGCGTTACATAACTTCTTAATATGTAATAGGTTGTTTTACATTATTCGGAGTGCGTCTGCGATAGGTGTTTTAGTTATGGTATAAGTATGCCATGCTATTATTTTCCTTCTTTACATATTACTATGTATTTTTGTTGATTCTCAAGTTTTCTTGATAATTTTGTTTGCTTCATGGTATAGAGAATTTTGTTCATTCTGGATTAGTTTTGCCGATAAACTGGCTATTTTACTGCTCTTAATTAGGTTAATTGTTAATTGTTTTTCTCAAGTTTGGTGGCAATATAGTGTTTATGCCATTTATTTAGCATATTTAATTTTGTATTTTTGAAAACAACGTTAGTCTTGTTAATCACTCTATCAAAGAATTTACGTTGTTAACGGGTGGGTTTGTCTGAGATCTGGTGGATTCAGAGCTTTCTCTTTTATTTCGACGAATTTCTTACTTCCTTATTATGAATAATTGTCAATGTATGTCAAAAAATTTTAGAAGTTGGACTGGATTAAGACAGTCCCATAACTCTGGATGCATCCTGTAGAGGTCTTTGTTCAGTATGTCTCTCTTTTCTGTCGTAATGAGACCTGTTTTAATTTTTCATCCATGTTGTTTCACGTTTTCTTTTGGCTGCTTGTGCTAATTTACTTTGGTCCATAATTATAACTCTGACATAATTACGAGTAACATTCACCGAAACATATCGCTTATTGAATATAATGGCGAGAATAGTTTTCATTAGCTTCAGTTTACATTTCCTGTATGTTTCGATTGTCTTTTTTGTCTGGCTAGGTAGTGAAATAAAACTGTTACCCATTATGCATTTGGAACACCGCAAAAGGGATGAGTAAATGTTTCCAGTAATGACTGCAATCAATCGTCTTTTGTGGTGGTACAAAATTTATTTTTGGTTACCGGTTTCAAGTCGCTTAGTGACTCATCATGAGCTGGTACAGTTTTAGTATTTGTTTATAGCATTGAGGGAGTGGCTGCCTAGGTATGCAAAGACAGAAAAAGATCGAAACCAGTAAGTAGCAACGTTGTCGGTTTATGTGCTGTGTTCCCAATCTCGTTATTATTTTGTAACCTATCTCGTACAATATCACCTTTTACGCAACAACAAATGCTACAATGAACCGAATTGTAACCAAGTAATAATAATATATTTATGAATTTACATATGTAACTAACTTTGTAATTAGGGCAATAAAGCATAATCTAACAGCCTTATGTAAAGCTTTGTACGTCACATAAAATGGAAGGGTTCAAAGTAGCTAAGTAACTCATACTGTGACATCATAGTAATTTGTTCGTGGTATTTTGCATCTGCGTCTAAGCTAAATGTTTTAACAGTTCTTGGTTTATCTTCTGTAGTGTTGTTCCCGCTGAAAATGTGCATCTTGTCCGACACCGGTACACCTTGTTTTCGAATAAATAATGTTTTTTGGTGCTTGTGTTGATTTCAGAAGCGCAATGTGTTCTTCAGATAGCAAGCAGGTGTCTGTGTAAACACTGTAGGCAACATGAGTAATACAAAACTGTTGAGGCTTCCGTAACCACTTGTTGACGTATTACCTGTTCACTTCTGCCTCGAGGTCTTCGGCCGGAGTTCGTTTAACAATTTTAAAAGATATTTCGTCAGCACGGGTGGCTGGCTCTGTCAAAGTTTCAGCCTCCATTGGTGGTTGCATCCGTCTACCAAAGATTGCGAGACAGAAGCCAACAGTCAATATTTCAACACCACTGGTTTCGTACTGCAGGACTTTAACCAGGTTAAAAACCCTAGGAATGCATGGAATGTTTCGCTTTTGCGACTACGAACAACCGTGTACAGTATAAGGGAATGACGGCAGTGAAAATTTGTGCCGGACCGGTACTCTAACCCGGTTTTCCTGTGTTTCGCGAGTGGTCGCCTTAACCGCCTTTTTTTTTTACGTCACGCTGACCACTTTTTTTTACACTATAGAGCATTTATTTGTTGGTATTCTATTTGGATACAAAATTAGGCAGTTCACAAACATAATGAAGTGCATCCTCTGGAAAAAAAAAATTCATTAAAGATCACTCTGTTAAAAGGAACATGTAGATCATTTCATGGTATAGTATGTGCATTACATATTGAGTGGTGAGAGAAGCGTGAGGTTCATTATCAGCCTTCAAATGTGCACACCGACTGCACCCGGCACATCCCAACTGCGTGGTGGGTCGAGGAAGACTGCCTCGAGATAGCTGGCAAAGGTTTTCGATAGTGTGACCATCTATGAACCTCATTGTGGCCTTGCTTCAAGAAATACCAGAAGTCGCGACTTGGCTGTCCCTGCACACTCAGGGCCCGACCCAAATTTCGATATATCGTCAGACCTGCGTCACACCATGTACTCGTGCACATTATGTAATTCCCGTACAGGGGAGGACATTAAGGAACATTGCACCGTTCTTCTTTACACAGTCAATGCCGTATCGTACCTTTGGAATGAATTAGAGCATCAATTGCAGATGATATAATTTCGTCTAAAACCGGTAAAACTTCACTGCAGCAGACGTTAGTGGAAAGCTTTCCTCAAACAATAAACACTGTAATAGTAGCGAGACGGGCGCCAAAACGCTGTTAGATACGTTGGTGATACCTATGGAACTAACAGCAAGGTGACCTTTCTCTCCAGTTCACGTTTCGTGCGGTTTCATCTGACCTGCCAGCAACTACACTCATTATCCCGCCAGCGGTGTGGCCACAATATTGTGGTCCAGCCAGAGGGCGCAACAAAAGCAGCCGGCTGCTAGTTAGACACGGCGTACCTGTTTGTTCTAGCACTCCTATGAATACACCTGCCGTCAATGGCTGATTTCACACACGATCGACCGTCACTGCGGCGCTGTTGAGCTTTGTTCTTTAGCTAGAACTGAATCCACCCGATGACCGTTTAGCCGTTGTTGAATGGTGGTCTGTTTTCGTTTCGCTTCCAGTGTACCAGTGAAGCTCGCAGAACAAATGTTGCCTGCTAGGAATTTCTCTTATTTTCAGTTATTAACTGCTTGCACATGCACTCTGTCCTATACGTTTAATCACCCTGAATGGACGACTGGCACGTGCTGACGTTCTGTACAGTGGGGCTGTCTCAGGCTCATTCCTACATAACTAGCTTTCCAAACGCATTCGCCATTTCAATCGAAGCTAAGTTTTTTCTAGTACGAAAGCACATATTAGGAATTATTTGTGGCGTGAGTTCGAGAACTTTCTACAGAAACCTTTTCAAAGAATTGGGTATACTAGTATACAGGGTGAAAAGTATTTAAACCGACAAACTCTGGGAGGTTGTAGCCGGCCGGAGTGGCCGTGCGGTTCTGGGCGCTACAGTCTGGAGCCGAGCGACCGCTACGGTCGCAGGTTCGAATCCTGCCTCGGGCATGGATGTGTGTGCTGTCCTTAGGTTAGTTAGGTTTAATTAGTTCTAAGTTCTAGGCGACTGATGACCTCAGAAGTTAAGTCGCATAGTGCTCAGAGCCATTTGAACCAATCTGGGAGGTTGTAGGGGACATCAAAACAAATATTTTTCCCTAATGTCATTTTTTCCTATGAGGATTGTTTAAATCGGTAGAAGCCGTATTACGCTCTTGAGTTGTGAGAGGCCGTATTACGATCTTCAGTTGTTAGAGGTCGTATTACGCTCTTCAGTTGTAGGCAACTGCTGTCCATCAGTGTAGTAGTGCATTGTCTCTGTTTACTAATGGAGTGATACACCTGGAGTGTGCATTCTGATATGGTTGGTGCGTACTACGCAGCGCACCACAACGGACGAGCGGGTTTATCAACAACAATATCCTAATCGCCGTATCCCGCATCATACGACCTTTGCTGCTGTGTACTAACGTCTGCGTGAGACCGGGTCATTTTGCAGATTACCTGGACAGGGACGTCGTCGCACAGTAAGAACGCTGCAATTTGAGGAAGCTGCCTTGCAGCATGTAGAGCGGGATCCTTCAATCAGCACTCTTGCAATTGCACGTAACATGGGGACGGATCAGACGAATGTAAGAACAGTCCTTCGAGAGCAATTGTTACGTCCATTTTACATACAGCGTGTCCACAACCTGGAACCAGTTGATTATCCACCCACAGCACAGTTTTCGCAGTGGTACTTGGAACAGTGTGAAATGCATCCTACATTTCCATCCTCTGTGTTGTTTACCGATGAAGCAACGTTCGGTCGTGATGGAGTCTTCAACATGCACAGTTCGCATGTTTGCAGTGAGGATAACCCACATGCCTCAGTTACTAGCGCTCATCAAGTGCGGTTCTTCGTTAATGTGTGGGTCGGTGTTGTTGGGGACTGTTTAATTGGGCCGTATCTGCTACCTAGGCCATTAAATGGCAGGCACTATTACAATTTTCTCTCCAGAGCATTGCCAAAATTGCTGGAAGACGTCCCGCTCCCTACAAGACAACACATGTGGTTCCAACATGACGGGGCGCCGGCACATTCCAGTAGTCGTGTGCGTCGATTCCTGGACCGACGGTTCTCAGAAACGTGGATTGGCAGAGGCGGTCCTGTACCATGGCCTGCTCGATCCCCAGATATGTCCCCTCTAGACTTTTTGTGTGGGGAGAGATGCGCAACCTTGTTTACGCAACTCCTGTTGCATCAGAAGAGAATCCGTTTGCCCAGATAGTAGCAGCAGCAGGAACAATTCACGATACTCCTGGGGCTTTTGCCCGTGTCAGACAGAACATGATCCGACGGTGTAACCTTTGTTTACATGTCAATGGAGGCATTTCTGAAAATCTACTGTAATAGAAATTGGGTTGTGTTAATGTGTTGTCTCTTGGTCATAAAAAAATGGAAAAGTGTTTGTTGGTTTAAATAATTTGCCGCCAGAGAAATCTTCCTCTACCGGTTTAAATACTCCTCAGAGGAAAAAATGACACTAGGGGAAAATATTTGTTTTGATGTCCCCTACAACCTCCCAGAGTTTGTCGGTTTAAATACTTTTCACTCTGTATATACTAGTACGTTCTGAGTATATCTTACTCAGTGAAATTTATTGCTAATGACATAGCTTTCCTTTCTGACTACAGCTCAGATCACGGAATAAGTACTATGAATACAACAATCTACCGACAGCAAAAAGTACAAACAGTTGCCATGATTTTTACTGCAGACTTCTTACTTGATAATACAAAGCCACTTTCTTAAATTTATGTGCACACGTCTTGTAAGTAACCAATCAATCTCACACTCACATAAGAGTTTCAATGGTTACTTATACAAAACTAGCTACTTGAATACACTACAAAATCCGTCGTACCACTCCAGTAGGGGTCGTCGCACTTAGCGGTCTAAGCAATCATTCTTCCTGCGCTCCATACATGGATGGAACAGTAAGAAGTTCTAATGAACGGTGCACTGGGAATTACACTTGACATGTACTTCACAGTGGCTTCCAAATTAGAAAGTTAGATGTAGACCAGCGGCCTGCCCCACATTCGCACAAGTCTGACGACTTGTCTGGTGGATCAGTTCACCTATTAATCGGTTGGGTTGTTTGGGGAAGGAGACCAGACAGCGAGGTCATCAGTCTCATCGGTCTAGGGAAGGAAGTCGGCCCCGTGCCCTTTCTAAGGAACCATCCCAGCATTTGCCTGGAGCGATTTAGAGAAATCACGGAAAACCTTAATCAGGATGGCCGGACGCGGGATTGAGCCGTCGTCCTCCCGAAGGCGAGTCCAATGTCTAACCACTGCGCCACCCCGCTCGGTCCTATTAATGAAAACTGTGTTAATATATTTATACTTGTTTTGTAAATAAAATCGCCTTTTCTTGTTGCAACTTAATTTATTTTCCCTAGACGCGTTTCGCTTTTTCTTGCTCTAAGGTATCTTCAGTGGGATAGTTTGCTGAGATCTGCGTTTCCTCTCATCTAGCCTGGAAGTCGGACTACCATTTTATTTCCGAAACATATGGACAACTTTGTATTCCGAACTTTCTCACACTGTTCACCATGTTTCTCCTTGTTTTTTTGTGGCGTACTAGGAGAAAGGAAGGAGAAACATGGTAAACAGCGTGAAAAAGTAAAAAGTTTGAAATAAAAAACTTTGCTTATGTTTCGGAAATGAAATAGTAGTGCGAGCTCTAGACCAGAAGAGAGGAAACGCAGATCACAGCAAACTACCCCACTGAAGATACCTTAGAGCAAGAAAAAGTCGAAACGCCTCAGGGAAAAATAAATTAAGTTGCAGCAAGAAAAGACTTTTTTTTTGACAAAACAAGTATTTCTTTGCTGCGGAGGATGGCCGCGCAAACAAACTTGTTAAAATATTTATGGAAGCTCTTGAGGTTTACCTTCACATGCAGACAGAAAAACCCGGCAGCAGACTTTAATTTATGATGTGTATAGATGCAGAACACACATACACACTTCGTGTAAGTAACTACTCACATACTTACGTAAGTGTAACGATGGTTACTTATACGGAATGTGTAGATAAGGTCAAGTCCATAGCTTTGTATTTTCAGCTTTGAAATCTGTAATATAGGGCATGGAAATCGTTTACGATTCACAGTAAGAGACGAATAAATGTGTGTATTTGAGAGATGAAGTCACCAAATTACTTTAGGTAGCTTTTTCTTATGCGAATAGGCCATATGAGCACCACGTTCCAATATCAGTTCTTCTTTCTTTGCTCTTGTCTTTTCTTACAGTACGCTTTCATCCGTTCACTATGTTTCTTCTTTCTATCTTCACACCATTTCGAACCAGCCTTTTTAGCTACCCTGCCTTGGAATTCTTCCATTTCAGTACTTTTTCCCGAAAGGCTTCTCTATTGTTTAAATCTTCTGTTTTTATATTTTTCTTACTAAATCTTTTTTTACTTCGTTGACACAGCTAGTTGTGGACTTATTACTCCTCAAAATATTTGAAAATCATGTTAGCTAATCTACTATCTTTCATTCTAAATAAACGCCCAAAAAAGATGAGTCTTCTTTTTCTCATTACGTTTGAAATATTTTTTGTGGTTTTGTATATTTCGCATTACTTCGTGATTTCCAACATTCTACTATTTTGTGGCCCTAATATTTTGCTCATAATTCGCCTCTGTAGTACTTCCAATTTATCTATATTGTAGTTTAATGTCAGGCATTCACTTGCATATAAGCATTCTGGTTTCTCTACGGTAATGCCTTACTTTTGCATTTTTGGACAGGCGCTTTATAGTCTAGACGTTTTTGGTGATGCTATATACTCTCCCCATATTATGCAACCTTTCCTCTATTGCAGACTTTTCTAAAACATTTTCTTTGATTATCTCCATTAGATATTAGAATTTTTTTATCCTCTCCATTTGGCCAATATCTATTTTCAGGAATTTTGGAGCATCCTTATTGTTTGTTACAAATTTTGCTTTTCTGCAGAAATTCTTAAGCCAGTTCTGCTGGCTATTTCTTCCAGGAGATTTATTTGTGTTATAGCAGATGACACGTTTTCGGAAAGTATAGCAAAATCATCTGCAAATGCAAGACAGTAGATTTCGATCTTTTTGCTTCTTCTTCCTAACCTTATAGGCGACATGTTGAGTTCAATAAGTTTTTCGTCTCAAAGTCTTAGTGTTTTCTCTAACACATATTAAAAAGAATTGGGGATAGGCCATCTCCTTGTCGTACACCTGTTTTTTTACTTTAAAAACTGTGCCTGTAAGTGTTTCACGGATTAGGTTTGCCTGTTTAGACTTCACGCCATATTCTCGAATTATTTTGTCTACAATTTTTCTGTCAATGGATTCAAAAGCCTTTTTGAAATCCACAAACATAACTACAATGTCCTTTGAGTTAAGTAATCTGTGGCGAATTACTGACTTGAGATTAAATATTTGTTCTGAGCATGACCTTCCTTTGCTAAAACCACCTTGATATTTACCTAAATGACTACTTACTATTGTCTCTATTCTGCTTAATAAAATCTTGGAAAATACTTTATACGCTACTGGCAGTAAAGACATTCATCTGCAGTTGTTTACATCCGCTTTATTATCTTTTTTGTGGAGTGGATGTATCAAGGCAACTTTCCATTCCTCTCTGATTTTTTTCTGTTTTCTAGATTTCTTCAAAGAGTAAATTTAGCTCTTTTGCTATTTTTGGCAAGGACCACTTCAAAAGTTCAGCTGTAATAGAATCTCCTCCACCCGCTTCTTTATTTTGAGGGTTTTAATCACTTCCTCAATTTCTGCTATCGTTGGTGGTAAATCTCCGTCCAAATTTTCGTTAATATCTAAGAATTCCAATTTGTGACTTGGTTCAGGTCAGTTCAGAAGCTGATTAAAATATATTGCTAGTATTTCACAACTTTCAGTATTGCTTAAGCAAATTTTGCCGTTTTCATATTTTAAACAGATATTTGGAGTTTGGTACTCCTTTAATTTGTTCTTAAAAGTTAGATAAAAGTCAAGGCTATTATTTTTCACAAAGTTTTTGTCTATTTCCAAAAGTTTCTCCTTTTCAAAGACTCGTTTGATATTTCTGATTAACCTGGATGTTTCCTTTCTTTGTTGTTTAAATTTATCATAATCTTCAATTTTCTTTGAACATTTCCATCTTTCTCATTCTGAGCCCTTTTCGCTATGGCTTCTTCACATACTTCATTCCACCATATTTTCCTTGTGATTTTTATTGACCCAGATGTTTTCTATGCAGCATTATAAATTGCTTTGGATATTTCTTGCCAGTTGCCATATTTAGCCACTTTAATTTCATCTTGATAGTTTTAAATTGATTCTTTTGTTATAGTAAGTCTGTCGATATTAAATTTTATAAACCTTTGTGACTTTCTTTGTTCTTTATTGGGTAGGACTTTGACTTTGATTTTAAAGAGGTAATGATTAGAATCAATTTCACCATTTCTTACTACTTTCACATTCATAATTTCCATTGCATTTCTTTTGTGAAATAGCCATATGATCCAACTGAAATTCTCCTGACATTGGGTTGGGAGATATCCACTTTTTAGCTTTTGTTGGAAGTTTTCTAGAGAAGACTGACATTAGTTTCAGGTGAGAGCTTTGACACAAACTTATTAGGCTCGTACTATTTGCGTTGGTTCTCTTATGAACTGGGTGTTGTGCTACTACATTTCTAAATTTCTTTTCTCTTCCTATTTGTGCACTGAAGTCACCTAATAGTAATATGGTGTTCATCTTTGGAATTTTAGATATTTCAGTTTCTAAAAGACCCCAGAAATCCTTTGTTTTTTGTGGATTTTTGCTGCTGTCTTCATTTATTGATGAATGGCAATCAATAAGTGTGTATGTCTTCTTTTTGCTTTTAACCGATAGGAAGAGATGGATTTAAATTCTGTTACATTTCCTATTATAATTTAATGAACATAGAAAGCTGTACACAATAAGGACATCTGATTCATAATTTTGATTGCTGGTTTTCCTTTGAAGATTTGTAGTTACAGGTATCTACTACATTTTCATGTAGGAACCTTGTTTCTTGAACTACTAACATTTGAATTTTGTTTTTCTGTAGAAGTATTTCTAGTCCTTTTAGTTTACCACTCTTCATTAGAGAATTTACATTTAAGGTGCCCAGAAAGAATTTCTTTTTGAATTTTATTTTAGAAGGACTCCAAGGTTGCTCCGATTCAACCTCCTGACTGCAGTTGTTGGGAGTCCCCAGAACCCTCGCCCCCCAATGCACTGCTTGACGTAATCGTGGATTTCTCTCTCGAGTTATCACCTGGGATAGTGCATTCATTTTTCTAACTTTCCATACTACAATTGAAATTGTATTACATACAACGTAAGGAATTGATTTCCAAAATAAGATCTGATTGGCAGTCCGAAATTCGATTTTTGATTCGTCGGTCACTCCACTACGCTCTTCCGTTCTCTCCACCGTTGGGAATTAAATCAGTTCCAGTTACGCCTTCGAGACCGTTGGCCACGTTTTACTTGTAACCCTAGGCAGAGTAGTAGCAACCGGAGGCAGATGGACCCAGGTTTTTTAACGAGGTTGTTACTCTTGCCCCTTCTCTTTCCCCGTCACTAGCTAGACGGGGCCACGCGCTTGGGATCGGTGATATTCTCATAGCTTTATTTTATGACGTAAGGTTTCTGCTGTCGGTATTCATTTATTTACATCTACGCTGGGAATTTTATCTTGTTTATTCCGATATCATGTTTACAATTCTCTTGGATATGAAAACAGTTGAAAATGAGCTTTGGTCCGTAATATTTTCAGTGTGAAAAATAAAAGTATCTGCCGTAGCCAAAGGTGCACGATGATGGTGTCAGACTGTTTCTGCTGGCTGAAAAGCATGGATCCTACTAAACATAATTTGTTACATCATGAAAATTCAGTAATACCGTTTCTATATGTTTCTTAATTAGAAAGCACCGTTCAGCTTTCTATTTCTTCTGCAGTCGTAACATTTGTTGAAGTTGTTTCATAGCTTGTAAGGTGTTAGAGTGGCTTACAGAAGCTTATTACAGATGTGCTGTCATGTCTGCACTTCTTCCTTTATGTCTTATCCTCTTACAGTCTTCTTTTAGGGAACTTCCCACCATATTAAGCTATAGGGATTTCGTAACTGTATAATGAAAATAAGCTTTGTATGTTTTGTAAATTTATGCTACGACAATTTAATTACCATACTGTTTTATTAGCGTGTCAGATAACTATTTAATTTTTAACGAGATTTAATTTTTCTCTCTCTTTAATAAATAAGACCTCTGTGTTACCACCAGTTGCGTTTACGCTCACTTAAATTTTTTTGCGTGCTATTAAAACAGATGCTGTTTCGTTCCACTAAGCATCCATATGTAGCCGAGAGCTATTAAAACTCACTGGTTTTTGTTTAATTTTAGTTCCGACTTTTAACGTCGTGTTAGCAAAGACGTTGTTTCAAACGATGCACTACAGAATACATTTCACGGGTTCCGTATCAGTTAGCGCTCCGTCAAACACACGAAGGCGTTAAGTTAAACACAGACAACGATAATTTTTTAATTGTTCCTTTGCGAGTTTTTTGGGGTGCGAATAGCTTTCGTTGATTTTTGCTTCTGTATTAATGGAGAAATTCCCTAACTGTTACAGAGTTTCTCAAGCTCCTACAGAAAATGTTTCGATTGCCCACGACGAAAAAATCAATTTTGATATGTTACAGACCGCATTAACAGAATGCTCCATAGGTGCTTTCAATAAGTGAAACACAATTCTACCAACTTCATATAACTGAAAGTACGCTTTTGCTTGTGGAGATATGTCTGGTGGCTGCAAATAAATAATTTCAACTGAAATTATAGAAAGGTAAGCAACAGTAGCATAAAAATTTTGTGTAATGTTACTAAATTTCCAGAGACAAGTCTGAACTGAAAAAATTAAGCTGAGTCAGTGTAGGAAGAACGTGCAGAGATCTCTTACTTCCTTTATTTTTTATTTGTTTCGACAACTGCCGTACGTCCGTCTATCGCACCGATATAGTACCATTCTTAACACAATTGATACTTTCGTTTTATTTAGTATTGTGCCTCGTTTGGACAATGATGGGAAAGGGAATAGGCCATGACTTTTCACAGGAATATTCGCAGAATCCACCTGTAGTGATATTACGAACTAGGGAAAATCTAAATCTGGGTGGAGGGTGTCGCGCCCGCACAAAGCTTATTAATCTGAGGTTTTGCTGCTACAAAAAGATACACACGTACAACTTCTAACAACCCTACCACAACAAAGGTCAAAAATTAATTATGATTGTAGTGTTGCTCACGCTGCTAAATATTGCATTTTCGGGCAACAATAAAGTTATATTATGTGGCAGGTGTCATAAGAGCACAGTTAATAAAGTCATTTCTTGAAATAATGGATAAACTAGGCACTCATTTTTTCGTGTTTCCCACGCTGGTCTCGTTGTGAACTCACGGCTCAATCGTCAAAAATCTAGTTAGTGATGATCCCAAGCTCGGATGCAAAGAGGCCTAGGTGTTATTATGCGATATTCAAAAGTTTTATAGATGTGCTTCATAAACCATTCTTGAAGATTAAACTTTTGCAAGTTAGGACAATGGTGATGTAAAAAAGTAACCAGCACTCCGATTTTAAGTTACACTTCTTTTTTATTACTTTTGTTGCAATATCACGTAACTCGTTCCAAAACATCACTTTACAATATAAAACATACTTGAAAATATCTTCCTCACTGTTAAAATTCACATTTCATAAACTGACTACAATTTGCGTCTTTTTAACATGACGACCAAAGCTTGACTCCCTAATAACCGCTTACGCGCACAAAAATCAGAGTTACAAGTACGTCAATGACCATAGTGACAAAAGAAAGAATACACATAAAAATAATATCATTGCAATATATACATATCGATGTATCGAAGTACCTCTACATTAACGAAAGCAAATCTCAATGTTGTCTCAGAAATATGTTAACTACTTTACAGAAACACAGTAGAATATTGCTGGTATCGAGAGGTTGAGGTGAGGTGCCGCAATGGTTACGTAATTCAAGTACCATTATAACGGGAAAGGGAATAGGCCATGACTTTTCACAGGAGTATTCGCAGAATCCACCTGTAGTGATATTGCGAACTAGGGAAAATCTAAATCTGGGTGATCGGATAGGTATTTGAAATTTTGCAGTTCAGAATGAGCGTGTCGCACCCGCACAAATCTTATTAATCTGAGGTTTTGCTGCTACAAAAAGATACACACGTACAACTGTAAAACTGACAAGAAATAATATAGGAGCGTCGGCTGCGAAAATTCAAGCAAAATGCATGTTATTTACGGGATATTATTTTCCCGTTCCTTACAGTACAACTGTCTCCTATTTCGCACGTAATCGTCCCTGTGAAATTGAAAGAAAACTGTTATTCTTTCCAGATCTTGATTGCACGGACTCCCATCGCCCTGAAAATTGCAAGCCACTTCCTAGAGACGGTGGCGAAAGAAACTCGGCTGAGCTTTTCCGCGAATGCGACAATGGTACACCATTATTTCCGAACTCCTCAGAGCTGGTGCGCGGCGCGGAACCGAGCGCCTCTTCAGAACATATGCGCTGCATTAAGAGCGTCATTTGAGAAGACTTCTGGCGGCAAGCCGACAGGAGTATCAGCGAACAAGGCGATGTTTCATCTCAAATCACGTACAAGGGGCCGCTTCAGACTTTGTGGGAACACTTAACACGAGGCTGGCCCTTCCCTCTCGCATCCCTCTTACGAGGGCGCGCGGCTCTGACACGCCCCAGAGCAGAGTGCTCGCTTAACACGTCGGCCAAGCTCTGCCACGGAAGCGCTAAATGGAAATTACGACGTCTAAAATACTTACCGAGTGAGGTGGAGTAATAAGTCTCTACAGTCATCAAATTCTCTGATATTCTTCTTACATCCCGCTTTTGCATTGTTGAAAAATGTTGATATACCCTTTCTGGTGTCCCTTCTTTTTGTTTACGCCAGCACGCTTCGTTGGTGATAGTGTCCGGGGTGTAATATTTCTGGCTTATTCAGCCATCATATTAGGCTCAAGGAAACTATTCCCAGGGCAGCGGAGATGCAAGAAGCATAGAGATGACGCAATGTGGTATGAGGTACCCGTGAGAAAGACCGCCTGCATGATGCTGCTGTTCTGCGATTGGCTGCTGTGTTCGGTGGTAGGGCGCCAAAACGTTAAACTTTACTTGCTATTATTAATTAAACCTGTCATCCAAATTACTTCATTTTTTAAATAAATATCTCTTAACAGCCAGCTATCAATCAGTCATTTCAAAATTATTAAAATCAAAGTATTACTAAAACAAAAGACTGATGATATTACTGCCGATCACTTCGGCGGCGTTCGGGTCACGCCTTGCTGGCTTGGCGCGGGAAGTGTCTCGGGCAGTCCGGCTCTCCAGTTCTGACCGTTCCAGTAGACAGACATGTTGTCTGTTATAGCAGTATTTGTTTCATGCAATTTTATTTACTACAGTTCCGACCGTCGCTAGGTACAGACATGTTGTCTGTAATAGTAGTATTTGATTCATGTAATTTCATTCTCCAGTTCTGACGTTTCCAGTAGACAGACATATTGTCTGTGGCAGGATGTATTTCATGTTATTTTATCCAGATATAATGATTGTGGAAAGATATGTTCAATACGTTGTGATCAAGAATAGTTTCTCGTGTCTATGTCAATAAAAAACGTGAGTGGCATCCCAAATGAGTTATAGTTTATTCGTAGCAGCAGTTCCTTGCGAAGTTAATTTCAGCCTCAAGAAAAAGAATCCACGACCTGCGTGCTGTTTTCTGCGCTGGGGACATCATGATGATGAAGAAAACAGGTTAGTGAAGTGTACAAGAACTTACGTATTCCACACAGGGCGGTGGAAACAACTAGGCACCTCAGGTGTACTACATTCACAGTACAAATGTGCTCAGTGACACGTCATTTGCAGTAATGCAGAGGAGGTAAGGAAAGATGAAAGTATTAACACTATCTCACTTTTATTCCTTTTTCTTGCCGCAAGGGGAGTGGAAATGTTAAAAGTTCTAGTCAGATCTCACTTTTTCCGGGAGAACCAAAATATAATGTATCTCGATTTACAAATAACTCATTTGTGTCCAAACAAAATTGAGGTGGTTTTCTTATACCATAGAATTATACTGTCTGCCACAGTACTGCAAAAACCAAGGAGAAAAATTAGAAAATGAATAACGTATGATGAAAGTTCTAGGCACCATACCAGGAAACTGACTCGTTCCAAATTTCAACAAGAAAATTTTTGTTTCAGATATAATTAACACTAAGGCACCACACTTTTTTGTGACAGTATGCGACGGCGCGGTTCTTTCCGTCCCTTTGCGACAGACCTGCACCTACCTGTGAACATTGTCTCAGCAGATCATCAGTAGGGAAGCCGAGTGAAACCTACTGTAATTCGACGTGAAACAGGCTGCAATTAAGGTCACTAATCTACGTTTCGGGAGAAAGTTTTCATATGAAATGAAAGGCTGGAAATTTTGTCCTCAATTAATATATTCTGTAAATTAGGTGAACAAATATCACTGCCAAGCCCGTGCTAGTCTTAACACAGTCACTCACAATCCCTTTCACACACGTTGGCAAGTTTATGGTGTTGCATTTCCCGAAAATATAATAGCTATAAAAATACTGATTGTTTTAGATCGATAATGCTCGCCAAATATTAAGTCTGTCGGTACCAAATGCAGTCACAGATTTTTATCCACCGACCTGCTCAATACGCCACGCGGAATGTATGTCTTTTCTCGTCACAAAATTCACTTAAAAATTCTGAAATTTCTACACTCACATCGGAATAATTATGCCGTCACTTTCCAACACTTTTGATGTATGAAACACTGCTAGATCCGGCAACTTATCATTTCCATCGGAACTACTATTACACTCGTCCGATCTGTTTCATGGCTAGGTTTCGACTCATCACTAGAATACTCCAAGTCTTCTCTACCAGCAGAGAAAGGCGCGCGAAGAATATTGCTTTACCATTGGTCAGTTTACTTAACAGCCAATAGCAAAACAACATTCTCCCGCGTCAGTCCGCGCTTTTCATCCATAACCAATGGCAAAATAGTAAACCTAACGACTGCGCCTTTTACCGACGTAATTATCTAATATGCCGAAGTTTTGCTTATGCATAAAGATATTTACTATTGTTATTTATACCTTTACCATAAACTTACTTTACAAAACTATTCTACAAAAGTCCCCTTTGTCCATATCCATACTTCTTCGAAATGTTCCCACACTAAATCCTACTACACAACTCGTTAAACAATTATCTTCATATTAACCTTAAATCACACTCACGCATCATTCATACTGCTAAAACACATTTATAACATTTTACATACACAAAAAGACATAATAACACTTTATGAATGTACTAGAACAGTTTATGAAAAACATTCTATTACTTCAGTGCACTCTAGTGGGCACAATCGAAAATAAAATCACAGTCCCCCTATCCAATATCGTCCTCTATCGGCTGATACATAAACTACGAGCGCATCCAGTCTCGCGTCACCATCTGTCACTCTCCAGCTCTGAGACACATCTCCCACTTAACCGCCTCCAAGGCAGGATCGTTATACGGCGCTACGCCTCAAGTACAAGGACAGAAATCCAGAAGTAATCTTTTACTAGTACAACTGTAGTCAAGAAAAACCATTTCATGTATCTTTTAAATTTTTTACAAGATAATAACAAATTAAATTCGAGGAAAAATCTATTTTTTGGCTTATGTTTATTACACAACTCCATTCTTTGGATTAGATATTGCAAATATTGCTGCAGCACACCCTGAGCTGTTGAGGAAGAAATGGCAACATCGTGACAGGTGTTTCTGTTTTGCGACTGATAAACATAGTTGGTCTCTGAGATGAAGTACGGCATGGCACACATCAGCCGTGGTCTTTCCTGTTTTGAATACTTTGACATATTTCCATTCTTCTGTTTCAGGATTAGAATTTTTAATAGCTATTGGAAATGAATGAGTATGGGACGTTTTGATCATTCTGCAGTTGATCTTTACACACCTGTATAGACAACAATGTTTGAGCAAAAACTTTAAAATCACATAAGGCAGTTGCAATCATTGGAATTACATGGATTTAGCTGACTCAAGAATGTTGTGTAAATTTTGGGGAACTAAGGCCTTGCTTAACTTTCTTTCTTTCTCTGTAACTGCAAAATCTTTATCGCAACTCGAAAAGCTGTAATCACTCACCAACAACCTGTGTGGTATTTACGCTAACTATTCTAACCTCACCATAACCATCGTTAAAAACCATGTGGACTTGACGCATGGCACTTCGAACTACAGAGGGAAGCACTGCTTTGCACAAATACTGTGCGCCATCTAGTAAAGAATGTCTGAAACATTTTCTCCATCATTCGGCATTTTGGACAAGTCTAAATGCACGCAACAGGGTACTGAGAACACTGTAACACTGAGAACGAGATTTTTGAAAAATAGAACGTTGAACACATCAAATTTTCAACTCCTCAGTTAGTTTGTTTGCATGGCCATCATCCGTAGCAAGCACAGAAAGATTCGGTTTGTAAAGAAAACCCACCTTTTTCCTGCTGCAATGTATCTTGATTGTTCCAGACGCGTTTCACCTTTTACTTTTCAGCATCGTCAGTGGAATCTTGAATGATGCAATGTTGTTTGGATATGCGATATTTGTAGATTATAAAACAGTACACGTCTTATTTTTTACGTAAAAAAGTGATCGCTTACAGTTATTGGAGTTTTTGGCTGGCATCTGCGTTTCCTCTCATCTAGTTAAATGCTGGAGTTCGCACTATAACTTCACTTACGAAACATAAGCAAATATCCACGTTAGGAACTTTTTTTCTTCACAATATTCATGTTACTTGCGCTAATTGCTGTGGAGCACTATTATTGTTCTGTCACTAGCCGTATGTATTTTACCGAAAACTGTGATTTAAAGTCGTAACTACTTTGTGTTTACTTTATGTTTGATTTATTTATGCGCATCTTGTCAACCTAACGAAGTATATCCTGAAAATTTACGTGTATTCATTTCTGTTCTCTCTCTCTCTCTCTCTCTCTCTCTCTCACACACACACACACACACATACAGACAGGTATAAAGAGAACAGAAACGGACACACATTAGTTTACAGCATAATTTCGTTAGGTTGATGACATGCATTTAAGCAAACCAAACAGGAAGAGACATAAAGTGAACACACATTAGTTACGACATTAAGTCACGGTTTTCGGTAAAATATCTACAGCTAAAGACAGAAGAATAATAGTCCACAGAAATTACCGTAAAGAACATGAAAATTGTGAGGAAGTTCGTAATGTGAAAATGTGCTTATGATTCGTATGTGAAGTTACAGTGCGACCTCCAGTATGTGACCAGATGAGAGGAAACGCAGATTCCAGCCACAAACTCTTGTAACTTTAACTAATCATTTATTTACGTAAAAATAAGACATGAATTGTTTTATAATCTACAAACATCGCATATCAAAACAAAAATGTGTCATTCTACATTCCACTGACGATGCCTTAAAGAAAAGGCGAAACGCGTCTGTAACAGACAAAATACTTTGCAGCAAGAAAAATGCGGTTTTTCTTCACAAAACGAATCTTCAGTTAGTCGTCAAATAATGTAACGACCCATATAAAAAATAAAGCTACGTTTTGTATCAAAATCAGACGAAGAAAATGCAAAGATGTCCGTAAAAAGCTAAACCGACAGGAAACTGGATCCCTTCATCTCCAGAAGAAAATAAGCGATTTAAAGTGAGAAATAATTTGGAGGACGCTTAACACACATTATTCGAAACAGAGAAAAGTGTAAAACTTGGTAATAAAATTCGTTTTCTGTCTTTTAAAAAGCGTTTTTACTTTGCCAAGGTAAATTTCGAAACACAGCTTCAATAATTAAGTTCATTTCATAACTGAAGGCCTGGGTGATGATGCTGTGTTTGGATATGAGCATTGGAAACCTAAAAACGTATTTATAAGACAGTAAACGGATTTTATTATTAGGTTTCCCATAAGTTTCACTGTTCAGGTTTGCCAAGGATGGCCACATTGGCTACCATGAAGGAAAAACACAAATTAAACTAATCTGTAACCACCCCCATTCTATTGGTGCTGAATACTTGTAAGCCTCACTCTACATCTCAATAAAATACATCAGCGCTATTACAGGGTGTTACAAAAAGGTACGACCAAACTTTCAGGAAACATTCCTCACACACAAATAAAGAAAAGATGTTATGTGGACATGTGTCCGGAAACGCTTAATTTCCATGTTAGAGCTCATTTTAGTTTCGTCAGTATGTACTGTACTTCCTTGATTCACCGCCAGTTGGCCCAATTGAAGGAAGGTAATGCTGACTTCGGTGCTTGTGTTGACATGCGACTCATTGCTCTACAGTACTAGCATCAAGCACATCAGTACGTAGCATCAACAGGTTAGTGTTCATCACGAACGTGGTTTTGCAGTCAGTGCAATGTTTACAAGTGCGGAGTTGGCAGATGCCCATTTGATGTATGGATTAGCACGGGACAATTAGCCGTGGCGCGGTACGTTTGTATCGAGACAGATTTCCAGAACGAAGGTGTCCCGACAGGAAGACGTTCGAAGCAATTGATCGGCGCCTTAGGGAGCACAGAACATTCCAGCCTATGACTCGCGACTGGGGAAGACCTAGAACGACGAGGACACCTGCAATGGACGAGGCAATTCTTCGTGCAGTTGACGATAACCCTTATGTCAGAGTCAGAGAAGTTGCTGCTGTATAAGGTAACGTTGACCACGTCACTGTATGGAGAGTGCTACGGGAGAACCAGTTGTTTCCGTACCATGTACAGTGCGTGCAGACACTATCAGCAGCTGATTGGCCTCCACGGGTACACTTCTGCGAATGGTTCATCCAACAATGTGTCAATCCTCATTTCAGTGCAAATGTTCTCTTTACGGATGAGGCTTCATTCCAGCGTGATCAAATTGTAAATTTTCACAATCAACATGTGTGGGCTGACGAGAATCCGCACGCAATTGTGCAATCACGTAATCAACACAGATTTTCTGTGAACATTTGGGCAGGCATTGTTGGTGATGTCTTGATTGGGCCCCATGTTCTTCCGCCTACGCTCAATGGAGCACGTTATCATGATTTCATACGGGATACTCTACCTGTGCTGCTAGAACATGTGCCTTTACAAGTACGACACAACATGTGGTTCATGCACGATGGAGCTTCTGCACATTTCAGTCGAAGTGTTCGTACGCTTCTCAACAACAGATTCGGTGACCGATGGATTGGTAGAGGCGGACCAATTCCATGGCCTCCACGCTCTCCTGACCTCAACCCTCTTGACTTTCATTTATGGGGGCATTTGAAAGCTCTTGTCTACGCAACCCCGGTACCAAATGTAGAGACTCTTCGTGCTCGTATTTGGACGGCTGTGATACAATACGCCATTCTCCAAGGCTGCATCAGCGCATCAGGGATTCCATGCGACGGAGGGTGGATGCATGTATCATCGCTAACGTAGGACATTTTGAACATTTCCTGTAACAAAGTGTTTGAAGTCACGCTGGTACGTTCTGTTGCTGTGTGTTTCCATTCCATGATTAATGTGATGTGAAGAGAAGTAATAATATGAGCTCTAACATGGAAAGTAAGCGTTTCCGGACACATGTCCACATAACATATTTTCTTTCTTTGTGTGTGAGGAATGTTTCCTGAAAGTTTGACCGTACCTTTTTGTAACACCCAGTATAAAAAAAATAAACTAATAGTGTTCACATGAGGCGAATTTTCAAAACACCAAATTTTTCATACCTCTCTATTTTTTATGTGGAAAGTCTTACAGCTTTTTAAATGAAACAAACGTTATCTTTATTCTTAATGTGTACATATCTGGAGCCCCTTGGCGCTGGAAGATTCCGAACTGTAGCGTATACCATGGCAGTGTATAACGTAATTATGTCGTTGCGTGAGAAACAGAATGCTGTAATCGAGATTCGAATTCGATAAGTTCGTCCACATATGGAGCACCCTCTCTTTCAGCATGACATGTTCGACTACACACGAGAGATGCGACATTTGCAACAATCCGACGCATTAGGTTCACTGACATCGATCATCCTCCATACAGTTCCGGCTAGGGCTCATCTGATTTTCATCTCTTTCCAAAACAACATCTTTGAGGACTTCCCTTTGATAGTGATAAAGCGGTAAAAGCAGAGATGTGGTTGTGGCTCCGTCAAAGAAGTCAAACATTCTACAGTGACGTTATCAACAAACTCGTCTCTCGTTGGAAAAAATGTCTTCGTCGCCAGGGTGACTATGTTGAGAAATAAATATGTAGACATGAAGAATAAAGATGTAGAGTGTTAATGATTTTTGTTTCATTAAAAAAAATTAAGAGGTTTCACATAAAAAGTTCGTAGGCATTACTTTTAAGCACGCTCTCGTAAATAACACTGAAAGTTCTTGTTTTACCAGTGACATATTGGGTCAAAGAGAGAATAAAATCTAGCAATGAATTATACAAACACTGAGGAACGCTCTAATAACGTCAAATAATGACGTTAAGTTTCCTTGCAGCTATTCAATTATCCAAGAAACTGAGAACAGCGTATAAAATTCTTTAAAAATTAAAGCATATTACTCCAGTTATTTGCTAACACCTGTTTGTTCTTTCCTTCCTTAAGGAAAATATTTTAAACGCCTCATAGAGACTGTTTACCATTCCAGTTCAAAGTTTTTGCTGTGCTCTGTTATTTCGTGTCTTACAGCCGTCGGTAACTCTGTATCAGAGCTCGTTTTTATCCTTCGTGTATCGTATGGATTTTTCATTTAGTTGAAAAAATTCAATTTGCGTGTCTCTTCTTTCAGACGACAGCCTCCGCTTTAATTCTAATGCCGTTAATTAAAGATCAAACGCAATAAATTTTGGTAGCGACGTATGCTGGGATCTGGTGCAGAAATCCAATCATACCTGGAAAACGTTGTAAAGTAGTATAAAAGCTTCAATTTACTGTCACTAATTGAGCAGAAGTCCCCATATTCAAGTATTATAAAATCAGCAGCCTTCATTACGAACCAGAATATTCTGTTTTACTGGCATAGGACGCCCTCCAAATGAACGTGTTACGTTCAACAGCCCGCGGTTCTAGTTCCTGTAATTAAATTGCATCGTTTCAGAGGCTCCTGCTGTTGCACAGAAGTTTGCATGGATTTGTAATTACCTCTTATAATCAAATAAAATATTTATATTTTTTACAGATCAGTAGCTGGGATGCTAACATGCCTAATAACTGTTCATCATCTCATGTAATATAAAGTAACTTAGTTTTCGGTAGCGTACATCAGTTTGAATAACTATTTTACTATCATTAGAAACGCTGTGTCCTAATTTATTAAATACCAATACATGCTATAAGTGTTCATAAGAAGTTAAAATTATGGCTTTCTTATTTACTATAATTCAGCACACATATTCTCAACATACCTAGCAGTTTTAACACATCAAAATACAGCAGAAGCAATATAGTATCAAGTAAAAGAGGATTTAGTTTTACGGTGATATTTTATATTTGCGCAGACTGTTACCTGACATGCGTGTGTAAGTGCTATTTTCAAACATTCGTCTTCGTGAAAACAGCATCACTACGAGGCAACCGCGAGTAAAGAATAAGATTTACGCCAGTTCATATTGGCAATGACAAAGTAAATGAATGACTGCATGGAAACAAACGACTGAATTTACACACTAATTCAGCTTTATTGGTCACACTAAATCACCATTTCTTTTAGCGTCTTTGGCCTATTATCAGGCAGTTCGTGTGTTCTGGGACAGAATCATTGAGGCAATTTATCTCGTTATACGAGGGGCGTCCAGTAAGTAATGCAACACTTTTTTTTCTGAAAACAGGTTGATTTCATTCAGGATTCCAGTACACTTTTTTCCGCACTTATTTGGCTATAAACATAATTTGGCTACAACGCGATCTCCATCCGATGTGACGGCCTTCCGCCACTTTACTTGGAGGACCTGTATGCTCGTGTGGTACAACTCTACTGTTCGACGTCGGACCCAGCGTCTTGCTGTGCCAGTAATCTCCCCATCATCCTCGTACTGATTCCCGTGGAGTGCGTCCTTCTTTGGGCCAAACGGATGGAAGTTTTCTGTTAGGAGGCCAGGAACCCAGCGGGGACACAACTCTGAGGATCTCAGCTAGTGAACAAGTATGTCAGCACCACCAACAGACACGGCCAGTTGAGCAGCCAGGTGTTTGCGTGTGATCCGTCGACCAGCTTGAATGAGAGTGTCCGCACGTTCTGACATTGCATGAGTCACAGGTATGCGCAGCCGTCCGGCACGCGATCGGACAGGTTTGCGCTACCTTGTTGTGATGATAACAGACACTTCGCCCAACGACTCACCGTGCTTTTGTTCACTACCATGTCTTCGTAGAAATTCTGTAAGCGCCTATGAATATTTGCGATGCTCTTGTTTTCCGCCAAAATAAGCTCAATTATAGCTCTCTTCTTGGAACGAATCTCCGTTACAGATGCCACTTTGAAGGCTACGTATAGTGTCGCCACCTAACGGAACTTCAAAAACTATACGGGCTGAAGCGGGAATATCCCACGATGTCCCATAACAAATTCATAGTTTTTTCAATCGAAATTGGCAGAGAAAATAATGTGTTGCATTACTTGTTTAAAGCCGTCGTATAATGTTTCCGACCTGCTCAACTTGGAGTCAATAACTGGTGAACCAATTACAGCACATTGGTACTGCCAAGTGACAGTATGGACGTTCAGTGGAGGTAGACAAAATATCTGCTGTGTCGTGAAAGTAACTTGAACGACGTGGGTACAAGGTCGTTCTCTAGTTGGAATATGCACATATTACCAATTTAATCTGATTGTTATGCAGTGTTATTTCCGTCCCGCCGACATCAAGGTTTAGTTGTTCTCTGCACGCCATGAGGCAGTAACATCTTTGTAGAACCGTGGAAATCAATTATCACTTTAACAGTAACCAATAACTCTCAGTGACTGGTCCGCGCAGGTTTCAAGCTCTTGCGTTCTTCTCGATAGCATTCCAGATGAGCTCGAAATGTCTGATATTAGAAAATTTCGAGACCGAAGAAATATCTTCATTTTTGCGGAATGCTCCAACTGAATTTCATACAGTTTAAGGAACGTCTGGGTGGCGTACAGGACAGTAGTGTGATGTTTCAGACCAACAACCGGATGCACATAATTCGTTAGTGAGTCTCTGCATAAAATATTAATGAGGAACTATGAAAATAGCATGAGTCCAATTCTGACACACACAAATATTGCCCATAATAGGCAGCCACGAGTGGCCTGAAATATATCCCACTGATAAGAAAGACCTGTATCTGCATGCTCTTTACGGTTCAGCCATACTAATATCTATTATCATACATTGCTCTATGGACTCTTACCTATTATTCGAGGGTACAACAGAAATGTTCACTCTCATATTCTAATGTCTGTGCCCTGTAACAGACATTTATCAGAAGAGCGCGTCAGAATTTATAACTTCTCTGATGATCCTGAATAATATGGCTGCTCGGACGTTTCTATCCAGCACTAAATTGCTGTGTAACGTGTTACAACTGCCAGTTGTTGTAATTAAAATCAGCCGAAAACGATACCTATGTTTGATCCATACGTTTTGACCACAGCAGTTGAATTTAGTCTAGCGGAATCACCGAATAAAGATTCTCACAGTTGACCTTGGCCTTACAGGGAAATGGTTAGATTTATGTCGAAACGAACCTTGTTATTTGATACTCATCGTTCAAATTAGTTAAAATCCACATTCTAAATTTGAGCTGCCAATATGACCTAGAAGATGCTGAGAAAAATTAGGAAAGTGTCATTTTTTGCATTGTTTCCGTCGTTGAAACAGCGTAGTGTACTCCTTGAATTCTATCGCCGCGTGACGTCGTGTTCTCTTGTCACCGCTGCTGTTAGCTTGGGGGCGAACTCTTGAGTCTCCAGTTCGCCGAGACTGTAATATTATCAACTATCTATGGAGAAACGAAAGTACAATTTTATCCATAAATTTCTTTACAAATTGGTGTGGAGTATAACAAGTAAACACAAAGTTTCCGGCATGTCAGCATTACCTTTATTCCTTGTAACTATTGAAAAAGTATGGAATATTGGTGCTGGGTTCGAACTTTATATTTTTTGTGCACCATGAACATATGATTTAGGAAAAAAATTGACAGTCTCGGGAGTCACGCCGTGACGTAGTCATTGTTAGACAAAATGGGCCGAGTTAGGATTGGGCTATCGGTATATTCTGAAGATTGCACCGAGGAAAGGAAAACTGATATGGTACTAGCGATTGCAATCTGATAATATTGTCGCGGTGGTAGAATCCAAATTTCAGTGACCCCTTCATAATAATCTTCTCTGTTAATGTTCTTTAAAACGCCCTCCACTGACGGAAAAATTCTATGTCTAATCGTCGGTTCATTCGTCGCACTTAGAAGATTCCAATGTATCTTTACTTCTTTGTTAATGTGAGCCTCAAATGCGGCAGTTAATCATTATGAACTTTTATGACTAACCAAGAATGTAGAAGAACAGGAGATTTATTTCCACAAAACGAAAGAGAAGCGTGAGGCATGAAAAGAATACGGTTTTCACTGTCCATTTTTCCAGACTGATGAGTGTACCACAAGATAGTCTGCGCAGATCATTGATCTCTTCACACGCGTTACAAAATTTCCGTTTGATTCTTAAAGAAAAACGCATTGCACAGATAACAAAGATCCGTACAGACTGCTTACGGGCAATATTGTGCGTGAATGTGTGATCGCAGTCGTTGACTGCGCAGTCGACTCTGTATGATTTTCCCCTGGAGTAAAAGCGTCTTTTCAGCTCGTATTTCTTTTTCAAAACTGGACTGATCTGTACTAGAATCACAAGACTCACTAAAACTAGCAGTCTTATTATGCTTTATACATTTGTAATAAAATCATCGATCACTTCATTTTGAGTGACCTCATTCCCCAACCTGTTCCTCAATACAAATTTTATCTTTCTAACCACAATGTTATGATAGTTTCTTGCAACGCCAAATCCAAATATGAGAAACTGTGACATATTTCTCGCCTATGTCGTTAGCAATATCTTAAGCCTAGTCACGCAATGTGCTATCGCTAAAACGAAGTTACTTTAGTCTGGTTTTAGAGAGAGAGAGAGAGAGAGAAAAAAAGACTCACGTTTAACGCATTATATCCCATCGGTTCTTGTGCCTTTCTCAAACATCGTTTTCACACCTGTTCAGTTTATGTTCAGAACTACCAAAGGGTAATTCCTCGTAATGATACTCATAGGCGTTTCTTACAGGTGACAATTATTGGACTATATGAAATAAAATCGTCATAACTTCTGAACAGTTTGCGTTAGAATGTTCAAACTGGATGGTTGGCTGCGGGGCATGATTGGAATTAATATGCACTGCACGGTTTGGTTTAGCGGTGAAGCCCTCTTTCATTTGGATGCGTTTGTCAGTAAGCTATATTGGAGCATTTGGGGGACTGGGAATCCGTATTTCGTGACCGAGAGGTCTCTTCACCCTCAAGGGGTGACTGTTGGATGCGCAATTTCCAGTCACGGAGCAATTGGTGCCATATTCCTTGATGGCACGGTGACTGGCGAACGGTACGCGAAAATTTGGAAGATGATTTCATCCGTATCATCCAAAATTACCCTGATTTCTACAAGATATGATTCATGCAAGACGGAACTCGACCCCATTGAAGCAGGAAAGTGACTGATGTCCAGGAAGAACACTTTGTGGCCGCGTTCTGGCTCTGGGATACCCAGAAACCACTGGCATGAGCCGCTATATTCTCCGGATCTGAACACATGCGACTCCTTTTTGTGGGGCTATATTAAAGACAAGGTGTACAGCAATAACCCCAAATCCATTTGCTGAGCTGAAAACAGCCATTCAGGAGGTCATCGACAGCATCGATGTTCCGACACTTTAGCGGGTCATGCAGAATTTCGCTCGTCGTCCGCCACATCATCGCCACATCGAACACGTCATAACCTAAATCCGAATATCTGTAGTGACACTTACATGTTGAATAAAGGGTGTGCACGCCATAGTTTGCAACTAATTTACTTTTTTTCATATAGTTCAATAATACTTTTGTCCACACAATACACCACCGTTTGTTCTTTGTCTGATAAGGTAATTTTAGTTCTTGGCATTTCTTTCGGAGATGACTAATAATTAAATGTGGAACTGTGATGTAGACTGGTTAGAAGCATCTCTCCATGATACTCCAGCCTGCGCAAGTCTCTTAATCTACGTATAACTACAGCAACCTACATTCATTTGAACCTACTTCCACACCTGTCTCTTGGTTCTCTCTACAATTTTTACTCCCCATATTTCCCTCCAATAATGATTCATTAATGTTTCAGAATGTGTCTTATCAACCGACTGTGGCACTATCAGTCGAAAAATATTCACGATGACAACATATTTCAGATTTTCGTCGTCGGTGGATTCACAGTCTGCAATATGAAGTATTATGGTCGTTCCTAAGCCCATATACTGAGGTGACAAAAGTCATGGGATAGTGATATGCACATTTACAGATGGCAACAATTTCGCGTACAAAAAGTATAAAAGGGCAATGCATTGACGGAGCTGTTGTTTGTACTCAGACGATTCATGTGAAAAGCTTTCCGACGTGATAATACCGGAACGACGGGAATTACCAGATTCCGAACGCGGAATGGTAACTGGAGCTAGACGCATGAGACATTGCATTTCGGAAATCGTTAGGGAATTCACTATTCCCGGATCCACGGTGTCAAGAGCGTGCCGACAGTACAAAATTTAAGGCATTACCTCTCACCATGGACAACGCAGTGGCTGACGGTCTTCACTTAACAACCGAGAGCAGCGACGTTTGCATAGAGTTGTCAGTGATAACAGACATGCAACACCGCGTGAAAAACCCACAGAAATCACTGTGGGATTTGGCCATCCAAATTGCCAGATATCAATCCCATCAAACATTTATGGGACCAATCAAAAAAATGGTTCAAATGGCTCTGAGCACTATGGGACTTAACATCTGTGGTCATCAGTCCCCTAGAACTTAGAACTACTTAAACCTAACTAACCTAAGGACATCACACACATCCATGCCCGAGGCAGGATTCGAACCTGCGACCGTAGCAGTCGCGCGGTTTCGGACTGAGCGCCTAGAACCGCTAGACCACCGCGGCCGGCTGGGATTAATCCTACAACACTTTCGCAGTTATGGACATAATCTTCATGCGTGTTTTCCGCTGATGGATTCAGCTGGCAAAACATTCACAGGGTTCCCCGTTCACCTGCGAGGCGAGATTGACTATATAGATTATTTTTTTAAACTCGAAGTAGGTTCAGAAAGATGTGCTTCAAAATAATTGACAAAAATTAAAAGAAACGACCCCGAAAAACGTATATTAGTTTTCCTCTTTTGCCTAAACCATGAAGTGGTATTCCACTTCAGTGAGCTCTGCGGAGATAACAAGACGGCTGAACTTTCCTCATCATGTGCGTAACGCTCGCCTCGCCGCAACAAGAGCCAGCGAGATCCATGGGTCTCTATCTCTTAGCTGCAACGGCTACGCAAGGAATTACCCGTTTTTGTAATTTTTCTGTTAACTTCCAGTTCATTTTGACATCTGAAATTTAGCTTATGGATTTCAACTGAGATTAACCACGAGTGATAAAAAAAAACACTCGAAATTTTGACATGACAGCTCTGACCATCGCCTTATCACTGAACTATGGAACTTGCAATGTCTTCGCGACTTCAGGGAAGAAATACACTAGGTGACAAAAAGTGGAGCACTAGAAGGGGGCCGGCCGGATTGGCCGAGCGGTTCTAGGCGCTTCAGTTTGGAACCGCGCGACCGCTACGGTCGCAGGTTCGAATCCTGCCTCGGGCATGGTTGTATGTGATGTCCTTAGGTTAGTTAGGTTTAAGTAGTTCTAAGTTCTAGGGGACTGATGACCTCAGATGTTAAGTCTCATAATGCTCAGAGCCATTTTGAACTAGAAGGGGAGGAGGAAACGAATTGTAAATTCACGAGTTGTGAGGGTATGTGATTTTGTTTCTGGGCTTATAAAATAGAATCAAATTTACAAACAAACTGGCTCCGTTACCCATTTGTCAGTTTAACGTTGCACCCTCTGTTGCCTGGATGGATGCACTGATCCAATTGGAAACGGTTTCATAAAGCCGCTACATCCTCACGTGAGGTGAACTGGCCCACAGTTGTTGTAACTTGACCTCGATATCCTTATAATGCGTTAGAGCAAATGTCTAAAATTGTAAGTCCCCATTTTAGAGGTGATGTACACAATCCACTCAAAATTTCATTACATAAAATAGGGTCATGATCGAATATGTAACGATGATTGGTTGATCTTTGATATGCATACATTTTACGTTGTTATCTCTGTTCAACGTCAACTTGCATGGCAAAACTCTACCAAATACGATTATGAATGTCAACCAACTGCGAAATTGGTTGTACGTACTGTTACTCCCATACTATATTGTTCTCAGTATTTTGTCTTATGCATTGTAGATGCTTGAAAATTGCACTGATGCCTATTTCGTTATAGTAAAATAAAGACAGTAACACCTAAAACAAATACGTCATTTAAAAAAATTATAAGAACTGTGGACAAAGTTACAAAAAAGTGATGAAAGATAGATAACTTGTACGCCCCGGTAGCTTTGCCGTACAAAGGGGGCCGGGTTCGATTCCCGGCTGGGCCGGAGATTTTCTCTACTCAGGGACTGGTTGTTGTTGTGTTGTCTTCTTCATCGTAATCGTCTTGTGTTGTCCTCCTCATCATCTCACTCACCGGGGTGGCGAGAGGAAGGGCATCCAGCCGCCTGGTCAATTAACCATGCCCCGTCTGATCTTAACCATGTCGATCCTGCGAAACTGCGGGACAAAGGCACAAGGAAATGAAGAAGATGAAAGACAGACAATTTATCAGAATAATTTTTCCCTCTCTCTTTTCC
This sequence comes from Schistocerca cancellata, assembly GCF_023864275.1. NCBI lineage: Eukaryota > Metazoa > Arthropoda > Insecta > Orthoptera > Acrididae > Schistocerca > Schistocerca cancellata. The sequence goes on from NC_064629.1 coordinate 199,155,542, forward strand.
AAGTGAATATGGCACACTGGGAAAAGTATTGTTGTACCTCTGCATAAGCTTGCCGTTTCTTATTACGCCCTCGTGCTCAATATGCGAGACGTATTTTCGAGGAAATAATATGATGATGTCTCTTGTTTTAGATCGGAACATGGACGGGGTCTCCCAATGATATTGACTGGACATTTCTGTGATGTTCTCGAGCTGACAAAGCCAATCTGTCCAAAAGTATATAAACATACAAAGCCGACAAATAGTACTTAAGAATTCGTCGAACGACTGTTAGGCCACTGGACCTTTAGCAGTTTAGCAGGAAGGACCATTGCTCAAAGTTCCGTCCGACGATCCGGATCCAGACACTGCTACTCTGACTCTATTAAGCTGAACTCCGAGAGGATTTCTTTGAAAAACGACACTGCTGATTTCTTTCTCCATCTATGTCTTACGCGAGTTAGTGATTTGTCTCTAATGGTCTCGTTGTTGACGGAAATTTAAACCCTAAGCTTCCTTTCTTACTAGTGCCACATGGAGGCGGATTACCTGTTTCGCTCTTAGTTAATTATTACTAGAGCACGGAGTTCTGCATCTTCGCGTCTTAGTGCATATATATGGAATGAGTTCATTTTTAACTAATTTGTGCATATTTATGCAAATATTTTACTTTTTCGACAATGATTCTTGAAATAGAAGTATTTCACTACGATACTTTAAGAAGAAGAGAAAGACACGAGCAAATTTCTTTGTTGTTGCTCTGTTTGTGGGGAAGGAATGACTCTTATCTACCATGTTTCTAAATCCATAACAGGGCTCATAAAAGTGAAAAAATGGCTATCAAACTTGAGCGGTTCCAAATATTATATCAAAATTTGCCACTCAACAGCTTAACATAAACTAAATAGCGTTCAATAATCATGAGACAAATCTTCGAAGTTCGGTGCAGGCGTCGCATCATACGACTAGATAATGGTTTGTATTATGTTACAAACGACGCTGTCTGCCACATCTGTAACATTTCCAGGAATTAAAAAAGTGCCATTTTCAGTTAGCCTGTGACTAGTGTGCTGTACCCCGTAATTTCCGAAGCGTGAGCGTAATGCCCATATTCTCGATTGGAAGTAGTTGATTATTATTATTATGTTGCAATGTTGACATCCAAATTTTATCTAATTTAACGCCTTCCTCTTTTCTGTTAAAATTATTACGGTGTTTATAAACCTCAATAGCCTCACCATACCTGCGCGCCTGATAATGCGATGTTTTCGATATGACACTCGTCTCAGTGAATTTTACTACGTGATCGCCCTCTAGGTAAAGATGTTCCGCTACGGCCGATTTATCAATATGTCCCAGGCGACAGTTCCTCTTGTGTTCAACCAGACGAGTGTTAACACTGCTTTTTGCGGTTCCAATAGAAACCACTCCACAACTACAAGTAACAAAGAGGAATAAAACTCCTCCGTTGATCTACTGAAAGTGATTTCATATCACACATTATTCAAAGTCACGATTAAAAATCTCTCCAACCGTTGTTTGTATTTCAGATGTGAAATAGTCTTGGTATGATCAGTCTTTGCCATTTGAACAAAATCTAACAGAAACGATGTTTGTTGTCCATCGCGTAATGTATATGTTGTCCTAAAACCGACGTCCAATCTCGCCACAGTATGTGACCTAAGATTATTTGCGTATCCCTGAAGCTGATCATAAAGGCAACTCTCTTCTTCTCCCACATCCAAATTTCGTAGTGGGGGGTGGTCTTAGTTCAGTTTCATGTTGGTCCTCTCTGAGGGTGTGGTATTATTGACCATTTCATAACATGCCGCTATTACGCTAGACGTAAGATGACATTGCTGATATTATTCCACACCCTTTAAAAGTCTGCTTTTCGGTGTTTCACTCCTATTAGATGTCTTATGAAATTGGCTGACAGTTCTATACACAGAGCTTTCTTCATTTTTAATTGTGTTGCTTCCTGTAGGGAACTCAGTTCCAGATAATATATGCGCATATAACCCAATTCTAAATTTTTGTCCTCCAAACTGATGTGCGAAATTCTTAGATAGGCATCTTGTTATTGACTTCATGTTCTCTTATACACAACAGCAAGTACGTACCCTGACTTAACATAGCAGTGCGTTGGTCTAGTACGTTTTGATGGCTTGGTCCCCTTGCTTCATTGGCAAGGTGACTGAAATAAAAAAGAGTCTTAAAGGTCTTGTTTCTCAACACGAACCCCTCCTTCTGGCGGTCAAAGTAAAAACTGATAGTATAGCAACTATGTAATTTATTTTCCCAGATCCATATCCCTTGACGATATAAACAATCTGTAATTTCGTATGTTCACTTGGGTGATGTTCGCTTATTGGTGCCTGAAGTCTTTTGATTTTTCTTGTCCATTTAACTTTTGCCACATGTTGTGGATTGGTTGTAATCAGAAGACCTATTTGTACTCTATTTTTAGACTTTTGTGACCAGTCTTCAGTGAAGGAATTATTTTCAGTATTTACTTCCAGAATTTTCGACTTACGACAATTAAGCTAAGCGCTTCACTAAATTGGATGAGTTTCATTTTAGACCAATGCTGTCATGATTCCTTTGACAAGCTGATCTCCAATCTCATCTCTACCCTGATCCATTTGATTAAGCCTCGTCGGTAGATACCGAAAGAGGCCACAATGATACAATTTTGAGGAATGTAGTTTGCTACTTCGTCAGACTATCATGATTTAGGTTTTGGGGGGTATTCAACAATATTTCGAGTAAATACAAATCGTTTCCTTCTCCAATCTTTGTCCAATTCGAGCTAATGCTCCGTCACGATAAACTGATATCACGAAAGAATCATTGCAACATTGTAAAATGTGAGTCACGGAGGAGTGGTCTTCACATAAGAAGAGTGCTGTGTAATATCTTCTGTGAGGAGAGGGACACAGATTACTATTAAATGTTCGCTCTGATCATCCTACATCAGTTTCTCCAGCTGTTCTCTCCTCCTATGCCGGGTTATGCTGCACAGGAGGGGGGGCACCATTTCTATTTCCGACACCTTTTCGAAAATTTTATGAGTGCGGAACACCATCGCTAACGCTTGTTAATGTGGTAATTGCCATGCGTGATCACTTCATGCGCAAAAAGTCCCTCACCAAGCGTGCTCTAACATCGTTTAAAATTCATCGAGAGTTCATAGTGCACGCCCCAGACAGATGCGGTAAAAGGACGCTGTTGAGTGGTACACCGTCTCTTGCTGCTGGACATCACCCTGCTCGCTATCTTACATGCATATACTTTAATACTGATGTAAATGATAGTTTAACTATTCAGTTTGAGATCAATTACCAAATGCCTTGTAATGTGCTAAGCGGAATTATAGCAACGGTTCATTTGAAATTTTCTGACGTATTGTACGCCATGCTGTCTGTACCTGTGTCTGCAGTTTATTTGAAGTGACTTCTCTGGGAGACATACAGATAACTGGACTTGTCGGCAACCCTTAGTTTAACATACAAGCCAGATGCAGTGAAGATGGCTTGAACATTCTGAGCAGTACTGACAGAGTGTTGTTATGTTGAAATACAGGTCCGGGGGTGTGCGGAAAGAAGGACATTACTGTGTGCTTTGTAGCAACATCTATGGGACATCTATGGAAATATCTATGGGACACCCACAACTCGTAACTTCCGGGATTTTTTATGGTACACATAGCACACCTGCCATTCATAGATTCTACAGAGCGCGGGTAAACGTTACAATCACCAAATGCACATGTCATCATTGTCGTAACTACATTAAAATGGCACTCGTCCGACAAAACGATGTGTTGTCGGTGTGAATGCCCCAGACAGTATACAATATATTGTTGCAGGCTGAAACTTCAATGATATGAGATCACGTTCATGTGTAAGTACATGAAATGGATCGTTACACTAAGAGAACAACCAAATAGGAATGACAGGTAATAAATTTAAATTATGCTTATCCATTATGGATATTTTAGAACCATAACTGTATATTGAATGTAAATAAGTTACACAAAACTGCAACCAGTAACTTTTTTGAATAATTATGTTTTATTCCACGAACCGGTTTTCGAACCTTTTCAGGCTCATCTTCAGATGGTTTCAGGAAGTTACATCATTATTACTAGCTATGACTATAGGTTATCTGTCGATATGGATGTAAATTTAGTTTTTTATTTGCTGCGACAGTATAGGCGGCTTTTTTCGATTAGTGTCCATCTGTGTGCCTCCATTTTGATATCCGGTTGTTGTATCACTACACACACTTCCACACAAACTATATTAATTACACTCTGACAGCGAGACTTTTCCAGCATCCAGCATGCGCTTTACAACTGTTGCTTGTAACAAAGATCTTGACAGAAAGATATGGCATAGGCCTTCTTTGCACATAGATGTAATTTGTTCTTCTTTACATATATTAAGATCGATATAAGGGCAAAGTGAGAGCTCATGGCAAGCAGGATGACGATACGATGGGTATCTGTCTCCCCATAAAGCAGGAGAGCATCAGTAACGACTGTCAAACGATAGGCGAGGCGACACAGTCCTGGAGCTGTGGATTAGCGTTGTTTGAAAAATATTTGGGCCACTCATGGAGCACATAATGCATGACCTATTGTAAGATAAGGTCGTTGTGTATGTCTGCAGCGATATTAGTTGTTGTGATGAGAAAATCATCCAACGTTTGGCACCATTCCACATCGATGTGGTAACAGGAGATTTTCGTGTTGGTCAAAGCTGGGTCTGGTCTCACAGGTAGACGGAGAGAGCATCTGCATTTGTGTGCTTGTATTTAATGGCATATCTATAGGAGCCGAGTAAAAGCACGCAACGCTGGCGCCATTGTGCCATTCACTCTGGCAGCTGGGGATGTGGCCAAAAGAATGCCACTAGCGGTTCGTGGACTGTAACGAGCGGAAACTTGGTCCTGAATAGGTAGACATGGATCTTTTTAACGGCAAATGTAATCGCCAGAGCTCCTTTTTTGGATGTGCAAGTAATTATTTCGAACAGATATCAGTGTCTTCGACACACAGGCAATCCGTTGCTCAGTACCGTCATAATTTCTATATGCCATAACCATATGATGTGACGGGGGAAGGGGCTGTAAGGCATGGCGCTGAGTGCAGCAGATGCTTCAGCTGTATGAAAGCGTGGTCAGAGGTGATCGTCCACCTTTACTGAATACCTTTCTTCCTCAACTTGTTTGGTGGATGCACAGTATGGGCAGCTTGTAGCAGAAACTTCGAATAATAATTCACCCTTCCCGAAGAAGCCTGCAGCTTCTGTAAGTTTTGGGGACAGGGAAGAGAGCCAATACGTGCGATGTTGCTGTAAGTGGATTGGATCGCTTCTTTGTTGAGCAAGAGCATTTGCTCTTGAAGAAACTAGAATTTGTGTGAGTGATACTTGTCACCATCATCTCAAAACACATTAAAGAGTGTGTGGAGGTTGTGCAGGTGGTACTGACTTTAAGTGTCCATGACAATTATGTCATCGAGCTAGTTAGTGAAAGTGGGTAGAGACGTGGTTAACCGTTCCAGATATCCCTGAAACGCTGCCAGAGCAGAAGAGATCTCAGAAGGCAAGAGCTCGTATTTGTATAAGCCAAAGGTAGTGTAGATAACCATAAAGCTTTGCGACTCCTCAGCCACCAGGATGTGCAAATATGCATCGTCTAGGTCTATCTTTGTATTCACCCCTGACCAACTTTGTGAGGAGGTTCTCTGCACATGGTATGGGGTAGGTTCCCACTTGTGCCTGGGATTGAGGACTTAAAAGTCTCCACAGATCCCGAGGAAGCCATTGGGTTTGATGATCATTACCAGGAGTGTGGTCCAAGCGGTTGTTTCAACATGTTCAATCAACCCAGTATTGTGAAGGCGATCGAGTTCGTGCTTAATGGCTGCCTGAAGGGAGATGGGAATGGGCCATGCCTGAACGAAAGAAGAAATGAACCTGGAAATCTGTGGTTCACTCCAGGCTAGCTTCGAATACTGGTGCGAAAGCAGCACAAAAGTCGTTGATTTCCTGGAAGGCAACCATGTCAGAGACAACCTGAACCTGATCACTGATGGAGAATGCAATCAACGAGAACCTAACCTAACCTAACCTAAGCCAACACAACCTAACCTAGCCCATACACTAAGACACCCAGACAAAATTTGTTTCTGGCTGAGAGATTATCGACAATGAACAGCATTGTTAGCTGCGCGACACTTTTTTGTGCAGTGGTGATTATGATGTTTTTAAAGTTATTGAAACTCAGGACCTGCCCATAATGACATATCAACAGTCGGATGTCAATCATGATGATACGAACGTAAGGACAGCAAAACACCCAGTCCCCGAACAAAGAAAATCTCCGATCCGCCCGGGAATTGAAACCTCGTCCCTTCAATTAGCAATCTGTCATGTTGACTGTGCAGCTACCATGAGGACATGACTGTGACTCGACCCCAAAGAAGAATCAAAATGTCGCCATATGTGACCAACATTCGTGAGGGTGGGGGTGGAGCCCACTCACTCAGGGGAAATGAGACGAGCGTATGCAATGAAATTCACTAACGAAATGGTAGCGCTCATGTCCACCTGGAAACGAATGTCTTAATTCGCAATTGTGGGGTCGATAAACGATTTGGTAGCACAGGGATCGCACTAGGGAACAATCGCCTGAAGTTCATACACTGTAGTGTGCTGTACGTCGTCTAACTGTCCAGATAGTATACGGAAGACAATCTGGAGCTGCCCGTCTTTTACATAATAAGTGCAGTGCACGCACCGATCTGAACAGTCAGCATGCGGGTGCACTGTGAACCAGTCAGGACAAGACAGCAGGCTTCGCTGCTTACGCCGATTGGGTGTGACTGGCTGTTCAGAAGACAACAGATCAGAAATCAAATAATCACGAAACTGTCATCGGGCCAAACCCTTAAGAGTGTTTTGCCCCCCCCCCTCCCCCCCCTCTCCCATCCCCTTCCCGGTCGGGCATGATGCAGTGGCTGGACCGTTGTTACTTATGGACGAGCCACCACGCATTCATTTGCTCCCTGTGGGATGTGGGATTTTCAAAATATCTTATAAGGCAAGGATGCCCAGTTTAATAGCTGCAGTGCGTACTTCTGGATCGGGAGGCAACTGGGCCACTACATCCCGAATCTGGAAATCGGCGTGTGAGGTTTTGCAAGCCATGTCCGCAAAAGTGAAATCGCAAGCCTACTCAGTTCTTGCAAATCCGCCACACACAAGCGATACGACTGACCAGGTTGCTTATAGTATTGATGGAATTCAAGACACGATGTTGAACATTTGGAATCGTTGTGAATAGTAATTTGAAAGCAGCGTACATATCTCCTCGAACATGAGTGAGACAGAATTCGAGAAGGGATGGAACTTCTTCACTAAGAAGAACGTTTCCGGGGAAGTCTGTGACAGGAAGATCGACCACTGGAGAGCATCAGCAGAGAAAAAAAAAAAAGGGGGGGCGGCAAAGTGCCGTTTCACCCGCTGCAAATACGAGGGGAATCCGGAAAGTAAGTTCCGATCGCTCACGAAATGGAAAGCACTGCGAAAAATTGATTAAGCTTTGCACATATGTGTTGAACAGTGTCTCTAGTATGCCCGTCGATGCCTAGAAAATAGTGTCTCCCGCCAAGTCCGAAGGCCTGGTGAGAAATTTCGCTTGATGTCATGCAGCCCACATAACTTAACTGTCATAATCCTTCTTGGTACACTATTGGCTATTAAAACTGCTACACCAGGAAGATGGCGTGCTACAAACGCAAAATTTAACCGACAGGAAGAAGATGCTGTGATATGCAAATGATTACCTTTTCAGAGCATTCAGACATGGTTGGCGCCGGTGGCGACACATACAACGTGCTAACATGAGGCAAATTTTCCAACCGATTTAACATACACAAACAGCAATTGACTGGCGTTGCCTGGTGAAACGTTGTTGTGATGCCTCATGTCTGGAGGAGAATTGCGTACCATCACGTTTTCGACTTTGATAAAGGTCGGATTGCAGCCTATCGCGATTGCGGTTTATCGTATCACGACATTGCTGCTCACGTTGGTCGAGATCCAATGACTGTTAGCAGAATATGGAATCGGTGGGTTCAGGAGGGTAATACGAGACGCCGTGCCGTGCTGGATCCCAACGGCCTCGTATCACTAGCAGTCAAGATAACTGGCATCTTATCCGCATGGCTGTAACGGTTCGTGCAACCACGTCACGATCCCTGAGTCAACAGTTGGGGACGTTTGCAAGACAACAACCATCTGCGCGAACAGTTCGACGACGTGTGCAGCAGCACGGACTATCAGCTCGGAGACCATGGATGTGGTTACCCTTGATGCTGAATCACAGACAGGAGAGCCTGCGATGGTGTACTCAACGACGAACCTGGGTGCACGAATGGCAAAACGTCATTTTTTCAGATGAATCCGGGTTCTGTTTACAGCATCATGATGGTCGCATCCGTGTTTGGCGACATTGCGGTGAACGCACATTGGCAGCGTGTATTCGTCATCGCTGTACTGGCGTATCACCCGGTGTTATGGTATGGGGTGCCATTGGTTACACGTCTCGGTCACCTCTTGTTCGCACTGACGGCACTTTGAACAGTGGACGTTACATTTCAGATGTGTTACGACCCGTGGCTCTACCCTTCGTTAGATCCCTGCGAAACCCTACATTTCAGCAGGATAATGCACGACCGCATGTTGCAGGTCCTGAACGGGTCTTTCTGGATACGGAAAATGTTCGACTGCTGCCCTGGCCAGCACATTCTCCAGATCTCTCACCAATTGAAAACGTCTGGTCATTGGTGGCTGAGCAACTGGCTTGTCACAAAACGCCAGTCCCGACTCTTGATGAACTGTAGTATCGTGTTGAAGTTGCATGGGCAGCTGTACCTGTAGACGTCATCCAAACTCTGTTGGACTCAATGCCCAGGCGTATCAAGGCCGTTATTACGGCCAGAGGTGGTTGTTCTGGGTACTGATTTCTCAGGATCTATGCACCCAAATTGCGTGAAAGTGTAATCACATGTCAGTTCTAGTATAATATATTTTTCCAATGAATACCCGTTTATCATCTGCATTTCTTCTTGGCGTAGCAATTTTAATGGCCGGTAGTGTAATTTTCGGTCGCACTGTGTAGGGGCAATGAAGACGCTCCTCCAGCGTTTTCGATGGGAAGTGTTTGATTACCATCAATACACCCCGTAATTGGTTCCCGCTGAGTTTCGTTTATGCTCAGATGAACCGCTAGCTATGAAGACAACGTTTTGGCACAGAAAAAGAGCTGTAAATCAGGTAGAGAACTGGCGGAAAGCACAGGCAGCTGCTTTCTATGACGAGGCTACTGGAAAATTGGTACAACGATACGACAAATGTCTAAGTCAGAGGAGTGACTATGTACAGAAGTGGCTGGAAGGTGTAGCTAACTGTTGTAAACAAAGCATTTTTGGTTTTCACAGTGACTTCCATTTCGGAACCTTCCGAATAGCCTTCGAACGTGTCACAGTCCTCTTTGGAGTTGTTCAATGGCAGAAAGGCGGGTGGACGGCTCTCGGCATGGGATCTGATGGGTACCATGAACCTGCAGTTAATCCTTCAAAAGCTGAATTTCCTGGTGGACCAACTAATTTTGCCGGTGGAACTGAAGTTGCAGTTGCTCCTGCAAGAGCAGCTGTTGCTGTTCCACGAGCTGCACGAACTTCACGTCCCTGGGACACTGCTAACCTTCAGCCTAGAATCTCATTGACTGGAGCGCAATTGTCTTCAGTGATGAGTATTAGCTCGAAATGAGCTCTGATGACCAGTAAAGACGTGTCTGAAGATGCCCTGGCCGGTGGTGGAATACCAATCCGGCTGTCAGCAGCCATACAGCCTGACGACCAGGGGTGACGGTCTGAGGTGCCATTTCTTTTCACAGCAGCACCACATTGATTGTCATCTGCGGAATTCGTACAGCACAGTGGTATGTCGACGATATTATACTTCCCATTTTGTTGCCGTTCATGACAAGCTAGCTTGGGCTTACATTTCAGCAAGATAAACTCGCCCGCTCGCAGTGAGCGTTTCTACAGCTAGTATTCGTGCTTGCCAAACCATACCTTGGCCAGCAAGGACGATGGGTATCTCCCTAATTGAGAACGTTTGGAGCATCATGGGCAGGGCCCTCCAACCAGCTCTGGATTTAGGCACAATATCCCTCAGGAGGACATCCAACAGCTCTACCAATCAATGTCAAGTCGGATAACTGTTTGCATAAGGCCCAGATGTGGATCACATGTTCTTGAGTTGCTCAAGTTGTGAAGCTCTTTCTCCTGAATATATCATCCATTTTTGCTGAAATTGGTGAAATCATTTGTTTGTCCGTACATGTACACTACTGGCGAATAAAATTGCTAAACCAAGAAGAAGTTCAGATGATAAACGGATATTCATTGGACAAATATACTAGAACTGAAATGTGATTACATTTTCACGCAATTTGGGTGCATAGATCCTGAGAAATCAGGACCCAGAACAACCACCTCTGGCCGTAATAACGGCCTTGATACGCCTGGGCATTGAATCCAACAGAGTTTGGATGACGTCTACAGGTACAGCTGCCCATGCACCTTCAACACGATACCACAGTTCATCAAGAGTAGTGACTGGCGTATTGTGGCGAGCCAGTTGCTCGACCACCATTGACCAGACGTTTTCAATTGGTGAGAGGCCTGGAGAATGTGCTGGCCAGGACAGCAGTCGAACATTTTCTGTATCCAGAAAGGCCCATACAGCACCTGCAACATGCGGTCGTGCATTATCCTGCTGAAATGTAGGGTTTCACAGGGATCGAATGAGGGTAGAGCCACGGGTCGTAACACATCTGAAATGTAACGTCCACAGTTCAACGTGCCGTCAATGCGAACAAGAGGTGATCGAGACGTGTAACCAATGGCACCCCATATAATCACGCCGGGTGATACGCCAGTATGGCGATGACGAATACAAGCTTCCAATGTGCGCTCACTGCAATGTCGCCAAACACGGATGCGACCATCATGATGCTGTAAACAGAACCTGGATTCATCCGAAAAAATGACATGTTGCCATTTGTGCACCCAGGTTCGTCGCTGCGTACACCATAGCAGGCGCTCCTGTCTGTGATGCAGCGTCAAGGGTAACAGCAGCCGTGGTCTCCGAGCTGATAGTCCATGCTACTGCAAACGTCGTCGAACTGTTCGTGCAGATGGTTGTTGTCTTGCAAACGTCCCCATCTGTTGACTCAGGGATCGAGACGTGGCTGCACCATCCGTTACAGCCATGTGGATAAGATGCGTCTCATCTCGTCTGCTAGTGATACGAGGCTGTTGGGATCCAGCACGGCGCTCCGTATTATTCTCCTGAACCCACCGATTCCATATTCTGCTAACAGTCGTTGGAGCTCGACCAACACGAGCAGCAATGTCGCGATACGATAAACCGCATTCGCGATAGGCTACAATTCTACCTTTATCAAAGACGGAAACGTGATGGTACGCATTTCTCCTCCTTACACGAGGCATCGCAACAGCGTTTCACTAGGCAACGCCGGTCAACTGCTGTTTGTGTATGAGAAATCGGTTTGAAGCTTTCCTCACGTCAGCATGTTGTAGGTGTCGCCACCGGCGCTACCCTTGTGTGAATGCTCTGAAAAGCTAATCATTTGCATATCACAGCATCTTCTTCACGTCGGTTAAATTTCGCGTCTGTAGCACGTCATCTTCGTGGTGTAGCAATTTTAATGGCCAGTAGTGTACATCACGTCTACCGATTTCCGTCCATTTCAGATAATTCCTAAGTGGTGTGTCTTTTTATTCTCTTAGAACCTATATAATTCGGCACGGCGTTTCATTAAACCAGATGTATTTGTGGAATATTGTTTGCTTCGACCCATCTCCATATTTCAGTCATGCTTATTGTGCGGCCGCAATACTGGGTGAGTGGCCTGATGAACACGTGTCCACTTTGTGACGTGTCTAAGTAACGTGCGGTTGAACGTTGGTGTTCTGCTGAGAAGACTTTGACATTCAGAACATCAACTAGCTGGGAACTGTCTTGTTGGACTTTAGAGGCACATTATGGTGAACGTTATTGACGTAATCATCCATTATTAGTGGCCATTGCTGAACGTTTCTGCATTTGCAAGCAATTTGATGATCGACTGTCGCACATGATGCTTCACATATTCACTTGCTTTTTGACAACTTCAACGCTTAAAAAGATCTCGTAAAACCTAACACACCATCTCACTGATTCAGCCTTAGGCTACAAATCATTTCTCGTGGACAACTACTTCTATTCCATTGACGAATTTTTACTTAAAAACTGGTAGCCCAAAAAAAGAAACTTGTCTTCAAGTGTAGTTGAATGAGTAGGAATAAATTAATAATGTGTTCATTAATGTTAGCATTAATCATGTATACGTATCCTGTAAACCGACTCGTTCCACATCATTTCGATAAAAGAATCGTTCAAATGACCGATGGAATATGTAAGTAACTAACCAACTAATTAACTAATTAATTACGAGAATACTATCAGTGGCGCGCAGACGGTACAGTTCGCATACATAATCCAGATATAATGTTACTGCCGCCTGCGTGTTAGATGAGAGCTATCCCCGTCTATGCAATTTGGAACTTCATAATGGACATCGTCGATGTATTTTGTTACTAATGACCTGTGTTACCAATACACGATGGCTGACTCTCGAACTTACTAGCCGATGTTCACAAAAATTTCTTCTTCTCAACGTTTCGCCAGCACACATAGTTAGTATTTTGAACGGTTTGCTACCAGCGATTGATCTGTTGGTCTACGCCTCACTTTACGTTCACATTTTTACACCCCGATGTGATTAGCTGCCAGACTCGTTGTAGATCGAAAATGTGAATATAAATTTAGATATACCCCAGTGATCAGTGCTAGGAAACCCTTGCTAGTCACTCACACTGCCTAAACTCCGGGAAGGAGAAATATACGTGGACTGTGGGGTAATCCCCAGCAGCTGAATTCTACAAACAACAACTGCGAAAGCCTGGAAAACTGTAGCAGCAAACACTATGTACAGAAAATAACGGTACGTCCAGTTATGAGTTTTTGCGTTACATTCCCTCACTCGCAGGCAAAAAACGATAAAAGTTTGCGACCTGTTTTTCCTACTGTTGAAATCTTCGACGCAGTTCACTGCACATCGCTTTAGTCGTGTCTTGGCAGTAGACCTGGAGTTGCGCCGATCGAAAATTTATGCTATTATATAGATCTTCAGTGTGGTCGTAACATTTGTCCAGAAGTTATTACACGTTAGTTGCATTCAGATGTAGAAACATGCTAAAAATACCTTCGAATTGATACCACGATGTAAACAAAAATCTAACTTCAGCTTTGAGTACTATAACAACATACATGTTTCATTTTGCTAATGTAATACTGTTTGTCTGTGAATTCTGTCATGCACTTTTGTCACTAACAGGTAAACGTGTAATAAGTATATATTTCTATAATTATTCTTTCTTAGTGGTGTAATGTTTTAGTTACATGTGAACAAATATGAAACTACGCATACAACACGAACAAAACACTAAAGATAAACACACAGAGACAGTTGGTAACACTACACACTGTAAACGCACGGAGGCCCAACACACAATGGAAAATGCAAGTGAAGTGTTGTAATAAATGGGGGTGACAAAGAAAAATGGCTCTAAGCATTATGGGACTTAAAATCTGAGGTCATCAGTCCCCTAGACTTAGAACTACTTAAACCTAACTAATCTAAGGACATCACACACATCCTTGACCGAGGCAGGATTTGAAATGGTTCAAATGGCTCTGAGCACTATGGGACTTAACATCTGAGGTCATCAGTCCCCTAGAACTTAGAACTACTGAAACCTACCTAACCTAAGGACATCACACACACCCATGCCCGAGGCAGGATTCGAACCTGCGACCGTAGCGGTCGCGCGGTTCCGGACTGAAGCGCCTAGAACCGCATGGCCACACCGGCCGGCCAGGATTTGAACCTGCGACCGTAGCGGCAGCGCGGTTCCGGACTGAAACACCTAGAATCGCTCGGTCACAGCGGCCGGCGGGCGACAAACCACCATAACTCTGCCGCCTGGAGTATGGGGACCGAGTAAACACATCTCAGGACCAACCGTAAGTATTAACAACAATGGAAATCGTGAGTATCACCGAACGATGATTTAACTTCACGAAACTTCTGCTACAGAAGTTATATCTAACCTGAAAAATAAGAGAAAAAGACGAGAAAACGTAACATAATAACATACTTATAACGACTACATAATGCATTTATTACACGTATAAAAACAAACTTGTATTATAGGCCACTGAAGATGCTTCACAAATGAAAGAAGCAAAACGCGTATGGCAAAAAACAAGCTGCCTTTCATTTAGTTGCAAAGATGAATTATCTAACAGTTCTGGAGTATGTACTGCCTAGAAATACACTGCAGTGGCAGCAGCATAATCAGCACTACGTAATGGTTCAGATAGTCCTTCTTTGTGGGTCGTGTGTGCAGCGTTAGTCATTAATATATGCCGGCCGCGGTGGTCTAGCGGTTCTGGCGCTGCAGTCCGGAACCGCAGGACTGCTACGGTCGCAGGTTCGAATCCTGCCTCGGGCATGGGTGTGTGTCATGTCCTTAGGTTAGTTAGGTTTAAGTAGTTCTAAGTTCTAGGGGACTTATGACCTAAGATGTTGAGTCCTATAGTGCTCAGAGCCATTTGAACCATTTGAGCCATTAATATGCATTGTAGCTTCCACAGTCAACTATTCTTTAAAAAACGTTATCGTCTTCGATCTTGATTGTATTTATTACCAAACATGCATTTATTTGTACATGACAGAGAGATTTAGGTTAATGCCATTTTCAAGTGGTCGTGTACGAATCACAAATCCTACATCATATGTCTACACACATAATTTGTAGCTGCCATAACAACATAAAAACAAATCCTGTGACCAGTGCGATCTAAGAAAGTCGTTTCGTGATCGTCAAAAATTAAAGTAAATAACACTATACTGTGCGTAACAGTAAAAAATAAGATTGTGATATTAGAAACAATAACGAATTTCGATTTAGAATATTTCTCTTTTGTACACATAGTTGAAACAGACAATGATTTTATATTAAAGAAGCATACACCGAAACATTACAGTCAAATTTAATTTAACCAGCTGAAGATTTATTTGAGTGAAGTGTTTTTTAATAAGAGCGTCTGGAATATAAAGACGTATCTGCTGAAATGCCGGTAGAATAGGCTCCCGGATAAAGACGGCGAGAAGAGGGGAAGGAGGTCTCGCAACGGAGTTCCGCATTCCTGCAATTCCGCGGGGGACGGCCCCCTCTGATGAACGTCAGCCACCAGCCGCCCTACCCACGGGGAATGAAGTTGCTGTAATTCGGCAGCCCGTGTTACTACGGCGCTTGGGAGCCCTGCAGTCAGAGCTGTGGCTGCAGCACCTTGTACGCAATCGAAAGCGTTTCCTCCACACCCATTTCACGATCTACATCTACATCTATGCTCCGCAATCCACCTTACGGCATATGGTGGAGGGTAGCGTGTACCACTACTACTAGTCATTTCGTTTCCTGTTCCACTTGCAAAGAGAACAGGGGAAAGACGCTATCTACACTACTGGCCATTAAAATTGCTACACCAAGAAGAAATGCAGATGATAAACGGGTATTCATTGGACAAATATATTATACTAGAACTGACATGTGATTACATTTTCGCGCAATTTGGGTGCATAGATTCTGACAAATCAGTACCCAGAACAACCACCTCTGGCCGTAATAACGGCCTTGATGCGCCTGGGCATTGAGTCAAACAGAGTTTGGATGGCGTGTACAGGTACAGCTACCCATGCAGCTTCAACACGATACCACAGTTAATCAAGAGTAGCGACTGGCGTATTGTGACGAGACAGTTGCTCGGCCACCATTGACCAGACGTTTTCAGTTGGTGAGAGATCTGGAGAATGTGCTGGCCAGGGCAGCAGTCGAACATTTTCTGTATCCAGAAAGGCACGTACAGGTCCTGCAACATGCGGTCGTGCATTATCCTGCTGAAATGTTGGGTTTCGCAGGGATCGAATGAAGGGTAGAGTCACGGGTCGTAACACATCTGAAATGTAACGTCCACTGTTTAAAGTGCCGTCAGTGCGAACAAGAGGTGACCGAGACGTGTAACCAGTGGCACCCCATACCATCACGGCAGGTGATACGCCAGTATGGAGATGACGAATACACGCTTCCAATGTGCGTTCACCGCGATCTCGCCAAACACGGATGCGACCACTATGATGCTGTAAACAGAACCTGGGTTCAACCGAAAAAATGACGTGTTGCCATTCGTGCACCCAGGTTCGTCATTGAGTGCACCATCGCAGGCGCTCCTATCTGTAATGCAGCGTCAAGGGTAACCGCAGCCATGGTCTCCGAGCTGATAGTCCATGCTGCTGCAAACGTTGTCGAACTGTTCGTGCAGATGGTTGTTGTCTTGCAAACGTCCCCATCTGTTGGCTCAGGGATCGAGACGTGGCTGCATATTCTGTTACAACCATGCGGATAAGATGCCTGTCATCTAGACTGATAGTGATACCAGGCTGTTGGGATTCAGCACGGCATTCCGTATTACCCCCCTGAACGCACCGATTCCATATTCTGCTAACAGTCATTTGATCTCGACCAACGCGAGCAGCATTTTCGCTATATGATAAACCGCAATCGCGATAGGCCACAATCCGACCTTTATCAAAGTCGGAAACGTGATGGTACACGTTTCTCCTCCTTACACGAGGCACCAGAACAGCATTTCACCAGGCAACGCCGCTCAACTGCTGTTTGAGACATCTGTTGGAAACTTTCCTCATGTCAGCACGTTGTAGGTGTGCCACCGGCGCCAACCCGGCGTGAATGCTCTGAAAAGCTAATCATTTGCATATCACAGCATCTTCTTCCTGTCGGTTAAATTTCACGTCTGTAGCACGTCATCTTTGTGGTGTAGCAATTTCAATGGCCAGTCATGTACATTAGTGTGCAACTCCAATGTTTGGTGCTCGTAGCGTACAGATTACTATGCGCCACATTTTACTAGACCGTATTTCATTTTCGAGCAGGGGGCAGCGTAAAATTGCCCGCAAATCTGCCCTCTATTTTAAGTAACATTGAAATGAATGTGGTTAGTGTTTTAAAGTTTTATAATCTGTCGAACTAGTTTCCATCACTGCCGTGAGTGGGGGCAGTAGGTACAAACTACTGAAAAAAGTTTTTTACTGCAGATATAGAGACGCGCGTTATGAGCAGCAACACCCCTTTCCGCAGTTTTCCCAGACGTTTCGCCTAAATTTCACACCGTCATTTCTCCAGCGTTGCGCATTCCCGTTTCCCAGTGATAGTGACACCAGGTTCCTTGAAATGGGGCTGATCTCCTAGATCTACCGGCTCATAGTGGGCTGGTTTTGAAAAAAGGTGGGCAAAAGTCGAAAAAAGTGATAGTCATCGAATAAGGTGCCTACTATAGAATCTTGTAGAGGAGGCTTTCGAGCATGATACTCCAAAAGAAAAGTGGAATTTCTCTGATATCTGAGATGTTCTGTTAGAGATGTTACCCAAAGAGATTCTGGTCTTACATAAAGCACACCAGTGGCAAGACGCAATCAATACCTTCACTGCGCGATAACAACGGTGAAGTCACTGATGACATTGCCACTAAAGCAGAGTTATTAAACACGGTTTTCCGAAACTCCTTCACCAAAGAAGACGAAGTAAATATTCCTGAATTCCAATCAAGAACAACTGCCAAGATGAGAAACATAGTAGATATCCTCGGAGTAATGAAGCAGCTTAAATCACTTAATAAGGGCAAGGGCTCCGGTCCAGACTTTATACGAGTCAGGTTCCTCTCAGAGTATGCTGATAAAATAGCTCCATATTTAGCCATTATATACAACCACTCGCTCACAGAAAGATCCGTACCTAAGGAATGGAAAATTGCTCAAGTCACACCAATACCCAAAAAGTGAAGTAGGAGTAATCCGCTGAATTACAGGCCTGTATCACTAACGTTGATTTACAGTAGGGTTTTGGAACATATACTGTATTCGAACATTATGAAGTACCTCGAAGAAAACGATTTATTGACACATAGTCAGCACGGTTTCAGAAAATATCGTTCTTGTGAAACACAACTAGCTCTTTCCACTTATGAAGTAATGAGTGCTATCGACAGGGAATGTCAAATTGATTCCATATTTTTAGACTTCCAGAAGGCTTTCGACACCGTTCCTCACAAGTGTCTTCTAACCAAACTGCGTGCCCACGGAGTATCACCTCAGTTGTGCGACTGGATTCGTGATTTCCTGTCAGAAAGGTCACAGTTCGTAGTAACAGACGGAAAGTCATCGAGTAAAACAGAAGTAATATCAGACGTTCCCCAAGGAAGTGTTATAGGTCCTCTTTTGTTCCAGATCTATATTAACGACAAAGGAGACAATCGGAGTAGCCGTCTTAGATTGTTTGCAGATGATGCTGTCATTTACCGTTTGGTAAAGTCATCAGATGATCAAAACGACATGCAAAATGATTTAGATAAGATATCTGAATGATGCGAAAAGCGGCAATTGACCCTGAATAAGAAAAAGTGTGAAGTTATTCATATGAGTACTAAAAGAAATCAGCTAAATTTCGATTACGCGATAAGTCACACAAATCTGACGGCTGTAAATTCAGCTAAATACTGTGGGATTACAATTACAAATAACCTAAATTGGAATGATCACATAAACAATATTGTGGGAAAGCAAACCAACGACTGCGATTCATTGGCAGAAGGTGCAACAGGTCTACTAAAGAGACTGATCACACCACGCTTGTCCGCCCTATTCTGGAGTGTTGTTGTGCGGTGTGGGATCCGCATCAGGTGGGACTGACAGATGTTATCGAAAAAGTACAAATAAGGGCAGCTAGTTTTGTATTATCGAGAAATAGGGGATATAGTGTCACAGACATGATACGTGAATTGGAGTGTCAATCATTAAAACAAAAGCGTTTTTCGTTGCGACGGGATCTTCTCATGAAATTTCAATCACCAGTTTTCTCCTCCGATTGCGAAAACATTCTGTTGGCACCCACCTACATAGGGAGAAATGATGATCAGGATAAAATAAGAGAAATCAGGGCTTGCACAGAACAATTTAAGCGCTCATTTTTCCCGCGTGCCGTTCGAGAGTGGAACGGTAGAGAGAAAGCTTGAAGGTGGTTCATTGAACCCTGTGCCAGGCACTTTATTGTGAATAGCAGAGTAATGACGTGGATGTAGATTTAATAAAAAGTCACAGTTCTCGGTATGGCGTTAACGACCTGTAGCAGCTTCGAAATATCGCCGTTATTGAAAGTGCATGTAACTTTTTACTCGAGCGTCCCATTTCAGTTCTATTCGATGGGGGATGTTCAGGAAGGTGTGTAGAATATTAGCGTATATAATGTGTTGGTAAATTCGTGCTTCTGTGTGTTACAAATCAGTGTCAGATAAGTGTCTACATAATGGTTTTCCTTGTAAAAATTTTTACCGAAAATTAGCAAAACAGTTATGTATTCAGCTATGTTCAGGAATTTCCGACGCCGAGCCACGTGGGGCAGCTGCTTTGGTAGACTAAGGTCGACCGCTATGACCACTGTTGCTTATTTTTTTCATTTGTAATACATATGACGGGTGTGTTACTTTAATGTGTCATTAAATTTTTATCATTTGTCTAACTAATAATTCAAATGGATGTTGGAAATATGAAAGCGTGTTGGTAATGTGGAAACGAGTAGTATATGCCTAGTCCTGGGTATGTGCCCTCTATAGTGCTGCCCTCCAGTGGGATTTGCAGGAAATAGCTGTAATGGATCCTGTCTTTCATGGTAGAGAGCAGTTACTATTATTACACTGAATTTTAGATTTGCATGTTTATACAATAATCTGCATTGGTCGAGAATAGTTAGAGGCTGCACAGAACGATATGAACTCGGACTTAGGCACCCGGCTTAAATTTTTAGAGCAACATTTTGCAACAAAGATGAAAAACTGTTGTCAAATGCTGAATGAAGATAGACAATCTTTGAAGGTGTTGTTCACACTCATGTGGAGATGAAAGTAAACTCAAAGAACAATGAGTAGTTTCTTCAAAACAATAAAGAGTGGCTTCTTCTTCCACGTTTATTTTCGTGAGCGTTGAAATTAAATATTGAAATACGGAAACTTAAATTTAGTTAGTGTAAAAATCTAAAATAAGACCCAAATTTCGCAAAATAATTTCACTGTGAACTGTAGAGATTGTTTGAAGGAATAATGATACACAAAAATATGTCTCATATAAAAGTTGATGTGTAATTAACGTTCTTGAAATCTGTATAAATAAATTATGTAATAATTTGAAGTTTTTCAAAATAACCCCAACACAATAATCAATTTTGAAGAAAAAACTTTTGCTACAATATAAATTAAAGAAGATTTCGAGCTACATACATCCATGTGTAATAAAACTAATTTCTGAAATACAATTTTCGGAAAATAAGCTGTACACAGTGTGTCAGGGTATTTTTAACGTGCCTAATTAAGATGTCTAAAAATTCATTACTAGTGAAGTTATTTAATTTACTTATATTTGTTTTATATTGTTATTTTACGTTTTCCATTTATGTTTTGTGTTTTAGTTTACCGTTTCATGTACGTGTATTTAGTTAACTGAAAATAATAAGCAACTCATTATTAGGTGCGAAATCATTACAATAATGATAACCTGTAAATAAAAGCTTAAAACATAACGTTTTCTTACAGCATGCACATAAAATGACGAAATTTTTTCGATATAATATACACGACAGAGAACACAATATAAAAAAATACAACAGGATTTCAAATTGTCCTGGGTGACCCTATGAATATGTTGGTTTACATCAGGCGTATTTCAGTACATTGATAAGGCTTGGCGAAGAGAACTGATTATGTACTATTGACTGTAGCTTGAGTATATTGTTTTGTTTATGTTGTAACAAAAGTTTCCATTTTTCAAAGTAATTGATAGTTGTGGGGTATGTTACAAAATTTCAGATTATTACAAAATTCGATTAGACAGATTTCAGGAACATTAATTACTTATCAGCTTTTGTATGAGAAGCATTTTTATATATCATCGTTTCGAAGATATTCCCTCCAAACTTAATATGCCAAATTACCTTTTGGGGTGTGTTTTCCCCTTAAAAGTGAAATTAGGCACAAACAAAAAAAATCTGTATTGCATTACTTTGCCCCCTCTACACACCCACCAAATTTCATCAAATTCGTTTATTGACATGTTCCCTTGTCGGTAGACTTTTCTGCTTCACTGACTCAAGTTGCAACACTCTGCCGCTAGAGGGCTCCGAATAGTGAAAGCACGAATTTGAAGAGTTCGTCCACACATTAAGCACCCTTTTCTTCAGCAGGACAATGATAGATCACACACGAGCTCTGCATCAACTGCAACAATTCGACACCTTGCGTTCACTGTCATCGATGATCCTCCATATACAGGGCGGCGCACGCAATGTGTTACCATTTTGTTTTTGAATATAAACTTTACTGTCAATGCACTCTCAAAGGAACATGTACTACAATGAAGAGCCGTCCATGGAGATTTGCTCTAACTCAGCACATGCTCAATATGTCCACCACTTCGTTTCCTAACTTCCTTCAAACGAACACTGAAGCTAGTGATAACCCTACGGCACATGTCTTCCGTAATTTCACTGAAAGCTTGAAGAATAAGTCTTCTGAGCTCCATTAAATCACGTGGACGTTTCGGGAAAATATTTCCTCTAGGTACCCCCGAAGAAAAAAGTCACATGGATTGAGGTCTGGACTGTTGGGGGGCCAATTTTGTTCTTCATTGGAGCGACCTGGAAACCTGAGTGAAATGATCCGCATGTCGAAATGCTCGTGTAGAAACTCCAATACAGTGTTTGCAGTATGTGGCCTTGCTCCATCTTGCATGAACCACTACGTGTTAAAGGGCAAGGCAGTAGCAAGAAGCTGTGGAATGAAGCTATTGCGAAGCTTGCTCAAATAACGCTCGCTGTTCACAGTTTCTTCAAAGAAAAAGGGTCCAATAAGTCCGTGACTGGAAATTGCTGCCCACGCTGTAATCCTCGGAGCATAATGTTGTTGTTCATGAAGCACTTGTGGGTTTTCAGTTGCCCAAAAGCGTACATTTTGTTTGTTAATCACACCGTCTAAATGAAAATGCGCCTCGTCTGAAAACCAAATGTTGTTGAGAGTTTCTTCCCTATCCTCCGCCCACTGAGCAAACAGTAGTCTCTGCTGCTTGTATTCTTCAGTGAGCTTCTGCGCACAGGTCATCTTGTATGGGGACATATGGAGGTCACTTTTAAGAATGCGTTGAACGTAGAGATGGGCAAAACTGTTCTTTTCGGAGATCGGATCAGAACTGTTCACTCCCTGAAATGAATTAGCTCTTTTTCATGACTCACCACTCATTTACAATAGAAAATAAATGGAAGGCATATTGCCCTTTAAACTTGGTTTATTCCAGTACTATACCTGTATTTTGATCTTATTTGATCCTATTTTGAAGTAACACAGATAATGAGTAAGAATTTTGTATTGTTTATTGAAATTTCCACGATATGACAAAGTTTTTGATTATTGATTTATTTTGCACTATTGTGGTTTTTTGGGTGATCGGAAAATGTTGTAACTTGAGATTTACATTAACAATATATTTGGCTATAATGTATTAAAATTTCATTAACCTCATACAAATACATCGCAAGCCATATATTTTTAAAGTGAACGTTTCCTTTTGAAGACGCCTAAAATCGCAAAATCCATACCAGAATAAGAAAAAAATATATAAATTTGACTGTAAAACGAAAGTGCTGCATATAGCCTTACGCAGAATAAAACAAGGAAAATATTGGTGTATCACATTTTGCGATACGTTTATCGGTTCGCTCGTAATTAAAGCGTAAATTCGAGTGTCCATAATAAAAATCCTATAGTAAGAGGAGTCATCAGGAACCTAATCTAATCAGTTTAAACAAATAAAAATAAAATAAAAACAATTGATGTATACATAACATAATAATGTAATATACATAGTGGTATTACTACGAAGAACAATATCCAGTGGGGACGAACTCCGATGCAGAGGCGCTGAGTCGAGCAGGTCGAGCCGCGAGCTGTATTACTGCGTGAGCTAAGACCGCAGAGACCAGAGTGACACCTGAGTTGCTTTGCTCAACGCTCTGGCTAGAGTCGAGAACGGTGGGGTGAGCGTTGAGCGGGCGAGTTCCGAGGGTGGGGGGAGCGGTGAACTCACCCGCTCCGAGACAAATCGTCCGTTCCCTTGCGAGCAGGTTGTTGCAAGTAGTTCCTATGTTATCCGCTAGGTGGCTCTCTGTCCTGTTGCTCGCATCAACTGCCCAGAGGGCAGGACGTGCGTCTGAAACGATCGCCGACAGAGTGCGATGCGAAGTTAAGCTGCGCCAGACACTGCACGCGGCAGACGACGCACAGAGACGGCACGGCATATGTGAAACACAAAATCCAATGGGGCACTGCACAATGCAGGCAGCCAAGGTAGAAGCAGGGCAGAGGCCGGCGCTGGCTGTGTTGTGTGGCGTGCACTGTGCTGTGACCAGCAGAGGCGCTGCTGATATGCTCCGTCTCTCTCTCTCTCTCTCTCTCTCTCTGCCGTGGGAAACGTTTGGAGCTACCGTTCTTTTTTTCTGAATCACTGATTGTTCACTCCTTTGAAAGATTCAACTCTATGAATCAGTTCAAGAGCGGATCCCCCACCTCTAGTTGAACGGAGCGTCTGGATATTCCCAGTTGCACTGCTGCCTTTCTACACGATTCCCCGGGACTTCTCTGTACAGCAACTCATACCGCTTCAATATTCTTCGGCGAACAAAGAGGCTTAGGCCGAGGTCGCTTCGCTTCCATTACTGTTACTTCCTGTACAAATTTATCTTACAACCTGTGGATGGTATTCTTGCAAGGGACCCATCGTGTGTTAAACTGTTGTCGAAAACGCCTCTGAGTCACAAAAAGGCTTTTTGTTTCTTGAACAAGTAACACAATTGCCGATCGTTTCTGTGTCGTCAGTCTTCCATTGTCAGCCATTGCTGCTTACTAGTCTCCTAGCGGCAGTATCGTGAATTACACGTCATTTCGTAACTCATATGTTTTTCCATGCTCTGCTGATACTGCTGTAGAGATCCCAGCGGGATATCTAATGTGCGTCGTAAATTGTGAAAGAAACAATTGGTAACACATTTCGTGCGCCACCCTGTAGTCCCGACTTAGCCTCATCCGATTTTCATCTTAAAGAACACATTCGAGGACTTCCTTTGACAGTGATGAAGCGGTGCAAGCAGAGATAAGGTTTTGGGTCTGTCAACAGTGAAACATTCTGCAGTGACTATTAATAAAATGATCTCTCGTTGGGAGAAATGTATTCGTTGCCAGGGTAACTATGTTGAGAAATAAATACGGAGACATGAAGAATAAAGATGTAGCATGTTAAAGAAGTTCGCTTTATTCAAAAAGCTTTAAGAGTAGTCGTTACTTTTCAGCACCCCTTCGTAATTACGGCTAAATAACTTCGACAAAAGTAGCGACTAGTTGCAACGTTTTAATCAACGTAAAAAATACATATTGCGTGTGGAGTTATGTCTCCCCTCAGGTCAATAAACGTTATTCTAGAACTGTTTGTCATAACATCTTTGTGCAGACGTAGGTTCCAATAAAATGCTGTATTTCCTTAGCAACTTCTAACGCAGAAAAATTAACCCACCTGAGACAACAAGTTGACGGGCGAAGTATGTCACTGCCGAAAAAGTATTCATGAACAAGATTCGCGACAATAATTACACTTTAGCAGTCTATATTTACAACGAAATTATTTGGAAAGTAAAATTATGGAACAGCAAATAGCGGAACACCTGCTGTGTTTACGAGTGCTGGTGGATCCTTATGACTGGAACTGGTTCATTCAGCTTACAATGTTTTCAGTCGTCTTGCAGGCTGTTGGGTCACGTTACTGCGATAAAAGTATGATGTGCTTAGGAAGTCAAGGGCAAAAAAAGGTAATCGCTTGAGACGAAGACGAGATCTTGCTAAGGTAAAAATACAGCTGTACCATGCCGGAATCTGAGTGGCGTTTCTAGGCCCGCAGTCCGGAACCGCGCGACTGCTACGGTCGCAAGTTCGAATCCTGCCTCGGGCATGGATGTGTGTGATGTCCTTAGGTTAGTTAGGTTTAAGTAGTTCTAAGTTCTAGGGGACTGATGACCACAGCAGTTAA
This sequence comes from Schistocerca cancellata, assembly GCF_023864275.1. Lineage (NCBI taxonomy): Eukaryota > Metazoa > Arthropoda > Insecta > Orthoptera > Acrididae > Schistocerca > Schistocerca cancellata. The sequence continues at coordinate 199,180,982 of NC_064629.1, forward strand.
GTCCCATAGTGCTCAGAGCCATTTGAACCATTTGAACCTGAGTGGCGTAAGGAAATTGTCTCGGACGTGTAGATGCGCTAACTATTACGGTAAGGAGACTACTTCGGTGTGTGAAAATGGGAGGTTCTTCATATCAACGAATTTTTTTATATTGGTACAACACCTATATTAGCATGCGTACCAACTGCATGTACTGGATAGTTTTAGTTGTGTTTCATGTGATTTGTTCAAATGTTTGATCTGAAATGCCATGTCATCATTAAATACGTTTATTTAGAATGGCAACAAAACTTGAGATCCAGCTGCGAAGACCTTACGTTAGGGTTGCTGCTCCCTATGAAATTAGCTCCCCCTTCTAGATTACTGCCGTTGGGGATGGCTCCGGGATTATCACCTTAAAAGCCTCCAGATTTCGTTTTCAGATTTGTTCGAGATGTAATGAGGTTCAAGCATAGTATATCAATGAGAAAAAGAATTCTTCGTGATGATGCTGCTACGTAGATTAAGAGAGTAAAAACAGATAAAAAGGTTTTAAAAGTTCTGTTTTGCCTCGAGGCTGCTTTTACCTGTTTCCCATAAAAATACCCGCGTAAGGCATGGCATGTGGCGTTTTAAATTCGCAGAATAAGATGTAAGAGAAAGATTGACTACTCAGTTAATTGTTAGCGCCAAGTGAGTTTTCGTGACACTTATTTTAATCACATAGGGCCAATCTGTGCTTTCAGTAGTCGTCACTATATCAGATAACTTTTGATATACTGAAAGAGTTACCGCCCTGGGTGTGAAATAAATTCCATTAACCGCGTATGCATTTAGAATTTCATTATCAGTTTGTTTCAGAGGCAATTCCCCTTGATGTTTTTGAAACGACTTTATTGCCACGTCGGCGTACTGAATTCCTGAATTAGAGCGAAATTACATTTAGCTCTTTATTCGTGTAGCGAACTGGCTCTTCCAGCCCGAGGCCCTATTCGACCTCAAAGATCACAAAAATAATATATTGACAAGCAGAGTATTAATAAAAACGACGAGTACTGCCTGGCACTGCGTCAGCAGAGAATGAATATTTTCCGTCTAAAAGCTGAATACTCAAATAAACTTCAGGGTGCTGCAATATATTCACAGCACTACCTTACAGATTGTTGTATTAACTAAATGAAACACTTTTTTAGCCTTGTTTCACGCTTTATTATTACTGTACGACGTAGGCTTCGAGTTATAAACCCATTTTCAAGTATATAACTGATTGAAATGATCATAAATTATTTGTGCAAGACGAGTGGAGGTTATTCAGACATAAACGGTAACTATAACTTTACAAAAAAGAGGTTGGTAACAAGTAACTTCATTAATAGTTTCATGTCATCTGTATGCAGTCTCAGAGCTAGAGGGGGCACTTTCCTGAAACAAGTCTGTCGTCGTTTCTTCTGTGTAAAGTTCATTCATTCTGTTGCCAACTCTAGTTTTAACGTAACTATAGTGTTTCTGCTATCTCATTTAACTAAAAATGTTTAGTTGTGCGAAAGTTTTAGTTGAAATTCACAGTTACCCGTCGCTGAAAATTGTGTATATGCTATGTGTGCTTCTTTCTTCAGAACCACATATTTTTGTTGTACTTACACAAGTAACGTGTGCAGGCGTTTCCCAAATACGCGTTTCGTCAGTACCACTCTCAGAGAATGGAGACAGATTTATTTTGTGGAGGTGATGCTCCACGTCATACACACATCAAAAAAAGTTTTATATCACCCCGATTCCCAGAACTCCTGATGATAGACGTTGACTGTGGATATTGTATCACAGACACAGTCCCTTTCATTGTTCAGAGATGTCACTAAACCAGCACAAAGGTGTAAACAATCATGCATGAGCAGTGTCCATTAAACGGAGGGGGACAGACAGCCAATCAGTTCCAGTCATTCCACCAGGAAGGAGGTCCACGGCTCGTGGTGTCTGTAGTTCATCCATGCCTAGACGGTCACTACAGCGGTTCGATCGCGTCCGCATTGTTATGTTGTGCCAGGAAGGGCTGTCAACAAGGGAAGTGTCCAGGCACCTTCGAGTGAACCAAAGCGATGTTGTTCGGATATGGAGGAGATACAGGGAGACAGGAAATGTCGATAACATTCGTTGCTCAGGCCGCCAGAGAGCTACTACTGCAGTGGATGACCGCTACCTACGAATTACGGCTCGGAGGAACCCTGACAGCAACGCCACCATGTTGAATAATGATTTTCGTGCAGCCACAGCACGTCGTGTTACGACTCAAATTGAGTGCAATAGGCTGCGTGATGCGCAACTTCACTCCCGATGTCAATGGCGAGGTCCATATTTGCAACCACGACGCCATGCAGCGTGGTACAGATGGGCCCAACAACATGCCAAATGGACCGCTCAGGACTGGCATCACGTTCTCTTCACCGATGAGTGTCGCATATGCCTTCAACCAGACAATCGTCAGAGATGTGTTTGGAGACAACCCCGTGAGGCTGAACGCCTTAGACACACTGTCCAGCTAGTGCAGCAAGGTGGAGGTTCCCTGATGTTTTGGGGTGGCCTTATGTGGGGCCGATGTACGCCGCTGGTGGTCATGGAAGGCTGTACGATACGTGAATGCCATCCTCCGACCGATAGTGCAACCATATCAGCAGCATATTGGCGAGGCATTCGTCTTCATGGGCGACAATTCTCACCATCATCGTGCACATCTTGTGAATGACTTCCTTCAGGATAACGACATCGCTCGACTAGAGTGGCCAGCATGTTCTCCAGATATGAAGCCTGTCGAATATGCCTGGGATAGAGTGAAAAGGGCTGTTTATGGACGACGTGACCCATCAACCACTCTGAGGGATCTACGCCGAATCTCCGTTGAGGAGTGGGGCAATCTGAACCGACTGTGCCTTGATGATCTTATGGATAGTGTACCACGACGAATACAGGCATGCATCAATGCAAGAGGACGTGCTACGTCGTATTCGAGGTACCGGTGTATATAGCAATCTGGACCATCACCTGTGCAGGTCTCCATGTATGGTGGTACAACTTGCAATGTGTGGTTTTCATGAGCAATAAAAATGGCGGAAATGATGTTTATGTTGATCTCTATTCCAGATTTCTGCACAGGTTCCGGAACTCTTGGAATCGAAGTGATACAAAACTTTTTTTGGTGTGTGTAGTTAACCACCAAAATAATAAATATTTGTTTATTACAACCTGTTTCAGTTTCAGACTGTCATTAAGTATCATAAGACATTTAAAACAGATTACATGAAGATGAAAAACCTTTTGCGTCAAATAGCATAAAATGTATAACACGTCGCTCTTATCGCATAGTAAAATATATTATATTGTCAACAATATTATGTATCGAATACTGTCAATCTTTGTTCTGTAGATCATGTCTGGTTCTAACATTGTATGTGGACGCAATCAGTATATTGGCAATTACACAGCTTAACTTATACTGTGCTTTCAAAGTGTTTGGTGAATGTTATTATTGACAAGTTAATATATTTTACTCCATTACAGCAGTGACTTACATTACATTTTATACTATTCGGCGTCTTAGGTTTCATATCGCCATGTAAGCTGCTTTAAACGTCTTATGATACTTAATGATGGTCTGAGGACAGAAACTGATTATAATAAAGAAGCGTTTATTAGCAGATTTGACTGTGAACTATGATTTTTTTGTAAAAAAAAATCAAAGTTAATCGTATAACTTCTTTTTCCCAACTGTCTGGTATCTTTATAGGTGTCATCACAAATAAATCTCTTATTAGAATCAGATAATGAGCTCGTAATCTTCTTTGTATGGCATGAATGAATGGAGTTGACTGCAAGGACATGAAAGAATATGACAACATGCTTCCAACTGACGCACAGATACTTAAGTCACTATCTGTTTTCAGTCGTTTGTTGGACTATATGCTATAATATCAATGTGATCAGGATATAATTCCTTATTATTTGTTTAATTTTTCGGCCCTTTTCCCAGCAATAAATTGCTATTCACTCTGTCCGCAAGAAAATAAGAGCGGACCTATCACACTTACCCGGCGCACTCCTGACAATACCCTTGTCTCTGTAGATCAAAATTGTTCGACCTGACCAATATCTTCTTTGCAGACCAAATATTCCTTCGGCTGCGGCTTAACCATCCTTCACCATACTCATTCTCCCTGGTGTGACAGACAAATAGAGTATCTACATCTACATACATATTCCGCAAGCCGCCACACGATGCATGGCGAAGGGCATCTTGTTCAACTACTTGTCATTCCCTTTCCTGTTTCGCTAGCAGCTGGAGCGAGGGGGAAAATGACTAGCTGATCTATACGTTTCGGTACAAGCTGTAATTTATCTTAACTTGTATTCGCAGTCCTTACGGGAAAAGTACGTTGGCGGCAGTAGAATCGTACTGCAGTCAGCCACAAAAGCCTGTTGTCTAAATTTCCTTTGCAGTGTTTCGCAAAAAGAACGTCGTCTTTCTTCCAGAGATTCCCATTTGAGTTCAGGGAGCATTTGCGTAAAAGTCGCTTGTTGATCAAACCTACTAGTAACACACTTTAGAATTGCTTGGATCGCTTCCTTTAATACGACCTGGTGGGGATCCCAAACACTCGAACAGTATTAAAGAAGGGATCCACTAGGGTTCTATACACAGCCTCCTAAAGAAGAGTTTCACTTTCCTAGAGTTATTCCAAAAAACCAAAGTCAGCCATTCACCTTCCATACTAGCGACCTTACGTGCTCGTTCCATCTCATCTACAACGACATCTACTTACATACGTCCGCCTGCTTAGCTGGGACGTAACGTGCTCGCCTCCCATGTAAGCGGGCCCGGGTTCGATTCCCGGTCGGGTTGGAGGTTTTCTCCGCTCGGGGTATGGGAGTTGTGTTGTCCTTATCATCATTTCATCCTCATCACCGGCGCGCAAGTCGGCCAATGTGGCGTCGACTGAAATAAGACTTGCATCTGGCGGCCGTTATTCCCCGTATGGGGCCTCCCGGCCAACGATGCCATACGCTCATTTCCATTTACATACATTCACCTCAAACCACCGTACGACGGATGGCGAATGGAACCAGGTGCGACTATCAGTCATTTCCTTTCCTGTTGGACTCGCAAATAGAGAGAGGGAAAAACGACTATCTATAAGCCTCCGTAGGAGCCCTATTTTATCTCATCTTATCTTCATGGTTTTTACGCGAAATGTACGCCGGCAGCAGTAGAATCTATCTGCAGTCGACCTCAAATGCCAGTTTTCAAAATTTCCACAACACTGTCTCCCGAAAAGAGCGTCGTTTTCCTCCAGGGATTCCAGTTTCAGTTCACGAAGCATTTCCACAATACTCGTGTGCTGATCGAGCCTACCGCTAACAAATCTAGGAACATGCCCTCAATTGCTTCGATGTCTTCATTTAATCTGACCTAGTGGGAGGGCAAAACAGTCGAGTAATACTGAAGAATGGGTCGTAATAGCGTTCTATACGATATCTCTCCTTTATAGATGAGCTACACTTTCGCAAAATTCTCCCAATAAAACGAAGTGGGCAATTCGCCTTCCCAGCACCAGCCTGTCATCTTCATTCCATCTGATACTACTCTGCAACGTTACGCCTAGAGATTTAATCGATGTGACCGTGTCAACAGCACATTAATATTGCCGTATTCGGACGTTGTTTTTCCTGCTCTTCCGCATTAACTTACATTTTTCTACATTTAGAGCAAGCTGTTATTTATCACAACAACCAGAAAATTTGTCTAAGTCCTCTTTTATCCCCCTACAGTCACTCAAGGACGACACCTTCGCGTACTCCAGAACGTCATCGGCAAATTGCTGTTCACTGTGTCCGCCAGATCATTTATGTATATACAGAATAAGAGCGGTGTTATCACACTTATCCGGGGCACTCCTGACTATACCCTTGTCGCTGATGAACAATCTCTGTCGGAAGAACATACACGATTCTATTGCTTAAAAAGTCTTCGGCCCACCCAGATGTCTGGGAACCTAATCAGTATATTCAGACCTTCGTCGACAGTCTGCAGTGGGCTTTCGTATCAAACGCTTTCCGGAAACTAGGAATATGGACTCTGCTTGTTTCCCCCTTTCATGGATATCATGTGCGAAAAGGGAAAGTTGAGTTTCACACGAGCGACGGTTTCTACATCCGTGCTGATCTGTTGACATAAGCTTTTATGTCACAAGGAAATTTATTATATTCGAACCGATAGTGTTCAGTGTCAACTTTCAGTTGTATCTCCACACCATGGAGGCCTGTTTCTATCTCCTCTATGCTGGAGTCTGTGCGAAAGTTATACGACGGTATGTCCGTACGACCCTTCTGGATAAATAATTTCTTAAGCGTGAAATTTAAAACTTAAACTTTTCTTTTTCTGTCTTGTGTTGCCTCACCCGACTGGATAGAAGCCTTTGACCCGCCAAGTGATTTTCCCTATGATCAGAATTTTACCTCGTTTCCGGCAAGATCTTTCTCTAACGTATGACTGTGAAAGTTGTAGGCATAGCGCACTGATTTTCTTATGGACGCACGAGTTTCTATTAACTTTTGCCTGTCGACATTTTTCAGGCGAGAGTTCTACAATCTCTGTTTTCCCAACATTTCCCGAATTTGATTATTAAACCTCGGATTCTATCCTTAATCCACTTACTTGGCACATGTCACTCCAGAGCGTGATTAACCACCAGTTTAAACTCTGCTCGTAGTTCCTCTACATCCTTCGTGTTTGAATTGTTACACCAAGAAGAAATGAAGATGATAAACGGGTATTCATTGGACAAATATATTATACTAGAACTGACATGTGATTACATTTTCACGCAGTTTGGGTGCATAGATCCTGAGAAATCAGTATCCAGAACAACCACCTCTGGCCGTTATAACGGCCTTCATACGCCTGGGCATTGAGTCAAACAGAGCTTGGATGGCGTGTACAGGTACAGCTGCCCATGCAGCTTCAGTATGATACCGCAGTTCAACAAGAGTAGTGACTGGCGTATTGTGACGAGCCAGTTGCTCGGCCACCATTGACCAGACGTTTTCATTTGGTGAGAGATCTGGAGAATGTGCTGGCCAGGGCAGCAATCGAACATTTTCTGTATCCAGAAAGGCCCGTACAGGACCTGCATCATGCGGTCGTGCATTATCCTGCTTAAATGTAGGGTTTCTCAGGGATCGAATGAAGGGTAGAGCCACGGGTCGTAACACATCTGAAATGTAACGTCCACTGTTCAAAGTGCCGTGAATGCGAACAAGAGGTGACCGAGACGTGTAACCAATGGCAACCCATACCATCACGCAGGGTGATACGCCAGTATGGCGATGACGAATACACGCTTCCAATGTGCGTTCACCGCGATGACGCCAAACACGGATGCGACCATCATGATGCTGTAAACAGAACCTGGATTCATCCGAAAAAATGACGTTTTGCCATTCGTGCACCCAGGTTCGTCGTTGAGTACACCATCGCAGGCGCTCCTGTCTGTGATTCAGCGTCGAGGATATCCGAAGCCATGGTCTCCGAGCTGATAGTCCATGCTGTTGCAAACGCGTCGAACTGTTCGTGCAGATGGTTGTTGTCTTGCAAAAGTCCCCATCTGTTGACTCAGGGATTGAGATGTGGCTGCACGATCCGTTAGAGCTATGCAGATAAGATGCCTGTCATCTCGACTGCTAGTGATACGAGACCGTTGGGATCCAGCACGGCGTTCCGTATTACCCTCCTGAACCCACCGATTCCATATTATGCTAACAGTCATTTGATCTCGACCAACGCGAGTGGCAATGTCGCGATACGATAATCCGCAATCGCGATAGGCTACAATCCGACCTTTATCAAAGTCGCAAACGTGATGGTACGCATTTCTCCTCCTTACACGAGGCATCACAACGACGTTTCACCAGGCAACGCCGGTCAACTGCTTTTTGTGTTTGAGAAATCGGTTGGAATCTTTCCTCATGTCAGCACGTTGCAGGTGTCACCTGCGGCGCCAACCTTGTGTGAATGCTCTGGAAAGCTAATCATTTGCATATCTCAGCATCTTCTTTCTGTCAGTTAAATTTCGCGTCTGTAGCACGTCATCTTCGTGGTGTAGCAATTTTAATGGCCAGTAGTGTAAAATAAAATAAAATACTTTTATATATCAACTTATAGCTAACTCTTCCAAGTATGTTCACAAAAAATTTCATTGTCCTCCTGCAAAAAGTAAAAAAAAAAAAAAAAAATTAGAGACGACTGTGCAAAACTTTTTGAACGCCCTTTGTATGTCCTACTACAAACTACTATTATTAGAAAATGTTAGCAATGTTATATGTGACATAGAAAACCAACGATATAACCAGTTACCTGCTGTCACTTCACGTATCTCCTTTTCTTTTTTTGCGTCTGAAACCTACTGAAGCGAAACCCACAGTAAAAGAGGAGGGCGGAAGGCTTCTTCGGAAAAATTCCTAGCGTTATCCATCCGTGTGACAGCCGTGAATGGATGCTGGGGGGCACGGGAGCGAGGACAGGCGGGAGGGCGGTGGGTGGTGGGGGCGGCAGAGGGTGGAGGGTGGAGAGCGGCTGAATGTGAACCAGGGGAGGGTGCGTTCTGTCAGGGGCCTGCGCGCCCCCCGGGGGCCACACCTAAATCTATATCTCACCGCCGAGGGCGCTGCTTAAAAGGATATTCATTTTACCGAAGACCACATGCACACTTCTTCTCTTACGAATTACTCTTTGAACAACACTTCAAACCCAGTAGGTCAATGGATCAACGTCGGTGCTATTTAAAGGGTCGAAGCCTTTTAATGCAAAATATGTCGATTTTGTCGTAACTAGTTCCTAGCCTTGCAGTTAAAAGTATTGAAGTTCATCATCTTTAAGCGTTTCTACATCTGCGGAAACACCAAGACAAAATTAATGAAGGGTAATGAAATTTCGGGAATACGTTTCTCTCGGTAATATACTTGAGTGATTAACGTGCAAGTTCACAGGTGAAGGTAAGCGCGAGAAAATCCATAGCAAATGTCAAATGCTAATAACCGGTGGAACCGCAAGAATGTTAAATGCAACCATGCAAACGTGCATACATGGGGCCGGATGTTAGTTGGTGGAATGGAGTTTCTTGCCGGGTCCTTCTCTGTCTACATCTACATCTACATGATTACTCTGCAATTCACATATAAGTGCTTGGCAGAGGGTTCATCGAACCACAATAATACTATCTCTCTACCATTCCACTCCCGAACAGCGCCCGGGCTAAAACGAACACCTAAACTTTTCTGTTTGAGCTCTGATTTCTCTTATTTTAGTTTGATGATCATTCCTACCTTTGTAGGTTGGGCTCAACAGAATATTTTTGCATTCGGAAGAGAAAGTTGGTGACTGAAATTTCGTAAATAGATCTCGCTGCGACGAAAAACGTCTTTGCTTTAATGACTTCCATCCCAACTCGCGTATCATATATGCCACACTCTCTCCCCTATTACGTGATAATACAAAACGAGCTGCCCTTTTTTGCACCCTTTCGATGTCCTCCGTCAATCCCATCTGGTAAGGATCCCACACCGCGCAGCAATATTCTAACAGAGGACGAACGAGTGTAGTGTAAGCTGTCTCTTTAGTGGACTTGCTGCATCCTCTAAGTGTCTTGCTAATGAAACGCAACCTTTGGCTCGCCTTGCTCACAATATTATCTATGTGGTATTTCCAACTGAAGTTGTTCGTAATTTTAACACCCAGGTACTTAGTTGAATTGACAGCCTTGAGAATTGTACTATTTATCGAGTAATCGAATTCCAACGGATTTCTTTTGGAACTCATGTGGATCACCTCACACTTTTCGTTATTTAGCGTCAACTGCCACCTGCCACACCATACAGCAATTTTTCTAAATCGCTTTGCAACTGATACTGGTCTTCGGATGACCTTACTAGACGGTAAATTACAGCATCATCTGCGAACAACCTAAGAGAACTGCTCAGATTGTCACCCAGGTCATTTATATAGATCAGGAACAGCAGAGGTCCCAGGACGCTTCCCTGGGGAACACCTGATAGCACTTCAGTTTTACTGGATGATTTACCATCTATTACTTTCTGTGATTATTTCGTTTGCTGCTAATGGATGCAAACTAGTCAGATTCACAATATTTCGCATTCACCAGTACAGTGAATTTGTTGCTTAAATACATTCATGCAAAACTTAGTAGTAGACGAATGTTGAGCACAGTAATTGTATTTTCACAGTAACGAATCAGTTCACTTAACTTGTTTCTGACCGAATCCTATACCTCATCTCCGTGTGATATATTGGTTTCGTTTTGCCTAAGAGCGTGTTTAATTCTTTCTTCACTGGAAAAAGTTGACGGGTCTCCATTTTCGTGCGATGCTAACCACACACGCACACACACAAATGGTTTCAGGTGAGAGCTGCATTTCAAATTTCATTTTATTCTTCTGTTACTATCAGCTAGTTGGTATATATACTATCATACCAAAAAGTATTCGAACTATCTGAAATCCGTTTCGCCCGATTTGCATGCAGCCCACATAATGTTGTTGTCTTGCAGGTCCTCTGATCTCTTTCCAACACAGTCGTTTTAGATACGACAAGAGATCCCTAGAGAACACTGTTCTTTAAGGTAATCAGTACACACGTAAATCAACAACACGGTGTTGCAAATGCTAGTAAACGCATCATTAGAGATGAGACAGTCCATATCGCTTGCAAAATCAAACTTATTAAAGTGAGTGACATTTCAAAATCAGTACCACACTCATTAGAAATTCAGTATAACTCCGTCGTATAAGTCATTCTAGCAATTTTTAGTCAGAATTAAATAGTTTTATGAACAAGATATTTTGAGACAATATCTGCACTCTAATGTACCTTGGCAGTTCAAAGTATTTTTCCGTTTTAAAATGTTTTCCTACATTTGTGAAAAGTCATTCCTGCTACGAGTAGTTTGTCATAAACTGGATGTCGAACTAACCAGTTAAAAGCAGCGCGATTAAGTGCAGCAAGCGTTGTGTGGAAACCTAAAAATTAACATCGTATCACCAGTAATTTCTCTGTACTCATGATTGAGTAATAATTTGTCCACATATTTGAACTTTAAATGACATGACAAACATTTTTGTTCTGTATATGGATTGAAACCAAGCACCTACAGCCACTGTAACTACGCAAAGTTTTCGTGCCTGACCGAGACTCGATCAAAGCAACGTTTGTCATTGGCGACTAGGAATAAAGAATCGAGAAATATCCAAGTTTTCGCCAGTATTAGTTAGCAAACCTGAACTTAAAATTATTTGTGCTCTGCCTGGAATCCCGTCAAAACCCTTATCTCCTTGTCAACTAACCACGAAAAATGTTTAATGTAATTTCAAGTAATAATGTTTGCACGTGTTTAAAACGTAGTGCCATGATATAAGGTTTGGTTCGGGGACTCGAACCCAGCACGTAATGAGATTTTTGCATAAGTAAAATCAGATGTTGGATATCGAATTTTTTCACCAGCAGCGAAATGTTTGAATTTGAAATGAAGATACAAATTTTTTCCTAACCAGGAACGGAACTCGGCACTTACCGCCGTTGTATTCTATTCACGAATTGTTTCAGTCAATAGTGAGATGTGTGCAAGTTTGACCAGAAATAAAGGCACCTATCGTTGCTGTTGACAACACATGAGGAGACATTAAAAATGAAAATTATTTATCATTAGTAGCTCGGCGTGCATGTGCTAGGGTTTGAAATGAAATCACCAATATTTTTGTGCTAGACAAGGACTCGAAGCCTCATATGTGCCTTTCGTGGAGACCTGTAGGAGTCTGCAATCAACGATATAGGTCTATAATTGTGTGCATCTGTCTTACGGCCTTTCTTAAAAACGGGAATGACCTGCGCTCCTTTCCAGTCGTTAGGTACCTTTCGTTGCACAAGCGATTTACGATAAATGAATGCTAGAAGGGGAGCAAGCTATTTCGCATAATCTTTATAGAATCTTATAGGTATCTCATCTGGTCCTGAAACCTTTCCACTACTAAGCGATTGTAGGTCCTTTCCAATTCCGCGATCGGTTATCTCAATATCTGTCATTTCGACGTTCGCACGACGATTGAAATGAGGGACAGTGTTACGATCTTCCGCGGTGAAACAACTTCGGAAGACCAAATTCTGTATTTCGGCCTTCTGTCTGTTATCTTCCGTTTCTGTGCCGGTGTGGTCGCTGAGAGAATGAATAGATGATTTTGACCCACTTACTGATTTTACATACGACCAGAATCTCTTAGGGTTTTTAATCAGCTCGGTTGACAACGTCTTACTTTCGAAATCATTGAACGCTTCTCTCATTGCTCTCCTTACGCTCATTTTCGCTTCGTTCAGCTTTTGTTTGCCAGCTACGTTTTTACTTCTCTTGAATCTGAGATGAAGTGCTCTTTGTTTACGTAGCGAGTTTCTAACACGGCTATTAAACTATGGTGGATCTTTGCCATCCCTTAAAACTTTACTCAGAACATATTGAACGATGCCTCTGAATTTTTTCCGTTTGTTCTCCTCATCACAGAATATTTGATGCTGACTGCTGAGATATTCTGAAACTTGTATCCTGTCGCCCTTGCTGAGCAAATATATCTTCCTACCTTTATTAACAGACCTTGTAGGACCCGTCGTCATAGATGCTGTCACAGCCTAATGATCACTGATACCTTCCTCTACGTTAACTGATTCGGTAAGTTCAGACCTTTTTGTTGCCAGGAGGTCTAAGACGTTACCCTCACGAGTTGGTTCTCTAACTATCTGCTCAAGGTAATTTTCGGACAAAATATCCAAAACAGTGCCACACAATTCCTTGTCTTAGGCACCAGTTTTGATGGCATAACACTCCCAATCTATATCTGGCAAGTTGAAGTCACCCCCTATTACAACGGCATGATCAGGGAAATTGCTAATGATATTCTGCAAGCTCTGAATGAAGCGCTCTACAACTACAGATCCTAACCCAGGTGGTCTATAAAAGCATCCGATCACCATTTTTGACCGTTATTTGATACTCAATTTTACCCAGATTAATTCACATTTGGAATCCGTAATAACCTCGCTAGATTTTATCGAGTTTTTTACTGCAATAAACACGCCGCTACCACTGGCGACTAACCTATTCTTACCATAAATATTTAATGGCATCCTTTCCTTATTTATTGTTTTGTAATGACGCTAAAACATTTCAGATACTTGTGACCCAGAGTGTAGCGCCTATTTATTCAAATAATTAATGGTCAGTATATTACAGAGTAGCAGAAGCAACATTGCAGCAAGCTGATTACTTAACTGACTGTAACATACAGAACCTGTGCATGGGCTGCCATTTCAGTTGCATAACAGACTGTTATTTGTTAAGGAAATATCGTCAGAATTTATGTATTTACCACAAGAATGAACTCTGCTCCTGCTTGGTGCTAATGAGGTAGCTGTAACATATGTTAGATAGAGCACACTGACAGGTGTTTCCCTTCTAATTTTAGTAGCAGTTTTTGGTTCCATCAATAGCTTGTTCGTGAGTATAACATAAGGCAGCATATCAGAGCAGATTTTCATAGTCACACATCACTGCATAGTGTATGCTAGCTTGCGTGGCAAGATGGTATGAGTAGTGCTTGATCAGTTATTCGTCATAAGAAGCGACAAAACCATCACGCCATCTTTACTTATGTAGGCAGAATTAGATTAAGTCAACAATCACTAATGTCATTCGGAACAGGTGGATCTCATACCACCGCCAGATTCTCTGAGCGCCCATACCATTCTGGTCATGCAGATGTTACTATTATCTACTCGTGATGATTACAATATAATTGTTGCTGATGTTTTGCCAAGGAATGCGAAAACCGCCTTCTGAATGAGAATTTCCATCTGTAGTTCGCCTTGAGTTCCTGCTGTTTGATCTTAATTAGTGCCCGATAGTTTCAGCCACTAACCGGTCCTTTCAGCCATGAGAATATCCATATGGCAATTATCAAAGTGTAGTGCTGGAACATACAACTACCTTAAGTAATACTCCATTATGGGTTGAATATGACTCGAAAAGCGGCGTTAATTTGACTTTGAGTCCATCTTCTGACGGCTTACTGAAAGATGTCTGAAATATTCTGATAATGTTGTCCCCGGCCGCCTCAATTCTGTAAAGGATTGTGGCAGTTGTCAGTACTGAATGCAGACACACACAAATATCTTCACTGCTGTATGGATTGCTCTTGTTTTCTACATGTTTTCCGTGCCGTCATTAGTAAATAACATAAAGGCAGATACTGCTGCAAAACTTCGTTGCAAGTCTGCAAATAAGAATCTGCGAGCGGTGGTAATGCATGAAAGGAAAAACAATGTTAATTTTTGTGATACTTCCGATCGGGACTATAAGGATATGGTGTCACATTACGATTCAGAATCCCAAAATGTTTATTTTCTCACTTCGAGAAAATATTTCCTTGTGTACTACTATGAAGTGCAGAAAGGCTCCTTAGTCCATTTTGTGTATTTCGTAAATTTCGGTGTCATTTCATCTTATATTGTGAGAAGCTCCTTTTTTCCTTGGAATCAAAAGAGAGTGAACACTATCACTGGTTATTTTCTGATGACTAATAACTTGATATTGGTTCTACTTGCTCCGTCAAATATGAGAATAGTGTTTCACTTTCGCTACTATGCTGGGCCTGTGTTGAGTGTAGGGTGAGGTTCTAGTGGTATTGATGCTGTTTACCCACTGTTGAGCAGTTCTCACACAGGCCTATCACCTTATGTAGTGGTAGTTTTTCGATGTGTTTCAGCAGCATGTGGATAGTCTGTGCAAATTCTAGAAACGTCTGCCCATCCCTGCCGCTGCAATAGAACTCGATAATTCTCATGTGACTATTGTGACAGCCTAATATTAAAACGTTAGTGGCTAAATTAATAACACTCTGCGCAAGCGACACATTGGATCTCAGCACGACACTCTGCTTGGTGAACCTGTTATTTCGCGTTCTCTCTGCCTTAAGCATACTGCACATGAAAAGCTCTTCAACATAGGTGCTTTTAGCTTTTATCGACAAAGCATCAGCAGCCGATTTATTTTAATCATAACGTATAGATGATACTGTGTTGGCATACGCCTTCGCCAGCACACCGGTTGGCAATAGGAAACATTGTACAGCACGCGCAGAACTAAGCGCGCCAATAACAAGAAAGACCAAGACACGCCCCCAAGCTACGCGTGCATATATGTCGCCGCCGGCGACCGAGCTGTCTCAATCTATCTCAGTACCTCAATACGTCGCGCTGTGCTCTAGTCTTCCACACTTACAGCTTCCGCTTCGCACGTTAGCTAGCTGTGAGGGAACGTTAGTTATCGTATATCGTTGCGATGCGGACACAGGCAATATTCAAGGATCAGTACATACAATTTGAACGCTGTTAACAACAGAACTTTAGATTGGACATCATAGAAGTTAAGTACTCAACTGGATGCTGTAATAAAGTTTATTTTAACTAGGTGTGCATTTTGTGTTGTAATGAGAGGAAACCTGCAACACACTTACCTCATATAGTCAGGAACCACATCTACATCTACATCTACGCGATTACTCTACTATTCACAATAAAGTGCCTGGCAGACGGTTCAGTGAACCACCTTCAAGCTGTTTCTCTACCGTTCCACTATCGAACGGCAGGCGGGAAAAATGAGCACTTAAATTTTTCTGTGAGAGCCCTGATTTCTCTTATTTTATCGTGATGATCATTTCCCCCTATGTAGGTGGGTGGCAACAGAATGTTTTCGCAATCGGAGGAGAAAACTGGTGATTGAAATTTCATGAGAAGATCCCGTCGCAAAGAAAAATGCCTTTGTTTTAATTATTGCCACTCCAATTCACGTATGATGTCTGTGACACAATCTCCCCTATTACGCAATAATACAAAACGAGCTGCCCTTCTTTGTACTTTTTCGATGTCATCCGTCAGTCCCACCCGATGCGGATCCCACACCGCACAGCAATACTCCAGAATAGGGCGGAAAAAACAGTACAGGAGGGCACAGTCACAGCAGATACGTATCTCTGTTTTAGTATTTGTGGACTGAATGACTGATTCAAGGATGACCTAACCTAGACATTACTGTCAGCGTTTTGTGTTCCTTGTTCCACTTTCTGATAACATCTGCTTCTCCTTCCGCGTTGCAGAAGCTAGAATCGAAGTTGTGCTGCACATATCCGCTAATTTAATTTTCAACCGAATTTTGAGCCTGCATTTTCTGTCATTCGTATGGTTTCCTGCATTGCAGACTTTGCTGATTTTGGAACTTCATGCTATTTGTAGCACATCTCCTTATGGGTGTTACGTTCTGCAATCGATGCTGTGCTGTTGTCTCTCCATTTGCGTGCCTGTCTTTCATGGATAGTGGCATTGATATCGATCTCTAGAAAAATATTTTCCAAGTTTACTATTATAAAAAAGGATGTGTTGCCTACTCATAACGTTTGCAATATAAATTTGCCCGCGAAAGGCAAAGGTCCCGAGTTCGAGTCTCGGTCGGGCACACAGTTTTAATCTGCCAGGAAGTTTCATATCAGCGCACACTCCGCTGCAGAGTGAAAAATTTCATTCTGGAAACATCCCCCAGGCTGTGGCTAAGCCATGTCTCCGCAATATCCTTTCTTTCAGGAGTGTTAGTTCTGCAAGGTTCGCAGGAGAGCTTCTGTAAAGTTTGGAAGGTAGGAGACGAGATACTGGCAGAAGTAAAGCTGTGAGTACTGGCTGTGAGTCGTGCTTCGGTAGCTCAGTTGGTAGAGCACTTGCCCGCGAAAGGTAAAGGTCCCGAGTTCGAGTCTCGGTAGGGCACACAGTTTTAATCTGCCCGGAAGTTTTTAAATTTAGAGATGTTCAAAAAATGTAGTTAGCACACTGGATACGCATTCGGGAGGACAACTGTTCAAACCGGCCATACTGATTTAGGTTTTCCACGATTTCCCTGAATTGCTTCAGGTAAATGCCGGGATCGTTCCTTTGAAAGGGCACGGCCGATTTCCTTCCCCATCCATCCATAATCCGAGCTTGTGCTCCGTCTCTAATGACCTCGTTGTCGGCGGGAGGTTAAACACTAAACTCCTTCTCTTCTAAAAATGTGAAACATGACTGGGTATGAGCTGCGTAGTTTCAATACAAAAATGGCTCTGAGCACTATGGGACTTAGCAGCTGTGGTCATCAGTCCCCTAGAACTTAGAACTAACCTAAGAACATCACACACATCCATGCCCCATGAAAGGATTCGAACCTGCGACCGTAGCAGTCGCGCGGTTCCGGACTGAGCGCCTAGAACCGCTCGGCCACCACGGCCGGCGGTTTCAATACACTTAAGACAGAAAAACAGAAATAACTGTGACAGTTAATGATTTGTGTTGTTTGGTTTGCAGCACGAAACACGAACTGTAGTCACTTCCTAGGCCTCTAAAGGCTGGTGTTATTCCTGCTGGAAGTATAATTCAAGCTTGACAACAATGCAGGATATGTTTGGCATCCCTATGACCGACGAGTTTCTTCCTGATTGACACAGAATTAGCCTACAAAATTCACTTGATATATTCGTCTCATTTCCGTTAAATAATCTGAGTAATTTTCACATAACGTATGAAATTAAGTTATCATTTATGGTTTAGAACCCAGTAAAGTTATTCAAGATGAAAACTGTACTCAATCTCGTCTTTTACCTTGTGAGCTTATCTGTCCTAGCCAGGACAGAAGCAAAAAGGGAGAGCAAAGTTCTGCAGTATTCTGCTATCTGTGAGGTGATATGATCGCTTATAATGTGGGGGCTGGTTTGGTACCCGGTTGTAGTCTCGCTGAAGGATACATTTTTATACCACTGTGACAGAGCTACAAGCAGTCAGATAGAAAATCAAGAAGGAAATTTTATTTATGAAATGCCACATTTCCATATTTCTTCATTGTGACACAGGACAGAAAGTAAACACAGACCATTTCGAAGTCCTGAATGATTAATATCTTACTAATTAGTGCTATATATGCGCGCTCCTGTTACAGATACCTTATGCTTTATTGAAGCAGACATTCGTTGTAAGGATATCATGTTAATTTGAATTTAATTTGAATTAGGACAGTGCATATTTTAACAGAGTTGTCCATTATTTTATTGAACACAACACTAAACTTCAGAAAGAATTTAATCATCAACACTATATTCTCTCGCGTTATCTAAAACAGTCTTCCAGTGCTCAGACAGTTTACCAATTCACAACTGTAGAAACCTACTGGATGTGAGTTAAAGATGTCAAACCCGATTTGAAGTGCATTTTCGTCCAGAGAGGAATTTTCTTGACTGTTGTTCGATAAGGAGCTTCAATAGTAAACATTTGAGGGCATAAGATCTGAACAACAAGTGCGTGAGGGATGACTTTTCAAACTCCTGGATAGCTTTTCGGTGAAATCGGTGGAGTGAGCTATCGTGTTGTATTAACACGTCATGAATCTTTAGGTCGTTTTTCTTACACTGCGATCTTAGTTGTTGACAAAAAATACTAGCTGCCGTATACTCTCCCCGAGGAAGGTTTTCGTAATGCAAAACACCCTTTTTGAGCCACCTGAGGCAAAATATTAAGTCCACACGATCCTTCGCTAGAATATTTCTTTTGTTAGGGCTCAGTCATTAATTCTTAGTAAGTTAATGTAGAGACATCAAAACTAGTCACCAGTAGAAACATTGCAATAGAATTCTCAATGAGCTAACAGATGACGGTCAAGCAAAAATGCTTTGATTTTTGTTGTTTTAAATTAGAGCATGCAGTACTTCTGCTCTAGGATTCTGAATCTTGCCTATTGAATGCAAATGTCGCACGATGCTTAAATGGTCGCACTTCAGCCCACACGTGTGTTACTGAGGTTTCCTGAATGTGCAAAGTCATTCATGCCAGAACGATCTTTCTTGAAGCGAAAAAATCTTTTTCTGGAGTGTTTTGCCCAAAAGCACTCGCCCCACACACAGTACAAAGGTTCAGAGCTGCCTCTGCTACCTTCACCCCTCTGCTAAACCCAAAACGGACAACATGCTGCATATGTTAGACCTTTCTCGAACAGTAACTATATTTTATCACACCTTAACAACGTTCATAAGTGTCAGGCATGCACAATTCAAATTATCAAAAACTATCAGGTTGATAAATACGAGAACTTAAAATAAGAAATTCACCTCTGATAAATACAATTATAGCTCCGCTCCACGCTCACCTGGAGGCGTTCGATGTTGGCGGCGGTAGGGGTGTGGCCTGTAGCCGTTACTGCTGAGGGGCGAGGAAAGTCTCTAGTGTAAACTGTTCTGTTCTTCACGCAGTCACGAGCTGTTTGGCGGTAATGAGTCTGGAACTTTTTGCTATTGCAGGTGGGTTAGAAAATGAAACTATTTTTGTTTGAGATTCCGTCATACTGATAAATTAAGCAGATATCTGATGTGCTATTTAAGACGCTAGGGAATGTAATTGACTCGAACGCGCGACAGAGAACAAAAAAATGGCTTCTGTTTAAGATGTGCCACTCAGCAAGTAAAATTCATTGTTTACACAGATTTGACGTTTGGCAAGTAAGCTACGATTGGTCCCTAGTGTCACGTTCCGAGTAATCTACATTAGGAAACATGAACGTAGTTGAGAAAGGTGTACCATAGCAGTATCATGTTAGCTTAGCGGGTACACGCTGTATTTCCAAAGTGCTGGTTGATATGCAAGCCGGTTCGGCTCTTGCTGGAGAAATGCTGCGGTTTGGGAATCTTTCTCTCGTTTTTTTATTCTGTCTGCAAACGGCCAGAACGAAATTCAGTGACTAAATCATAAGACAAGCTGTGCATCATAAACCACTTCACAACTTCCATTCAGGACATTGTAAGAGCGAGCAGAAGTGCCTGTTTTGCAAATACTGCATTACATCAAAAGAAAAGTTCAGAAAAGGCTCACAGGGGCCATTAAAAAGAGTAATTTGTGTGTTGCTTGTCATTTAGGGAATCATCATGCGAACCAATGTTACGGAAGCAATTAACATACTGAGGTAAATCTTGAGGTGTAGCACAACTGCACGTTTTTTCATATCGTTCTTTTTGTATCTGCACCAGTAGAGATACATTTTCCTTGTAAATATAAGTTTTGATTGCTGTGAGATATACTTGAATCATTTCGCAACTGTGACTGAAACAAACAGTTTTCTTTCATTGCATCAAACTTTCGCCGTAGGCTAGATTTGGTAAGTGTACTGTTCAACTGCATTTTCTGGTACATTTCAATGATGGTGAAAGAACATATGCTTCGAAGATTCTCAAGTCATTTTCTGCACGAGCAATTATTACATGAGAAAATTTATCATCACTGTGTCGAAATTTTTTGATACTTGGGTTAACAGCTATTCAGTTCTCACACTCTCCCATACACTGCATCACCAAAACAGAGAGATCTGATAAGCTGATGTTCTTCATAACTCTGTTCATGGAATTAAAAGTCAGATGGACTGGCTCTATTTCCGTCGAAGACGCACTGTGTCAGTCGAACTATCACTTCTTTTTCATGGAGTAAGATGTGACATCACACACAATATCATATTATTTTGCAACAACGGTGCACGCGATTAGTAGAATGGTGTAGTGGGTAGGAGATCAGTTTCTGATCCGCAAGTAGGGGATTCGAATCCTCTCATTGCCATGAATTTTAATTCATTGTAAGAGTTATTAGGCTAGAAGGACCACGAGATTTATTAACTATTCATAATTTTAAGGAATTCGTAAGTATGTAACTGAGAATGTGGCGGACTCAAACGCTCGACTACCCATACACCGCCATTCTGGCACCACTCTTTCTCTTTGTGTGTTGTGATTTCTGTTTGGCATTAAAATGAAATGATATCTTCGTTGTGATTTTGTCGATATTGGCGTGCTGCCTGCAGGTAAATAAAGAGAACACAAATTAATATGACGCTTTTTCTCTATGTAAAAAACTAGACTCTTTCTCTTTGATGTCTTCATCGTTATTGACGTCATGCGCCATGTGACGAAAAAACTTAGTTTCATGTTTGTCTCAGTCTTTTTGATAAATGGTCGTACGGTAATTTAAAATCAAGGGACCAATAACGATAAAAAGAGCAGCCTAATTTTTATACATAATACGCTCTTTTCTTTTTTTTAAAAAAAGAGATAAAACAAACGAATTTCCCTCTTCTTCGAGGGAAAACAAAACATTCATTTTTCATAAACAAATTTTTCTCCCTAAGAACACAATAATTCAGTAATATGTCCCGTTTCCGTCCTCTACAGTTGCATTCAGCCACCGGGGAGTAGATGCGACAAGTTCCTGGATGATTCTGTTATTCTGTGACAACTCTTCCGATGCGTCATGAACTGCTTCGGACTGTGCTGGTTTGGTTATCGGTGCTGGTCTTCTACACCTAATAATTTTCTCCATTATATGAATCGTAACCTACCCGTAGTCTAGGGGTAACGTCTTTGATTCATAATCAAAAAAGTCTTCGGTCCCGGGTTCGATCCCCGCCACTGCCTAAATTTTGATATATAATCAGCATTGGCGGCCGAAGACTTCCGGCATAAGAAGTCAGCCTCATTCTGCCAACGGCCTTGTCAAAGAGGGCACTCTCTTGTCCTAGGGGTGGGAAATTGCCCCTATAGGCGGAAGAATCAGCAATGATCAACGACATGAGGATGCAGAAGGCAATGGAAACCACTGCATTAAAGACACGTAACGTGTATCCACAGGACATGTGGCCTGTTTCTGAAGAAGTGACATGATGATCTCTCCATTGGCAAAAGATTCCGGAATAGTCCCCCATTCGGATCTCCGGTAGGGGACTGCCAAGGGGGAGGTTACCGTGAGAAAAAGATTGAATAATCAATGAAAGGATAATGTTCTACGAGTCGGAGCGTGGAATGTCAGAAGCTTGAACGTGGTAGGGAAACTAGAAAATCTGAAAAGGGAAATGCAAAGGCTCAATCTAGATATAGTAGGGGTCAGTGGAGTGAAGTGGAAGGAAGACAAGGATTTCTGGTCAGATGAGTATCGGGTAATATCAACAGCAGCAGAAAATGGTATAACAGGTGTAGGATTCGTTATGAATAGGAAGGTAGGGCAGAGGGTGTGTTACTGTGAACAGTTCAGTGACCAGGTTGTTCTAATCAGAATCGACAGCAGACCAACACCGACAACGATAGTTCAGGTATACATGCCGACGTCGCAAGCTGAATATGAACAGATAGAGAAAGTGCATGAGGATATTGAAAGGGTAATGCAGTATGTAAAGGGGGACGAGAATCTAATAGTCATGGGCGACTGGAATGCAGTTGTAGGGGAAGGAGTAGAAGAAAAGGTTACAGGAGAATTTGGGCTTGGGACAAGGAATGAAAGAGGAGAAAGACTAATTGAGTTCTGTAACATGTTTCAGCCAGTAATAGCGAATACCCTGTTCAAGAATCACAAGAGAAGGAGGTATACTAGGAAAAGGCCGCGAGATACGGGAAGATTTCAATTAGATTACATCATGGTCAGACAGAGATTCCGAAATCAGATACTGGATTGTAAGGCGTACCCAGGAGCAGATATAGACTCAGATTACAATATAGTACTGATGAAGAGTAGGCTGAAGTTCAAGACATTAGTGAGGAAGAATCAATACGCAAAGAAGTGGGATACGGAAGTACTAAGGAATGACGAGATACGTTTGAAGTTCTCTAACGCTATAGATACAGCAATAAGGAATGGCGCAGTAGGCAGTACAGTTGAAGAGGAATGGACATCTCTAAAAAGGGTCATCACAGAAGTTGGGAAGAAATACATAGGTACAACGAAGGTAGCTGCGAAGAAACCATGGGTAACAGAAGAAATACTTCAGTTGATTGATGAAAGGAGGAAGTACAAACATGTTCCGGGAAAATCAGGAATACATAAATACAAGTCGCTGAGGAATGAAATAAATAGGAAGCGCAGGGAAGCAAAGACGAAATGGCTGCAGGAAAAATGTGAAGACATCGAAAAAGACATGATTGTCGGAAGGACAGACTCAGCATACAGGAAAGTCAAAACAACCTTTGGTGACTTTAAAAGCAACGGTGGTAACATTAAGAGTGCAACGGGAATTCCACTGTTAAATGCAGAGGAGAGAGCAGATAGGTGGAAAGAATACATTGAAAGCCTCTATGAGGGTGAAGATTTGTCTGATGTGATAGAAGAAGAAACAGGAGTCGATTTATAAGAGATAGGGGATCCAGTATTAGAATCGGAATTTAAAACAGCTTTGGAGGACTTACGGTCAAATAAGGCAGAAGGGATAGATAACATTCCATCAGAATTTCTAAAATCATTGGGGGAAGTGGCAACAAAACGACTATTCACGTTGGTGTGTAGAATATATGAGTCTGGCGATATACCATCTGACTTTCGGAAAAGCATCATCCACACAATTCCGAAGACGGCAAGAGCTGACAAGTGCGAGAATTATCGCACAATCAGCTTAACAGCTCATGCATCGAAGCTGCTTACAAGAATAATATACAGAAGAATGGAAAAGAAAATTGAGAATGCGCTAGGTGACGATCAGTTTGGCTTTAGGAAAAGTAAAGGGACGAGAGAGGCAATTCTGACGTTACGGCTAATAATGGAAGCAAGGCTAAAGAAAAATGAAGACACTTTCATAGGATTTGTCGACCTGGAAAAAGCGTTCGACAATATAAAATGGTGCAAGCTGTTCGAGATTCTGAAAAAAGTAGAGGTAAGCTATAGGGAGAGACGGGTCATACACAATATGTACAACAACCAAGAGGGAATAATAAGAGTGGACGATCAAGAACGAAGTACTCGTATTAAGAAGGGTGTAAAACAAGGCTGTAGCCTTTCGCCCCTACTCTTCAATCTGTACATCAAGGAAGCAATGATGGAAATAAAAGAAAGGTTCAGGAGTGGAATTAAAATACAAGGTGAAAGGATATCAATGATACGATTCGCTGATGACGTTGCTATCCTGAGTGAAAGTGAAGAAGAATTAAATGATCTGCTGAACGGAATGAACAGTCTAATGAGTACACAGTATGGTTTGAGAGTAAATCGGAGAAAGACGAAGGTAATGAGAAGTAGTAGAAATGAGAACAACGAGAAACTTAACATTAGGATTGATGGTCACGAAGTCAATGAAGTTAAGGAATTCTGATACCTAGGCAGTAAAATAACCAATGACGGACGGAGCAAGGAGGACATCAAAAGCAGACTCGCTATGACAAAAAAGGCATTTCTGGCCAAGAGAAGTCTAATAATATCAAATACCGGCCTGAATTTGAGCAAGAAATTTCTGAGGATGTACGTCTGGAGTACAGCATTGTATGGTAGTGAAACATGGACTGTGGGAAAACCGGAACAGAAGAGAATCGAAGCATTTGAGATGTGGTGCTATAGACGAATGTTGAAAATTAGGTGGACTGATAAGGTAAGGAATGAGGAGGTTCTACACAGAATCGGAGAGGAAAGGAATAATGTGGAAAACACTGATAAGGAGAAGGGACAGGATGATAGGACATCTCCTAAGACATGAGGGAATGACTTCCATGGTACTAGAGGGAGCTGTAGAGGGCAAAAACTGTAGAGGAAGACAGAGATTGGAATACGTCAAGCAAATAATTGAAGACGTAGGTTGCAAGTGCTACTCTGAGATGAAGAAGTTAGCACAGGAAAGGAATTCGTGCCGGGCCGCATAAAACCAGTCAGTAGACTGATGACAAAAAATAAAAAATAAAAAAAATGAAAAAGTGGTTCAAATGGCTCTGAGCACTATGAGATGCATTGATCATGGGAGGCGATTTCAACTGCAGCCAGGCACTCAAAGTCAACTACCACGTCATTCTCCGTGCGCGTCGCTAGCGACAATTCTCCAGCATCTCAGCCTTGTGGGTTCTTGGGACCATGTTCATGGTGACCGTCCAGCGTTTATGAATTTCACTAGCCATTCTTCCAGCCGCCTCGATCGTGTTTAAATCTCTCGCGCTATTGTCAGTGGTGTGCAGGCTCCTGAAGTCTGGCCCGTTGCTTTCTCTGACCACGACGCATATATATGCGCCATCAGTCTCTGTCGCCAAAGGGTGTGGTGCGGCGATGGACCATGGAAATTGAAAACGATCCACATTACTTCACCCGACTGCCGGTAGTTCATCGAGACCACGTGGGCAGCTTGTCGTCGACGCCGTTGTGCCGATCAGTGTGCAATGGCTTAGTGGGTGATCTGTGCAAAGCCTGCCCGCTGCAAGGCCTTGTTTGGTTACGGAAGGGAGATTGCGGCGTGGTGGCGACGAACTCTAAGGAAATCTGTTTCTCCATTCTCTGGGAATGTACTATGATACCGTATCCACCAGAGCGGCAGGTGATGGTGACTCGTGCGAAGGCAAAGCTCAAATCCCTCGTTGCCACCTTGGGAGGGGGGGGGGGGGAGGGGGGAGGCGGCAGGCACACACGACGGGTCAGTGCAGGAGCATCCATGCATCATCTGATATGATTAATGTTCTTAAGACCGATGATAGGCGGTGTTTAGATACCCAACGCTATATAGTGTCTGCCAACCATGCACATTATGTTATGCTGTGCTCTGAACAATTTCACCATTCTGCCAACATTACGGTGGTCTCCAGACTCTCCTTTGGTTTGGATCCTGGGGATGCAACGATGGATCTGCTTGCTAACGTCACGGAGGACGAAGTTCATGATGCTATCCAGGCAGGTTCTACGAACAGGTCGCCTGGCTCTGAGATGCTTCTAATGGAGTTTTATTGGACATTTCGTTCCCTACTGGCGCCAGCGTGGACGGAAATTTCTCAGGATCTTATGTCACCTCTCATGCCGATCCCAGACGGTTTCCTCATTCCCATCCACAAGCCTCGGGGTACCTCACGGATATGCGATTACCGCCCCTTGACGTTACTCGACAGTGACACAAAGATCTTTACCTGGCTGTTGGCTGCATGGCTTAAACGGACGGCCTGGTACGTGGTTTCCAGTGATCAAACTTTTTTGGGAGGTACCAATAACATCTGCACTGCCCTCTGTCGCTATCGGGACATAATCGCACTTGCTCTCTCTCGTCGTATACCTGGACATTCACAAGCTCTTGATTTCAGCCAGGCGTTCGATCGGGTCGATCACGACTACCTGGAAGGGGTGCTCCGCAATACAGGTTACCCTGCTACTACCGTCGACGTTGTAATGCGTCTATTTCGTCGAGCTACGTCCCATGTACTCTACAATGGCCGTCTAAATCCTCCCATCTTGACTGTTGGATTCGTGCGTAAAGACTGCCCCGTTCTCTGCACTGTTGTATGCTTTCGCCATGGAACCATTGTTCTGCGGCCTACGTCAGCGTTGTCTGGGATGTCTCTCGATGGCCATGTAATCAGTTGCATTGCCTATGCAGACAATCTCGTCGTCGTTCTCCGTAGCAGTCTAGCAGTCCTTTAGGTCAGGGAGTCATTGGCATGGGTTACCACCTACGGCGAAGCTTCTGGTAGCTGCCTTAACATCTGCAAACCGAACGCCATAGCTATAGGTGCAGGGCTTCCTGCGGACAGCACTGAACCTTTGCGTGTGGCTGATACTATGCGATGCTTAGGACTCGATTTCGCAAGTGATCTGCGGCGCATGATTGCTCTCAACTGCCAGCGTCTACTGTCCCAACTACGAGGAGGGCTCTTAGATCACCGTTTACGAGTACTCGATCTCCTGCAACGAACACAATATGTATGTGTATATTTGGCCCCACGTATTCCCCAAGTGGCACAGTCACTTCCTATTCCGCCGTCCACGGCCGCCGCATGCTAGAGGCACTGGGTTCATATGTTTGCCACGGTGTGGTGTGCTTACTGTAAGACCTTCGGTACACACACCATCAGATTATCTGACTTGTCGCTCTAACGAAGTAGGCGAGTGTCAGCAATATGTCTCGTGGTCTTATCGTGGCGTGTTTATCTTCTGCCGTTAGGTCAGACGATAGAAATGCCACTTGCACGCTTAGAGTAGCAGATTGACGGTGACCAACTTTAAACAGAACTTGATAAATTTTCACACACATTTATTAAAATAATAACAAGTATAAAAATAACTTAACTTGGTTCTGGATGCTATTTACAATTGACAATCTGAAGTTCCTTTGGTCCTGGTACGTTAATCTTATTCTCACATATCTCTGATACTTGACAAAGTGTCTATACATTTCTCTTCATAGCTATGTACAGGAATGTGATAATCTTATTAGGTGTAGACTGAAACTCGACTACAGGCTAATGCAGACTAATGCAAACTGATGCAGACTGACTCATCGGAGTTTTTTTTTCCTTTATTGGATTTCGATTCCCCCTAAAGGGGGCGGACTGGCAGCAGCTTATTACGCCGCTCTTCAGCCTACAGAATTTGTTTTAAAAAGATGAAGATAATAAAAAATAATAACAGTTGGCGATAAAAGCGGTGACTTAAAGGTAAAAATGGCAGAAAATTCTGGAGTATAAAACATAAAACACAGGGTCGATGAAGCTAATAAAACACACAGGAAGCAGAAAAACAATAGACAGACAATTAAAAAAAAAACACGGCGACAGTCTGGGTTCTGTTCGCAAGAGATATAAAAAGCACACCCAGCGACAGCATGATTTCTGTTCGCAACACTGTGGAAGGACGCACAACACCGAACACTCACTTAAACACTGCGCCAAAAGTTGGCACAAATACGACATACCACACCCGAGAGCAGGTGGGGGGAAACTGGTCAGATGACGGGAAAAAGGGGGGGGGGAAGGAGAGGAAAAGTGAAGGGGGAGGGGGGAAAGGAGCCAATGGAAGAGGAGGATCCATAAGAGGAGTGGGGGGTACTCATCGGAGTTCTGTACACTCGTTATAATACCTCGCGCCATGATGATGATGATGTTTGGTTTGTGGGGCGCTCAACTGCGTGGTTATCAGCGCCCGTACAATTACCCAATCTTTGCTCAGTCCAATTTCGCCACTGTCCTGGATGATGATGAAATGATGAGGACAACACAAACACCCAGTCATCGCGAGGCAGGTGAAAAACCCTGACCCCGCCGGGAATCGAACCCGGGACCCCGTGCTCGGGAAGCGAGAACGCTACCGCGAGACCACGAGCGGCGGACAAATACCTCGCGCGTTCAGGTATCACCGCGCGAGTGTGATCCGCGAGGAGAAAAGGTTCTACGTTAGCAGCAATCTCATTGGCTGCGTGACATATTAATACGCGGATCGGCGGAAGCAGAATTTGGTCCGTCTTTATGGCAGCGCCATCTCGTAGAGCGGAGACGGACGAGCGCTGCGCCTGCGCTGTTGTGCTTAGCGGGGCGCGCTCTAGTGGGAACGTTGTGTACGCGCTGACTAAGCGGAACTATGTACACAACACACCGTTTGCTGTTCAACATAAGGTACGAGACCCTCACAGTCCCGTGGTGCAGGGGCAGTTTAGGTCTGTATCATGTGCTTGATAGAGCGATAACACTTTTCGTCGGCTCTCGCATGGCGCTGTGGAGCCGTTGTCCTACGTGCCTTACCAGCCTATTTCTGGAAGCCCTCGCATCACACTCTCTCTCAGCACCTATCCCGCTTTCGGACGTCCAGCCGCCCTTCCTTTACTTCCGCTACCTTTTCCTCGAACTGACCTACGTCCGTACTGCGATACTGCCAACGTAATTGACATCCACGAAGGCGTTCTATGGCTTTCTTAAGCAGCACAGGTCACCGAATGTGGCTGACGGGAAGCATCCCCACGTCGACTGGTGTGATGTTTGGCTATCGGTGTTCGCTCCTGATCTGGACACTGACGTCTGGTCTCCAGGGTACTTTTTCGTCAATGGGAAGTAAGTATGCCGGTCAGCCTTTACGGGATTCACCTGGTAGACACTCCGTTGTGTGTCGCTTGTGACAGTTTGGACGCGGATAGGCAAGAGGTGTCTGGTTGTTGGTGCGACAGATACTGGCCCCAATTAACCGCACAACTCCTCATCAGATACTGCTAGCAAAGACGAACTCTGCGAAATGGATTTATGAAGACGCAATTCACTACTTTTTTGTTGATGACGAGAAAAAGTCCTCGGTTTTTGGCACTTCCCTAATGAACGCCATTGTGCAGTTGTCCGCAATCCAAAATACATATGACTTTTATCTAATTTCCTTTGTAGTGTCTCTCTTAACCCACCCCAGAGCTGGGGTGTTAATGCCAGGAGGATCTTCAGCAGCCGGCCGCTGGTGGTCGAGCGGTTCTAGGCGCTTCAGTTTGGAACCGCGCGACCGCTACGGTCGCAGGTTCGAATCCTGCCTCGGGCATGGATGTGTGTGATGTCCGTAGGTTAGTTAGGTTTACGTAGTTCTAAGTTCTAGGGGACTGATGGCCTGAGATGTTAAGTCCCATAGTGCTCAGAGCCATTTGAACCATCTGAACCATCTTCAGCAGCTGAGAATAACGCGTGCGACAGGAATGCGGAAGCTAGCCAAGTGGGCTTTGTGAGAGGAAGAGTCCACGTCGTTCGAAAAACATTGTAATGAAAGTATATCTGGCGTTGTCAGCAATACGTTTCAATAAATTAAATATATCAAATCACCACAGTCTTAAAGGATACTCATACTTTTGGAATAATACCGACCATTACTGTTCCGGCGTAACGATAAGCGACGGCACGAAGATGAAAAATGCAAGAGCAAGGAAGACTGAGAGACATCAGCCAATAGACCGCTGACTAGGACCGCACCACGACAGGAGCAGCCTCTAGCCGAAGAGAATATAAGCGCCGCACCTGCCAGCCTCGGCCGCACAGTATTCGGACAGTACCAGACCGGGACTCGCAGACCAGGACAGTGGTCGCACAGTACTAGGAGATGGTTTAAATGGCTCTGAGCACTATGGGACTTAACTTCTGAGGTCATCAGTCCCCTAGAACTTAGAACTACTTAAACCGAACTAACCTAAGGACATCACACACACCCATGCCCGAGGCAGGATTCGAACCTGCGACCGTAGCGGTCGCGCGGTTCCAGACAGTAGCGCCTAGAACCGCTCGGCTACCCCGGGCGGCAGTACTAGGAGAGCACTATGAGAGTAGTGACGTGTGATCCACATCAATTGCTTACACGGACGTTGTGTACAGCAAAGGACTTTGATTGTTTGCCTGTCGCCCATCGCTTGCGACGCCGTTGTAATTCAAAGTTAAGTATTGTCTATCTTTCTTATAGTAATAAAAACTATTAATGTTCAAATGGGTCTGAGCCCTATGGGACATAACATCTATGGCCATCAGTCCCCTAGAACTTACAACTACTTAAACCAAACTAACCTAAGGACATCACAGAACACTCAGTCATCACGAGGCAGAGAAAATCCCTGACCCCGCCGTGAATCGAACCCGGGAACTCGAGCGCGGGAAGCGAGAACGCTACCGCACGACCACGAGCTGCGGACGCTATTAATATTCTTTGCTTGAATTGTTGTATAGCATTCCGAGAATGCAGCATCCTTTAGGCATCCTAGAGGAGGCCAGTGGGCAGGACCCCTCAACTACTTAATTTGTGTAGCCTCTTGTGTAATTAGTTTATTAATGCAGCCTCTGAAATTCTTTTTCTCGTCACGACAAGCCGATTAAACCATTGTTATTCGTGAGGGCTTCTCGACTGTTTATAGCTAGCAGTGGAAATGTGATTTCCACATGCATGTAGTATAATGCCTCTTATTAGATCCATATCCAAATAATGACAGTGAAACTCGTGTACTTCATATCTCGGAAGCTTTTTACCACGAGTACAAAGGAGTGATACCTGTGGAAATTACGCCTTTTCGACTTTTTGTAACAGATCGTGGAGATACGTCAGCATAACAGGCAGCAAGTACACAAACTTGTCTTACTTTCATGCCTTGCTTCTAGATGACATGATTTTTAATATTCCTTACTTCCTTATTCAATAGTCTCACGATGAATCGTGTATCCCTTCTTATGATCTCGAAACGTTGTGAAGGCAGAAGATATAATCCCAATGCCTAATGGTTCACCAGTTATTGAACTGTGCATTGTTCTTGACAAAAAGAATAAACAAAACAAAGAAGTATACAGATATATGTAACTGTAAACTATTCTAAATTAACGAAAAGAGATTGAGAGCCAAAACGGCGAAATACGAAGCACTAGTCAGTGGTAATAAAATTCAGTACACCGCAAGGCTGTATTTTTCGGATGGGCAATACTTCCACTGCCCATATGCGCCTTGCCGAAGTGAGCATATGGCAGGACTGCCTTCCAACTCTCCGCCTCACCCCTCCCGCATTGCTCGCGTTACGTGCGGTGCGACAAACTGTGCCACAACCACAACGTCGCGCGACCTGGCGCAGGCGCGTGTCGCGTCCCAGCCGCGCCGCGTCGCAATTTGTACGGTCCCATTTGAACCTACAAAAAAATCGCGCTGCGCCGCTCCACACGCGCTATACGCGTCTCAAATGGTTCAAATGTCTCTGAGCACTATGGGACCTAACATCTGAGGTCATCAGTCCCCTAGAGTTAGCACACTGGACTCGCATTCGGGAGGACGACGGTTCAATCCCGTCTCCGGCCATCCTGATTTAGGTTTTCCGTGATTTCCCTAAATCGCTTCAGGCAAATGCCGGGATGGTTCCTTTGAAAGAGCACGGCCGATTTCCTACCCCATCCTCCCCTCACCCGAGCTTGCGCTCCGTCTCTAATGACCTCGTTGTCGACGGGACGTTAAACACTAATATCCTCCTCCTAATCAGTCCCCTACACTTAGAACTTGCTGGTTCAAATGGCTCTGAGCACTATGCGACTTAACTTCTGAGGTCATCAGTCGCCTAGAACTTAGAACTACTTAAACCTAACTAACTTAAGGACATTACACACATCCATGCCTGAGGTAGGGTTCGAACCTGCGACCGTAGCAGCAGCGCAGTTCCAGACTGAAGCGCCTAGAACCGCTCGGTCACAGCGGCCGGCATACGGGTCTCAATTTGCTCCTAGCGTTACTGTGTCACGTGTCAGCAACGCCACCAGGAGGCATCCAACGTTTCAGTGGGCAGTTGTCATAATGTTTTGGGTTATCAGTGTGTATTGACTTCAGCGCGAGGCCGCTGCTATACTGAAAGGGAGAACGTGTCTTCTGCAGTGTCTCCCATTTGTTGTTGCACACTGGGCAACGAGCCCTCACCAATGTCTCTGGTGTCGATTCGCGTTAACAACTATGCTGTGGCATGGCGGTCTGTGGAAAATACCACGGTACCCACGACAGCTTCAAGGACGCTGTTGGATGCTGAAGATTAACGTGAATAAGTCATAGATTGATACGGAAAGCGGAGGAAGTCCTCAGAGTTGTCAAATCACTGACTAATATATCGTAAGCTAACACTGAACGTGAAGAAATTAAAGCGACTAAGGTTCGCCGAGGTAAAACACTGAATTCGCATTCCGCAGGACTGAACTTCCAATAATTATTCTCGCGTCAACCAGGTTTAGGATTTCTTCGCTTTCCCTAAATCGCAAGAAGCAGTGTCCTTCGAAAAGGGCACGCTCTATTTACCCTCCCAACCTTTGCTACTTCCAGATTGTACACCGTAGCCAGTGATTTCGACAGTACATTAAACCCTAATATTCTATTTCTTTCTTTAAATAAAGAAATCAATCTGAATTTCAATTTAAAGGGGAAAAGCATAAAGGCAAACTGAATGTAGATGACAAATCCGAAGATTGTCACTCACATGAAATTTTTAGGGTTACCTATTCGTTTAGACCTGTCGAGAGGTAACAGCGAGTGTCTTGTGAAATTCCAATGGGTCCTGATGACCTCAAACGTTTTGAGCCATAAAGTTAAAAATCTGTTGTTCCTATATAGGCGCCAGCTTTGTCTATGGAACAATTTTTTTAGAATCACATGTCAAAAAATGAGCACTGTTTTCTAACTACAGCACAGATTATATGGATTAATAACTCATAATCAAAATACCGGTTTATAAACTTCTGGTTGGATAGCTCCTAGTAGTCCTTATATACATTAACAATAAAACATCTGCTTTGTTCTATAATATCCTAATACTGCTAAGGTATATTACTGGAAAATCTTATGGTTCAAATGGCTCTGAGCACTATGGGACTTAACATCTGAAGTCATCAGTACCCTAGAACTTAGAACTACTTAAACCTAACTAACCTAATGACATCACACACATCCATGCCCGAGGCAGGATTCGAACCTGCAACCGTAGTAGTCGCGCGGTTCCCGACTGAAGCGCCTAGAACCGCTCGGCCACAGCGGCCAGCCGAAAATCTTATGCTCGAGATCGATTATGGACAATACAAATCTCCTTTCAACTTCTTGAGCTCAACATTGAATTTAGCATGAAGAATGCTGACTTAGTTTTTTCGGACAAACGCATGCGGAAGTTCGAAAGTTATAACAGAACGGTATGAATGTTCGCATGGTCCACACATCAGTGTGTGCGTGTGTGGAAAGGGGCGATGAGGTGTCAGTATGTGCACTGCATGTAATATCTGCACTGAATGGAAATTGTGACTTTTCTACATTATTAAATACATTATGTACAAACGAGCATTATAAACAACGTAAAAGTCGTTTTCAGACTATACATGCAAGTCATTATATGTCTGTTTCTTAATCTCTTTTTATTGAGGTGGAAAATGTCATATCATTTCAAAAGAGATCTATGAGTGAATAAACAACTTCTTACGCATCACAAGAGCACATCTACTGGACCACTGTCAACTCAGTATTGGCAAACATAAAAAAGAAGTGATATCAGATAGTTATCTTCCAAAAATATTTGTCCCTTTTTCTCGAAGTAGTGGCATACCTAAGGTCCTAAGTAATTCCTGACATGGACGTATCACTGATATTGAGGAAGTCGATTTTCCTAGTTATATGAAGGAAAATCTGCACTGTGGAATCTCTTTCAGTGTGTAGAAAGGAGGGATGAGGTGTCAATATGTGTCCTGTCAATGTGTATCTGGATTCTAAAGGAATGTTTCTTTGCTACCATATTAATGGAAGATCGCTCTGGATGCTTAAATAATAGGACTCGTATTCGGAGGACGGCGTTTGAAACCTGCTTCCGGCCGTCCTGATTTATATTTTCCGTGATTTCCCTGA
This sequence comes from Schistocerca cancellata, assembly GCF_023864275.1. Lineage (NCBI taxonomy): Eukaryota > Metazoa > Arthropoda > Insecta > Orthoptera > Acrididae > Schistocerca > Schistocerca cancellata. Next base: position 199,215,216 of record NC_064629.1, read on the forward strand.
ATCGCTTAAGACAGATGCAGGAATGGTTCCTTCGAACGGGCACGAACTCTTTCCTTCTCCTTCTCTGTCCTTCCGTAATCCGAGATTGTGCTCCGTCTCTGATGACCTTAGTGTCGACGGAATGTTAAACTGTAATCTGCTCCTCCTGCACTTAAATAACAGAACATTTTCGAGGTACCGATAATTGATCGAAAGCATGTAACCCTAAATCGAACAATATCAGTTGACGAACACTCACCATAAATACTTTTTTATAGTGGCACCTCTTACTTTGTGCTCCAGTGTTGTATCCGTTGTTTGACCAGGTTTTATTTGTTCTTATTAACTGTTTCACTTAAGGATAACTGCAGCTAAAATCCACCGTAAAATTCAAATTCAAATTGGTCCCAATTTTAGCCGCACACTATTCATCATCCAAGGAAAGCAGGACCTCATGAAACCTAAATTTGTCGGTAAGATGATGTAGCAGATTGTGCTCCCTTAGTTGTTAAAATCTCTTTTGATTCAATACGTAGCTATCAGTTTTGATGCAGCCCACTGGATGCATCTTTTAATTTATGATTTCATTGGAAGCAACACATAGGCCTAGTACTGGATAAAGGTGGTTTAAAAAACCAAGGTAAATCTGAGAGTCACCAGAGGAAATACATTACCCAGCCACTTTTTCTGAGATGATGTATTTAGAACTTTCGCCTCTCGTCAATTGGTTTAACACAGTGACATATTTTCTGAGTACATGTCAGCACCAGTTGTACATTTATTTCTAAAGTAAGCGAAAAGTGCAACTGATGCTGAAATTTTCTTCAAACCATTACTACAGTTGTGGAATCTACACCAAGATGCTCCATATGCAGGACAAGAAAGTTACATGTTTATATTCAGTTTGTCGAATCCATTGCGAATACCACAGCTGTCATATGCAAAATACCAAAATACCACATTCTTTGGGCTTCCATGTTTTCAGAGTACCCTAGTAACATTAGCGTCTAAATTATAAGGGAGGTACATTACCATCATTCTGCAGTCGGTACCTTATTGTTTCAGTACTGCGAATATATTTTACATATTTTTACACACTAATAACAAAATCTCGCTCTTTGTTAGGCCGCAGCATATTTCTCTTAAGACTTCTTCACTGCTCGATATTTCGATCTTCGGCTGCTATGTTCTTCGGGATTCCACTGGTATACCTAGATGGCTGTACACTTTCGAAAGACAGTGCCGCGTTCACACATAAAAGGCTATCTTCCCGCACTTTTTCGGGAATGTGAAGTAGTAGTAGTGGTTGTTGTTGTTCTGGTCTTCAGTCCAGACACTAGTTTGATGCGGCTCTCCATGCTGTTCTATCCTGTGCAAGCTTCTTCATGTTCCAGTACCTACTGCAACCTACATCCTTCTGAATCTGCTTAGTGTATTAATCTCTTGGTTTCCCTCTATGGTTTTTACTCTCCACGCTGCCCTCCAATACTAAATTGGTGATCCCTTGATGCCTCAGAACATGTCCTACCAACCGATTCCTTCTTCTAGTCAAGCTGTGCCACAAATTCCTCTTCTCCCCAGTTCTATTCAGTATCTCCTCATCAGTTATGTGATCTACCCATTTAATCTTCAGCATTCTTCTGTAGTACCACATTTCGAAAAACTTCTATTCTCTTCTTGTCCAAACTATTTATCGTCCATGCTTCACTTCTGTAGATGGCTACACTCCATACAAATACTTTCAGAAACGACTTCCTGACACTTAAATCTATTGATTGGCGACTCCATGGAGTGTCCTGTGCACCACGACCAGATAATGAATATACTTGGAAGGAGAAACAGCGTTGGTCATATTTTTTTGTTTTATTACCCGCAAAATCGATTGTATTTTAGATGTTTCCTTCCCCCTCGTCTGCTATGTGTTTTACGTACATTTTAAATTTGAATTACTTCATGATTCACAAATGCACAAGAGTTATTTTGTGTTAATATCTCGCAAAACCAGTAATATTAAGTCTTCACGTGACACATGTCACATAGAGGTCGTTCCAAGCCCTGTCACACCGAGGTCTGCTGAACAAGTGCATGTAAACAGCGGCCTCAGTTTATGTGATCGCTCTAAGCTTGTTGACACCAGTGCCTACCAATTTAAATTGTATATTGCAGGTATGTTTCTACCAACTGTTATGTTCATATGCAGGTGTAGTTGTGATTTTCTGTTTTATACTCTCTGCTCGTTATGTGGAAAAATTTTAACTTCTAGCACTGGGGATGGTCACTAAGTGACCGAAAATCGATTTTGCGGATAATAATAAAAAAAAAAAAATACGACCAACGCTGTTTCTCCTTCCACTTAAATCTATACTCGATGTTAACAAATTTCTCTTCTTCAGAAACGCTTTCATTGCCATTGACAGTCTACATAAATAGCGAAACTCGTCTTTTGCTTTGTCATTTCCTAATCTACTTCCCTCAGGATCACCTGATTTAATTCGACTAAATTCCATAATCCTCGTTTTGCATTTGTTTAAGGCCTTCGCTGTCTCTGACAGAATTAAAATGTCATCGGCAACATCAAGGTTTTTATTTCTTCTTCCTGTATTTTAATTCCTACTCAAAATTTTTCTTTGATTTTCTTTACTTCTTACTCAGTGAACAGACTGAATAATATCGGGGATAGCCTACAGCCCTATCGCACTCCTTTCTCAACCACTGCTTCCCTTTCACACCTTTCGACACGTATAACTGCCGTCTGTTTTCTGTACAAGTTGTAAATGACCTTTCGCTGCCTGAATTTTACGCCTGATACCTTCAGAAATGTATAGAGTGTATTCCAGTCAAAGTTGTCATAAGCTTTTTTGGGTCTACAAATGCTTTTGAGATGATTGTTGAGGTAGCCCAAGACTAACCTTATTTTATTTAATTTCGTAGTGCTTCAGAAGCAAAGTTCGCTATTAATTTCAGTCACTAAATTAACTTTCAATTTTACGGTTTTATTAATTCTTTTGCTAAATTAAGTCAGAGTGTAGAGTAATTTATTACTTCTGACAAACATTCAGTTTTCACGCAACACGTGTCAACCTTCAGTTGCCACGCTTTTTGTGCTAAATATATGTGCATTAACCTTTCTTTTTCAGTTATTATAGTAGTTGTCCATAGGACTGGCGACCGTAATTTTCGCCAAATCTCGAATATGTAATTAACGCCAGTTAATTGTTAACGTAACGACCACACATTTACTTTTATTTATTAACTTTACCCTTTTTCAAAAATAATTTCCACCAATTTCATTTGCATTTTTCCTTTCATTTAGATGTAACCCTCCCTCCCTCTTTACCGACAGATTGACTTCGGTGACGATTGCTTTTCCCAAATTTCCAATAGGTACACGCGGTTTAATTTTTCACTGTCATTAAAGTCGATAAGTGAGGGGGAGGTTACACTTAGGGTTGCCTTTCCTTAATCTATCTTCTAAGATAAGTCGTAGGGTCAGTACTACTTCGCGTGTTCCTACATTTCTACGGAATCCAAACTGATCTTCCACGAGGTCGGCTTCTACCCGTTTTTCCATTCGTCTATAAAGAATTCGTGTTAGTATTTTGCAACCAGGACTTACTGAACTGATGGTTCGATAATTTTCACATCACATTTTCACCTGCTTTCTTTGGAATTGGAATTTTTATGTTCTTCTTAAAGTCTGAGGGCATTTCGCCTGTATCATACATCTTGCTCATCAGATGGAATAGTTATGTCATGGCTGGCTCTCCCAAAGCTACTGTTTTAACGGAATGTTGTCTACTCCCGGGGATTTGTTTCGATTTGCGTCTTTCAGTGTTCTGTCAAAGTCTTCTAGCAGTATCATATCCCGCTTCTCGTCTTCATCTGCTTCACCTTCCTTTTCTATGATATTGCCTTCAAGTTCCTTAGCTCTTTATAGTCCCTCTGTATACTCCTTCCACGTTTCAGCTTCCCCTTCTTTGCTTAGAACTGGTTTTTCACCTGAGGCCTTGATATTCATACAGCAGTTTTCCATTTCTTCAAACGTTTCTTTAATTTTCCTGTAGGTGATATCTATCTTTCTCCTGGTTACATATGCTTCTATATCATTGTACCGGGTGATCTAAAAGTGAGTATAAATTTGAAAACTGAATAAATCACGGAATAATGTAGATAGAGTTACAAATTGACACACATGCTTGGAATGACATGGGGTTTTATTAGGACAAAAAAAAATTCAAACGTTCAAAAAATTTCCGACAGATGGCACTTCATCTGATCAGAATAGCAATAATTAGCATAACAAAGTAAGTCAAAGAAAAGATGATGTTCTTTACAGGAAATGTTCAATATATCCACCATCATTCCTCAACAATAGCTGCAGTCGAGGAATACTGTTGTGAACAGCACTTTAAAGCACGTCCGGAGTTATAGTGAGGCATTGGCGTCGGATGTTGTCTTTCAGCATCCCTAGACATGTCGGTCAATCACGATACACTTGCGACTTCAGGTAACCCCAAAACCAATAATCACACGGACTGAGGTCTGGGGACCTGGGAGGCCAAGCATGACGAAAGTGGCGGCTGAGCACACGATCATCACCAAGCGACGCGCGCAAGAGATCTTTCACGCGTCTAGCAATATGGGATGTTTTTTTTTTTGGTTCTAATAACACCCCATGTGTCAATTTTTACCTCTCTATTTACATTATTCCGTAATTTATTAAGTTTTCAAATTTATACTGACTTTTTGATCACCGGTATTTGTTCTCTAGCCATTTCTGCGTATCCCTTTTGCTCGTCTTGTCATTTTCATTTTTAGACGTTTTTATTTCCTCTACCCTTCTTCATTTGCTACATTTTTATACTGTCTCCTTTTATCAGTTAAATTCACTATCTCGTATGATTTCCAAGGTTTTGTACTAGGACTTATGTTTCTACTTATCGCTCCTGAAATTCAAACTTTGTTATAATTATGAAAACAAAATGATGACGTGGTGATTGTTTGGAACAAACCAGCCGTTCGTTGCAGTGAACATATATATATCGGAGAAACGATTCTGTATTTGATATGGACAGTTTTGTGGAACTAAACACATCACGAGCTTGATAAATATTTTCACGATTCTCACACCCCACAATTTTCCCCAGTGACTTTTCAGAGCCAGTATAAACTGACTGCAGCTTGGGCCAGACACGCGCTTTAATCTTGTGTCACAGCGCGTCCTTTATCCTGGTAACGTGCCAGGACTGTCTATCTCCCTCGCATTTTCTTGCGGTTGCCTGCCAGCGTTTTGGCAGCCAATGCGCAAATAGCTTCCGATGGCTTGTTGCTTCCGTAACTGTTTTAGCCGCTTCCGGACAGCGTCCGTGACATTCATCGATCGTGTTTGGTGGAACTATGAGGCGACACTAGGATTTAAAATGTGCAGAACGCATTTCTCGAATACAGAACTAGTTTTCATTAATAAGCATAAATATGTCACTGAAGACCTTACCAAAAGAAGTAAATGCAACTTACATGTGTATAAAGAAACAAAGTTTTGTTTTTCTAAGCATAATTATTGTTGCCTGCGCTACTCAGCCATATGGTATGAAACAACATAACAGTCTATGAATGCAAAGAGGCAGGGTGCCAGGAACGTGTTTTTCTTAGGTTTCTCCTTTTCTTGTCGAAGAGGGGTTATAGAAGGTCAAGAGATTTGAAATGAAGTAAGCACTACATATTTCTGAAGAGCATGCTTAGTATAATTCGTTATCACATAATCATGGCCTCAAGACGTTTTGCAAGAAAACTATAAGTCAGATTAACCGTAGTAACTTTTGATACTACCAAAAAACCATCATGTTGTGACTATAACCGTGTGATCTGAGATGTGAAAATTTACCCAACAAGTGAGAACATTACATGTTCGCACCACACGAATCGATAAGTCAGTTTTAAATTAGGACAGTCCGAAAAATTCTGTTGTTCGTATTGAATTTGCATCGAGATATGATTGTAAAATAAGAGTATATTTAAATTTATTGCTTCATCTGCTTGTCTGGTGCCAGAACGTAAAATCTGAAATCATTTACTTAATAAAGTTTTACGTCTTTTGTGTTTTTCTGCCTAACTCATTGAAATAAATTAAAAACCTCTCGTCTTTCTCTCAGTTCTGTTAAATTTCACAAATCAGCTACACAGTCCCATCATATTAATGTGACCACCGCCGATGTTCGACGTCAACGTGCAGTAGCCACTCATAGACTGCAGGTGACAATACTATAAGTGGAGGGTACATGAAGGGTATCGGGGGTGGGGGAGGGGGGGGCTGAATACAGTGCAGTCGTTGTCGTAATGTGGACACGGAGTGATCTATGTGACGACCGAAAGGGCATAATCATTGGCTCTCAGGCCAAGGGTCGAAGCATTTCCGAGACAGATAACTTTGTGAACCATTCGTATGCCACCGTAATTAAAGGATTGCATGGCAAAATGGCGCTATCTAAAACGGACACCGAGACATCTGTGATGGATAACGGGTCATCTTATTTTCAAGCGAACGACGGCTGCGGAGATGCGTACGGGCGAATAGACATGCAAATATTGAGAAACTGACCGTCAAGATGAACCACACGACAATACAGTCCCAGAAGACATGAGGAACTGCAATTGTGCTTTGTAAACTTAATTACTATCGCAAGTTCATCCTACACGTTACGGACATAGCAGAACCGTTCTATCAGTTGTTACGCAAAAATGTGAAATGGAATTGGACTCCCGACTGCGATAAAGCATTCTGAGATCCCCAGCAAACCCTGCTCCGTCCGACATGCCTTATGGCCTTTCTTTTTTGAGTCATCAGTCTTATGTGTGGTTTGTTGTGGCCCGCCAAGAATTCCTCTCCTACGCTAACCTCTTCATCACAAAGTAGCACTTGGACCCTACGTCCTCAGCTATTAGTTGGATGCATTCAAATCTCTGTCTTCCCCTACAGTTTTTACCCCCTACAATTCCCTCTGTTACAATGGGGGTTAATCCCCGATGTCTTAACATACGTCCTCTCATCCTGATCCTTCTGCTTGTGAGTGTTTTCCACATGTTCCTTCTTCGTCATTTCTGTGGAGAACCTGATTCCTTGTCATCAGTCCACCTGATTTTCAACATTCTGCAGCATCACATCTCGAACGCTTCGATTCACTTCTGTTCCGGTTTTCTCGCTGTCCATTATTCAATACCATACAATGCTGTGCTCAAAACGTAAATTCTCACAAATTTCTTCCTCAAATTAAGGCCAATATTTGATACCAGTAGACTTCTCTTGGCCAGGAATACATCTTCGTCTGTGTTTGTCGGCTTTTTATGTGCTCCTTCATTCGTCCGTCATGAGTATTTTTGCTTCTAAGGAAGCAGAATTCCTTAACTTCGTCTTCTTCGTGATCTCCAGTTATGATGCTAAGTTTCTCGCTACTCTCAGTTCTGCTAATATCATTACCTTTGTCTTTTTCTGGTTTAATCTCAGTCTATATTCGGTACTCATTAGACTGTTATTCCATCCAACAGATTCTGTAATTCTTCTTCGCATTCACTGTGCATATCATTGTCATCAGTTGTCATCAGCGAATCTTACCATTGATATCCTTTTACCCTGCATCTTAATTCCAATCTTTAACCTTTCTTTCATCTCCGACATTGCTTATTGGATGTATAGATTGAACAGTGGTGGTGAAAGAATGCATCCCTGCATTACTCCTTTTTTAATCCGAGCACTTTTTTTTGTCTTCCACTCTTGTTGTTCCTCTTAGTTCTTGTACGTATTGTATATTACTCGTCTTTCTAATTTCGAAGGTCTTGCACCATTTTACATTGTCGAACGGTTTTTCTAGGTAGATAATGCTATGAGCGTCCCTTGATTTTTCTTGAACCTTGCTTCCATTATCAAGCGCAAAGTCAGAACTGTCCCTCTGGTGCCTTTACCTTTCCTAAAGCCAAACTTGTTGTCATCTAACGAATCTTAGATATTCTTTTCCGTTTTTCTGTTTTCTGTACGTGTCATCAGCTTGGATGCATGAGCTGTTAAGCTGATTGCGCGATAGGTTTCGTACTTATCTACCCTTGCTATCTTCAGAATTGTGTGGATGATATTCTTCCGAAAGTCTGATGGTACGTCTTCAACGTCATACATTCTACACACCAACTAGAATAGACGTTTGGTTGACACTTCCGCAATGATTTTAGAGAGTCCGATGTTATCTATCCTTTCTGCCTTATTTGATCTCAAGTCTTTCACAGCTCTTTTAAACTTCAACAAAAGCCCGTACAAAGCTACTGAGCGTCTCTCTTGCAGAGTCTTCCACTGGAGTTTATCTGTCATCTCCGTAACGCTTTCGCGATTACTAAATGATCCTGTAACGAAGAGCGCTGCTCTCCGTTGGATCTTCTCTATCTCTTCTATCAACCACAATGCTGAGCAAGATTCAAGCAGTGAGGGAACAAGTGTACTGTAACCTACTTCCTCTATTTTCGGATTGTATTTCCTTAGGATTCTTCCAATGAATCTGTCTGGCATCTGCTTTACCGACGATCAACTTTATATAATCATGCCATTTTAAATCACTCCTAATGCCTACTCCCAGATAATTTATGGAATTAACTGCTTCCAGTTGCTGACCTGCTATATTGTAGCTAAATCATGAAGGATATTTCTTTCTATGTATTCGCAGCACATTACACTTGTCTACATTGAGATTCAATTGCCACTCCCTGCACCATGCGTCAATTCGCTGCAGATCCTCCTGCATTTCAGTACAATTTTCCATTGTTACAACCTCTCGATATACCACAGCATCATCCGCAAAAAGCCTCAGTGAACTTCCGATGTTATCCACAAGGTCATTTATGTATGCTGTGAATGGCAACGGTCCAACGACACTCCCCTGCGGCACACCTGAAATCACTCTTACTTCGGAAGACTTCTCTCCATTGAGAATGATAAGCTGCGTTCTGTTACCTAGGAAATCTTCAATCCAATCACAAAATTGGTCTGAGAGTCCATATGCTCTTACTTTGTTCATTAAACGACTGTGGGGAACGGTATCGAACGCCTTGCGGAAGTCAAGAAACACGCCATCTACCTGGGAACCCGTGACTATGGCCCTCTGAGTCTCGTGGACGAATAGCGCGAGCTGGGTTTCACACGATCGTCTTTTTCGAAATCCATGCTGATTCCTACAGAGTAGATTTCTAGTCTCCAGAAAAGTCATTATACTCGAACATAATACGTGTTCCAAAATTCTACAACTGATTGACGCTAGAGATATAGGTCTATAGTTCTGCACATCTGTTCGACGTCCCTTCTTGAAAACGGGGATGACCTGTGCCCTTTTCCGATCCTTTGGGAAGGTACGCTCTTCTAGACACCTACGGTACATCGATGCAAGAAAGGATCAAGTTCCTTCGCGTACTCTGTGTAAAATCGAACTGGTATCCCATTAGCTCCAGCGGCCTTTCCTCTTTTGAGCGATTTTAACTATTTTTCTATCCCTCTGTGATCTATTTCTATATCTACCATTTTGTCATCTGTGCGACAATCTTGAGAAGGAACTAAAGTGCAGTCTTTCTCTGTGAAACAGCTTTGGAAAAAGACATTTAGTATTTCGGCCTTTAGTTTGTCATCCTCTGTTTCAGTACCATTTTGGTCACAGAGTGTCTGGACATTTTGTTTTTATCCACCTACCGCTTTGACATAAGACCAAAATTTCTTAGGATTTTCTGCCAAGTCAGTACATAGAACTTTACTTTCGAATCCATTGATCGCCTCTCGCATAGCCCTCCTCACACCACATTTCGCTTCGCGTAATTTTTGTTTGTCTGCGAGGCTTTGGCTATGTTTATGTTTGCTGTGAAGTTCCCTTTGCTTTCGCAGCAGTTTTCTAACTCGGTTGTTGTACCACAGTGGCTCTTTTCAATCTCTTACGATCTTTCTTGGTACATACTCATCTACTGCATATTGTACGGTGGTTTTGAACTTTGTTCACTGATCCTCAACACTATCTGTACTTGAGACAAAACTTTTGTGTTGAGCCGTCAAGTACTCTGAAATCTGCTTTTTGTCACTTTTGTTAAACAGAAAAATCTTCCTACCTTTTTTAATATCTCTATTTACGGCTGAAATCATCGATGCAGTAACCGCTTTATGATCACTGATTCCCTGTTCTGCGTTAACTGTTTCAAATAGTTCGTGTCTGTTTGTCACCAGAAGGTCTAATATGTTATCGCCTCGAGTCGGTTCTCTGTTTAACTGCTCAAGGTTGTTTTCAGATAAGGACCCTAAAAAAATGTCACTGGATTCTTTGTCCCTGCCACCCGTTATAAACGTTTGAATCTCCCAGTCTATATCCGGCAAATTAAAATCTGCACCCAGAACTATAACATGGTCGGGAAATCTACTCGAAATACTTTCCAAATTTTCCTTTAGGTGCTCTGCCACAACAGCTGCCTTCCCAGGGGGCCTATAGAGACATCCAATTACCATGTTTGAGCCTGCTTTAACAGTGACCTTCTCCCAAATTATTTCACATTTCGGATCTCCGTCAATTTCCTTCGATACTGTTGCACTTTTTATCGCTATAAACACGCCTCCCCCTTCACTGTCCAGTAGATATTCCAATCTGAGTTTAGATTTTCATTACTGTTTACATCTGGATACAGCGAACTTTCTGTCCCTAGTACTATGTGGGCATTGTGACCGTTTATTAATGACAGTAGTTCTGGGACCTTTCTATAGACGCTCCTGCAGTTTGCTATTACCACATTAATATTGTTATTCCCTGTTGCGTTTTGCCTACTACTACCACCTTGTCGCGTCTCAGGAGGCGTCTTTTCGGGCCTAGAGAGGGAATTCTCTAACCTAAAATACCCACATGTGCACTCCACACGTACTCAGCTACCCTTGTAGCTCCTTCCGGCGTGTAGTGCACACCTGACCCATTCAGGGGGACACTACATTTCTCCACCCAATAGCGGAGGTCGAAAAATTTACACCCCAGATCTCCGCAGAATCGTCTGAGCCTCTGGTTTAAGCCTTCCACTCACCTCCAAACCAGAGGACCGCGATCGGTTCTGGGAACGATACTACAAATAGTTAGCTCAGATTCCACCCCACGAGCGAGGCTTTCCGCCTTCACCAACTCCGCCAACCTCCTGTATGAACTGAGGATGACCTCTGAACCCAGACGGCAGGACTCATTGGTGCCGACATGAGCAACAATTTGCAGTCGGGTGCACCCAGTGCTATCTATCGCCTCCGGCAGGCCCTCCTCCACATCTCGGATGAGACCCCCCCGGCAAGCAGACAGAGTGAACACTGGCCTTCTTCCCCGACCTTCCCGCTATTTCCCTAAGTGGCACCATCACCTGCCTAACGTTGGAGCTCCCAATCGCTAATAAACCCCTCCCCCCGTGTGCCTGGTCGGACCTTGCTGAAGGAGCAGCCACATGTCCACTCACAGGCAGAGCGGGCGATGCCACACGGCCAGCCTCCACATTGATCCTCCGCCTCGTGCGCCGCGAACGCCACTGAACCCGCCACTCCCCTTGGGGAGTGGTGGCCCAACCACGCCCGGTACCCACGAAAAGGTCTCGACAGCAGGGACAGTGGGTGAAGCATGTAACACCTGGGGTGTACCATGCGACGCACCAGACTCCCCACTGCCGCTACACTCCGAGGCAGCAGCCTGAAGACGGCTGACCGCGGCCATCAACACGTTCATCTGTTCGCGAACAGTGGTCAGCTCCTCCTGCGTCCGTACACAGCAGTCACACATTCTATCCATCCCAAGAAATCAACAATTTACTGTAGAGAGTTAATCAACTTTTAACTAGACTGCTAATTCACTAAAGGCGGCTGATAGCTGAATAAACTGTGGTTACTAGACACTACTCGTTGTAAGCAATGAAAATAAGCACTACCTGTCTCTGGACTGTATTCAAAACAAACACTAGCACTACTGGCACTACAGCTAACTAAAGGGACTCTCTCTGACTGTATTCAAAACAAACACGAAATCTGTGGAACACTATTACTAGTACTCGAAAATTAAAGCTTCCTAAAAGCAAAAACACACGGAAGAAGTGAAAAGTAAGAAAAATGCAGTTAATACTTGAATTAACGTAGCTCGCTGCACAGCAGATGTGAAGCAGACGGCAGTTACGACGACACTGACAAGTTCTGTTTCTTCGTTGCTGTTAACCTGTTGATGATGGGAGAGTAAATAAGGGCTTCTATCACAGTGATTCAGTACTATGCAGAAGTTATTACCTAAATGATATGCAAGAATGTTCATAAATAGCTATTTTCCAAACGATTCACTGTTTTCAACTTAAAGGAGAAATGTGACAACTTGTAGCAGGAAGGGGTTCAAATGGTTCAAATGGCTCTAAGCACTATGGGACTTAACATTTGAGGTCATCAGTCTCCTAAACTTAGAACTCCTTAAACGTAACTAACCTAAGGACATCACACACGTCCATGCCCGAGGCAGGATTCGAACCTGAGACCGTAGCAGCAGCGCGTTTCCGGACTGAAGTGCCAAGAACCGCTCGGCCACAGCGGCCGGCGAAGGGGTTCAGTTACCATCTGAAAATATTCGTTCTTAATAATAAATGAAGAATTACTCAACGTTCCATGATGTGTTAAAATGTTAAGAGTTGTTGAACTATTAGAACTCTGACGAAGAGAAAAATAATTTTAATAATTTTATCCAAAAATTTGTGTTTTACATAAGAAAATAAGCGTCACTGAAAGTTTTTCAGCTGATCAGATATATTTCTTGAATAGGTCGCACTTTTTTCTGTAAGGTGCAAAATATGCGCGAACTAACCTAAAACAGTCTGAATTTGGTGCAGTCATTTAAAAGGTGCCTACTAATCAAAATGATGTAACAACCTTCACTGTCATGGGCCGCCAAAATACTATTAATCCTGTTCTTCATCAGGTTGAGATGCCACGATAATATTACCGTGTCATTTTCTTCTTGCAATAAAATATCTAACTAGTTCAAAGTCAGATTCAATTCGGCCGCGCTTCTCTCCATACCGGTGCCGCTGGTGTCGGAGCTGCGCCTGCGTCGTGCTTTGGGAAACAGCGGCGACTTGGGGAGGAAACACTGTCGTGTCGCCGTATACCTGAGCGAGCAGGCAACCCATTTCGCCGCCGTGGGCCTGTGGCTGCCGCCAGCCGCCGTCACGCATCGGACAACGCACCTGTAGTGACGCAAGCAGTCTCGTCCCTTTTGTGATCAGATACGACATATTACACGTGCGTATGTATTTCATTTTGTAGAACTTTTTTCAGTCATTACTCACATTATCTCTCTTTCCAAGCATTAATGCCGACTTCTCGGGGTATGCTGTTATGGTTAATCGGATTTGGCGTGTTAATTTGGAAACGGTAGCCGGATGCCCTTCTTGTCGCCACCCCGTACCTCCCAGGACGGAATCAGTGTACCCCAACTGTCTGCGTCTAGTGTAAATCGTGAAAGAGTGCGAATGTGTTGCAAATGTCTGCGAGCCATGTAGCTGAGGCGGAACTGGGGGACCAGCCCGATATTCACCAAGCGGGATGTGGAAAACCGTCTAAAAACTACATCTAGGCTGGCCGGCACACTGGACCCCGTCGTTAGTCCGCCGGGCGGATTCGATCCGGGGCCGGGGCGCCTACCGGTGTCCAGGAAGCAGCGCGTTAGCGCTCTCGGCTACTCATTACCCACATTACGTTCGCAAAATAAATACAAAGATTGGTTTGAGATTACATTCTTACCACAAAAACCACGTGTCTCTTAGTGGGTATAGTGCACCTTCTACGTGCTTGCACAGTTTCTTTTATTGTTGGTCTGAGGACACACAACTGCGTCATTTTTAATGGCCCTTTTGTTCGCCACGTGTTCAGATGAGCTATGGGGTACCGGCCGCAATCTGGGCGGCGCACCTTACGCGCGCCGCCGGTAACGCCGCCGCGTTTCCTATAGCCGTCACCTCGGCACGAGGGCGCTGCAACGAACGATTACACCGCTGTCAATGAAATTCAAGCGTCGTATCTCCGGAGATCCTGCGGCGTGTGTAATTACGTTCGAACATTCATGCACTGATCGTATTCTGTGTGTTTTCCAGATGAATAGCATTTACAGACTTTCGTAGTGGCCATTGCTCGACATCTTCTGAACAGACATTGTATTGAAGAGTGACAAATTTATAAATCTTTTGTATCTGCATGTATTCCTTCATTCAAATCGACTGTTAGCAAATGACGCTGCAGATACAACAACAAAGTTAAGTGTTATTTTTACTATTTGATATTAGATGTAGAATAAATTAATATCCGAATTCTCTGTTCACGAACAGCATCTGTTCCTCGCTCCTGTATCCACTAAAGAACCACACAGTGTGCAAAGGAAGCCACAACAAGCTACATATACAAAGATACTGATAAGGAATAATACGAGACATTAGACGAATAACATAACCCGATTGTTTATTGCCGGCCGAAGTGGCCGTGCGGTTCTAGGTGCTGCAGTCTGGAACCGCGAGACCGCTACGGTCGCAGGTTCGAATCCTGCCTGCGGCATGGATGTGTCTGTGATGTCCTTAGGTTAGTTAGGTCTAACTAGTTCTAAGTTCTAGGGGACTAATGACCTCAGAAGTTGAGTCCCATAGTGCTCAGAGCCATTTGAACCATTTTTTGATTGTTTATTATAACCCAACGCTTAAAATGCAATACACATTCAAAACAATAATTTCTAATCCTTACGTTCCTCAACCCATGTATTTTGCAGTTCACCCGGACATTATTCAATAAGTTATTCAATCTTTTTCTGACGTCATAGTACATTTAATCTCTCATGACATTTTTGTTGACGACATATATTTACTTGAAAGAAACAGTTGCGTCCATCCACTGAACACATGATAGTAACATTATCTGCTTGACAGAAGCAAACAGTGAAGTCTGCATTACATACACCTTCATTCTTAGCATTCCTTCACGTATCACATTCCTACAAGATCGAGTTGACAGTCTTCTCTTTCAGAATTATCTCTACCCTTCCCACAAGTAATGAAGATCCATTTCAATGTGGCTGCTGTACTTGAATGTACTAAAACGTCCAGAATACGGGAAATGTCTACTCTAGTTTGTTACTTGGTAGAGCCATTCTGATGTAAGTTCTTCGTGGTTTTCCGAAATAATTACTGGTGAATGATGGTGATAGTTTCATACCCTGTCCAACAGCAGTAACAAATCAACGTCCTGTACATTAACATTTTGATTATGATTATTATTGTTTTTGCTAAGGTCTTGGGTTCGAATCCTGCCTCGGGCATGGATTTGTGATGTCCTTAGGTTAGTTAGGTTTAAGTCGTTCTAAGTCTCGGCGACTGATGACCTCAGATGTTAAGTCTCATAGTGCTTAGAGCCATTTGAACCATTTTTGTTATTGTTTTGGTCCATAGTTTTCTTAATTGAAATGTCCATTTAAAATTATTAGTTAGCAAGATGATTTTACTTTCTCATCCTTCAAAAATCTTACCCTGAATTCTTCACTGTGTTGCGCCTTTCGTTGTTATAATCATATCTTACCACTCCTATTTTTCAAATTCTCTGTGAATTTGTGCACTTTATTTGTGTTCTAAAGGCTACACGATTTATTATGACGTGTTGAGTTATGCTCATTTCTTGTAAATTCTACTAGGCATTTAATCTTGACCTTGGAACAGACAATCTTAAATAAAATTTTGATAAGCCTGCTAGTGTCCATTTCGTAAATATTTCTACATAATTTTATGAGTAACTTGCGCTTTCAGTATTTTTCTTTATCTAAACTCGATTTTCTTGTAAAGGTTCATATAACTTCCTAAGAATTTTCAGTATTTTGTTTTCAATATTTGTTAATTTAGAGTGAGCTATGATGGATATTGTTTTTGTTGCATATGAGGCATCTGGTAAAATGGCTGCCTCATGATGTTTCAATTTCGGATTGTTGTAGAGACTGTACGATGGTCTACACTCCTTTTGAAGTTTGATGGCTCAACCAGTGTCGGAACCACTATTCAGTCCCGACGGCAGTATGATCTCTGAAGGGTATTTGAAGTAGTTCTAACATTAAAGTGATCCCCTATCCATCAAGAAAACCCTGCTATGTAGATTTACACACGTTGTGTTTTCTTAGGTGCCATTTAGATGACTGCCTTCAAAGCCGTCTCCTTCAGTTTTCCTACGGCAAACTGCTACATTGTCAGTTATGGCTAAGTAATTAACAGTAATTTTGGATACAGAATTTACGAAGTTCATACAGTTTGTCACAAACATTAAGTGCCAAAGTACACATTTGTTAGGAGATCCTAAACTGAAAACTTTGAGATGGTCGGAAGCGAATATTTACATAAACTACTTATTATAGCAACACCTTAGGCGCCGGCCGGTGTTGCCGAGTGGTTCTAGGCGCTTCAGTTTGGAACCGCGCGACCGCTACGGTCGCAGGTTCGAATCCTGCCTCGGGCATGGATGTGTGTGATGTCCTTAGGTTAGTTAGGTTTAAGTAGCTCTAAGTTCTAGGGGACTGATGACCTCAGATGTTAAGTCCCATAGTGCTCAGAACCATTTGAACCATTTTTTGAACACCTTAGGCTCATAGCAACTCTTAAGAAATGACGACCACCAGACTCAATGAATGCAATACAGTGACACAAAAGTCTTTGTCGTACTCTCTCAAATACATTACCTGATCAAAAGTATCCAAGCACCGCTATGTAATGCGGAATTGACTGCTGTATGTCACAAGAGGTGGACCTGGTAATACAAAAGAGGACGGGCAGTACTCTGTTCTCCGTAGAAAAACAGTAAAATCAGAATGGGTTGGCCAGGAAATCTCATTAACTTTGAACGTGGACCAGGCACTGGCTGTTACTTGAATATCAGATCCATGAAGAGAATTTCAACCGTTCTAACGCTGTCCAAGTCGACTGCTGAAATGATAATTAAATCAAGACCCTAAGCTGTCGACAAGCGTTGATATACACTCCTGGAAATGGAAAAAAGAACACATTGACACCGGTGTGTCAGACCCACCATACTTGCTCCGGACACTGCGAGAGGGCTGTACAAGCAATGATCACACGCACGGCACAGCGGACACACCAGGTACCGCGGTGTTGGTCGTCGAATGGCGCTAGCTGCGCAGCATTTGTGCACCGCCGCCGTCAGTGTCAGCCAGTTTGCCGTGGCATACGGAGCTCCATCGCAGTCTTTAACACTGGTAGCATGCCGCGACAGCGTGGACGTGAACCGTATGTGCAGTTGACGGACTTTGAGCGAGGGCGTATAGTGGGCATGCAGGAGGCCGGGTGGACGTACCGCCGAATTGCTCAACACGTGGGGCGTGAGGTCTCCACAGTACATCGATGTTGTCGCCAGTGGTCGGCGGAAGGTGCACGTGCCCGTCGACCTGGGACCGGACCGCAGCGACGCACGGATGCACGCCAAGACCGTAGGATCCTACGCAGTGCCGTAGGGGACCGCACCGCCACTTCCCAGCAAATTAGGGACACTGTTGCTCCTGGGGTATCGGCGAGGACCATTCGCAACCGTCTCCATGAAGCTGGGCTACGGTCCCGCACACCGTTACGCCGTCTTCCGCTCACGCCCCAACATCGTGCAGCCCGCCTCCAGTGGTGTCGCGACAGGCGTGAATGGAGGGACGAACGGAGACGTGTCGTCTTCAGCGATGAGAGTCGCTTCTGCCTTGGTGCCAATGATGGTCGTATGCGTGTTTGGCGCCGTGCAGGTGAGCGCCACAATCAGGACTGCATACGACCGAGGCACACAGGGCCAACACCCGGCATCATGGTGTGGGGAGCGATCTCCTACACTGGCCGTACACCACTGGTGATCGTCGAGGGGACACTGAATAGTGCACGGTACATCCAAACCGTCATCGAACCCATCGTTCTACCATTTCTAGACCGGCAAGGGAACTTGCTGTTCCAACAGGACAATGAACGTCCGCATGTATCCCGTGCCACCCAACGTGCTCTAGAAGGTGTAAGTCAACTACCCTGGCCAGCAAGATCTCCGGATCTGTCCCCCATTGAGCATGTTTGGGACTGGATGAAGCGTCGTCTCACGCGGTCTGCACGTCCAGCACGAACGCTGGTCCAACTGAGGCGCCAGGTGGAAATGGCATGGCAAGCCGTTCCACAGGACTACATCCAGCATCTCTACGATCGTCTCCATGGGAGAATAGCAGCCGGCATTGCTGCGAAAGGTGGATATACACTGTACTAGTGCCGACATTGTGCATGCTCTATTGCCTGTGTCTATGTGCCTGTGGTTCTGTCAGTGTGATCATGTGATGTATCTGACCCCAGGAATGTGTCAATAAAGTTTTCCCTTCCTGGGACAATGAATTCACGGTGTTCTTATTTCAATTTCCAGGAGTGTACATCAACGGGTACAGTTGAATGTGTGTGCCCCGACGCCTACCGGGACTCGAACTCGGGACGTCCTGCTAACATGGCAGACGCTCTATCCATTTTTTCCCTTAAATTTCATTTTGTTCACTTTCGTTCATTGTATCTGCTCGGGGCGGACGTCGTAAGATACCCGTTAAGTTCGTCGTTGATCGTTAACTCAGTTTTTTATTACAGAGGGCAGCTAACCCTCTATCCATCTCAGCCACCGAGGGCACAGAAGATAGTGCGACTGCAGGGATTTATCCCTTGCAACGTCCTCGTGAGACCCACATTCCCAACTTAATGTCCACACACTACATTCGTAGTGCCCTGCCCATTACCCTCATTACTCACGGCAGACAATCCTACAGAGTCCCGTAAGAGTTCGGGCAATGCGTGTGCATCCAGCACAGAAGAAGAAAGTGAATGGCCGGTTAGCCTTAACTATAAGAAAATGGTATCTGTTCATTCGGACATGTCCGAAAGAACAGATACCATCTTCATAAAGTCGACTGCTGGTGGTTTGATTGTGGAGACACGAAGGATCAACTACAGCTAAACCCAGACCAGGCAGAACTGATGTACGACAGACAGCCACCGTTAACCACTGCGGAGGATAGTTGTAAAAAATCGCATGATATCAGTGGAAGTAATCACTCTTGAGTTACAGAATGCTACCAGTAGTTCAGCTGGCACACTGACGCTGCGGAAAAAAAAAGGTAGAATGGTCGTGCAGCTCCTCAAAAGCCACACATTTCAGTGTTTACTGACGCTTGATGGTGTAAAGAGCGGCGCCACTGTATATTAGATGAATGGTAACGAGTGATTTGGAGTGATGACTCACCGTACACCTTGTGTTAACCGGATGGAAGGGTTTGGATCTGGGTAATAGCTGGAAAAAATTACCTATCATCATACTTAGTGCCACCAGCAAAGTACGGATTGTTTGGGGGTGTTTCTCGTGTGCTCCCCTTATTGCGCTTAGGAAACTGCTAAATGCAGATGGACGTGAAGACATTTTACAGGAATGTTTTCTGCATTCAATAGAAAAACAGTTCAGCTGTTTGTATGAGCGTGGCTATACATCCCGTCCGAAAGTGACATCTGGGTGGGTGGGGGAGGGGGGCAATAGCTTTTGGAACAACTTTGGGATGAGTTACAGCGTCGACTTTGCTCCAGAACCCAGTGTAAAACATCACTACATTATCTTGTTTCGGCTCTTCTGCATTTATACTATGCGAACCACTGTGGAGTGTACGGCAGAGGGTACGTCCCACTGTGGCCGTTATTAGGGCTTTTACCTGCCCCTTCACGTATGGAACGCGGAAAGAATGTGTGTTTAAATGTCAATGTGAATACTGTAATTAATCTACCCTTGTCTTCACGATAACCTAAGGGAACAATCTGTAGGGAGTTGTAGTGCATTCCTAAATTTATCATTTAAGGGTGATTCTTCAGATTTCGTAGATAGTCTCGGGGTAGTTTACGTCTATCTGCAGGAGACGGCCAGTTAAGTTCTTTCAGAATTTCTTTGACACTCTCCCGCGGATAAAAAAGCCTGTGGTCGTTTTCGCAGCCCCTCTCTGTATACGTTCAATATGTCCTGCTAGTCCTATTCGGTAAGGATCCCATACACGTCAGCAGTATTCTAAGATGTTTCTCACGAGTGATTTGTAAGCACTCTCCTTTGTAGATTTATTGTGTTTTCGTAGTATTCTACCAATAAACCGATATGAGCTACCTGCTCTACTCACGACTGAGTCAATGTGATCGCTCCATTTCATGTATCTACTAAGTGTTAGAGGAAATGGTATGACATTGGGCTACCATTTCTTTTCTAAGATATAACTTATGTTGCAAATAAATTAAAAAAAATTATGCAGAAAACAACACTTTGAAGTTACCTGCTTTAAATCATTATGATGAAATGTGACGTATCCACACTATTTTTTCTTATTTTTCGTTTAAAAAAATAGTGACAGGTTGACACAACTTTGAGATGTAGTCTAAATTTGGGCAGGTTCGAAAATATTGATCTTTCATTGTGAAAGATTCAGTAAAACTAAGGAAATACAATTTATTTGAAGAATAGTCTATTAGAAACATTTTATGACGTAGCTGAAAAATAATACGGCAAATTTCTATTTTTAAATTACAGTCGTTCATAAAAAAATGTGGTCATATGACACAAAACATACTAACCAATCGAAAAAAGACACTAAATTTCTTTGTCAGCTGCTCCACATTTGTTGTGGGCCCACGTATTACACATGATGCATATAACGCGCAGCTCTCCTTGCACGTCATCAGAAAATTGCATTCCGCATCTTCAGTTCCTGACTTTTTTCTTTTTCCTTTTTTTTTCAGCAGGGAAGTCTAAATCACTCAAGTTGTCATCAATGAGTGGCGTGACCGGTTCATCTAACCGTGACTCATCGAACTATCTTCTTGCATTTTTGTCTATTTCGCCGGCCGCGGTGGCCGTGCGGTTCTAGGCGCTCCAGTCCGGAGCCGCGCTGCTGCTACTGTTGCAGGTTCGAATCCTGCCTCGGGCATGGATGTGTGTGATGTCCTTAGGTTAGTCAGGTTTAAGTAGTTCTACGTTCTGGGGAACTGATGACCACAGCAGTTGAGTCTCATAGTGCTCAGAGCCATTTGAACCATTTTTTGTCTATTTCAGTTACTATTTTTTCATTTATTTTTTCATCCTTCATCATTTTGGATGAGACTTTACCCTCTTTTTTAAACTTCTGTTTCTTTTTGCAGCGTTTCCTTTGGGGAGATTGGTAGAAAATTCATCTTCCGAAGGTCTAGCACTTTTTTGTAATATTATTTTTCATAGTGCACCACTTATCAGAGCAAATCCTACGGCCTTACGTCCTGTGTTGTTTTTCACTTTGTTTGTCGTAGGAATAGAAGAAATTTCGTAAGGATCAACAACCGATGAGGTAGGCGTGTTTGGTTGAGGCTGTTGCGTTAGAGTAGCTGACACGTGTGATGATGTTCCCCGCCTAGGACTATCCGAAACGGATGCGAGTTCTTGAGAAGGTTGTTCTTGGTCATTTTGCTGTGGTACTGACAACGAGCTACAGCTTTTCGCTGCTTCATTCGTGGACTCAAAGTAGTCAGTTTCATTACATATATATTTGTTAAGAGGATATATTCCTGTGACTGTGAAATCATTGAATGCATTTTCTCCTGCTTTTACTTTCAGATACGCTTTTCCAAACAATTCTAACATTTCGTAAATGGTTAGTGGTCTATCTGAATGGTGAATCCATTACCTTACCTCTTCACTGTAGCAAACTTTTAAAGATACGATGAAAGTTGTGTCTAGAAGCTGGAATTTGTGTGCGCAATCTGGCGTGGGTGAGACAATCACGTGATTACTGCTTGCACTATCAATGAGATCGACATTGCACACATGAGTGAAATGCCCATCCAGGATGAGTAAACTTGGAGATTCCTTTGAGGGATTTACTTTTTGCAGAAAATCGTTGAGCCATGTACAGAAGATGTTGGTCTGCACTCATCCTGACGTATGTGTAACACCAGTTTTCCGTGGAGAAGTTCCTGTCTTTAGTTGGTTGCTCATGTTCTTGCAAGGAAGCATGGCCAAGGGTGGGGCATAGTACCCAGTCACTGACTGACTGCAGGCAGTCACTGTACATGCTATACTTCTTTTCGAGAAACAACATTGAGAAAATTTAGAGAACCGACATTTGAAGCTGATTGTAGAACGATTCTGCTGCCGCCACCATACATTTCACGTAAAGACCACGAAGATAAGATACGAGAAATTACAGCTCATACGGAGGCTTATAGACAGTTGTCTTTCCCTCGCTCTTTCGCGAGTGGAATTGGAAAGGAAATACTTAGTAGTGGTACTGGGAACCCTACGCCATGCATCATACGGTGACTTCCGGAGTATGTATGTAGATGTAGATGCACAGGTAAGGGCAGCAATTTACCGCTTTCATTTCCATCCAATAATAGAAGGAATTTTAATTTGTACAGTTGTTAATCCCGTCTCATCTACACTGTAAATCCTGTCAGCCGGAAAATTGTGTTTCAGATAAGCCTCTTGTAACAGATTAGAGAAACGTACAGTATTTTCTTTATTAAATCCTAGAGCACGTGAAAAAGAATTTCCAGAGGGCTTACGGAATGACACAATCTTCTTATCACGTTGCAAAAATAGATCTACCCACGCTCTTCCTGCCTCTCGTATGTTGTAGACCATTCCTTGTCGCTAACTGGTAAGCCATTCGATGTAGGTCACCGCATGTGACGCCATAAAACTTCTCTTCTGTGTGATGTAGGTAAGACATAAGCTCCTTTTCTAATTCTGCATCTAATACGGGTTTTCGTCCAGTTTTCGGTGAAATTAATTGAGAAGGCGGAAGTTTAGCCTTGCAAAATGCTAGTAACGTCGATCGTGGGACATTAAATATTTTAATAGCCTTCAGTGTCCCCATGGTTTTATCTGTGACTGCACGAATCGCTTTGTTCATATGTTTCATTCCATTTCTTCCTGTTTCCCTGCGGGCTATATTTTGGCTTCGTTCTCAGCATTCTAGAACGAAAACAGCTCAGGTTATTTACACATACAAAATGGTGCAAAATCCGGCTGTAGCCCAAATTTGGGCCATACGTACTAGCTCGAATTTAGTCCATTACTACTAGGTACTTTTATTGTTAGGTACATAACAAAGAAAAATAGTAGCTGCTGAAATTAAAAATATTCTAAAAGCTAAGATTACTCTCAACTTGGCACACTAGAGAGAAGACTGTACATAAACACAGGAATTGTATAAAAAAAATAATGAACTCGTCCCTGCAAAACAGCCAAAATCGTTTTCATGTTAACTACAATCGAATGCGACAATGAATTGACATGGCGTTTCTCAGAACATCTGAGGTGGCCTAAAGCGTTGTTTTACATTGCTTGCGCTACAGCATCTCCCAATACGAAATATCGAGGTAGCCTAAATTTAGAACCTAACCGAAATTTCGACCAGTTCCTCCGCATCCAAGTTCTATGTGTTAACCAATTCCAGCCGCGACTCAGTCATATTATATTCACAGGATACAATGTTTTTTCGTTTTGTGAAATGCACAATTTGACGTTTCTGAACGTTTAGAGCAAGTTGCCAAACTCTACACCACTTTAAAATCTTATCAAGGTCTGACTGAATATTTGTGCAGCTTCGTTCAGACCATTCTTCATTGTAGATAACTGCATCACCGGCGAAAAATCTGAGGCTACTATTAACATTGTCCGCAAAGTCATTAACATACAACATGAAGATCAGGGGACCCAACATACTTCCTTGGGTACACCCGGAGTTACTTCTTTATCTGTCAGTAACTCTGCATCCAGGATAACTTGCTGCGTTCTTCCTACCAAGAAATCTTCAACCTAGTCACAAATTTCACTTGATACACCATACGATAGTACCTTTGTCAATAAGCGTAGATGTAGCATTGAGTCATTTGATTTTCGGAAATAGAAAAAGTCTGCATCTACAGGACTGCCTTGATCCACGGGTTTCAGAATTTCATGTGAAAAAAGTGCGATCCGGAGTTCACATAGCCTTTGTTTTCGGAATCCATTCTTCCTGGGAAGGAGGAGGTTATTCTGTTCGAAATACCTCATTATGCTCGAGCGCAGAATATATTCTAAGATTTTACAACAAATGGATGTTGAGGAAGAATGAGCTGCAATTCTTCTACAGACATTCAAAGTGAAGGTTCCCCAGCATAGTTCAAGCCGTCATGAAGGCTATGGAAGGGAACTCGCTGCCTCCATTGTTATCCACGAGTTTCTACTAGGCTTTGTACATTTACCCACACTTTGTGATCAAAAGTATCTAGACATCCCCCAAAACATAATTTTTCATACTGGGTGCATTGTGCTGCCACCTACTGCCAGGTACTCCATATCAGCGACCTCAGTAGTCATTAGACATCGTGAGAGAGCAGAATGGGGCGCCCCGGAAACTCACGGATTTCGAACGTGGTCAGGTGATTGGGTGTCACTTGTGTGATACGTCTGTACGTGACATTTCCACGCTCCTAAACATCCCTAGGTCCACTGTTTTCGATGTGATAGTGATTTGGAAACGTGAAGGGACACGTACAGCACAAAAGCGTACAGGCCGAACTTGTCTGTTGACTGACAGAGACCGCCGACAACTGAAGAGGATCGTGACGTGTAATAGGCAGACATGTATGCAGACCATCACACAGGTATTCCAAACTGCATCAGGGTACAGTCCAAGTACTATGACAGTTAGGCGGGATGTGAGAAAACTTGGATTTCATGGTCGAGCGGCTGCTCATAAGCCACACATCACGGTGGTAAATGCCAAACGACGCCTCGCTTGGTGTAAGGAGCGTAAACATTGGACGATTGAACCGTGGAAAAACTTTGTGTGGAGTGACGACTCGCGGTACACAATGTGGCGATCCGATGCCACGGTGTGGGTATGCCGAATGCCCTCTGAACTTCATCTGCCAGCGTGTGTAGTGCCAACAGTTAGCCGGCCGGAGTGGCCGAGCGGCTCTAGGCGCTTCAGTCTGGAACCGCGCGACCGCTACGGTCGCAGGTTCGAATCCTGCCTCGGGCATGGATGTGTGTGACGTCCTTAGGTTAGTTAGGTTCAAGCAGTTCTAAAGGACTGATGACCTCAGCTGTTAAGTCCCATAGTGCTCAGAGCCGAGCCAACAGTAAAATTCGGAAGCGGTGGTGTTATGGTGTGGTCGTGTTATTCATGGAGGGGGCTTGCACCCCTTGTTGTTTTGCGTGGAACTATCACAGCACAGGCCTACATTGATATTTTAAGCACCTTCTTGCTTCCAACTGTTTAAGAGCAATTTGGGGATGGCGATTCCATCTTTTAACTGTTCATAATGCACGGCCAATGGCGGAGTGGTTACACGGCAGTGACATCCCTCTAATGGACTGGCCTGCACAGAGTCCAGAATCCTATAGAACATTTTTGGGATGTTTTGGAACGCCGACTTCGTGCAAGACCTCACCGACCGACATCGGTACCTCTCCTCAGTGCAGCACTCCTGAAGAATGGGCTGCCATTCTCCAGGAAACCTTCCAGCACGTGATTGAACGTATTCGTGCTAGGTTGGAAGCTATCATCAAGGCTAAATGTGGGCCAACATTATATTGAATTCCAGCATTACCGATGGAGGGCGCCACGAACCTGTAAGTTATTTTGAGCCAGGTGTCCGGATACTTTTGATCACATAGTGTATGTGATCCTCGGCAGCTTTCCCTATATTGTCTCTCAAATCTACTCATTCGTTTTCTATTGTATTTCTTTTCTGCTTTCCAGTCGAATTTTACCTCATGATCGCTCTTGGACTCTGAAAAACTTCTGGACTCTATAATTTCTCCTTGTCCCATCTTCTTAAATCCCTACCTTTCTAAAATTTCGTCAGTTTTAACCTGCAGTTGTTCCTCTCCTTGTCTCTTTGTCCCGCGTCGGTGCAAGGTCGGCATGGTTATTAACGGATTTGTCATGGTTAATCTAAGGCAGGTGTGGGAAAAGAGTGGTCCATAGGCCGCATGTGGCCTGCTAATAGTTTTTGTTTGTCCCGCCAAGGCAGTCAGAATTGTTATGTAACAGTTTATACAGTTTCTGAAATGCACAATGCCACTAACGCATCCAAACGTAAAAGCTGCGACCCTTGCTTCCACAAAGTGTGTCCCAAGCCAAATCTATTTCCCACCCCTGGTTTAAGGGGGGCTGGATGGGCTTCCTGTTGCCACCCCGTTACTCCCCAGAACGCAATACACTGGTCAGCCAGAACATTATCACCACATACCTAATAGCTGATATGTCCACTTTTGGTACGGATAACAACGGCGATGCGTCGTGTCATGGAAACAATGAAACCTTGGTGGGTCGCTGGAGGGAACTGACACCACACCTGGGTTCACAAGTCACCTACTTCTAATGCGCGTAAATTCCATGGAGGGGGGCGATGAGCTCTGACGCCACGTTCAAACACATCCAAGATGTGTTCCATTAGGTTCAGATCTGGCGACCGGGCGCCAGAACATCAACTGGAACTTTCCACTGTGTTCCTCTAACCACTCCATCACACTCCTAACATGGATTGTGTTGAAAATGTCACTGCTGTCAGCAAACATGATCGTCATGAAGGGGTGTACGTGGTCTGAAACCAGTGTACGATACTCCTTGGCCGTCACGGTACCTTGCACGCACTCCACTGAACCCATGGATGCCCACGTGATGGTCCCTAGAGCATAATGGAGCCACTGCCAACTTGTCTCCATCCTGCAGTACACGTGTCAAGGAGCTGGTCCCCTGGAAGACGACGAATTCGCGCCCACCCAGCGGCTTGATGAGCAA
Organism: Schistocerca cancellata; assembly: GCF_023864275.1. Lineage (NCBI taxonomy): Eukaryota > Metazoa > Arthropoda > Insecta > Orthoptera > Acrididae > Schistocerca > Schistocerca cancellata. Next base: position 199,242,077 of record NC_064629.1, read on the forward strand.
GGTATAAGGATTCATCAGACCACGTAATGCTCTGCCACCGCGCCAACTCCTAGCTCCAATGCATGGGACGTCGGCTGCAGAGGCCAATCGTTAGGAGTGTTCGGTGCACTGTGTATGGCTGGTTCAGATGGCTCTGAGCACTATGGGACTTAACTTCTGAGGTCATAAGTCCCCTAGAACTTAGAACTACTTAAACCTAACTAAGCTAAGGACATCACACACATCCATGCCCGAGGCAGGATTCGAACCTGCGACCGTAGCGGTCGCCCGGTTCCAGACTGAAGAGCCTAGAACCGCTCGGCCACTCTGGGCGGCTGCACTGTGTATCCAGACACACTTGTACTCTGCCAAACATTAAAGTCTGTTGTTAGTTCCGCTACAGTTACACCATTGCTGTAGTCGCATTCCAGTCAGAAGTCTATATGATACGTGCCGTGACAGTTATCGGTAAAGAATGTGACAACGACAAATTTTTCAGATATCATTTGTGTGTTTAATACATGACAGCGGTCCTACCCAGTCCTTATGATAATATAAGACAGGTTGCACTACAGAAGATACATACCTTGGAGCCGGCCGGTGTGGCCGAGCGGTTCTAGGCGCTTCAGTCTGGAACGGGGCGACCGCTACGGTCGCAGGTTCGAATCCTGCCTCGGGCATGCATGTGTGTGATGTTCTTAGGTTAGTTAGGTTTAAGTAGTTCCAAGCTCTAGGGGACTGATGACCTCAGATGTTAAGTCCCCTAGTGCTCAGAGCCATTTTTTTGTACCTTGGACATGTTTATTTTGGATCATCATAGCAGAGACAATGACTAGGGGTTTGATGTACTTATTTAACCGTTTCATTACTTGTCTTATTTCCTGTCAAGTGACTCGCAATATACAATTGGTTTGTTAAAAGGCTGTATTGTAGAGACAATTCTTCAGAATACAGCACTAGGCTCAAGGTTCAATGTGGTCATGAAAAATGAGCCACATCTTAAAATAAGTGGACAAGTCATGTATTACAAAAATAATTTATTGAACATAAACACCGGACTAATAAACTTCACATCAAATAAACACATATAAAAGTAACTTCACGACTGTAAAAAATTAGGCTTAAAATTGATGTTTTTAACATTTAAAAGCAACAAATTACTTTCATTGTTTTAAGCATATGCAAATTTTCTATATTGTCAATTTCTGTTGCCACACTGTTTATGTCGGTTATAAAGTTTCTTCGTTACTGCTTGACACAATGATATCGTAGCCATCGAACTGAAGAGGAAATCTTAGTTTACCACGCCTGCCTAATTTTGGACCTAGAAGTAATCTGAAAACTTCTTGTTGCGAAATTTCACCTACACTATGTTCTAAAGGCCATACAAATGTTCCATTTTCTCTCCTATTTCTTCAGTTCCTCATAATTTATAAAAACAATCTTTCCCACAAAGTGTTTCCTTATTTCAAATTTCACTAAAACCCATTGTCCAGAATGTAGTGCTTTCTGTGCGTCTGTGCCTAAATCAAATGAAATGTCATCTACTTTATTTCCTTCTGCCTGGCTTTGCAACAGGAAACCATTCAAACTCACGTTACTGCCCCTATCATCACACAAATCAATTAGACTGGTGGCACTGTCTGAAATAGAATCATCTATAAGTTTCTTCTTAGTTTTTTAAAGTTGCTTTGTCCAACATTGATTCTAAATTCTTGAACGTTTCAGCGTTCTTAGGCTTAGTCGTTCGTGACATTTCATAAAGTCAGCCTACCATTATTTACCAGCTTCTCTGTTTATTTCCCCAAGATTTAGGTATGCTTTTATTCTGCGATGTACCAAAGTGAAATTCAAGTTTTTCTTAATTCATTTCGAGAAAATCCATACTGCATCTTGGATGCAGTTATGAGGTAATCAGCGAACTCATTTTCTTCCTTAGAACTAAATATCGGTTTGACAGTATAATTTTTGTAAAAAATATAATTAGAATTTTTTAAATACCTCTGTAGTGTGGCTCTTGAAATATCAAAATGTTTCGCTACTTTTCTCACTAACAGTCCAGCGTCTACAACAGCAGCAACTTCGGTCAGAGCTTCTAAGAAAGTTGGTGGTTTTGTTTTACCCGCCTTTGCTCTTTGGCCAAGTGGTGGTACAGTGCCACCAACTGGCTCAACATAAAATTTCCTTTCATTTTAGTGAAAGCGGTACATACCCTAAAGTACTAAAATTGCAGGAAAATTCATAGCATGATTATTAACACAAATTTCTATCAGAATTATTTACCCTTTAATTTTATATGTACATGTATGGCGGAAAGAAAGTTAAATAAAGATTACCAAAACTTGCTTTTAGGTGGCAAAAACGATTTATGCTGGAAACTGAAATAGTTACTCCTTGCCCCTGCAACAACAGCTAGCTTTACTTGTATCATGGTGGGCAACATCTGGTGTGAAAAAAGACTGAAGTTAGAGAGTAAAGACCAGGGATATAAGACTGGCTGTAGGTACATGCCAGCTCAAGGTACAAGCCTCTCCACTATATGACATTTTTAAACAGTCTAATCACGTAGATCGACTTAAAATTAAACTACTACTAATACTACTAAATCGTTGGCTACAAAATTTCCTCTGCGTGGCTTCACTTCCGTAAATAGCTCTCCTGCTACCTTGAGAGTATAGTTAACGAGATTTAATGTGTTTGCGTACTCGTATTTGCGCGTTCTTAGTGGACTGTCATGTTTTTACCGTGTGGCAGTGCCACACGGTAGATAATTATTTTGCTATAATGGACAATATTATCAAAATTATTGAGCAATAATGCAGTATGATTAATAAATTAATTAACAATCCATTAATTAATTGCTTGGATTAATAACTCAAATGCAATCAAAAACAATGTAATCTGAATAATACTGTGATAAACATTTTGAATGATTTGTTTTTCAGCGTCTACTTCCTAAACAAAAACCTACACACGTAGGGAAATATTGCACTTTGTGCAAGATGGATCGCAGCGGGCACCGAGAGATCGCTGCTGTATAGTCAAAATTGTCTGAGGACGTATGCAGTCCGTTTCGGCTGACTGCTGCTGATGAAGAGTATTGATATTAACTTTGTCCAGATTGTGGATGAAGTGGAACCATGCTCACCGGAAATGCGACCCATTAGATGTTCCGAGTACACAGTGGTTGGAGGGATGAGTTACATTTGCCATGGACACCATTTGCTTGCCTATTATCGTTTATTTAAGCAATCTTATATTAGTGTGATAATATTAATTTTGCATTATAGAATCGCTCGATGCTAGCGAGAAGATTTTATGCGCAAGTATTCCCGTGAAAAAACGATGCCTGACAGATGCTATTGAGTTCTAGACTTTTAGGATCTATTCATGTCGAGTTTCCAGAAAACGACAATCGGAAAAGATAAACACATGCCACCTGAAGTGAAAGATATGTATTTTTCGTACCATCTGTCAGCGGACAACTTGACAGTAATCCTTATGTTAGAAATAACGACGCCAGGGATGAATGTGACTACGATTTCGATTGAAAATTGTGAAATATCGAATAAAACATTTTAATACGGCAGCTTCGACATCTACCTCATTATCAGCGACCTCAGAATATCTTATACCCAATGCGTCACTCGAATCCGCTAAATTTATAATTTTTCCGCCATATCAACTCAGTCATTTTGAATTTTTTAATCCGACATCGAATTCGTAAACAGCAACCCAGAAAATCTAAAAAGAACAGAGTTCTGAAGGATTTCATATCAGTTTTTTTATTATCTCCAGATTTCGAAGCGACTTGGTCTACTGTGTGCCAGGCTGATTCGATCCAAGGCTGGGGCGTCTCCCCGTCCCGGAATTAGCGCTTTATCATCCATGTCTATTCGAGTGGTTCAGTTCTACTCTGCGCTTCACAACCAATAAATTATAATCGTTGTCCGCATCTGTAGCTGAATATGTCTTACAGCTTAAAATATGGCTTTTAGGATTATACACCGATGAGCCAAAAAATTATGACCACCTGCTTAGAAGCTTGTTGGTCCCCCTCTGGAACGCAATTCAACAGTGAATCCGCGTGCCATGAATTCGAAGAGCGCTTGATAGGATTCCAGGGCCTGTGGCACCAGATGCGTACGCACGGGTCACATACTTCCCGTAATTTGGCGGTTGGTTTGTGGGCCCGGAGCTGGCGACCGATAGCGTCCCAGTTGGGTTCCATCGGATTCATATAGGCCGAATTTGATGGCCAAGACATCAACTTCAGTTCACTATCATGCTCCTCAAGCAATTGCAATTCCGGCCTTGTGATGGGGACAGTTATCCTGCTGCAAGATGTCATCGCTGTTGGGCAAGACAGCATGCATAATGGGTTACAGGTGATCCCTAATACTGTTCACGTAGTCTAAAGCTGTCATGATGCCTTAGATGTCTACCGCAGGTCCATGGAAGCCCAGGTGATTGTCCCCCATAACATAATACTGCTCCCACCGGCCTGCGTCCGTGGCGCGCTGCATGTTTCGAGCAGCTGTTCGTCTGAATGATTGCGTATCTGGACACAACCAACGACCTGGTTTAACAGTGAACGGAATTCATCCGACCAGGCGACACGATTCCACTGATCCGCAGTCCAGTCTTCAGGATCCCTTGCCCACTGAAATCATAACTGGCGGTGTTCTTTGGTCAACATGGGAATATGTAGAGGTCCATTGCTGCGGAACACCATGTTCAACACTGTACGCTGGACGGTGTGTTCCAAAACGCTTGTCAGCACCAGCTTTGTACTGTCGCCAGATCTGCCAAATATCGCCGCCTATCCTGCTTTAGAGAGCGGGCAAGCCTCCAATCCCTATGTTCTGTGGTAAGGTATGGATGTTCAACTTCTTGTCGCCTACTCATGGTTTCAGCATTCTTCAGCCACTTTCCAAAGATGCTTACGACGGTAGCACGCGAACAGCCGACCAGTTTCGCCGTTTTCGAGATGCTCGCTCCCAGGCATTGGAAAAAAAAAATTAGGAAATTTGTGGTAAGGTCTTATGGGACCAAACTGCTGAGGTCATAGGTCCCTAAGCTTACACACTACGTAATCTAACTTAAACTAACTTACGAGGAGGACTCGAACCTCCGACGGGGGGAGCCCCGCGGACCGTGACAAGGTGCCCAAGACCCCTCGGCCACCCCGCGTGGCCCAGGCATTGGGCCACAACAATCTGGCTTTTGTCAAAATCGCTTAAGTTGGTGGACTGCCGCATATGCGCCACGTGTCGTCGCTAAAATGATTCCCCATTCGTCTCTGCTCCGCTCATATACTTCTCCTACCAAATGACGTGCCCTCAGCGCAACCAGGCAGCATTCAACCTTGCGGTGGGCAGTGAACATAATGCTTTGGCTCATCATTGCATAATGAATCTGAAATCTTTAGGTGGGCCAAAGTAACTTCGACGTATATAACATTATTTCACGATTCTTAAAACAAATGTTAGCGGTGGTGACATTAAGCTCTGCGCAAAATTCTGCCAGCCGACTTCTTCTTTCATTCCTTTCCCCCTGTCGATATTATCCTGATATTTCTCCTTCTCTTCGTTTTCCTACTACGGAATTCCACTCAGCCTACACAATAAATTTTTCGTCTCCTTTAACTACGAGATTTAGAACTTAAATAGTGGCAACTACTTGTTTACAACCGATACAAGAGTTACGTGTTTGCACCTGTTACTGTCCTTCAAAGTAGTTGCCAACGATGTGGAAGGCGTAGTATACCCTTAGCAGAGCCTGTTCTGTTGATGGTGTGAATGGAGCGGTCTACTGCCTGTCGAATCTCTGGAACAGTTCTGAAGCGAATGCCACGAAGTCGTTCCTTCATCTTCGGAATCAAATCAAAGTCACAAGGACTTAAGTCCGTGGAGTATGGTGGATGGTACAGTACTTCCCAGTCCCATCGACCGAACAGAGCAGCCACAGATTGCGCTGTATGCGCCCGCGCAATGTCGTGCAGAATGATGGGTGGGTTCCGCAGAAAGTGTCGCCGTTTCTTTCGCAAAGCTGGCTGCAGGCGATGCTCCAAAAACGAACAGTAGCACGACTTAAGTCTTTGTGACTTTGATTTGATTCCGAAGACGAAGGAACCACTTCGTGGCATTCGCTTCAGAACTGTTCGAGAGGTTCGACAGGCAGTAGACCGCTCCATTCACACCATCAACACAACAGGCTCTGCTAGGGGTATACTATGCCTTCCACATCGCTGGCAACTACTTTGAAGGACAGTAACAGTAACTTCGTGGCATTCGCTTCAGAACTGTTCCAGAGATTCGACAGGCAGTAGACCGCTCCATTCGCACCATCAACAGGACAGGCTCTGCTAACGGTATACTAGTCTTCCACATCGTGGGGAACTGGTTCTACACAACGCCGGTGACTGCTTTGAAGGACAGTAACAGGTGCAAACATGTAACTCTTTTGTATCGGTTGTGAATAAGTAGATGCCACTATTTAAGTCCCAACCCATGTATATGAATAATTTCCGTTATTTCATCATACGCCCTTTCATTCTCTCCATCTGCGGAACTAGTTGGCATATAAATTTGTACTAGAGTCGTGGACGTTGGTTTTGTGTCCGTCTTGGTAACGATAGTGCTTTTGCTATAGTGTTCATAGAAGCATACCCACATTCCTGTTTTCTTGTCCATTATTAGACCTACTCCTGCATTACTCCTATTTGAATTTGTGTTTATAATCCTGTACTCACCTGACTAGAAATCCTATTCTTCATGCTAAGTTGCATATACGCTATGTGATCATACTTCACTCTCACTATATCTAACGTCGGCCTATCCATTTCGCTTTACAGATTCCTTAACCTATCTACCCGATTAAGGGATCGAACATTCCATCCTCCGACTTGTAGAATGCCAGTTTTGTTTTTTCTGGTGACATGAAATATGCACGGGATAATTAACTTTCAAAAAATGAAATGTGTACATACTTAACTCCGTTTTTTACTATTCCTTTAGAAAAAATCGTACCTCTAGCAATCAAGACTCTTTGCGTTTTGTTCACCAGTCCAGTGTACACGATAATACCACGCTGTGACACTCTGCTGACGGAAATCCAAAATCTATGGATCATTAGACTAGAATTCCTTATAAAAATTTTCACCATTCTCCGTGTTATTTATTCACTTGTTACTGTTACTACTGGTATGCTTTCCTGAAACATAAAACAAGAAATTTGGGATTCGTCATTCTTCTGCATTATACATCTTATCTACTACCGCATATAGAAGCAACATGTTTATTTCAGTAAAAGTAGAAAATACAATAAAATGAGGAATCACTATCAAGGTGCCGGCCTCGAGACATTCACATAAAGAATGGAGATTAAGAGAGATAAAAGTGAGGAAAGAGTATATCACAAAGAAACTCTAGGTACTACGATGCATTTGCCGTCTTCTGGCTTCGTTCGCCTTTCTGCTTCGCCTCCATGACATACTAAGCAAGGTTTTCTTTCGTAGGCGGGTGGGGGCATGGGGGAGGAGGAGAATTTTGGTAGAATAACTAAAATATTTGCATATAATGAATTTGGATCTCGGATACGCAGTATGGAAGACACAGTTCTGTTACATGTTCAGTCATATGTTTTGCCACTGCCATATCATCGCCATTACCAGTCAGCATTTAATTTTAAATAATAGAACATGTCGCATGTAAATCATACAATACTTTGTCGTGTTCAGTACTTTGTCGTTTTCAGCCAGTTGCCTTAACATTTTTGGAAGAAAGTACATCAACTGTTCGTTCACTAGTATTTCTTTTCGGCATTCTGGTCATCAAAGAAGTACAAATAAAAGTTACAATATACGGTTTGATCGAATCATAGCGCTTTGTCTGGATCGCTGACAAAGTTTGCGCTAATAGCTGTCAAACATTTTCTTAACCATCAGTGTACTTCGCACAGTGCCATTTTAGACACTATATGCACTGCCATAAATAGTCCTTGAAATACAGACTGACGAAAATGACACTAGAAAGAAAGTGTTATTAATAATTTATTAGAATTGCTTGGTTCAAAAAATGGCTCTGAGCACTATGGGACTCAACATCTTAGGTCATAAGTCCCCTAGAACTTAGAAATACTTAAACCTAACTAACCTAAGGACATCACACACACCCATGCCCGAGGCAGGATTCGAACCTGCGACCGTAGCAGTCCCGCGGTTCCGGACTGCAGCGCCAGAACCGCTAGACCACCGCGGCCGGCAGAATTGTTTGGTATAGCTTATTATAGCAGGAAAGGCGACAATATTTACCTGATAATGAACTCTTGAAATTAGTTTTGCAACGTTTAGTACATTCACCTCGTAATCTTTTTTTTCTGTCACCCAAGTCTTGATACCTTAGTACATTTTGTGTTTGATAACGCGTTAACTAGTTTTCCTCAAGCGTAGCATAAAGATTGCTGTAATGCAATTCTTCCTTACACAGGGCACTGCAGAAGAGTCGAAGCTGCAGTAATTAGGTTACACGTCCATCAGAGGCCTATCGACAGAAAAATTGTAGATAGTTTAGTCTCGTTTCCACTCCAAGGTGTGGACAATTTAAAGTACAGCGGCTGACTAATAGATATTCCTCTCTTGGCGCGTCAATATACGCCCCTATGCCTTGTACCTTGACGACCAAGCCACCTGCTGTACGTAAATAGACTTCCCTCCAGCTTTTCCTTCCCAGACAATACATTTCTGCCTGTGATCCCTATGCATGAGTCAGTAATACGACCAACATTTTTTCATACATGAAACACACATAAAATGTTGATAATTAATACAATTAGTGAAAAAGTACACTCTAAGCCAATAAAAATGCACCATGAAAAATTTACCTGAATGGGACGGAAATCAGTAGATGTGATGTACATGTACTGGCAAACAAATGATAACAATTTAAAAAAAATGATGATTTAATCGAGAGAAAGAGCTTCACAAACTGAGCAAGTCAGTAACACGTTGGTCCACCTCTGGCCCCTATACAAGCAGTTATTCGGCTTGGCACAGATTGACAGAGTTGTTGGATGTTGCTCTGCCAAATTTCATCCAATTGGCCAGTTAGATCGTCAAAATCATGAGATATCTGGAAGACTGCCCTTAACGCTAAGAAAAAAAAAACACTCCCAATTAGGGAGAGATTTTTGTTAGCCAAAAGCAGGGTTTGATAAGCACCAATACAGGCAGTAGTAACTCTCTCCGTGTGCGGACGAGGGTTATGTTGCTGAAATGTAAGGTCAGGGTGGTTTGCCATGAAGGGCAACAAAACGGGGCGTAGACTATCGTCGGCGTACCGCGGATGAGAACCAAAGGGGTCCTGCTATGAAACGAAATGGCACCCCCGACCAACACTCCTAGTTGTCGGCCGTAAGATGGTCACAGCTGATCATGAGGGCTCAGTTCGAAGCTGGACTCAAAACCGAAGGCAATTCTACACCAGCCAATGAAATTCCATGCCGAACGTGCTGGGCCTGTTCGTGTACACAACTCAATGGTACTTGCGAGAGGGGCGCCCTGAGCTCAGCCCGTTTCTGTGAGAGCTCTATTAATGGTCCTCGTGGTCACTGGAGCACTAGTTGTACATCGGATCGATGACAATGATGAATCTGGGGCTTTGAGAGCTCCTCATGTGTATCGTCTCTCTAGGTCGACCGTTTCGTTCTTCACGCAGTGTTCGGCCCTGGTTCATCCGTTCCTGCCGACATCGTCAAATAGTGTCATCATTCCTATTCGAATGTCGAGCCATTCGCCGATTACTGCAACCGGCTTCTTTGAGCCCAACTACACATCCCCTCTCAAAGACTGACATCTGCGTATACTGTTCGCGCACCTGCTTGTGAGGCATGGTTATTGTCCAACTGAGTACACGGAGTGAAATTCTCAAATACTTAATGCCCTGTCCGCAGCTCGTGGTCGTGCGGTAGCGTTCTCGCTTCCCACGCCCGGGTTCCCGGGTTCGATTCCCGGCGGGGTCAGGGATTTTCTCTGCCTCGTGATGACTGGGTGTTGTGTGATGTCCTTAGGTTAGTTAGGTTTAAGTAGTTCTAAGTTCTAAGGGACTGATGACCATAGATGTTAAGTCCCATAGTGCTCAGAGCCATTTTTTGAACTTAATGCCCTGGTATAAACATGTCCCCTTGCAGCGGTCACACATTCACCCATCGGCCGCCCAAGTTTACAATTTTGTATTTTCCGTCTATACCTGTATGAATAGCAATATGTCACCAACTTGCATAACTACTTCGTCTTGCACCGTTTTTTTTTTCCTTAGGGTGTATATACGTTTATGAACAGAAAATAGTAGTATAGCAGTAGTTAAATTAATAGCACATAGTGTTGATGTTACAAATTGTTCTGCGAAAATTACAGCCTTGAGGAAATGAATGAATGAATTACATCAGGCATTGGAATTAATGCTGTTGATACTTGCAGAAATAATGTCCTCCTGCGGAGTTTAGCATCTCACTGCTCGGCTTGATAATCAACTCCAACATTTTATTGTAACAACCTCCACTGACGAAGCCACCGACCGAACGTCTTACCCCAAACGACATAAGAAAGACAAGTCTGGTGAAGTGGTAGCTAACATACTCTTCCACAAAATACGTGCCGTCCGTCTTCCGATAGTCAGCCAAACGAACGGCTCTTAAAGCACCTTTCCGAGGGTAAAATTAATTGTCTGTCGGTGTACTTCCCCTGTTTCTTGCACTGACACGAACTTGTTCATAGCCACAATAACTGAAGAAGAGTCTGGCACGTACGTGGGGGGGGGGGGAGGAGGGGAGGGGGGGTAGGAAATATAATGTGAACAGAGAGTAGTAATAGGATGGTTGTGTTTGACGGTCAACAATGCAAGTGAGGCGTGTATTGCGCTGAACTGTGCTTGTTCAGTTGGGGGTTAGGAATCAGTGCAGGCTGTTTTCGAGTAGTGCACACTTCGTGTTTGCATTCAGAGGTCGAGGTCGACGTGCAATTAAAGACCTAACAGAGTTACAAAGACGCCAGATTGTGGGGGCCCTATTAGCTGGAGCTTCAGTAACCAAGACAGTCAACTTATTGAATGTATCAAGAGCAACTGTTTCAACAGTCATGTCAGCCTACACAAAACATGTAAAGACATCATCGTGTAAACGAAATGTGCGAGCAAATCAAAACTAAATGACAGTGATCGTCGTACGCTAACACGAAATGTGTCAAAACAACACAAAGCTACGGCGACTAAAGTGACTGCAGAGCCCAAAATGGTTCAAATGGCTCTGAGCACTATGGGACTTAACTTCTGGGGTCATCAGTCCCCTAGAACTTAGAACTACTTAAATCTAACTAACCTAAGGACATCACACACATCCATGCCCGAGGCAGGATTCGAACCTGCGACCGTAGCGGTCGTGCGGTTCCAGACTGTAGCGCCTAGAACCGCTCGGCCACCCCGGCCGGCCCCTGCAGAGCTCAATAGCCATCTTCTAGATCCCGTATCTATCGATGCTGTCCGCCGAGAACTCCAAAAAGCGAATATTCATGGACGAGCCCCTATAACGAAACCATTAGTGACGATAACCAACACAAAGAAGCGTAAAACATGGTGTCAGAAGCATAAATCCTGGACGGCTGATCGGTGGAAACACGTCATATGGTCCGACGAGTCAACGTTTTCGTTATTTCAGACATCGGGCCGGTTTTACGTCTGGAGAAAGCCAAAAGAAGCCTCCAGTCCTGATTGCCTGATTCCAACGGTTAAGCATGGATGTGGTACTTTGATGGTCTGGGCAGCAATACCATGGTATTCCGCTGGTCCCATCGTTACTCTCAAAGGTCGTGTTACAGCCAACGATTATGTGAGCATTTTAGGTGATCAGATGCATCCCATGATTCAGATGTTGTTCCCAACAATGATGCCATATTTCAGGACGACAATGCACCCATTCACACAGCCAGGACAGTACAATCGCTTTATGAGGAGCATGTAACTTCCCTGGCCAGTACAGTCCCTTGTGGGCGGTATTGAAGCGCAGACTCCGGAGCAGATTTCCGCCTCCCTCGTCACTATAGGAGTCAGAAGAGGCTCTGATCGAAGAGTGGCATAAAATTCCGCAGGAGACTATACTAATCATTATGTGCCAGTATTCCAAGAAGAATCACAACTGCATTACGGGCAAATGGGGGTCCAACCCCTCATTAATAAACCATTCGCAAGTAAGCACAGGTGTTCACATTATTTTGCCTATCCTTGTATCTTGTCCAAGAAACGTTTGTCATCTTTTTCACTGGACACATGGCGTCGTTCACGTGCAGAATGAGCCATAGGTTAATTAAATAATGATTACTGTAGCGGTAAACACGCAACTGCAGTTGGTCCTTTCGAATACAAGACTGGCGGATTCGCGGATGTCTGTATCGAGTACCGGCTGTCAGACGACACAACACTTGGCGAAATTCACTGTTGTAGGCTGCAGTCAGAACAGTTCGTAATTCATTCAATATGTCGTCGTCAAATTAAAATTATAATTATCGTCTCCGACTGAGCATTTCTTTACATACTGGTCTAGTAACTACACAGCGTTTATTCGCAAATGATTACTGATAGATTCACAACTACTATGATTTAGGCATAACAACCGAGAATAAATTAGTCGAAAATTCGAAAGGCGGCTGTTGAATGAGCACGTCAATTTGCAGTATGCGTAAGCGAGAAGAAGATAGTAGTAACGATTGCTACACAGAATTCGTACCTTAACACCTCACCAATTCATAATTTGTTGTATAAGTTGCTATAATGGTCGAGAACGGTATTCCTGTCTACGGTTTAGCCTCTTAGCACGGTCACTGAAATGGGAATAAAACTCAGTGTTAATTAGTGCAGCTAATTTGCAATTTTTTATTATTGCACCAATATTTTATTTTCAGACGTATAATTACGAAGTTTAATTTACAAATACAGTTCTGATTTACGAAAGTATTGGTAAATGTACAACACTTCATTTTCAACTATTTAATATCGAAAATACAGTCTTTTCTTTTACACTACATCTACCAAAATCTCTTTATAAAGTTACGTATGTATTCTCTCTGTTACTTTATGGCCGGCCGGGGTGGCCGAGCGGTTCTAGGCGCTTCAGTCTGGAACCGCGCGACCGCTACGGACGCAAGTTCGAATCCTTCCTCGGGCATGGATGTGTGTGATGTCCTTAGGTTAGTTAGATTTAAGTAGTTCTAAGTTCTAGGGGACTGATGACCGCAGGTGTTAAGTCGCATAGTGCTCAGAGCCATTTGAGCCACTTGTTACTTAATGGTTGACCTCTCGAAACCAGTCGAGAAGTTTGGGTACAGAAAGTAGAGTATATGGGAATTGACAACATCGTAGGAAATGTTTGATAACTCTGTGAACTTCCACTTACTTTCTGGTGTGCACTGAACTACCCGTCTACAATCACTTGATACTTCGTTGTCATATCGATTCAATATTCTAAATGATTCTCATTGAAGCTGAGACACTGAATAAGCAAAATTCATTGTTTGTGCCCAGGATGGATGTTCGACGTCTATGCCACGACTGCTCTCTTCTGTTTTGATGGTCTGTGCAATCTTTCTTATATGATGGATTACATGCAAGTCCGAAAGAACAGACACCATACCTATATAAAATACACTGATCAGCGAGAACATTATGACCACCTGCCTAATAGCCGGTGTGTCCACCTTTGGCACGGATAACAGCGGCGACGCGTCGTGATATTGAAGCAATGAGGCCCTGGTAGGATGCTTGAGGGAATTAGCACCACATCTGCACACACAAGTCACCTACTTCCCGTAAATTCCGTATAGGAGTGCGATGAGCTGTGACACCACGTCCAGCCACATCCCTCATGTGTTCGATCGAGTTCAGGTCTGGAAAGTTGGACGATTGGGGAGGGGGGGGGGGCGGCAGCACATCAATTGGAACTCGCCACTGTGTTCCCCGAACCACTCCATCACACGCCTGGCTACGTGCCACGGCGCATTAACTTGTTGAAAAATGATACTGCCGTCGGGAAACATGATCCTCATGAAGGGGTACAAGTGGTCTGCAACCAGTGTACGATATTCCTTGGCCGTCGTGGTGCCTTGCACGAACTCCACTGAACACAAAGATGACCACCTGAATGCTCACCAGGGCATAATGGAGTCGCCCCCAGCTTCTCTCTGCCCTGCAGGACAGGTTGGTTGGTTGGTTTGAGAAAGGAGACCAGACAGCGTGGTCATCGGTCTCATCGGATTAGGGAAGGATTGGAAAGGAAGTCGGCCGTGCCCTGTCAGAGGAACCATCCCGGCATTTGCCTGGAGTGATTTAGGGAAATCACGGAAAACCTGAATCAGGATGGCCGGACGCGGGATTGAACCGTCGTCCTCCCGAATGCGAGTCCAGTGTCTAACCACTGCACCACCCCGCTCGGTTGCAGGACAGGTGTCAAGGAACTGTTCCCCTGGAAGACGACGGAATCGCGCCTTTTATCAGCATTATGAAGAGAGTATCGGGATTAATCAGACCTTGCAACGGTCTGCCACTGCACCAGCGTCTAGTGCAGAAGGTCACGTGCCCATTTCAGTCGTAGTTACCGACGTCGTGGTGTTGACATTGTCACATGCAACGGGTCGTCGGCTGCGGAGGCCCATCGTTATGCGCGTCCGGTGCACTGTGTGTTCAGACACGCTTGTACTCTGTTCAGCGTTAAGGTCAGTTCACCGCCTGTCCTGTTTTACCAGGCTGCCCAACATACGACGTCTGACATGTGTAATGAGTCGTGGCCGCCCAACCTCACGAAGTCTGGACGTGGTTTCACCTTGGTTCCGCCACATGTTGAAGACACTCGCTACTGCACTCCTCGAACACCGGAAAGGTCATGTAGTTTCCGATATGCTCGTGCCGAGCATCCGGGCCGTGACAATCTGCCCCCGGCCAAACCCAGATCGCGCGCCTTCCCATTTTACACATGGACGGCATGCCGATTGGTAATACATGCACCGTACGTGTGTCTGACTAGCAATCATTCCTCGCCAGGTGACGCTGCTATCGGATGTATATCGATAGTAGTCCAGTAGTCAGAATGTTCTGGTTGATTCATAATGTTCTGGCTGATCAGTGTATATACGCCAGGTTGCGTTATGGTTTTTCAGCGCGGATGCAGGACATACAGTATCCGAACCTTGGAGGAATACAGTTACGCTGTGAGCAAGTCGATTAATGGATAGAGGGCGCTATTGCGTGATGTTCGTCATATGGATAGCTGGGTTGGACGGAGAAGATGCACAGATATACGAAGCGGTTAAGGCGACCGCTTTCGTAAAGTAGAAAATCCGGGTTCGACTCCCGGTTCGGCAAAAATTTTCATCTGTCGCCGTTTCGTTCGCGCAGTGGCCCACTGCAGCTAAATGTCGGATATTTCTTTCGTCATTGGCTCAGCGATAACGTGCTTTCTCTCTGAAGAGCTTGCGGGTTTAGATATCTGTTCAGATCTTGGTGAAGTAATGCTATGGTTTGTAAGTTTTCTTTTTCGTTTTCTTTATTCGATCTATAAGCGGCCAGAACGAAATTCGATAACGAAATTTTAAGATAAGCCATCTCTCAGCGTCGATTCAACACCTCGTACGAGTAACCATAAATTTACAGGGTGAACCACCTAAAATTTGCACCGCAAATATTGGAGAAATGGGAGGTGCTATTGATCTGCGGTTTTCGCAGAATGGATTGGTAGCCATGCGCTCGTGTTGTTAGCCACTAAACAGCTGGTAATAATACTTAGAAAGTCTATTTTTTGGGCAAACATTAACTTTTTGAAATGGAACAATGGCTTTTCATATTAACAAACTAAAAATAGCCTAAATCAGAATGTCAATGATTGAGAGATTCTAGTGCGAGTTGTTTACGCTATATCCCACCGACACTTGTCTGTCCCATTCTACCTGCGCAGTTGCTAGGTACAATGTTGTGATGTTTGCTTACAGTATGCTTGTGTGTTCCTTGAGTGCAGTGCAACTGTCTAGTCAGTTTGACAGTCCATGCAATAGGGAATGAGTAGACGATGGTGTATACCATTGCAGAAATAATCCGACAGGCACATGATGTATGGAGAATTTAGGAAGAATGCTGTTCTTTCTTGTACGGTGTATGCGGCAAAACTTTTACTTTGTGTTCTGCCTTACGGCAGGTCTTGGCACGGGGAAACCTCGTCAGAGAGGTCCACCGCATGGGCGTCTAGGGAAGTGAGTCCAGTGCTGGTTTCCCGTTGGCTTGCACTGATGATGATGATAATGAGGACAACACACAACCCAGTCCCTGAGCTGAGAAAATCTCCGACCTAGCCGGGAATCGAACCCGGGCACCTTGGCGCGACAGACCGCCGCTGAGACCACTCAGCTATCGGGGCGGACTGTGTGTGGTAGGATATCCCAATAGACGTCAACCATCTAGGCAATTATTTATCAATATCATCCACCAGTTACGTGAAAGTGGAAGTGTGGCACCGAGACAACGTAACAGAAGGAGACAAGTCACGACAGAAGAGTGGGAAAATTAATGATTTTGCTGCTGTTGCAATTGATCCGCACGTTAGCTCCCACGCATTCGCACGACGAAGTGGCATGAGTCAAGTGCCCTGCGTGTTCTCCATCGGCATAGTTTCCACCCGTATCACATCTTTCTCCATCGAGAGCTGTATGGAAAGGATTGTGTTAACTTCTGATGGTGTTAACTTCTGTACATTGAGATTAAGACAGGCTACTCCAGATGTATCACGTGCCTTGGCTAATGATGAAGCCACATTTACCAATCATGGCTAGATAAACCACCAAAATATGAGCTATTTGTTGACAGTCACCGTTGGCTTCGTCAGGTGGAATATGAGCGTCCATGGAGTGTAAACGTGTGGTGTGGGATTGTTAACGATCAGTTCATAGGGCAGTTTGTCATAGACGGGGCACTGAACGCGCACAAGTATCGTAGCCTCCTAACAGACCATCTTCCACGGATGCTAGAAAACGTTCCTCTGCAAACTAGGAGGAACCTGTGGTACCACCATAATGGTTACTCAACCCATAATGCGCGATGTACTACATCATGTCTTCACGAATTGTTTCCATATCGTTGGACTGGATGCAGAGGAACTGTACCTTGGCCGGCCCTTTCTCCGGATTTGACGCCTACAGACTTTTTTTAGTGGAGAAAGCTGAAAGACACTGTCTACAAGAACATACCAACTACATTCGATGATATGCAGCGACGTATTACTGCTCGAACATCTCCTCTGAAATGCTAGCACGTGTTCAACAGTCATTCCATACCAGACTGGAAGCGTATATTGCCGCTGCCGGTGGACGTTTATAACACAACCTGTTATGGTCAATTGTCTCCTTAATAGATTATGCACTTGGCGTTGTAATTTAGTGTGCGCTACCACAGGTATTGTACAAGTGTCATTGAGGGAACTTTTCAAAATACGATATCTCGTAAACGACTAGCACTAAAGTCCTGCAACAAACACGACTTACATTCTCATGTACCCTACTTTCAGTTTGTTAATAGGAATTGTTCCATTTTAAAAAACTGTATCTTTGGACAAAAAATAGACTTTCTAAGTATTATTACACTCTGTTTATTAGTTAAGATTAGGAGCCCCTGATTACCGCTGGCCTCTGTGGCTGTGCGGTTCTAGGCGCTTCAGTCCGGAACCGCGCTGCTGCTACGGTCGCACGTTCGAATCCTGCCTCGGGCATGGATGTGTGTGATGTACTTAGATAAGTCAGGTTTAAGTAGTTCTAAGTCTAGGGGTCTGATGTTAAGTCCCATAGTGCTTAGAGCTATTTGAACCATTTTGAACCCTGATTACCAATCCGTTCTGTGAAGACCGTTCATCAATAGCACTTTCTATTTCCGCAATATTTACGAGTTTTAGGTGATTCATCCTGTATACTTTGGAATATTGAGTTACTTCAAAATGACAGCGATTTGTGTTTCACCCACCATGTAGGCAGTCACCATTCCGGAGAAAAATTATGGAAGCAATGGAAACAGAGAGTGGCATTTGTCTGAGGTAAATCTGAAGGTGAAAAACGTATTGAACAGCAGAATTTTGAGCTTGTTCATACTTTTAGTATCGTCTCTACTTCGGAAGAAATACATTTTTATCGTGAATACAAATTTTTATTAGTGTGTGATTTAGAATTATTTATTTTACGGTTTCCCTTAAGCCTCTACTTCCAATACCGTCTTTTGCACATTGTGGCAGGTGTCCTGAAATTCTGCCTATATCGGACACCCGGCCGCACATGTGAATAGCGTGCTGTATATTCCTGCTTCCTGGTATTTTGATAAGTTGTTTTTGCAATTAATTGCTCTTTATAAGGACAGATATATTAACCTTTCCTACTTTATTGCTTTAACAGTCATCACGGTGGCAAATGTTACTGATTCCGTTGAAACCAACGAGTACAGGTGTGAAGATGGCCTCTAGCGTTCGAAAACGGTCATGACCACTTGAATCATTTCACAACTCTGACTGAAGTAATCCAATTTCTTTTTATTTCATTATAAAAAACTTCCGTCGTGAGACATTTAGGTAAGTATATAATTCAATTGCGTTTTCTGCTGTATTTTAATCATGTTGGTAGATTATATGATTCGATGATCCTCATGCCACATGCTGGAGGAGCAGTTGCTGCCTGAGTGACGTTGCCATCTCTATATAGAAATTTTATGACATTTGTGTTATCAGTTACTATGTATTACCCTCCCACACTTGGTGTTTCCAACGAATGCACTTCTGATAATATCTAGCAGAATACGTAGTACGTAACTTTCAATCAACTTAACGTCTTTCATAACTCCACGCATGGAATATGAAGTAAGACTGCCTGTCTGTGTTTCCATCGAAGACTTAGTGCACTGCTTTCTACATACATCTACATACATACTCCACAAGTCACTGTATGGTGCGTTGCGGATGGTATCTTGTACCAATACTAGTCATTTCTTTCCCTGTCCCAGTTTCAAATAGAGCGATGGAAAAGCGACTGTCTATATGCCCCCATATGAGCACTATTATCTCTTGTCATCGTGTCCTTACGCAAAATGTACGTTGGTGGCAGCGGACTCGTTCTGCACTCAGCTTCAAATACGGGTTCTTCAAATTTTCTCAATATTGCGCAAAGCTCCTTACGTATAAATGTGTTTACCCTGACCCAGGAAGTTAATTAAGAGCTGAACACACCTTTGAAACCCAAGCTGCACTATGGAATGGCTGTGGATATGGATACTAAATTGGAGAATTGCAAAGGAAATAATTTTAATATGCGTGGAAGGTTTAATAGAAACAAGCTACGTATTTACACATTAATTTATTCAATTAAAATTGTCATTAAACGGAACTGACTAAAAAATACCAGTTGGCATTACAAATGTATGCTTTCTGAATTACACCAAACAGAACTATTGGTTTCCAGCGTTACTTGAATGAACAAGAAAATATGTCCCTTAGACGCCGTTGATGAGCTGAAAATTACTCACTAACATATATCAGAAGGAATACAGTGACTCTAGGCCGGATAAATATCGAGAAACCCATGCATCTATTAAAGGAATGCTGGACTTGAGACGGATGATCGCATTGACCAAGAGTCGTCCTAGTATAGTGTGTGTACTCCTAAGGGACCAAACTGCTGAGGTCATCGGTCCCTAGACTTACACTCTACTTAAAGTAACTTAAACTAACTTAACGCTAAGGACAACACACACATCCATGCCCGAGGGAGGACTCTAACCTCCGGCGAGAGCGGCTATCGATAATATCGTTCACCGTAATTACTCAGCATGAGAAGTGCAGAACGTCGCCGTTGTGGATGTGGTCCAATATAAGGGTTGAGCTTCTGTCGTCACGAACTCTGGAGCCCGCTCGTCTGCTAAGACGCGCGCCAAGTGTGCACAGCTCTCCATCTCCGAATCAACGCTACTGATGTGCACAATAAGCGCACACCTCTCCATCTGCCAATGAACTCCAAGATTTGGAGCTGAACCGTGCAGCTTGCTATTTCTTTCCACCAAACAGGACATGCCAGCCAATCGCAGAATATGAACATACTACCGGCCAATGGCGACGTCCTTTCACGCACAAAAATCTCACCAAGACAAAAGCGCTGCCGTTAAACGCCAATGACCTTCTTCTTCCAAGAAAGTTGCTGCATCAGCTCCATCCCTGTGACGTCACAGCTACCGTATCAATCGCCCATTTTCGCTTCCAGTAAGTAGCCTGGCATCAGAGGTCCTCTGAAACTAAAAACTGCGGTTGAGGCTGGAGTTTTATTTTTCTGCAAGCTGTGTTTCTTAAGGAAAGCCTGAAGGCACTCTTCAGAACACGAGAAAGCGCTAGCTGCCCTACGACGGAGTCCCTTCCGAGAGCTGAACTCGATCACAGGGCAGGGCTCGGTCGGAAACGCACAACTGACAAGCCCCGCCCCCGCATTTGTGTATGGCCCTGCATGGCCACTTTCGCGGAGTCATCAGAGGCTGCCCGCCTGTGCCGATGCCACAGGGCCGCCTTTTGCGTTAAGTCACCGCCTTTCCTGCTCCACATCCAGCATGGTTCCTGTTCCATGCAGTCACAGAAAGCATAGAGAAAAACATGGAAGCCCTACACCATGTGAAATGTATTTTATATTAAGTTACTTGAAAGTTAGTATGTACAGCCGTTCCAACCCAGTTCACTTTAATAAAATGTCCGCCCCCGGTAGCTGCGTGGTCAGCGTGACAGACTGTCAATCCTAAGGGCCCGGGTTCGATTCCCGGCTAGGTCGGAGATTTTCTCCGCTCAGGGACTGGGTGTTGTGTTGCCCTAATCATCACCCTTTCATCCCCATCGACGCGCAGGTCGCCGAAGTGGCGTCAAATCGAAAGACCTGCACCAAGCGAACGGTCTACCCGACGGGAGGTCCTAGCCACACGACATTGCTTGCTTACTTTAATAAAATATCATTATCTTATTCTGCTCAATCATTATCCTGTAATTAGTGTTATTATCATATTAAATTAAAAGAGGCATGCGAAATGGCTTGCCGCTTTTCAAGTTGTTCTGCGGAAAGAACATCGTCTTCCCTATACGGATACCCACTTGAGATTACGAAGCATCTCCATAATACTCGCATGTTTATCAAAACCACTTGAACATATTTACCAGCCCACCTCTAAACTCCTTCGATTTCTTCCTTTAATCTGACCTGGTACTCAAGAATGGGTCATAATAGTGTTCTATACTTGGTCTCCTTTACATATGAACCACACTTTCCAAAAATTCTAGCATTAAACCAAAGTCGACCATACGATGTCTCTACTGCAATCCTTACGTGTCCATTCCGTTTCATATCACTTTGCAATATTAAACCTAGATATTTAATCGATATGTCAGTATATTACTAACGCTGTACTCGAACATTACGGCATTGTTGTTCCCATTCACCTGTATTAAGCTACATTTTTCTACATTTAGAGCAAGCTGCTGTTCATCACACCAACTAGAAATTTTGTGTAAGTTTTCTTATATTCTCCTACAGTTACTAAACAACGACACCTTCGCGCACACCACAGCGTCATCACAAACTGTTGCACACCCTATCCGTCGGATCATTTACATATACAGAGAGTATATCACACTTAACTTGGGCATTTCTGACGATATCCTGCTCTCTGACGAAGAACCCCTGGTGAGGACAACGTACTGGATTTTATAACTTAAGAAGTCTTTGAGCCACTCACATATCTGCGAACCTATTCCATATGCTCGTACCTTTGTTAGCAGACTGCAGTGGTGCACTGTATCAAACACTTTCCGGAAATCCAGGAATATGGAATCACTCGAGCTATCAAATTCTTTTCCATTGAACCTAAACGACAACTATGAATAGTATTATACTAGCCAAAACGAAAGCTATGGCATGCGCCATAGATCGTAAGCTATCGCTGTAACACGCAGGCAACACCTGATCGTAGCTAGCACCCGCGCCAGCTGTGTTGAGGACTCTCTCCGGAGCACGAAAGCGTTGTGGATGCACAGCCTAGAACTGTCGAAAAAATACTTTAGCGCTATACTCCAATTATCGGCGTGCCAAAAAGTGAAGGTATCATAAAAAGCACTCCGTCTTCAGGCCACGAGTGACCTACTTGGACCATCCGACCGCCGTGTCATCCTCAGTAGAGGATGCGGATAGGAGGGGCGTGGGGTCAGCACACCGCCCTCCCGGTGAAGGTATGATGGACATACAGTTTTAGTATACAGACAAATGTAGTATACGTAGTGGACTTCCATGCAATTCTTACCGCCATGTAACACCAGACTACTACCACACACAGCACGGAATAGTTCTAGCAGCTGACAACATTTTCTCTATCAATTTCCGCATCCTACGGTATGGCCAGAGTTTGCAGATTGCCAGACATAGAGATCTGATTGTGGTCATGTTTACTGCCGCCTGAAAATGTCATTATTTGATATTTAACTATGACAAATAGTAATAAAACGGTGCGCTTTTGATCGATAACTGTGCCGTAGAATTTAAACGGTATACTTGCATAGCACACAATGTGTATCACAAAACACATCAAATAATTACCGATTTATAGTTACCAGTGATTTTATTATAATACATCGTAGCTAAAGCGACGCGTTTTCGAGATTTCTATTTGCTGATGCTTTGAAACAGCTTATATTAATACCACGTCGTCTGTGATAAAGAAAACCTGCCAAATACACTGTTCGACATCAAACGATATGGCGGCTCCAAAATCCTACTTGTGATGTAAAAACGGTGTCGCATCTCACTTACCACGTTCCTCTCGACGAGACAAAAATCTGACATGCCAGATTCTTCATTTCACACTATGAAGTGTAGTGGAACGTGGAGTTCCACGCTGAAATGTCACCAGCTCCCCGACTAAGTGGGTTTTCCCATCCCGTGAGAGGACGGCTTAAGGAATTTGTTCAGTCTTAACCGCTGCGTAGGCTGTACGGCGGCCAGATGTTCTTGTCATTTTCGAATACTTTCGAAGTGGCATACGTTAGAAGTGAAATTTAGTTTGGATAGTCTTTCAGGGAAATGTCTGCCCGACTATTGTTTGTTTCTAAGCGAAGTGTTGACCTCCCAGACAACAGTTTACCATTCGGCAATAACAGAGTACGCGAGTGCTAGGATTACGTAGTAATTAAATTGGTAAATTTGTAAGCTGTAGATCTTGTGTTCGAATACTGTCACATTACAAATTATAATTCGTGGTAACAGTTATTTAAAATCGTAGCCTTTAAATTATTTGTAATTATATAGCGTGAGTCACGCTTCATTTCGTGAATTGTTCCAGATATCGAAACCAGGTTTTCTGCAGTTGATATTATCTTGAGAGGCACTTAATGCTTTGTAAGATAATGCTCTGAACTTTATCAACCGAGATATTAAAACAAGAATTTTTGTAATGGAATCGTATACGTTTCATAATTAGCTGCATTCAGTAGCTCTTTGAAAGACAATTACAATGATACAGCGCCTGTTAATACTGACGTTGAAAGCTTTCGCCAAAGAATCTGAAAATCTACTAAAACTTGAAATCAATACGTCCAGCATCGGCTATTATGGTGTAAACACCTCGGGCACAGCTCTTATATGCCAGGATTCGCAGCAAGACAGGCCTATGCGACTACGGTAAAACCTTGTTGTTTTTAAGAGATAAACAACTGTGCCTGCAAAACATTTATCACTGGTTGCTGTATTGTCTTGCCATGAATTGGAAAAAGTTCTAAAATCTCAGTGTTACGTTTCCAGGTTTTTATGGAAACAAATTCAATTTCATCAGGTGGTTTTTCACTTAAACCCTTCCCATTGCTGGTTACTTGTTAAAACCGAAACAGAAACGTCGCTCGTTCGTAATTCGTAATGACAAACGGCCCTATTCGCCACAAAAAAAATGAAATTACAGTATCAATATTTTTTAGATTTGAAATAAAAAGTAATACCTGACCTGTCTTTGCCTGGAGACTCCCTAAAGTTAAAACACTTGCTGTCGAACAAATATGTCTATAGGTGCTACTCGAATTAATAAGACGGAACACACTTTGAATAAACTAAACATTTTATTCAGAATGACTGACGATGTGTCACTCACAAAATAAATCCCTTTCTTAACGAAATGTTATTTTACATTTTAGTTAAGGATGTGCTCAAACTGTTTACTATCGACTATAAGACACATTTGCAATCGCCGTTCGAGAGATAAGTGCATAATATGCCGTTGGATGCTGTGGCTATTCGACGTTGCATATCGTCTGGCGTAGTTGGAGATTCGTGATGGACTGCCACTTTCAATGCTCCCCGTAGAAACAAATCAGAGGAGTCAAATCAGGGGACCTGGATGGCCATTTCGCTGCACCATTCTGTCCTACCCAACAATCACGAAATTTTTAATGCCGTATTTGCGTTGCAAAACGGGAAGAAAGAGGTGGGCAGCCGTCTCGTTGGAACCACATACACTGTCGTCTATCCAGCTGTACAGCTTCTAGAACAGGTAGAATATTCGTAATAAAGTGTTTGGTTATTTCCATCTAATGCACGTGGGATGAGGTAAGGACCTGAAATGGAATTACCTCTGGTGCCGCACCATACCTTTAATCTCCATGGTCATTTGTGTTTTACCTGACGAAGCTAGCGTAGATATTCAGCTGCCCAGTAGTGCACGTAAAGTTCAGTTTGCATTACCGTGGTTCGTAAACGTTGCTTACTCGGTAAAAAGAGCATGTTGAAAAATGCAGCATCGTCTACCAGGCGCTGCAGGTCAAACCGATAAAACTCTATGTAAGATGCGAATGACACTCGTTTGGCTGAGCCCATGTTCCTTCGTGATACTTCTCGTACCGCCATGTGGATTGATAAGTGTTGTAGCCAGAACATCATCATATGCCCTGTCAGTTACAGTGTTTGTCCTCGTCCTCTGTTTGACGTTGAAGCTGCTTGTTGACATTACTGACCTAATGATTCGTGCAAGTGCCTGGCGCGTCGGACAGCGACGATCAGGCTAGACTACCCTATACCTCTGTAGCGTTTCGCAGCCTTTTTTTTTTTTTTTAACGTTCGTCATATGAAAGTAGCATGTTTAACTTCTCCTCGTATTTGTCTATGTCGGGAAGCAAGGAATGCTGAAGCAGAAATGACCTCCGGACAGATGACACAGTTCCTGCTAGTTCTGAAGCGCAGAGAACTAAATAGTTGAAAGGCTTGATACAACAACGTAGCCTGGCATGAGCATATTTACAACGCAATAGATGATTTCGGCCGACTTGCCTTTCAATGTAAGAAAGTTTCTAGGCTTCTTTTTGCGAAGAATTTTAATTTCAAAATTGATAAGCATTATATCGCTGAACTCGTCTTTTCGAGCGCTTTCGGATACCGTTCAAAAAAGTACATCGTTCTATTTAAAAAATATTACTTGCTTCAATATCTCGATCGACACCGGAGTTAAGACGCTTTGTCACATAATAAAAGTACATGCCCCTTAGCGAACTATCATTTGCCCAAAACTCGTTTTGATATCTGAAACCGTTCACGAAATAAAATGGGTATTGTCCTACGTGACTTACCCTGCACGTCTGAGGAAAACGGACCATAAACGTTCGCCTTTGCATCTACATAACAGGCCACTCATCATTTTTTCCTTTAAATATTGTGCCTTCTGCGTTGCATTGAGAGTGCATCGCCTGCACCAAATAAGGAGAGCAGAAACGAATATAGTGCCTTTTCTTTGACCTAAAAATACTAAAAGTTCTGTCTTCGGTGCCTACGTCAGCATAATTGTCACAGTGATCTTGGTCTTTTTGATGAATGGTCGTAAAATAATTTAAAATCAAGTGTCGATATATATATCCTTTCAGTCGTTCAATCGACACTTGTCGATATACACTCCTGGAAATGGAAAAAAGAACGCATTGACACCGGTGTGTCAGACCCACCATACTTGCTCCGGACACTGCGAGAGGGCTGTACAAGCAATGATCACACGCACGGCACAGCGGACACACCAGGAACCGCGGTGTTGGCCGTCGAATGGCGCTAGCTGCGCAGCATTTGTGCACCGCCGCCGTCAGTGTCAGCCAGTTTGCCGTGGCATACGGAGCTCCATCGCAGTTTTTAACACTGGTAGCATGCCGCGACAGCCTGGACGCGAACCGTATGTGCAGTTGACGGACTTTGAGCGAGGGCATATAGTGGGCATGCGGGAGGCCGAGTGGACGTACCGCCGAATTGCTCAACACGTGGGGCGTGAGGTCTCCACAGTACATCGATGTTGTCGCCAGTGGTCGGCGGAAGGTGCACGTGCCCGTCGACCTGGGACCGGACCGCAGCGACGCACGGATGCACGCCAAGACCGTAGGATCCTACGCAGTGCCGTAGGGGACCGCACCGCCACTTCCCAGCAAATTAGGGACACTGTTGCTCCTGGGGTATCGGTGAGGACCATTCGCAACCGTCTCCATGAAGCTGGGTTACGGTCCCGCTCACCGTTAGGCCGTCTTCCGCTCACGCCCCAACATCGTGCAGCCCGCCTCCAGTGGTGTCGCGACAGGCGTGAATGGAGGGACGAATGGAGACGTGTCGTCTTCAGCGATGAGAGTCGCTTCTGCCTTGGTGCCAATGATGGTCGTATGCGTGTTTGGCGCCGTGCAGATGAGCGCCACAATCAGGACTGCATACGACCGAGGCTCACAGGGCCAACACCCGGCATCATGGTGTGGGGAGCGATCTCCTACACTGGCCGTACACCACTGGTGATCGTCGAGGGGACACTGAATAGTGCACGGTACATCCAAACCGTCATCGAACCCATCGTTCTACCATTCCTAGACCGGCAAGGGAACTTGCTGTTCCAACAGGACAATGCACGTCCGCATGTATCCCGTGCCACCCAACGTGCTCTAGAAGGTGTAAGTCAACTACCCTGGCCAGCAAGATCTCCGGATTTGTCCCCCATTGAGCATGTTTGGGACTGGATGAAGCGTCGTCTCACGCGGTCTGCACGTCCAGCACGAACGCTGGTCCTACTGAGGCGCCAGGTGGAAATGGCATGGCAAGCCGTTCCACAGGACTACATCCAGCATCTCTACGATCGTCTCCATGGGAGAATAGCAGCCTGCATTGCTGCGAAAGGTGGATATACACTGTACTAGTGCCGACATTGTGCATGCTCTGTTGCCTGTGTCTATGTGCCTGTGGTTCTGTCAGTGTGATCATGTAATGTATCTGACCCCAGAAATGTGTCAATAAAGTTTCCCCTTCCTGGGACAATGAATTCACGGTGTTCTTATTTCAATTTCCAGGAGTGTATATCTTTTTAGTCGTTCAATCGACACTTGTCGATATATATCTTTTTAGTCGTTCAATCGACACTTGTCGATATATATCTTTTTAGTCCTTCAATCGACACTTGATTTTAAATTATTTTAAGAGTATTGATCAAAAAGACCAGGACCACCGTGTACTTAAATCGCAGATGTTCATGCAACATCTGCGGTTTAGGTGCGTCACACTTTTATTTGAAAAAAGAAAAAAAAGACAAGAGATGTTTTTCTTTCGGTCATATTTACGTTGTCCGCCGTTATAATTGAATGGTCAGCCTCTCTGGCTGCTTCTGGCCGTTTTGTTTAGGACACGGGTTCGAATCTCAGTACAACACAGGAGTTTTCCTTGGAAGGAGAACTGGAAAGGGTTACACTCCGCCTCGTAATGCCAACTGAGCAGACGTCTTTTGACACCACAGCAATCCATACCGTTTCCAATGACGCCGCTGGCAGTGGCTCACACAGCGGTCGGTCGGTTCCAGTCAGCCCATCAGGGAGATTTGCTTAGCATAGTACCTTTAACGGTGATGAAAAGTCCTCGGAGGGTAAACATTCATTTGCTTTAAACAAAGTTTCCTTCCTTATAACACCGTAGGTTCGGTACCACGTCCAGTTTTCGTCCTCCTCTACAACTGCATTTCGAAAAGAAACAACAAGTTTCCGAAATAATCTGTTATTCTACGTCATCACGCAGCAAGACATGCTTCCCGAAGCGCTGCCTCGGGTGTTGGTGCAGATCTTCTACTCCTAATAATTTTGTCTGTGCATAAAAGCTCTATAAGTCCATAGTACTGAGATCAGCACCTTCGGGAGGCTGATCCAACACATTAACGTCTCCGTTCATTTGGATGTTCATTGTCTTCACAATAGCTGTATGGACTGGGGACCGGTTTCCCGAAAATCTGAGACGAACTGAAGGTAGCTTTATGGTCTCCAGTAGTTGATGTTAGTAATCTCTAGAAAGTGAATCGTAAAGCTTCCACAAGTCTTAGTTCCACGTGAGCTCCCGAGGCCCACCGCGCGGCGTCGATGGAGACGAGGCGCTCGCCAGAGCTTAAGTCTTGGTGGTGACTTAGCACCTATGTACCACATTTTGAAAATGTGACTACGCCTATTCAGGCTGTTTAAGTTTTATTTCTAGACCATACACACGTAGACGTATTATAGAATGAGGTTTATCTTCTGAAGAAGGCTCAATTACTTGGGCTGCAACCTAGGTAAAGGTTGGTTTCATTACCGCAATTGAGGCTGATAGTTTCTTATATATTAGATTATCACGATTGCTGACTGGGATGCAGTGTTGAAAGTATTAGAAGTATGAATCTTGTGACAAGACAAGAGAGACGAAGTGCTATAACTGGGGAGAGCACTTCCTTCGGCACAGAAGTCATACTCATTCCCAAGTATATGCTATGAAAAATTTGAACACAGATTTTATTCATGATATCGCTGAAATTTTAATTTTAATAAACTATCAGTAATGTCTTTTTTCGACGATTGCGTTATATCAGATACCTGGGCTCAATTTATGAGTATTTTGGCCCTATTCATAGGTTCTACAAACGCAGCTGTTGAATTTACTACTTATATGTCAAACATAAAGACTTCAAATAAGTTTTTAGGCTTCCGGTTTTACCGGGATCCTCACAGGATCGCTTTGTTGTCCGTCTGTCTATCTATCTGTTCGACTATTAAGATCAGTCTTTCTCAGGAACGGACAGTGGTATCAAGTTGAAATTTTTGTCACATACTTGTGTGAAAAATTTAAGCTTGTAAGTCAATGAAATCAAAAGATACCGCCATTTATGTCACATATTTCTATACTCGCAATATTAAAACCTATAGATGAATTATCTACAGGTATGTCGGGCCTGGTGACCTAGCGCTAAAGCACGCTAAAGCTAAGTCATGGCATCTAGTCTCGGTCGGTTCACGTATTTTTCAGTCTTCGTTCGAATCGCCAGAAACAACACGTGGTTCGGATTCCACGTTAACCCCCCGTCGTAATTTGACTAGTCTGACTCGTGATGACAATTTTAGACCAAACATGAGGATCTCAAGTCAGATTAGTGGAAATAAATTCGGGCCAAGCTTATACATCACGAGTTACACTCTTATGGACGAAAGTCAGACCACACGTAAATATCGCGCGTCAAACTCATGAGACTAGCACTTGCCAGTGACAATTGTGGTTTACTTCTCACCATTACGCAGCGAGAATTGGCGACAATTGATTAAATCGAAGTTACCAAGTCAGCACGCTAGTGGTTTTGTACTATCATTTCTAAAGAAAAATTTAATAAATTCTTACATAATGTTAAGAGAGGGACGTTTACAGGGAAGTAATGATCAACATTCCAATGATAGCGAAGTGACTGTACTAAACAGAGAGCGTGAAAAACATTTAATTATAGGTGACTATAGTGAAGAGGAAAATCCTATATCGAAAACATTTGTATCGTGGACTCCGAAGCAGGCAGAAAACACACCAAACATTTGGAAATATTCAAAGACTTGTGAAATAAACGCATCTTTTTCAAATCATTTGAGAGAACATAAACGATAATTTTTCTGCGATGTATGATGACAAATTTTGGGAAATATTTGCTACGGAATCAAATCTCTTCGCATGTCAAGTAATAGAAAACGAAACGTGGACGACACTTGTCACCCTGTGACTTTTGACGAAATGAAGGCCTACTATGCACATTTTGATGGCTCAAGTCAGAAAAACGAATATCTAAATGTACTGGATTAAAAGACCAATAGTAGAAATGACACTATTTAAAATAGTAATGCATTTTAAAAGATTTAAGCAAATGTCGAAATTTTTCCATTTTTTCCATAATGAAACTGCTGACATTACTGATCGGCTTAGAAAAAAAAATGGTTCAAATGGCTCTGAGCACTATGGGAAATCTAAGGTCATCAGTCCCCTAGAACTTAGAACTACTTAAACCTAACTAATCTAAGAACATCACACACACATCCATGACCGAGGCAGGATTCGAACTTGCGACCGTAGCGGTCTCGCGGCTCCAGACTAAATCCCGTAGAACCGCTCGGCCACACCGGCCGGCTTCGGCTTGGAAAGATAACTATCATCACCCTTTGGAATGAGCAATTTAAATTTGTATACCGGATTGAAGCATCGACTTACACTTTTAGCATGTTAACAATTTCATCCATCGAAAAGAGCGTGATTTAGATTAAAAACTTACAAGCTATGTGAGGAAAGTGCCAGTTTTTGTTATGGTTCCAAAATATATACCGACCAGAACAAAACTACGGAATAATAGTGCATCAGAGAACGTTCCCATGGAGTTTTCAAAATCGCAAATGAATAAGGGATATAACCGGCCGGAGTGGCCGTGCGGTTCTCGGCGCTACATTCTGGATCCGCGAGACCGCTACGGTCACAGGTTCGAATCCTGCCTCGGGCATTGATGTATGTATTGTCCTTAGGTTAGTTAGGTTTAAGTAGTTCTAAGTTCTAGGGGACTGATGACCTCAGAAGTTGAGTCCCATAGTGCTCAGAGCCATTTGAACCAATAAGGGTTATACCTTGTTTATCGACAACAGGAACTCCTCCCCCAAACTATTTTTAAAATAACGCCAGTAAAACACGGATGTTATCAGGTCAGTACGCAGCAACAGGTTTTATATGCCACAAGATGTTAAAAAAATAGAGAAAAGAGAATATTTGTGAAGAAGTTGTAATAATTTGTTGGCTCTGTGATGGAAAGACAAGCGAGACGCTTAGATCAATCAAACCTGGAAGTATAGAGATGGTTGAACATATAAACAAGCACTTCAGAAAAAAAACCAAAAGCATCCTCGAATAGGTTAAGCTAATGTTTGGAATTGATTGTTAAGATCAGATGTCGGCTTACTTTCCAAATATGAGACAATGTCCCCAGAGAAAACCAAAAACGTTATTTTTTATGTCAGGTATGGCTTTCTTTATGCATAAAACATTATACGGTCAAAGAAAGGAAACACATGTTGATTACCGAATAAATATATCTGAGCTAATTTCCAAAAATCTCCAGTTACCGGACTACGAAAACAGTGCAAAACCTTCACTAGGTGAAACACCTCTTCGACTCCAAGCGCAATATTGGGCCCTTCTCCCAAAACATGTCGACTCGACGCCTGATACAAAACACTCAACAAGGATATGAAATGTCTGCATAATACAAAAAGTGCGAAGCGAAGCGAAGTGGTAATGAAAGGAGTGTAAAGTGGAGTTACACCTTCAAATGGTTCAAATGGCTCTGAGCACTATGCGACTTAACTTCTGAGGTCATCAGTCGCCTAGAACTTAGAACTAATTAAACCTAACTAACCTAAGGACATCACACACATCCATGCCCGAGGCAGGATTCGAACCTGCGACCGTAGCAGCAGCGCGGCTCCAGACTGTAGCGCCTAGAACCGCACGGCCACTCCGGCCGGCGGGAGTTACACCTACCTCACTGGTTTCGGAACTACCATACCATGCAGGACTACCGATTTTTTGAGTTGTAGGTGTTTTCCTATTAGTAATTCGCTCAGGAGTAGCATGTTTCCCCTGAATTTTTTTGTTGACAATATCCCTTTTGGCTTCATGTTATTAGATTCCTTCTGAAAAAGTCACTCATGAAAGCGCCCAAGAAGTTTATAATTTCTATTAAAATATTGTTTATGTATAAAATCTTATGTACTGATGTATTGAAATAGCGGTTTAATATACAGGAACAAGAATTAGATTAGTGTATACGTCCACAAGAGCAGTATTGGGTGAAAGAAATAAGCTTGTAGCTACATAGCACATATCCATATTAT
This sequence comes from Schistocerca cancellata, assembly GCF_023864275.1. Classification (NCBI taxonomy): domain Eukaryota; kingdom Metazoa; phylum Arthropoda; class Insecta; order Orthoptera; family Acrididae; genus Schistocerca; species Schistocerca cancellata. The sequence continues at coordinate 199,274,318 of NC_064629.1, forward strand.
GCGGACAGTATATCATGGCAGTCGACCGGGACCGTAACCAAAGGAGAATTGGACTCCCCAAGGGAGAGAAGAGGTGCGGGGAATAAGTCCCGCCTCTATTTCGAGAACTGACATAATCGTCACAGGGATTGCTGATTCCTTTTGTTGTGATGAGATTTTCATTCGAAAACCCTTTATGCACGAGGATTAGTCTTTTCGCCCACTTTAAAATAAGAAATAAAAACAAGCCATCCACAACACAAAGCAAACTCAAGTACACAAAGCGTTTGGTAGTGGATACAGAGCAATGGTTTGATGCAGTCGCAGCGGTAGTTCAGGTTCGACCTCTACTGGTGTTTCACGCAACCATGGTTATAAACAGACCCCTCCTAAAACTGCCATGACACTGTCGGCATGATACTGTATCTCGGCTTGTACTGTAACTGTCTCGCGAGTCACACTGGTCCGTTTAGCTCACGTCGTCTCCAACCGCTTGGGTACAGATTTCGTAGAACTGCTTGGTACGGCAGTAGGTTAACCTATGGGTCTCCTTTCCCCCAAAGGATAACTGGGTTACGTTAGAGACACGCAGGTAGCCGAAGTGGCATTCAGTAGACTGACCTGCACCAGCCATTGCGCCACACGAAATTGTTATAATTGTTATTTATTATTATCTATATACATAATTAAGTTCGTAAAGAATCCTCGGATCGCGGGTCCAACTCGCACTGGTCAGTTCTTTTTTTTCAAGGAACTATTTTAGGTGGCAGATTACAAATGTTTAGCAAAGTAGAGTATGAGCAGAAATATTTCATGGTTGAGGTTAGGTTTTGCAATAATTCCTCCTTATACTGCTTGAAATAAGTTATCTGCAAATGGTGACCATGACATTAACGTCCTCCGGCTATTTACTACCAGTTTCAGGGTTTAAGAGTCGTTGCGAAGCTCAAATAAATGAAGTAATTCAGAGCGGTTTTTGATATGAGGTATTGTCTTCATAAATAAATTTAATTTTGATGTAATTGATGAATAATTCGGGATGTCCATATTACATTGAAAAAAGTTCCTGCCTATAGAAACAACTAAATAAATTATTTGCTTCTAAAAATGTCCAAAAAGCAATAAATTCTTCTTGCAAGCACACCTGTAGCAGAAACCGAGTGAAGAGATAATACTAATAACGACAGTGATAACCGAATTATCTTACAGCTTCATACACTGAAGCGCCAAAGAAACTGGTAAAGTCATGCGTATCCAAATACAGAAATCTGTAAACAGCAGGATATGGCGCTGTGGTCGGCAACGCTTATATAAGACAACTGTCTGGCGCAGTTGTTAGATCGTTTCCTGCTGCTACTATAGCAGCTTATAAAGGTTTAAGTGACTTTGAACGTGATTTTATAGTCGGCGCACGAGCGGTGGGACACAGCATCTCCAAGGTAGCGATGAAGTGGGGATTTTCCCTCACGACCATTTCACGAGTGTTTCGTGAATATCAGGATTTCGGTAACACATCAAATCTCCGACATCGCCACAGACGGAAAAATATCCTACAAGAACGGCATCAACGACGACTGAAGAGAATCGTTCAATGTGACAGAAATGCAACTCTTCCGCAAATTGCTGCAGTTTTCGATGCTGGGCCATCAACCAGTGTCAGCGTACGAACCATTCAAGGAAATAACATCGGTATGGGCTCTCGGAGCCGAAGGCCCAATCGAATACCCTTGATGACTGCACGACACAAAGCTTTACGCCTCGCCTGGACCCGTCAACACCGACATTGGACTGTTGATGACTAGAAACATGTTGCCTGGTCGGACGTGTCTCGTTTCAAATTGTATCGAGCGGATGGACGTGTACAGGTATGGAGACAACTTCTTCAATCCATGGACCTTGCATGTCAGCAAGGGCTGTCCAATCTGGTAGAAGCTCTGTAATGGCGTGTGGCGTGTGCAGCTGGAGTGATAGATAAGACTCTGACAGGTGACACGTACGTAAGCATCCCGTCTGATCACTTGCATCCACTCATCTCCATTGTGCATTCTGACGGACTTGGGCAATTCCAGCAGGACAATGTGACACCCCCACCCCAAGTCCAGAATTGCTACAGAGTGGTCGAGGAACATTCTTCTGAGTTTAAACACTTCCGCTGGGTACCAAACTCCCCAGACATGAACATTATTGAGCATATCTGGGATGCCTTGCAACGTGCTGTTCAGAAGAGATCTCCACCCCCTCGTACTCTTACGGATTTATGGACAGCCCTGCAAGATTAATGATGTCAATTCCCTCCAGCACTACTTCAGACATTATTTGAGTCCATGCCACGTCATGTTACAGCACTCCTGCGTGCTCGCGTGGGCCCTACACTATATCAGGCAGGTGTACCAGTTTCATTGGATCTTCAGTGTACTATGTAGTGGCAATTCTCAAACTCAAAAATTTGTGGAAACAGTGACAATTTTCAAACTGTTTCGAATTGGAGGTATAACGGCAAGAAGCGTCTTTACACCCCTCCCTCTAAACATAATTTCTACGTTAGATACACGCTGATAATTAATCAGTGAACAGAGAGCCAGTGTTTCTTCACCGTGCACCATGTCTAATTTTAAGCTCCTTTTAATCTCTTCACTGCCAATCCCGTTAACAGACGGGACGCGAAAATTTCGGTAGATTGCTGTTCCCGTCATTTGATCGGTACGATTTCTCTCGCTTTTATATACGTAATCACGTATATCTACTGGTGCGATCTATTTTCATTATGTTGTGAGGGAGATCGAGTTTGTAAAACAGCCTATAGCAACGGAAGCTGTTCGTTCAGTACGTAAAGAAACGAAAGACATGGCTTCACGTTTTCTTAGGCCGACGAACTTTTGGGCTAACTGAAGAAAGAATTCGTTGACGGTGATAACGAGAATGACGTTATCGATGAGTCAGATGATAATACTGTCTTTGTGCAAGAACAACTACGTCAAACTTCAAGCGAGTACTTTTCGTTTTCATTTAGTAAAACGTATGCTGTAACAACTGTTTGTGCTCTTTTCGATGTTTCTTCATTTTCTGTACCAGGAAACAATTTTTGGTATTTTTTATAGGTTCAGAAAATGAGGTCAGTGATTGTGCTAAGAATATAGAACCATGAAATATCAGTAGTAACAATACCGAAAGGAGACAGAGGAAGGGACATCACACAAAGAAGTTATAAAATGTGAAAAAAAAGTAAAAATTTACAATTATGGTTTCAAGTTGTGAGTTTTTAAGTGTTGAAAGTATAATATTGTACGAGACTGGTAAAGAAAAATTATTTTTACTCTGGTAAACTTTTTTTTGTAAGACCTACAATTCGTTGCCGGCCGGAGTGGCCGTGCGGTTCTAGGCGCTACAGTTTGGAACCGAGCCTGCCTCGGGCATGGATGTGTGTGATGTCCTTAGGTTAGTTAGGTTTAATTAGTTCTAATTCCAAGGCGACTGATGACCTCAGAAGTTAAGTCGCATAGTGCTCAGAGCCATTTGAATCAACCTACAATTCATTAAAATATATGGAAAACATATATTCAAAGAAACTGGAAACATGTCCTCCAGAAGAAAAAAATTGCAGGATGTCATAATAGTTATAATCACAGTTAAATATTGGCTAGTTTTTTAATAAAAAAAGTATTAAAAATGCTGCCATTCTAAAAAAAAGGCAAGGTTTACGTGGCCTGCAGTCGAAGTATTAAAGCTATTGTCACAAAAATTAACCATAAGAGATGAGCGGTTAAAACTGCGTTATAAGCTGGTTTCGGTGATTATTTCAGCACGATACAAAATATGATTAAATTGTAGGGCTTTTGGAGGTACTGAGTATGTTGAAAGTATGCGTTAATTAATTTTAGGTTTTGCAAAATATATGGAAGTTTACCAGAGTCAAAATAATTTTTATTTACCAGTCTTGTGCATTATTCTACTTTCAACAATTAAAAACTCACAACCTGGATCCCTAATTATAAATTGTTACTTTTTTACATTTTATAACTTTTTTGTGTGATATCCCTTCGTTTTGGCCTCCTTTCAGAATTGTTAGTAAGTGAAAGACGATCTGGTCGAAAAGGATTACAACAGAGCCAAGAAACAAATGTGTTAAGCAGGCTGGAATCCACCTCCAAGGAGTCAGGAGTCAGAAGTCTCATACAGTGTGTCACATCTCCCGCTAAAAGACAAATCACGAGCTTGCCCGATGGTGGTTTTAGTGTTCTTGTTGATTAATAAAAGTTTGGTGTGAGCAAAGTATATGTTCGATACCCACTTATACATCCATTTTTAACAGACACTAGCTGACCTCCATCATCAAATGAAAAAGGTCGGTTTCGATTGTGGTTCGGAATCCGCATGAAACCGACGAGGGCAAGGTCAGTCATGATAGACGGGGACGTCAAGGCAAAAAGAAACGCTATCACCACTCAGCTTTCTTAAGCTAGAAATATATTTTATTTAATGAACCAATCCTTAAGTAAGCTCACAGGTCACTTATTTCTTATTTTATCTGATTTTGAGACGTTGGAAATTTTGGTGCTGAACTGGGATTTGAATTCGGGGTTTGACCCTGTTGATACGTTAAGTTCCATAATTTCGTTGTTTCACTCAAGATTAGAAACTTCTCTATGTCTCCACTAACGTCAGGAATCTGGTCTCGAGTACTGGTCTGTCATAAAATTAGTCGTTATTTAACTTCAAGCTCTACCAAGTGCACTCCGAACTACTGGTGAAAAATGATTTTGATTTTCATGGTCGCAAACTCGGAGGAAGCTGAAAACCTGACAGATGGTAGAGTTCGCAGGTGGAAGCTTGTCGCTTGATATGCTGTTTAGCGATGGAGGTACCAAGTCTAATTCTTCGTACTTCGTCAACAATAACGATAGGTGCCGGCTTCAAGTTCTATCCAGAAAACGACCTTTTTATCACATCTCTTTAAGTTGAAAGTTTTTATCACATCATTTTAAGTCCAGACACGCCACTCCTAGCTACTGCCTGAATTAAAGTCAATAATTAACGTCTCTTCGTGTTGAGTCAACAATGACAATACGTGTCGGATTTGACTCTGTCAATACAGGACTTTTCATTACATCGTTCAAGTCAGACATGCTAGCCCAAGCTACTGGTGAAGAAAAATTCGACAGTAACGTATGTTCGTGACTATGAGTGTCGGATTACACCCACAGTCAACAGTGAACATTTCGTTGCTCCGTTTCTATTCAAATATGCGAATATCTCGTTACTGGCGAAAAACTGTCGCTATTTAACGTCTGTTCGTGGCTAGAAAACAACGGCGATAGGTGACCCGTTCGAATAATGGTGGAGCACAATATATTTTATCGTCATTTATTTTCAGGTTCAAACTTGCTCACTGGTATTGGTGAAAGCTTCGATATTTCACGTCTCTTTATGCCTAGTCGGCAATGACGCTTGGTGTCGTGGTCGAGTATCGGACAGGCACCACAGCTTTGCTTAGTTAGCATTGACTATAGGTGCTAGCTTTGAATCCAGATCCAGAACAAGATAGTTCGACATTTAATTTAAAGTTCAAGAATGTGTACAAGTTACTCATCTTGAACACCATAGATATTCAGTCGCGCCGGCCGCGGTGGTCTAGCGGTTCTGGCGCTGCAGTCCGGAACCGCGGGACTGCTACGGTCGCAGGTTCGAATCCTGCCTCGGGCATGGGTGTGTGTGATGTCCTTAGATTAGTTAGGTTTAAGTAGTTCTAAGTTCTAGGGGACTTATGACCTAAGATGTTGAGTCCCATAGTGCTCAGAGCCATTTGAACCATTTTTTTTTATTCAGTCGCACATCGTGATAGACAACGAAGGTGGTAGGTGACTTTCGAAGTGCGCGTAGATCCAAGTGTCGTCAGGAGTACAGCGAAATTACTAATGATGCGCAGTAGGTGTTGATGTTTCCATTGCGCTTTCCGCTGTTAATCGCACTTTTGTAACTGGCTAGTTAAACAGTTTATGTAAAATCACATGTCATGCAAATGACAGTTAGTCGGCGGTTGGAAATCCTTTTAGACAGCAAAAGTACTTTTAACTGTCATAAATCTTTGGGAATCCAGATTAGCTTTCAAAACCACTTATCAATAAAAGTATTTAGTTTTGACTGAGAATTACAGAGTGATTTGTGTGACAGACTTGAGGGTGTTAGTTGTCCCAGATGCTAAATGTCACCTACTGTAATCAAGTTGAATTTAAGAAGTGTGTCATCCCTAATAACATGGTTCAAATGGCTCTGAGCACTATGCGACTTAACTTCTGAGGTCATCAGTCGCCTAGAACTTAGAACTAATTAAACCTAACTAACCTAAGGACATCACACACATCCATGCCCGAGGCAGGATTCGAACCTGCGACCGTAGCGGTCGCTCGGTTCCCGACTGCAGCGCCTAGAACCGCACGGCCACTACGGCCGGCCCTAATAACATGTTTCCTAATATTTGCCATATGGTGGTACTGGTTCACATCTGCACTGATTGTCATAAAGAGCAGTGTTCTCTTGTGGTAACCGTTTTATATGGTCAAACGAATGTACCGCAAAGAGATTAGAAGACTTGCACGAAAGGTACGTTATGTTGGCGGCATGTAAAGCAGGTAGAACGTAATTACGGTCTAAATGGCTCTAAGCACTATGGGATTTAACTTCTGAGGTCATCAGTCCCCTAGACTCAGAACTACGTAAACCTAACTAACCTAAGGACATCACACACATCCATGTCCGAGGCAGGATTCGAACCTGCGACCGTAGCAGCCGCGTGGTTCCGGACTGGAGAGCCTATAACCGCTCGACCACAGCGGCCGGCAATTACGGTCGTTTGGATACATTTGAGCATGATAGTACATATGCCTTCAACTCACAAGACATGTCAAGTCGAGAATGAAGGTTTAAAAATGAGTCTTACGGTTTCGGTCAGCTATATTTTATGAACTCTTAAGAGAGCGTAACAATTCACATTTTAATGCTTGAAGGTGAACGTAGATGCAGTGTAATAAACGTGTTACAAAACATATGTAGAGGAAAATAGTAGTTAGGCGGTTGTAATAGTAAGTAGAAAATGAGTAGGAAGTTCTTTCTATGCTCCTTTGTACAGCCCGATTTCAATGACAACATTGTCGACGGAACATCAGGTTTTAATCTTTCTTCTTCTATCTACAGCGTCAATATGATCTATGTGTGTGGTTTCCTGGTTACCTGTTTCAGTTTCAAACTGTTTATTTTATTTATTTGACGATAATTACGGGGTTCAGGCCCTGTCTCAAGAGTGCCTATATAAAAATAATACATTATGGTTGAGCCTTTCATTATAAAGATACAAATTTTGTATTATATTATAACAGCATTATGCTGCCATTAATTTACGTGCTACGCTACAGAAGATTAATCCCTACAAAAAGCAAAATATGGTATGAGCTATAAATAACTATGTAATTTGCAAGGAAACGACTTTTATTCGTCACGGGAATGAAACAGGTATCATTCGTCTGAAGGCAGTGAAAATGCGCAGAAGGAATAATAAATATAAACCGTACACTATGAATAAATATTATTTATTTGATGCACCTATGAAAATCACGGCGTTTAGCTTATTTCTTCGCTTAAGATCAAGTATAGATACGGAACAATATGGGAAGCAGTGCGATTGACACATTACAGAGAGTGATATTTAACGAATATCTTTATAATGAAACCCACTCGTTACGAATTAATTTTACACAGGAACGCCTGAAAATGGGGCTGTGATTCGTAAACTAGTTGCGAAGAAAATGAAATATAATAAAACAAAATAAAAACTTGTGTAACTGCAGCACAGCTGTGTATAAAACAAATACATAATCAGCTAAGGCCACGCGATTACAATTCTCCGTCGAAATTAGTGCAGGTCATGAAGTATGTATGCAGACTCTTAACAGATTAATTCTACAAAAAGTCACCATGAAACATTGATGATGTGACTGTATTGACATTTGAGGCAACTTGTATAATCAGCCTGTCACATTAGCTCAATAAAAGATCGCTGACCCTAAAAATCTGGAAATTTAAGATTCAGCGTCACATGAGGAATGAACTTACAGACGAAACTATGTCCACCTGAAAAAAAATCCTAGATGCATTATTGTCGGAATTCCCAATAAACTGCGTATTTGCCGAAAGCGGCTAGTGTAATTATGCCACAGGGTGAAGGAAGGGAAGAAAATACTACATCTAATGCACTGTTGGCAGTGTGAATGAATTTTAACGGTTTTTGCTTAATGTAATATTAAATGGTAAGAACGTGAGTCCAGTGTCTTAACACCGCAGCACACATCATGACGATGTTGAGAAAAGAATAAATAAATCATGCTCCAGCAAACATAAACATTAAAGTAATTAGAGTAGTACGTGTCGGATCACCAAAAACGATATATTGCCAAGAGAACAGTCGCTGATAAGCGAAAGGGAATTTCTTTAGAGGAAATCTCTACGGCGTGCGTCAAAGCGAAAATATATCAGCTGTGTGAGTTATTTTTTTAACATTCGCCACCTCTGTCAGAGTCAAGAATAGCAATTATCTGTGTTTCATATTTAATGACTCTACTTCTGCGTTATTCATCCACTTCTCGTTTGAACCTCAACCGCTTAACACCAAAACAATTATGTTTGTTTCTTTTTGTTTTGACCTATCATTTACTGTACATGGCTCAGTGACTAGATATGGAACACTGTTTCAGAAGACAAGTTTGAAAACGGAAATGAACAGCAAGCAGTTCTTCGTGTTATATCATCTCGCCGTAAGCTCGGAGAAACCTAAGAAAACGGGATCACTGATACACAAACTACGATTTATTCATGCGGTTCCTGAAATGATAACAGGAGGTTAATCACAACTGCACCCATTGTTACACATGGGATTAAATACGAAAGGCTTAGTCCTGATAATTATCGCTAACACGATATTTAGTTTACGAAATATTCTGAAAAAATTGTTGAGTGACAATTGGATGAAGATCTATAATTATTTTAATGAACAGCTTTCATCAAAATGATCCCATGGAAATATAATATATGCTAATGCTCCTGAAGAACCGAAACGGTATGTATTGCTCCAATGGATTTCAATTATAATATGCGTATCTGACACACTCATTGCGTCTGCACCAACGACTTGTAGTGGTATTATTTTTCGTCATATGATAGTATTACTGAATAATGATAACGGCGTGATAATGGCTAATGGTAAGATGCGGACAAGTCATTTGGGAGTTATTGAACTACACATAATATTTAAGGTGGTATGAGATGACTGCTTCTATTAAATCCTAAGTGGGAATAGTTATAGACTTGTTTTAAAGAAGCCATAAATTCAAAATTTAGCTAACTAACGTTCTTTGCCACTGTCTTTCTACCGGAAATCGTTGATAAAATGTAAAGATCTGTCCTGCTCTTGAAAACAGGCTGAAACGTACTGTTGACAAGCACATTCTAGTTTTACTACTTATTTGATGCTTGTAACTCATTCGTCGCTGTCATTTATGAAGCAGTCAAATACACGACGAATACGACGCAGTGAAAAACGACTGAAACACTTTAAGAGTCTAATTCTTGGTATAGAGGAAACTGCAAAGTGTTTCAAATTGGGCGGATAGAATTTACTGTGGAAATCTGTTACACATCGCCCTGTTGTCTGCGACAAGCATGTCGCACTTGATTACCACCAATTATGTTACCCCGTAATAAACTATTTCTTTACAACTAAGGTAGTCCCTCACAGAAGGCCCCTTCGTGCTATCGCAAGTCTAAGAGCTGACGTGCTGTAAAAAAGCTTGCAATTACTTCGACAAAATCGCCTAGTTATTTACAGACTGGGGAAAAGCAGGGAGAGACATCCTTTCTTACCTTGCAGTGTCATTTACCAATGCGAAAACTGTTCAACAAATTATTTCGTTAAACATAAGTAACATGTAAACATGCACGAAAATTTCTGACCTCACATGCTATGACTCATTATCCTTTACCGAATTTTCATATCCAAAAGTTACACATACCAAAACATTTCTATTATTACTGAAACGGAATTTTCAGGTTTATATAGGACAATAAATGCTATGAATGCGTAACAAGAAAAATAAGTGTAGCTTTCTTGGTTGCGGCCAACAAACTAGCACATTAATGTGTGAAAACTTGTGCGGAGTGTTGATGATATGCGGTTCAGTGTGTTGCCAAGAGTCCACAAAATACAATTTGACGTGAACAATCTCCTACGTTTACACTATTGCCTGTGATGAGTTCTTCCACGTTGAAACACGCTCAGCTATTCTGATGTGTTGCACTTTAAGCATTCATTTGAAGATGGGTTAACGGTGGAAACTGTACAGTAATGAAAACAAAATACAGGGATGTTTGATTTCATGCAGTGACAGCCAGTGTGGTAAAAAGTTATCTTTAGGACAGTTTGTGGTAGATGAGGGCGCTGCTGCGATCATAAAGATTACACATTGTCTTCTCTTTTTTTTAAAGCTAGATATTTGTTAATAATTAATGTAATAGATATGCGCGTACCATTTATATATTTACGCGCTGTAAACTAATAAAATACATAAATATATGAAAATACATGCACATTGTTGCTTAGTTTCCAGTAGATGGTTTGACTTAAAATACAATGCCACGATGGAGTTTCTTTCAGTTGTTAGAATATGTTACTTGAGACGTGTACTCAACGCGCAAATTAAACCAAAGCGCTTACCAGCCGTTAACATATTTCTAAAACGAATATTCACTAGGCTATTTTGTATATGTATTCCCAAGAAACAGATTGTAGGCTTAATCGTTTTCTAATGGGATAGTTCTGAAAATTGACTTTATTGCTCCTTTTCTTAACAGTTAACGTTAATGATTAACACTATTTTACGAATATGAGTCGACAAATGTAATTTCAAGAAATAGAAAATCGTTGAGGTGAACATAAGTGTCAATTTTTTTTCTCTGTTGGTGTCTGCATAATGTACGTCTGTTGTAATTTACTTGCAGTACTACTAAGGTGATATCAGGCGTTGGAATGTCGTCCACGGGAAAAAGCCGCTAGCTATTTAATTAGACACACTGTAAATTTAAGTTATTATCTTACCTGTATTGGTGGGTTCGTTTCTTCGTTTGTCGCACTCCAGCGCTAGCAAATTGCTCACGGAAAATCGTCTCGCGTTGTCGGTCGCTGATGATGCCGCATCTTGCAACAACATTCCACTGTAGCTCATCATCTTGCCTCTGCGGATTTTACGACTTACTGCGGCATGGCTCACGGTTTAGAAATTACAAAAAAAAGTGGTCGAGGCTGTCGATAGCGAAAGAAACGAACTGTCATACGAGTTCGAACTAATCAGTCTTCCTTCTCTAAGAGTAAATGCCAAACCACAAACGGACGAACGTCTGTGAGAGATGTGGTAATACGCGAACGATTTATACAGTGTTGTCAGTGGCGACAAGTGATCCGTCGTCAAATTACTGAAATGTAGCGAGCTGGTCCGATGCACCGAAGAGGCAGGCGACCGAAGCGGTTGTAAGGGATACGAGTAGGAGTTGCGACGGTGATATCCTCCCCCACTCTTTTGGGCGCCTAGGCTCCGCCTCCCTTCCCAAACACGTGCTCCTCGCCACAAAAACAGTATCAGCCGCCCCTCCCTCCCCTTTTCTCTCATCCCTCCTTTCCGCGGCAGACCGCTGGACCATAGAACACGCCTATAGACATATTTTCTAATCAGCGCATCAAATGGAGTTGTAATAAATTGCTAGATAATTCACCTGCGGTGTGGATATGCTTATTGCTCGAAGTAAAGAGGCGCTTCAACACTTCTGTTGCAGGCACAGCTTAGGTACCGTGAGACATACCGTCGGGCGTCAGACTCCGAAACGGGGTGAGCGGTGACGCTCGATTATAACAATGACGTGTTGCAAAATAGGTTCGTTTTACCTGCAGTAGAATATTTTCGCAGTCAACCGTAGTTCTTGTACGTAGCCTTAGAGCACCGTTGCAGGTATGACAGTCGATTTTTCTCTGGTATGTCCTTCGTGTACATATCGTATTGTTGTACGAGTGTGTAGTGTGGTCCAAAAAAATGGCTCTGAGCACTATGGGACTTAACATCTGTGGTCATCAGTCCCCTAGAACTTAGAACTAATTAAACCTAACTAACCTAAGGACATCACACACATCCATGCCCGAGGCAGGATTCGAACCTGCGACCGTAGCAGTCGCGCGGTTCCGGACTGAGCGCCTAGAACCGCTAGACCACCGCGGCCGGCTAGTGTGGTCCACTAAGGGGTTTGTGTACATAGCAGGGAAAGTCACAAAGCTGTAAAAAAACCGTTCATACTACTCCTCAAAGATAATAAAACTATTTAATTTGTGATCTGTAGAAGAAAGTTATTGACGAAAGACTAACCGAGGAACACTAGAGAAAAAAAGAACAAATCAAATCTGATTTTGGGAACTGGTCGCTGTGTTAGTATGTAGATGTAATTACCAAACAAAAAAACGATCGAAACGATTATGATGGCATTTACTCCACTGCCTGCATATAACTTTCCTGAGCATACAGCCATTTATTCGCTATGTAACCACATCAAAACATTTCAAGGTACGGTACCATGGCTTCTGATAACTGATGGTACGTGAATCGGTGTATACTTTGCTACCTAATTTATGCTCCTAACTATTTTACGTGCACACATATAGGAGCAACTACGATACTTCAAATGGTAGTTTCCACATTTTAGTGTCATTCGGGAACCCTTCAAAAGAGAAGTGTTATGATATGGTGCTTTTATAAATTTGGAGTGAAGCTTATTAGAAACAAAAGTGACGAATCTGATAGATGTCCAGGCTAAGAGTGACGACAGGATGTAATTTTTCGGATCCACTATCTGATGTTTACACGGTGAAGCGAGTCAAAATGCTGAGGTCACGGGAATGAGTCCCGCCTTAGACATTGGTGTGGATTTAAAATGTGCCGTTACACTATATGTCTTTTGTGGCAAACGGGACTAGATCAATTTGAGGACTAAGAAATACCGAAAGTAAGAACTAATGAAGTTGGTGTATGGTTACATCGTCAAGAATTAACTTTTTTCTTAAAAGCGGAAATTTGCACTGTGCCGGAATTTTGGATCCTCACATTTAACACACCGTCTGCTTATTTTTGTAAAAAGTTTTACCGCAAATCGCAACAATGATAGTATCCCTATACTCTCTATTCAAGAGTTCTCTAATGTTGTTAAAAATTACACAGTTCAATTCTGGCAAGTAAAATAGTCAGATATAGCCATCGGATAGATAACTATTCTCTCCTTTGCTTAGTAGTTCTAGTCAAGAACATTGTTTCATCATTTTGAACACTTATTGCAATATTATGGGAACCTCGCTACATTGAACAGTGTGTGTGTGTGTGTGTGTGTGTAAGCTATGTTTGAGCGTTATCCTCTCCATCACAGTCTGCAAGCCTCCTAATGGTGCGTGGCGGAGGGTACTTTTTGTACCACTGACTGAGCCCTCCAACCCTGTTCTACTCGCGAATAGCGCGTGGGAGGAATGACTGTCAGTAAGCAACTGTATTGACTCTAATTTCTCGAATTTTCTCCTATTGGTCATTACGTGAGTCCTACGTGGGAAGAAGCAATATGTTGTCCGACTGCGCCGGCTTTTGTGGCCGAGCGGTTCTAGGCGCTTCAGTCTGGAACCGCGCGACCGCTACGGTCGCAGGTTCAAATCCTGCCTCGGGCATGGATGTGTGTGGTGTCCTTAGGTTAGTTAGGTTTAAGTAGTTCTCAGTTCTAGGGGACTGATGACCTCAGATGTTAAGTCCCATAGTGCTCAGAGCCATTTGTACCATTTTTTTTTGTCCGACTCTTCGCGGCAAGTGCTCTCTCAAAATTCCAACAGTAAATTTCTCCATGATACACAACGCCTCTCTTGTAAAGTCCGCCAATGAACTTTGGTGAGCATTTCCGTAACTCTCTCATGCTGGCTAAACGATCCCTTGGCGAAACGCCCCGCTCTTAGCTGGATCTTCTCTATCTCTTCTATCAGTCTTACCTGGTAGATATTCCAGATTAATGAACAATACTCAAGAATCGGTCGAACGAGCGCCTTATAAGCCACTCACTTCGTGGGTGAGTTAAATTTCCTTAAGATTCTACCTATGAATAGAGGTGTGTGTGTGTGTGTGTGTGTGTGTGTGTGTGTGTGTGTGTGTGTTGTTCTTAGCGTTAGTTAGTTTAAGTTAGATTAAGTAGTGTGTAAGCCCAGGGACCGATGACCTCAGCAGTTTGGTCCCATAGGAACTTACCACAAATTAAAAAAAAAAAATTGATTCTTGTATGTGATTTTCCCACTATTTGTTTTATGAGGCCATTTCACTTAAGGCCTCTCTGGATAGTTACTTCTAGATATTTTGCGGTAGATATTATTATTACCATTAGAGATGACACAGTGATTAAGTAACTGGACTTGAACGGGAGAGAAATTAAGTTCGGCCATCCATATATACATTTTCAGTGGTTACATCAAATCACTTAAGGTGAGCGCCAGCATTGTTGTTTGAAATTGCTACGACCGACATTCTGTCTTATTTTTATAAAACTGAACAGATTTTTCATCCGTAATAATCACGCTGTCAACAGGACGCTTGATTCGATTTTTGTCTCCATCCTTCCCTACCTACAACCTATTCGACTTTACTTCCTCCCTTCATCGTTATCAGTGCCTGGGAAGAATGATTACATTCACTTAAAATTCAAGTCAGTGGGTTAGATCTCTTTTAAGAACAACGTATGGCAATGCAAGTATTTTCATCACGCAAACGACAGATGCACGCGAAGATCAACGACGTTGGGGCTTTATAAAATATGCTAATGTTATCTACGTGTCAACTGATGACAGTGTATGCTTCTTAAACACGCAGACCTATCTGTCAACTAAAATTACTTATGCACTCTTATTCCCGTCTAATATTAAATAGATTCCTGAGCCTGTTCCTTGGAACATTGAAGCACACTTGCCGTCTGCATATTGATGCCTAGATTTTCTTATCATTTGGATATCTATTGGTTATAGCTTATGGGTATTTAAATAAATATCTGTATCACCAGAAACGATGTTATGAGATCATATTTACTAATTTGAATTTTGTAGATAATAAATTTCTGTCCTAGCAACTTATATGGTTACTGAAAGCCACTTTCTCAAAAATATTGCTACATATTTCACAACCATAATTAAATAAAAATAAAACCTTATCGAGGACCTCTATCTCAAATCAGTATTTATTGCGTGAAATTGAGCCCATCTTAGTGTTCGTAAAACGACTGTGGAACTTTGAACAGAATGAAACACTACGGAAATGCGTTCTATGTGTAACTGTGGAACAGTTAGCGGTTATGTGTGTTTTTGCATTGGCAATATTATGGTGTAAATAAGTACCTGATGGGTTCCTCATTAAAACCGTAGTTGCGCAACCGAGAAATTATGTAAGTTTTATATCGTTGCAGCATAATGCAAACTGCCACAATTTCAATAATAGTAAAATTAAGCAATTCGTGTTTAATATTCATGTACATACGGACAACGCAAAGACTCTGGTCTATGACGTTACAAGGGACAGAGAAAGAACTAGATTTCTATGCGTTGTTTTCTTTATGTGCGGCAAATGTATTTCTCCAGCGGAATACCCCAAGACAAAATAGGCGATCAACAAGACCTCATGAGACATCAGATGAAATGATTGTACTGGGGAAGGTATTAGATTGCTTTCGTGGAGAAACTGAAGACTAATATTGTCAGTTATAGTCATTTACATAGTCAGAAGTCAGATAATTTGATCTATACCAGCTAGCAGAACGTATTGAGCCAAGTCTAAGTGTAATATGCAGTTACCACTACATATGAATGTCTGTTATTAAAGAGTGACGGAGCTTTGCATCGTATCTAGACTAAAAATAAAAAATTTGTCTGTGATAATATGTGCCATTTCGTTCACTCCAGTAGGGATTTATTTTGCGCGCAATGACCGGTGCAAGCAACAAATCACGAGCATTGTTGGTCCTGTGAGAGAACAATGATATTGCCATTGAACAATCAATATACAACTTTTGACAAAGGTGTACCGGCGCAGTTAGAGAGTATAGTTTGATTACTAGAACTGTACAACAATCTTGTAAAGCTTCCACTTTTCCGACGAAATTTAAAAATTAGTTACCGTCACTGGTCTTTCAACTCACTAAATAAACTACAAAAAGTTAATGCTTCAGTTATTATACAGAAAAACAGTAAAACGGGCAAAGCGAGTAACGGCATTCGACATACAGTGATGGGTCTAAATCAGGGTGTTTAGAAACGGACCCATATGACCGATTCTTTCTTTATTGGCACGTGATCCCTTCATCATATAATATCCTATGGTCGTATTTTTATATGGCACATAATTACCAAACAAAACAAGTTGTTTCATTATACAAATTCGTAATTGTTTGAGAAAAAGTGATTACAGATCAAAGAACTATAAAGCCATATTCTGCGTACATCATTAAATAAGAAACATGATGAATATTCTAGTTATATGCATCAAGTTAAATTTTCAGTAACAATAGATTTTATCTGTTGCTCAGCGCGTGATGAAGGTTTAATTTCTGTTGGAAGTGTTAAATAATTATTTCTATCTTCATTGGGACGATTAATAGCAATGGAAAATAAATATCAGTACATTGGGTGGGAAGAGAGCAGTAGTATCTTTCGGTGTTCAAATAACATTCGAAGCTGAATTTTCACAGTATAAGCTTATACATTGTATTTGCTCCATGACTTTTCATGTTGTTATTATGGACTTCCATTAACTGTATAACTTACGTTCAGTAGATATTTCATCAACAGATCATAGATAGTAGCATTTACTCGCTGAAAAGATATCTGGTTGACCACATATGATGCAGTCGGTCGCTCCTCGTGACCGTTTTCTGATAGACCAAGATTTTCAAACACTTACACGTGCACTCTTAACGAACTACCATTTACTGTTCGGTAACTTCGTTGATACACCATTGAAATAAAGTAAAGTATCGTCACCTACAACAGTTCTGTTCACACAGCGAGATACACTATTTTCGAGTGTTTGGACATTCATTTACATCAAATGCTACAGCGTTCCACTTGCTTCTCTGTATAAATGGGTGGCAAATAGCTTTAATACTGAAACTTGGTGGCAGATTAAGCCTGTGCGCCAGACCGGGACTCGAACCTGGGACATTTGTCTTTCTCGAGTATGTGCTCTACAGGGTGCGATCGACTGCCTCACATGCAGTCCACCAAATATCTTTTCTTTCAAATCAGCACGCAATCTACAGCAAAAGGAAAATATGTTCTGGAAACTTTGATTTTATTTTACATAATCGATGAGACTTTCTGTTACAGAAATTTAGAGAGTATCGTCAATCCTGAAACTAAACAGCACGGAGTGGAGCAAGGAAATAGGTATATTTAACTTATTTTGACATCCATAATGTTAATTCCGTGTATTATGGTATCTGAATTTTTTGTTTACTTGATATCTAAGGTTCAAACATAACTCAAAGTTTTTTACTTAATCTGGGTTGGGCAAATGCTGGAACATTAATTCTGTTCGGATTATTAGAACAGCAGTGTTCCAGTGAGGTAATATGAAAAGGGATCAAACTCTTGAGCTTAGCTTTTCCTCAGCGACAAAGTCATTAGTGACAGATCACTAATTCAGTTGAATATGAAAAGGGGAAGGATCTTGTTGCACTTTATTATTCCGACATTTTCTTAATATATTTAGGAAGAAGGAAGGAAGAGTACTAATCTTTCGTTTATCGTTAGTTATGGAGCACGAATTGAAAAGAGACAACGATGGAACAGGAAATCAGCCGTGTCATTTTCGAAGGAATTGCTGCGGCATTTGCCTTAACTAATATACTGAAACCACGAAAACTCTAAATTACAATACTCACGCAGGGATACAAATCACTCTCCTCGTGAATCAGAGTTCATTTCGTCAGTCACCTCTCAACCACTCTTGGTGACAGAATCTCATTCTCCTTCACCTCTATCTCGCATGCTAACGGTCGACGTAGCGCATTATACGAGCAGCTAATTTGTTTTGATTTAGATAAAATAAAGGAGTTGTTCTGAGTTATCCTTGAGTGCCATTTTTAGAGAATACGAATTTTTCGTGCTAATTGCCTGAACGGCGATACTTGGGGTTGACTGTAGTATGTGCACTTCTTATCAGAAGTGATTTCTCGTCATAAAACTCACTTGAACCTTTTTTAAATGATTTCGTGATGCGTTTACCTGATATTTTCTTTATCTGATGTTCGTCGCATGATTCAGTTTTTGGATACTATCGATCGATTATGACACCCATATTACTGTAGTTCCCACACATCCAAGGGCGTAAAAACACATCAAGTTTTAATGTTTACAGTCTTCGTAATCCTGTGGACCTTTAAGCGGTAGTCGTTCAACAAAAATATTCTTAATGGAGACTGGTCTTTCAATACTTTTCTCCGCTTTACTTCTTTTTCATGACATGGTATTGCCTTGTTTCTGCACTCCAGACAGGTTAAACGTAGTCCTCCCTCCTTTCCTTCCTTCAGATATCTTTCACATCTATTCGTATACGTCCAGTTTCTACGATTCGCTTCGATCTTAGCATCCAGAAGCGTAAAATAGTTCACGTTTTGCTGTAATGCAAATTAGTCTTTCCTCCAATTCTCGCACTGGTAGCTCGCTTCAGAAATACACATTTCCTGTTCTTTTGTTTCCGTTACGGCATGAACTTTCGTAGCTTCAGATAACTTCTAACACAAAATCATCTTTAGCAATACTCTGTTAAATTCCTCATATTTCCTCAGCTGCGAATAAATTCTTATCCAACTTCTTTCTGAATGTTTCTTTCAACAACTGTTTTTGCAACCGAAAACTGTTACTTTATTGCAGAAATATGCTCCTTGGCCATGTGAGCCATCTTCAACCAGTTTTCTACTATCAACAGGAAAGCCTAAATATGGATAGATATTAACGCATTTGCGCCGTCATTATAAATATAAATGTGTAAACCTCTGTTGACAATCATAATACTCATTTCTATTCATTATAGAAAATCAACTGACGATGCGCGAGATAAGCATGAAAACATATATGAGTAGTAAAGACAACAAATTTCAGTTGTTAAGACGGTTAACTGCTTAAAGAAATATTCACACCAACATAAAATAACATTTCATTAATTTGAGAGTGTGATATTAATAGCATCTGTTGTATAACAGTTATGCTTATCAACAAGTTTAAACACCTACAGCCAGTAATAATAATAATAATAATAATAATAATAATAACAGTAACAATAATAATCATATGCATAACTTGTCAGAAAAAGAAAGAATTGCGTTTGAGGAATTTTGTTGTTTTGTACATAATTAAGTACAGTTTAGGGTAAGAACGAAATAATGTTTAAGCTTTTGCTACTCCCCGTTTCGCATTTTTGTGTAAGAGGAGTTTTCGCTCTTTTTTATTTTTGTGCAAGATCCTTAACGTGTGTATTATTCTACGAATTAACTTTCGGGACATTCTTACGTTGCACCTACAGAACAACTTACGCTTATTATATACTTCTTCATTAAATGTTCGCTTGCAGGCACGCTTATTTGATTTCGTCACTTTCTGACTCAATGGATCTGGTGTGGGAGGCCTTAGTTTGTTTGTGACTAACGTGTCCTGGTAATTTTCTTCTCTGTTAGCACGAACATGTTGACACTACAGACGAAAGCCGATTCCAGAACAGTAAACAACAAACACGAAAATGCCGTTTGCGGAAGTGATTAAATTCAGGTAGTAATATCTACCAGCATTGTCGCTTGACTAGAATACAAACTAGGCGCTGAGAACCATATCGACCAAAGGAACACTGCTGTCGATCCAACATTTAAGTGAATATCAGACAAACCAGTGAGACAGTTCGTGGATGTTTATGTATACAGTGTGTGCCTACAGCACAGATAGACCTGACCCTGATCCGCCAAAATAATGGTTCAAATGGCTCTGAGCACTGTGGGACTCAACTTCTGAGGTCATCAGTCCCCTAGAGCTTAGAACTACTTAAACCTAACTAACCTAAGGACATCACACACATCCATGCCCGAGGCAGGATCCGAACCTGCGACCGTAATGGTCGCGCGGTTCCAGACTGAAGCACCTAGAACCGCTCGGCCACCAGCGGCCGGCCAAATCGAATTTATCAGAATATATTTAAAATGGTATCTGAAAGAAAGAAAGGGAGAAAGTTTATGGCTCAAAGTCCCGTAGAGGTGTAGTTTTTATTTTAATTTTTTTTTTACGGAGCCTTAGCTCAATTAAATACCGATGGAAAAGAAATTTTCGGAGAGGATTTTAACTACACTGCTCAAGAATTGGATTTAAGGACACTAAATATACCGCCTAGCTCGGTGTACGAGAAAGCGACAGAGATTGCAACAGTGTTCGCTCTTCTATACTTCCAAAGGGAGATTCGTCAGGTATTAAATATGTAACACACATTCATCGTCACTTGTTTGACAATAGTCCTCGCACACTGTCAAGCAGTAAGAATTTATTCAAAGTTTAATGTGAAAGAATCCACACACATAAAAGTACCACCGCGAGTTTCAATTTAAATGTTTCATTTTTTTCTTAAAAACGTAAATCCCCGAGATGGAATAATTGTCTGTCAGTTTCTCTGAAAAAATGAAGGTTGTAAAGGTTCCACAAGAGTGAATTAGTAGATACTTTTACTGTTTATTGCAAGCACTTCGCTCCTTCACTTTTCGGCTGGGTGTGGGATTACTTGTCTCTGTTGCATCGTGTATGTACTTCCGTAATTTGCTCACCATCGTCTTATTCCATGTGAAGATGATCCTTCAAGGACAGTCTGTCGCATTCTCTATCGCTGCATCAATCCGTTCTCCGTCGCATCGCTACTAAACTGAATGACGCTAATAGCAAGCAGGCGAGGGCCCTGCGTATTTTCCAAGAGCACTTTCTTGGTTTTGCTTCTTTGATCTTGAACGCGACTGCAGTTAAGCTCGTTACTAATTTAGTTCTTCCAACGTTGAGGACTACAGTTTACTTTGCCTGGTAATTCTCGGACGAACAGTCGTATTTTCGAAACACGAGTAAGCCTGCAGTGTTGTCGAGAGGCCTGGCGGATGGGCGTCGTGAGGCAACCTGCAGAGCGGCTCGAGACGAAGTGGAGACAGGTGTTCCGTGTAAACACTGCCACCAGTATTAGCCTGGAAGGCAGCGTATTTAACAAACTCACAACACTCGTAATTTATATGCCTGGCGTGGCACGCCGCGGCGACGCACTGCTTTATGAAGCCGCCCGCTCGCAGGTTTTGTGTCGCTTCCTTAAGCAAATTAGATGTTCCAACTTCACGCCTACTTTACTGTGAAATCGGAACGCCTTCTGACGGCTAAGCGCTGTGCACTTGCGTGTCGCCATGCGACTGTGATGTCAGAACGCCTCTTATACACGAAATTTGGAAATTCATTTCGTTTTCACCGGTGGGTTTTCCGGGAATGGAACGCCATATTAAATCCTTATTTCTTATCAGCTTTGTGCCACCGAGCGGCAAATTGCTAAGAACCGGCTAGAAATGAGGGGAAAATTTGTCTCGTTTCTCACTGTACTGTACTGCCAGATTTTAATTTCGCGTACTTGGAATTAGACTTGAATGTCCGTGACTGTGATGACTCTGAATAGCGTATCGAATGAATGAAACCAGTTATATGTTTGCATGGCAATCTTACGCAGCAGTTGTTAAAATCAAGTGTTACTGGTTTCTCCGTCTTAAGCGTACTGCTATTAATTAAAGAGAACTTTACGCCAGACGCGTTTCGCTTTTATTTACAAAGCATCCTCTGTGGTCATTGGTGTTTCTGCCTCTCGTTCACGTATTCTGCAAACTACTGCTTTTTCCTTCGTTGTTAGCGGAGGTTGAGCTCAAAAAAAACTTCGTTGTACATATACACTTGGCAGGTTTTTTCCTTTTTTGAAAACACCTTCTCACACACTTCATAGGCGTTATTTGCACTTCAACTCACTTTATAAATAGAACTGCAGTTACATATGTTCGCACTCAGCACGGTATTACAGTGTTTATGTTTGTCGATTTTTTATGAAGAAATACAAATACTGTAATACTGTGCTCAGTGCGAACAAATGTAACTGCATTTGTATTTCAAAAGCGAGGTGAAGCGCAAATAACGCCAATGCAACGTAAGAGAAAGTGCCTTCAAGAAAGAGACAACAAATTGCAAAGTGCGTATGTACAAAGAAATTTATTTCCAGCTCGACTTCCGTTAACATCTAGGCAAAAGAAAAGGTTTGCAAACTATGCCAACGAGAGACAAAAACAGCAATGACCACAGAAGATGTTTTGTAAATAAAAACGAAATGCGTCTGGTCTAAAATTCTCTTTAATTAAGTGCAGTAATCTTAAGACTGCGAAACCAGAATTAATTCATCAAAAAGCATTTATACTTACCGTTTTTACTGAATACTTATCTGATGTGTATTCGTAGTTACAAAGCCAGAAAATAGTTCGTACTTTTTCTTAAACTTAGATGTTCATAGTTCTTTATATTTTTATTTTGAATACCACAAGTCCTATACTTTTTTACTACAAAGAGCTGCAACTCTCAGAAATAATATGAGTAGAGAATGCATTTCTCTATTGTATTTTCGGCAGCATAAATATATCAAGGGTGACAGTATTAGATAATTTTTCTGGATATGAAACTTCTCAACACAGCATGATGTCAGTGATCGTCGTCATCATCATCGTCATCATCATCATCCCCATTTCGTACCGTATTAAACATACTGTGTGATAAATGATCGCCAGGCGTTTCTATCACCCGCTACGCCTTTGGCTTTATCGCTGTAGATTCTGTCATTCCTGAATCTACTTAAAGCGTTTCAAGCAAGGTGTTTCGCGATAACTATTGTTTCATTCATTGTTCGTGTGTTTCGTGGCGCAAATCGATTTATTATTGTAGCTGTTCTATAAAGAGTAGACTGCTTACGCTTTTTGCTGAAATGTAACTGTACAAATAACCTCTTCATATTATCCTGTTAGAGTTCTCCTCTCCTAAGCCGAGGTCTGTACGGCACAGGAAACCCTCAAAGAAGTCAACGATAATTTTTAATACTTACGCACATAATTTTGTTTAGATTGCGTATTACTGTATTATTTAGTTTCAAAAAAATGTTCAAATATGCGTGAAAACTGATGGGACTTAACTGCTAAGGTCATCAGTCCCTGAGCTTACACACTACTTAACCTAAATTATCCTAAGGACAAACACACACACCCATGCCCGAGGGAGGACTCGAACCTCCGCCGGGACCAGCCTCACAGTCCATGACTGCAGCGCCTCAGACAGCTCGGCGAATCCCGCGCGGCTATTATTTAGTTTTCCTTTAGCAGTCGCCACCACAGGATCTGTTCACAAGAGGAAGATACGTCAATGTACAATAGTCAAATTTACAAGGCTGGTTATTACGTGACATCGTAAGAAGATGAATAAATGTCGCAACGAAGAAACCTAAAAATCTGGGCACAAAGTTTCTCGTTATAACACGTCAAACTGAATATCGTAGCCGCTGACGTAGGACGAATCTGTCGTCTCACGGATCTCGGTCAGATTACAGGCTAGCAAACCAGTTGGGCAATAAACATATGAGCTTTAATCAAAATTAACAAGAAAACAGAAGATTATTGATCATGTCGCTAAACAGAGAGACAATCAGCTCCTTACGGATGATTTGTGTTTAAGGTCGCCGGCCGGAGTGGCCGTGCGGTTCTAGGCGCTGCAGTCTGGAGCCGAGTGACCGCTACGGTCGCAGGTTCGAATCCTGCCTCGGGCATGGATGTGTGTGATGTCCTTAGGTTAGTTAGGTTTAATTAGTTCTAAGTTCTCGGCGACTGATGACCTCAGAAGTCGCATAGTGCTCAGAGCCATTTTCTTTAAGGTCCTGTCGACAGCTGCATCATTAGTGACGGAGAACAATCTCGAACTGAGCAGTTCTCTTAGGTTGTTCGCAGATGATGCTGTAATTTACCGTCTAGTAAGGTCATCCGAAGACCAGTATCAGTTGCAAAGCGATTTAGAAAAGATTGCTGTTTGGTGTGGCAGGTGGCAGTTGACGCTAAATAACGAAAAGTGTGAGGTGATCCACATAAGTTCCAAAAGAAATCCCTTGGAATTCGATTACTCGATAAATAGTACAATTCTCAAGGCTGTCAATTCAACTAAGTACCTGGGTGTTAAAATTACGAACAATTTCAGTTGGAAAGACCACATAGATAATATTGTGGGGAAGGCGAGCCAAAGGTTGCGTTTCATTGGCAGGACACTTAGAAGATGCAACAAGTCCACTAAAGAGACAGCTTACACTACACTCGTTCGTCCTCTGTTAGAATATTGCTGCGCGGTGTGGGATCCTTACCAGGTGGGATTGACGGAGGACATCGAAAGGGTGCAAAAAAGGGCAGCTCGTTTTGTATTATCACGTAATAGGGGAGAGAGTGTGGCATATATGATACGCGAGTTGGGATGGAAGTCATTAAAGCAAAGACGTTTTTCGTCGCGGCGATATCTATTTACGAAATTTCAGTCACCAACGTTCTCTTCCGAATGCGAAAATATTTTGTTGAGCCCAATCTACAAAGGTAGGAATTATCATCAAACTAAAATAAGAGAAATCAGAGCTCGAACAGAAAGGTTTAGGTGTTCGTTTTTCCCGGGCGCTGTTCGGGAGTGGAATGGTAGAGAGATAGTATGATTGTGGTTCGATGAACCCTCTGCCAAGCACTTAAATGTGAATTGCAGAGTAATCATGTAGATGTAGATGTAGAAGGACGAGAAAGAAGTCAGCCGAGCCCTTTCAAAGGAACCATCCCGACAATCACCTTATGCGATTTAACTAACTCACGGGGAACCTAAATCAGGGCGGCCAGATGGGGATTTGAACCACTGTCTTCCTGACTACGAATCCACTGTCTTAAAACTACTTCACCATCTTTTTCCTCGAAACAAAATGACTCAAACACACCTAACTCGTACGGCGCTTCCGCGCTGCCAGGCGTGGTAGCTCGGGAAAAGGCCGACGCCATGCATAGCGTGTTCTGGCTATCGGTGTCGTTTAGCTTATGTTGTGTTTACTGTGCGGGTAGGGTTTGCCTCGGTGCGTTCCCGGGCACTCTACAGTGAACGTCAGTTGCGATTTACTGTTGGTTTATCTTTCTGCCACCAACGGCCTTGCTGCAGTGCCAACACCGGTTCCCGTCAAATCACCGAAATTAAGCGCTGTCGGGCTGGGCTAGCGTTGGATGGGTAACCATCCGGTCTGTCGAGTGCTCTTGCCAAGTGGCGTGCACTCAGCCCTTGTGAGGCAAACTGGGGAGATACTTGATTGATAAGTAGCGGCTCTGGTCTCGTAAACTGGCATACGGCTGGGAGAGCTGTGTTCTGAGCACATGTCCATCCATATCGGCTTCCAATGATGCTTGTGGTCTGAGGATGACACGGCGGCCGGTCGGTCGCCGTTGGGCTTTCCAAGGCATGTTCGGACGGATTTATCTTTCTACCATTCTGTAGTGAAACTCTGTATTGAATTTATCACTCTTTATTATTATTATGATTATTATTACTCGTATTAACGTTAATCCCCCGTTAAGGATAGCGCTAAAACACAATCAATTTTCATGGCATGTTTTTCTGTCTCTTTCTTTTTTCTTCCCAAAATTCTCTCATATATTTACTGTGCTTCCTCTTCCTCTTTTCTGTCCACTTCTTTCCGGTTTTCTTCTCTTTGGTGCCGGCCGCTGTGGCCGAGCGGTTCTATTCGCTTCAGTCTGGAACCGCTCGACCGCTACGGTCGCAGGTTCGAATCCTGCTTCGGGCTTGGGTGTGTGTGATGTCCTTAGGTTAGTTAGGTTTGAGTAGTTCTAAGTTTTAGGGGACTGATGACCTCAGATGTTAAGTCCAATAGTGCTTAGAGCCATTTGAACTTCTCTTTGGGCGTTTGTTGAAATTTCTTTTTTCTGACTTTTTCTCTGTAATTATCCCTGTCTGTTATGTCATCGGTGGAGACGTTCAGTTTCTAGAAGTCTTCCATGGTTTCCTTTACCCAGTTGGTCACTATTAAAAAATTTTCTTGCTCAATCATTTTTTGTTCATCCTGTGTATGTCTGTGCAACTCTGCCCTTCTTTCCCTGAAGTTGTTTGTAATCGTCTCTGTCTGTTGGTACAGTTCTTTTGTCGGTCTCTTTCTCCAGATCCCGTCTTTCCGAACTGGCCCGAAGATCTTTCTCAGTATTTTCCTCTCATCCTTTTCCATCTCCTTAATTTTAGTTCTTTCTCTTCATCACTGTTGTTTCTGAGGCATACAAGGACTGTGGTAAGACTACTGTACTGTAGTGTCATAATTTGGGATTGATGGGTATACTTTTTTTTTGTAATGGTTCCATGTAAGTCTATATGTTTTTTGCAGTTTTGTGATTCTTTCTTCATTGGATGTTCCGTTCAATTCTGTTTTCTGTATAATCTCTCCCAGGTATTTGAAACTATCTACTTGTGTTATCTTTCTATACTTTGCTACCAGTGTGTGTTTGTTTGTGGATTTTGTGTCCATGTATTACATTTTTCCATGTGAGATTTGTTGTCCTGTTTTGACTGAGATTGTCTCTAAAGCTTCCTTGGCTTATTTTCCGTTATTTGTTTTGATGGCTTTGTCATCGAGCTAAATCGCAACCGACGTTCACAGCAGAGTGTCCGGGCACGGACTGACGCAAATCAGACCCACACAGTAAACAAAACATTGACCAGACGGCACCGACAGTCAGAAGACGCTAGGAGTGGCGTCGTCCAGAACCGCGCTGCTGCTACGGTCGCAGGTTCGAAACCTGCCTCGGGCATGGATGTGTTCAAATGGTCCAAATGGCTCTGAGCACTATAGGACTTAACATCTGAGGTCATCAGTCCCCTAGACTTGGAACTACTTAAACCTAACTAACCTAAGGACATCACACACATCCATGCCCGAGGCAGGATTCGAACCTGCGACCGTAGCGGTCGCGTGGTTCCAGACTGAAGCGCCTAGAACCGCTTGGCCACACCGGCCGGCCCATGGATGTGTGTGATGTTCTTAGATTAGTTAGGTTTAAGTAGTTCTAAGTTCTAGGGGACTATTGACCACAGATGTTAAGTCCCATTGTGCTCAGAGCCATTTGAACCAAAATTGATTATTTTCTTCACATACGTTCCGTGGCTAGAAGTTTGAGACCGACAAGCTGAACGCTCACTGTGTGACGCCAGATACAATGACTTACCACCACTGTGGTGTTTTTTGTCGGACTGAGTAATTCGAGAGAAACGAACGAGTTCTAACGATGCACGATTTTAGTGGCCCACAAGTTCAACAGACTCTTTCAGAGAATTCATGGGTGTCATAAGCACTGTTAGCAATATTAAGCTATAAACGTTATGGAAGCACTAAAAGCAATAACGGAATCTGTTAGGTCGAGAAATTGATAGCAACCGCCTAAACCTAAATCACCAGATATATTTTTCTGCCGTTTTAGTGGACTTACGTTGCAGCTCACATACGAAGGTAGGTGAGAGAACGACATGTCAAGGAGCCAAACAGTTCAATTCTTCTGATTCTTATGGTACATACTACAAGAACGAATAGACGAAGCCTCATCGAGAGCTTCGAACAACGCTGTTGTTGTCTTGAGGAGAATATATTTTGAAACTAGCAATTACTGTACAACATGTGGCTCTTATATGTGAGTGTATTTCGTTGATGGCTTGCCCTTAGAATGTATAATTTACCTCAGTGGTTTCTGGCGATTGTCCAGTAAAGGTAATCTGTTGGTCAGGGCTGTTTTACCTAGTTTGCACTCAAAAAATTAGTTTCATCAAACTGAAAACGAAGACACGTTTTTTTGAAGGAAAATTAAAAACCAGCGATAGCACGCTTTCCACTCTGAGGCAACGACTTGGAATCAGACGCTGTTCATGATTATTCGGAGGTAGTATTTATGAATGAATGGATCTTAATTTATTCGCAATAAAAACGAAATTCAGGATATCTGAAATTCCCCTTTGTGATGGTACAAATTTTAAAACTTGCCTGTATTTATAGATGTTTTCTCTATATTTATCCAGTAAGCGGTAGAAGCAAGAAAATCTGTTGTTACCCATTAGAAATTTTGTTTCTAATTGTGTCAACTATAAATAAGCCTCCGGAAAACAATTCTTATTTGAAGTATCTAACGTGGTGACAAATCGTCATACACATTTTCTACGTGAAAGAAGTGGGCTGCGTGTCTTACGTAAGGAGTGTTGACTAGGTTCTGCCTAATTTTCATGTTTGTGGAAAAATTGATAAAGTGGTTGATGATGAACATCGGCGATTCATAACTTTTAATAAACAGCTTTAGTCTGACTAATAATTGTAATAGTAACTGCTGAAGTTTATGTGAAATGTTTGAAACCAAACCACGAAGGATCAATAATCTGTGATTTAAATGACGAAACAGTGCACCAGTTGTGTATTTATTCGTGCTTAGCACGATGCGATTCGAGAATTTGTTCTCATTTTCAGATGCATACATTTACAAAGGCATTTTGTGTGATTTTTACATACATGTTTTTCTGCCTCTCTTCCACTGCGGTCGTCTTTTTGAGGTTATACTGTATTCGGAAAATCGCACATAATAAATCTTCGGATGTTTTTACACGCTAATGTGAGAAATAGTATTTTTTTCTGATTGCCTATAGGTACTGTGTGTCCTCCACGACGTATCGAAACACACTCACGCAACCATCATTTACATTCCTTTTTGTGAAGTCAAAATATGTTACGAAGATATTATGACTGCCTGGCTTCATGAAGATTTTGGATACAGTCGCAGATGTTACATTTTGTGTGGATTACATTCTTCTACATACAGTTGTGAATTTTATCTTCGCATTATTTATGCTGTATTTTATATTTTGTTGCAAATATTGAGCTGTGTGTATGAAGAAATGAACAAATTTAGGGAAATTACTACAGATATTACATAAGGGAGAAACCCTTGAAAAAACTGATTCACTATCTAGTTTGACAATGAGAAATTTTCCCCTTGATTTTTACAGGGTATAAAAATTTCCAGGTCTTCCATTGAAACCATTATATGTGATTTCTGGAAGTAATGGATTATCTTAAAATCAATTTTTTTGAATGGGTCTCCTACTACGTAGGACAGAATGGGGGAAACTTTCATAGGAGATACACGGAAAACATCACCTGTTAAACACATAACCAATTCACAAAATGAGCCATTGTAACATACTTAGAAAGTGACAAACATAATGAATGATATAGTTGCGGGCTTTTCAGAAGCATTGATTATGATCGTGGCTATCGTCGAAAGATCGCGGTGCTACACCAAAGTCTGTAACTGCGAATGATTTGTGAGGTAACTGCGAATGATTTGTACTGATCAGCCACTGATTTCAGTCAAATATATTGTTCTAGTTAGTACAAATCAATTTGAAATGTAAACGTTTTGATTAAGTGCCCATACAATTGGGCTCAAATTTGACGTAAACCAATATGCTGTTCATAAGTCATTATATAAGCCACATATCTCTCTGAACGTATGATCAGGGGTGCCAGGTGATCTTCCTAGTGGGCTACAAATTCTCTCAAGATGTCTTTGATTTCTGTGACGGGATGTTCGAGGATTCGTCGAGATGGCTCCTCTTGTGCATCGTTGGGATATGTAGTACATGCATGATGGGACATCGGTTCATTTTGATGCTGATGTAAGATGACACATAATTCGCCAGTATGTACCAGTAGCAGGATGTGTATCTTGGTCTCAAATATCGCCTGATCTCAAATCTCTCGATTTTTTTGTCTCGGGCATCTTGAAGGTGAAGCGTACAGCACTTACGTTAGAACATTGAAGAATCGAGCCAGCGAAATAGTTTCGTCGAGTTTTGCGAGATGATCGATGTGCATTTGAAAGAATTCTAAAATCGCTACAGAGACGAGTATAGTAATGCATCAAAATGCGGGGACGATGCGTGGCACACCTGCTTGTTAAGTTAGCATCTGGGTGAAATTTAAGGCCAATTAGATTGGACATAATTGAAGAGTTTACATTTCAAATACGTTTGTACTAACTACTGGAATATTTTATACTGAAGTCAATTGGTAGTCGTAACAACACATTCGCATTTACCACACAATTGGTTCGTTTGCGAAGCCATGTTTGGTAGAACATTCAGGTATTCGTTATCGCGTACTTTCACGTCAATAGTTTTCGTTATAAATTATTACCAGCAGAAAAATTCTCCTGTCGGAGTACAAGAAATGTGAATATTTTGCTGTTTATTTAAAATACTAGGACTGAAAAGTGGGGGACAAGTTGCCTTATACTACCATCCTAGCAGCTTTAAAAGTTTTCCAAAAACTGTGGCATGCGAACCTATTCGCGATTTTTTGAACATGGAACTCACCTTCCACTCCAACAAGCTCCCACAACTGTAACTCATTCTAATCCACTAACCCATCACTGTAAGTCGCTCATACCCATCCATTTCCAGTTGTTTTTTCTCACTCACTCATTCAGCCGAACTCATTGTCATTATCTCTTTGTGTCTCTCTGTCATTATGCCACAATCCCCTTCGTTCTCTCCTATTACTACAGTCACCTCTCACCGTCACTGTCTCCTTCTTGCTTTCTCTTGCTGCTAGTGTCTCATTCCTTCCTTCCTGCTGCTGTTCTCTCTTCTCACTGTCACTATCTCTCTCTTCCTCGTTGTCCTTTTCATATACACTGTCACTGGCTCTCACCCACTTCCACTTCCACTTGCTCTTTCCTTTTATTCCTCTCCTTCACTCTCTCCTTCACTCTCTTCTTAGCACTGCTCTATCACTGTCAACTATGTTCCGCTGCCACTGTATACCTCCTTTCTCTCACACTACCGTTGACTCATTCGCTGTTACTATAACACAACCACTGTCTACTATCTTCCAGTATTTTTTACCTCTCAGTCTCTTTGTCACTGTCACTGTCTTCTCCTCTCTCAGCATAAAAAGGCAGAATTCGAACCGTAACGGTCGCGCGGTTCCAAACTGTAGCGCCTAGAACCACTCGGCCAACCCGGCCGGCTGGTGTTAATAACCGGTTCAACTGTATTTAGTCCTGTATTATTTGATCACTACCTGTTTCGTGGCACTAAAATCCACAGAGCATGTGGCCGCGTCCCCTGGCCTCGATTCCGTATAGATCGGAGAAGCGGACCCGTCCGCTATATTGGCATCCGGCTGTTTTGTACTATGACATGTCATCTTTTAGCGGTGGGTAGCGTTCTCGTTTCCCGAGCACGGGGTCCCGGGTTCGATTCCCGGCGGGGTCAGGGATTTTCTCTGCCTCGTGATGACTGGGTGTTGTGTGTTGTCCTTAGGTTAGTTAGTTTTAAGTAGTTCTAAGTTCTAGGGGACTGATGACCATAGCTGTTAAGTCCCATAGTGCTCAGAGCCATTTGAACCATTTTTTTAGCGGTGTTTCGTTCTGACGAACAACGAATGTTGGGAAAAAAGGTTCAGAGCTTTTCCGCTCTAATGTTTTAGTCTTACGTTCACCTGAAGATGTGGCTTTTAGTGCCACGAAACCGGTAGTGATCCAATAGTAAAGGATTAAATACAGCTGAAGCAGTTTTTAATACCCAACATGTCTACTCATAGCTGTGGTTGCCCCACCTACAAGGTTGTCTGCAGTATTTAGATTTCGCCTCATACCGGATTGAAGTAAGGTAACTTTGAACCTCTGTGCCTTAGAAGCGGATAAAGATATCAAAAAAATTTCCAAGTTTGTTTGAGATCGGAATCTTAGTAATACAACGCAAAAATTTAAGCCATTTGCTGTGCATAGCCGTCTTGGAATCCTCGACTGGGGTTTGGCTCGCTGGTGACAGTGAAAATACAGTAAAAAAAACAAACATTTTTTGCGCTTTTCCAAGAAACCGCCTGTGCAGTAATAGCGCCTACATAAGTTCCATAAAGCCAACCTTAGACCACATCAAATGCAAAAAAAAAAAAAAAAAAAAAAACCAACAAGTTGTTCCATTTGCCTAAGCAGGAAGAAGTGTGCAATATTCATACTTTGACCCTGTAGTGTAGAATAGTGACACGAAGACGATGTATCTGTTAAGTAAACAAATGGTCTCTAGTCCAATGCCTATTCTAAATGCTTGACCTTAATTTTTCATCACCAACAGAACCCGAGGTCTCAGCAACAGAAACTCGCGTTTCTAAGCACGGTTATTTGGAACATGTTACGTACGCATGCTGCCCCATGCATACCGATAGACCCATTATCTGAGCACCAAATGGCCATGCTCTTATGAACATATTATGTTACATTAGAATGGGGATGGATTTTCTATTAATTTTGTGGAATTTTTAAAGTCTCTTCGACTGCGAGACCAATATATTAGAGAAACACTGGGAATAAAATAAGTTGGCGTAGAGACGGAGTCATCTTGAAGTAATCTTTGTAATATTTATTTGTAGATCCGTGGAAGAGACAGGAAGATGAGACTATAAAATGCGATATCCGAAAATAATAGTGCCTGATGTCTGACCGAGTGCTTTACCACCAATGCACTGCGTAGTACTTCCCTGTAGCATCGATCTGAGTTAACTTGGGAGAACCCTTGCGTGACTGCGTAAAACTGCGTATAAGCCAAATGAAGATTGGCTGACATTTCGG
The DNA here is from genome assembly GCF_023864275.1 of Schistocerca cancellata. Lineage (NCBI taxonomy): Eukaryota > Metazoa > Arthropoda > Insecta > Orthoptera > Acrididae > Schistocerca > Schistocerca cancellata. Next base: position 199,307,192 of record NC_064629.1, read on the forward strand.
AATTCGGGCTTTATATACGCCATTGATTAATACCAACTCTGTAGTTGCCCGTGGCTATGAAAGTCTTCTGCTAAGCCACCCGCCCGAATCACGGCAGCAGTCTTCCTCTTCTCCATCGATCACCATCTCTTATGTCTGCGCTCCAGGCTCCGCAGGAGAGTCGCAGTTATGATTGAAATCGATTGGAGAATGAAATTGGAAATTGAAGCCGTGCGGCTGGGGGGCGAGGCTTTCTCAGATCTCAGATGGCCACAGCGTTGCGTGCGTCTTTGGGCAAGTCACATCACGTAGAATTTGCCAACACTCGTATTTTACAATCACATCCGAATACCGGAGATTTGCAATATTTTGAGTGCAGATTGCAGCCTGCCTTAGGCGAGGAAGCCATACATGTGATATCCTCTTCGGATACTTCATGCTGGATATCGAAAAAATGAAAACACCTACGCTGGCAGGAAATGATGATGATGTTTGGTTTGTGGGGTTCTCAACTGCGCGGTCGCCAGCGCCCGTACGAAGTCCCAATTTTTATACAGTCCAATTTTTGCACGATCCAACCGTCACGAATGATGATGATGAAATGATGACAACAAAAACGGCCCAACCCGGCCGGGAATCGAACCCGGGACAACGTGATCCACATAAAGCAAAGGAGGAAACGATGCGAACGTCTGGGCATAGACTCAATATTTTCTGGGACATGTTTTCTCAGTTACTTGTTACGCCTGTCATGTTATTTTGTTCTCTCCTTGTATTATAAAATCTCTGGGAATCGTTATGAGCAGTTAGTAAATGATCGTTGTTGCAGTATGTCCATCTACTCTTCTGTCTGCCTAGGACGACTGTATCTAGTGTTGTGGCGGTATGCAGAGTTCGAGTGGAAATTTAGTTTGCTAAGAACTACAACGCAAGAGACACCAAACTTGCGAATTAAGATATGGCCATTTTTCAAAAGGATTGTTAGCTCTAATTGCTGCGCTTAACATGCTTCTAGAGAGATCAGTTTCAAGGAAAAAAGCACAAAAATTTCGTTGTAGAGAAACCATTGCCAAATCTCTTGTAAATCAGGTACTTGCAACGAAGATGTTTCGTTTATGCGAAGAGCATAAAGCTAGAACTCCCGACCAATTATAAATAAGTATAATCCGAGAACTCCATTTTTCTCGTACTCTCCACAAACAGGAAATGCTTCTCATTGGAGAACATGAAAAGAGGTGTGAAATTCAGAAAATGTATTTCCAGCTGTGACGCAAAATCAAGGTTTTGCAATGGCTTGTATTTTCAGGGATCCAATGCTCTCACTTAAAAGGCAGGTAACTGTTAAAGTCCATGAAACCATACTTAGTGGCCATTTTTTCATTGTGGCAGCCATTATTCGAAGAAGCGAATAGCAATTTCCATAACAATAATAATGGTCCTTTGCTATGGGGATGCAAATGTCCTATATAGGTTATATCAACATGACGGTAACTAACACTTTTTCACTGGTGTACTTAAACACTGAATTTGATTTTCATGTCATGGAGTTTTGTGGAAAAAAATTGCCTTCTTCCTGCGCCTCTATGTGCTCTTTTGATACGACGCGATGGTTTTACAACGTACTGGGTCGTTGCTGATATTTTATCCTAATCCAGCATTAATGTTGTTTAATAAAACAAGATAACATTTATCTGTAGAACTATGCGGCAGTTTCTTGTTCAGCACTGAGTGGTGATGTGGGCCGGGCAAATGTCAAGTGGGCAGGACAATTATAAATCGGCGTTAGCCCGGGAATTTGCCCAAAGCAGTTTTAAACGCCCAAAATCTGGGCATTTATAAAGAAGTACATTTGAAGTTTTCACTGCTGGAATGTATAATTTACTAATTAAAATAAGGTATGGGACGATACTCCTGATATTAGAAGTTAGTAAATGTTTACATTTGAACATACATAGGAGGTATGTTCAAAAAATCCTGTAAAATTGTCTGCAAATTTTTTCTACGCTTACTTTTTACCTATTGTGCATGGTCTCCTTCGAAATATTTTATTCACAATTGATACACCGCTCCCAACGCCGTTTCGTCTTCAAGAAGCAGTCTGCAAATTTTCTTTTATCTCGTCTATCGTTGCAAATCCTCGTCCTTTCAATGGGGTTTTCAACTTTGGAAATAAAAAAAGTCTACATGAGAGCCATGTCTGAAGAGTACGGAGGATGAGGCAACACAGTGATTTCGTTTTTTGTGCAATAGTCACACACCAACAGGGATGAATGTGTGGGTGCGTAATCGTGATGCATGAGCCATGAATTGTCTCGCCACATTTCAGGCCGTTTCCTTCTCACATTTTCTCACAGGCGTCGCAACACGTCCCGCTACTACTATCGATTAAGAATTTGTCCCTATGCCGCGAATTGATGATGAACTAATCATTTAAAGTCAAAGAAAACTATCAGCATGGATTTGACATTTGACCTGACCTGACGAGCGTTTTTTGGTCTTGGAGATATTTTCCCGACCCTTTATGAAGGTTGAATCCTGGTCTCAACATCATAACTATAGACCCACGTCTTATCACCAGTTATGATTCTCTTAAGGAACATCTCGTACTCATTTACGCGATCCAAAAGCTCATCACAAATTGCGGGGAGAAAGTCATTCTGATATTGACTCATGAGCCGTGGGACCAAGGTGGGGGCAATAAGATGCATTCCAAGATGCTTTGTCAGGATTTTATGACATGATCCAACTGAACTTTTACATTCTTCTGTAACCTCTCGGACAATCAGTCTTGGATTGACACGCACAATTTCGCTGACGTTACATGAGCGTTGTCGGTAGACGTCGAAGGGCGGTCTGAAAGAGGGTCATCTTTAACTTCCGTCCGGCCATTTTTAAACCGTATGGACCATTCGTAACACCGAGTACGGATTAAGCATTCATCACCGTAGGATTCCTGCAATATTTGATATCTCTCTGTAAAGGTTTCCTTGAGTTTCACACAAAATTTAATGTAGAGGTGTCGCTCTTCAACTCTGCCATCTCGAAATTCGCAAACGTTCTACTCAATACAGCGCTGAACAATAACTAACGGACATACAACAATGAAACCTCTTGCAGTTACACATTAAACACAGGCGTGTGCAGGGATCAGGGATGCCAACCGCATTCCACTCAAACACACCACTGGCTCGAAATTTTATTTTTACCAGTCCTACTCCCCCCCCCCCCCCGCCTCCTCTCTCTCTCTCTCTCTCTCTCTCTCTCTCTCTCTCTCTCTCTCTGTCTCTACTGCCCCCACCCCCTCACTCCCCACACAAAACGCATTAAACTTCAACAGCTGTGTAGTGATAAGCCGCTATAAAAAAACATTGTCCTTTGGCACATCGCTTTGTAATGTAACACACTTTATAATCTGTGTCAAATCTCTGAATTAGAACGATTATTGATAGCAAAATTATTACTGAATGTCTTCAACAGCTGGAATATGTTTCTTGATAACATATGTATTCTTAAATGTTAAACTATTTTCAGTGAAAAAAAAATGCTTTATTGTCAGATGTATCGACATTTGAGGCAGACTATAGTTTTCTGTGCTGCTCCTTTCATTATCTACTTTGTATGACTGCACTGCTGTGAAGCTAAAATGAGAACACTCATATAAAAAAGATTTAATAACAAAGAATATATGCCTAACACCCTGGAATCATTAGATTCTTAGAGAACTGGCGATTCTTGGGCTTGTGGAATCGGAATCGGAAAATAACCCATCCCTAATTAAAATCATTATGGATGAGCTTTTTTACTCTAATTTTTTTGCAGTGGTAGAGTGTAAGTAAAAGTACTACCTACAGGCTCCCTTCTTAATATAAACTACACTTTAATTCAAGAATTAATTTTAATCCAGAGTTTAGTTTTTTTGTTATATACTACCCCAAGAATTACCTAATTAAAATTTTATAATTATGTTTACAGTCCAGTTTATTTCTCAGGCAGCTTTTCAACTTGGTTACCCAACCACTACAGAAACAGTGTTGCAAAATACCTTATCCAATACAAAATATCAGCTCTAAGGAAATTTTAAAGCGCAGCCTACCAATTAATCTATAAAATGCAAAAATCCCCGGGCATTTTTGAATTTTGGACATTTGTCTAGGTATTTACCCTGGGCATTTGCCCCCACGTATAAATGCTTAGGTGTTTTACATCATTAGCAATGAGTAATAATCAGGAAAGTCTTGACGAGACCTTTTACTTATTTTGTTCTCTTTAGTTAATTAATAAAATTTTTTGCTATTAGTAGCTTCCCGAATATCAATGAGTGCCGGGACGTGTTTATAACATCTTTATGAGGTGGTAATACCGAATATTCCCGAGCCGCCGCTGTTGTCTGGGTCTCGTGCTCTCACTCCAAGGGCAGATAAGGAAGGAAACTAACCTATCTTCCATTTTGTTACTGTGCGTACAAGGTTTCTTCATCGACATTCATATCGTCCCTCCGTTGTTCTAGACACTTCATCTAAATTTCCGGTCTTTAATTACGACAGTAGCTGGTCGTGCGAAAAAAGTTTGTATGCCATCAAAACAGACTGTATACAGTACATGGAACACCTGGCCTATGTGATCTACTCCGCTCGAATACACAGATAAACAATGATAGGTTGACCTCACATCTCCGCTTGGATTCCGTTGCATGCGCTGTCCCGTCACGTCAGTCTCTACTATAAATGAATATCTGTTATACATAAAGTTGGATGTTTGGTATTTTCGGCATTTTCCAGCCAGATCTAGTTGTAGGAATTATTCCGATTGTTGTTACTATTAATAATAACAAAAATGTTGAAACGTATCGTGCAACTGTCACAGCTTGTCACCAGTTCAGCGGCATACGGACATCTTAAACCACAAACTACCCTGTACATTGTTCTCACGCACCGACTTAGTTACGTTACACACCGCAGTGTTACGCTGTACTATTCGGAACCCTCTAGCGGCAGAGGCCTGCAAATATGTAGACACGAAGAATAAATATATAGTATATTAATAACGTTTTAAAAAGCATTAAGAGATTTCATAGAAAATATTCTGAGGCATTGCTACTCGTCAAGCCATCGTATTTTTCACGCTAAATTTCAGAGAGATTTAAGTTTACCAGCTGTAAATAGGCTGTTTGTTTTCTTATTGGCAACGTTACGTAGCGCTCTGTATGAAAATCACTGGCTGTGCTGTGTGCAGTCTGTGGCCAGTTTGCATTGTTGTCAGCCATTGTAGTGTTGGGCAGCTGGATGTTAACAGCGCATAGCGTTGCGCAGTTGGAGGTGAGCCGCCAGCAGTGGTGGATGTGGGGAGAGAGATGGCGGAGTTTTGAAATTTGTAACACTGGATGTCATGAACTACTATATATATTATGATTTTTCAACACTATTAAGGTAAATACATTGTTTGTTCTCTATTAAAATCTTTCATTTGCTAACTATGCCTACTAGTAGTTAGCGTCTTCCGTAGTTTGAATCTGTTATTTAGCTGGCAGTAGTGGCGCTCGCTGTTTTGCTGTAGCTTGAGTAACGAAGATTTTTGTGAGGTAAGTGATTTGTGAAAGGTATAGGTTAATGTTAGTCAGGGCCATTCTTTTGTAGAGATTTTTGAAAGTCAGATTGCGTTGCGGTAAAAATATTGTATGTCAGTTTAAGCACAGTCTTGTATAATTTCCATATGAAACGTCCCCTTAGAACAATTTATACAAGACTGTGCTTAATCTGACATACAATATTTTTAGCGCAACGCAATCTGACTTTCAAAAATCCCTACAAATGAATGGCCCTGACTAACATTAACCTGTACCTTTCACAAATCACTTACCTCACAAAAATCTTCGTTACTCAAGCTACAGCAAAACAGCGAGCGCCACTACTGCCAGCTAAATAACAGATTCAAAGTACGGAAGACACTAACTACTAGTAGGCATAGTTAGCAAATGAAAGATATTAATAGAGAACAAACAATGTATTTACCTTAATAGTGTTGAAAAATCATAATATATATAGTAGTTCATGACATCCAGTGTTACAAATTTCAAAACTCCGCCATCTCTCTCCCCACATCCACCACTGCTGGCGGCTCACCTCCAACTGCGCAACGCTATGCGCTGTTCACATCCAGCTGCCCAACACTACAATGGCTGACAACAATGCAAACTGGCCACAGACTGCACACAGCACAGCCAGTGATTTTCATACAGAGCGCTACGTAACGTTGCCAATAAGAAAACATAAACAGCCTACTTACACAGCGTACAAAACTCGTAGCAAGATATCATTAGCGAAGTGAAATAATAGATATTCAATTCCTCAGTGATCAGAATCAGAAGAAAACCGCTACGAAGAACCGCACTGATCATGTTACACATTCGAGTGGACGTCGGTTCAAATCCGCGTTCAGCCACTCAGATTTAGTTTCTCCGTGATTTCCCTAAATTTTTCCACGCAAATTCCGGGAAGGTTTCCCTGGTAGGATACGACTGCTTTCCTTCCCAGTCCTTGAAACAGAGCTGGTGCTCGGTATCTAATGACGTCGTTGTCGGTGGGACGTTAAACTCTAATCTAATCTAATAATCGTATTACACAATTAACGCCAGAACTCACGATCAGTCAGCACCTCGAATCTCTTACACCTGTAACTGTAGTAGGGTAAGAGCTGCACAAAGCGCACGTTAACAGTTCAGTGGTCGTCCAGAAAACTGCGGCCGCTGACAAGAATGTCTTAAAGCTAGAAATTGGTGTCAGTACCATAGAACATGCCTCAGCCCTTGTTCACAGAGAATGAGGCGGTCCGGTCTCTTCTTCCCGTAACACGTTGAGTTGAGTGCTACTGTACTGCAGGGCTGTTAAGAGATGTCTCTGGAAACGCTGTTACACGGCACATGCGTATACACACCACCAAATAATTGGCTTAAAACCTCTTGAATAAACCTTTTAACGTCACGTTCCGCTCCTTTCGTCGAGGAACGAAAGCTTCTCCATCTCTCTGCATCGGAGAATCTCAACACATTCTGGATTTGTGCGGCACTCGTCACCGATTACGTGCCAAAGAAACAAACGCGACACTAACGAGGGACTATCGACTGCTGACTGCAGCTATGTGCTTTCATTACGCGCCAATCTGACATTTGTTTAAAGTTATTAGCCGGTATACGAGATGGCATCCTAGTAAAAGAAGCTCAGATCTTTCGACCAATTCGGCAAGAATCATGATTACCTTGCGGGCTTTCATAACAATATGAAAATGCATGAAATGAGGTGGCCCTCAACTATGTACCCTCCGACTCAACGTTGAAACATTAAAAGTTTTGGCTGGCTTCGTTGTCTAGGGGCTGGGATACGTAGTTGCCGCATTACAGGCCAAATACTGCTGAGTCTACAGTATACGATAAGAATACACACATGAATCGAATGGTCGAAGGTTTCTGTCACTCGGCAATTGCGAATTATGAATGTAACACATAAATTTATAAATCAAAGATTGCAATTAAATAATTTCTGCAGGTACGATCTTAACGACTTTAAATGATGAGTACGATAGTAGAAGTACTTTCGAGAATGCGGTATATTTCTGCAAAACACTTATTGGTGTCGATGGTCCAGCAATACAATAAAATATAAGTTGAATAACAGGGAAACAATAGATTCCTACAGCACGTAATTAGTTATGAACAACACAGATCGCGAGCTATTCACTTCTAAACGCACACTACGTCTTCACTGTAGGAGCCACGGAAATCTCACAAGTGCACAAGTCGGCACTCCGAAGTATTTCTATTTGCCGCGTCACGCGCAGACCGCTCCGCACTCTCCAAGTCGCGTCGTCGCGTCCAGCAATTTCCGTCTCGTGTGCGACTGTCACTCGCGCCGCACTATCCCATACTACCTCGTGTCCTCTCCGGAAACGATGCTCCTCCACAACTTCAATACGTCTCTCCTAGTAATGAGCGCTGTAATGGCTAGAGCGCTCCCTCGATGTCTCCAAGCCAATGTGCACTCACAAACATATTGGAACACATACCAAACACTGGATTTAGATTTAAATAACTTGAAATTAAATAAATATTCCTACTTCTGGACCATAAACATGCTCTAACACACATTAGATACATAAACAAATAAACATACATCAAAGGAATAGAACAAAAGGTAGACCAGTAGCCTAATGTCTCTGTGCTTTCTAAAACACAGTAAATATTTAACCAATTTCTTCAGGAATAGTATATATCGGATATAAACAAAGACATAGATTCTAACAACTCTACCACAACAAAGGTCAAAATTTAATAATGATTGTGGTGTTCCTCACGCTGCTAAATGCTGCATTTTCGGGCAACAACATAGTTATTATGTGGCAGGTGTCATTAGAGCACAGTTAATAAAGTCATTTCATGTAATAATGAATAAACTAGTCACTCATCTTTTCTTGTTTCCCACGCTGGTCTCGTTGTAAAATCATGGCTCAATCGTCGAAAATCTAGGTGGTGATGATTCCAAGCTCGGATGCAAAGAGGCCTAGGTTTTATTCTGCTATATTTAAAAGTTTTGTAGATGCGCTTCACAAACCATTCTTGAAGATTAAACCTTTCAAAGTTAGCACAATGGTGATATAAAAAAGTAATCAGCACTCCGAATTTAAGTTACACTTCCGTTTTATTGCTTTTGTTGCAATATCGCGTAACACACAAAACATCACTTCACAATACAAAACATACTTGAAAACATCTTCCTCACTGTTAAAGTTCACATTTTATAAGCTGACTACAAAAATGCGTCTTTCCAACATGACGTCCAAGACTTGACTTTCTCAAGGTCCGACTCTCTAACTAATAATCGCTTACGCGCCCAAAAATCAGAGTTACAAGTACGTCAAAGATCATAGTGACAAAAGAAAGAATACATATAAGAATAATATCATTGCAACATAAACATACCGATGTATCAAAGTACCTCTACATTAATGAAATCAAATCTGAATGTTGTCTCAGAAACATGTTAACTACTTTACAGAAACACAGTAGAATATTGCTGGTATCGAGAGGTTCAGGTGAGCTGCAGTAATGGTTACGTAATTCAAGTACCATTACAAGATGAATAAATATATTTATAAGCATGCTGCTACCGTTTTTCGTGTAACTCTGAAGTACTTATGGCCTGACGCGATCGATAGTAATTGGCAACGTTGACCTCCAATAACTCATGTACTATTAAAGTTACATGCCTGCAATTTATACCAATATAGGTTTACGCTAATAACTTCCGTCCATCGACGAAATCGGAGGAAACGTTTAGATTTTGGAAATTCGTTGCTGGGTGTTACTTGTGTAATTTATCATCAGATACTAAACTTTAAACTAATAAAGATATTGAAAATCTGATTACACCATTAGAATCGTCAGGGAAATAATAGTAATGTTTGAGAACGAAGTTTTTCGCGGCGGCACTTATGTATAAAATATTCTCGGTATTCTTGCCGCGTCAGTTCTAGATAAAATCTCGAGCTTTCGACGATTACCTCCATCGTCATCGTCAGGAGCTGACTGTCTCCACTGCTGCTATGGTAGCCTCTATATAGCCCGAAGACGGCTTCTGATTGGTCGGCTTCTGATTGGTCGGCGATTACGTGCTGCTGTCTCAGACGGTGTCACTGTGTGCGCCGGTGGCGCCACCGCTTCCGTTTAAACGTAAACCTTGGAAGGAACGTCTCTGTTGCTTCTCTGCATCAAGCGCTCGTTTCCACGCACAGCTCAGATGGTATCCGCTATCGCGGTTAAAGTTCTTTTTGCTCATTCTGATTTCAACAGCCTCCTTAATAGTAGAATCCCAGTACGTGGAGGCATGGGACAGAATTTTAGTTTCATCGAACAATATTTTGTGTTTGTTCGTGAGGCTGTGCTCCGCAATTGCCGATTTCTCAAGCTCTCTATTTTTAATGTGGCGTTGGTGTTCTGCACAGCGGTCGGAAACGGTACGAATAGTCTGACCTATATAATTGCTTCCACACTCACAGGGTATATTATAAACACCGGGGACCCTGAGGTCGAGATTGTCCTTAACAGGGCGCATCATCTCCTTAATTTTCTTAGGAGGACGAAAAATCGGTCTAATACCACGTCTACGCAGGACTCTTCCTATTTTGCTGGAAATTGCGCCACAAAAAGGAAGAACCGCAATCGGTGTTTCATCCTGTGAGGTTGCACCATTATCACGTTTCCTTCTTTTGGAGAACGCTGCCTTTATATCGCGTGCACTATAGCCGTTCTTTCGGAACACGTTCTTTAGGTGATTAATCTCGGACCTTAAGTGGTCCTCGTCAGAAACAGTTTTGGCTCTATATACCAACGTGTTCAAAACGGCTCTCTTCTGAGCAGGGTGATGGAAACTGTGCGTTCAGGTATAAATCGGTATGCGTCGGCTTACGGTATACAGAGTGGCCAAGACGCCCGTCCATCTGTCGTTGTACTAAAACGTCTAAGAAAGGCAGTCTCCCTTCCTTCTCCATCTCGACAGTGAACTGGATGTTCGAATGGATGCTGTTCATGTGTTCAATGAATTCTTTAAGAGCTTCTTCGCCGTGTGGCCAGATCATAAATGTATCGTCAACGTAACGATAAAATAAGGACGGACGGAGGGGAGCCGAATTTAGTGCACGTTCTTCAAAATTCTCCATAAAAAAGTTAGCCACTGATGGAGACAACGGAGAGCCCATTGCCATACCGTCTGTCATTTCATAAAATTTATTACCATACAAGAAGTAGGTGGTCGTCATCACGTGCCGGAACAATTTTATATTTCAGGAGGAAAAAGATCCGCCAGCATTTTCAAAGTGTCCTCCACAGGAACTTTTGTGAACAGCGACACCACATCCAGGCTGACTAAAATGTCATTTGGACCAACTCTAATATCTTTGATTTTCTCAATGAACATCTGGGAGTTTTTGATGTGATGTTCACACCGGCCAACTATAGGAGTCATCAACTTTGTTAAGTATTTGGCCAGCTTATAAGTAGGAGAACCAATTGCACTGACAATAGGTCTCATGGGAACATTATCCTTATGGAGCTTCGGTAGTCCGTACAACCTGGGCGGTCGAGGAGCTCGGACTCTGAGATTTTTTGTAATATCGTCTGGAAGCCCGGAATTCTTCAGTAACTTCATGGTTTTTCTGCTGTACGTCAAAGTTGGGTCCCGTTTAAGACACTTATACGTACTGTCCTCCAACAGTGAAGTCATTTTTCTATGATATTCGGTAGTATTAAGGACCACGGTGGCATTTCCTTTGTCAGCTGGTAATATGACAAGATCTTCATCCTTCTGAAGTAAACGGAGCCCCTCCCTCTCCTCTCTACTGATATTAGACCTGGGAGGCTTAGCTGAGGCCAAAAAGCGACTGGTAACAAGTCTCACTTCGTCGGCGTCGGCGATTTATGATCTGGCCACACGGCGAAGAAGCTCTTAAAGAATTCATTGAACACATGAACAGCATCCATTCGAACATCCAGTTCACTGTCGAGATGGAGAAGGAAGGGAGACTGCCTTTCTTAGACGTTTTAGTACAACGACAGATGGACGGGCGTCTTGGCCACTCTGTATACCGTAAGCCGACGCATACCGATTTATACCTGAACGCACAGTTTCCATCACCCTGCTCAGAAGAGAGCCGTTTTGAACACGTTGGTATATAGAGCCAAAACTGTTTCTGACGAGGACCACTTAAGGTCCGAGATTAATCACCTAAAGAACGTGTTCCGAAAGAACGGCTATAGTGCACGCGATATAAAGGCAGCGTTCTCCAAAAGAAGGAAACGTGATAATGGTGCAACCTCACAGGATGAAACACCGATTGCGGTTCTTCCTTTTTGTGGCGCAATTTCCAGCAAAATAGGAAGAGTCCTGCGTAGACGTGGTATTAGACCGATTTTTCGTCCTCCTAAGAAAATTAAGGAGATGATGCGCCCTGTTAAGGACAATCTCGACCTCAGGGTCCCCGGTGTTTATAATATACCCTGTGAGTGTGGAAGCAATTATATAGGTCAGACTATTCGTACCGTTTCCGACCGCTGTGCAGAACACCAACGCCACATTAAAAATAGAGAGCTTGAGAAATCGGCAATTGCGGAGCACAGCCTCACGAACAAACACAAAATATTGTTCGATGAAACTAAAATTCTGTCCCATGCCTCCACGTACTGGGATTCTACTATTAAGGAGGCTGTTGAAATCAGAATGAGCAAAAAGAACTTTAACCGCGATAGCGGATACCATCTGAGCTGTGCGTGGAAACGAGCGCTTGATGCAGAGAAGCAACAGAGACGTTCCTTCCAAGGTTTACGTTTAAACGGAAGCGGTGGCGCCACCGGCGCACACAGTGACACCGTCTGAGACAGCAGCACGTAATCGCCGACCAATCAGAAGCCGACCAATCAGAAGCCGTCTTCGGGCTATATAGAGGCTACCATAGCAGCAGTGGAGACAGTCAGCTCCTGACGATGACGATGGAGGTAATCGTCGAAAGCTCGAGATTTTATCTAGAACTGACGCGGCAAGAATACCGAGAATATTTTATACAATAGTAATGTTTATTTTCGAGGTATCATGATTCATCTCGCTACTATTAATTTCTATACGAACTGTCAAATGTCTGTCATTAAGGTTTCACAAAGTCCGCCATCTTTGGCCCTCACGGCGCACAGCGTCACCAAGGAATTCCCAGCCACGTGCTCGATGGATCACGTGGTCCGGCCGTTGTGAGGCACCACTCGGATGCTAACGAACTCTGCCCTGCCGCGCGGCTCGAGCGGTGACCGCCAAATCTGAACTAACAATATTTCCAGGGCGCCGCAACTTGCCCGTCACCTCACAACATCAAGTACCACTGAACAACAAACCATTTATATACATAATCCGCAAGCGTGCGCGGCGGAGGTTATCCTGTACCACTGCTACTCATCTTCTTTCCTTTTCCACTCGCAAACAGGGCAAAGGAAAAACGACTGTCCGTGTGCCACCGTACAAGCCCTAATCTCTCTAATCTTAGCTCAGTGATCCTAACGAGAAATGAACATTGACAGCAGTAGAACCGCTCTGCAATGACCCTCTAGTGCCGGTCCTTTAAGTTTTATCAATAGCGCTCCTCGAAAAGAACGTAACCTTACGACCATTAATTCGCATTTGAGTTACCGAAGCATCTCCGTAATACTGGGGTGTTGGTAGAAGCTACCGGTAACAGATCTAGCAAACCGCCCCCGGATTGTTTCGATGTCTTCATTTAATGTGACCTGGTGCGGATCCCAGATATTCGGAAAGTACTCGACAATGGGTCAAACTAATGTCCTGTTGCCAATGTAATAGTCTTACGCAACGTATTTATTTGTGACACGTGGGCCAGAATATATTATGATTTTTGGATGTTGGGAATTTGTGGTAAGTTCCTATGGGACCAAACTGCTGAGGTCATCGGTTCCAAGGCTTACACACTACTTAATATAACTTAAACCTACTTACGCTAAGCACAACACTCACACCCATGCCCGAGGGAGGATTCGAACCTTCGACAGAGGGAAGCCGCGGAACCGTGGTAAAGCGCCTCTAGACCGCGTGGTTTCCCCGCGCGGCACATATTACCATTATTATTGACGGGACAATGAGTATGGCTTAACGCCTACTCCACGTACAATTTGTTGATACGAATGGCATATTATAATAGGACGGATGCAAATATGCGTGTAACTTGAGTTTATTGGAGAGTTAAGATTACGTTATCTGAGATATTTCGGTGCGACGATCCTAGGTAACGAAGTGGCGATTTTCCCGAACAACTTCACCCGAGTATATCGTGAGTATCACGAATATGGTAAAAAATCATATCTCCGACATCGTGGCTGCCGGAAAAAGATCCTGCAAGAACGAGACCAACGATGACTGAAGAGAATCGTTAAACGTGGCAGAAGTGCAACCCTTCCACAAACTGCTGCAGATTTCAGTGCTGGGTCATCAAGTGTCAGTGTAAGAACCATGCAACGAAACATCATCGATATAAGCATTCGGAGCAGGAGGCCCACTCATGTACCCTTGATGACGGCACGACACAAAACTTCAGACCTCACCTGGGCCCGTCAACACCGACGTTGGACTGTCGATGGCTGGAAACATGTTGCCTGGTCGGACGAGTCTCGTTTCAAATTGTATCGAGCAGATGGACGTGTACGGCTATGGAGACAACCTCATGAATCCATGGATCTTGCGTGTCAGCAGGGGACTGTTCAAGCTGGTGGAGGCTCTGTAATGGTGTGGTACGTGTACAGTTGGAGTGATATGGGACCTCTGATAAGTCTAGATACGACTCTGACAGGTGAAACGTAAGTAAGCATTCTGTCTAATCACCTGCATCCATTCATGTCCATTGTGCATTCCGAAGGACTTTGGCAATTCCAGCAGGACAATGAGATACCCCACACGTCTAGAAAGTCTACACAGTGGCTCCAGGAACATTCTTCTGAGTTTAAACACTTCTATTTGTCACCAAAATCCTCAGACATAAACATTATTGATGCCTTGCAACGTGCTGTTTAGAAGAGAAGAGGTCTACACACCCCCCTCCCCCTCCCGGTATTCTCTCGGATATTTATGGGCAGCCCTGCAGGATTCGTGGTGTCAGCTCCCTCCATCACTACTTCAGACATTATTCGAGTCCATCGCATGTCGTGTTGCGGCACTTCTGCGTGCTCGCAGGGACCCTGTACGATATTAGGTAGGTGTGCCAGCCTATTTCGCTCTTCAGTATATAATCGCTTAATGATAACATTGTTTTGCTGCGTTTCGCAGCTAGATTTTCTTTTTCTGCCGATTAACATTGTAATAAGATGTGTATCATCTTCGTACGTCAAAAATGTTTGCAGAATTTGTTTAGATCTACTTACGATTGTAAAGTTTAGTCATAAATCTCCTCAGAGCATATTTTCATCCCTGTGGCACTGGAAATTCGTGGAGTTATGAAACAGAAGTTGAAAGAGAGCTATTTCTTGTGTGAACATGACGTTTCAGGCAGCGTTCCACGCGGAGAGAAATCGGTGATATTTTAAGCACAGTGGGGGATATAATGAATACGAGCCCGAGGCGCATGCGAACATGCCATCAAAACTCACTACTCAAATCGTAGCTTAAAGAAGTGCCAAGGTGGGTGTGCGATTAACTTAGCAATGCCATCCTTCAGGATTTTATACGTATGAGCAACATTAAGTTAAAACAAAGAACAGATTAACTGTGTCCTTCTAATTTATGCGAAAATGGGAATAAGTATCAAAATGAAGTCTAGCACAAGTTTGTAATGTTAGACTTCATTCTGCAAAAGTATGAGAGAAGAAAAACTGGTACAATCCGCATCATCTGAGTAAACGTGAGGTTATTGTTTCCTCTCCTTTAAAATTTGTTTGATTATTAGATGCATTTTAAGAAAATAATTGTTCTGTGTCATTTTCACCAATTAGATTTTCAAATGTTCATGATATAATATCTGTTACAGCTGAACTGATGAGAAGTGTTGCGTTAATGGGTTTTACACGTATTATAGCAGTACACAACTTTCAGGTACCTTATACGAAAAATTCTATGTTATTTGCATTAAGATAAAGGTGACGTGTACAAATTCGTGATACATACTAAATTAATAGGAGTATCTGTAATGGTTGTGGTTTATAGGGGCGTATGTTGTTGTGGTCTTCAGTCCTGAGACTGGTTTGATGCAGCTCTCCATGCTACTCTATCCTGTGCAAGCTGCTGCATCTCCCAGTACCTACTGTAGCCTACATCCCTCTGAATCTGCTTAGTGTATTCATGTCTTGGTCTCCCTCTACGATTTTTACCCTCCAAGCTGCCCTCCAATACTAAATTGGTGATCCCTCGATGTCTCAGAACATGTCCTACCAACCGATCCCTTCTTCTAGTCAAGTTGTGCCACAAACTCTTCTCCCCAATTCTATTCAATACCTCCTCATTAGTTATGTGATCTACCCATCTAATCTTCAGCATTCTTCTGTAGCACCACATTTCGAAAGCTTCTATTCTCTTCTTGTCAAATCTATTTATCGTCCACGTTTCACTTCGATACATGGCTACACTCCATACAAATACTTTCAGAAACGACTTCCTGATATTTAAATCTATACTCGATGTTAACAAATTTTTCTTCTTCAGAAACACTTCCCTTGCCATTGCCATTCAACATTTTATATCCTCTCTACTTCGACCATCATCAGTTATTTTGCTTCCCAAATAGCAAAACTCCTTTACTACTTTAAGTGTCTCATTTACTAATCTAATTCCCTCAGCATCACCCGACTTAATTCGACTACATTCCATTATCCTCGTTTTGCTTTTGTTGATGTTCATCTTATACCCTCCTTTGAAGACACTGTCCATTCCGTTCAGCTGCTCTTCCAAGTCCTTTGCTGTCTCTGACAGAATTACAATGTCATCGGCGAACCTCAAAGTTTTTATTTCTTCTCCATGGATTTTAATACCTACTCCGAACTTTTCTTTTGTTTCCTTTATTGCTTGCTCAATATACAGATTGAATAACATCGGGGATAGGCTACAACCCTGTCTCACTCCCTTCCCAACCACTGCTTCCCTTTCATACCCCTCGACTCTTATAACTGCCATCTGGTTTCTGTACAAATTGTAAATAGCCTTTCGCTCCCTGTATTTTACCCCTGCCACCTTCAGAATTTGAAAGAGAGTATTGCAATCATCATTGTCAAAAGTATTCTCTAAGTCTACAAATGCTAGAAACGTAGGTTCGCCTTTCCTTAATCTTTCTTCTAAGATAAGTCGTAAGGTAAGTATTGCCTCACGTGTTCCAGTATTTCTACGGAATCCAAATGATCTTCCCCGAGGTCGGCTTCTATCAGTTTTTCAACAAGTTCAAAAACGATTTGAAAGCTGTATCCTTTACTATTTCTACGCCATAGACAGAATTTTTGAATCGTCTGTCCGTATTTGTACATGCGCATGTATTTCATGCAATCGCACACACGTACAATGAGAAGCAAAAAGATTGCCCGGCCCGAGTAATTTAAGAGTCCAAGAACAGGGCACTGCGCATGCCCAAGTTCAGAACTGCCAGTGTTAATAACTCTAGCAGTCTGTGGAGCTTCGGTCCTGTGTCTACATCGTCAAATAGAAGGAATATAATAGTTACGATACACTACATGTAGAGATTCATTGCAATTTAACTCATCGTATCATTTCTTTTGCAACTCATTATTCGAGCACGTGGAACTATAAGAACTGCACGTTGGCAGAATTACTATATGGATGGGCTTTTCACATCTGTTTCAATGGCTGAGTAGACAGTTGCGTGCCAGCCGCTGAGCGGGGCGGACGTGTAGCGAAGTCTGACGTTCTTCCGATATAAACGACGGTTATGTCGCCGCGTTTCACCTTAGCCTGAGTTGCTAGCTGAAGCTTATGCGCTTCACGATATTGTTTTGGAATTGGTATGAGTATTTCAAATTCTCAAGGAAAGATACGATTTGATTTGGATTTGACCGTAATTCCATACGACCTAAGGCAATTGAATTCATACTGCGGCTACACGAGAAAGTAGGAGTATTTCCAGAAGACATTGTGATCATTCACTTATCTTGATACAAATACTGTACTTCTGCACATGAAAAACACAGAAATATGCTGGTCTCTTGTGGAGGGATGTGGTGGTTCGTAAAGTTTAATCATTCTTATACAACACTTAATGACGTTATTGTGTCTTATGATGGCTTGGCTATTCGCACAATTAGAATTTTTCACTTTCGTTTGAGTTCCCTGCTGAGGAAATAAATTCTGCTCTACAAGGTTTTGGTAGATCATATCGAACATTGCAGAACCATATACACTCCTGGAAATTGAAATAAGAACACCGTGAATTCATTGTCCCAGGAAGGGGAAACTTTATTGACACATTCCTGGGGTCAGATACATCACATGATCACACTGACAGAACCACAGGCACATAGACACAGGCAACAGAGCATGCACAATGTCGGCACTAGTACAGTGTATATCCACCTTTCGCAGCAATGCAGGCTGCTATTCTCCCATGGAGACGATCGTAGAGATGCTGGATGTAGTCCTGTGGAACGGCTTGCCATGCCATTTCCACCTGGCGCCTCAGTTGGACCAGCGTTCGTGCTGGACGTGCAGACCGCGTGAGACGACGCTTCATCCAGTCCCAAACATGCTCAATGGGGGACAGATCCGGAGATCTTGCTGGCCAGGGTAGTTGACTTACACCTTCTAGAGCACGTTGGGTGGCACGGGATACATGCGGACGTGCATTGTCCTGTTGGAACAGCAAGTTCCCTTGCCGGTCTAGGAATGGTAGAACGATGGGTTCGATGACGGTTTGGATGTACCGTGCACTATTCAGTGTCCCCTCGACGATCACCAGTGGTGTACGGCCAGTGTAGGAGATCGCTCCCCACACCATGATGCCGGGTGTAGGCCCTGTGTGCCTCGGTCGTATGCAGTCCTGATTGTGGCGCTCACCTGCACGGCGCCAAACACGCATACGACCATCATTGGCACCAAGGCAGAAGCGACTCTCATCGCTGAAGACGACACGTCTCCATTCGTCCCTCCATTCACGCCTGTCGCGACACCACTGGAGGCGGGCTGCACGATGTTGGGGCGTGAGCGGAAGACGGCCTAACGGTGTGCGGGACCGTAGCCCAGCTTCATGGAGACGGTTGCGAATGGTCCTCGCCGATACCCCAGGACCAACAGTGTCCCTAATTTGCTGGGAAGTGGCGGTGCGGTCCCCTACGGCACTGCGTAGGATCCTACGGTCTTGGCGTGCATCCGTGCGTCGCTGCGATCCGGTCTCAGGTCGACGGGCACGTGCACCTTCCGCCGACCACTGGCGACAACATCGATGTACTGTGGAGACCTTACGCCCCACGTGTTGAGCAATTCGGCGGTACGTCCACCCGGCCTCCGGCATGCCCACTATACGCCCTCGCTCAAAGTCCGTCAACTGCACATACGGTTCACGTCCACGCTGTCGCGGCATGCTACCAGTGTTAAAGACTGCGATGGAGCTCCGTATGCCACGGTAAACTGGCTGACACTGACGGCGGCGGTGCACAAATGCTGCGCAGCTAGCGCCATTCGACGGCCAACACCGCGGTTCCTGGTGTGTCCGCTGTGCCGTGCGTGTGATCATTGCTTGTACAGCCCTCTCGCAGTGTCCGGAGCAAGTATGGTGGGTCTGACACACCGGTGTCAATGTGTCCTTTTTTCCATTTCCAGGAGTGTATATTCCCTGTCCTCAACGGAGTTCGACAAGTAAATATCGAACTTCAGAAGCACATTCTGTCTTTTACAAATGTCTGCGAATGTCATGCTCTTGTAATTTATGGTGCGCAACCTCGGACATGCGCGTTGTGAACTTCTACTGAACATATTCGTGCATAATTTAACAGTAGGCGCTTGCCGCAGATCCCTACCGGTGAGGCTTCTAGTGTAAGCCCTGTAACAGTATGTTTTGTCATACGGTGATGTCACGGCCGTTCGAGATCTTCGTGAACAGGAACTGTCCGCACAGTCGGTAGAATCCGGGACGCAAGGAGACTCGAATAAGAATTTAGAATCAGCTTCTGTCCAGGGAAAGCAGATAATGAAACCATTGAAATTTCATATGAGCACCACCTCGTCCATTACCGATATAAATTGTACTGTATCGCTATCTGGTGAACATCAGACTGACCAATGTTCGCCGGCCGGAGTGGCCGTGCGGTTCTAGGCGCTACAGTCTGGAACTGAGCGACCGCTACGGTCGCAGGTTCGAATCCTGCCTCGGGCATGGATGTGTGTGATGTCCTTAGGTTAGATAGGTTTAATTAGTTCTAAGTTCTAGGCGACTGATGACCTTAGAAGTTAAGTCACATAGTGCTCAGAGCCATTTGAACCAATGGTCGCAAGAACAGGATACCGTAAACAAGCTATCCCATGAGGAGTGCATCTCCGGAAATGTAATGGTTCAAATGGCTCTGAGCACTATGGGACTTAACATCTATGGTCATCAGTCCCCTAGAACTTAGAACTACTTAAACCTAACTAACCTAAGGACAGCACACAACACCCAGCCATCACGAGGCAGAGAAAATCCCTGACCCCGCCGGGAATCGAACCCGGGAACCCGGGCGTGGGAAGCGAGAACGCTACCGCACGACCACGAGATGCGGGCAGGAAATGTAATCCAATCAGTCATACCAGTGGCACACAATGAGGGAGGAACAAAACGGTAATTATGCGACCCCCGAACGATGTATAAAGCAACAGCGGAGAGGGAACAGAGGAGGATAAAAAATGACCAAGACTCGAACCATGGCGAGGAAATAAATAAAGCAAATGTGCAGTCTGTGGTCCTGTCTGCACGGAGATAAGTGACACGAGATGATGATGTCACGCAGGAAGGATGGGAGGCAGTCGCAGAGGTTCTCGTCTTCGAGATCGCCGACGGCGTCGCCTTCGCCATCTCCCAAAAATAAGAAACGGAGACGGGCACACCAAGCGGCAGAGAGTCTGGCGCCCGCAATAAGAGAGAGACTGAGAAAGATATTTGTACGTGAAAAAGAGGTGGACGATATTACAATTGAACAGGACAGCGACATGGCGATGTTGTTCACAGGTCAAGGAGGAACCGACTGTGCAAGAGAAATTGAGACTCGATGTGGACATGACAGGTCGGAATATACACTGAATGTCCAAAGAAACTGTTACGCCTGCCTAATATCGTGTAGGGCCCCGGCGAGCATGCAGAAGTGGCGCAACTCGACGTTGCATGGACTCGACTAATGTCTAAAGTACTGCTGGAAGGAATAACACCACGAACCCTGCAGGGCTACCCATACATCTGTAAGAGTACAAGGGGTGGAGATCTCTTCTGAACAGCACGTTGCAAGACATCCCAGATATGCTCAGTAATGTTCATGTCTGGGGAGTTTGGAGGCCAGCGGAAGTGTTTAAACTCAGAAGAATGTTCCTGAAGCCACTGTGCAGCAATTCTGGATGTGTGTGGTGTCTCATTGTCCTGCTGGAATTGCTCAGGTCTGTCGGAATGCACAATGGACATGAATTGATGCAGGTGATCAGACAGGATGCTTACGTATGTGTCACACGTCAGAGTCGTATCTAGACGTATCAGGGGTCCCACATCACTCCAACTGCACACGTACCACACCATTACAGAGCCTCCACCAGCTTGAACAGTCCTCTGCTGACATGCAGGGTCCATGGATTCATGAAGTTGTCCCATACCTGTACACGTCCACCAGCTCGATAGAATTTTAAACGAGACTCATCCGACCAGGCAACATGTTTCCAGTCTTAAACAGTCCAACGTCAGTGTTGACGGGCCTAGGGGAGGCGTAAAGCTTTGTGTCGTGCAGTCATCAACGATACACGAGTGGGCCTCCTGCTACGAATGCCCATATCGATGATGTTTCGTTGAATGGTTCTTACAGTGACACTTTTTGATGGCCCAGAATTGAAATCTGCAGCAATTTGCGGAAGGATTGCACTTCTGTCACATTGAACGATTCTCTTCAGTCGTTGTTGGTCCCATTCTTACAGAATCTTTTTCCGGCCGCAGCAATGTCGGAGACTTGATGTTTTACCGGATTCCTGATATTCACGATACACTCGTGAAATGGTCGTGCCGGAAAATCCCCACTTCGTCTCTACCTCGGAGATGCTGTGTCCCATCGCCCATGCGCCAACTATAACGTCACATAAGAAGTCCCTTAAATCTTGACAACCTGCGATTGTAGCAGCAGTAACCGATCTAACAATTACGCCAGACACATTTTGTTTTATATAGGCGTTGCCGACCGCAGCTCCGTATTCTGCCTGTTTACATATCTCTATATTTGAATACGCAAGCCTATCCAGTTTTGTTTTGGCGCTTCAGAGTATGTTGCTTCTATTGGAAGATGTAAACACCAAACTAAAGCGCCACAGTCCGCTAGTTATAAACACGGGCAGTTTTTAAGTTGGGCATGCGCAATGCTCTGTTCTTGGACTCTAAATTATTCTGGCTCTGCTATCTTTTTGCCTCTTATTGTACGTAGTATGAAATGTTCTCATTGTGCTTGACATATTAAATCTGTAAAATTCCAAGCTGTCGTCTATATCTACTATTATTTTCGTCAAGAAAACAACAGCTTTTCAAAACGATGACGGAATTGCACACATGAAAGGCAGTGGTGCTGCTTGCAACCAGATATAATATTAGCACGGAAGATGAAACGTAATTAGCAGCTTCAGTGTTCCGATCACCATGTATGATATGCTAAATAATTTCCTGTAGTCTCGTAATATTTAGCATTCGCTTTCACTCGCTACAGGGTCCATAGCTCGTACGATATTAATGCTACTGACAGACGTACTGAATTCCACAGCGTTTTGATGCATAAGTCCCAATTGTTTGATGTGTAGGCTACCTAATAGCCGGTATGTCCTTTGTCACAGATAACAGCGGTTCAGCGTCGTGGTATGGAAGCAATGAGACCTTGGTAGCTCACTGGAGGGAACTGGCACAACATTTGCCCAAGCAAGTCACCTAATTCCCGTAAATTACAGGGAGAAAGTGATGAGCACTGACGCCACATTCAATCACAAAAAAATGGTTCAAATGGCTCTGAGCACTATGGGACTCAACTGCTGTGGTCATAAGTCCCCTAGAACTTAGAACTACTTAAACCTAACTAACCTAAGGACAGCACACAACACCCAGCCATCACGAGGCAGAGAAAATCCCTGACCCCGCCGGGAATCGAACCCGGGAACCCGGGCGTGGGAAGCGAGAACGCTACCGCACGACCACGAGATGCGGGCCATTCAATCACATCCCAGATGTGCTCGACCCTGTTCAGATCTGGCGAGTTGGGCAGACAGCACATCAACTGGAATTCGCAACTGTATTCCTCGAACTACTCCATAATACTCCTAGCGTTGTGACATGGCCGATTATCTTGTTGAAAAATGCCACTGCCGTAGGGAACCAAAATCGCCATGAAGGGATGTACGTGGTCTGCAGCCAGTGCACGATACTCCTTGGCGTCATGGAGCCTTGCACGAGCTCCATTGGACCGATGGATGCCCATGTGAATGTCTCCCAGAGCATAATGGGGCTGCCGCCAGCTTGTCTCCGTCGTGCAGTTCAGGAGTCAAGGAGCTGTTCCCCTGGAAGACAACGGTCTGCGCCTTCCCATCGGCATGATGAAGAAGGTATCGGGACTCATCAGACCGTGCAACGTTCTACCACCGCGCCAACGTGTAATGCTCACGTTGGTTGGTTTGTGGAAGGAGACCAGACAGCGTGGTCATCGGTCTCATCGGATTAGGGAAGGATGGGGAAGGAAGTCGGCCGTGCCCTTTCAGAGGAACCATCCCGGCATTTTCCTGGAGTGATTTAGGGAAATCACGGAAAACCTAAATCAGGATGGC
The DNA here is from genome assembly GCF_023864275.1 of Schistocerca cancellata. Classification (NCBI taxonomy): domain Eukaryota; kingdom Metazoa; phylum Arthropoda; class Insecta; order Orthoptera; family Acrididae; genus Schistocerca; species Schistocerca cancellata. Next base: position 199,330,711 of record NC_064629.1, read on the forward strand.
CAGACGCGGGATTGAACCGTCGTCCTCCCGAATGCGAGTCCAGTGTCTAACCACTGCGCCACCTCGCTCGGTGTGTAATGCTCACGGTCAAGTGCTTATATCAGTCGTCGTTTCCTATGTTTTGGTGTTAACATAGATACCTGCATGGATCGTCAGCTGCGGAGGCCCATCGTTGGTAATGTTAGTGCACTGTGTGTCATTCCATTGCACATTTGTGGATTGCCCGTATTCGTAACTGCGAATACATTTCCTGTTTATCAGGTTACGTCCTGCCTTTGAGCGCACCACACGCAAGTTCATAACAGATGTGGGCGAGGAATCCGGTAACATCGTGATCATGAATGTAAGCCACGCAATTGTCCGAGAGGTCTGGACGAAGGGATCAATTCTCCGGAAGTGTAGATGTGACCTTGAAATAATAGAATTCTCTCTCTTCATAATCTCACAGCTCTAGTACTTACACGTGGGTGTACTCTGTCCCAGTGCCAGTACCCGGAACATAAAGGACAGTTACGACGGTTATGGTCTAGTTTGTCTCAGGAGAGGATACACCGGCTTTATGACACTCTGCTCAACCGGATCAGTACATGCATCTAAGCCAGAGGGAGTTCAACGTCATACTAATAAGTGGACTCGTACTGCCCAGTTATTTGTAAATTTGAGTCAATTTTGTAATAAATGAAATATCATCACTTTCACTTTCAACTCGTGAAGTTTCATTTCGTTTCCTTCTTCCCTTCTGAGTAGTACAAATTTTTGTCACGCAGTGAATAAAAGAAAAAAGATTTTCTTAGTAATATAGCCGGCTTAGCGAGGCTGTCTAGCCCGCATCTCGTGGTCGTGCGGTAGCGTTCTCGCTTCCCACGCACGGGTTCCCGGGTTCGATTCCCGGCGGGGTCAGGGATTTTCTCTGCCTCGTGATGGCTGGGTGTTGTGTGCTGTCCTTAGGTTAGTTAGGTGTCAGTAGTTCTAAGTTGTAGGGGACTTATGACCACAGCAGTTGAGTCCCATAGTGCTCAGGGCCAGTTTTGAACCAGGCTGTCTAACGCACGGCTTTCGGGAGCGGGAAGGAGCGCCTGGTCGCCGGCACGAATCCTCCCCGCGGACTAGTGTCGAGGTCCGGTGAGCCGTCCAGTCTGTGCATGGTCCTTAGGTAGTTTTCCTTCTGCCTCGGCGAATGCGGGCTGGTTCCCCTTATTCCGCCTCAGCTACACTATGGCGACGATTGCTGTCTAAAACAAATTCTCCACGTACACGTACACCACCATTACTCTACCACGCAAACATAGGTGTTACACTCGTCTGGTGTGAGACGTTCCCTGGGGGGTCCACCGGGGGCCGAACCGCACAATAACCCTGGGTTCGGTGTGGGGCGACGGAGGGGTGAAGTGGACTGCGGCAGTCGTCTTGGGGTTGTGGACCACTGCGGCTGCGGCGGGGACGGAGCCTCTCCGTCGTTTCTAGGTCCTCAGTTAACAACCAACATACAATGTAGCCTGCAATTAACTGGCACACCACTGGAGGTATTTTTATGTCCTTTGTAGATTAGGTGCTAGGTCCATGTCCTATTATACTCCAATATGGAGGACTACATTGGATACAAATCTGGCAGGAAGCTACCAGGTACCTTCTGTTTGATCAATGTGCAGGCCTGCTATGAATGTTAATTTCACCGAAAGTAACTTGAACCTCGGGGATCTCTTAGGCTCCCAAGTCAAAATATGTCTTCAACACACAACCAGTATTACGTTACAATAAGCAACGCCCGAGCACATGACTTTAACATGTCGATACCAGATGGCTACTGTAATGCAATAATTCCCCTCTTCTTCACAACACGGAAGTAAAACTTACTTCGTCGGTTTACTGTTGACTCTGTGGATGGACAATGTAGAACTGACAGTATATAATACGGTGAATAGTTGATCTGTTATTGCCCTCCAAATTTTATTACAAGTCAGTTGTCGACTAGCTTTGAACAGACTGCTAGGAGCTACTCTGTTCCCTAACGTCCTCGGGCAGCTCATTTTTTTACGCTTTCTGCAACTGTATGCTACACGTACAAGGTTATGCAGATGTTCAGAAGAGTGTGTCATAGCATTAGGAGGTGGTACTAGTTAAAAACAGAAAAGAGTCCTGCGAACATATGCTTATTAAGATTTGATGTGTGGACCATCTGACTTACGTCTGGAATAGGCAGCTCTCAGTTATGCAAGCTGACTTCTTAAAGACGTTTGTTGCTCATTTGTTAATGGTTGTGTTTGCCTTTGTACTGATTCGTCTAACTGTGGTGCTGTTCTCAGACATACAACGGAGTGCTTTTACCTTTTGAAGCTGTACAGATGTCAGAGCAAGATTATTGATTTCGCAGGGTGTGAAAAGAACTGGTATTCCACATGGAAAACGACAAACACGGTATTCTTCTATAGTTTAGCAGACGGCTTTAATCGACGTGTCATATACGCAGAATGGCATCAATAATGCAGCATTTGATGAGAAAATATTTAAAGCAAATGGTTCCAGCAACTTTCAAGGAAGGGACCATTCGTTAGAACGAGAAGGCGTTAAGGAAGGACTCTCACAGTTTGCACACCGTATATGGGTTCAAAATGGTTCAAATGGCTCTGAGCACTATGGGACTCAACATCTTAGGTCATAAGTCCCCTAGACTTAGAACTACTTAAACCTAACTAACCTAAGGACATCACACACACCCATGCCCGAGGCAGGATTCGAACCTGCGACCGTAGCAGTCCCGCGGATCCGGACTGCAGCGCCAGATCCGCTAGATCACCGCGGCCGGCGTATATGGGTCGGCGGGTGTTGTGACGAAGTTAAGATGATCCTGAAACAAGCCTCGAGCTCTGGAAGTGATCGTGGTTTGTCTGCGTACAACTAAGATTTCAAGTACATCCACAGAAAGAAATCATTTCATGTCAAATCACAGGATCTGGGTGGTCAGTTAACGCCACCTTTGGAGAAGTCACCCGGCCAGGTATTGTTGCAATATATGTGTGGCAGGTTACTCCATCTTGCTGAATTCAAACCTCTTCAGTAGTCGCAAGATCCAGTTCAGACAACATACTGCAGTTATTCTCGCCGTCCACTGTTAACGCGTTTTCGCCGCCACCTTCGAAGAAGCACGGCCTAATTACAACCTCAGTCCAATATCCACGCCACACAGTCATTCGGTGTGTATGTAATGCCTACTCCATAATTGCACGAAAGTTTTCTCTGCCCCGAATCGTGCACTTTTGCTTGTTCACGAAGTCGTTCAACAGAGACTACGTCTCATCATTGAACATTATTTTCTAGATAAAACTGTTGTCCGCTCTTTGTTTCGCAAGCACGCAATAGGGAAATGCTCGGCCCTTTTCCCGATCGTTTGGCTTCAGTTCTCGTGTCAGTCGTATTTTATAGACCGAAAGATGCGTATCGTGTATCAAACTTCGTTGCATGCTGGTTCTGGGCATATTTACACTACTGTCCATTAAAATTGCTACACCACGAAGATGACGTGCTACAGACGCGACATTTAACCGACAGGAAGCAGATGCTGTGATATGCAAATGATCAGCTTTTCAGAGCATTCACATAAGGTTGGCGCCGATGGCGACACCTACAACGTGCTGACATGAGGAAAGTTTCCAACCGATTTCTTATACACAAACAGCAGTTGACCGGCGTTGCCTAGTGAAACGTTGTTGTGATGCCTCGTGTAAGGAGGAGAAATGCGTACCATCCCGTTTCCGACATTGATAAAAGTCGGATTGTAGCCTATTGCGATTATGGTTTATCGTATCGCGACATTGCTACTCGCGTTGGTCGAGATCCTATGACTGTTCGCAGAATATGGAATCAGTGGGTTGAGGAAGGTAATACGGAACTCCGTGCTGGATCCCAACGGCGTATCATTAGTAGTCGAGATGACAGGCATCTTATCCGCATGGCTGTAACGGATCGTGCAGCCACGTCTCGATCCCTGAGTCAACAGATGGGGACGTTTGCAAGACAACAACCATCTGCATGAACAGTTCGACGACGTTTGCAGCAGCATGGACTATCAGATCGGAGACCATGGCTGCGGTTACCGTTGACGCTGCATCACAGACAGGAGCGCCTGCGATGGTGTACTCAACGACGAACCTAGGTGCACGAATGGCAAAACGTCGTTTTCTCAGATGAATCGAGGTTCTGTTTACAGCATCATGATGGTCGCATCCGTGTTTGGCGACATCGCGGTGAACGCACATTGGAAACGTGTATTCGTCGTCGCCATACTGGCGTATCACCCGGCGTGTTGGTATGGGGTGCCATTGGTTACACGTCTCGGTTACCTCTTGTTCGCATTGACGGCACTTTGAACAGTGGACATTACATTTCAGATGTGTTACGATCCGTGGCTCTACCCTTCATTCGATCCTTGCGAAACCCTACATTTCCACAGGATAACGTACGACCGCATGTTGCAGGTCCTGTACGGGCCTTTCTGGATACAGAAAATGTTAGACTGCTGCCCTGGCGAGCACATTCTCCAGATCTCTCACCAAATGAAAACGTCTGGTCAACGGCGGCCGAGCAACTGGCTCGTCACAGTACGCCAGTCACTACTCTTGATGAACTGTGGTATGGTGTTGAAGCTGCATGGGCAGCTGTGCCTGTACACGCCATCCAAGCTCTGTTTGACTCAATGCCGAGGCTTATCAAGGCCGTTATTACGGCCAGAGGTGGTTGTCCTGGGTACTAATTTCTCAGGATCCATGCCCCCAAATTGCGTGAAAATGTAATCACATGTCAGTTCTAGGATAATATATTTGTCCAATGAATACCCGTATATCATCTGCATTTCTTCTTGGTGTAGCAATTTTAATTGCCAGTAGTGTAATTGTTCTGAACGTCGACGAATAGGTTTCACCGGACTTACTACAACATTATCACTCGCTGTGGCTATACTTTTTCACAGATCGACTAACACGAGAACGTCCTGCATGTTTAATGTCAGCATCAGAATCAGTTTTCCCAAATTTACCAATCAGTCTCGTTATAGTCGAATTATTCGTTGTGCACGTTGACCATATATTCAATCGAGTTTGCGAAATTTCTGCAGAACTTCCACTATATTTGTTATAAATATCCACTTTGACAACTTGCGGTTCCGTCGTGAAGCGCTCTATTACTAACCAAAAAGAAAACAGATGAAAATAGTGCAACTTACAGTGCTGCCAACATACTATAACAGAAATAGCGAGATTTCAAAAGTTGCGTTCTTAATAGGACATCCTACATTTCTTGTAGGAATATGGGACACCTTTTTAACATCCTGCATAAGCTAATGAAAAATGCTCAACCTCATATACGTGTTTCCCCGCGAATAATTAAACCGAGAGGAGTTAGTTTGAAAGGGATTTATTTATGTGGGTCTGTAAGATTATGCATTCTCTCAGACGTATTCAGCAATAGAGACATATGCCCTGGTACACTGTTAGCGAAGTTATTTTGAAGTTAGGTAAACACTGAATCCAATCTTCGCTTTGACTGGCTAAAGAAATCATCGAATGGAAACTGCCGAACGATAAAGCGCACTGTAGAAGCCAGTCATTCTTGTCATTTATTACGGAGAGTTAGTTTTGTAAATAAAAACGCCCTTTTTCTTGCTGCCATGTATTTTATTTGTTCTTGACGCGTTTCGCCAAGCAAACGGACTTATTATAGACTGTAGCAGAGCAGTTGCAAAGAATAATATCAGAAAGATTCTTCGAGAGAGAATAGCACTCGGTGATTATGCCTGTGATGCTGTCGAGAAGCTGCTGATCACAAGAACGTTCGTACGACGTCGTTATGAATAGTGGAAACGTCAACATCGGTCTGTGTGGCAGGGAAGGGACATTCTGTGGAAGTCCACCGCGAAAAATGACGCGGCACTCAGATGGGGGTATGGGTAGCGCTATTTATATCATTTAGTTGTGACGAGCGTTCAGTTGACAGTCTGGGATGCTAGTGGTCGTATGTCAGAGCCGCGTTCTATGACTTTGTAAGCTATGTGCGCAAGCAGTGTGTAAATATAAGTATGTTAGAAGAGTGTATAAATTTCCATGTTCATTAAGTGCCAAAGTATGCAACTACTGACGCCGTAAGTATAAAATTCTTAGAAGCGGAATTTAGATGAAAACCATGTATTTTGTTGGTCCTATAGGCTTGAATGCGATACAAGGCTATTTAAGGCATAGAGTAAACAATTATTTGAAAAGTATCGCAGAACAGAGAGAAAACAATGGCTCTAAGCACTATGGGATTCAACTTCTGAGGTCATCAGTCCCCTAGACTTAGAAATACTTAAACCTAACTAGCCTAAGGACATTAACACATCCATGCCAGAGGCAGGATTCGAACCTGCGTCCGTAGCAGCCGCGTTGTTCCGGACTGAAGCGCCTAGAACCACTCTGTCACAACGGGCGGCCAGAACAGAGAGACTGTAATTTTTTGATGTTGACAGTGTAGAATTAGAAAAGTAGTCTAAATACAATAAGAATAATATTTCCTACAAAATTGTTTTTTGTCACTGAAATGTTTTATGAAGATGAGTAGGCACAACTGGCTATAGTGTGGTGGCCGCCCACACGTCAGATACAGTGACATTTGCTGTAAGTACTCCCACTGCTATTTGTAGTTTGTTGTAATATTACTGATTTTTGTCTAAATCGTCACTCTAAAGGCACACTTAAATGCTTAAGTGACCAACTAGCACGCTGCAGCAAATACGTATCCAGTGCAGGAGGAACTAGTGGTTGCACATTGCAGATACTACCACCGTCGCTGTTCTCTCGCATACATTAAGCTGACGAAAAGTGATGGGAGAGCGATATGCACATATACAGGGTGATTTTCCACCGTGTACGAACTCTAGGGATTGATCGATGAAAGGATACGGAACCAAAAAATAGGTCCAATAAACTTAAGCCGGCCGCTGTGGCCAAGCTGTTCTAGGCGCTTCAGTCAGAAACCTGGCGACCGCTACGGTCGCAGGTTCGAATCCTGTCTCCGGCATAGTTGCGTGTGATGTCCTTAGGTTAGTTAGGTTTCAGTAGTTCTAAGTTCTAGTGGACTGATGACCTCAGATGTTAAGTCCCATAGTGCTCAGAGCCATTTGAACTAGTTTTGAATTCCAACGAACTTATTTCCGGAAGTGCATGGTTTCCATGCTGGAGACCATTTACCCAATCCTACTTTGTTACAGAGACTGCGGTCTAATACGTGCTGTACCATGCAGCTACAGTTACAGTATGCATAGTTTCCTTCTAGCTCATACTTCATGCCTTAGCGCCCTCTCCTGCCATAGTAATTGGTAATGTGTCCGATTCACTTCTCTTACTGACTCACCTTGTAGTGGGTGTCATACAGCGTCGTACACAATGGTTCCGCATTCGAATTGAGAGCTTGTGAAATGGCAACAGGCGGTGGGCAGCAAGGTTCTATCAGGAGATCTGTCCCCGCCGACGACAACCACAGGGCCGGCCGATGTGGCCGTGCGGTTAAAGGCGCTGCAGTCTGGAACCGCAAGACCGCTACGGTCGCAGGTTCGAATCCTGCCTCGGGCATGGATGTTTGTGATGTCCTTAGGTTAGTTAGGTTTAACTAGTTCTAAGTTCTAGGGGACTAATGACCTCAGCAGTTGAGTCCCATAGTGCTCAGAGCCATTTGAACAACCACAGCATTCAATGTCTGCAACAGTGTTTCGCCGTTTGTCTGAGACAGGGTCGTTTCATAAAGCAGGAAATCTTGACCCACGTATCCGAAATGTTCGGACACCAGACTAGGAGGAAAATGTGATTAACACTGTGGAAGGCGACCGCCGTGTCAGTACCAGACAGTTGGCCTGCCAGTAGAGGGTAAGCGAGAGGACCGTGTGGAACATTCTGCATGACAATGTTACTACCTTTATCACTTGCAGCGTATGCAAGGCTTACTAGCGACAGACTTTTCACACTGGGAGCAGTTTCGTCACTGGTTTCTTCACCAGGATCCATGGTTCCGGGATATGAGTCATCTATTCTATTGACAGATGACGCCACCTTTATGAGGAGTGGTATCTTCAAATTTCATAAGTCATCTGTGGGACAGTACGCGGAACCCCCATGGTATAGTGACAACGAATCATCAGCATCGGTGCAACTGGAATGTGTGAGCCGGGATAATTGTCGGCCGTATTTTGGGAGCAGACTTCCTTCCACGTCTCCTAACAGGTCGGAACTATCGGCGTTCTTGCGGCTGACATTACCTCCCCTGCTGGAAGAAGTGCCGTTGATGGTTCGAAGAGTTATGCGACTGCTAGTTAAATGATGGTGCTCCAGCCCACTTCGCCGTTAACGTTCGGGCACATCTCAATCGTGTCTTCCATAGTTGATGGATCGGACGACGGGTCCAGTTGCATGACCTGCTTGTTTACCGGATCTCAACCAGTGCTATTTTTGTTTATGGGGTCATCTCAAAAATATCGTGTATGCGGAGCCCATTCCAGATGTAGAGACTCATGAGCAGTGTATCCATGCTGCCCTTGACACTGCTCGGATGCAGCCTGGCCAATGTGAACGTGTGACGCAGAACATGCTACGGCGCCTACATGCATGCACTGAGACATATGGAAAACATTTTCAGCACATACTGTAACTGTGCTACGTGGTATAGCGCTTATTAGACCGCAGTGTCTGTAACAATGAATGAGTGAATAAATGGTCTCTAACATGCAAAACATGCATTTCCGGACGTACGTTCATTAGACCTTTTTTGTTCCGTTGTAACCTCCCCGCAGAAATATTAAAAAGTCAATGATTATAAAAATTGTGCCAAATGGTGTCTTCCCACAAAACTGAATAATAAAAATGAGCCAAGCGTAACCTCCTTGCAAAATTAAAGAATAATAATTGCTCAAAAAGTAAACTCCACACAAAAGTTAAGGAATGAAGATTGCTCATTAAACCCACAATAATGTTAATTAAATAATGAACCATGAACTGACTGTAACATCTCAACACAAATAATTAAACCTGATAAATTTTATAAGGGCAGCTGCGCTGACCTTCGGCCCTGTGAAATAATTAAACCTGATAAATTCTTACCTCAGTAAAACTGCATCTATATCTGCTCTTATTTTTTGGCACAGCTTCGTGCAATGCTGGCGTATATTTAATTCTGATTCTTGGAGGAAATGCATAGGAAATATTCTTTGAATTGAAATGAATGCTTTTTCTTTAAAAGAGTGGAAAAATTCTTTAAATTGAAATGATTACTTTGCTTTAAAAGATTTACTTTATAAAAAATCATTATTGGGGCATTTCTTGAACAAATTAATTATAATTACCATACATTATTAGCTGAGTGCAATGCTGCTTCATTACCTTCTACAACATTACACATCGTCCTGAATCGTGACTAGAGTCGCGGGAAGATCGCGACGCCGACGTATGCCGACGTCTGCTCGGTACAACTGTCCACTCGCTACTACTGTATCCGACTGCCTACACGCAACTAGTACTGCAGACAGAGTGCAACTCGCAACTGAACACTCGCGCGGTCAAGCGCAGACTAGCAACGATAAATATCTCTCTGGTCAGAGATTCTGTCATGCCTCGCCATCGCTGGTAATGAATACATATGGAACGTACGCGTTTCACCGTGTCCTATCATCGATCAGTCCCTAGAGTTTGTACACGGTGGAAAAATTCAACCTGTATAGATGACGGTAGCATCACGTATACAATGTATAAAAGGGCAGTACATTGGCGGAGCCATCATCTTTAATGGGCTATGGAAGCAGACGACCAACGCGAGTGCCTTTACGAACCACTCGACATCATCTGCAGCGCCTGTCTTCGGCTGGTAATCATGTCGTTTGGACCCTGGACGACTGGAAAACCGTGGTCTGATTAGATGAGTCTTGATTTAAGTTGATAAGAGCTGATGATAGGGTTCGTGTGTGGGTAGACACCACGAAGCCATGGACCCAGGTTGACATCAAGGCACTGTGCAAGCTGGTGGTGGCTCCATAATGGTGTGGGCTGTGTTTACATGGAATGGACTGGGTCCCCTGGTCAAACTCAACCTGTCACTGACTGAACTTCATGTTCCCAAACAACAATGCGCCATGTCACCAGGCCATAAGTTTTTAGGATTGGCTTGAAAAACCTTCAGGACAATTCTAGCGAATGATTTGGTCACCTAAGCTGCCCAACGTGAATCCATCGTACATTTATGGGACATAATCGAGAGGTCAGTTCGTGCACAAAATCCTACACCGGCAACACTTCCTCAGTTATGAACGGCTACAGAAGCAGCATTGCTCAGTATTTATGCAAGGGACTTCCAACAACTTGTTGAGTCCATGCCACGTCAAGTATCTACACCGCGCCGGAGGTCTGCTAGGATATTAGGAGATATCCCATGACTTGTACCATCTCAGTGTATATATTGGACAGCGCCCAGCCGGAGAGATGTAGCTGCAGCTCCACTCTCAATAAGCCAGAAGGTGTCATGCCGCTGAGACGCACATCCAAACATCCTAATGGTAAGAATTAGCCTATGCACCTGAGAGGATAATTCTCGTTCTGTGCCGCTCCTTCTTAACGGTGAGGAGCTAGCTGTTTCAAGGGGAAGTCTGCACCTACACACATGCTTGTTAGATAAATCTACTGGGGATGGCTTTGGCCGCTCTCTCTCACATACTAAACATAGCATCTGGTAGTATTCACGCGCAGCCTACTCTTCCCAGCCCCCAATCAACACTTACCTGAGAGAAATAATAATTCCACCACCTCCTCCGAATGTGGCAGCAGTCAGGATTCAAATGTGAGTTAAAAGTTAGTAAATGACTGTAGTCATCATGGATCCGTGTATGATTCTTAACCAGAAATAGTTCCTATTACCATAATATAATCAACTTCCAAAATTTTGATGACTATATGAATTATTATAAATTTGTTAAAAAAGAAAAAAATAATACATTGAGAATATACTTTTATTTGTTTCTTTCTACAACTCTCACAGTGCAGTATAGCAGGAGGAAGGACACCAGGTAAACATCGTGCATTCATATCTTAATGCTTGTAGCAAGGTTCCTACTTAGAAATAAACTCCTCACTCTTAAAAACTTGAGACAGCCAGTGAAATCTGTATTAAATATCACATAACAATGGTATAAGTTGTGTAGGAAACAAATAATAATTATTTGCATTCAAACTACGATTCCTTTCTGTATGTTTCCTATAAATGTTTAAAAGTAGTTTACACCAGTTTTTGTATTTTATCCACGTGGACATGTAATAAGCATTAACACGTTTGACTTCCTTTTCGTCAAATCCGTAGTTCTCTAGCTGAGGCTTCGTGACATATTGGGGTGTCATTAGTTGTAAAATGTTTAGGACTCAGAGCTCATCAGATTTCCTAAAAAGACCAACGTCGTGCTGTCGTCATACGTATTTAAGAGTGACTTTATGGATGTCTTCAAAATATGGGCAGATGATTCTGTGTTCAGAACTTGCAGTATACATTCACCCCCCCTCCCCCCCCCCCCCACACACACACAGGTTGACAATGAGTACTGTCGCTCTGCATTTATTGGGATTAGTCTCAAGGTCCTTAACCTTGTTTATTTTTCACGAGTGATAGTGATGAACCCAGAGCATATTTTTCTTTTATACCAAAAAAAGAAAAGATGATGTAAACCAATTTTTGTTTACTGCTGAATGTACTGTTGCTAATATTATATATATTTACGGTGGTTGATAAATCGTTCAGACGCCTGTGTAAGAACTCTTAAAGGGTAAGCCCCCATCTCGTGGTCGTGCGGTAGCGTTCTCGCTTCGCACGCCCGGGTTCCCGGGTTCGATTCCCGGCGGGGTCAGGGATTTTCTCTGCCTCGTGATGGCTGGGTGTTGTGTGCTGTCCTTAGGTTAGTTAGGTTTAAGTAGTTCTAAGTTCTAGGGGACATATGACCACAGTAGTTGCGTCCCATAGTGCTCAGAGCCATTTGAACCATCTTAAAGGGTAAACATGTCGAAACACATAGCAACACTCCCCGCAGCAAGAAAGCCATCATTTAAGTATTAATGAACATAAAGAATAAGAAAGTAGTTGTAGAAACGTTAAAATATGTGTAGCTCTTCTTTTTTTCTTATCGTGCAAGTCAGGCGAAGTCACTGCAGCAGCTACCTAAAGTGATGGAAGGCTGCTTATGTTACTTGCAGTTTAAACGGCAATGGAAGTAAATACATCAATGTGGCAATGACCTCTGATCGTGGGCCGGCCGCGGTGGTCTAGCGGTTCTAGGCGCTCAGTCCGGAGCCGCGCGACTGCTACGGTCGCAGGTTCGAATCCTGCCTCGGGCATGGATGTGTGTGATGTCCTTAGGTTAGTTAGGTTTAAGTAGTTGTAAGTTCTAGGGGACTGATGACCGTAGATGTTAAGTCCCATAGTGCTCAGAGCCGTTTTTTGAACCTCTGATCGTGAGTTCTTTCTGAAATTTTTGGTATAGTGATACCAAAGTCATATCACCCTGGATGAATGGTTTTGCCTACATGACACATCAATGCAAATTTCCTTTACGTCCTACGGAAATGCCCTCTCCATCACCGATATTAGATGATCAGATGATCTTCACAAGGGGCTTTCCACAAACAATTAAACTGCGTTACTTTATAGAGTGCACTCATCTACAATATCACCCGTTTAATAACCTAATGCATACCAGTTACACGATCAAGCATACTCTACACCAGTCATAATCAAAATGTACTCCATACAGTCTTGGGCCTCTGCTAGGGCATCACCAAAATAATATCAACCTAAAGAAGAAAGCAAATCAAGGCTTGTCATACAATGAGAAAAACAAATATTATAAATATCACATCAGTGTTGGTTTTATAAAAGTAATTTTTTTATCTCGATACACAGCATCCGAAAACCAGGCGACAAGCAGTTTAATAAATCCACAATAAAGCCACGATCAAAAACTACAGGCAAAAGAATTTAGCTTGTACGAGCAGGTACGTGGAAATTCCAGACAAAAGAATTTAGCTTGTACGAGCAGGTACGTGGAAATTCGATACTCATCACCGCATAGGGACCCTCCCTCGCTCCCTTTCCCTTCTCTCACTCGCTCCCTCCCTCCCTCCCTCCTCCCCCCCTTCTCTCTCTCTCTCTCTCTCTCTCTCTCTCTCTCTCTCTCTCTATCCCTTTCCCCCGCTCTCGCTGCGTGTTGTCTCATCTACACATGCCGCGAACATTCCACTATGCTCTCTCTCTCTCTCTCTCTCTTTCTCTTTCTCATCCACAAACACCTCGAACCACCTCGAAAAATTTCGTCACTTCTCTATCTATGCTTCAACGCTAGGGCTATATAATACCATGCCGCAAGCACAAAACACAGTTCCGGCTTGAGTCTGCAACTGATACATGAAGCCTAATTCAACATGCAGAATCCGTGCTTCGCTCTCGGAGAACTGTACATTAAATTTGTGTTTGTTATTGACTACAGTGGTAAAATTCAGTATCCTGTGACGATATTATTGTTATATTCTAAAATTAAGCTCTTAGTTGTAAAAGACAGAATGGACGTTGACGTAAAGGTGTTGCAACAAAATCTTCCATCGAAAGCTCAAAGGCAGTTCGCTCAGGAGAGTGGTGTCAGCCTCAAGGATTTCCGATCGGTACCAGAGATTCAAGAAGGTGATGAAACGATTTCAAGCTTCGTCGTTTCAAGTAGTAAGACATTTAACGACTCACTAAAGGTTGCGAAAAGAAAGTATGACGAATCTTACATCAAACAAGGATTTGTTGATTCTAATGGCTCACCTCTCTGTGTGAATTGCAAACTACTTCCAAATAGTTCCATGGTACCTGCTAAGATGTGCTAACATTTACAAACCATACACCCCGATTGCAAAGACATGAATGAAGAATTTTTAATACTTCAATAGGAACAACTATTGCGATGTCAAAAATCTATGAAGCATACGACCCAAAACGCGAATGTAAAGGCTTCGGAGGCACCGTCTTTAATCGGCTATCACACTACACAAGCGGGCGAAGCACACAGTCTTGCTGAGAAGTTAATAAAACCGTGGATAGCTACCGTACGTGGGTGTCAGATAACGTTTGCACGACGAAAACATAGCTGACCATCTTTCTAAAGTGCCGCTTTCGATTGACACTGTTTCGCTTGGAACTAATGACCTGTCAGGCTACATCAAACAAGAAGTAGTTGGTCACCTTCAACACAAAAAATTCGTCTTGCAAATAGATGAGTCGGTGGATTTCGCCTTACTGGCCATCTTGCTGATAACTGTGGTGTCACCGCCAGACACCACACTTGCTAGGTGGTAGCTTAAATCGGCCGCGGTCCATTAGTACATGTCGGACCCGCGTGTCGCCACTGTCAGTACTTGCAGACCTAGCGCCACCACATGGCAGGTCTAGAGAGGCGGACTAGCACTCGCCCCAGTTGTACGGACGACATTGCTAGCGACTAGACGTACGAAGCCTTCCTCTCATTTGCCGAGAGACAGTTAGAATAGCCTTCAGCTAAGTCCATAGCTACAACCTAGCAAGGCGCAGTTAACCATATCTAGAGAGAGCCTTACTTGTATTCACCATAGAGATGTACCACACAAGAGAATAAAGTTAAGTATACGAGACGCTCCGTTCTTTTCTTTATAGCATTTATGAAGTATCCTGTTTCAGACTTAACGCAAGACGGCGTGAGTTGACGCGTGCCCTATCGGCTACTTCATTGTGGACTGGCTGCTCTTGTCAGTCCACAAAATTGGCGACGCGGATTAACGGATTGTTCTTTTTTTCCTTGCTTTGCTCTGAATTGCTTGTAATGGCTTCGCCACAATCTCCAGATGTACTGGCCGAATTTTATCGCTTGTAGAATCAGCAGACGCAGGCGTTATTGGATGCCCTGGGACAGCTCGTCCAGGGTCAACGTGCTCTGCAAAACGATGCGGCCGCCGCCGCGTCACCGCTACCGCAGCCACAGCACGCAGTTGCACCGCCGTTTCGCAACTTTAACGCCGACGACGAGACATGGACGGAATGGTCCCGACAGTTTGGATTCCATCTCGCCGCCTACAGAATTCAAGGTAATGAGCGGCAGCCGTTTTTGCTTTCGTGTGTCGGTGTGTCCACCTACCGTGTGATAGTGAAATTGTTTCCCCGACGCGACGTAGCAACTCTGTCCTACGAGGAAATTTTGTCGGCTTTAGATGCCTATTTCAAAGAAACAGTAAATGTCGTTGCAAAAAGGTATACGTTCTTTCGTACAAAACGTACGGCCGGTCAGACTAATAGGGAGTGGGTTGCAACTTTGCAAGGCCTTACTAGGGATTGCGCTTTTCAATGTGACTGTGGCCTCCCTTATTCAGATACTATGGTGCGTGATGCACTAGCACAGAACGTTTCTGATGTTCGCATAAGGGAACAGATTTTAAAACTAGTCAATCCCTCCCTTCAACAAGTGATAGACATATTGGATAGGCAAGACACACTTGACTTTGCTCAGGAATCATTTGAACCTTCGCCAGCTGTGTGTCGCATTAACCGGCCCGCCGGGCGCGCTGCAAGGAACTGTAAACAGCCTTCGCGCACTTCCGCCAAACCACGTGTCCCGCGAAAGCAAGCCAATGCAGTGCTGAAATCATGCCCGCGGTGTGCAACTAGACATTCGCGTGAACATTGCCCGTCACGCCAAGCTATTTGCTTTTTCTGCAATAGGAAAGGACATGTTCAAAGTGTTTGCCGGAAAAAGCTTAGATCGGACACTACCAACTATTCCAGGCCCTTTGCTTCGCGCCGGAATCGAACCAAGGACACTCAGGCTCGGGAACCTTCGCCCATGGACATTCATGTAGTTAATGCCACTCCGCCCAGTGTTCCTCTCTCTAATAGTGACTGTGTTTGTCCCAAAAAAAGTGTGCGTCGACGTCGACGGCAATCCCGTCACGTCGCAAGTGATTCTGTACCAGTGTCTGTTCAAGTTGCACAAAACAATCGCTCTTGTCGTCAGCAGGACAATAAACTTTTTGTAGATTTGGACTTTGCCGGACAAGTGATACCGTACCAGCTCGATACCGGAGCTGCAGTTTCATTGCTCAATCACGCCACGTACAAACAACTGGGCGCACCGCCGTTGCGTGCCGCAAAAGTTCAGCTCACTAGTTATTCAGGACAGCATATCCCTGTGTTAGGACAGTGCAGCCTTCTTGCAACATACAAGGGACAAACAAAACTTGTGTCATTTTACGTTCTTCGTTCTTCTGCTGCAGTGAACTTGTTTGGTTTAGATTTATTTCAATTGTTTAACTTGTCTATCGTAATTCAGGTCCTATCAGTGAACCAAACTGTGCCTTCAGCCAGTGTTTCTCGTCTATGTGAGGAATTTGCAGACATTTTTGCACCGGGCCTTGGTTGCGCTAAGAACTATGAAGCACATTTGGAACTCAAGGTCAACGCGCAACCGAAATTTTTCAGAGCGCGCAATGTTCCCCACGTATTGCGTGATGAGGTCGCAAGAACATTACACGATTTAGAATCACAAGGTGTCATTGAACGTGTGCAGGCTTCTCTCTGGGCTTCACCCTTAGTGATTTTGCAAAAACCTTCCGGCAAATTGAGACTTTGCGTCCA
This sequence comes from Schistocerca cancellata, assembly GCF_023864275.1. Classification (NCBI taxonomy): domain Eukaryota; kingdom Metazoa; phylum Arthropoda; class Insecta; order Orthoptera; family Acrididae; genus Schistocerca; species Schistocerca cancellata. The sequence continues at coordinate 199,347,388 of NC_064629.1, forward strand.
AATTGCTGTCGTCAGCGCAACGCAATTATTCCCAGATAGAGAAAGAAGCTTTGGCTCTCGTGTTTGGTGTTACAAAGTTTCACGATTTCTTGTATGGTCGTCACTTTACCATCATCACAGACCACAAACCTTTGACATCGATTTTTCATCCGGACAAGCCTGTACCTCCTCGTACAGCGCAGAAATTCATTCGCTGGTCTATTTTCCTCTCGCAGTGCCGCTACGATATCTTGTATCGGTCCACTGCTAAGCACGGAAACGCAGATGCGTTGTCCCGTTTGCCTGTTGCCGAGGATAAAGCATTCGATTCTTCCGAACTTGCTTGCATGTTCATTGATGCGGAAACTGATGACGTGGTCGAATCGTTTCCGATTGATTTTCGTCGTGTAGCTACAGCCACAGCTGCTCACCCTGTCCTTGCTACTGTTTTGCGTTTTGTTGCTACGCAATGGCCCTTGTCGAAGTCACGGATCGAGGATCCGTTGGTTCGCAGATTTTTTGCTCACAAGGAGAGACTTTTTGTACGACGTGGTGTTTTGTTGTTGCGTTCTGATAATGATCAGTCTAGGATCGTGGTCCCACGTTCGTTACAGTCCTCTGTCTTAAAGCTTCTCCACCAAGGCCATTGGGGTATAGTGCGTACGAAACAACTTGCTCGTCGGCACTGTACTTGGTTCGGAATCGATGCTGCGATTACGAATATGTGCTCTTCTTGCATGGCGTGTGCCGCACAACAATCCGCACCGCCACGGAAATTATTTGCTTGGCCAAAAGCCACTTCCCCATGGCAACGCTTACACATAGATTTTGCTGGTCCATTCTGGAATGCTCGATGGTTGGTTGTTGTCGATTCCTTCATTAATTTTCCTTTTGTTGTCCGGATGTCCTCCACGACGTCATCTGCCACCATCCAAGCGTTGTCTGCTATCTTTTGCATTGAAGGTCTTCCACAGACTATTGTTTCCGACAATGGCCCACAATTCATGTCCGCAGAATTTGTCATTCTGCAAGGCCAATGGTATTCAACATCTAACGTCCGCGCCGTTTTCGCCTCAGTCAAACGGTGCCGCTGAACGATTGGTCCGGACTTTCAAGTCACAGATGTTGAAGTTGAAAGAGTCGCATTCTCGGGAGGCCGCGTTGTTGCTCTTTTTGTCTTCGTATCGCTCTCAGCCCCGCGATGGTCGCTCGCCGGCTGAGTTGCTTCACGGTCGTCCTCATCGAACCTTGATGTCTTTGCTGCATCCGCCGCATCAGGTTCCTGTGCAGCGGCAGACTCCTGCTTTTGCTCCAGGCGACGTTGTATTCTATCGCAACTATCGCGGTTCACGGCGTTGGCTCGCAGGGCGCATTCTTCGCTGCCTCGGCCGCGCGATGTATTTGGTTTTGGGGGCCTCTGGTGAGGTGCGTCGGCATCTCAATCAGCTGCGCCTCTGTCGCCGCCTGGGTTCTGCCGCTCCCCGTCTGCTTTCAGCGACGGAGCCGTCCGGTCAGCGCCCTGGGGACCCATCTACTGGCTCGCCTCATCCCCAGGTGTTACCGACGATGCCTTCCATTTTGCCTCATGGCGTCGCGCAGCCGCCGTCGCCGCCGCAGCCGCCGCCGGCGCAGCCCGCAGAGGACGCTTCGCTGCAGCCGCCATCCGCCTCCTTGGGTCACGCGCCGCCGATCGCTTCCCGTGACCAGCTGTCCTTCGCTCCGGACCACATGGCGTCATCGCGCGTCGGATACCCCGACGCAATGGAGGTCGAGCCTTCGGCCCCTCCTGTCTCATTACGGGCGCATACGCCGCATGTTGACGTGCACCCTGGAGTAGGTTTCCAGGCGTTTCCTAGCTCCCCTCGGACCGAATGGCCGGGTGCGGGTGGCACAGCCTCGCCTGTTGTTAGGCTCCCCACCTCATCGCATACGTCAACATGGGGCCCTCCCCACGGCGGGCGGAAGCCTTATAACACGACCGTTCGCCGATTTGCGGGGGAGGAATGTGGTGTCACCGCCAGACACCACACTTGCTAGGTGGTAGCTTAAATCGGCCGCGGTCCATTAGTACATGTCGGACCCGCGTGTCGCCACTGTCAGTACTTGCAGACCTAGCGCCACCACATGGCAGGTCTAGAGAGGCGGACTAGCACTCGCCTCAGTTGTACGGACGACATTGCTAGCGACTAGACGTACGAAGCCTTCCTCTCATTTGCCGAGAGACAGTTAGAATAGCCTTCAGCTAAGTCCATAGCTACGACCTAGCAAGGCGCAGTTAACCATATCTAGAGAGAGCCTTACTTGTATTCACCATAGAGATGTACCACACAAGAGAATAAAGTTAAGTATACGAGACGCTCCGTTCTTTTCTTTATAGCATTTATGAAGTATCCTGTTTCAGACTTAACGCAAGACGGCGTGAGTTGACGCGTGCCCTATCGGCTACTTCATTGTGGACTGGCTGCTCTTGTCAGTCCACAAAAATAACGATATTCCGATAAACATTTACTCGAAGAAGACGACATTATGTGTGCATCGCAGCCAACTAAAACTACCCCAAAACAAATTTATAAAATGATTAAATTCTTGTTTAAGAAATCATCTCGATTGGAACGATTGTATCGCTTTTTGTGCAGATGGATGCAAGTCAATGACTGGTAAAACCCCAGGAGCAGTATCGCTAGTAAAAAGTAATGCACCAAACTGAGGTCCCAGCCATTGTATCCCAGACAGATAAGCACTCGCGATAAAGAAGATACAGCCAAATCTAAAACTGGCTCTTAATGAAGCAGTAAAAATAATCAGTTACGTTAAGTGACGCCCTCTTTAGTGGCGATTGTTTTCAGTACTGTGTGAACATTTTGCGAATAGACATAAAAACTACTGCTACCCACCGAGGTTAGATGGTTATCTCGGCGTAAGACCTTAACAAGATTATTCGAAGTAAGAACAGAATTACAAAGTTTTTCTGACTGACATTTATTTTAAATCAAAAGAGAATTTGAGCACTGTGACTTGGTTGCTCAGACTAGCACTGACGGAAAGAAACCGCAACATCAAGAAGGAGTTGTGCGATATAAACGAAAGCTGTAGGCGTGATGATGATGATGTTTGGTTTGTGGGGCGCTCAACTGCGTGGTTATCAGCGCCCGTACAATTACCCAATCTTTGCTCAGTCCAATTTCGCCACTTTCCTGGATGATGATGAAATGATGAGGACAACACAAACACCCAGTCATCTCGAGGCAGGTGAAAATCCCTGACCCCGCCGGGAATCGAACCCGGGACCCCGTGCTCGGGAAGCGAGAACGCTACCGCGAGACCACGAGCGGCGGACATAAGTTGTAGGCGTGTTTCTACGTATGAAAGATGACGTCTATTCAAATCGATCGCCATTTGCATGAGAGTAGCACTAGCAGCGCCACTATGAGGATGTAATTCGCGCTGCAACGATAATGAGCAGATTGCGTGTATTGCGTTGATGTTAGTCAGAAATGCCTTTAAGGCGATGAAGACTCCATTATCGTCACCTCCCTGAGATTGAACGAGGTCGAGTAATAGTATTATCAAAAGTTGGATGTTCCTTCAACAGTATTGCAGGCAGACATGGCATGAATGTAGCCACTGTACACGATTGCTGGCAGCGGTGATCACGAGAATGTACAGTCGTAAGAAGACCGGGATCCAGACGACCACTTGGCGCTACCGAGAGGGAAGATCATCGTGTCCGGCGTATGGCTCTGGCGCATCGTACCGCTGCAATTTGAGCAGCAGTTCGCACCACAGTGACACAACGAACTGTTGCAGATCGGTTATTTCAACGACAGCTCCGAGCCAGACGCCCTAAGTGTGCATTCCACTGACCTTAAGGGGCTCCGGAAAGGCTCAAAATCATGAAAAGTTCAATTTTTACTTTTTTGCGTTTCCTGAATCTGCAGACTATTACCTTTCAATAGATATATTTTATTCAATTCCGAAGTCTACAACTATTTTTAATTTTTTTTTTTTTGAAATATGTTCTACATGGGCGTGACCCACTGTGGCGCTGTTAAACTGCTGTCAAATGGTGTTATTATTAACGTCCGTGTTCATCAGGTACATTTTAGTGATGTGAGATAAAGTATGTGTTGTGGCTAACCTGTGATGGTTCAATATATATCGCTGGTGTGATTGTCGATTGTTTCATGTTTATTTACTCTGTCGTTATCTCGAAAATATTCGTAATTAAATCTGTTTCTTGAGTCTATGTTTTGTTGAAGTATAATAATGAGTAAAAGTAAAGTTATTAGAAATCCTCTGAAGGATGGCAACATTGTAAGGTGCAAGGTATTTAGAAATATGGGAATGAAGATAGGTTCTAACATGGTACGAGCGATGCTTGCTTTAGACAAGGAACGCCTTCGGGCTGCAGACAGGGCTGTAAAGAATCTAGAAATACAAGCAAGAGTAAACAGGAGGAGGAACAAGAGGAAGCTGGAGGAGGAGTTTGCAGAGGATGAAGATAATCCATCCTATGGACCTGGAATGCACTAAAAAGCTAATCCAATCTTTGTCGCTCGATTCCCAAAACTTTTATTTTCTCATACTAATTACATGTTTTCTAAGGATCTTCCAAACATATTTGTTTCAAACTTTCAGTAAATGTTACACAGTACCTTCTGCATAATTTAACACAGCCTTTTTCCAAAAAACTGTATATTTTTGAATATATAAATAAAAAATTGCAAAAAAATGTTGTGAATTTTCATTACAATTGAAAAAAAAAATCATCTTTAATAACTGAACTAAAATTTTGTAAAATCCCTGTGTTAAGTTGTAGCCCATATTCCAATAAATAATCTGTAAAAAGTTCAACTTCCTACCTCAAATACTTTGTGAGGAAAGATGTAATTTATAAGCGTTATTTTAACATTGCAAGTATAGGGCGTTCCGGAGCCCCTTAAACCACCGCCGTCTGCCACTTCAGTGATGCCAAGCGAGAGCTCTTGTAAGGCAGTTGAGGACCTGCAATCAACCTCTCGACGAGCTCGGCTCATTAGGCTTCCAACTGGATTTACAGTCTGGGGTGCAGTTTTGTGTGACAGCAGAAGCACCCTGAACGCAAATCTGAATGTCAGACGATTCGACCTGTTGTGCTGCCAGTCACGAACAACTGAAAGTTTGCAATACTCTATTAGGATTTGAAGGTTGGCTACAGCCCGCATACACAAGCTCTGGAATCTAAGATAATGTTGTCACGCTTCGCAGCGCACGGATTAATTTAGTGGCAGTTTGGAAGCCAGTGTAGGAGCTCGCCTGCTGTGGTGCGCACGTGTGTTGGGCGAGGGGTCGTCGCCGAGCTCCCGTACTGCCGTGTCCGCCAGAGGCGACACAGGATTTGGTATTGAGTTGATATTTTTTATAATTTGCAGAGCGCTTATTAATTTAAAGAAAAGGGTTTGTGTATGTCTGTAGCAGCAGACGGTAATTTTGATAATGATAGGAGTTGAATTTTTAAGGGAAACCATTGTTTGGCGAATAGATTAAGTATTGATTTTTGTCATTGATTTCTTTTGTAATTGTCAGGGAATTGTTTCACTATGTATTTAATTGAGAAGTATTTCAGTCTGTCTCAAGAGTTTGATTAATTTGTAATATTGCTTTAATGCCACTGGAGACAGATTTACATACGAAGCGATTGTTCAAAGAGCTTCTAGCGTTTTGTTAATTGAATGAGAAAGAATCGCATTCAGAATACAGTTTTTGATGAAAGGAATTACTTGTTTGGGTTATCATTTATCGAGTTTTGATTTGACCAAACCCTTTCTCTTGAATTATTTGTAGTTGTAGTAAGCAGCAGCAGCCGCAGCAACAGCAGGAGCCGCCATACAGAACATGCATTGCACGCAGCATGAATAATAGCTTTTTATGTTTTTGTTAAATAATGGAATGCAGCAGATCAAGCAGTGGCAGCAGAAAGACCAAATAAGTTATTAAAACTTCCTGGCAGATTAAAACTGTGTGCCCGACCGAGACTCGATCTCGGGACCTTTGCCTTTCGCGGGCAAGTGCTCTACCATCTGCGCTACCGAAGCACGACTCACGCCCGGTACTCACAGCTTTACTTCTGCCAGCACCTCGTCTCCTACCTTCCAAACTTTACAGAAGCTCTCCTGCGAACCTTGCAGAACTAGCACTCCTGAAAGAAAGGATATTGCGGAGACATGGCTTAGCCACAGCCTGGGGGATGTTTCCAGAATGAGATTTTCACTCTGCAGCGTAGGTCCCGAGTTCGAGTCTCTGTCGGGCACACAGTTTTAATCTGCCAGGAAGTTTCATATCAGCGCACACTACGCTGCAGAGTGAAAATATCATTCAAGTAAGTTATTTGTTGCGCACAGGACCAATTAAAAAAAAGTTAGGCGATCTCTGTAATAGTAAAATTAACAAGAGTACAAGCACGAGATTTTCAGTAGAAAACACGAGATAAGAAGATAGAGCTCGCGACTTTCACAACATTCGTGTTTTTCAACAGGACAGCGCTCGGCCACATGTTGCTATTGTAACCCAACATGCTCTACAGAGTGTCGACATGTTGCCTTAGCCTGCTCAGTCACCAGATGTGTCTTCAATGGAGCACATATTGGACATAATTGGACGACAACTCCAGCGTCAGCCACAAACGGTATTAGCCGTCATTGCATTGACCGAGCAGATGTAAGAGGCATGGAACTGCAGCTCACAAACTGACATTCGGCATCCGTAAAACACAGTGCATGCACGTTTACATGCTTGCATTCAACATTCTGGTGGTTACAGCGGTTACTAATGTACAAGCACTTCTCAGTTGCGCTTACATTAACCTGTGAACTTACAGTGTTAATCGCTTAAAGATATTACCTAGAGAAATGTATTCCCGAAATTTCATTAGTCCAGATAAATTATTTTTTGGTGTTGCTATTTTCCCATTAGTGTATTTGGCAGAATTAATAAATCAAATCTATCTTTACAAGGAAAACAGATAAGTTTTCAATACCAACAACAAAATAACTGCCTTACAAAAATTAAATGTTTTGGATCGTTTGCGTTGGCAAGAAAGGACTGGAGAGCTTTTTAACTCTAAATGTCTTCGTTGGTGACACAGAAAAATTACCAAATGAAGCATTTTAAGAATTGGTCAAGTTTATCCGTGACATGCACGCATCTAATGAAAATAATTCCACAAAGAGCAGAATACAAAACCTAAAATGAATTCATGGGTTCGGTAGCCCTTTGTACCGAATTTTCAGAAGCCAGGAAATGTCAAATGAAACCCGTGAATACTTTTTAGCAACGACATCAAATTCAGCCATGGATTAATTGCTCAAAGAAATATCACTTTGTAATTTTTGTTGCAGGTTTGATGATGAATGTCTACAATTTGTTGTTCTCCCATTCCCAGCAACATAATTGTGTAAAGCAGGATTCTCAGCATATGGAGCTACAAACACAAAATACCTCGCTAGACAGGATGCTGAACCTCACATGTTTCTTAAACTCTCTTCTATCAAGCCTGACATTGGTCAAAAATAGAAAACAATTGGTCAAAAATAGAAAAAATAAAACAAATTCATGCCTTCTATTAACTGGAACAATTTTATTAACTTACAGTGCAATAAATAGCGTTATTTTGTGCCTCATATTGTGTGTCGTTTTGAATGTTGTTCAAATGTTCAAATGTGTCTGAAATCTTATGGGACTTAACAGCTAAGGTCATCAGTCCCTAAGCTTACACACTACTTAACCTAAATTATCCTATTGACAAACACACACACCCATGCCCGAGAGTTTGAATGTTGTTAATGTTGTTGTGCAAATCAGTAGTGTATAATGCACCTCTTTTTGTATGATTTTAATTAAATAAATATAATTTAAGAATGAACAGAAAAGCATGTTTTGCTTGTTTTAGGGCTCCATAAAAATTTAGTATTTCAAAAGTGTACCATCACCAAAAAATTTGAGAATAACTACTCTAGACTGTAGGAGAGAATATCATGTAATATGTTGGAGTTAGCATGCCAAATTATTCGTCCATTGGAAGAAACAGTCCGACAACTTACGATTTATGTTGTGCACCAATATATATATATATATATATATATATATATATATATATATACTCCTGGAAATTGAAATAAGAACACCGTGAATTCATTGTCCCAGGAAGGGGAAACTTTATTGACACATTCCTGGGGTCAGATACATCACATGATCACACTGACAGAACCACAGGCACATAGACACAGGCAACAGAGCATGCACAATGTCGGCACTAGTACAGTGTATATCCACCTTTCGCAGCAATGCAGGCTGCTATTCTCCCATGGAGACGATCGTAGAGATGCTGGATGTAGTCCTGTGGAACGGCTTGCCATGCCATTTCCACCTGGCGCCTCAGTTGGACCAGCGTTCGTGCTGGACGTGCAGACCGCGTGAGACGACGCTTCATCCAGTCCCAAATATGCTCAATGGGGACAGATCCGGAGATCTTGCTGGCCAGGGTAGTTGACTTACACCTTCTAGAGCACGTTGGGTGGCACGGGATACATGCGGACGTGCATTGTCCTGTTGGAACAGCAAGTTCCCTTGCCGGTCTAGGAATGGTAGAACGATGGGTTCGATGACGGTTTGGATGTACCGTGCACTATTCAGTGTCCCCTCGACGATCACCAGTGGTGTACGGCCAGTGTAGGAGATCGCTCCCCACACCATGATGCCGGGTGTTGGCCCTGTGTGCCTCGGTCGTATGCAGTCCTGATTGTGGCGCTCACCTGCACGGCGCCTAACACGCATACGACCATCATTGGCACCAAGGCAGAAGCGACTCTCATCGCTGAAGACGACACGTCTCCATTCGTCCCTCCATTCACGCCTGTCGCGACACCACTGGAGGCGGGCTGCACGATGTTGGGGCGTGAGCGGAAGACGGCCTAACGGTGTGCGGGACCGTAGCCCAGCTTCATGGAGACGGTTGCGAATGGTCCTCGCCGATACCCCAGGAGCAACAGTGTCCCTAATTTGCTGGGAAGTGGCGGTGCGATCCCCTACGGCACTGCGTAGGATCCTACGGTCTTGGCGTGCATCCGTGCGTCGCTGCGGTCCGGTCCCAGGTCGACGGGCACGTGCACCTTCCGCCGACCACTGGCGACAACATCGATGTACTGTGGAGACCTCACGCCCCACGTGTTGAGCAATTCGGCGGTACGTCCACCCGGCCTCCCGCATGCCCACTATACGCCCTCGCTCAAAGTCCGTCAACTGCACATACGGTTCACGTCCACGCTGTCGCGGCATGCTACCAGTGTTAAAGACTGCGATGGAGCTCCGTATGCCACGGCAAACTGGCTGACACTGACGGCGGCGGTGCACAAATGCTGCGCAGCTAGCGCCATTCGACGGCCAACACCGCGGTTCCTGGTGTGTCCGCTGTGCCGTGCGTGTGATCATTGCTTGTACAGCCCTCTCGCAGTGTCCGGAGCAAGTATGGTGGGTCTGACACACCGGTGTCAATGTGTTCTTTTTTCCATTTCCAGGAGTATATATATATATATATATATAGGGTGAGTCACCTAACGTTACCGCTAGATATATTTCGTAAACCACATCAAATACTGACGAACCGATTCCACAGACCGAAAGTGAGGAGCCCGCTAGTGTAGTTGTATAATACAAACCATACAAAAGCCCACGGAAGTATGTTTTTTAACACAAACCTACGTTTTTTTAAATGGAACCCCGTTAGTTTTGTTAGCACATCTGAACATATAAACAAACACGTAATCAGCGCCGTTTGTTACATTGTAAAGTGTTAATTACATCCGGAGTTATTGGAACATAAAGTTGACGCTTGAAACCTCCGACGCTCAGTTGCGTGTTGTAACAAACACGGGCCACGGTCGGCGAGCAACATCTGCAGGGACATGTTTACGATGACGACCGTGTTTACGAGTGTGGCTGTAGTGCACTGTTGTGGTTTGGTCTATCTGTCGCAGTGTCCGCATGTAGCGCTTGCTGCTATTGTTATTCTGCATTCGTCTCCGCACGCAGACCAACTGTAGTACACCGTGTTACCAGACGTCTGTGATACCGTAGTGTTGTAGGAACTGTGACCATGGTGTATTCGAACTCTGAAAAGGCGGAGAGGATACTCATCTATGGCGAGTGTCGCCGAAATGCAGCTGAAGCCTGCAGGGTGTATGCAGAACGGTACCCGGACAGAGAGCATCCAACGTGCCGCACATTGCAAAACATCTACCGCCAACTGTATGCAACAGGTATGGTCGTAGCACGCAAACGGGTCCGTAACAGGCCCGTCACAGGAGAAGCGGGTGCAGTTGGTGTGTTAGCTGCTGTTGCCATGAACCCACACATGAGTACACGGGACATTGCGAGAGCCGGTGGACTGAATCAAAGTAGTGTCATGCGCATACTGTATCGTCTCCGCTTTCACCCGTTTCATGTGTCGCTACATCAGCAATTACATGGTGATGACTTTAATCATCGAGTGCAATACTGTTAATGGGCATTAACAGAGAATGCGTTGCAGTTCTACCTGTTTACCCATGAAGCGGTTTTCACAAACCACGGGGCAGTGAATCTACGGAACATGCATTACTGGTCCGTGGACAATCCTCGCTGGCTCAGACAGGTAGAGCGGCAGCGACCGTGGACTGTAAATGTATGGTGCGGAACGATTGGCGACCACCTCATTGGTCCTCACTTCATTGCAGGGGCCCAAACAGCTGCAACATACATCGCGTTTCTACAGAATGATCTGCCAACGTTGCTCGAAAATGTCCCACTGGAAACGCGTCGACGTATGTGGTATCAGCATGATGGTGCACCTGCATATTCCGCAATTAACACTAGGCTGACCCTTGACAGGATGTTCGACGGGCGTTTCATAGGACGTGGAGGACGCATAAATTGGCCAGCCCGTTCTCCTGATCTTACACCTCTGTACTTCTTTCTGTGGGGTACGTTAAAGGAGAATGTGTACCGTGATGTGCCTACAACCCCAGAGGATATGAAACAATGTATTGTGGCAGCCTGCGGCGACATTACACCAGATGCACTGCGGCGTGTACGACATTCATTACGCCAGAGATTGCAATTGTGTGCAGCAAATGATGGCCACCACATTGAACATCTATTGGCCTGACATGTCGGGACACACTCTATTCCACTCCGTAATTGAAAACGGAAACCACGTGTGTACGTGTACCTCACCCCTCATGGTAATGTACATGTGCGTCAGTGAAAAATACCAATAAAAAGGTGTTAGCATGTGGACGTAATGTGCTGTTCCAGTCTCTTCTGTACCTAAGGTCCATCACCGTTCCCTTTGGATCCCTACGTAATTCGGTGCTCTCCGATACACACGATCGAAAGCGGAGGAGTGGTACTCAAGCGTCAACTTTAGGTTACAATATCTCCGGATGTAATTAACATTTTACAATGCAACAAACGACACTGATTACGTATTTGTTTATATGTTCTGATGTGCTAACAAACCTAACGGGGTTCCATTTAAAAAAAAGTAGGTTTGTGTTAAAAAACATACTTCCGTGCATTTTTTTATGGTTCGTATTAACCAGTTACACTAGCTCCTCTCCTCACGTTAGGTCTGTGGGATCGATTTGTCAGTGTTTGATGTGGTTTGCGAAATATATCCAGCGGTAATGTCAGGTGACTCACCCTGTATATATATATACAGGGTTATTACAAATGATTGAAGCGATTTCACAGCTCTACAATAACTTTATTATTTGAGATATTTTCACAATGCTTTGCACACACATACAAAAACTCAAAAAGTTTTTTTAGGCATTCACAAATGTTCGATATGTACCCCTCTAGTGATTCGGCAGACATCAAGCCGATAATAAGTTCCTCCCACACTCGGCGCAGCATGTCCCCATCAATGAGTTCGAAAGCATCGTTGATGCGAGCTCGCAGTTCTGGCACGTTTCTTGGTAGAGGAGGTTTAAACACTGAATCTTTCACATAACCCCACAGAAAGAAATCGCATGGGGCTAAGTCGGGAGAGCGTGGAGGCCATGACATGAATTGCTGATCATGATCTTCACCACGACCGATCCATCGGTTTTCCAGTCTCCTGTTTAAGAAATGCCGAACATCATGATGGAAGTGCGGTGGAGCACCATCCTGTTGAAAGATGAAGTCGGCGCTGTCGGTCTCCATTTCTGGCATGAGCCAATTTTCCTCGGGCTACGCGTGAAACTTGCCCGCACGCGTTCAACCGTTTCTTCGCTCACTGCAGGCCGACCCGTTGATTTCCCCTTACAGAGGCATCCAGAAGCTTTAAACTGCGCATACCATCGCCGAATGGAGTTAGCAGTTGGTGGATCTTTGTTGAACTTCGTCCTGAAGTGTCGTTGCACTGTTATGACTGACTAATGTGAGTGCATTTCAAGCATGACATACGCTTTCTCGGCTCCTGTCGCCATTTTGTCTCACTGCGCTCTCGAGCGCTCTGACAGAAGAAACCTGAAGTGCGGCTTCAGCCGAACAAAACGTTATGAGTTTTTCTACGTATCTGTAGTGTGCCGTGACCATATGTAGGCACAGAACTACGTTCTTATTAAATATAGTCACATATTCTCTTACACGTAAGAGTTTATAAACAAAAGGTATGAGAGCTGTACGTGTTTTTATTTTTCTATATAATACATGTATGCTAATGTAAGCACATATTCATCACTATGATCGAGTGGGCAAAACACCTCCACCACAAAGGCCTCGAAGTAACTGACTGGTCTCACAATGAAACTGAAAACCAGAGGAGGAAGAAAAAGAAGAATATGGAGTGCTCCTTCCCAATAATATATGAGCTTCAGTTGCTGACTATCTGTCTGCGGGAAGACTAATATTTTGATTTGATCGCTAACACACCCTGAAGAGATCCGTTTCGAACACGTGTATACGTTTTCAAAAGTATTATTTCAGCACAAATACTAAATATTACAAGAGATTTTGAATGGAATCAATGGTGTAACCTACCAGAAATTCACCAAAAGCAGTGAAATCCTGCTGCTTGAAAAAAAAAAAAAAGCCTCACAGTGTATTCATATTTGACGACTGCAGTGAAAAATCAGGATCAAATATGGAAATATTTTTGTTTTGGCCACCATATGGGAGTTGACATCTTTTGTTTGAGCTAGACACTTAACAGAAATCTTAAGCAGTTGGATAATGTGAGCCTTATTATTGCTTTCAAACAGGACAGTATGAATTGTAAAACATTTTTAACAAGTGTATGTAAGAACTGACACGACATTCAATGAGTTTATGATTAAATGTGGGGCCTGCTGGAATCACATGTAGTACGGTTTGTGGTCATTGATAAAACAGGAAAATTGAATGTCGATACAGATGAAACTTCTGGGAGTTTCTGCAAGTATTTAACCAAACGATAAATGTGTTAGTATATTATGGACTGTTGATAAATTCACATCCCTGACATGCATTCAATCCGAGGGGATAACGCACAACTCAAAAGTACACTAACATGACTATAGAGAAATCGAAGCAATAAATGGTCTTAAAAATTGTACCACAAAAACTAAAAATATCAACAAAACCCTTGAACATTATCCTATGGAAATGCAAACGTTAGGAGGTGCTGTGAAAACAGTAACAGCAAAGATCCATGAAACCTAAAAAAGCTTTATAAGATATGGAAAAAGCTACTTATGTAAATATTAAGGAAAAAAATGCCTGGGGAGAAAGCAATAAAACTCTCCTGAGACTGATCAATGTAGTAAATCCGAAGGTTGAGAGATGAGAGTTTTAGACATACAAAGAGGAAACATTATGTAAGTTTTGTGACAGACTATATGAGTTGCATACAATCTCGAAATCAGGTTGGTATGCAACAGCATGTCGACAAAACTCAAAAACGCAAAACGCAGTTTTGATTAGTTTATCGATTCAAATACATGTGCCCAGATATAATTACTGTGAACTTCAAATAAAGCTGAAAAAGTGACTAGCTCATAGTGATAAGGGGTTAATCAAGTGAACGAGGCCTACAAAGGACATGATTTGGAATGCGGTGAGTGTAAAGGTCTCCCAGACCATAACGATGCTGATGGAATTTTAGCTGATAAAGATAAGCAAATATGGAGAAGGTACTTAGGCATAGGGTGACATAAGGCAGCATTTGCTGTTGATAAAGCAATGTTTGCACAACTAAAATAAGGTGCTGGGATAAATTACCAACAACTTATGAACGTACATCGTCATACACTAAAGAAGAAGTCACATATGAGATTTTCAAACAACTACACGCAGTCAGCGGTGCCAGCGGCTAAAAGTACCTTGAAGCAGAAAGGAGTAAGAAGAAGATGGGTTAAAATTCCTAAGGTTCTACCAACACCTAAGGTATCTAGGAGAATTATCTCATTCTTAATTACAGGTTTTATGGGACTAACACCTATCAGCTCTTTAGCTGGAGGGGTGGGAGCCATGGCCCGCATAGTGAAGAATACACAAAGTGCAGTGGAGCAACTTCAGAAGGCAAAAAGGAATAATAGGAAGATCAAAACATTCACTATCAGACCACAATTAAAACCACACAACAAAGGATGTGGAATATTCACAAAACAGCTTCCTAGCTATACTATCCAACAAACCACTTACAAATCCAGATCTGATTAAAGTACTCAAAAAATTCGACATCTCAAGATTAGTTGGAGTGTTTATTAAGAATACATTGCCAAACACTGTATGGAAATTTAGACAATGTGGGCTTGTAAATGTAGATGATACAACAGGGTCTGGAACCCACTGGGCTGTACATGTTACAAAAAACTGAGTAAAATCTATTACTTTGACTCATACAGATATTTATTCCCACCTGAACAATTGTCTTACTCCAACAAATTTGTGGATATCTCTGCCTAATGTTGCTCCTACCAAAAGTGTAAAAACAAGCAGCATGCACATCACTGCGTCAACTGAGAATTAGATGTGAAATCGTATACTCCAACTTTAAAGAAAATATTACGCCGTATTTACTTTCCCCCAATCCTTCCAAGCAAGGGGGAATGTGGTATTCCATTGACTGGTCTCCAGAAAAAGAAAAAGAGCCATTCTGTATTTCACTACGTCTAAGAAGTGATAAAGTTGTGGAAATACCCCCCGTCTCATATACACTGACCATCCAGAGAATTATGACAAGCTATGTAAATAGCTGGTACGTCCACCTTTGTCACAGATAACAGCGTTCCCAAGTCGTGGCATGGAAGAAATGAGGCCTTCGTAGATCGCTGGAAGGAGCTGGCATTACATCTGCACACGCAAGTCACCTAATTCCCGTAAATTCCAGGGGAGGGGAGCCGATGGGCTCTGACGCCACGTTCAATCACATCCCAGATGTGTTCGATGGGGTTCATATGTGGCAAGTTGAGGGAATATTACATCAATTGGAATTCGTCACTTTGTTCCTCGAACCACTCCATCACACTCCTAGCCTTGTGACATGGTTCATTATCTTGTTGAAAAATGCCACTGCTGTAGGGAGCCATGATCATCAAGGGTTGTACGTGGTCTGCAACCAGTGTACGATACTCCTTGGCCATCATGGTGTCTTGCACGAGCTCCACTGGACCCATGGATGCCCACGCGACTGTTCCTCAGAGCATGATGGAGCTGCCGCCAGCTTGTCTCTGTCCTGCATTACAGATGTCAAGGAGCTGTTATCCTGGAAGACGACGGATTAGCGCCCTCCCATAGGCATGATGAAGAAGGTATTGGGATTAATTAAACCATGCAAAGCTCTGCCACTGCGTCAACGTTCAGTGTCGATGGTCACATGCCCAATGCAGTCGTAGTTGCCAATCTGCGGACTGTTCCCTACAGTGGGACCAGCAACCCCATTCATCTCACAGCAGCTCTACAGACATTAGATCATCACAAATTGAATATTGGGGACCAGGCTGGAATCCCCACAGTTGTCGCTTTGCTCAAATCATGTAGAATAGTAAAATGTGCCAAGATTGGGAAATGCGTTTCCACCACACTAAATGCTGGAATGGTGTTCCAATGGCTTGTGAAGGTATGACGACATCGCACCAAAACTTTGATCACATAGACACAGTCAGTTGCATCAAAAGATGTGAGAAGATGTTGTGGGTGCATGACATTTACAGGAATTCACCTATTTAAAAATTCAAATCGTACGACAGTCCAGTATTATCTGACATGTGCCTTCAGGGTCAGAGGCGGTGTTCTGAATACACATTCACAGAATTCCAATGGCCATCATGTGATGGAAGTGTGTCATCACTTCTCACTCACAAGATAACACAGTAGAAGATCTAATGGAGCTGATAGGCACTTCAGATGGTAGTGGAGGGCTCGGAATTTGGGAACCACAACCTTTAACAGGCGAATTTCATGACTGTAAGTATACGTTTTCCAAACACACTGAAGCGCCAAAGAAACTGGTGTAGGCTTGCGTATTCAAATACAGAGATATGTAAACAGGCAGAATACGGCACTGCAGCAGGAGACGCCTATATAAAACAAAAATTGTCTGGCGCAGTTTTTAGATCGGTTACCGCTGCTACAATGGCAGCTTATCAAGATTTAAACGAGTTTGAACATGGTGTTGTAGTCGGTGCACTCGCGATGGGACACAGCATCTCCAAGGTAGCGATGAAGTGGCCCTTTTCCCGTACGACCATTTCACGAGTGTACCGCGAATGTTAGCAGTACGGTTAAACATCAAACCTCCGACATCACTACGGCCAGAGAAAGATCCTGCAAGAACGGAATGAACGACGACTGAAGAGAATCGTTCAACGTGACAGAAGAGTAAGCCTTCCGCAGATAGCTGCAGATTTCAATGTTGGGCCATCAACAAGGGTCAGCGTGCGAACCATTCAACGAAACATCATCGACATGGGCTTTCGAAGCTGAAGGCCCACTCGTGTATCCTTGATGACTGCACGACACAAAGCTTTACGCCTCCCCTGGGCCCGTCAACACTGACGTTGGACTGTTTAAGACTGGAAACATGTTGCCTGGTCGGATGAGTCTCGTTTAAAATTCTATCGAGCTGGTGGACGTGTACAGGTATGGGACAACCTCATGAATCCATGGACCCTGCATGTCAGCAGAGGACTGTTCAAGCTTGTGGAGGCTCTGTAATGATGTGGAGAGTGTTATTGGTCAAGAGAGAAAAGGGGAATGCCATTTCCCACCATTTTAATGTCTTCATATTGCACTGGAGAGAAGAGTGGGAGGAGAGCTGCGAGTGTGGTGGGAAAGATGGGGTGAGTGGGAGGGTGGCCTTCATTTTTATGTCATGAATGATCAATGATCAATGTCATGATCCATTGGCGCAATAACAGGTTACATCCTGATCTTGAGTGTAACACACAAAAATGCCTCACAGGCATGGGAGGTGTATCAGTGTACATCTTAACCTTAAATGTACCACAGAAGAGGTGTGGGCAGAGAGGGAAATTCCCCAGAAGCATGGGTGTGAATTGAGATAAGATCAATAATTGTTTTTGTACTCTCATAGCTCCACAACTGTCATATCGGACATAGGTCTGACGATGTTGGTGACCATGGTACTATCTCAGAATCAGCCTGACAGATCGTAGAAGGATGAGCCATGTGTGGGCAAGCATTATCCTGCTGAAAAATGGCACCGCTGTGTTATTGCATGAGAGTTAACAAAAAAATGGTTCAAATGGCTCTGAGCACTATGGGACTTAACTTCTGAGGTCATCAGTCCCCTAGAACTTAGAACTACTTAAACCTAACGAACCTAAGGACAGCACACACATCCATGCCCGAGGCAGGATTCCAACCTGCGACCGTAGCGGTCGCGCGGTTCCAGACTGTAGCGCCTAGAACCGCTCGGCCACCTCGGCCGGCGAGAGATAACACATGAGGTTGCAAGATATCTGTGATGTACCGTTATGTTGTCATACTTCCCTCAGTTAGTATCGGCCGTGACATGAAGTCATACCCCATGGTTCCCCACATCATAATGCTAGAAACAACACCACAGTTCCTCCTCAAAACATTGGAAGGATATGGCCTGTCACCGGGCCGCCACCATACAGAAAGATGGTCACCCGATATAGAACAGTACCGTGATTTGTTGCTGAACACAATACAGTGCCATCAACACGAGCCCAATCACGGCACCACTCCTAACGCAACCGTTTCTGGTGCGGTATTAACGGAAGTCTATGTATGGGATGTTGTTGGTCTCTGACCAACGATGCAGCATAACGCCGAGTGTTCCCAGACGACAGAAGCAGATGAGAAGAGTTTACAATGTGCTTGGTACGCAGTGCAACGATCGTCCCTTGTGGTAGTCAGATGTGATAGACGTGAACCTTGACGACGACGACTATGACGCCTTCATGTTCCCATACAGTCCAGCATCAGGCCACTGTTACATCCGAATGCACCACAAATCTAATTATTGTGAGATTCGACCAACTGGCCAAGTTCAAAAATTGTTCAAATGGCTCTGAGCACTATAGGACTTAACTGCTGAGGTCATCAGTCCCCTAGAACTTAGAACTACTTAAACCTAACTAACCTAAGGACATCACACACATCCATGCCCGAGGCAGGATTCGAACCTGCGACCGTAGCGGTCACGCGGTTCCAGACTGAAGCGCCTGGAACCGCAAGGCCACACCGGCCGGCCCAACTGGCCAAGTGCAGCCCCTCAATAAGGCCCCTTCCAAACTCTAGAAGATACTTATAATGCTACCTCATACGATTACACCGTATCTCTGTGTCCTTCAGTGATCAGTGAACATATGACATTGTTCACGCCACTTATATACAATACCAGGCTTGGTAACAACACAAAACATGAAAACAACAGTAATGGACTCTGTTTGGCATTCTACCTGTCGAATCATTTACATACCCGCTGATGGTGTGTTTATGTACGAAGTTACAGAGATCTGTGACCATCACGTTTTTGTGAGGCAGTGCGTTGTTGTAATTTAATTCATTCTTCATATGTGAAGCAGGGTTAGCCACTGAAATAATTCTCCTCTCTTCTGTGAAAAGACTTTTAAAGCCATAGAGCGGATTCGATCGTATAAACATCGCTGACTGTAGATAAGTTTTGACATTAGATCAGAAACTGAGCTATTTTCAGGGCTCATCTCTATTGTATAACGCTAAAAGTGGAGCCACCGAAGCAGGTTCAGGTTTGATCTGAGGTAACACGTAACATGCTTGGCAACACAGCTGAAATTGGCTAGCGGCACGATTGTTGCGCTTCGACCGCAGGTATTTACTGTACATCATAGATACACAGTATTTATTATCGAAGGTGTGCTGTAACGATGGAAGCAAGTAAATAGAAAAAAGTGCGATCCTCAAACATCTCTCAATACGAGAAAGATTTGCTGCTGAAAATTGTGTTGGGACGGTATAAAGATATAATCGTTGGAAAAAAAATAACAGTTACTGCTGCCAACATGGTAAGCACATGGAGAGAACTTGATGTTGACTTTCCTTCTCGTAACATCGGGACTGATCGTGACTGGAAGCGTCTGAAAATGTGAATGTTAAGAAAAGGACCAAGAAAGCATTTTCGAATGGCAACGTATAATTTCAAGACGTAATTATAATTATTATATTTCATTTTTTACGTGTGTGGTATGCAAACTGGACCAAAATTAGTGTCGAAACTCTTAAAGGCTGAAGTGTATGAAACTGGAGGTGGTATTTTCGTGAGGTTTAGTGTTACAGAAAGTGGACCAAAGCTAACTGCAACCCTGATGCCATAATTTTTTCCTATTTCCAGCCTCTACGATGGCGATGCAGATTTCCATTCTGAAGTTATATGCAGTGGTTTAACATTTTCATGCGATATCATTAATTTTTTCGGGCAAATTTGCTGCATAAAAGACAGTTTGTAATGTTATTCGTTACGTTCTGTTTCTGATACAGATTCAGTTCATGCAAAACACCAGCAAAAGAACAAACAGCTGTAACTTTAAACGAAAATATTACTGTTGTTGTTGTTAATGAAAATGTAACCGAAGGAGGGAATGTTTACGTTGAGCTGGTAAGAACGGTAATTCACTAAACTAATGTAATAACTTTGCTGTGACAGCACAACATCACGTATTTTGCACTGAAAACAACCTCTAATTACAGGCAGATGCCCAATAAGCAAGCCAGGATTCTGTTATAGTGCCAGAATCTTGTCCTAGAAACAAAATAATAGAAAGTGTTATTTATAAGAAATACCTGTTTTTCAATAGAAAATTAGAATGCGTCGAGCATGAACATATACTCAAAGTACAGTGCTTGCTCGCAGAACGTGAAATAAGAATGGAAATCCTCAAAATAGATGAAGAAATTAAAGTGTTGGAGTTTAAAGAAATGAAAAGATAATCAGACTTTTAATCTGACATATTGTAAATTTCTTTCAATCTTGTCACTTTTTTTATAAATACCTTGTTAATAAATTTCATACTCATTGCATTGCGACTGCTGTTACCTTAATTTTCTGTTGGTACGTAACACAATGGAATTCGTGAACAGATTTTAATCCAGAAGTTACATCTTGTGTTTTGTATACATTTTAATACGCTCTGATTAACTTTTTGAGATGAATTTGTTGCGTAAAATGTAGTTTACAATATTATTCTTGGTGTTCTAGTTCAGATATAGAATTCAATGACCAGGAGACAGAAAAGTAAGTAGAACTAAAACAAAGGAAAAGAACGTCTTACACTTTCAAGCTGATGCTTTGTTCGTTCATTCCTATTTTTTAACTTCTTACATAAATACGTTATTAACAAACGCCGCCCCCACTGCATTATGATCCCTGTTGGCTTCGGATTCTGCAAGTACTGGAATTTCTGCATACACTCTTCTCCCAGAAAATACATACTGATCAGTTTCAAGCTGTTCCTCTGACGCATTGACAGCCATATTGTGCAAGACAATTGCTGCAACTGTTATAAGTGCTGCACGATTTACTTTCATAATGAATCATAAACTCAAACAGGGAAATCGTGTTATTACTACTCCAGACGGCGGGTAGCCGAGAGCGCTAATGCGCTGCTTCCTGCACTCGGGTAGGCGCGCTGGCCCCAGATCGACTCCGCCCGGCGGATTAACGACGAGAGCCGGTATGCTGGCCAGCCTGGATGTGTTTTTAGGCGGTTTTTCCACATCCTGCTGGGTGAATACCGGGTTGGTCCCCACGTTCCGTCTCAGTCACACGACTCGCAGACATTTGAAAACGTTCGTACTATTTCATGGCTTACACTAGAGGCAGGCAGCTGGGGTACACTATTTACGTCCCAGGGGGTTTGAGGTGGCGGCAGGAAGGGCATCTCGCCGCCCTTTGCAACTAACGCTGCCAAATCCGTCTTAACACGGCCAACCCCTCGTTGAAGCGGGACAAAGGCCGAAAGAAAGAAAAACTTTTTTTCAACAGCTGATCTAGTTTTCTTGTGGGCGCGATTATACATTCGCTCAGCTACCGTTTCTTCACGAAGCACCTGCGTCAGCAAATACATGCAGCACTGAGAGTCACTGTTCCCCAGAAGTATGCCTTCCGGAATTTCTCCCGTTTCCAACTGAGCATGTACACGTGAGTCTCCGACAATATTGCAGTCATGGTCAGATCCTGGCCATCTAGCCATGATATTTAAACATCGCAACTTAGTTCCTGTGATCAGTTGTAAGTTTAAAGAAAACCACCAGTATCTCAGCATTGTCGCCACCAGGTGGTTTGATGGTGATATAAGTGGAGTCAATAGCACCTAAAACGCAAGGAAAAGCTCTATTTGATAAAAATCACGCTGAGTGTTCCTAACGTCATTGTCATCCATTGGCATGTTGATAAATTCATCAATAAGACAATGCACGTCGATGCCTTATGGACATTTGTGCAAGCTGTTGCTATGGCTGCTTTAAACAGATCCCCAACCACTGTTTGAAAGGTTCCTGTGGCGAAAAATCTTAAGGTTAAGAGCAACATGGGCAATGCAGTCAGTGGCTGGTTCATTTGGTTGGTTTCATCAGATAATCTCTGAGCCTTAACTGCTCTACAGTACTTTTGTCCAAACAAAATCTCAGCTTAAATGACTTGGTATTTAACTCCAAGAGTGGGTTCAACTGCTCTACAGTACTTTTGTCCAAACGAAATCTCAGCTTAAATGACTTGGTATTTAACTTCAAGAATGGGTTCACCCTCTCGCGGAATATGCGGGGAGCTCGCTTGATCTCCTTGTCGTCCTCTGTGGTCACATCTGAATGCTCAGATACGTGTAAAGAAGACGAAAGGAAACAATGTAATTCACATCGGACAGGGTTGTTGCTCAAAGAATATTGTCGGCAGTGGTCCAGAACGTTCGGAAAACGGAGAGAGTGGTATGGTTTCAGCTGTATTGAATAGAATGCCATGGTAATGTTGTCATAATTAACTTTACGGCCTATAAAACAGAGAAAGTAGTCACAACGGAAAAAAAGTTCCAAGAATTGACGTGGGTTCGAACTTGCGATCTCCTCTATTACACCCCCCAACTCAACCGTTGATCCACCGAGTCGCATGGTTGGTTGGTTCGGGGAAGGAGACCAGACAGCGAGGTCATCGGTCTCATCGGATTAGGGAAGGACGGGGAAGGAAGTCGGCCGTACCCTTTGAAAGGAACCATCCCGGCATTTGCCTGGAGCGATTTAGGGAAATCACGGAAAACCTAAATCAGGATGGCCGGACGCGGGATTGAACCGTCGTCCTCCCGAATGCGAGTCCAGTGTCTAACCACTGCGCCACCTTGCTCGGTCCAAGTCGCATGAAACGCTGCTCTGTGGTTAGGTTATTTACAAAATCAACGCATGCGGAATTCTCATAGCAGTTTAACGACGTGTTCGCTAGTTAACAAATTAATACGAATTGCATAGCTACTGCTACTCGAGCCGAGACAGAGCATGTATTAGAGATGTTGCATCGTTGTTGGCTGCTGTTAAAATTCCAATACTCAAATGTTCACTGTAAATATTTAGAATTTTCCTTTCTTACACTGCTGGTAAGTGTCTATAAAATACTACTGAACTAATCACATAAATTATGAGTCATCTCCCAAGAGCCAGTATGGTTCAAATGGCTCTGAGCACTATGGGACTCAACATCTTAGATCATAAGTCCTCTAGAACTTAGAACTACTTAAACCTAACGAACCTAAGGACATCACACACACCCATTCCCGAGGCAGGATTCGAACCTGCGACCGTAGCAGTCCCGCGGTTCCGGACTGCAGCGCCAGAACCGCGCGGCCACCGCGGCCGGCTGGAGCCGGTATGAAATTGATCACTACCTACCCACGATAGCCGGTAATTTCCTTAACCTAAGCTCCCAGATCGAAGAAAAAGTATTTCGAGCATCAGCAGCGTGGGAGTGCGTAGTCACACATTTCCTTACGACTTTTTGTGATAATAACAACCTTTTTATATCAGCTGGTATCTGTTAAAAACAAAAGCGATGGATTTCAATGCCACTACAATATAACCTGACGATTAGAGCTGAACCTGACATTTGCGAAGCGAATTTTCGCCAGTCAAATATGATCCGACTTCACGGCGATATAATCTGGGAATAACGTTTATACAACGCAAATTTCCAGGTTAAGCGTGATACGACGCCAATTTCCACCTTAACAGAAGGTTAAATGCTTTATACAATGAAACGATAAAGAAACCGGTATATGCATGGACATTCAAGTACAGAGAGATGTAAACATGCAGAATACGGCGCTGCGGTCGGCAACGCTTATATATAACAAGTGTCTGGCGCAGTTGTTAGATTATTTACTGCTACTACAACGGCAGTTTATCAAGATTTCAAATGGCGCTGAGCACTATGGGACTTAACTTCTGATGTCATCAGTCCCCTAGAACTTAGAACTACTTAAATCTAACTAACCTAAGGACATCACACACATCCATGCCCGAGGAAGGATTCGAACCTGCGACCGTAGCGATCGCGCGGTTCCAGACTGTAGCGCCTAGAACCGCTCGGCCACTCCGGCCGGCTATCTAGATTTAACTGAGTTTGAACGTGATGTTACAGTCGGCGCGCGAGCGATGGGACACAGCATGGCCGAGGTAGCAAAGAAGTGGGGATTCTTCCGTACGACCTTTCCACGAGTGTATCGTGAATATCACGAATCCGGTAAAACATCAAGTCTGCGTCATCGCTGCGGTCAGTGTGGTGTCACCGCCAGACACCACACTTGCTAGGTGGTAGCTTAAATCGGCCGCGGTCCATTAGTACATGTCGGACCCGCGTGTCGCCACTGTCAGTACTTGCAGACCTAACGCCACCACATGGCAGGTCTAGAAAGACGGACTAGCACTCGCAACAGTTGTACGGACGACATTGCTAGCGACTAGACGTACGAAGCCTTCCTCTCATTTGCCGAGAGACAGTTAGAATAGCCTTCAGCTAAGTTAATGGCTACGACCTAGCAAGGCGCCATTTGTAACATTGCATGTATCTTAATGAGTCTCACTTGTATCATCAAGATTGCTGTATACCAAAGGATGCATAAAAGTTAAGTGTTCTAGTAGCTACGTTCTTTTCTTTATCGCATTCACTAATTATCCCGTTCCAGAAATCACGCCAGTCGGCGTGTGTGTACGCGTGCCTTTCTATCGGCTACCCGTCACTGTGGACTGGCTGCCTTGTCAGTCCACAAGTCAGAAAAGATCCTGCAGTGACATGACCAACGACGACTAAAAAGAATCGTTCAATGTGACGGAAGAGCAACCCTTCCTCAAACTGATAGAGAACTTCAATTCTGGGCCATCAACAAGTGTCAGCGTACGAACCATTCAACGAAACATCATCGATATGGGCTTCCGGAGCCGAAGGCCCACTCGTGTACCCTTGATGACTGCTCGACACAAAGCTTTACGCCTCCCCTGGGCCCGTCAACACCAACATTGGACTGTCGATGACTGGAAACATGTTGTCTGGTCGGATGAGTCTCGTTTCAAATTGTATCGAGTGGATGGACGTGTTCGGCTACAGGGACAATCTCATGAATCCATGGACTCTGCATGTCAGCAAGGGACTGTTCAAGCTGGTGGAGGTTCTGTAATGGTGTGGGGCGTGTGAGGACGAAGTGATATGGGACCCTGATACGTTTAGATATGACTCTGACAGGTGACACGTACGTAAGCATCCTGTCTGATCACCTGCATCCATTCGTATTGTGCATTCCGATGGACTTGGCAATTCAGCAGGACAATACGAGCCCCTACACTTCCAGAATTGCTACAGAGTGGCTCCAGGAACACTCTTATGAGTTTAAATACTTCCTCTGGCCACCTAACTCCTCAGACATGAACATTATTGAACATACATGGGATGCCTTGCGACGCGGTGTTCAGAAGAGATTTCCATCCCCTCGTACTCTTG
This sequence comes from Schistocerca cancellata, assembly GCF_023864275.1. Taxonomy (NCBI): domain Eukaryota; kingdom Metazoa; phylum Arthropoda; class Insecta; order Orthoptera; family Acrididae; genus Schistocerca; species Schistocerca cancellata. The sequence goes on from NC_064629.1 coordinate 199,372,847, forward strand.
CGAATTTATCGACAGCCCTGCAGGATTCATGGTGTCAGTTACCTCCAACACTACTTCAGATATTAGTGGAGTTCATGCCACGTCTTGTTGCGGCATTTCTGAGTGCTCGTCGGGACCCTACACAATATTAAGCATGTGTACCAGTTTCTTTGGTTTTTGAGTTTACAATCGTCCCATACGGTTTTAAAACATTCTAAGACAAAGCCTTACACGTTTTATTAAAATTATGAAAAGTTCATTTATGCACTGATGTCATTAAAAACTGTTCGTTTCCTTTTAAAGTAAAGAGGAATGGAAGAGATGAAAATGAAATGAAGAATCTCACTACTCTTAACATCACAGATCCGATTAAGATGCGAAAGGTAAGATTTAGTTGGCTGAGGTATGAGGGTAGCAATGGAGAGAGATGGCATGAGTGGGGGGTGTACTGCGCAACGCAATGGTAGGAAAATGTGGGATCTGAAGTAGCGGTAAATATGGTGTAAATCAGCATGTCATTGGTAAGACGGAAAAGAGAAAGATGTAGGAAGAGTTCCTTGGTGCGGTGAAACAAAAATTAGGGAGGAATGCGTCAGATCTGACAGGACGAATAAATGTAAGGAGAAAAATGATTGTTTGGAAGAAGGAATTTGTCGAAGTTGTGTAGGAGTGGACATGGAGTGTATGTACATGTTGAGCCGGCTTAGCAGAAAGTGTACTAGTGTTCTCGAAGTTGAGAGAACTTTTTAATCACTGACATGAATATATTTTTAGATTGTCGTAAACCTTGAGTAATAGACAGTACAATACTGAATAACCAATTTAGAAACACTTCTCTTGTGAAGCACAGTAATATTCCAAGTTATCTTGACAGTGATGAAGAATCCTAAGTTACTTATTATCAAAAGTACAAAAAACTTTAGGGGAACAATACCGATCCAAGATCATTCGACGCCTGACTGTGATTCGCAGAGACTAGTCAGAACAAGGTATAAGCTGAACAAATACCTTTTAACAACACTACAGGTAAGCTCAAAGGACTGTAGTAAGCTAGGAAGAATATCCAAGCTCGAGTGTAACGAAGAAACTCTTATAATGCTGAATGTGTTTTTCGTTTTCTTTTGTTATATCTGTGCAAGGTACAAACCTTCAGTCACTCAATACTAATATAACTGCCAGTATCGCTCGGTAATTATATGGTTTTCGATGTTATTTCCTATTATCTGGTATTTTCTGTTAAGTCGGATGGGACAGGTTTAGGTACTTCTACATCTACACACATCTACATATATACTCCGCTGGCCACAAAGCGGTGTGTGGCGGAGGGCACAATTCGCGCCAAAGTCATATTTCCCCCTCCCTCCCCCCCCCCCCCCCGCCCCCTGTTCCACTCGCGGATCGCTCTTATTTCCCTTATCTTTGAATGATGATCATTACGCGATCTGAAAGTTGATGGTAATAATATATGCTCTCCATCCTCGGTGAAGATTGGATTTCGGAATTTAGAGAGCAGCCCCTTCTGTTTAGCGCGTCGTATATCTGCAAGTGTGTCCCACTTCAAACTTTCTATGAGATTTGTAACGCTCTCGCGATGGCTAAATGTACCAGTCACGAATCAGACCCAACTGGTAAGGGTTCCATACAGACGAACAATACTCTAAGACTGGACAAGCTAACGTATTGTAAGCTATTTCCTTTGCTGAAGGACTGCATCGCTTCAGGATTCTACCAGTAAACCGCAATCTAGAGTTCGCCTTACCCGTTACTTGTGTAATCTGATCATTCCAAGTCGATCAAGTCAGCAAATCAAGAAGTCCATGCCGTCATGCGGACTACGACCGCTCCCTCACGTGAGTAGTTGGCAGACCACGCCTTGCTTGCTACGTTATCTTTGACTCCCGTAACGCCATCTGGGTTCAGAACTTGGCGAAATTACTTTTTGGACGTTTGCAGTAAACGCAGCAGTTTTCAGGAATATGGGAGTGTAGTGCCAAGGGAGGCCTCTTGGAACCTATAATATACCGTTGCATAGACTGCGTCATCGTTTCATCTCAAAAATTTGTGTATTATATAACAAATAGGTAAGTGTATTACACCACGTAATACACAACTAAGGGAGTCCTGATGTATGGATCGACGTTTTGGACTTTTATTAAGGGATTGAACAGCCCGATCAAGATGTTCCCCCTGATTCTCCACTGGATTAAAATCCGAGGAATATGGTGGCCAAGGGAATACGATAAACTCATCCTGTTGCTCTTAGAAACACGCATGGAAAAACAGAGTTCATGTAGGGTTGGCCATAGTTCCTACGGATAGGTACATACTTGTGTTGATTCATCGTGCCTTCCAGAATGACGATATCATTCAAGGGGATGCCATGAAAACATTCCCCAGATCATAACGCTCCCTCCGCCATCCTGGTCCCTTCCGACGAATGTTACAGAATGCTTGCTTTGAGTTTTACGTCGTACACGCCAACGGCCATCTTTCCGATGGCGCATAAAACGTGGTTCATTTGAAAAGACCACCTGTCGCCGCTCCGTGGATGTCCAGCTGGTGTACTGGAGTGCAAACTCCAACATTCGTCGCCGATGAACGGTCGTTGAGTAGAGACTGTGCATCAGGGCTCTTAGTTGTTCAACAATTGCACAGTTATTCGCCTGTACTCATCTCCGCAGCAGTCGTTCACCCTGCCTTCTACGGCCCCTTGATGCACCACAGTTGCCTCTGCGCCGCTTGTGGATAGCGGCAGTTTGCCATGCACGGAATATTTTAACCACGGTGGCACGCGAACTATTTACAAACTTAGCCGTTTCGGGAATGATCCCACCCTTGGACCAAAAGCCAATGATTATGCCCATTTGGTCGTCAGATAAATCGCTCCGTTTCTGCACTACGCGTCCTCCAGACACGCTTTATATACAGGGTGTTACAAAAAGGTACGGCCAAACTTTCAGGAAACATTCCTCACACACAAAGAAAGAAAATATGTCATGTGGACAAGTGTCCGGAAACGCTTACTTTCCATGTTAGAACTCATTTTATTACTTCTCTTCAAATCACATTAATCATGGAATGGAAACACACAGCAACAGAACGTACCAGCGTGACTTCAAACACTTTGTTACAGGAAATGTTCAAAATGTCCTCCGTTAGCGAGGATACATGCATCCACCCTCCGTCGCATGGAATCCCTGATGCGCTGATGCAGCCCTGGAGAATGGCGTATTGTATCACAGCCGTCCACAATACGAGCACGAAGAGTCTCTACATTTGGTACCGGGGTTGCGTAGACAAGAGCTTTCAAATGCCCCCATAAATGAAAGTCAAGAGGGTTGAGGTCAGGAGAGCGTGGAGGCCATGGAATTGGTCCGCCTCTACCAATCCATCGGTCACCGAATCTGTTGCTGAGATGCGTACGAACACTTCGACTGAAATGTGCAGCAGCTCCATCGTGCATGAACCACATGTTGTGTCGTACTTGTAAAGGCACATGTTCTAGCAGTACAGGTAGAGTAGTATCCCGTATGAAATCATGGCGGTGAATCGAGGAAGTACAGTACATACTGACGAAACTAAAATGAGCTCCAACATGGAAATTAAGCGTTTCTAGACACATGTCCACATAACATATTTTCTTTATTTGTGTGTGAGGAATGTTTCCTGAAAGTTTGGCCGTACCTTTTTGTAACACCCTGTACACTCCACTGCTAATGTTGTCACCTGCCATCCATGAGTGGCTATTGCACGTTGACATCGAACGCAGGTGGTGGTCACATTAATGTGACTGGACTGTGTATTTGATGTGGCATCTCTTAGCTGCCTCACGCTGTATAGATTCCCCTTAATGTCCAGAAGAGACCAAAATGTCAATACATACATCGGGACTATGCCTCCTTTAGTTTTATATTACGCGATTGAGTACATGTATCCACATCTGATGTAATATACATAACATTTTGAGATGAAATACATGCCACTGCATACTATGGGCTCCAAGGGGCCTCCCTTAATACTACACATTATCCTTGTCAAAAGGGGAGAAGTGCCGGCATTCGAGGTGATGTAGCTTTGATGTATATTATCTTTAAATTTACGTGACCTTACTCAAGTTATTACGTAGCTCAGGCTACGCTGTAGGTGTTTCGTAGGTGCCACGTGTTGGAATTGGGCCGTGGTCCTATTCCTTTGAGTACATTACACAAGGTACGGTCATCGCTGTGAATCTTTTCATTTGATCGTCCTTCAGTAAACTTCTGGATGCCAAAATATGTTTTAGAAAATATTGACACTGTCTGTGAACAACAGAACGATGAAAAGAATTACGAATCAGGCAAAGTGTATTGGAACTTGTCCTCCCTCTAATCTGCTAATGACCCTGCAAATAGTTTGCACGATAAATGGTGTCATTACGTCAGTGGCGAACTAATGGGAGTGAGTCGGAGTGGGGGAAAATGATGACCTGCTCTTGCCCTCTGGTCCTCTAGGAGGGGGGTGGAGGGGAGGGGACTAGCGGATCCAAGTCTCGATGCCCAATAAGAGGCAGTTAGAAGTTCGAGCCCCCATAAGTATGGAAAATACAATATAAACCTACTTACATATTATCAGACTATATCATTTTCGTATGGGAATGTTCAGAATTTTTAGAAGTTTTGTAAAACCCTACATGAAACATAGCAACTGTTGATTGATAACCAGTTGTCTGCTAGATGCAATTATATTATATGAAACGTTTATTTTATACCTATGCCATCAACACGAGTGTACCACAAGTACAGTATAAAAATACGTGCATAAGAGCAGTTAAGAGCTTACCAGCGACTTATTAATTTTTAATTAATTCATTACATCCTAAAATTACTTTTTCAAAGGTTATATATAGTTACTATGTAGTTTATTTTATGAATTTTAAAATCCAACTAGATAATTTGGAGCATAGTCATTTCGATTCATGCAACGGTTTTTACCGACTGTAGACATCAATATTAACACTATGGTCATCTAGAGTTTACACGACAGAACTGTAGAAAAACGTTTTGTAACTTTTTTTTCTGCTGAACACACCCAATATCGCTTACATTTGTATTTAGTTACGTTAGTTGCGTTCAGTGCCTTAAATGGATGTACTCCGCTTGCCGTATGACGGCTTCGTCGCGGAACAAATAACAGATCCGAGCAACAGAGAAATTATGTGATGATTTCTTTATCAAAAGGAACAGCATACCTGTTAAAGAATAGCAATGAGGGCAGTCAGCCTGAAACTTAGACTCGCAAAATTACGTTATAACTTGTAACTTGTTAGATCAACTGAATGTAGTAACCACTGCGGGATCTGTCTTAGCCTCCCATTTGAAACTCTAGCTGAATTCCCTTCAGATGGAGAAATCCCAAACATTCTGCTGTCTCATGCGCCCCAGAATACTTTTAGTTTCGTTCGAACTTCATTCCATTCTTCATGAAGCTCGATTAGGAATACTGCACAATTAATGTAATTTTTTCTTCGACATTTGTTGTGGCGAGTTAAGCGAGTTTAATCAGTGAGTCTAATCGTATTACTGTGTATCTAAGGAGAACCCAAGAAGTAAGTATCTATATTTCTAATTAGGTTATTACTATCTAGACATATTCTGGTACAAGCTATCAAGTTCAAAAATGCATGGACACCTGAAGTTTTACAATCCTCTGCATGCATTACATTTTTTCTTCGCACAGTCTTAGCAATTAATGCTTTGATAATATCGAAATGTGATACAAATGATAGAATCATGATATTTAACAAACACATAATGATTTATCAAGTAGTAAAATGAAAATAACTTTTTTATTCACAGAATTTTTTTCAGCCGCAAGATAAAAGCTATACACAACATTCCATTGGAAGTGACCATGCAGTTATGACACGACGTTACGTATCTACTCTCTACTACGAGACTACGGGATACACAGAGAGAAAAAAAATACTGTTAACAGATATTAGGCCATTAACTGTCACCGAAATAATCTCCCGATACTTTTTTACAGTAAAAAATTCATCCTTCTGGTTCTCGGAAAAGAGAACTAACGAAAGCAACGACTGAAGAGGTTAAGTCACTCGCTCAGTCTTTAACTAAATATCTTTCCACTCGTGGAGAAAATAAAGATAGCGAAGGAAAGAGTTATCAGACTGTTGAATCTGGGTTCGGCGTACTGGTAGTTATCGATGTTTGAGAATACAAACACAGGTGGACAGCCTACTGTATGTAATTTTAATGAAGACTTGAACGGAAGCGACACTGAAAAAAATAGAAGATGAAGATAGTGATGATGAGAAAATTACTCACAATGAAAATATTTATGATGCGCCTGACTTCGACTCCTCTTGATCGAAGGATGCTGCCCATTGGCCAATACCTGTTCCAGAACATATCAGAACTGTGATTATTGAGAAGGGTAGTGAAGCATATGAAAACAAGGAGGGACCTTTAAAATCTGTAGAAAAACCAATTGAACACACTAAGGGAAGACGGCGTTGTTTAACTTCGTCACCGTTATATTCACATTTGAACGAGACCAAATATGTAAAGAAACTGTATTGTTTCTGGTGCCGATTATTTGCCTCCGAGGGCGGTACCAAAAAAAAAAAAAAAAAAAAAATTCTGGCTTCTTACAGTGCTGGAAATTCAAGCTCAAGATCAATGCATGAATGATGGATGGCCTAAATATGTATCAGATTTGGAAACATGGAAAACATTATGAGCTTGAAACTTAATCATTCCACTGACACAGACAATCAGAAGATTGTTAATGACAAGACCAAGATATGGAGGAAAATTTCAAATCACCTTTTAGACACTACACTATTTTTAGTCCAGCAAAACATTGCTTTCCGCTATCATCGTGAAGACGTTTCATAGGAGAACAGAGTAAGTTTCCTAGAACTGGCACTTCTGATTGCGAAATAAGATGTGCTGTGCTAAAGGCTAATTCGTATTGTAAGTTAATCACCTATATCTTTAAGTATGTTTACTGCAGTTACAGAGCTTAGAGTACACATATTACAAATACTTGTTCCTTTTGTCAGCCATTACTTCTGTATTATCCATTTTTTACAAAATGTACACTTCAAATGCAATAATTTCTAAGCAGACGAGAAGCTTCATTCAACTTCACCGTCCCGCTGCGCCGATGGGCTTAATACGTCACTGCTACACGTCACTGGATCAAGTTGGTTATTCCAGCTCTGTTGAGCCACTCTCGCAGCATCAAATGGTTCAAATGGCTCTGAGCACTATGGGACTTAACATCTATGGTCATCAGTCCCCTAGAACTTAGAACTACTCAAACCTAACTAACCTAAGGACAGCACACAACACCCAGCCATCACGAGGCAGAGAAAATCCCTGACCCCGCCTCGCAGCATCAGCAGATCTCTTATAGGTATCTGTGATCTACTCGTGGATGACGGTACAGTATTACGCTGCTATCATTGCTTTATCTGCATCACTCTGCAAATCTTCATTAAGTGCGTGACAGCTTTTCAGCAACACCGGCTCTAATTGGCTACAGTTTCAAATTGTGTGTTCTAAGCAATCTTCAGACACAAATTTTACAACTGTTTCGTAAGACGTTTTATCTCGAATTTTCCTTAGAAATCGTAGTTTACTAAGTTTATTGTGGACTAGCTAAAATTTCTCTCGAAGTTAAGGAATTACTCTGGAATATGTACACTAGTAAACTAAGCTAGCCCGCATCTCGTGGTCGTGCGGTAGCGTTCTCGCTTCCCACGCCCGGTTTCCCGGGTTCGATTCCCGGCGGGGTCAGGGATTTTCTCTGCCTCGTGATGGCTGGGTGTTGTGTGCTGTCCTTAGGTTAGTGAGGTTTAAGTAGTTCTAAGTTCTAGGGGACTGATGACGATAGATGTTAAGTCCCATAGTGCTCAGAGCCATTTTGAAACTAAGCTATTCTCTGAAGTTTTCGGTTACTTATGCAGATAATGGTGGGAGAAGGACAAGAAAATCACTGGATGCTGAGTATGATTCATAGAGTGTAAAGTTCAGAATTGTCGAAGCACGTGTCATTGTAGTGCTGCAACATAATCTATTATATTTTGCAATTCAGGTAGCAACTTTCATTGAGGCCTTGATAGATTTTCTTCGTGATCCATTTGTCATGCAGACTACATTTGTACTTCAGGCTACCTAACATTCTTCTGTACTACTGCCAAATCGTCATCTCCTCTCGCAGGTGGCCTGTATTTTCTCTAAATACTTAGATTTGTCCCAAATATCTCACTGGCATAAATATCTGGCAATATTCAACTCTCATTTGCGAATGTTATGCGAGTTTTACAGCTTTTAAATACCTCTTCAAACCACGGTAACGTCAATCATTAAAATCTTTAAGAGCACAGTCAGTGGTGTCATTTGGAATGTGTATTTGGAATCCCTATGCAGCGACATCCATCCTGACTGGACGAAAAATCGCGTAACGTACGAAAACAACGTGCTATGTTCCAGAAATGGCGCTAAAAACAGCAGTTTTGTGAAACAGCACACTTAATTCACGATGTTTTACGGTTAATCTACTCTGTCCAACGACTAGAGTCGATGTCGGATAAGCAAGTATGGAAGGTATGCAAAATAGCTGAACTTTATTGGACTCAGTTTCTCACCCACGAGTTTATTAGGTATAGGAACAGCTGGGAGTTAATGGATGCCAAGTACGGTTGACAGACTAGCTGTTCCAATAATTCCTACTTCAAATACCTAAACTGCAACTTCAAAGCACGTGTCTCTTTGACAGGATGAAAGGCGACGAACTTCATTTTACAACCCAGGACTAGTATTTTTTAAGCATTTAGCGCAGACGACTTGTTTTGTATTGTCCACTTATTAATTAACCCCTTTTGAAGATAATCGGCGAGAAGAATTTCACTAAAGGTGTTACAAGTGGACGCTTTTACAGTGAAAGTCAGAAGCTTCCCGGTTATGAAAGAGAAGTCTTGGTAAGCTACAACAGGTATACGATTTGGAATAAAGCGGAGCTGTTTCACACTTGGTGTGCCGTCTAGCAGCGGAAGCCCAGATTCCTCTGTGGCGTCTCCCGGATATCCCGGTAGCAGATGGCTGGGACAGGATTTTCCCCCGGGATCCCATTACCCCCGGCAATGAAGCGTCACACACTCACCGCGGGTAGATACTAAATTTCTCTGCTCTCTCCTAATTGCGTCTCGTTTCCTACCCTAGTCAACGCTCCTCTTCTGAGGGCGGCCATGACAGGTCGGAATTTCTTATGTGTTAGTGACAGTTAGAATGCCTTCTTCTTGTTTTTCTTCTTCTTCTCCACTTCATGTATTAGGCGAACTGCCTATTACGGTATTCTATCTTTTGTGTACTCTTCCTGCATTTCTTCTTCCAGGGCCTTTCTCTACCCACACGATCTACACATTCCTTCCATATCCTTTCCTTTTCCGTTATTTTTTCATTCAGTTTATATATTCTTAAATCATTCCTTGTATCCTCATTTATTTTACAATTTTCTCGTGTACATCCTTCGCTTCTTCTTAGAAATCTCACTTTTTGAATCTGTATTCTAGTCTCTTGGTGTCTTTCTGTCACCCATACTTCAGTTCCATAAATAAGAATTCGTACTGCTGTGGTTATGTAAAACTTAATCTGGGTTTCTCCCCTGGCTTTTTTCTGGAAATTTTTTACGATCGTTCTACATAAGAAAAGAAATCTATGTAACTTTTGATCGACGCCAAGGTTATATTCGTATGTGATGTCGGATCCTAGATATTTAAAATGTTCAATTTGTTATGATTTTATTATTGTAAACTATTTTTTATCATTCTTGTTGTATGCTCTGAAATGCCATCTCAGTCATTTTATCTTCAGAGTGTTTTATGTTGTAAAAACGAAATGATAGTATGGCACTGTTGGCCGGGAGGCCCCCTCCGGGGAAGTTCGGCCGCCGTGTTGCAAGTCTTATTTCATGTGACGCACATTGGGTGACTTAACGCGCCGATGAGCATGAGATGATGACGAGGACAACACAACACCCAGTCGGAAATCGAACCCAGGCCCGCTACATGGTAGGCAAGCACGGTATCACTCAGCTAAGCAGGCGGATGTTTTATTTTGTAACCGAGTCTAACTGCAGACACCCCCATCTGAGGGTAATCTTCATTCTATGCAGTCAGTGTCCGGTCATCTGCATATGAATCTGCATTTAATATACATTCACGATCTAAAAATTCTAATTTTTATTCAACTAGAATGTGACAAATAACTGTCGCTCTTAACTGGCAGTGGACCTATGTAATCTCTCGGCAAAAACAAAAAAAGTCCATAAAATTGTCTTTCTGTTAAGTATCAGTTATCCAGAATCGAAATCAAAGAAAAAGTGGAAAAGTGAAATTACTGAAAATCTGTACACATAACCGTATTTGTGCAAATTGTGTACGTGACCGCATGTTTAACTGTTAACCTACAAGAGTACTCGGTTAGAAGTCATTTTAATTTATGGGCCACAACGAGTTTCGGAGACCTCCTCCACGTGATAATCAGGGTAAGCTATGTAGTTCGGCAGTATAGCTCCCATGAATACAATGTCGTTAGATATTCTGCAGTTTTGTCTTGTTTGTACTATGTGTAACATGGGGAGCTTCACATCAGAACTTTACACTTTTCAACGTACAATTGTCTGTTCATTCTGTGAGAGATTGAAGAATTACATATTCAACTCACTAATTTCATAGGTGGTAAACGTTGTAAATGTTACAGATATTATATTTGAGATAATGACTTTTAGTCAAACTTTGTGACTTTTAAACCATTGTTATTTATTGATATTAACGTCTCCTTACGCCTCAGCCTTCCAAAACATTTGACTGGCTGGTCTTTCCTGGAGTTTCCGACTGGGTCACAGAACTGATAGTCAAAGACATACCGTTCAGATAATATTACACCGGACAAGATATCTGATTATACCAATAGCTTTCATAGGATTATTTTGCAAAGTATGTACCGATGTCATCATAAAAGTGAGCGAAAACGGTAGCAAGTCACAGACGGCTGCAGGAATATGAAAAATAACTTAAAAAGTAACATTTTCATTTCTGGTGTTACATTTATGAAAGCTACTGTTTTCAGATTGTGAATGCTTGTTAACTACGAACTTCATTAAGGAACTAATCGTATTTTAGTCATGTATGTCTATTTGCGTGAACAGTTGTCCGTAAGAGTTTCGAAGGTGTATGTCTTCGTTACAAAAAGCAGAGGTATTATAGAGCAATACCGTGCAGGATATGAAGTAGTGATGTCCACTACACTCTTGGTTGCCTTCGGATGACGAGATATTTGTGTTACTTTGTAGAGTCTTTGTCAGCTGCGTTCGTAGCTGCAAGTGTTTACTGCCGGGAACGTCAGCAACCATGGGCGGCTTTTGTCTGCAGCTGAAGGCGTGCAGGAAATACACGGGCCAGTTGACGTTTGCGCCAACCACATTTGTAATCCTGTTTACACGACCTCAGATCATAACTAGAACTCTGTGAAACAAGACGCTCTCTCTTCTAAAGTACAAGTCACCCGCAGCCGTTAATCATCGTATGGAAATAAACTTCTGAAAGCACAAAAGTGGTACGGCGCTCGGAGTAAACTACTAACACAAAACCAGTTAAATTATGACTACGTTAAATGTACGTCTTCTTTACTTATGTTTCGGAACATCTAAGAGAAAACAGAATGAATAGAACAGCATCATACCATATATTTTTGTACATATTACGAGCCTGTTGCTAATGTTTTGGAATACGTCAGAGGTAATATTCTACTTTTAAAGCATCAGTGCGGGGGCTTTTACAAGGGGCAGAGCTTTTAAAAATTTGACCTCCAAAACTTTCAAGGCTACTTGAAATTTGCTGAGGATTTTACCGGTTAATTACAAGTGTTTTTCTTTTTTTAATATCTGTTTGGATGTTTAACCGACAAAAATAAAATGTACTACCAAGTTACCAAATGCATGGCGGCACTCATCTGTAAACGCAGCCAATATTTGCCCCTTTCTCTGTCTCATTTTACTGCGTCTGGAACTGTGTTAACGGATTATTTACCTCCATTACATTCACACAAACGACTGAGTAAATATGGACGCAATGAAAACTGGCGCCATTCAGTGATCCATTAGACGAATACTCAAAGAAGTACTTTATTTACGAAGCAAATTAACTGCAACTCTGGAGTTCGGCCCTGGGGAAGACAAACCAGAAACTGCGCTTTACTGGTAGAACAACCAGAAGACGCAACGGATATACTGCGGAAACTGCCCACACTATTCTTGTTAGTCCTTTCGTGGAGTACTGCTTGTGGCGCGGTATGGGACCCTTACCAGATAGGACTGACGGAGGACATCTAAAAAGTTCGAAGAAGGGCAGCTTTTTTTTGTATTATCTCGACGCACGGGAAAGAGTGTCACGGATATATATAGAAGCGGTGGAAATCATTAAAATAACGGAATTTTTCGTTGCAGCGAGATCTTTTCACGAAACATCAGTCACTAAAATCCCAAAATATTTCGTTGACTCCCAGATCATTGGGATAAATGACCATAGTGATAAAATAAGAGAAATCAGAGCTTGCACGAAAAGATTTACTTGTTAATTTTTTCCTGTGTTCTATTGTAGTGTGGAACTGTAGAGAAATAATGTGAATGGGGTTCTACGCACCAACTGCCAAATAATTAAGTTTTAGCTGCAGAGGAAGCATCCAGATGCAGATGTAAACGGTATAGTTCTTTCTAAAACATTGGAAAGAGCCTACTAAGAGCACTTCACTGACGTAGCACGTATGCAACTTACTTAAACAGTAGCAAGACAACATGTCCAGAAACCATTGTGCTACAGTAGGATAAGAAGCTCTACAAATTCTGCCTTAGAGTGCCCTATGAAAGCAAACAGGCAACTCTAGAACGGCTCGTTTGTTTCAATGTGCGACTGAAGTCTGTCAGTCTGTGCTCTGCTGTTAATAACTGTACAAGCGAATTGTCTGAGCGCTACCAACACTTTTAAAATGTATGGACAGTCGAAAGAAGATATACAGTTTTCGTTTGTGGCTGACATAGTGAAACTGTGAGAGCAGCGGTGCGGTTATATGTTCAAGGGTGTCATGATCATGCCAAGCCCACAAGCTCTTTCTTGCAAACATTATTCAAAAAAAATCAAGAAACTTAAAGTATTAGCAAATCAGTGCAGCTGGACATCGTCCATAATGCCTGATGGCCCCCAGACCGTTACAAGAGGTGATCGTCCGGTAAGAGAGTACATGGTTCCCACTACTTCAAGTGCGTGTGAGAGATACTTGCCCTTTGCTGTACTCTAAGAGGACAATGTGAAAAATTTTCGATGTGATAGAGAGGTGGCGTTCACATTAAAGAAAGTTTGTTTTATTACGTTGGTAAATGATGCTAAATATTGTAAATCAAATGAAAACTATATTTCCTGAGTAGTTTAGTTTATATGGCTAAGTAGTTGTATTGGGTTCTTCGCGCAGTTGGGTAGACTGGAATACCTTTTCGTCACAGAATTATTTGTCATCGACGCTTTATCGCTCACAGAATCGATGAAGGTTTATATGCAGTCTTCTCGTTCACTTTGAACAGTAGAACCTTCTCTTAAGGTTTCGAAATGGAAAGGTAGCCTCTGGAGCTGGTCAAGCTAGAACACAACGGTTCTGATGTGATAAAAGGCTGAGCACAGTAGGAGAATATTTATTGGTTCTCCTAGTTTACTTAAACATACACAGTTATACCGAAAATTTGTACTTTATTTTACATGAACATTAAAACAAATAATCCTTAAGACATTAAAGTTATGCAAATATTTTTTATAATGTCGACTGAGGTGCTGAACTTCGCAAATTTCCCTTTTTTTAACCATCAGGACCAGTAACCTTTAAAAAAACTTAAGATCATTCAAAATATTTAAAGGTTATTACTGGATTTCTAAATCACCCAAAATTCCGTTTTCTGTAAACATTAAAACCAATGACCCTAAAAAAGATTAAAATCATCTAAGGTATTTAGAATAATCACTGAAGCTAGAGATTGCCGAAGTTTCATTTTCTTTAAACATTAAAACGAATAACTTTAAAATAAATCAAAATCATCCAAGGTATTCGTTTTAAAACAATTAAGCTTAAGTTCAAAATCACTTTCGCTTTAGTGTACCATAACTGGCCATAGGGATACGGACATATGAATAACTTAACGCCAGTTCAACCAGTCCGGTGGTCAGAAAACCAACGTTAGGATAGTTACTAGAAAACCCTATAACAAAATTTAATTACAATTTAGAGAAGCATAACATGCGCTAATGCAGCCGCACACAAATCATGAGATATCAGTTACATCAGTACATGGTTCACTTTACTACAGTCCCAAGCTAAGAGCAAAAGCTGCAAGCGACAAATTATCACTATCAGTCATAACCAACTTTATGTTCACCCTGCCTCTTGAACATGAGATTTGGAATAATTCAGTTAAACGTAGCTCTGCAATCGCAGAAAATAACTAATGTCCCTTACAAGCAAATTTTGGCCAGTGGAACCCGAGAGCATGTATCCGCAATTAGGAAGTGCCCTCAACTTGACAACACTTCTCTAGAATATCTTGCACATGGTTCAACATGATTTCTACTATAGAAAGGCATCCGATTAGCCAGACATAACATGGAAATTTTCCGAACACTGCCAGGGTACAATTCCGTGACACTACAGTCAATGATAAGCCCAACCCGCTCTTCTGTGCTACGTCCAATGTGATGTGTCCCAGAAGAAACAGGAAAAATACTCCCGAGAATTGCTAACAGAAAACAGTATAATTTACAGTAGGATCCTGCACCCTACTGGAGTCGATCAGAGACAGAGGAATTACTGTTCCTGCCAAGGCGAATGACAGTTCAAATTCTAAACTGAATATCGACGCTGACCAAATTCAGTAGGAGTGCGAGCCAGAAATTCCGATGTGATGCGCTTCCCCACATCCGCCGACTAAACAGCAACCTCCGTGCCCGTGACCTGTCACTGAGACGACGCCGTAGCACTTGCCGCACTTACAGTCCACAACTAACATGCGCCCGGCTCTCGCTACATCGCGTACTCGGACGCTTGTCGTCCAGACCACCAATTCCATAAGGGTCGTCCTGCGCGCACTTGAAAACGCTATCCACGCCTGCCTGGCCTCTCTGACCACAGAACAAAATGATTCTAATGGCTCTGAGCACTATGGGACTTAACTGCTGAGGTCATCAGTCCCCTAGAACCTAGAACTACTTAAACCTAACTAAGCTAACGACATTACACACATCCATGCCCGAGGCAGGATTCGAACCTGCGACCGTATCGGTCACGCGGTTCCAGACTGTAGCGCCTAGAACCGCTCGGCCACACCGTCCGGCTGACCACAGAACAATTTTGACTTGCGTAAAGGCGCACTGCTGCCAGAAATCGATACGGTGGCATGTATGTATCGCAGAAGTGCAAACCGAAAACCATACTACCATATCAATCAGTTAAGAAATGGGAAACCGAAATCAAATGTGGCCCTACTTTTCTTGCAAAAAAAAAAATGGCTCTGAGCACTATGGGACTTAACATCTGAGGTCATCAGTCCCCTAGAACTTAGAACTACTTAAGCCTAACTAATCTAAGGACATCACACACATCCATGCCCACGGCAGGATTCGAACCTGCGACCGTAGCGGTCACGCGGTTCCAGACTGAAGCGCCTAGAACCGCTCGGCCACACCGGCCGGCCTTTTCTTGCAGAGACGATTCGTGTCTCAAAAGTGAAAAGGTTAAAACCATCTAGATAGTGTGTAATATCGTACTGGATGATCGCGAATAAAACATATTTCAGTATCTGATGCCGTGAACGTATGATACATGGTACAATTTACATTCATTTTTTGTAAGAGCGCTTCGTGCAAAATGGTGACGTATATTTTGTTGAACGATGATCAAAAGCGAGTGTAAAAACACAGTTCTCTGCAACGAATAGACAATACTGAAAACACTGTAACATAAATTACGCAGTGATTTGTAACTGCAAATGAGATATGGATCTTACACTACATGGTAGAAACGGAAACAGCAGTCGACGTAGTATGAGCCAAAAAAGACAAAGTGACATGCATCCTGTCCGCAGCTCGTGGTCGTGCGGTAGCGTTCTCGCTTCCCGCGCCCGGGTTCACGGGTTCGATTCCCGGCGGGGTCAGGGATTTTCTCTGCCTCGTGATGACTGGGTGTTGTGTGATGTCCTTAGGTTAGTTAGGTTTAAGTAGTTCTATGTTCTAGGGGACTGATGACCATAGCTGTTAAGTCCCATAGTGCTCAGAGACATTTGAACCATTTTTGACATGCATCCATTGAAATACTGGGTGATCAAAAAGTCAGCATAAATTTGAAAACTTAATGAACCACGGAATAATATAGATAGAGAGGTAAAAATTGACACATATGCTTGGAATGACATGGGGTTTTATTAGAACCAAAATGCAGGTTGGCACTCCACCCCATATTGCTAGACGCGTGAAAGATCTCTTGCGCGCGTCGTTTGGTGATGATCGTGCGCTCAGCCGTCACTTTCGTCATGAGTGGCCTCCCAGGTCCCCAGACCTCAGTCCGTGCGATTATTGGCTTTGGGGTTACCTGAAGTCGCAAGTGTATCGTGATCGACCGACATCTCTAGGGATACTGAAAGACAACATCCGACGCCAATGGCTCGCTATAACTCCGGACGTGCTTTACAGTGCTGTTCACAACATTATTCCTCGACTACAGCTATTGTTGAGGAATGATGGTGGACGTATTGAGCATTTCCTGTAAAGAACATCATCTTTGCTTTGTCTTACTTTGTTATGCTAATTATTGCTATTCTGATCAGATGAAGCGCCATCTGTCGGACATTTTTTGAACGTTTGCATTGTTTCGGTTCTAATAAAACCCCATGTCATTCCAAGCATGTGTGTTAATTTGTACCTCTCTATCTACATTATTCCGTGATTTATTGAGTTTTCAAATTAATACTGCCTTTTTGATCACCCGGTACTTGTGTGCTGTGTCCTCTGGGATGCAAAAGGAATTCCTTGTACTTATTTATTAATTTATAGTATGACACATAACAGAGTCACACGTACAAATAAAAATAAAGTAATAAAAAAGAATACAAACATGCAACACGTGTTAGAGAACATAAAGAACGTAATAAGTATCACATAACAAACACATAGAATGAAGATATGTAGCATATGAGACTACTTTTTTGCTACACATCGATGACTAGATCTTATATCCGTCTTACAGCATGAGGTTTAGCTTCTTTAAAGTCCTCAACTGATCCATAAAATTATCTTATAGAGCAGAGTTTTATGATATGGCCCAGGCACTGCTCAGGAACTCCACAGTCACAACTTGGGCTGTCCACAAATGCCCCTCTAATAAGGCATGACCTAGCATATCATGTGACCGCTTCAGATACGGCTGAGTCTAGTCCACTCCTTTCTTGGGAAGTTGAACCCTTAAAGTGATTTTGAGGCATCAGTTATAAGATTAGGACTACTGAGTTCTCCTAGTCCTTTTTCCACGTGTATACTAGGTTAAAGGTGTTCTGTTCTCTTAAGCAATTGTTATTACTTTCTGGCTTTCGTCATTTGAAGGGGAATTTGGTAAATTCACTACTACATCTTGAATAGGTAATTTTTTTGCGTGGTCTGTATGTATTATATATTTCCCCATGCTTTAATAGTTTCTGTTCTTCATTTTAGTTTTGTTGAAGCTATGTCACTGATGACGGAGAGCCACAGTATTGGAGTATACCTTACGGTATCGATGATTATACACATGGTTTCATGGAGCTGGTCGTCTACTTTGCTGGTATGGTGACTTCCTTGCCAGAACGTAGGACAATAATCTGCGGTGGTGAAGGCTGTTGACGTCATGCTTTTCGCAGTGTGAATGTATCTGCATCCTAGCAACTACCAGCCAATTTTCTAATAATATTATTTCACGTCTTTAGTTTTCGACCAAATTTTTAAGACACTGTTAATAGGTTTAGGAATTTTCCAATGTAATTCCCAGATATTTAGGATGAAAGTTGTGTTTCAATCTCTGTTAGTTAAATAACACCTTCAGCTGTTCCTTGGCGATCTTATTCTTGAGGTGAAAGGCACAAAAGTCAGTCTTAGATGGACTCAGGCACAAACGTCACCTTCTGTAAAATCTGTGAAGTGTTTCAAGATCATCAGTCGGAGTCCTGGCAAATGAACGCTGAAATACTTTCTCATGACAATTTTTTTGAACTGACTGTCTCTCAAAAATAGAAAACTGACGTGTGTACACTGCGCAAGTCATTTGATTCAGATGAATGAAAAAAGGCAACAAGCTAGACGAGGCCTTAATTGCTACATAATCATCTTTCATCAGCAAAATGAAAGGTGCTTTGACAACGGGACAAGTAAAGAATCTGAAGTAACAGTTGTTGAGACATACACTTTACTCACCAAATGTGATTTCTACATATTACCGCACTTTAGAAAATTTATGGCTCGCAATATTGAGAGTTCAATGAAATGGTTGTGTGTTTTATGTTAACCGGGGACCTAGAAACGACGGAGAGGCTCCGTCGCCGCCGCAGCCGCAGTGATCCACAACCCCAAGACGACTACCATAGTCCACTTCACCCCGTCGCCGCCCCACACCGAACCCAGGATTATTTTGCGGTTCGACCCCCGGTGGACCCCCCACCAGGTAACGTCTCACACCAGACGAGTGTAACCCCTATGTTTGCGTGGTAGAGTAATGGTGGTATACGCGTATGTGGAGAACTTGTTTGCGCAGCAATCGCCGACACAGTGTAGCTGAGGCGGAATAAGGGGAACCTGCCCGCATTTGCCGAGGCAGATGGAAAACCACCTAAAAACCATCCACAGACTGGCCGGCTCACCGGGCCTCGACACAAATCCGCCGGGCGGATTCGTGCCGGGGACCAGGCGCTCCTTTCCACTCCGGAAAGCCGTGCGTTAGACCGCTCGGCTGACCTGGCGGGCACACAATGAAATGGTAATGCCAGCTCTAGATAGGTATTTTGGAAATATCCCAGACTTTCACTTTGGTGGTGGAATAAATTCACAGGAAAATGTTTGACAATGTTTATTGACTCAGTAGGAGACTAGGTCTGTAGATAAGTGGATTTTTCGACTAGATTGCATAGCCTTTCACAGTTAAACCAAGAACTTACCTTGGTGCCTTAAAAAGTATCGAGCTCTAAAGAAAGTGCTATTTGCTCCCAGTGAGTAGGTAGTTGTCTATCTCAACATGCAAGGAGTAAACGAATGTCATGGATATCCCGCGCAGGTGAATAATTGTTGCAGTACAGACGACAATACGCCAGGAAACTGCAGGGTCACATATTGATACGCCAATGACAGCGTTCCATCGTACAGCCAACATCTAGATGAGTCTTCATGGGATATCACAGCAATGCGTATTGGTGTCTCTGATCGATGACGACGTCACAGGTCGTAGTCCATCACCTGGCTTACAACTGGTCCGGATCTGTTGGGCACACGCCTCCCACACAAACACGTACGTGTAATGTATTTATGGTCTGGACGGGGCAGCAGTCGCACAATATGACAATTCACGCTCGCAAAAGCTAGCTCTTCCGTAGCGTTCAAACGAAGTGATGTAGTCAGGCTCACACTTTGACCACAGCGAAACGTAGTAAACAGTAATACAAGGTTACCCATTGTCAGGCAGCGATGCTTTACTTTTTACATTTCACCACAGCCCACCTAACACTGAAGGGGCCATTCATTTCATACACGTGCTATCAAAAAGAAAATGGTTCAAATGGCTCTGAGCACTATGGGACTTAACTTCTAAGGTCATCAGTCCCCTAGAACCTAGAACTACTTAAACCTAACTAACCTAAGGACGTCACACACATCCATGCCCGAGGCAGGATTCGAACCTGCGACCGTAGCGGTCGCGCTGTTCCAGACTGTAGCGCCTAGAACCGCTCGGCCACCTCGGCCGGCCACGTGCTATCATTTCTGTAACACATACCTCCGTAGCCAAGGTCGTAAACACAGGCCTCTGCCGTGGCGCTCGGCAAGGGGCAAGGCGGTTCGAATTCTGCTAGTGAACGAAATTTTCACTGCCAGTATTTGGCCAACAATGGGAGGAGAGGTGATAGCCTCTAGTTACCGATCACCAGTCTCTTCGCCAGTATCCTGGATTGAATAAGAAACCGCTACACAGTGTCTTACGAAGTGAGGTCATCTCACATTGTTTGTGATGATGCGTTCGTCGAATGTGCACGTTAAACTCGGCCGCCCCGTTGGTGTTATTAAAGTGAAATATTCTGTGTGCCAGTACCGGGTTTCATCCTCTCCCTTTTCTCATCATCATACAACACACAAAACACTGCACTATACACTCACCCATTACACACGCCTACACTCCACAAATGCAAATGCAACGCAGCCGTCACAAACCCGCAAGAAAAAGGGCCAAGCCGGCCGCGGTGGTCTAGCGGTTCTAGGCGCTCAGTCCGGAACCGCGGGACTGCTACGGTTGCAGGTTCGAATCCTGCCTCGGGCATGGATGTGTGTGATGTCTTTAGGTTAGTTAGGTTTAATTAGTTCTATGTTCTAGGCGACTGATGACCTCAGAAGTTAAGTCGCATAGTGCTCAGAGCCATTTGAACCATTTGAGCCAAAAAAGGCCAATGTGCGCGGATAAAAACACATTTTCCGCCCGGCAGCTAAACCCACCCATGGGGTACCCTGCCTAACAATGTCATAGGCCATTTTAATTTAATCTCCATAATGCTGATCATAAACGTGCCGTAGCCACGTAAGTGTGTTCTGTGACGTTTGCGTGTTGCCTTTGTTGTTTCCATAAATCTTAGTACATAATAACAGTGAGATAAAGTTGTTAATTTTTGTTAAATTATTACCTTTAAATTTTACCGACCGTGTGGTTGTAATAGTTATACAGGGTGTAAACGGTATAAGGCGCCAAAATTATACAGATGGCACATCTCGCAATACTTGACAAAAAAGTCTAGTAACATGTTGCTTATTTCCTACGGCTGCCCCAGAAAAAAAAAAACCAGTTCGTCTCAGGATAATGGTTTTGGAAAAGTAGATACTTGGCCGTGCACGTACGTAAGCAATCGGTTTCTGTTATTGTCCGCTGCGCGTATTGACATCGCGAGCGTAAATCGTAAACACATAGGCAACTGCGGCCTGAGTGGCTGCGTCATTGTAATACACCGAGCGACAACAGTACGCGAGTAACCTGTGCAGATGTTATTGCAACTCTGTTAACTGTTAGGATGGAAAGGAGATTTACTGTAGCTGAACTATGCGTTATGCATTTAATTTACGGCGAGGCAAAAGGTGTTGCGAGGGCAGCTGTACGAATTTATCGAGAACGCTTTCCACAACGACGACTTCCTGCACGAAAGACATTTGCTGCTGTGCACCAAAGGTTTGTGTCATTGTAATTCTCTACTTGTATGCGATTATTATGCATTTACATCTTAATAAAGTACAGTAGTTATCTGCACCTTTGTAAATTTTCGTCCTTATGCGAAACATATCTTCTGTTCTGATATGCTTTCCGTTTTTGTTACATCATGACAGAATACAACTGACGAGTACGTATTTAATTTCCTTGGATTGAGAGATACTGGTTCTTTACTGCCCCGCGCAGAAGGTGAAGTCCAGAATGCGCCGATCGTACATTGGAAGCTGAGGAAAGAATTCTGGACCGCATCCAGGAGGATCCTTCTCAGAGTACTTGAAGCATCTCCCGCCACGTGGGTATATCGCACACTGTCGTTCATCGCATTTTGCAAGAGGAGCGTCTGCGGCCTTACCACATTCAACGCGTACAAGCATTGGACGAATAAGATTTCCCTCCACGACGTGAATTCTCAGAGTGGTTTTTGTTACACAGTGCGCAGCATGATTTTGTCAACAAAATACTCGTCACAGATGAAGCGTGTTTCACTCGCGACGGAATAATTAATTTCCATAACATGCACACGTGGAGTGTACACAATCCTCGCCACGTAGTGGCAACACATTTTCAGCGACGATTTTCCGTAAATGTGTGGGCGGGTGTGCTCGATAATTACATTATTGGGCCCTATGTTTTACCTGCACGTTTGACTGGTAACTATTACCGAACGTTTCTAGAGGAAACATTGTTACCAACGTTGTTAGAAGACATTCCGTTAGGCATACGTCAATCCATGTGGTTCCTCCACGATGGTGCTCCACCCCACAGAGTACGCAGATTTTTGGATAGTCGACGATGGATCGGGCGTTCGGGTCCACGTCGATGGGCAGCACGCAGCCCTGATTTAAATCCACTGGATTTTTACTTTTGGGGCCATATGAAGGAACTTGTTTATGCTGAGCCAGTAAATAATGTGGACGAATTGACGCAGAAGATTTTAGATGCTGCCAATACCATAAAGGCCAATGTGCATGTGTGTGAATGAGTGCGACGAAACTGGGTACGCCGTAATGAAGCATGTGTAGAAGCGAATGGTGGTCATTTCGAACATTTATTGTAGTATTGGTGTAAGAGGAAACGAAGTAATGGGTTTTCTTTTCGTTAAGATGTTGTTGTACAGAAGGAAAATAATGTGAATTTAGTATTCGTTATGGCATTGCCGTAAAAAGGTGAAACAGTTGATTGTAATTAATGCACAACTATCTACTTGGTGGCTGATTGAATTTGTACTAATGGAAATACATTGTGTTTGATATTAGCTTGTCATTACTACTATGACCTTCGTTATCGACTTGCTGAGAAACAGACTGGTTGTATTCAATTAACGTAAAGCGAATTACACATTCTTGACAACCCAAAAACCGTTTACATTCCTTTTTTCGGTACCACCGGATTATCACACCACGTCGTTGTACACGTCTAATGATTTCAGTCTTCTGGTCGGCTCGTTGCCTTTCTCTGGCCGTCCGGTCATTGTAGCCAATAAGCTCGGTACGCCGTGTACTGTCGGTTGACTACGTAAACAGAAATGCGTATACTATCTATCCTACGAACATTAGGTTCTAATAATACAAAAATAAAGTACATGATACAAGAATATCACATTAGAATTTTTGGTGAAGCACACCGAGATGTACCATCTGTATAATTTTGGCGCCTTATACCTTTTACACCCTGTATATGGAGATACAAACTTTCTTCTGCGCTACAACAGCCTTCTACACCAGGACGTAAAGTTCATTTCCTGTCCACAATTACAGATATCTTTTAAATATAGCGCGCTCAATGGAAGTGGTCTACCGAAAGAATGAATTTGACAATGGAACCTTCCAAACTCCACAGAAGCTCTCCTGCGAAACTGCAGAACTAGCACTCCTGGAAGAAAGGATATTGCGGAAACATGGCGTAGCCACAGCCTGGGGGATGTTTCCAGAATGAGATTTTCACTCTGCAGCGGAGTGTGCGCTGATTTGAAACTTCCTGGCACATTAAAACTGTGTGCCGGACCTTCGCAGAAGAGCTTCTGTGAAGTTTGGAAGGTAGGAGACGAGGTACTGGCGGAATTAAGGGTGTGAGGACAGGGCGTGAGTCGTGCTTGGGTAGCTCACTTGGTGGAGCACTTGCCCGCGAAAGGCAAAGGTCCCGAGTTCGAGTCTCGGTCCGGCACACACTTTTAATCTGCCAGGAAGTGTCATGAGAAATATGCATTATTGGTCCATCAAGAATACATGATGGCTACGCCAGACAGAGCATCAGCATTCATGGAACATTAATGTTTGGTGCAGAATTATTGGAGACACCGCTATCGGACCTTTCTGTGTAAATGACAACTAAAATGGAAGACAAAAGCCCGATTTCTAAGACTCACTCTTCCTGTTCTCTTGGACGCCGTACCTCTGAATCACAGGATGGTCATGTTGTATCAGCATGGTGGATGCCCTGCACATAACGTTACGAGCACGACAAATCCTGGGCAGTAAATACTCCGGTAGGTGGATTGGATGTGGTGGACTATTTAGTTGGCCTGACCGATCTCCAGACCTTACAGCGCTGGATTGTTTTCTGTGGAGAGCAGTCAAGAATGCTGTCAACCAAAATGTCCCAACAACACCCGAAGACATGTAGCAACGGATTATTGAGGCTTGTACAGCCATCAAAGAGGAAGAAATAGTATGATGTAGGGCGTATTTCATTCACAGAGTGATCCTATGTGTGAATGCCAATGGTCGCCATTTGGAGCATGTGATCTGAATATTCTCTTTTTCATGTAGTGGTCGTATCACAGTAAAAATTACTACAAAGTACCATCTTACTTCCGCATTGTCAGAAATTCTATAATACGGTAGTGTACAATGCACTCCGTCTTCAGGCCACGAGTGGCCTGCCGTGACCATCCGACCGCCGTGTCATCCTCAGTGGAGGATGCGGATAGGAGGGGCATGGGGTCAGCACACCGCTCTCCCGGTCGTTATGATGGTATTCTTGACCGAAGCCGCTACTATTCGGTCGAGTAGCTCCTCAATTGGCATCAAGAGGATGAGCGCACCCCTAAAAATGGCAACAGCGCATGGCGGCCTGGATGGTCACCCATCCTAGTGCTGACCACGCCCAACAGCGCTGAACTTCGGTGATCCCACGGGAACCGGTGTATCCACTACGGCAAGGCCGTTGCCGTTGTGTACAATAGCAAGATCAAATTACTGTACAGTGCAGTACTATTGGATACAATGTTTATTGGTAGTATTTAAAATTTTCGATCGCGACTTGAAGAGGTTAGATGATTTAGTTAATGAAATGCAGTGAAGTGATTTTAAATAAGGCAAGTTATGTATTATCATTTTTAAAGCTACTTGTTTCGCACATAAAATGTTACAGTGTGATACATTTTTGAATAACTGTTGGAGAGACTGTATTCTTGAATAAAATGTACATAGCTCAATTTAAAAAACTTAACTTCCACCCCGTATCTCCTACATCGGTGGGGATACGTAAAACGTATGCCCTGAGCAAGAACTACCAAAAAGCACTGCTTGAAACAATGTTTCATTTAATGCATCAGAAACAAGTTATTTTGGGTGAGTGAGATAAATGGGGCACCCTGTATACCACCTGCTTCGAGTGCCCAATACACAGTTTGTCGGGAAACAATAACTCGTCAGTTGTTGTAACCTATATAGACATTCTTCATGCAGACATCTTTGGACTATATCGTTCAAAAAAGGCGTCCGATACTTCCTGTCTCGGAGCTGTTGCTAAAACCTCGAAATGACGCCTTGTGCCACATTGTACATTGCTCAGACTGCGGCTTGTAACTGATTTCCTTGAAGGCGTTCTACCGATGTAGACGGCGAAGTAGTTAGCGCCCTGGACTGGACTAGCTTCAGGGAGGTTTGGGATTAAAATCCCTGTCTGGCCCCGAAGCATTTCGGTCAGATGCCAGGATGGTTCCTTTGAAAACGATGCGAGTGGATGTCCATCATTTTTCGATTCGACAACGTGCATGATTTCTAATGACGTCGTTGCCGGCGGACGTAAAATCCTTGTCTTCTCTAACGCCCAGGTGTCAGACTGCCATTCGAAAGACCCTCGTTCAATTCCCGACACTGCCAGTAATTTTTCTTCGGAGGAAGGACTGGAACGGGATTCAATTAGCACCCCGTGAGGCCAACTCAGGAGCTACTTGAGTGAGAAGTAGCGGTGCAACGTATGGAAAACAGTCAACAGCCAAGAGAACCGTGTGCCTACACCATGCAGCTCCTTTCCGCATTCATGTGACCACACATGGCAGAGGATGAAGCTTAAGAGCGTCCAGATAATCTCATGGTGGCATTACGTTTAAATTCAGCTAGGTTCAAATGGTTCAAATGGCTCTATGCACTATGGGACTAAACATCGGAGGTCATCAGTCCCCTAGACTTAGAACTACTTAAACCTAAGGACATCACACGCGTCCATGCCCGAGGCAGGATTCGAACCTGAGACCGTAGCAGCCGCGCTGTTCCGGACTGAGGTGCCTAGAACCGCTCGACCACCGTGGCCAGCTAATTCAGCTAGAGATTAAACTCTTATCGTAATGAAAGACAAAACACCATCTAGAATTCAGACCAGTGGTCAATGTACCATTGTTCGCAGCTCGTGGACTAGTGGCTAGCGCTGCTGCCTCTGGATCACGGTGCCCCGGGTTCGATTCCCGGCCGGGTTAAGGATTTTCTCTGCCCGGGAACTGGGTGTTTGTGTTGTCCTCATCATTTCATCATCATTCGTGCAAGTGGTGAAGATTGGGCTGTGTAAAGATGGGGACTTTTTACAGGTGCTGATGTACCGCGCAGTTGAGCGCGTCACAAACCAAACATCATTCTCATCGTCAATGTACCCTTTTCCGTTATCCTTAAATCGCGTCCTTTATTCTAAGCAGGGAGTACCACTTTGTTGCATAGATTAGGTGACTGGAAAACGTTTACGATCACTTACAGTGGCTGTTCATCTTTTGTTTTCCCAGTTGCTATTATATTTGCGTAGATACGTACAATAAAATTATTCAAAGACGTTAGTTATTAGGGAGGTACATTTAGACTGATTTAACATTTACTATCAATTACTACAGAAAATAACTTCCCAAAATAGTAACTGTTTGCATTCTGTGTATCCACTGCAGATAACGAACTGCACCTGTGATTTAAATTGGCGGTTTATATAAGTTATATGCAACCAGTTGCCTTTTGAATTTGATACGATCTGTTGTACCATTAACTAGTCTTCGAGTCACTGCAGGCACAACCTATAATTCCTCCATCCGATGATGAGCTTGAAGTGGCTCGAAAACTAGTTAATGGCGCAATCCATCTTATCAAATTCAAAACTCGACTGGTTGCATATAATACGTACACCAACCGAGAAGTACACTACTGGACATTAAAATTGCTACATCACGAAGATGACGGGCTACAGACGCGAAAATTAACCAACAGGAAGAAGATGCTGTGATTTGCAAATGATTAGCTTTTCAGAGCATTCACACAAGGTTGGCGCCGGTGGCGACACTTACAACGCACTGACATGAGGAAAGTTTCCAACCGATTTCTCATACACAAACAGCAGTTGACCGGCGTTGCCTGGTAAAACGTTGTTGTGATGCCTCGTGTAAGCAGGAGAAATGCGTACCATCACGTTTCCGGCGTTGAAAAAAGGTCTGATTGTAGCCTATCGAGATTGGGGTTTATCGTATCGCGACAAAGCTGCTTGCGTTGGTCGAGATCCAATGACTGTTAGCAGAATATGGAATCCCTGGGTTCAGGAGTGTAATACGGATCGCCGTGCTGGATCCCAACGGCCTCGTATCACTAGCAGTCGAGAGGACAAGCATCTTATCCCCATGGCCTGAGTCAACAGATGGGGACGTTTACAAGACAACAACCATCTGCATGAACAGTTCGACGACGTTTGCAGTAGCATGGACTATCAGGTCGGAGACCATGGTTGCGGTTACCCTTGACACTGCGTCACAGGCAGGAGTGCCTGCGATGGTGTACTCAACGACGAACCTGGGTGCACGAATGGCAAAACGTCATTTTTTTCGGATGAATCCATGTTCTGTTTACAGCATCATGATGGTCGCATCCGTGTTTGGCGACGTCGTGGTGAACGCACATTGGAAGCGTGTATTCGTCATCGCCATACTGGCGTATCACCCGACGTGATGGTATGGGTGCCACTGATTACACGTCTCGGTCACCTCTTGTTCGCATTTACCGCACTTTGAACAGTGGACGCTACGTTTCATATGTGTTACGACCCGTGGCTCTACCCTTCATTCGATCCCTGCGCAACCCTACATTTCAGCAGGATAATGCACGACCGCATGTTGCAGGTCCTGTACAGGCCTTTCTGGATACAGAAAATTTTCGACTGTTGCCCTGGCCAGCACATTGTCCAGATCTCTCACCAATGGTGACCGAGCAACTGGCTCGTCGCAACACGCCAGTCACTACTCTTGATGAACGGTTGCATCGCGTTGAAGCTGCATGGGAAGCTGTACCTGTACACACCATCCAAGCTCTGTTTCACTCAATGCCCAGGCGTATCAAGGCCGTTATTACGGCCAGAGGTGGTTGTTCTGGGTACTGATTTCTCAAAATGTATGCACCCAAATTGCGTGAAAATGTAATCACATGTCAGTCCTAGTATAATATATTTGTTCAATGAATACCCGTTTATCATTTGCATTTATTCCTGGTGTAGCAATTTTAATGGCCAGTAGTGTAATTACAGGGTGTACATAAAGTCCGGGAACACTTTCAATTATTTCTTGCACGAGAGCCAAACATTGTACAGATTATCATACATATGTCATTTTGAAGAGAAACCCTGAAAGTTTTTTTTCATGTATACCGCCACAGTGTAGTTTGGTAATTTGCCGATAGTCAGCGCTTGTCTCAAACATGGCGGCCGTGCTACAGAAGGGGACTGCTGTTTCATGAAATGGCCTCCCCGATCACCAGATCTTACTCTGTGTGCCTTTTTTCTGTGGGGACACATTAACGATCTGGTGTAGGTAACGCCTCTACCACGTGATGTAGCAGAGCTCTAGGAGAGAACACCGGAAGCGACTGCCACAGTCGACAATGTCATGCTGGGACGGGTATGACAAGAATTCAGTAACCGTATTGACGTCTTCTGGGTCACCCATGGTCGCATATCGAATGTTTGGAAAAAAAAAAAAAAAAAAAAAAAAACAACTTTCGGAATTTCTCTATAAAACGTGTATGACATCTGTGCAGTGTTTAGTGCTTGTGCAATAAATAATTGAAAGTGTTTCCGGACTTTATGTACACCCTGCATTTGTTTAATATTTTGAAGTGACATTATACAAAAAAGACGCACATTTAAAAAAAAATTATGAAATTCAGAACTCATCGCAAAGATGAATGAATAACTGTGCAGTTAAGTGCTGGGTTGCATTAATGAAAAGGAAAGGATGAAATTCCTTCTCGAAGAGCAACAAAGAACGCTTTGCTTAACATCCACATCCGACAGACGTATCATCGGTACAAATGACGCATGCACCCTCGCCATGAAATATTACACAAGCCTCAGAGATTTATTCAGGGGCAACGGTACAAATTATGGTTGCCACGAACATACGTCACTAGTGATGACGATGGAAACTTCTGCACTGCAAGGGATCGAACCTGTATATCCGAGTCGGGCGCCACCGCACTAGCACGCATTAGCGAACACTGCAGTGCATGTGGGTCCTTCCAATTAATACTGCCGCCTCACAAAGGAGCACATAATCCGCTCATTATTATATGCAGTGCGAGAGATCATTATTGACAGCCCTTTGCAAGTAGCTAATAATGCAACCGTTGGTGTTAAATAACAATACTAGGAGAAAAAAATATCGAGACCCCTCACATTAATAAGAAGCTACTTCTCTTTGCGTATTAGTGGAACTATGTCCTTGCTCTGTAATAAGTTTCATCAAACTCCATCAACACATTGTAAGTGGACGAGCAGGTTGTTACAGATATTTTGTTGCCCTGCGCTGGATGGCGAAAAAGCGGACCTTCTTCGCAGAGTGGCGAAAACTGACATACAGAAATATTTTGAACAGAGGAAGGAAGGAATGCCGACTTACGTGGACTCAAATGGTACCTACTTTGACCGCATCACCATCTATCGAGTGAATTTGGTAACTACAAAAATTAGCATCGTAAGTCTGGAATGTTTTGTTATTCTACATACGAGACATTTTATGGCGGAGCGTAAGAATATGCCCGTGGTAAATCCGTTTACTCTTTCGAGTTTATCAATTTTTATGAAAGCTGTCATAGCGTAGGAAAACAGTTCTAGGTCGGAAAAAAGTCCAGCTCTAATACACCATGATCATTATTACTCACTAGTAATGTTTCGGGATAATATTGTATTCCTTCGTTAGCGATTCATGAACAAGCATAATAAATAAGGAATATTAGAGTTTAGTGCCCTGTCGACGTCTAGCTCATTAACGATGGAGCGCAAACTCTGACTGAGGAAGGATCATCATCAGACGCTAAATTGAACACCCTGTTGATGTAACCATCCTCATTTGTCTTGCGCCGTCTTCGCCATTTAGTTGTAGTTGCAGAAGTTTATTCCACTGATAAGACATTCTAGTGTGAATTTACTAGCCCTGCTCCTTGATTTTTTCCCAGGGTTTCCCTTCTAAGAGGTTTTTCATGAAGCTTTTATGTCCAATTAATTTAGTTTTTCTTCTCTGAATCATGTTAATCAACGCCTTTTTCTATTTAATTTCTCTTAGTATTCTTCACTGTAATTACTTTCAGTCAAGGAGATTTTTGTGACTCTTCTCCTTGCTACATCTCACTTCTTTCTAATTTTTTCTCTTCATGTTCCACTTGAGTCTACCTTTCACAATTAAAACATAAAATGCTCGAAATAAATGTCTTCAAGAATGTATTTACTAGTTCTATATTAAGAAGACTATTTGTTAAAAATTACTCTTATTTATGAAAGCTTGTTTGGTTATTGCAATTATTTTATTAATATCCATTAAACTAATGTTGTCATCTCTTATCCTACTACCCAAGTGGCAAAACTCATTTCCTTGTATTAGTATTGCACTTCCTATATTAATATTTGCTCTCACTTGTCTTTTTGATTTACATCTCACCAGTATTTTCGTATTAATGTTTATTTTCAATTTTTAGTTATCTGAGGAGGAGACAAAATTTTTAGCCCATAGTTCATATTGTTTTCAGAATTTGCTAAGATTACTGTACCAAAGCAAATTGAATAGAACTTTTTTTACTGTAAATTTTGATCTGTTTGATACCACTTGTCAGTGTTTGTATTGAACTTACTGCAAATACATTAAAAAGTATGGAGAGAGAGAGAGAGAGGGAGAGAGAGAGAGGAGAGAGAGAGAGAAGACAGCCTTGTCGTACATCTGTTCTTATACTAATCTCTTTCTTAATACCATCAATATACAGGCTAGTCCATTGATCGTGACCGGGCCAAGTATCTCACGAAATAAGCTTCAAACGAAAAAACTACAAATAACGAAACTTGTCTAGATTGAAGGGGAAAACAGATGGCGCTATGGTTGGCCTGCTAGATGGCGCGGCCATAGGTCGAACGGATATCAACTGCGTTTTTTTAAATAGGAAACCCCATTCTTTATTACATATTCGTGTAGTACGTAAAGAAATATGAATGTTTTAGTTCGTCCACTTATTTCGCTTTGTGATAGATGGCGCTGTCATAGTCAAGAGCATATGGCTCACAATTTTAGACGAACATTTGGTAACAGGTGGGTTTTTTAAATTAAAATACAGAACGTAGGTACGTTTGAACATTTTGTTTCGGTTGTTCCCGTGTGATACATGTACCTTTGTGAACTTATCATTTCTGAAAACGCATGCTGTTACAGCGTGATTACCTGTAAATACCACATTAATGCAATAAATGCTCAAAATGATGTCCGTCAACCTCAATACATTTGGCAATACGTGTAACGACATTCTTCTCAACAGCGAGTAGTTCGCCTTACGTAATGTTCGCACATGCATTGACAAGCGCTGACTCATGTCGTCAAACGTTGTCGGTGGATCACAACAGCAAATATCTTTCAACTTTCCCCATAGAAAGAAATTCGGGGACGTCAGATCCGGTGAACGCGCGGGCCGTGGTATGGTGCTTCGATGACCAATCCACCTGTCATGATATATGCTATTAAATACCGCTTCAACCGCACGCGAGCTGTGTGCCGGACATCCATCATGTTGGAAGTACATCGTCATTCTGTCATGCAGTGAAAAAACTTGTAGAAACATTGGTAGAACATTACGTAGGAAATCAGCATACATTGCACCATTTAGATTGCCATCGATAAAATGGGGCCCAATTATCCTTTCTCCCATAATGCCGCACCATACATTAACCCGCCAAGGTCACTGATGTTCCACTTGTCGCAGCCATCGTGGATTTTCCGTTGCCCAGTAGCGCATATTATGCCGGTTTACGTTACCGATGTTGGTGAACGCCGCTTCGTCGCTAAATAGAACGCGTGCGAAAAATCGGTCATCGTCCAGTAATTTCTGTTGTGCCCAGTTGCAGAACTGTACGCTACGTTCATAGTCGTCGCCATGCAATTCTTGGTGCATAGAAATATGGTACGGGTGCAATCGGTGTTGATGTAGCATTCTCAACACCGACATTTTTGAGATTCCCGATTATCGCGCAATTTGTCTGCTACTGATGTGCGGATTAGCCTCGACAGCAGCTAAAACATCTACTTGGGCATCATTATTTGTTGCAGGTCGTGGTTGACGTTTCACATGTGGCTGAACACTTCCTGTTTCCTTAAATAATGTAACTATCCGGCTAACGGTCCGGACACTTGGATGATGTCGTCCAGGATACCGAGCAGCATACATAACACACGCCCATTGGCCATTTTGATCACAATAGCCATACATCAACACGGTATCGACATTTTCCGCAATTGGTAAACGGTCCATTTTAACCCGGGTAATGTATCACGAAGCAAATACCGTCCGCACTGGCGGAATGCTACGTGATACCACGTACTTATACGTTTGTGACTATTATAGCGCCATCTGTCACAAAGCGAAAAAAATGGTCCAAATAAAACATTCATATTTTTATACGTACTATACGAATATGTAATAAAAAATGGGGGTTCCTATTTTAAAAAAAACGCATTTGATATCCGTTTGACCAATGGCAGCGCCGTCTAGCTGGCCAATCATAGCGCCATCTGGTTTCCCCCTTCAAGCTGGACGAGTTTAGTTGTTTGTAGTTTTTTCGTTTGATGCTTATTTCGTGAGATATTTGGCCCGGTCACTATCACTGGACAACCCTGTATATTTCTGCACTCTGGATTTGGTATGCATTCAGAATCAGTCTTTTATCCCTCCAGCCCACTTCAGCTGGATTTAGCCCTCCAGTCAGTACCTCCCAATCAACGTTATCGAAAGAGTTCTCCAGGTCAATGATTGCTGTTTACGTATTGCTGTTCATCTCCAATCTTCTTTCTAAAATAATTTGTAACGCCATTCCAGCTTCCCTGCTTCCTTTTCCTTTCCTAAGTCAAAATCGCTATTTTTCTAAGCGTTTATTTCGTGATAAATAAGTCGGCTTCAGTTGTAATTGAAAATCCTTTATTTGGATAAATAAGTGGGCAAACTAGGAAAACTAAGGGGGATTTTTCATAAAATTAATTAACACTAAAAGAGCCCATAAAAATTTGAACATCAAGTTATATCTCGACTGCGCAGGAGAAAGTGGTAACAGTCATACAAAAAATTCAGCAAATTAATCAAGTAGCATGCGACATCCCGTGCAGTTGAGGCATGAAATGGTTCTCTGAGTCGACTGGTACCGCATCGGCTATACGGGGCCTAAACGAGAAAATATGAATGTAACAGGAAAGAAGCACATATTGCCACTCTGATGTAACCTAGGAAGCAACAGTGAACGACTAGACACGTGGCATGGGTTTAATAAATCAAAATGGAGGCGTAAAAGCAGCAATATGCCAATTTGCTAACCTCAAAAGCAGCTTACCATATACGTACCAGCCCGACACATATCGTGCACAGCCAGCAGGAGCGGTAATCAGACCGCCATGGGGCTCCTCTGTACACACCGAAGAAATAGTAGGTAGCCATAACGCAGCACACGACGTTTCCTCCCAAAAGCCACCCGCTACTACTAGTGGTGAAACCACCTTACTTATGCATGGTATTAGCTAATACAGGCCTAGTACAGAGCAAACAATAAAAGCAAGACATGCGATGTATAATGCAATTGTCAAGAAAAGAATAATAAAAAGGTATAATGAAATTGTCAAGAAATAAAATTAATAAAACGGTAGCATAAAATAGAAAATGGACTAAACCGATATACGAAAAATTGAACATATTACTGGAAGATATGTCAATATACAGAGTACATCATATAAGAATACAATGCTATGGACGCAGATAGTGCAACACAACATATATCGTAAAATACATAATCATGGCGCATAAAATCTCCAGTAAAGTACAAACAAGAGTGACTGGTAAACTCAAAAAAATATTAAATAAGTAATAGCTTAGGTACTAAGTTGAGGAACAATATATTACCAGCAACCCATTAAAAGAAAACTTGAAACTAGGCTTCAAAATATTATGCGACACCATACAGATGACATGACATGCAACCTCCAAGATCAGGGCACCGAATGTTACAGATACAACTTACGTGAAGATGACCAAATACAACAGCTATTGTGGTGGAGATCACTGTAGACATTGCGTATAGTTGCTGAGCATATGTTGTGTACATAGTTCCGCGTAGTCAGCGTAGTCAGCACAACAGCGCAGGCACAAGCACAACAGCGCAGGCACAGCGCTCGTCCGTCTTCGCACTACGAGATGGTGCTGCCTTAGAGACGGACCAAATTCTGCTTCCGCCTATCCGCATATTAATATGTAACGCAGCCAATGAGATTGCTGCTAACGTAGAACCTTTTCTCCTCGCGGATCACACTCACACAGTGATACCTGAATGTGCGAGGTATTATAACGAGTGTACAGACCTCCGATTAGTCAGTCTGCATTAGTCTGTACCAGTCTGCATTTGTCTGCATTAGTCTGTACCAGTCTATAGTCAAGTTTCAGTCTGCACCTAATAAGATTATCATATTCCTGTACATAGACATGAAGAGAAATGTATAGACACTTTGTCAAGTATCAAAGATATGTGAGAATAAGATTAACGTACCAAGACCAAAGTAACTTCAGATTGTCAATTGTAAATAGCATCCAGAATCAAGTTACGTAAGGTTTATGCTTGTTACTATTTTAATAAATGTGTGTGAAAATTAATCAAGTTCTGTTTAAAGTTCGTCACCGTCAATCTGCTACTCTAAGTGTGCAAGTGGCATTTCTATCGTCTGACCTAACGGCAGAAGATAAACACGCCACGATAAGACCACGAGACATATTGCTGACACTCGCCTACTTCGTTAGAGCGACAAGTCAAATAATCTGATGGTGTGTGTACTGTAGGTCTTACAGTACGCACACCACAGCATACTTTTATATTTAAGTTATGTTTGCTCATTGAGACTACTTTCTGGATGTTGACAACTTGCGCTTCATGATTTCTGACGCTTCCAAAATGTTTAAGACCGGGCCTTTTTATTGTGTATGCGAGATTTCTAAGTAATATTGCTTACGCAATCAAGCTACGTATAACCTGATTTTCATATCTGTGTGGGCGAAAAGGCGGAACCCATATCCTTTAATTTGTATGGGCCCTTTTGACATAGTGGACCCCGATGACCTCGCTTCTTGGCGCCCTATACATACCACCACCACAACCACCCGTAAATTTTGATGTTAATTAATTTAATGAAGAACCCTCTTAGTTTTGCCGGCCCATGTGGCCGAGCGGTTCTAGGCGCTTCAGTCTAGAACCGCGCTGCTGCTACGGTCGCAGGAAGAAGGGATTTACATCCTGAAACCCAGGCCGTGTGTATGATTTTATCCAAACGAAGGATTTGTCAAGTACGTCTGGAGCCGATTTACTCATCATGAAAAATGCTAGCAACAGTTGTGGATGTCTTGCAAATTGTATATATTTTTTTAAATGTTGGTTAACCTTTGCTTTTCATTATTGTTTTAGAATACTGAGCAAATTTTCCGAAGCATGGCGCATTAAAGCCAAGGATTGATAATTTGGATGAGCATTGGCATATTCCTTCTTAGTTTTGGTTGTGGGAGGAAATCGGCAGTACTCTTGCAAGTAACTTGGTTCAAATGGCTCTGAGCACTATGGGACTTAACATCGGAGGTCATCAGTGCCCTAGAGCTTAGAACTACTTAAACCTAACTAATCTAAGGACATCACACACATCCATGCCCGAGGCAGGATTCAAACCTGCGACCGTAGCGCCCAAGTAACTGTCTCGGTATTAGCTAATACCGGGAGATAATGGAAACCTTGATCTGGATGTCAGAACGGTCTCAACCAGCGATCTCTGGAACGTGAGTTGACCGTTCTTCCTCACTCATTAGGTAAAAAAAAAAAAATCTCTCTTTGTCTCTCTCTCTCTCTCACTCACTCACACACACACACACACACACACACACACACACACACACACCCCTCTCTCTCTCTCTCTCTCTCTCTCTCTCACACACACACACACACACACACACACACACACACACACAGGCGGCCGCGCGTGCGTGCGCGCGCACCCACGCACGCTCCCGCGCGTTGATTACGCGCCTGTGTTACCAAACTAGTTAAGGCAGTAGCTATAAAACGTGAAACCATCCCAACTCGCTGCCTGGAAGCCAATACCACCGCAGTCGATAATACTAAAACCTAGAATTGCGCTGAGTATCTCATCGCTCTTGACAGAGACCAGGAGAAGGCGAGCCCTTTTACAAGGTTACTCTCGGGGGTTTGATGGATGTGATTACTGGAGATGGGAAACCAAGAGCGTTGAGGGGGCGGAGGAAGAGGAGGGTCTGCCGGGGATAGGGCAGAGGGCGTGGGCGGACGGACGCACGTGGGCGGGCATCGCAGCTAATGAAGGCCGTTCTGCACACGTGCGGACGGCCTCCTCCGTGGCGCCACCCTCGCTGTCTGCGCCCCATCCGTTGCAATACCCACAGCTTCTACAATACAGGCTGCTACGACGCGCACAGGACTGTATGTGTTACCATCTCGGCTCATCGCACCGCATAGAAGCTTATAGGCGCACCGCGCACCCATGTTTAACTGATATGCGATTGTAAATAAATTTCATGTCATATAGGATTATTATTATTAATTTATTTATTGGTTGGATAAACAAATGAAATTGCTTTCATTAAAAAAAAACCTTTACCAGATATAGAACGTAAATACGCAGTCCTTGCAATATCCTTAGATGGCCACTTAGCACACTATCTTTTCATAACCACTTCTTCTTGACAGCCAGAAAATGAACCCTCAACGTTTTTTTTAATTTTTTAATTTTAAATAACTTAGATATAGATTTAAGTGTCAGGACGTCGTTTGTGAAAGTATTTGTATGGAGTGTATCCATGTATGGAAGTGAAACGTGAACGATAAATAGTTTAGATAAGAAGACAATAGAAGCTTTCGAAATGTGGTGCTACAGAAGAATGCTGAAGATTAGACGGGTAGATCACATAACTAATGAGGAGGTACTGAATAGAATTGGGGAGAAGAGAAAGTTGTGCCACAACTTGACTAGACGAAGGGATAGTTTGGTAGGACATATTCTGAGGCATCAAGGGATCACCAATTTAGTATTGGAGGGCAGCGTGGAGGGTAAAAATCGTAGAGGGAGACCAAGAGATGAATACACAAAACAGATTCAGAAGGATGTAGGTTGCAGTAGGTACTGGGAGATGAAAAAGCTTTGCACAGGATAGAGTAGCATAGAGAGCTCCATCAAACCAGTCTCTGGACTGAAGACCACAACAACAACAAGTCATTTAACATTCAGTCGTGACAGATGATCATTTATATCTGTATTCTCTGCCTACGTTTTTTTATTTCTTTCATCCATAATTTCTAATTGTTAGCACAAACGCATATGGTCACATTTACAACAATGTTTGTTTTCATTGCTGAGGTTTACTACTTCTTTTGCGTGCTGCTCAGCAACTACAAACTGTATAAAATGCAATGGAATGATCGTCCACCAGAGCTGACTTCTTATATATATTTTACATGAAATGCATTCGCAGTTGCGAATACGAACAACCATCACCTGTATAAGGGAATGACGACAACGAAAATTTGTGCCGGAGCGGGACTCTCACCATTTAAAATGGTTCAAATGGCTCTAAGAACTATCTGACTTAACACCTGAGGTCATCAGTCCCCTAGACTTAGAACTACTTAAACCTAACTAACCTAAGGACATCACACACATCCATGGCAGAGGGAGGATTCGAACCTGCGACCGTAGCAGCAGCACGGTTTCAGACTGAAGCGCCTAGAACCGCTCGACCACAGCGGCCGGCACTCGAACCGTTTATTCATTTTATTTTTTACACAAAGTAGATGTCTGTTGATGCACGAAAACGAAAGGGAGTCATTTTCATAGCCAGTAACGTGTGAATAAACCTGTTTCTTTTTCTTGTTTTAAAAACTATTTACGTACTGTATTTCTCACTTAGTTCATATTTCGTAAGTGTTCCTCAAAATGAGATTTTGTGACCAAAGTGGCAGTTAGCTAGCGAAAGACAACTGTAAATACATTAACATTTACCACCTTGTTCTTAATGTGATACGAAGGTAGTTGCTGATAACATTGTGTCCTCGAATACCGAAGTTCCATTCCAAAAGTAATTATGCCTAGAATATTTTCATTCATTTTAATATGAAGACACTACCTTGACAGATTACAACAATGAATGAATTATTTACATTATATGTTTATGCTTGAAGCTTGTTACTTCTTTGGGGCGGCGGGTGGAATAATTGTTATATATGAATGGTTTGTATTTCCTGGCCGATTAGCAACATATGTGGGGCAGCGGGTGGAATAATTGTTATTAAATGTTCCTATTATTTATTTAATGCTGTTGTTTGCTGTTCTCAACACTGGCTCTCTAACTACAATATTGGCAACCAGAAAGTGTAGCAAAACGTGAAGCCTGTAATTAGAATTCCTAATCCACACTTCATCTGAGAAATACATTTATAGCTACAGCTTATAGGTCTGAGGAATTAGGAGATTGTCTGGGATTCATAAAAAAAAGCCATTCTCTCTAAAATGTTCACTATATTCTGAAAGTCACAGACAAAAAAGAATCCACACAACCCAACTACCAGAGCAGTTCAGAGTCTCATGCGCTGATGCAACTATAATTGTTCATAATTAAATGGTTAAGTGAATGCTCGCCATAATTTGATGATAATGTTCATCAATCGCCGCGCTAAATAATGGTAGAATGTCTGTCCCACGGCGGCACGGGAAAATACGACATATGCAAACTGAAGATAGATCATTAAACTCATCCCAGAATTAACACTTCACTCGAAAACGATTTCATGGTTACGCGTATCCCGAGTAACTTATTACGGCATCCGAGGCTGTTTATAGCAATGATACCGACGCGACGCAACTCCCGGCACAGGTGGTGCGCTAATCAGCATCTGGAGAGAACTGGGGCCTTCTTTCCTCGTGCAGCGTTCTTTCATATAAAGCCATGGTGCGGACCGCTAAGGGAACGCCTGATCAAATCCGCTCTCCCGACTAGCCGCTTGGCTAGTAATGCACCACTTTAAGTTATTGAATAAATCATTGCTTCCTTTGCTGATGGCTGTTGAAGCTCTCAATTTAAATGTGCTATCAGCACACAGGTAGGTAATCATAATCAAAGTCTGACGTGGCTAAGTCAAATATTTTGGGCGAGAGAATTAATTTAATGACACTACATGCAGTAGACGAGCTCTGAATGGAGATACGCTATCGCTATAGTTTTATAGTTATTCATCTGAAACTTCTCACATTTTCATGATTATAGCGGATCTCCCTTCTACTTAAATTTGAATACCCTAGCCTTATTTATTCGCCTACTTAATCTATCTTGCTTCCTTAATTTTTAAGACAAAAACCAGAAAATCATGAATTTCAACTAAAATTTTAATTTGTGAGATCCGGAATACTGTTTCTACTAAATTATTATGAAAAAGGAATCTAAATATAAATTTGATAGTTTCTAGCTCTTTTCTGTTGTGCCAATGATTTTTACATAAAAAGTCCAAATTTCGAAAATGGTTAAAGTTATTGAACTGATATTTAACACATATTGATTTAGTATTACGCCTGACATGCTAGAAACGTTTCAGGTTATTTACTTGATTTTTAAAGTATTGCGCAACATTTATGACGTCATAGCTAGTTACAGTGGACTAGGCTGGCACACAATGGAAAGACTGATGTGCATTTTATAAGGAGTGAGTAGGCTGCTTCCCTACACTTCTTTTAAATTGCTTTGGTTATCTGTGCACGACTCACACCCAGTCCCAAAATTCCAGATTTCGTCGTTTCTGTGTCACAACCTGCAGTCGTACACACATTATGTAATTCCCGTACAGGGGACGACATTTCACTTGAAAGTCGCTGCCTGGTATATGCGGATAAATACAACATTGTAATTATTGAGCTGTTATCAAGAACGGCATGTGGCAGGAACGTTGCATCGTACTTCTTAACCACACGGGCAGTATCATATATCTTTTTTATTTATTGCTACCGGTTTCGAGCATATCAGTTCATATAGCTCATAATAGATTGATTTCATTTAGGTACCACTGGAAAATAAGCATTGCTCGAAACCGGAAACAACAAATAAAAAGATGAAGCAGTTCTGGTGGACTATCATTACGATGCATTTCCTCTAGTAGGAGTTGTTTCCTTAGTTGGTACTACACTACTGGCCATGAAAAAGGCTACACCACGAAGATGACGTGCTACAGACGCGAAATTTAACCGACAGGAAGACGATGCTGTGATATGCAAATGATTAACTTTTCAGAGCATTCACACAAGGTTGCAGCAAGGTGGCGACACCTACAACGTGCTGACATGAGGAAAGTTTCCAACCGACTTCTCATACACAAACAGTAGTTGACCGGCATTGCCTAGTGAAACGCAGTTGTGATGCCTCGTGTAAGGAGGAGAAATGCGTACCATCACGTTTCCGACTTCGATAAAGGTCGGATTGTAGCCTATCGCGATTGCGGTTTATCGTATCGCGACAGTGCTACTCACGTTGATCGAGATCCAATGACTGTTAGCAGAATACGGAATCGCTAGGTTCAGGAGGGTAATACGGAACGCCGTTCTGGATCCCAACGGCCTCATACCACTAGCAGTCGAGATGACTGGCATCTTATCCGCATGGCTGTAACGGATCGTACAGCCACGTCTCGTTTCGCGAGTCAACAGATGGGGATGTTTCCAAGACAACAACCAGCTGCACGAAGAGTCCGACGAGGTTTGCAGCAGCATGGACTATCAGCTCGGAGGCCATGGCTGCGGTTACCCTTGACGCTGCATCACAGACAGGAGTGCCTGCGATGGTGTACTCAACGACGAACCTCGGTGCAAGAATGGCAAAACGTCATTTTTTCGGATGAATCCAGGTTCTGTTTACAGCATCGTGATGGTCGCATCCGTGTTTGGCGACATGACGGTGAACGCACATTGGAAGCGTGTATTCGTCATCGCCATACTGGCGTATCACCCAGCGTGATGGTATGTGGTGCCATTGGTTACACGTCTCGGTCACCTCTTGTTCGCATTGACTGCACTTTGAGCAGTGGACGTTCATTTCAGATGTGTTACGATCCGTGGCTCTACCCTTCATTCGATCCCTGGAAACCCTACATTTCAGCAGGATAATGCACGGCCGCATGTTGCAGATCCTGTACGGGCCTTTCTGGATACAGAAAATGTTCGACTGCTGCCCTGGCCAGCACATTCTCCAGATCTCTCACCAATGGTGGGCGATCAACTGACTCGTCACAATAAGCCAGTCACTACTCTTGATGAACTGTTATATCGCGTTGAAGCTGCATGGGCAGCTGTACCTGTACACGCCATCCAAGATCTGTTTGACTCAATGCCCAGGCGTATCAATGCCGTTATTACGGCCAGAGGTGATTGTTCTGGGTACTGATTTCTCAGGATCTATACACCCAAATTGCGTAAAAATGTAATCACATGTCAGTTCTAGTATAATATATTTGTCCAATGAATACCCATTTATCATCTGCATTTTTTCTTGGTGTAACAATTTTAATGGCCAGTAGTGTAGATTTACCTGTAAAATCGCTTCTGCCTCTATGAAATTTTTCTCTCATTATTAAGCTCATTACTACCACCTAAGTCGATGCTGGAAGAAGGGTGGTAAACGTTTGGTAGGGCAATAGGCCTAAATTTACGTTTGCTAAGAAGATTGAACAGTTCACTTTTCAAATTCCTTCCGTACTGCGTACACAAGCGTTAGCAACTTTACACGAGTCAGCACGGTTAAAAGCGTTTACCTGCTATTGTTTTGTCTCATTGTTTTTAAGAAATACCTACAGTTTATTCATAGCTTCTTCAGTTGTCTGCAGTCGTTACTAAAATTCGTGATTTCACAGTAATATCGATTTTTGAGTGGAAATTATTCAAAATATACTCTCAGAAACCAGGGATGAATAGAGAGTGATGACTTAGCTGTTTAGTCTCCTTAAACTCTTACTCAGTATCAACAGGTAAGTGCGAAGGCACTTCGCTTTTTGCGTCGAGTGTCACAGGTCAGATAGTGCTTTTCCGTTATAGAAGAAAAAAGGACAATCACCGCTATTCATAAGAAAATATTAGTCACACTTTCTCATTCTCCACGTCAGAAATACTAGTACTATAGTTTCGTATTGCGACTAATTTTAAGTGAACTCAGTGCTTTGAAACTGTAAATAATCCGGAGATAATGACACGGACTCTTGTATACAAATGTTACTTGTGATCATTTCTAGAAATGTGTGCGCACTCGACGGATTGCATGACTGTCAGCACTCTCCCCATCTACCGAATTCGTGTAGCACTTGGCTCATAAATATGTGGCTATACAGTAACGTAAGTTAGCCGAACGATATTAACTTTTTACTGTGCTGCATCTCGATATTTTTCAACACATGAAGTTCCTCTTACTATTATGTTCACTATAATGAGATTTTTGTGCTACTTACCTATGGAAAGTAACATTTCCTCCTTCAATGTATTTCGATTTTCATCTATAACAACAGTTATTCGGGAAAATAAGCGTAAAACTGAATTTTCGGTTTTAGCGTTTAGCGCTGTACTGAAGTCTCGTGACATTTCCTGCGTGTAGTTACATGCGCGGCAAGTGACACTCACATTTTAGACATTCCTACTCTATTGCAGTGCAGGCGATATTTTGAAGACTACTTCTTGTACAAACAGCATGTTTTAAGACTTCGGCGAAGTATAAACCTGTATTGGACCGGGACTAAATTTCGCTAGGTGCTTTCGGTGATTAAAGAGCTACAAGTTCTCTCTTTCCTTTTTATAATTTGACCTCCATCAAGCCCCGTGTATGCAGTCTTACTCTCGTTTTTAATGCCTCCTTTGGCGTTTTTTGTAAAAAGAAT
The DNA here is from genome assembly GCF_023864275.1 of Schistocerca cancellata. Lineage (NCBI taxonomy): Eukaryota > Metazoa > Arthropoda > Insecta > Orthoptera > Acrididae > Schistocerca > Schistocerca cancellata. Next base: position 199,416,106 of record NC_064629.1, read on the forward strand.
AAAAGAAATAAAGAAATAAATTTCTTCTTCATAAACTTGGATGATATTCTTGAGAACTGAAACTCAACTTGCAAATCTGAAATGTTCTTAGAAACTAGTTTATTCCTGAAAAGTAAAATTCAAGATATAAAATCTTCCTGTAGGCTGAAAACTGCCTTTTGAAATGTAAATATTCGTCCAACAAACTATGTTCTTGAACTCCAATCACCAATTGAGATTTTATTCAGGTATTGGATCTACAAATTTTGTAGGTTATTATAGAATTTGCTTCTTTACCTCTTTTTCATTTGTCGCTGTGACATCCAGTGCTGGAAACGAAGGTAATCTAGAAAGTACTTTCGAGTTCAATTGTTGGTATTCAAATTGTAGGATGTGAAGTGCCTTCCGTTGAGAAAAGGCTTTTAGTCAGGCCACTGGTATTAGTGCTCCCAATTACTTGAGGAACTATCCTCATAAAGATTACGTTTTTTTCTCCTCAAATTCAAAATAGGTATGGGTTCTTGGAATAGGAAGAGGTGATATGCAGTAACAGCCAAATTGCACACACTGCTACGTGAACCGGGAATCAGGTGGAACCTATATTTTTTGTATCTGTGATCGGAAACGTCTCTGCGATTACCTCAAAGCAGACAGCTCTGACATTTTTTCGTGGGGAGGGGAGATGAGATCGAGTATTTTTCCAAATTAAAGGTCAGTCTCTTCGTTAATACGTGAAGAATATGCATGGGAAGTCTCCAGTTAGGATTTGTTATATCTGTTTAGCTGTTTATCTTGAAACGCTGACGCAGCTGCGATCTGCTCTCCACGGATTAACCTCTAATTGTACTGTGGTGTTCGGGAGGCAGTGAAAACTTTTCGTAATTATATCTAAGAGTGCATCGAGGATCTTGAAGTCTGTTTCAGATATTTTGCGACTCTATGTTGTGAACGCGTTATCGTAACCAAGATAAAGCTAAGACCCACCGCAATATGTAGGTAGATTGGGTGCTACTTACTGACATTTAAAATAAGTCGAAGCGACGTAAATGAAGCTGGACCAGTAAATCAGTATGAGAGATATGGAACCACAAATCTAGGGAAATACCCCAAAAGTGGACGACAAATATTGAACATGTGACGTCACATCCAAAATACAGAGGGTATTTTCGAGCTTGCGCGTGAAGGGATGATTGATCGATGCAATACTTGCATTCCAGTAAATGGTGCAAATTTCGAACACGTTTTGTAAATGAGATCTGTTGAAATTGTAGAAGTTACAAAATTATTTTCCTCGCTGGAATGAAGCAAAAGCTGCTCTTATTTTGCGTTTCTTTCCTTTGGTCCCTTTTGTTTAGTGACGTTATTAGTAAAGATAACATATGTCATTCAGCGGTAAGGTTGCAGTGCAGAAGCTTATAGTCATTTACTTGTTAAGCAATACGGTTATTTGTTGTGTTGTACTCTGCAATAAACCAGCGAAGAAGCCGGCAGCGGTGGACGAGCGGTTTTAGGCGCTTCAGTCCGGAACCGCGCGAGTGCTACGGTCGCAGGTTCGAATCCTGCCTCGGGCATGGGTGTGTGTGTGATGTCCTTAGGTTAGTTAGGTTTAAGTAGTTCTAACTCTAGGGGACTGATGACCTCAGAAGTTAAGTCCCATAGTGCTCAGAGTCATTTGAACCATTTGAACCAGCGGAGAACCGCGAGAATGGTAAATAAATTAATAACTCAATACCTGAAACGCTGAACCCACGTGAAATTTTGACTTGGACTGAGACGTTGGAGTGCAACAGACAAATAGGCTCAAACGCTGCACGTGCGGCGAGGTACATCTGCTGACGTCCCATGTTCAACATTTGTCATTCACTTTTTGGGTACTTCCCGACGTTTGCGGCCCCGTGTGTCTTACATTAAATTATAGGTTGACCCTTACATAGAAAATTAAAGCAACCAGCCACTTTTTACTGTGCTATTTATTTATTTAAACAGCGCCGTTACCGGTTTCGAACCGATAGGTTCGTCCTCAGACCGTTAGTTCTCCTTTTTCATTAGATATCGCCTTTAGTTTCCCCAACTGATGAAATTTCCTTGGGGTGGTGGTGCCCTACGACCAAAACAAGATGTGAGACAATGTTGTAATTGTTCCTCACAACAATTTTAAGTGAAGTAAACAAGTTATTAAGGGGAAAATGTTTCGGTTACTTACAATGAAGCATCCGCGCCATTATGTTCCAGTGCAGACTGCTTATGATCTTGCAGCAGCGGAAAGATCAACATGTCGATTCTAAACCGCTAACGGCGCTGTTTAAATAAATAAATGGCATTGTAAAAAGTGACTCGTTGTTGCAATCTTTTATGTAAGAGTCAACCTATATTTTGTACACAGATACGGGCTCAGAATGTCAGTTTTTGACAAAATAGCATTACATTAAATTATGTGCCTTAGCGTCATCTACGTCGCTTGAGAGGTGTCTAAAAGCTAATAAGAATCACCGAGTATATGCCGAGTAGCTCCGAAGATGATGAAGAGATTGAAAAAAAAAATTGAATTAGGTAAAATTAATTATTCAGTTTGTTAAGCGAGTCGAAAATTTAGTTATGATGTGGGCTGGATTTCGACAGTAGGAAAAAAAGAGAAAGTAAAACAGTAGAAAATGGACCGGGATAAAGGAACGAAAGAGAAAGCCATCTGGTAAAATTCTGCACAGAACAGAAATAAATCATTGCAATCACGACAGTAAACGTGGGAGGGACATGGATACACCAGGAAGTATCAGGTAGATTATGGCAAGGTAACACAGAGATTTTGAAACCAAATTTTACACTTCAAAACATTTCTAGGGGCAAATCTGGACTCTATTCATAACATGAAATGCAGACGGAAGTTAGTTGGGTCCCGGATAGACCGACAGAAATAGAGGTGTTCAAGCTTTTCAAGGGGATCATTAGGCAACCGTTGACTAAAACAGGCGAAATGAGTGCAGCAGAAGTTGAATGGGTATCTTACGAAAATGAAATTGTCCCTAGAACTACGCCTAATGCTCATACAACAAAAAACGGCAATAACACAGGCCCCGTAGAAATTCCTGGATAATTCATAATGTATTACATTTTATTCATGATAGAAGACAGTATACACCGTCCAGTCACATTTTATACGTGTGACTAGGGCCTCCCGTCGGGTAGACCATTCGCCGGGTACAAGTCTTTCGATTTGATGGCACTTCGGCGACTTGCGCGTCGATGGGAATTAATGGTGATGAGTAGGACAACACAACACACAGTCCCTGAGCGGAGAAAATCTCCGACCCAACCGGGAATGAACCCGGGCCCTGAGGATTGACATTCCGTCGCGCTGACCACTCAGCTACCAGGGGCGGACAGTTATAAGATGATGACTACTGAGCTCCCCTAGTCGTTTTGCCACGTGTCTACTAGGTTAAAGGTGTTCTGACTTTCTTAAACATTAATGTGACTTATTTGTGAACACGTTATCGTAACCAAGAAAAGCTAAGACCTATGGCAGTATATACGTACACAGGGTGATACTAACGTTTAAAAACTCCCCGAAGTGACGTAGCTGATGCTAAGACTAGTATATATGAGAGACACGCGACCACAAATGTAGGGAAACATCCCAAAAGTGGACGGTGTGACGTCGCATCCAAAATACGGAGGGTATTTTCGAACGCGTGCATGAAGGGATGACTGACCGTTGCAATACTTGCATTCCGGTAAACGGTGCAGTTTCGAACACCTTTTTTTAAATGAGAGCTGTTGAAATCGTAGAAGTTACAAAATTATAACTACCTTTTGCAGCATGAGACGTGCAGGAAGCGTGTCAGTGAGGTTCTAGAAACTATAGATGGAGCTGTGGGGCCACGCCGACTGCAGTGCCGTGGTCAGCTGCGCAAGATTTCTCGGTTACGGAGCCGTGGCGCAAACAGCCTGACAGAGGTGGTCCCACACATTCTTAGCTAGGTTTTATAATCCGGGGAATTTGGTGGCCAAGGGAGTTCGTTAAACTCATCCTGGTGCTTTTCGAACCACGCACTTACACAGCGAGCTATGTGACACGTTGTATTGTCTTGTTGGTAGATGCCATCGTGCATAGTAAAAACAAACTGCATGAAGGGGTGGACATGGTACCAAAGGATAGATGAATGCTTCTACATGTACATATGTACTCCGCTAGCCACCAAGCGGTGTGTGGCGGCATAATTCGCGCCGAAGTCATATCCGCCCCCCCCCCCCCCCCGCACCTCTTTTCCACTCTAGGATCGCGCGAGGAAAAGACGACTGTCTCAACGCCTAAGTACGAGCTCTTATTTCCCTAATCTTTGAATGGTGACGACTACGCGATTTGAAAGTTGGTGGAAATAATATATGCTCTACATCCTCGGCGAAGATCGGATTTCGGAATTTAGTGAGCAGCCCCTTCCGTTTAGCGCGTCATCTATCTGCAAGTGTGTCCCACTTCAAACTTTCTTGAGATTTGTAACGCTCTCGCGATGGTTAAATGTACCAGTCACGTATCTTGCCGCTCTTCTTTGGACATCTTCAATCTCTTGATCAGACCCAACTGGTAAGGGCCTCATACAGACGAACAATACTCTAAGACTGGATGAACTAATGTATTGTAAGCAATTTTCTTTGTTGAAGGACTGCATCGCTCCAAGATTCTACCAATATACCGCCTCCTTTATTCGACATGAATCTTTCGCCGATCGAGATGTCATCGCCTACAAGACGTGGCGTTGTGGTATTGATCCGAAGACCCAAAGAATACCTAGCTATGTTTATAGTAACATGCCATTTTCATTGTATACCCACTCCTGTACAAAAGTTAGTAATGATGAAAAAATACATGTATGGATGAAAGGACTTGGTGTACTTGTATAAAATGTAACTGTAACTGGAGACTTTATTTTGTATTATAATTATTAATTATGATCCGTGACCCCTGTAACCGGGAAACGTACATCGCGAACCGGGGGCTCAAGGATGCAACAGTTTGAAAAAAATTCCAAAAATTAGTGCCGCACTGCCCGCGGAGCGCCTAGCGAGCCTTACTCGCTACTTATGTAATCTGATCATTCCATTTGAGATCATTTCGAATAGTCACACCGAGGTACTTGATGGATGTTACCGCTTCCAAAGACTGGGCATTTATTTTGTACTCGTGCATTAATGGGGATTTTTGCCTTGTTATACGTAGTAGGTTACACTTACTAATATTGCGATATAACTGCCAGTCATTACACCACGCATTTGTTTTCTGCAAATCCTCATTGATTTCTTCACAACTTTAGTATGATACTACTTTCCTGTAGACTACAGCATCATCGCCAAACAGTCTAATGTCAATGTCAATACCATCAGCCTTATCGTTTATGTAAATCGTAAAAAGCAGAGCACCTATTACGCTGCCCTGGGGCACACCTGAAGTTCCTCTTGTTTCTGTTGAAGTCACCCCATTCAGGACGACATACTGCTCTATGTCTGTTAGAAAACTTTCTGTCCAACCGCATATGTCATCGGATAGACCGTAAGCGCGCACTTTTCGGAGCAAGCGACAGTGCGAAACTGAGTTGAACGCCTTTCGAAAGTCGAGAAATATGGCATCAATCTGGGAGCCAGTATCTAGAGCCTGTTGTATATCATGCACAAAGAGGGCCAGCTGTGTCTCGCAAGACTGCTGTTTCCTAAAGTCGTGCTGGTTTCTGCAGATGAGCTTCTCAGAGTCTAGAAATGTCATTATGTCTGAACACAAAATATGTTCCATGATTCTACAACAAACAGTGAAATTGGCCGGTGTTTATGTGCATCCGATTTTCTACCCTTTTTATAGATTACTATGACCTGGGCCTTCTTCCAGTCCAAGGGAACTTTCCGCTGTTCCAACGCTTGTGTTGACCCATTGTGCCAACCAGAATGACGAATTGACCCAGCCAATGTCCCCGGCTGGGACCCTTTACACGCCGACAGCAATCTGTCCGATGGAGATAAAATGTTATTCATCTGAAAAGACCACGTGTCGCCAGTCAGTGGACGTTCTGTTGCAGTACTGGCGGGCGAATTCCAGCCTTCGCCGCCAATGAAGAGCAGTCAGCATAGGTGCATGAAACAGATGCCTGCTGCGGTGGCCCGTATGCAACAACGTTCGCCGAACAGTTTTAATATTTTTGTGGGATCTAAAATTTAAAAACCTCTCTCACACCGGCCTGATTTAGCTTCACTGATCAGGATAGTAAAAAACATGCGTACATTGAGGGAATTTTCATTCACAAAGCAGGCTTATCACATTCACACAGTTCAATACTGTTCTATCCTGATTAAATTGAGCTTAACTTAAATTCCATAAGGCAGTGAAGCAATTTCGAAGTCTCGGTGCGACGAAAATTGTCAGTCGTACTCCTGAAAACATTTGTAATAATTATTAACTTTCGGTGATCACACGGAGAAGACCGGAGATCTGCTGGTAAGACCGTGTTAGCCTATTTATTGAAAGTAATAAGCTGGATATCTTGAGCATACAAAACGGCAGGTCCGTCCAGTGTAAATCAGACGTTCCCCACTGATCCCGTGCATCAGAGCGTAGTAAGCAGACACTGTCAATAATAATCAGTTAAATAATACGCGAACACACTTACTTTAGTTTAGTTCATGTATTAAATTCCTTCTCATACAGAATCTCATCAAGATGGCGACTAGCTCAACAATACATACATAAACATCTTCGTTCTTTCACGGCTAATCGGCAAGATCTCAATCATTCTTTTCATAAGAGAAAACATAGATAGCAGAGAAGCTATTCCATGGACGCTCCAAGGAATAATAGGGCTTGAAACTACTTTGCATTGATAATCATCGTATATTAAAGTTTAGGAATCGGTAATATAAGAAGAGATATTTCGAGATATGTACTGAGTTATATAATTTATAAAATTTCTGAAAATATCGCGGAGAGGCCGCTGCAAGAGACGTTACACAGTCATTGAGGAGACATTGTTAGTAGCCTCAGGTTCATCTTGGCGGTCGGTTCGACAATGGTTGTACTTCTACTCGGCCTCGTTCACCCCTGTCGTCTATGGCCGTGATGCACCACTGTTGCTTCGGCACCGATTTGCCATGCGCAGTATACCTTAACAACGGCGGTATGCGAACAGTTTACAAACTTAAACATTTGGGAAATTTTTCCACCGTTGCCTCTAAACTCAATGATAATACCCTTCTGAACGTCAGACAAATCGTACCGTTTCCATATTACGACGTGTCTGTAGTGTTTCCCAAGTTCTCCAAAACTCTTTGCTTACAGCCGTCTGTGAGTGAATATTGCACTTTGATGTCGAACGTTCGTGGTGGACACAATGTGATTGAACGTGTAAAAATGCGTTAATGAAATAGGTAAAAGGGAATACTGACAACTAAAAACGAGATTGATAGGAAGTGTGAAACAGTAAAGCGAAAATGGATATTAGAGAAATGATTAGAGGAGAAATGCAAAGCTGCTGAAGCGTATATGTCTTATAATTATCGGTGCGGCGTACAGGAAAATTAAAGAAATCTTTGGTGGAAAGATAAATAGCTGTATGAATATCAACAGCTCAACCGGCAAAAACAGAAGGGAAATCTGAAACGTGGAAGGAATATTTTGAAGAGCTATGTAAACTTGAAGACAAGTTTATGGAGAAGGAAAAGGAAGTAGAAGAAGATGAGGTGGGAGACGTGATATTGCTAGAAGTATTTGACAAGGCTCTGAAAGACTGAAGTCCAAACGAAGTACATGCAACAGGCAACATTCTCACAGGATTATTGACTTTAACGAAGGTAATTGTTGATAGTTGTGGACATTACCAAACAAACAGTTTAGTAAGTGGTGGCTTCAAAATATTTACACTAATTATTCACGAAAGAGTGGAGAAACTGGTAGAAGCTGCTCTGGAGGAAGATCAGTTTCGGTTCCAGAGAAATGTAGGAAAACGCGATGGAATATTGACCCTATGATTTCTCTGGGTAGATATATTTAAGAAAAGCCAGCTTGCATTTGTAGCAAAACACAATATACGCTAGGCGACCGCAGCTGTGGAAATACATGTTGATAAATGAAGAACCGGCACTACTGTTACTATTCTTCATTTATTAAGTAATGGAGGTAATGGGTATAAGTGTGGAAATTTCTGTTGGTGACAGATGTAATGGTAATTGAATTACGCAACCATTACGGCACCTCACCTTAACCTCTCGATACCAGTTATATTCTACTGTGTTTCTACAAAGTAGTTGACATATTTCTGAGACAACATTCAGATTTGATTTCATTTGTGATACATCGATATGTTTATATTGCAATGATATTATTCTTATGTGTATTCTTTCTTTTGTCACTATGATCTTTGACGTACTTGTAACTCTGATTTTTCGGCGCGTAAGCGATTATTAGATAGTTGTTAAGTTGTTATAGAGTCGGACCTTGAGAAGGTCAAGTCTTGGACGTCATGTTGGAAAGACGCGTATTGTAGTCCGCTTATAAAATGTGAACTTTAACAGTGACTGTGAGGAAGATGTTTTCAAGTATGTTTTGTGTTGTGAAGTGATGTTTTGTGTTTACGTGATATTACAATAAAAGCAATTAAAAGGAAGTGTAACTTATTTTCGGAGTGCTGATTAGTTTTTTATATCACCATTGTCCAGCAAAAGTGTAATCTTCAAGGATGGTTTGTGAAGCGCATCTACATAACTTTTGAACATAGCAGAATAAAATCTAGGCCTATTTGCATCCGAGCTTGGAATCATAACCACCTAGATTTTCAACGATTGAGCCATGATTTTACGACGAGACCAGCGTGGGAAACACAAAAAGATGACTGCCTAGTTTTTTGATTATTACATGAAATGACTTTATTAACTCTGCTCTAATGACACCTGCCACATAATATAACTCTTGTTGCCCGAAAATGCAGTATTTAGCAGCGTGAGCAACACCACAATCATTATTAAATGCTGACCTTTGTTGTGGTAGGGTTGTTAGACAGAGGACAGTGCACTGAACAACATTACATCAGTATTTACGTTATTTGCGGACTAAATAATCACAGCTATTACTAGTCGTATGTATGTAGGTTCGGTACTACTTCGAAGTACCGGGTGATCAAAAAGTCAGTATAAATTTGAAAATTGAATAAATCACGGAATAATGTAGATAGAGAGGTACAAATTGACACACATGCTTGGAATGACATGGGGTTTTATTAGAACCGAAAAATACAACGTTCAAAAAATGTCCGGCAGATGGCGCTTCATCTGATCAGAATAGCAATAATTAGCATAACAAAGTAAGACAAAGCAAAGATGATGTTCTTTACAGGACATGCTCAATCTGTCCACCATCATTCCTCAACAATAGCTGTAGTCGAGGAATAATGTTGTGAACAGCACTGTGAAGCATGTCCGGAGTTATGGTGAGGCATTGGCGTCGGATGTTGTCTTTCAGCATCCCTAGAGATGTCGGTCGATCACGATACACTTGCGACTTCAGGTAACCTCAAAGCCAATAATCGCACGGACTGAGGTCTGGGGACCTCGGAGGCCAAGCATGACTAAAGTGGCGGCTGAGCACACGAACATCACCAAACGACGCGCGCAATAGATCTTTCACGTGTCTAGCAATACTTTTTTTCGTTCTAATAAAACCCCATGTCATTCCAAGCATGTGTGCCAATTTTTACCTCTCTATCTACATTATTCCGTGGTTTATTAAGTTTTCAAATTTATACTGACTTTTTGATCACCCTGTACGTATAGCAAACGCAAGCCATAAGTGTTTATTTTGCTTTGGGCAGCAGGTCAGATTTTGAAGTGTGGATGCACGGACGAAAAACGGTCTTTGTTGACAGACGTAGTTCACTTATGTTGGATCTTGCCCACTCGTCGCTTATAGGGTGCCTAAAGGATGCTGCGTTCTCGGAATGCTATACAACAATTCAAACAAATAACATCAGTAGTTTTATTTCAAATAAGCAAATTTACAATACTTAACTTTAATTCCAGCAAATGTCGCTAGCGAGAGACGACATGCAACATAATTTAGAGTCGTTGGCTATGCGTAATGGCCGGCCGGAGTGGCCGTGCGGTTCTGGGCACTACAGTCTGGAACCGAGCGACCCCTACGGTCGCAGGTTCGAATCCTGCCTCGGGCATGGACGTGTGTGATGTCCTTAGGTTTTTTTTTTTTTGTCATCGGTGTACTGACTGGTTTGATGCGGCCCGCCACGAATTCCTTTCCTTTGCTAACCTCTTCATCTCAGAGTAGCCCTTGCAACCTACGTCCTCAATTATTTGCTTGACGTATTCCAGTCTCTGTCTTCCTCTACAGTTTTTGCCCTCTACAGCTCCCTCTAGTACCATGGAAGTCATTCCCTCATGTCTTAGCAGATGTCCTATCATCCTGTCCCTTCTCCTTATCAGTGTTTTCCACATATTCCTTTCCTCTCCGATTCTGCGTAGAACCTCCTCATTCCTTACCTTATCAGTCCACCTAATTTTCAACATTCGTCTATAGCACCACATCTCAAATGCTTCGATTCTCTTCTGTTCCGGTTTTCCAACAGTCCATGTTTCACTACCATACAATGCTGTACTCCAGACGTACATCCTCAGAAATTTCTTCCTCAAATTAAGGCCGGTATTTGATATTAGTAGACTTCTCTTGGCCAGAAATGCCTTTTTTTTGCCATAGCGAGTCTGCTTTTGATGTCCTCCTTGCTCCGTCCGTCATTGGTTATTTTACTGCCTAGGTAGCAGAATTCCTTAACTTCATTGACTTCGTGAGCATCAATCCTGATGTTAAGTTTCTCGCTTACTCTCAAACCATACTGTGTACTCATTAGACTGTTCATTCCGTTCAGCAGATCATTTAATTCTTCTTCACTTTCACTCAGGATAGCAATGTCATCAGCGAATCGTATCATTGATATCCTTTCACCTTGTATTTTAATTCCACTCCTGAATCTTTCTTTTATTTCCATCATTGATTCCTCGATGTACAGATTGAAGAGTAGGGGCGAAAGGCTACAGCCTTGTCTTACCCCCTTCTTAATACGAGCCCTTCTTTTTTGATCGTCCACTCTTATTATTCCCTCTTGGTTGTTGTACATATTGTATATGACCCGTCTCTCCCTATAGCTTACCCCTACTTTTTTCAGAATCTCGAACAGCTTGCACCATTTTATATTGTCGAACGCTTTTTCCAGGTCGACAAATCCTATGAAAGTGTCTTGATTTTTCTTTAGCCTTGCTTCCATTATTAGCCGTAACGTCAGAATTGCCTCTCTCGTCCCTTTACTTTTCCTAAGGCCAAACTGATCGTCACATGGCGCATTCTCAATTTTCTTTTCCATTCTTCTTCTTCCTTAGGTTAGTTAGGTTTAATTAGTTCTAAGTTCTAGGCGACTGATGACCTCAGAAGTTAAGTCGTATAGTGCTCAGAGCCATTTGAACCATTTTGAATGTTCCTAGAAGTTGACATGTCACTAATACTGCTCGGCGAGTCCTTTCCACTACTGTCCACATACGGAGCCGATCTGAGCTGCCGAGGCTGGCAGTACTGGCGCTTATATTCACTTCTTGAGGGGGCGCTCCAGGCGCTGCTCGGTCCTTGTCAGTGGGACTACTGGCTGACGTTTCCTCACCCGCTTCTCTGGTTTTCCGTTGTTCATCTTCGTTCCGACGCTTGTGGTTACGCCAGGACATCCCCCCCCCCCCCCCCCGCCCAAAGCGACGGACCGTCGTCGTTTACGGAGTGCGACCACGGCGGGGGATGCAGGAGTGTGAGCACCTCGGCGGGCTGGAGGCTGTGGTTGCAGGGAACGTCAGGCTTCTGGCAGTACCCTGCCATCCTTCCCGCGCTCTGGCAGAAACGTCCACCGGAAAACGACCAGAAGGGTACGCGTCCACCTCCTGCTGCCATGAAGGCGGCGACTGCTTCGGTGTGGGCGGGTCCAGCTCCATTGGTAGGACGAGAGGAGGCGAAGGCTCTGTCTCCATGGGGCCATCCCGCGGTGTTGTGAGGACACCCTCTGGCGGCTGCTGCCACCGCGCTGTGTTCCGGACCCATGAATCTGGGGGAAGAGAGACTGAAAGACTATCGTGTACATGGCTGAGGCGAAGTTGATTTTGATGGCGGCTCTGCAAGCCATGTGGACCTGAAAGAAGATAGGTGGAAGCGCCAAGTCGACGGACGATCTCGCCTTGCGCCCACCTACTGCTGCCGCTAAAAATCCTGTAAAAGACAGTATCATGTAGCGTAAAGCGATACTTGTGGCCTTCCTCGGGCGCCGGATGCTGAGGAGAGTGGAGCAGGTGGAGCAGTGTCCGATGGCGGCGGCCGTGAAGCAATTCCGCCAGCGATGGTCCATCTCGTGGGTGCGAACGATATGATGCGAGAAACAGTTGCAATGCTGGATCTCTGGTGTGTCGGGAGCAAAATTTGGCCATCTGCTGCTTCGATGTTCCGACAAAATGTTCCGCTTTGCCGTTTGACTGTGGATGGAACGGTGCACTAGTTACATGCTGGATACCACTGCGTTCACAGAACGTTTCAAATTGATTTGCTTTCGATGACAACACCTCGATTGTGCTACATGACATTGTCGAGTTCATTGGCACAACGAAAGGAAACTTGCTATATGAGTCAACCACAATCAACCAACGTGTGTTCCAAAAATGTCGCCGGCCGCGGTGGTCTCGCGGTTCTAGGCGCGCAGTCCGGAACCACGCGACTGCTACGGTCGCAGGTTCGAATCCTGCCTCGGGCATGGATGTGTGTGATGTCCTTAGGTTAGTTAGGTTTAAGTAGTTCTAAGTTCTAGGGGACTGATGACCACAGCTGTTAAGTCCCTTAGTACTCAGAGCCTGAACCAAAAATGTCCTGCGAAGTCTATGTGCACACGTTGCCATGGCGATTGCGACTTAAGCTAAGCAGAGAATTTTTGTGACGGAGCAGGCTGGTTTTCCGCACATGCATGACAGTGTGACGTCATCTGTTCTATTTGGGCGTCTATACCCTGCCAAGCACAGTGTCGACGTGCTAACTGTTTCGTACGAAAAACCGCCGTGTCCTTGGTGAAGTAACTGCAACACTTCGTTTTGTAAAGCTTGAGAGATCAATACATGTGACTGTTTATAACATGACCGAGATACAACAACTCAGGTTTTAAAAAAATCACACTTGTCGAGTCTACACTTAAGTCCTGCTTCAGATAACACACGAAACAAAGCACGTAGGTCTGCAATATGTTCTTCAGGTGTACGACCTGCTACTACAATATCGCCCAAATAGTTTGAACAGTTTGGCACTTCGCAGCCATCTGTTCCAAATACTGTTGGAAAATGGTGCGTGCGGAGGCACTGCCAAAAGTCAAACACAAATATTTAAGCAAGCCCATATGAGCATTCACTACACACACTTTGTGATTCTTCACCGAGCGGTATTTGAAGATATGCGTCGCGCAAATCAATTTTTGAAAAATAGCATCCAGCGTCTAACTTGTCCACGAGATTCTCAGGACGTGGCAATGGATAAGTATCAAAGACAGTTTGTGGGTTGACTGTAGACTTAGTCAACACAACCTGAAGGTTTGGGGAGCTAAACTAGTGGACTTGCCCACTGGCTAGCTGATATGGGAGCAATAACTCTGTTATCTTGCAATTCTTTAAGTTGAGCCACGACTTTGTCCTGTAATACAATGGGAACAGTTCTGGTCCGGCAAAATTTCGGCTGAGCATTGTTTTTCAGCGTAATATGTGCAACAAAATTGTTAGCTTTGCCTAAACCTTCAGTAAAGAGTAACCTAGCTACACAGTCTTTTGAATTGAATGCAGACACTGAAAACACATTGTCCTGAATGTTAAACCCAAACAAATCAAAACCATCAAGACCAAATATGTTCTGCCAGCCGGTGTCGCTGAGCGGTTCTAGGCGCTTCAGTCTGGAACCGCGCGACCGCTACGGTCGCAGGTTCGAATCCTGCCTCGGGCATGGATGTGAGTGATGTCCTTAGGTTAGTTACGTTTAAGTAGTTTTAAGTTCTATGGGACTGATGACCTCAGATGTTAAGTCCCATAGTGCTCAGAGCCATTTGAACCAAATATGTTCTCACACTCGCGTGGTCGTAGCAATGTAAAAGTCACTGTTTGTGTACCCGAGCGATACATGGCAGGCAAAGTACATGTTCCGAGAGTGGTAATGTCTTGTCCATTATAAGCCGTCAGTTGCGTGCTAGTTTTAGACAGGCGTTGGGAGCCTAATAGTTCATGTCTGACGACTGAGCAATGTGACAGCGGCACCCGTGCCGAACTGAAATTTCACACGTCTCCCACAAATAAATAAATTACGAAAAAGTTAGTTTGACTGACATATCACTGACGAAACTGCACGCTTGCTAGTTTCAGTCTTGGAATAGACATCTACATCTACATCTACATCTACATCCATACTCTGCAAGCCACCTGACGGTGTGTGGCGGAGGGTACCTTCAGTACCTCTATCGGTTCTCCCTTCTATTCCAGTCTCGTATTGTTCGTGGAAAGAAGGATTGTTGGTATGCCTCTGTGTGGGCTCTAGTCTCTCTGAATTTATCCTCATGGTCTCATCGCGAGATATACGTAGGAGGGAGCAATATACTGCTTAACTCTTCAGTGAAGGTATGTTCTGGAAACTTTGACAAAAGCCCGTACCGAGCTACTGAGCGTCTCTCCTGCAGAGTCTTCCACTGGAGTTTATCTATCATCTCCGTAACGCTATCGCGATTACTAAATGATCCTGTAACGAAGCGCGCTGCTCTCCGTTGGATCTTCTCTATGTCTTGTATCAACTCTATCTGGTACGGATCCCACACTGCTGAGCAGTATTCAAGCAGTGGGCCAACAAGCGTACTGTAACCTACTTCCTTTGTTTTCGGATTGCATTTCCTTAGGATTCTTCCAATGAATTTCAGTCTGGCATCTGCTTTACCGACGATCAACATTATATGATCATTCCATTTTAAATCACTCCTAATGCGTACTCCCAGATAATTTATGGAATTGACTGCTTCCTGTTGCTGACATGCTATATTGTAGCTAAATGGTAAGGGATCTTTCTTTGTATGTATTCGCAGCACATTACACTTGTCTACATTGAGATTCAATTGCCATTCCCTGCACCATGCGTCAATTCGCTGCAGATCCTCCTGCATTTCAGTATAATTTTCCATTGTTACAACCTCTCGATATACCACATCATCATCCGCAAAAAGCCTCAGTGAACTTCCGATGTCATCCAGAAGGTCATTTATGTATATTGTGAATAGCAACGGTCCTACGACACTCCCCTGCGGCACACCTGAAATCACTCTTACTTCGGAATACTTCTCTCCATTGAGAATGACATGCTGCGTTCTGTTATCTAGTAACTCTTCAATCCAATCACACAATTGGTCTGGGAGTCCATATGCTCCTACTTTGTTCATTAAATGACTGTGGGGAACTGTATCGAACGCCTTGCGGAAGTCAAGAAACACGGCATCTACCTGTGAACCCGTGTCTATGGCCCTCTGAGTCTCGTGGACGAATAGCGCGAGCTGGCTTTCACATGACCGTCTTTTTCGAAACCCATGCTGATTCCTACAGAGTAGACTTCTAGTCTCCAGAAAAGTCATTATACTCGAACACAATACGTGTTCCAAAATTCTACAACTGATCGACGTTAGTGATATAGGTCTATAGTTCTGCACATCTGTTCGACGTCCCTTCTTGAAAACGGGGATGACCTGTGCCCTTTTCCAATCCTTTGGAACGCTACGCTCTTCTAGAGACCTACGGTACACCGCTGGAAGAAGGGGGGCAAGTTCCTTCGCGTACTCTGTGTAAAATTGAACTGGTATCCCATCAGGTCCAGAGGCCTTTCCTCTTTTGAGCGATTTTAATTGTTTCTCTATCCCTCTGTCGTCTATTTCGATATCTACCATTTTGTCATCTGTGCGACAATCTAGAGAAGAATAGACTGCATTAATGACAGCCGGCTGGAGTGGCGGAGCGGTTCTAGGCGCTACAATCTGGAACCGCGCGACCGCTGCGGTTGCAGGTTCGAATCCTGCCTCGGGCATGGGTGTTTGTGATGTCTTTAGGTTAGTTATGTTTAAGTAGTTCTAAGTTCTAGAGGACTGATGACCACAGTAGTTAAGTCCCGTAGTGCTCAGAGCCATTTTTTGCATTAATGACTTGGGTATTGTGACGAGTTTTGTGAGTTGGCTGAATTCTTATATTCCATTGGAAACATACGGATTACACATGTCCTTTCTTGCCACAAGCGTAACTCTTTGGTTGTCAGGAGGGGCAGTCTTGGCGTTTGTTCCGAGAATAACAGCGAAGGCAAGACTTAATCCTGTTCGACTGTGCAGCCGCCTGTATAGCGAACTGCTTCCGTGGCATAGAAGGTCGTTTACCCGGCGTGACTAGCGCACGCCGTCGGTGCGGAATGGGCGATCACAACTAAGGGACTCAACCCGACAAATAGCTGGCTGCTCAGAAGTATGAGCCGACAAGGCACCGGACTCTTACTGATCTTGTATTTGCACTACCTGCTGAAATGCTAGATCGGACTGTTTCAAAATTTGTTCTCTGATTTTGACGTCAGGCACATAGTACACGATCGCATCACGCAACGTAATATGTGAATATAAATGGTAATGTCTTGTCCATTATAAGTCGTCAGTTCCGTGCTGGTTTTAGACAGGCGTGGGGAGCCTAGCAGTTCATATGTGTGACGACTGAGCAATGTGACAGAGGCACCCGTGTCGAACTGAAATTTTACACGTTTCCTGCAAATAAATAAATGACGAAAAAGTTTGTTTGACTGACATATCACTGGCGAAACTGCACGCTTGCTAGTTTCACCCTTGGAACGGACTGCATTACTGACGTGGGCATTGTGGCGACTTTGAATTTACATTTCATTGTCATACCTTGCAAATCTGTTATCCACTCGCGATATGTTTGCTCTGACCGTTTTTTGCAATTGAAGAATTGATACCTAGCTGCTACCACATTCATTTGTTGATCATAATAGTTAGTTAGGGACTGTACTCAAATGGTTGTAAGCACTATGGGACTTAACATCTGAGGTCATCAGTCCCCTAGACTTAGAAATACTGAAACCTAACTAACCCAAAGACAACACACACATCCATGCCCGAGGCAGGATTCGAACCTGCGATCGTAGCAGCAGCGCGGTTCCGGTCTGAAGCGCCTAGAACCGCTCGGGCACAGCGGCCGGCAGGGACTGTACTACTTGGTTATAATTAAGTTCACTTGGAACAGCGTTAGGAAAGAGCTTTTGAATTAATCTGAACACTGCACTTCCTACCATGGATAATAGATGGGTAAATTTCACAGTGAAATGAAATGATCGTATGGAATTGTCGGCCGGGAGGCCGCGTGAAGGGGAGGTTCGGCCACCGAATTGCTAGTCCATTTTAGTTGAAGCCACTTCGGCGACTTGTGGGTCAATGATGATGAAAATGATGAAGGACGCATAACACCCAGTCCGGTGCCGGGAATCGAACCCGGGTTCCCCGCATTGTAGGCGGAAACGCTACCGCTACGCTACGGAGGCGGACACTTTCAGAGTACCTGCAACATTGTCAATGATGACGTGCGCTTCAAATTGAGAGCAACTCGAGCCATTCCTCTTCCTGTTCACTAAACTGTCGAATAGGTGGTATAGCAGCAGTAGTATGTGGTGTTTGTTCCGGCGGGGGCGCAGCGTTGGCCAGTAATTGCTGCACCGTGTTGAGTAACGTGGAGATTTGTTGAGTCTAGAACTGAAACATCTGCGTTAGCTGTGTTGCGTGTAACGCTTGCGGCTGGGAGTCTGAGTAGGCTGCGGGACAGGATTGATGGGCATGTTGGAAGACACAAATGCAACAAAAAGTCAAAAATATGAATAAATGAAGTTTCGGTAACGCCCACCTGAAAACACTGATTAGCAAAAACGACAAGAAACTGTTAAATCAAAGTGAGCAGCCCTGCAAAATAAAGACAAGAGAGAATTAAAGCGCCGGCAAAAACATGTTCGTGACCGGTGCGTTTGTAACATCTCGTCACCAGTTGTTGGATCTTGCCCACTCGTCACTTATAGGGTACCTAAAGGATGCGGCGTTCTCAGAATGCTATACAACACTTCAAACAAATAACATTAGTTAGTATTAAGGTAACACATATAAAAATATCTACACTGATCACTATTAAAACCTGTATGTTTATAGCATTTGTAGATTTAGAATTAGATTTTGAAAATTTTGACGGGAACACACATTTTTAAATCCTAGAAGTAGCAGGGATAAGACATGGAAGCGGTAGGTTATCTGCACCTTGTACAGAAACTGGATTGTAATTATAAGAATCGAACGACACAAAAGGGGGGCAGCAGTTGTGAAGGGCCGCGCGGGATTAGCCGAGAAGTCTAGGGTGCTGTAGTCATGGGCTGTGCGGCTGGTCCCGGCGGACGTTCGAGTCCTCCCTCGGGCATGGGTGAGTGTGTGTTTGTCCTTAGGATAATTTAGGTTATGTAGTGTGTAAGCTTAGGGACTGATGACCTTAACAGTTGCGTCCCATAAGATTTCACATACATTTTTTCACTTGTGAAGGGAGCGAGACAGGGTTGCATCCTATCAGCTACGTTATTCGATCTGTACACTGAGAAGTATCTTGCTGAAATGTAAGCCCAGGACAGCTTTCTATGAATGGCAACAAAACGGGAAGCAGAATATCGTTGACAAACCACTGTGCTGTAAGGATGGCGCGGATGACAACCAAAGGTATCCTGCTGTGAAAAGAAATGGGGTCCAAGGCCATGACTCCTGGTTTTTGGCCCATATGGCTGGCGACATCTAGGTTGGTATAACGCAACGGAGCGATTCCAGACATCTCTTCTCTGTTCATCAGGAGTCAATTCGAAACCGAACTCCCCACTGATGACAATTCTATTCCAGTCAATTAAGTTTCCGTCCGAAGAAATGTCTGGAGACACTCTAGACAGCGATGGGATACCAGGCCCGATCGTCGCCCACCAAGCAGGAGCGACGATCTAGGTTGCCATTCCTTTTCGTAGCAGGACCCCTCTGGTGTCCTACGCGGCGCTCATTCTCCACAGTGGTGAGAGTTTCTACTGTTTGTCTCCATGCTTTCCAATCCCTACCTCGGCCACAAAGTCGCCGGACCTCTCCCCAATTGAGAACCCCTTTGGTGTCCTACGCGGCACTCATTCTGCACAGTGGTATATCGACGATATTCTACGCCCCGTTTTGTTGTCCTTCATGGCAAGCCATCCCAGGCTTACATTCCAGCAAGATAATACCCACTCGCACACGGTGAGAGTTTCTACTGTTTGTCTCCATGCTTTCCAGTCTCTACCTCGGCCACAAAGTCGCCGGATCTCTCCCCAATTGAGAACGTTTGGAGCATTATGGAAAGGGCCCTCCAACCAGATCGGGATTTTGACTATCTAAGAAATACATAGGACAAACCGATAGGTCATTTCGAACAAGATTTCAGGAACACCTTAACTTAAATAACCTACGATCTGCATTAACAGCGCACATGTGAGAAGAAGGGCACAGCATTGCAACCCGTTCAGAAAGTTTTAAAATTTTTCGTAAAAACGAGAAAAGCCATATTTTGAATATATTAGAGAAAGTGGAAATTTTTAGAAGTAAAAACGAAAACGCACAATTCTCATTGAATAACCAATTGGAATTAAAGCACCATACCATTCTGGCTAGATTTGATTGTTAGGATGATTAGTTGTTAGAATGTAATAAAATTCTTTGTTATTCTAGCTTGTAAAGGTAGTGACCCAGCGCTCCATGTCATGAGTATATAATGTCAAACTGTCCACATGGATAGCTTCCGTTCCGCCAGCCAGCTAGTATCTCTTTGTCGTTCTTGAGGGCCACATTTGCCTTGCCCTGCACCGAGCTATCCTGCTATCGCATTGGTAAGAGACTGCCACCTGATACTTTCCACATAATGAATTGCATAGTGCCGCGATTAATCATGTGAGCAGTAACAATTTTTCATCAGTCCGGTCCCTTTTTAAAAACTTTTGGCGTCCGCTTACTACACTACTGGCCATTAAACTTGCTACACCACGAAGATGACGTGCTACAGACGCGAAATTTAACCGACACGAAAAAGATGCTGGGATATGTAAATGATTAGCTTTTCAGAGCATTCACACAAGGTCGGCGCCGGTGGTGACACTTACAACGTGCTGACATGAGGAAAGTTTACAACCGATTTCTCATACACAAACAGCAGTTGACCGGCGTTGCCTGGTGAAATGTTGTTGTGATGCCTCGTGTAGGGAGTAGAAATGCGTACCATCACGTTTCCGACTTTCATAAAGGTCGGATTGTTCAAAAATGGTTCAAATGGCTCTGAGCACTATGGGACTTAACTTCTGAGGTCATCAGTCCCCTAGAACTTAGAACTACTTAAACCTAACTAACCTAAGGACATCACACCCATGAATGCCCGAGGCAAGATTCGAACCTACGACCGTAGCGGTCGCGCAGTTCCAGACTGTAGCGCCTAGAACCGCTCGGCCACTCCGGCCGGCTGGTCGGATTGTAGTCTATTGCGATTGCGGTTTATCGTATCGCGACATTGCTGCTCGCGTTGGTCGAGATCGAATGACTGTTACCAGAATATTAGGCGGGTTATGGAGCCCCTCAGGAAAATAGCGGGTAGGTCGGGGAAGAATGCCAGTGTGCACTCGGTGTGCTTGCCGGGGGGTCTCGTCCGTAATGTGGAGGAGGCCCTTCCGGCAGCTATTGAACGCACTGGGTGTGACCGGCTGCAGATAGTAGCACATGTCGGAACGAATGACGCCTGCCGCTTGGGTTCTGAGGCCATCCTTGGTTCCTTCCGGCGGCTGGCTGATTTGGTGAAGACAACCAGCATCGCACGCGGAGTGCAAGCTGAGCTTAATATCTGCAGCATAGTGCCCAGAGTCGATCGCGGTCCTCTGGTTTGGAGCCGTGTGGAGGGTCTAAACCAGAGGCTCAGACGACTCTGCGACTATAATGGTTGCAAATTCATCGACCTCCGTTATTGGGTGGAGAACTGTAGGGCCCCCCTAGACAGGTCAGGCGTGCACTACACACCGGAAGCAGCTACTAGGGTAGCAGAGTACGTGTGGCGTGCACACGGGGGTTTTTTAGGTTAGAGGGACCCCCCCTTGGGCGAAACGATAAAATACCTGACGGCTTACCAGAGAGGACATTATCATCATTGATAAAGAACGTCCGTCCTCAGAGACCAAAAACAGGAAAAGTTAACGTAATATTGGTAAACTGCAGGAGTATCCAGGGCAAGGTTCCTGAATTAGTATCTCTTATTGAAGGAAATAGTGCGCATATAGTATTAGGAACGGAAAGTTGGTTAAAACCGGAAGTGAACAGTAACGAAATCCTAGACACAGAATGGAATATATACCGCAAGGATAGGATAAACGCCAATGGTGGAGGAGTATTTATAGCAGTAAAGAATTCAATAATATCCAGTGAAGTTATTAGCGAATGCGAATGTGAAATAATCTGGGTTAAGCTAAGTATCAAAGGTGGGTCAGATATGATAGTCGGATGCTTCTATAGACCACCTGCATCAGCAACCGTAGTAGTTGAGCGCCTCAGAGAGAACCTGCAGAACGTCGTGAAGAAGTTTCGTGATCATACTATTGTAATAGGGGGAGACTTCAATCTACCAGGTATAGAATGGGATAGTCACACAATCAGAACTGGAGCCAGGGACAGAGACTCTTGTGACATTATCCTGACTGCCTTGTCCGAGAATTACTTCGAGCAGATAGTTAGAGAACCAACTCGTGAAGCTAACGTTTTAGACCTCATAGCAACAAATAGACCGGAACTTTTCGACTCCGTGAATGTAGAAGAGGGTATCAGTGATCATAAGTCAGTGGTTGCATCAATGACTACAAGTGTAATAAGAAATGCCAAGAAAGGAAGGAAAATATATTTGCTTAACAAGAGTGATAGGGCACAAATCGCAGAATATCTGAGTGACCACCATCAAACGTTCATTTCTGAGGAAGAGGATGTGGAACAAAAATGGAAAAAATTCAGAAACATCGTCCAGTACGCCTTAGATAAGTTCGTACCGACTAAGGTCCAAAGCGAGGGGAAAGATCCACCGTGGTATAACAATCATGTACGAAAGGTACTACGGAAACAAAGAAAGCTTCATCATAGGTTTAAGAGTAGTCGAATCATAGCTGATAAGGAAAAGCTGAACGAAGCGAAAAAGAGCGTAAAGAGAGCAATGAGAGAAGCATTCAACGAATTCGAACATAAAACATTGAGCCGGCCGGAGTGGCCGCGCGGTTAAAGGCGCTACAGTCTGGAACCGCACGACCGCTACGGTCGCAGGTTCGAATCCTGCCTCGGGCATGGATGTGTGTGATGTCCTTAGGTTAGTTAGGTTTAAGTAGTTCTAAGTTCTAGGGGACTTATGACCACAGCAGTTGAGTCCCATAGTGCTCAGAGCCATTTGAACCATAAAACATTGGCAAACAATCTAAACAAGAACCCTAAAAAGTTTTGGTCATATGTAAAATCGGTAAGCGGATCTAAATCCCCTATTCAGTCACTCGTTGACCACGATGGCACCGAAACAGAGGACGACCGAAGAAAGGCAGAAATACTGAATTCAGTGTTCCGAAACTGTTTCACTGCGGAAAATCGTAACACGGTCCCTGACTTCAGCCGTCGCACGGACGCCAAAATGGAAAATATTGAAATAAACGATATCGGAATTGAAAAACAACTGCTATCACTTAGTAGCGGAAAAGCATCCGGACCAGACGAGATACCCTTAAGATTCTACAGTGATTATGCTAAAGAACTTGCCCCCTTTCTATCAGCAATTTATCGTAGATCGCTGGAAGAACGTAAAGTACCTAGC
Organism: Schistocerca cancellata; assembly: GCF_023864275.1. NCBI lineage: Eukaryota > Metazoa > Arthropoda > Insecta > Orthoptera > Acrididae > Schistocerca > Schistocerca cancellata. The sequence continues at coordinate 199,439,104 of NC_064629.1, forward strand.
GACTGGAAGAAAGCGCAGATCGTTCCCATTTTCAAGAAGGGTCATAAATCAGATGCGAATAATTATAGGCCTATTTCGCTTACGTCAATCTGTTGTAGAATAATGGAACATGTTTTGTGTTCTCGTATTATGACGTTCTTAGATAATACAAATCTCCTTCATCATAACCAACATGGATTCCGCAAACAGAGATCATGTGAAACTCAGCTCGCCCTATTTGCCCAAGAAATTCACAGTGCCGTAGACACTGGCGAGCAGATTGATGCCGTATTCCTGGACTTCAGGAAGGCATTTGATACGGTTCCGCACTTACGTTTAATGAAAAAAATACGAGCTTACGGAATATCGGACCAGGTTTGTGATTGGATTCAGGATTTCCTAGAAGAAAGAACTCAACATGTCATTCTTAACGGTTCAAAATCTGCAGATGTAGAGGTAATTTCGGGAGTACCGCAAGGAAGCGTGATAGGACCTTTATTGTTTACAATATACATAAATGACTTAGTTGACAACATCGGTAGCTCCGTGAGGCTATTTGCAGATGACACGGTTGTCTACAAGAAAGTAGCAACATCAGAAGACTAGTACGTACTCCAGGAAGACCTGCAGAGGATTAATGCATGGTGCGACAGCTGGCAGCTTTCCCTAAACGTAGATAAATGTAATATAATGCGCATACATAGGGGCAGAAATCCATTCCAGTACGATTATGCCATAGGTGGTAAATCATTGGAAGCGGTAACGACCGTAAAATACTTAGGAGTTACTATCCGGAGCGATCTGAAGTGGAATGATCACATAAAACAAATAGTGGGAAAAGCAGGCGCCAGGTTGAGATTCATAGGAAGAATTCTAAGAAAATGTGACTCATCAACGAAAGAAGTAGCTTACAAAACGCTTGTTCGTCCGATTCTTGAGTATTGCTCATCAGTATGGGACCCTTACCAGATTGGATTAATAGAAGAGATAGACATGATCCAGCGAAAAGCAGCGCGATTCGTCATGGGGACATTTAGTCAGCGCGAGAGCGTTACGGAGATGCTGAACAAGCTCCAGTGGCGGACACTTCAAGAAAGGCGTTACGCAATACGGAGAGGTTTATTATCGAAATTACGAGAGAGCACATTCCGGGAAGAGATGGGCAACATATTACTACCGCCCACATATATCTCGCGTAATGATCACAACGAAAAGATCCGAGAAATTAGAGCAAATACGGAGACTTACAACCAGTCGTTCTTCCCACGCACAATTCGTGAATGGAACAGGGAAGGGGGGATCAGATAGTGGTACAATAAGTACCCTCCGCCACACACCGTAAGGTGGCTCGCGGAGTATAGATGTAGATGTAGATGTAGATGGAATCCCTGGGTTCAGGAGGGTAATACGGAACGCCGTGCTGGATGCCAACGGCCTCGTATCACTAGCAGTCGAGATGACAGGCATCTTACCCGCATGGCTGTAACGGCTCGTGCAACCACGTCTCGATCCCTGAGTCAACAGATGGGGACGTTTGCAAGACAACAACCATCTGCACGAACAGTTCGACGACTTCTGCAGCAGCATGAACTATCAACTCGGAGACCATGGCTATGGTTACCCTTGACGCTGCATCACAGACAGGAGCGCCTGCGATGGTGTACTCAACGACGAACCTGGGTGCACTAATGGCAAAACGTCATTTTTTCGGATGAGTCCAGGTTCTGTTTACAGCATCATGATGGTCGCATCCGTGTTTGGCGACATCTAGGTGAACGCACATTGGAGGCGTGTATTCGTCATCGTCATACTGGCGTATCACCCGGTGTGATGGTATGGGGTGTCATTGGTTACACGTCTCGGTCACCTCTTGTTCGCATTGACGGCACTTTGAACAATGGACGTTACATTTCAGATGTGTTACTACCCGTGGCTCTACCCTTCATTCGATCCCTGAGAAACCCTACATTTCAGCAGTAATGCACGACCGCATGTTGCAGGTCATGTACGGGCCTTTCTGGATACAGAAAATGTTCGACTGTTGCCCTGGCCAGCACATTCTCCATATCTCTCACCAATTGAAAACGTCTGGTCAATGGTGGCCGAGCAAGTGGCTCGTAACAATACGCCACTCACTACTCTTGATGTACTATGGTATCGTGTTGAAGCTGCATGGGCAGCTGTACCTGTACACGCCATCCAAGCTTTGTTTGACTCAATACCCAGGCGTATCAAGGCCGTTGTTACGGCCAGAGGTGGTTGTTCTGGGTACTGATTTCTCATGATCTATGCACCCAAATTGCATGAAAATGTAATCACATGTCAGTTCTAGTATAATATATGTGTCCAATGAATACCCGTTTATCATCTGCATTTCTTCTTGGTGTAGCAATTTTAATGGCCTGGACTGTATAATTTTTTTTTCCTGTGTAGATGCAGGCACATTTTAAAGAATGGAGCGTGTCTTCTTTACCTTTGCCCGATATAGTGTTGATGATATTCCCTGAATAGCACATTTAGACTAGGAGTGTTGGGTATGCCTATGATCTTTTAACGTTGTGAGTATATTTTAGACATTCATTATTAATTTTAATATCCACATAGTGTGGCGACACTGTAATTTACGTTTTATCGTGTATGTTGCACCTGATGATGCGGCTTTAAGCGTTTGAACAAACAACAATTTTACCAGCTGTAGCCGGCAAGAGTGGCCGAGCGGTTATAGCCGCTACAGTATGGAACCGCGGAATCGCTACGTTCACAGGTTCGAATCCTGCCTCGGGCATGAATGTGTGTGATGTCCTTAGGTTAGTTAGGTTTGAGTAGTTCTAAATTCTAGGGGACTGATGACCTCAGAAGTTAAGTCCCATAGTGCTCAGAGCCATTTGAACCCACCATCTGTAAGTGGAGTTCTTCCTAACGTCATGCTTGCATAAGGGCCAGACATAGAACAACGCGTTATTGACTTGCTAAATTCTCGAAGCTTTGTTTCTTGAATAAACCATCCCATTTTTCTGAACTTGTAACAATTTGTTTGTATGTATGTGTATATCACATCTCCCGACCTTCGTCGTGCGTCGCTTTTTTCCGTTTTAGGGTGTAGAATACCTGAAGAAACTTGTCGACATTTTTCCTCATCGCACTGAGGCCGTCATCAGGACTAGAGGCAATATTACAAAGCATTAGCGTAATATATCCTGGGGATGACTAATATTTTGTCAGTTGTGGTTATCAATAAGTAATTGCTGGACGTAAATTCGGACTGTGAGGCTTGCTATGGTGGCAGTCACACGAATCTACGGTTGAATGAGTGCTGGAGGGAACTGACACTATGAATCCTGCAGGGCCGTCCATAAATACGGAAGCGTACGAAGGGGTGGATATCTCTTCTGAACAGCAACTTGCAAGGCAGGCCAGATATGCTCAATAGTGTCCATGTATGGGGAGTTTCGGGGCCAACATAAATGTTTTAACTCAGAAGAGTCCCTGGAGCAACTCTCTAGCAATTCTTGGCCTGTGGGATGTCTCATTGTCCTGCTGGAATTGCCCAAGTCCGTCGGAATGCACAATGGACATAAATGGATGCAGGTGATCTGACAGGATGCTTACGTACGTATCAGGGGTCGCATATCATTCCAACTGCACACGCCCCACACCATTACAGACCCTCCACCAGCTTGAAGGGTACACGAGTGGGCCTTCGGCTCCGAAAGCCTATACCGATATATATATATGCATGCTCAAAAGAATGGTCCAAATGGCTCTCAGCACTATGGGACTTAATATCTGAGGTCACCAGTCCCCTAGACTTAGAACTACTTAAACCTAACGTCACACACATCTATGTCCGAGGCAGGATGCTATCCTGCGACGGTAGCAGCTGCGTGATTACGCATGACTTTACCAGGTTTTTTGGCGCTTCAGTGTAGGTATCCCCGTTAAATTGAAGGCTGTGCTAGTAGCACAGTAGTTGCACATTGTAAGCCTCGCCTGTACAATATCACCGTGGCTTTTAACGGTCAAGTTATATTCTCCGTAAATTCGCTTTTTTATTCACTGACAATATCTTAATATAAAACGTAGTACTGGAATAATACATTGTTAATGTTTTGTTGCGTGATGTGAAAAGAGAAGTAAATGTGGGAAAGTCCTATTTTAATTGTTTTTGGAACCTCCGGAGACGTAAGAACATTCGAGTCGCCAGTCAGATGCGCACTCCAGGGAAGGAAGTATCAGGACTGAGGAGGCGCAAGCGGCGAGGGAGAGAAAATAATGAGCCAGACAGCACGGTGTCTACAGATGCTGTTGTCGTGCCAAAAGAAGACGTGATTAAAACTTTCTACACGCCAGCCTTTGTCTTGGGTTCGTTACTGAATGACGTAATCTTTTCTTTGTGCCAGGTCAGAATAACTTAACTTAATATTGCTTGATTTTAATTAAAAGATAGTTCCCTATTGTCACGAGCCGCAGCGAAGGAATTGTTATTAGAAGAATATCGAGGAATATTTGTGTTCACCAATTCTCTGTTTTTCTTTTACTGGGTGGTAGCTCATTAGTGACGGTGTGGTGAATTATTTCAATTAATTACAGTGGAGTACAGTTTTCTTTTTATTTCATGATTACTTCGTCAAGTGGAGGAACTTGTTTATTCTTAGAATTAGTGCGGTGTATTCTTTATATTATCATAAGCGTGGAGCGGGGGCACTTTATTATCGTAAGAAGGCGGAGCCATTAAACGCAGTCACATCAAAATGTTTTAAGGACCCAGAAGGGCTTTTGTAATGGAAAAGTTACAATAACAGGGGATTTTTATAGTAGGCCGCTTCCAGGTCCACCCGAACAGAGGAACTTCTAAGGTTTTACGATACGTTCGGGAATTATGGTGGGGACTCTTGCAGTAAAGATTACTCATTCAGTAAAACAACAATAACACCTCAGGCTGCTTCATCCATGCATATTATAAAAATGTATGCACATACGTATGTATGTTCCATATCTCTTCCTAAACCAATGGGCTGATTTCAACCAAATTTGTTACACATGTCACCTATTGTCTGGAAAGAATCGCTAACGGGGTAAGAACCACATACCTATCACAGGGATGGAGGTGAAGAAGAAGTGTAGCTCGCAATAAACGAATACTAAAACTTTATTCATTCAGTATTTGAGAATGAGGATTAACAAAAGCTTTAAACGTAATTTCAAACCTTCATGAAACTTTTTCTCTCTGACAACCCTGACAAAATCATGAAAGGAAGAAAGTTAATCGCTTACTACTGTACATTTTCGCTGTTCATGCAGTAAAACTTTAGCTTCTGTACTACTAGCTGTGTTCGCGACACACTTTGAAGTCAGTATTCACGTCTACCATTGAATGTATCTGTAAAATAATATCATTGAACGATACATAGGTCATTATATACGACGTCATAAACTCTGAGCTGACGCACCATACGTGATGTTTAAATTTATTACTTATTTGCTACTGACTCTATTTACAACATATTTCGCAGACGGTATCCACATATGCATCTGAATGTACCTACAAAATTGTATCTTTATTCGACACATAGTTCAGAAGATATCTGGAGGACGACGGTTCAATCCCGCGTCCGGCCATCCTGATTTAGGTTTTCCGTGATTTCCCTAAATCGCGTCAGGTAAATACCGGGATGGTACCTTTGAAATGGCACGGCCGACTTCCTTCCCTATCCTTCCCTAATCCAATGAGACCGATGACCTCGCTGTTTGGTCTCTTCCTCAAACAACCCAATCCTCATAATATGTGACGTCATAAACACTGAGCTGCGTGAAAACTAAACTGCAGTGTGAAATTCGCTAACCATAAAGGTGTAATATGTGTACAAATATGTGTGAAATATGTGAAATAGCTGTGAAATATATATGATATGTGGACAAAGCTATGGATAAAAAGCTTCTCCTAAATGCCTGAATCGATTTCACTCAGACTTGGTACACATATTAAGAAAGAAATACTGTAGAGGTAAGAACCAGCAACCTTGTATTCGCGTGGGTGTGATAACGTGGAGAGATAAAGGGGAACGAAGAGATCGACAGGCAGAGAGATGAAAGGAGGAGATGGACAAAGATATGGGGACGGTGGAGCAGGGCAGAAGAGAGGCAGGGGGAAATGGAAATGGAAAGAGAAAGGGAAGAGAACAAAATAGACAGAGAGTGGTGGGAGGATAAAGTGGCTGTGGAGAGGGGGGGGCAGGAGATGGAAAGAGAGATGGGGAGGAGAAAATGGACAGAGAAACGGAAGAGGAGGGGGGACCTTTCCTGTTCCTCTCAATATATATTCATTACTGTCGTTTCTTGTTAATAATATCAGGTTATTCCCAAGAATTACACTACTGGCCATTAAAATTACTACAACACCAAGATGACGTGCTACAGACGCGCAATTTAACCGACAGGAGGAAGATGCTGTGATATGCAAATGATTAGCTTCTCAGAGCATTCACACAAGGCTGGCGCTGGTGGTGACGCCTGCAACGTGCTGACATGAGGAAAGTTTCCAACCGATTTCTCATACACAAACAGCAGTTGACCGGCGTTGTGAAACGTTGTTGTGATGCCTCGTGTAAGGAGGAGAAATGCGTACCATCACGTTTCCGACTTTGATAAAGGTAGGATTGTAGCCAATCGCGATTGCGGTTTATCGTATCGCGACATTGCTGCTCGCGTTTGTCGAGATCCAATGAATTATTAGCAGAATATGGAATCGGTGGGTTCAGGAGGGTAATACGCAACGCTGTGCTGGATCCCAACGGCCTCGTATCACTAGCAGTCGAGATGACAGGCATCTTATCCGCATGGCTATAACGGATCGTGCAACCACGTCTCGATCCCTGAGTCAACAGATGGGAACGTTTGGAAGACAACAACCATCTGCACGAACAGTTCGACGATGTTTGCAGCAGCATGGACTGTCAGCTTGGAGACCGTGGCCGCGGTTACCCTTGACGCTACATCACAGACAGGAGCGCCTGCAATGGTGTACTCAACGACGAATCTGGGTGCGCGAATGGCAAAACGTCATTTTTTCGGATGAATCCAGGTTCGGTTTACAGCATCATGGTGATCGCATCCGTGTTTGGCGTCATCACGATGAACGCACATTGGAAGCGTGTATTCGTCATCGCCATACTGGCGTACCACCCGGCGAGGTGGTAAGGGGTGCCATTGGTTACACGTCTCGGTAACCTCTTGTTCGCATTGACGGCACTTGGAACAGTGGACGTTACATTTCAGATGTGTTACGACCTGTGGCTCTACCCTTCATTCGATCCATGAGAAACCCTACATTTCATCAGGATAATGCACGACCTCATGTTACAGGTCCTGTACGGGCCTTTCTGGATACAGAAACTGTTCGACTGCTGCCCTGGCCAGCACATTCTCCATATCTCTCACCAATTGAAAACGTCTGGTGAATGGTGGCCGAGCAAATGGCTCGTCACAGTACGTCAGTCACTACTCTTGGTGAACTGTGAAATAGTGTTGAAGCTGCATGGGCAGCTGTACATGTACACGCCATCCAAGCTCTGTTTGACTCAATGTCCAGGGGTATCAAGGCCGTTATTACGGCCAGAGGTGATTGTTCTGGGTACTGATTTCTCAGGATCTATGCACCCAAAATGCGTGAAAATGTAATCACATGTCAGTTCTAGTATACTATATTTGTCCAATGAATACCCGTTTATCATCTGGATTTCTTCTTGGTGTAGCAATTTTAATGGCCAGCAGTGTAGAAGCTTTCACTCAGTTAATACTAAGAATTAGAAGCTTTCACTTAGTTAATACTAAGCAGAATTCCAACCTGCATTTGGAACGCACTTCCTTAACTCTTGTGCAGAAAGGTGTGCAGTATGCTGCTGCATTCATTTTCAATAAGCTACCACAAGAGTTCAAAGATCTTAGCAGTAATCCACGCGCTTTCAAATCGAAACTGAAGTTTCCTCATAGGTCACTACTTCTATTCTTTCAAGGAGTTTCTTGAAAAATTAAGCTGATTCCTGTGTTATTTTGTTGACTGCGTTTACAAAAACTTAGGGCTTGTCTTTTTTTTGGTTTTATAAACATTTTGTTTTATCTGTTATTACTTTTATGTTGTAATTTTATGTACTGATACGTTCCATTACCTTGGATATTTCTTCCTCTGTTTGGTCCTACAGACACAGAGGAAGACTGCACTGTAGTTCCTTCTGTAGTTTGTCGCACAGATGAAAAAATGGTAGATATCGAAATAGACGACAGAGGGATAGAGAAACAATTAAAATCGCTCAAAAGAGGAAAGGCCGCTGGACCTGATGGGATACCAGTTCAATTTTACACAGAGTACGCGAAGGAACTTGCCCCCCTTCTTGCAGCGGTGTACCGTAGTTCTCTAAAAGAGCGTAGCGTTCCAAATGATTGGAAAAGGGCACAGGTCATCTCCGTTTTCAAGAAGGGGCGTCGAACAGATGTGCAGAACTATAGACCTATATCTGTAACGTCTTTTAGTTGTAGTGTTTTGGAACACGTCTTATGTTCGAGTATAATGACTTTTCTGGAGACTAGAAATTTACTCTGTAGGAATCAGAATGGGTTTCGAAAAAGACGATCGTGTGAAACCCAGCTAGCGCTATTCGTCCACGAGACTCAGAGGGCCATAGACACGGGTTCCCAGGTAGATGCCGTGATTATTGACTTCCGCAAGGCGTTCGATACAGTTCCCCACAGTCGTTTAATGAACAAAGTAAGAGCATATGGACTCTCAGACCAATTGTGTGATTGGATTGAAGAGTTACTAGATAACAGAACGCAGCATGTCATTCTCAATTAAGAGAAGTCTTCCGAAGTAAGAGTGATTTCAGGTGTGCCGCAGGGGAGTGTCGTAGGACCGTTGTTATTCACAATATACATAAATGACCTTGTGGATGACATCGGAAGTTCACTGAGGCTTTTTGCGGATGATGCTGTGGTATATCGAGAGGTTGTAACAATGGAAAATTGTACTGAAATGCAGTAGGATCTGCAGCGAATTGACGCATGTTGCAGGGAATGGCAATTGAATCTCAATGTAGACAAGTGTAATGTGCTGCGAATACATAGAAAGAAAGATCCCTTATCATTTAGCTACAATATAGCTGGTCAGCAACTGAAAGCAGTCAATTCGATAAATTATCTGGGAGTACGCATTAGGAGTGATTTAAAATGGAATGATGATATAAAGTTGATCGTCGGTAAAGCAGATGCCAGACTGAGATTCATTGGAAGAATCCTAAGGAAATGCAATCCGAAAACAAAGGAAGTAGGTTAGAGTACGCTTGTTCGCCCACTGCTTGAATACTGCTCAGTAGTTTATCCTGTAGTGAAGTAGAAGTGGATAGTTCCTGTGAATTATTATGGGTGGAGGTTACACTCAACAACCGAGCAAGGTTAATAATTGGCTCCTTTTACCGACCCCCCGACTCAGCAGCATTAGTGGCAGAACAACTGAGAGAAAATTTGGAATACATTTCACATAAATTTTCTCAGCATGTTATGGTCTTAGGTGGAGATTTCAATTTACCAGATATAGACTGGGACACTCAGATGTTTAGGACGGGTGGTAGGGACAGAGCATCGAGTGACATTATACTGAGTGCACTATCCGAAAATTACCTCGAGCAATTAAACAGAGAACCGACTCGTGGAGATAACATCTTGGACCTACTGATAACAAACAGACCCGAACTTTTCGACTCTGTAAGTGCAGAACAGGGAATCAGTGATCATAAGGCCATTGCAGCATCCCTGAATATGGAAGTTAATAGGAATATAAAAAAAGGGAGGAAGGTTTATCTGTTTAGCAAGAGTAATAGAAGGCAGATTTCAGACTACCTAACAGATCAAAACGAAAATTTCTGTTCCGACACTGACAATGTTGAGTGTTTATGGAAAAAGTTCAAGGCAACCGTTAAATGCGTTTTAGACAGGTACGTGCCGAGCAAAACTGTGAGGGACGGGAAAAACCCACCGTGGTACAACAACAAAGTTAGGAAACTACTGCGAAAGCAAAGAGAGCTTCACTCCAAGTTTAAACGCAGCCAAAACCTCTCAGACAAACAGAAGCTAAACGATGTCAAAGTTAGCGTAAGGAGGGCTATGCGTGAAGCGTTCAGTGAATTCGAAAGTAAAATACTAGGTACCGACTTGACAGAAAATCCTAGGAAGTTCTGGTCTTACGTTAAATCAGTAAGTGGCTCGAAACATCATGTCCAGACACTCTGGGATGATGATGGCATTGAAACAGAGGATGACAAGCGTAAAGCTGAAATACTAAACACCTTTTTCCAAAGCTGTTTCACAGAGGAAGACCGCACTGCAGTTCCTTCTCTAAATCCTCGCACCAACGAAAAAATGGCTGACATTGAAATAAGTGTCCAAGGAATAGAAAAGCAACTGGAATCACTCAACAGAGGAAAGTCCACTGGACCTGACGGGATACCAATTCGATTCTACACAGAGTACGCGAAAGAACTTGCCCCCCTTCTAACAGCCGTGTACCGCAAGTCTCTAGAGGAACAGAAGGTTCCAAATGATTGGAAAAGAGCACAGGTAGTCCCAGTCTTCAAGAAGGGTCGTCGAGCAGATGCGCAAAACTATAGACCTATCTCTCTGACGTCGATCTGTTGTAGAATTTTAGAACATGTCTTTTGCTCGAGTATCATGTCGTTTCTGGAAACTCAGAATCTATTATGTAGGAATCAACATGGATTCCGGAAACAGCGATCGTGTGAAACCCAACTCGCATTATTTGTTCATGAAACCCAGAAAATATTAGATACAGGCTCCCAGGTAGATGCCATTTTCCTTGACTTCCGGAAGGCGTTCGATACAGTTCCGCACTGTCGTCTGATAAACAAAGTAAGAGCCTACGGAATATCAGACCAGCTGTGTGGCTGGATTGAAGAGTTTTTAGCAAACAGAACACAGCATGTTGTTCTCAATGGAGAGACATCTACAGACGTTAAAGTAACCTCTGGCGTGCCACAGGGGAGTGTTATGGGACCATTGCTTTTCACAATATATATAAATGACCTAGTAGATAGTGTCGGAAGTTCCATGCGGCTTTTCGCGGATGATGCTGTAGTATACAGAGAAGTTGCAGCATTAGAAAATTGTAGCGAAATGCAGGAAGATCTGCAGCGGATAGGCACTTGGTGCAGGGAGTGGCAACTGACCCTTAACATAGACAAATGTAATGTATTGCGAATACATAGAAAGAAGGATCCTTTATTGTATGATTATATGATAGCGGAACAAACACTGGTAGCAGTTACTTCTGTAAAATATCTGGGAGTATGCGTGCGGAACGATTTGAAGTGGAATGATCATATAAAATTAATTGTTGGTAAGGCGGGTACCAGGTTGAGATTCATTGGGAGAGTCCTTAGAAAATGTAGTCCATCAACAAAGGAGGTGGCTTACAAAACACTCGTTCGACCTATACTTGAGTATTGCTCATCAGTGTGGGATCCGTACCAGATCGGGTTGACGGAGGAGATAGAGAAGATCCAAAGAAGAGCGGCGCGTTTCGTCACAGGGTTATTTGGTAACCGTGATAGCGTTACGGAGATGTTTAACAAACTCAAGTGGCAGACTCTGCAAGAGAGGCGCTCTGCATCGCGGTGTAGCTTGCTCGCCAGGTTTCGAGAGGGTGCGTTTCTGGATGAGGTATCGAATATATTGCTTCCCCCTACTTATACCTCCCGAGGAGATCACGAATGTAAAATTAGAGAGATTAGAGCGCGCACAGAGGCTTTCAGACAGTCGTTCTTCCCGCGAACCATACGCGACTGGAACAGGAAAGGGAGATAATGACAGTGGCACGTAAAGTGCCCTCCGCCACACACCGTTGGGTGGCTTGCGGAGTATAAATGTAGATGTAGATGTAGATGTAGTAGTGTGGGATCCGTACCAGATAGGGCTGATAGAAGAGATAGAGATGATCCAACGGAGAGCAGCGCGCCTCGTTACTGTATTATTTAGTAATCGCGAAAGCGTTACGGAGATGATAGATAAACTCCAGTGGAAGACTCTGCAAGAGAGACGCTCAGTAGCTCGGTACGGGCTTTTGTTGAAGTTTCGAGAACATACCTTCACCGAGGAGTGAAGCAGTATATTGGTCCCTCCTACGTATATCTCGCGAAGAGACCACGAGAGATTAGCGCCCACACAGAGGCATACCGACAATCCTTCTTTCCACGATGAATACGAGACTGGAATAGAAGGGAGAACCGATAGAAGTACTCAAGGTACCCTCCGCCACACACCGTCAGGAGGCTTGCGGAGTATGGATGTAGATGTAGATGTAGATGTAGGAGGTGGACAAGGATAAGAAGGAGGTGGACATGGACGCGGGAGGAGGAGACGGAAGGAGAGAGAGGGAAGTAGGAGATGGACTAATATCACTGGAATAAATACATCCCAGGGCAACGCAGGGTACTCAGTACTTTCCCATGTTAATAATAAATTTGTATCTCGAGAACTGGCTAATATGAAGGATGCCATCTTCGGCAACACTAAATTTAGATCAGTTGAACGAAATTACTGTTGGATGTTTAAATACTTTAGTGGTGGCCGATGTTCTGGTACCACTGGCCGTCGTAGACAAATAGTTTAGCTGCATGTGTGTATTAATGCTTCTGCGTCTCTTACCCAATTTTATGAGTAGGCTCATTGGACGATTGAGATACCTCCATCTGCTCGTTTACCATTGTGGTTCTTTGGGCTACACTACCGTAGGTTGAGGGTCTTAATTTCCGTGTCACTTTGTTCAGTTTCCTGCTTACTGTTTCTCCGGCTGTGTCTCGTCTCTCCTGACGGGTCCTGAGTTTTCGTTTTGGACTTCCGCACTTTGTCAGGTAGGGTTCTGGAGATGCTGGCTGTGAGTCGAGACACTGGATTCAAAAAATGGCTCTGAGCACTATGGGACTTAACTTCTAAGGTCATCAGTGCCATAGAACTTAGAACTACTTAAACCTAACTAACCTAAGGACATCACACACATCCATGCCCGAGGCAGGATTCGAACCTGCGACCCGGTGGTCTAGCGGTTCTGGCGCTGCAGTCCGGAACCGCGGGACTGCTACGGTCGCAGGTTCGAATCCTGCCTCGGGCATGGGTGTGTATGATGTCCTTAGGTTAGTTAGGTTTAAGTAGTTCTAAGTTCTAGGGGACTTCTGACCTAAGATGTTGAGTCCCATAGTGCTCAGAGCCATTTGAACCATTTTGAACCTGCGACCGTAGCGGTCGCGCGGTTCCAGACTGTAGCACCTTTATCCGCTTGGCCACCACGGCCGGCTGAGACACTGGGTGCGTGGTAGCTTCGCCCTATGAGAGGTGCGCCGTGCATTTCAGTAATGTTCGTGTGTCGCGCTGCATCTCCGCGCAATCTTTTATAGCCCTCACCTCAAGCATGTTCATACTTATTTTTGAAATCTCTGATATAAAGCGGGAGTTTATTCGGGAGCCTGGTTCCTGCTACTGCAAAGGACTTCGAGAAAGTGACTGAGTAATGGAATGGGAGAGAGAGGATTTAGCTCTGATGGCAACGAGGGTTACTGACATGTTCTTCAGACAAGAGCATTAAGGTCGAGGAGAGAGGTGAGAGACAACGTACGTTGATAAGACAATAGAGGAGAAAGAGTGCATGGAAATCCCCGCACTTGCCAGCACACAGCCAGGATAACGCAGCATATGATAGTGAAATATGATAACGGAGTCGAAGGTCACAATACACCCAACACAGGAATTCATAACCAATTGCAGCACTTTGAGCTCTCTTGAGAGGGACATTTCAGGCCGGCCGCTGTGGCCGAGCGGTTCTAGGCGCTACAGTCCGGAACCGCGCTGCTGCTGCGGTTCGAATCTCGCCTCGGGCATGGATGTGTGTGATGTCCTTAGGTTGGTTAGGTTTCAGTTGTTCTAATTCTAGGGGACTGATGACCTCAGATGTTAAGATCCATAGTGCTTAAAGCCATTTGAACCATTTAGTCATTGCAGGATAACGTCAAAATAGTCAACAGTTTGAAGTATAAGCGTTCGCTCAAATTATTTTTCTAGGGCAAGAAGGAAGACCTTGTTATGTTTTTGTAGGGCATGCAGAGATGCTGATGCCTTCCTGCACATTGCAGCTATTTACTCAGTCCAATGTTGAGATTCACACATGATAACGCCTAAACTCTTTTCTGAGGGAGGATGTGGATATTTGTCCCATTTAGTATTAAAGATAGTAGAGATACCAGATATTTTCGGCTAATGAGCCCAGAATGACCAATCAGTACCGCTTGCGTTTTTGATGGGTTGAGCTTTAACCCTATATTCTGTGCCCAATTTGACAGTGCACACAGAGCAGTACTGAAATTCTCGACAGCTGTCTCCAAGTTTATTGGATTTGCACGTAGGTATGCCTACAATTGGAGATCATCAGCATACCTGTGGTATTTACAGTAGAACAAAATTGATGGCACGTCATTGATATACAATGAAAAAGTGTGTAGACCTAATACGGAACCCTGGAGACGCCTGATTGTGACTACATGCTGCCGACATCACGTATTGCTTGCGAGACATCCGTTACGAGTTCAATCATTGCACTGCACTTGGCGAAATTTATAGGCTGCTAAGACTGGAAAGTAAAATGTCGAAATCGGTTGTGTCAGAAGATTCGATGAAGTTTAAGACGCACATAATACTCTCCTCTTGTCGGTCCATGGAAAGCTTCAGGTCATCTGTTATATTTATTACGGCAAATACTGTACTGCGTTGTTTACGAAAATCTGATTAACAAGTAGGTGATTAGTTAGTCGTGAACTATATATTTTAAAGTCTTTGAAAGCGCCGGAAGAATGTAAATAGGTAGGTAATCAAAGGGTGCTGTGGTAACGCACTGTTTAGGTAGTGACTTAGCTAGTCCCTGTTTCCACACCTGAGGAAAATTATTTTTGGTTGAAGAGGATTTGAAGATATGTGTTGCAGGAGTAGTGGTGGGTCGGTAATAAGCTTCATCATTTGGATAATTTATTTTTTTACTTTTTATTTCGTCCATGTCAGTTGTATTAATAAGTTATCCAAGTTCCTCAGTACTGAACAGTTGCGGACCTACCACCCCGTGGCAGCATTCCTCGATTAGGCAACTTCATGATTTGGACCGTGTCGCTGTCGTGTGCGGTAGGTGCTAATCGGATACTCACGATGGATTTTTTCGTGATACTGCAAATAACATGCTTCAGACAGAATTTTCGTTCGTTTATCCCCATGAAGTAATTGTGACCAAAGTAAGCGTATGCCGTTATTAAGGACTTCGAAAGCTAAGTTGCGTACTCTCATGAAGCGCTATCCGAGCCCTGCACTGATAACTGTCACTTTACTTTTTTCTCGATGTCGGTTTGAAGTTCACGATACTACTAGTTCGCATCTGTCGTCTGATACACTACTGGCCATTAAAATTGCTACACCACGAAGATGACGTGCTACAGACGCGAAATTTAACCGACAGGAAGAAGATGCTGTGATATGCAAATGATTAGCTTTTCAGAGCATTCACACAAGGTTGGCGACGGTGGCGATACCTACAACATGCTAACATGAGGAAAGTTTCCAAACGATTTCTCATACACAAACAGCAGTTGATCGTGTAAGGAGGAGAAATGCGTACCATCACGTTTCCGACTTTGATAGAGGTCGGATTGTAGCCTATCGCGATTGTGGTTTATCGTATCGCGACATTGCTGCTCACGTTGGACGAGGTCCAATGACTGTTAGCGGAATATGGAATCGATGGGTCCAGGAGGGTAATACGGAACGCCGTGCTGGATCCCAACGGTCTCGTAACACTAGCAGTCGAGATGATAGGAATCTTATCCCTCTTGGCTGTAACGGATCGTGCAGTCACGTTTCGATCCCTGAGTCAACAGATGGGGACGTATACAAGATAACAACCATCTGCACGAACAGTTCGACGACGTTTGTAGCAGCATGGACTATCAGCTCGGAGACCATGGCTGCATCACAGACAGGAGCGCCTGCGATGGTGTACTCAACGACGAACCTGGGTGCACGAATGGCAAAAAGTCATTTTTCGGATGAATCCAGGTTCTGTTTCAGCATCATGGTGGTCGCATCCGTGTTTTGCGACATCGCGGTGAACGCACATTGGAAACGTTATTTCGTCATCGCCATACTGATGTATCACCAGGCGTGATGGTATGGCGTGCGATTGGTTACACGTCTCGGCCATCTCTTGTTCGCATTGACGGCACTTTGAACAGTGGACGTTACATTTCAGATGTGTTACGACCCGTGGCTCTACCCTTCATTCGATCCCTGCGAAACCCTACATTTCATCAGGATAATGCACGACCCCATGTTGCAGGTCCTGTACGGGCCTTTCTGGATACAGAAAATGTTCGACTGCTGCCCTGGCCAGCACATTCTCCAGATCTCTCACCATTTGAAAACGTCTGGTCAATGGTGATCGAGCAACTGGCTCGTCACAATACGCCAGTCACTACTCTTAATGAACTGTGGTATCGTGTTGAAGCTCCATGGGCAGCTGTACCTGTACACGCCATCCAAGCTCTGTTTGACTCTATGCCCAGGCGTATCAAGGCCGTTATTACAGCCAGAGGTGGTTGTTCTGGGTACTGATTTCTCAGGATCTATGCACCCAAATTGCGTGAAGATGTAATCACATGTCAGTTCTAGTATAATATATGTGTTCAATGAATACCCGTTTATCATCTCCATTTCTTCTTGATGTAGCAAATGTAATGGTCAGTAGTGTGTACCTTTCCGTCAATCATGTTTGTTGAAAATCGACAACTTTGTTCTCCTTCAATTTGGCTATCTTGGCTGGTCATTATTCTATAGGTTGGGACAAATGGAAGTGGCCTGGAGAACTGAATTCCACGGTACAAAAAAACGCAGCAGAAGAAAGGAAATAAAATTCTAACCTGACTATAGCAGATTTTGAAAGTGGCCACCATTCATCTCTTGGCACTTTTGAGCCATAGTCAGCAAATTTCTGAAGGCGTATCGAAGCTGGATACATTAGACTTGAAAACTCTCCACACAAAGTAATCGCACACTGACGAATTAGGTGATTAGCGTGGCCAGCTAGGGCCGCGAACAGACTGCTCTCTGCTAACAACTCTGTCAGGTGTGAAGATTGTGTAAATGTGCTCCACGTTTCGGTCAGCTGTATGGGCTGTTGCTCCATCCTGTTGGAAGTAACTGTAGGTGTTTTTCTCCTACGTTAATGCTGCCACAAATGATTTCAAAATGTTGGCAGTATAATGCGCCGAAGTCAGCGTCTGATAAAAGAAGATGGAACAAATAATGTGGCATGCAGACACTGCACACCGAACCCCAACCTTCTGATCACGCAGTGCTATTTTGCGGAAGTTACGCGGATTCTCCGCTGCCCGAAACCTGAGTCTGTGAGTTGAAATGACCCCCCAGGTGGAGCCAGGCTTCATCAGACTTAAAGAACAGATTCATGTCCAAAATCATTCATTGTTATCTCAGAGAACAGCCACTGACGGAAGTGGGGAGCCGAAGAGGATCTACTGTTTTTAATGCATGAACAACAGACACTCGGTAGGGATGCATATAGAGGTCCAGGTGGAGTATTCATCCGCATGATCGACGTAATATGCCGACCTCTTGCTACAGCCATCAGGTTGACTTAGTAGGACTCTGAAGCCTTTTTTGATGAACTGCAGCCACATCTTCTGCTGTGCGGAATGTTTTCTGAAATGCAGATCCTGTCTGACGCCATTTTCGGACTAAGCGTTGCATGGAATTTGCTGACATTTTGGCACAAATAAACTTCTCAGTAAACTACGGACCACACCGCTTCCACGATTTTGTTGTCTCGTAACTTTCCACAACGAACACCTGCTGCTCCACTGTACCTTCACTGCTCCACTCACAACGATACAGCCCGCACTATGCTCTGAACCAGTGTGGATGGCGTAGTGGGCGTAGACGTGGTGTGGTTACATGCATACATTCACATCCAGTCGTATCCACTCGTCCGGGCCACTTTTATTTGACCCATCCTGTATTAATGCCATCTTGGGACGTTCTTCTCCAAAAAGGAGTCAGAAAGGCGAAGTGCATCTTGTTACTGCACCTGCTTTAACGCGCTGCAGCTTCCTTACAACCGTCGAGGCTCACTTGCCTGTCGCAATAGAAGCAGACGGAGACCTGTCCTATTAGTGAAGCGCCACGAAACTGCTTTCTCACAGCGCGCTGGAGGGATGCAAGCCGCTACAAGTGCACTTCACGAAGCGCAGCAGATAGTTAGAAGCACTGACTAAAAGGACCGCCTGTACCTTGCAATGTAAAGCAGAACGTGCCACCCAGCGTCAAACTAAATAATTCTGTGAAATATAAAACCGTTTACACTTCAATTATAAAATTATGTTTCTTTCCATTTCCGTAACGTGCAGTATGCATTAAAAACGAGTCAAGCTCGAAGGATTATTTCTAAAGAAAAAAAAATAATTCTCAAGTAAGTTTTATGCAAATCTTGAGTCTGTAGCCAGCGATTGTTAAATGATGTCCTATTGCTATACGGATCCAGTCAGGATGATGGATTTGTCGAATATAGTGGAGAGTAATGTAGTATCGGCCAGCTTACACCACGGGCCGCTACTGTGATTTCCCTTTGTCGCCTCCAAATGGCAGAACTGGACAGTAACCAGAAACAAGCTTCGGTATCCATGTGCACTCGGGTCGGATATCTTCTTCCTCTCTTCAGTGCTTTCCTCCTCTGAGTGCTTGTATGTTGTTCCTGCATCTCTTATGGCACGAAAGATATTTTGAGGGCTGTAGTACCAGTTTTTAAGGCAACTGATTCATTTCGTTGCTGTATTTCTGTTACCTGTGTTGTGCAAGTAATGACATCTAACAGATGTTTCACGATAATAAATGAACATGTAGTATGACTAGATCCGCAGATGATGAAGAGACTGAGGAAATGTATGATGAGATAAAAGAAATTATTCAGATAATATTTCTTGATGCAATAATTTACCAACCAATCGATCAACTGAGATTAAAAATTTAATAGTCATCGGGGAGTGGAATTTGACAGTAAGGAAAGGAAGAGAAGGAAAAGTAGTAGGTGAATATGGAATGGAGGTAAGGAATGAAAGAGGAAGCCGCCTGGTAGAATTTTACACAGAACGTAACTTAATCATAGCTAACACTTGGTTTAAGAATCATGAAAGAACGTTGTGTACGTGGAAGAGGCCTGGAGACACTGGAAAGTTTCAGATTTTCTAATGGTAAGACAGAGATTTAGGAGCCAGGTTTTAAATTGTAAGACATTTCCAGGGGCAAATGTGAACTCTGATCACAATTTATCGTCTATCAACTGTAGACTAAAACTGAAGAAACGGCCAAAAGGTAGGAATTAAAGGAGATGAGACCTGAATAAACTGAAAATACCATAGGTTGTAGAGAGTTTCAGAAAGAGCCTTAGGGAACGATTGACAAGAACGGGGGAAATAAGTACAGTAGAAGAAGAACGGGTAGCTTTGAGAGATAAAATACGGGAGGCAGCAGAGGATTAAGTAGGTAAAACGACGAGGGATAGTAGGAATCCTTGGGTAACAGAAGAAATACTGAATTAAACTGATGAAAGTAGAAAATATAAAAACGCAGTAAATGAAGCAGGCGAAAAGGCGTGTAACAACAACGACGCTGTACTATTGTACATATAAATAATTTCTTTTTTGTTCTGATTTTTCGATAAAGTAGTGTAATCGATGTTCTGTTTTCATTTCTCTTTTGTTTCATGTCATTGTGTTAAGAAAACTGTAAACAAATTTCAATGTGAATATTAATCTTTATGTCAGTTGTCAAGCAATATTGTAATAGAATTGAAATGTAACAAATGTTGAGACTGTTGTAAGATGTTTAAAATTGTAACTGTGCGTCTGGTCCATACGTAGGCAATGTGTTAGAATATGTAGAATGTAAAACCTCGGATGAATACCCTGTCTGTAAGGGAGCGGTAAAAGGTGGATGGCAGGCGAGCGCGGGAAAATGCGCACGGGCACTGCACGGCATAACGGGCTCAGCAGTAGTAGTTGGAGTTTGGCATTGGTCTGAGCAACACGTTCTGGATCGAGGAGACTCTCCTGGAAGACGTAGCTTCATTGAGCCTCGGGTATGCCGTTCCAACGCCTATACAGCATGGCAAAATTCCATAGGTACTAAATGGAAAAGCATTGCGACGCTAAGAAGAATTAAAGTGCTGATACATCAAGAGCCATAGCTGTGGTTGTATGTGTGCTCTGTGCTTTGCCATCTCGCCGCCCGCCAACCGCCGCATCGATACAAACAGGTTGAAACTTTCAGTACTGTATTTGTATGGACCAGTGTTACTTTTGTTCCATACTGTTCAATAACAACTTAAATTTTACCAGAACTGTCCGATCATTTAATTATCCTCACAACTAACCTAGATAGGGTCCTTTCCAAATGTTGTGCAATCCGAGTGTCCCGAAATGAAAAATTAAATTTTGTGTTAGTAATAATTACTTGCAGACCTAACTATGTAAGAATGGTGTTTAAAGAACTGTTTTGTTAATGAACCAGTAAATGAATAACGAAGGTCTGACAAAGTTGGAAGATAACTTTGATATTGATTTAGTAATGAAGTTTAGTTATTTCGAGACAGATATAAAGGTATTTAAATGAGTTGGAAATAAGATAAAGAGAGTAGTAACTCATATATTGGAAATCTTGAGCGCATAATGGTGTCAGTAATTAATTTTTTTTTATACAGTGATCATAACAGTTTCAAGGTCCTCCCCCTTTTTTTTTATTCACTTGAATTCTGAAGTGTTTTAAATTGATTTGACCAGCAAAAGTTAAATTCAATATAAAAGCCAAAATTTATCAGTGTCTTATCTTTATTAAAATTGACATTTTGTTTGTGGCTCGAAATTACTATTTCTAGGGTAACCTATGCCCGATTTTAATCAGATCAATAGACAGTACGAAGTTTGGTAGTATACATTATAGTGTAGTGTTATGTATTTATGGTTTATCCATATCAGTACAGAAAGTGAAATTATCAGTTCAATAGATTTTCTAGTTCTAAAATTTACTATATTATGCAGTGTTACTACTTGTTGTTTTGCATGAATATACCTCGACTTGTACAGAGAAGAAACTCAGTTAATGCCTAATTAGGCTGGCGACCGTACTATTAACAAATTGGTAGCATCTGCTGTGTTGCTTTTTGTCCGTCCCGACGTGTAGTTGTATTTCGGACTTATTTGACGTATCATTGTTATTACAGAGTGGGTGTAAGTCTGATTTACCACCATTCAGGTACACGCGGTCAATATCTATACAAAAATCCTGTCTCGTAAGGTAAACCCCACTCACTTACCATAGTACAGGCTTTAATGAGTATTGTGTGCCCCACGCGCACGTTACAAGTGGCTCCCGGTGACAGGACATCCAGTTGTTTTCGTTCACAAATTAACGTGAATACCGAACAGTGGATGTTCAGTGGCACGAATTGCAATAATATTTAGTAAAGTAAATAGCAGTGAACGTCAAGTACGGTGGAGAAGTGTAATTTGCTTTCAGTATGGACAGGAACGTAGACACAGTAGATTTGTCGAGCGTAATGAAAGATGCGCATAGCAATGACAGGAGTTTACGCGGCCAGATAACAGATGGCGTTAGCGGTAGACAATTGGCGTACATACAATACCACGAAGAGGAATGGGCTGGCGATCGCAAATTCCTGGTACAAGAAGAGAAGTAGTCACAAAATAACTTGGTACAGTGGGGACTGGTCCCAAACTTCAGTAGTAGACTATGTACTAGTGGATAGGCAGATGATGAGCAGCCTCACAGATGTTAAGGTCGTTCCATCTGAGGCCTTAGACAGTGACCATCGGCTGTTGGTAGCCACCCTGAGAGAGAAAAAAGATAGGAGGGCAACAGATATACAGGAGAAAAGGTTGAAGACATGGATGCTGAAAGAGGATGAACGGAGGACCCAGTACCAGACACTGATCAGGAAGAAGCTGCCAAAGGAAGATCAGAGAACAGTGGAAGAAGAATGGGGAGATTTTAAGAGGGCCCTAGCTGAGGCAGCTGAGATTGTGTGCGGAAGAACTAGCACAAAGAGGAGAAGTAAGGAAACCCCATGGTGGAACAACATATGTAAAGAGGCAGTACTTCGAAAGAACAAAGCCTTCAGAGAATGGTTCCAGACCCGAACAGAGGAAGCTAGGGTAAAATATAAGGAAAGCAAGAAAGCGGCACAGACCATAGTAAGGGCGGAGAAGAAGAAGTGGATGGAAAAATGGACAAGAATGTTAGAAGAGGACAGTGAAGGGAACAAAAAAGTACTTTACACCATGGTAAGAAATAAGAGGAAGGACAGAAGCGAGTGCCTGAGGATCATGGATAATAATGGAAGAGTTGTGGAGGAAATGCATGAGCTCAAAAAGATTTGGAAGGAGTACTTTGAAGATCTGTTGAATGCCGCCAAGCGGGTAACTAACAGCGATGGAGAGCCTAAGGCAGCAGACGATGATAATAGTGGGGAAATTGATGATCTAACTTGGAATGAAGTGGAAGAAGCCATAAAGAGGATGAAAGGGGGCAAGGCACCAGGTTGGGACGAAGTAACAGTGGATATGATACGAGCAGCAGGAGAAGTAGGAACCCAGTGGCTATACAGAGTGCTGAGGGTGGTGTGGAAGGAGAACAGAATTCCTGAGGATTGGAAGAAAGGAATTATAGTCCCGATCTTCAAGAAAGGGGATAAAAGGAGATGTGAGAACTACAGAGGAATCACCCTGCTATGCCACTGTGGAAAAATCTATGAAAAGATCCTGGAGAAGAGAATAAGAAGCAGTATTGAAAGTAGACTGCAAGAGGAGCAGTATGGTTTCAGACCGGGAAGATCAACAACGGACCTCATATTTGCGGTAAGGCAACTGCAGGAAAGGCACTATGAATACGGGAAGGACTTAATCATGGCCTTTTTAGATATTGAGAAGGCGTATGACAGTATCTGTAGGGACAAGCTCTGGGATGTGCTGAACGCAAAAGGGATAGATGAAGAGATAACACGAAAAGTCAGAAAAATGTATGAGGGAAGTGAGAGTTGTGTGAAAGTGGGGAGGGAATGTACTGCATGGTTCAAGCTGGAAAATGGGCTGCGACAGGGAAGTGCACTTTCGCCTTTATTGTTTATTATTGTTATGGATGAAATCCTACAGCAAGTGTCAGATGCAATTGGAGATCATAAAATGAAAGCAGTGCTTTTTGCCGATGACCTGATGTTATGGGGAAATTGCGAGAAGGAGGTGCAAGAGCAGTTAGATGCATGGGAGGCAACGGCAGCACAATATGGAATGCATTTCTCTGCAAAGAAAAGTGAAATAATTGTCACAACAAGGAAGACGAATAGGCCAAATGTGGATATAACTTGTGGAGGGGAAAAACTACAAGTGGTAGAGAACTTCAAGTACCTGGGAAGCGTGATTGAAAGTAAGGGGGGAAACGCAATGGAAATAAATGAAAGGTGCAGAAAAGCAGGGCAGTTCTACAAATGCATTAGGGGGCTTATTTGGAGCAAGGAGGTGCCACAGAAATCCAAGGGAATTATATACCGAACCTACTTTGTCCCCATATTGGCATACGGAAGTGAGACATGGGTAATGCACAAAAGCGACAAAAGTAGAATACAGGCTAGCAAAATGAAGTTCCAGAGGAGCAGGTTGGGTGTAACAAGACGAGACAGATTGCGAAATGTGTATGTGAGGGAAAGACTAAAGGAGGAACCAGTACAGGACAGGATAGAAAAATCAAGACTGCAGTGGTATGGACACATGAAGAGAATGGATGAGGGAAGAATTCCAAAGAGGATGTTTGATCTGCAACTGGAGGGGAAGAGGCCCAGAGGAAGACCAAGAGATAGATGGGTGAAGGGAGTGAAGGAATGTGTGACGAGAAGAGGAGAGAACTGGACGAAGGTGGAAGAGGGGGAATGGTGGAAAGACAGAACACGATGGAGAGGCTTGTGTTCCCGACAGACCCAGCCAGTGGCTGGAAACTGTCCAAGATGATGATGATGACAATACCACGAACATGTTAACGAACAGATTGAAATGTCGAGATTACCTAGAACACAGCAAGGAATAAAACAGGAAGTAGAGGATGACTTTGTAGATGATAGTGGGTATGTGAACGAATCCACTGAGATGTTTGATTCACCACAGATAAAGAAAGAACCGAAAGAAATTTTTGATGTAGGATCGGAACACACCGATTTCGTAGAACAAAACAGCGTGAAAATTTTAAGCATGAACGATTTATTTGAACAATTAACCAAACAAATTGCAGGACAGAGTGAGCAGCTCAAAACACACGTTGCCGAGCAGCTCAAAACACAGAATAATCAGCTTAAAATACGCGTTTACGAGCAGCTTAAAACACAAAGTAATCAGCTCAAAACACAGAATGATCAGCTTAACACACAAGTTGGTCAGCTTAAAGCACAGGTCGAAGAACAAGGAATTAAAATTAGTAAACAAATAGAACAGGTAGAACAAAGAGTGGGTAATTTAAGTTCTGCAGTAAATACTATGAAGTCTGAAATTGACGCAATTAAAAAAATATGAATACTATGCAGGGGGAAATTGACAACATTAACAGTAGGTTTGATGTTGAAATTCTCAACATCCAAGAGAAAGTAGAGCCTCTAGTTGAAACAAAAGTAGACGAAAAAGTTTTCGGTCTTAAAACTGAGATCGTAAACGAATGTCAACACGGAATCTCACAGTTGAAAAGGGCAGTTTCAGACACTGAAAGAGATTTAGGCGAAATAGTTACCGGATGTGTACAAAAGTGTGAACAAAATACATCGAAAATTCAAGGCAAAATTTTAGATCTCGAGAGTAAAATCAAAGATAGGCCTGGTGTTGTCTGTAATGGCACGCCACTTACAAAACTGTTGGAAGGTGAGGAGCGCTTCGATCCCGCCAAGAAACATAACAGATGGCATCCGTTAGATTTCATCAAAAATTGCGAGAGGATGTTTCCTGAACACTTGTATGGTCAGGAAAAGATAAACGTAGTAATTAGCGCCTTAGCAGGTGATGCTAAACGCTGGGGAATTAACTTGAATACCGAACTAATGACGTTCGAAGAGTTTAAACAAAAGTTTATGGAAGAATATTGGTCCGAACAAAAACAGGATCATTTGTGGCGCGAGTTTATCATGGCCAAACTTCATGATAACAGGGGCAGGAATTCTTTGAAAGATTTCTGTGAATATTGGTACTGAAAGTTGACACATTTAAGAGGGAGAAGATCCGATTCAGAAATCATATGGAGCTATATAAAAAGCTTCCAGAAGATTCGAAGAGAAAGTATTTTACATGGGAACACTCAACACCAACACACTACTGAGGCCAGGTAAACCGAAACAATTAACAAATGCCATGGATAAATACAACATCAAAGTTATGGCAATACTGGAAACACGATTTGCAGATGAGAACCACTTTGATTCTGAAAATTACAGGATATATAAGGGGAAACCAGCCATAACCATCCCAGGAAGAAATCTCAAACTCTTCGGAACTGGTTTTGTAGTACACAAATCGATACTGGACTCCGTAATAGATTTCACCTCAAAATCAGAAAAAATGTCGACACTCACGATAAGATCTGGAAACAAAGCCTATACATTAATCAATGGACATGCCCCCACAAACAATTATAACAAGAAGAACCCAGAGATGATTGAGGAATTCTGGGAAGATCTGGAAGAAACTACCAGCAAAATCCCCAAGAATCACATAAAAGTGTTACTAGGAGACTTCAATGCCCAGTTAGGAAAGGAAAGAAAATTCCGAGACACGACAGGGAAACACACGGCCCACATGAGAACAAACAAAAATGGAGAGAACTTGATAAACTTCTGCAGAAATTTTGATCTGAAAATCATGTCAACGCAATTCCAGAAACCAAACAGAAAACTTGTAACTTGGAAATCCCCCAACCATGCTCTAGGAGAATTTCAGATAGACCACATAGCAATATCCACAAAAAACACCAGAGAAATAATGAACGTAAGAACAAGGAAAGGAGTTTTCGAATCTGATCATCACCTTCTCCAAATTAAAGTAAAATTTATACCCAATAGACAAATCAAGAGAACCAACAGATCTTTCAGAACAGATCCAGAGTACCTACAAATAAACAAGAAAGAAATAATAGAAGAAATTACGAAAATCAACAGCAACAATTGCACAGAACTGTCAGAAAAAATAAAAGAACTGATAAAATTGGGGCAGATACCGAGAAAAAGGAAACACCGATGGTGGAACATGACATGCGACAGGGCCATAGAAGACAGAATACAAGCCTGGAAAAAATTTAACAGCCATAAAACACAAGAAAAATGGGAAGACTTCAACAGGATACAGAAAAACACTTCCAAAATAATCCGAAGAGAAAAAAGAGGTTACGAAAACAGCAGGTTGAAGGAGATAGAAGAAGACTTCACCAGAAACAACACACGAAATTTTTACAGAGTATTCCGAGAAAATATGACAGGATATCAGCCACCAAGCTTATGCTTCAAAAGACAAGATGGAACACTGGAGACAAATCCGAAGAAAAACTGTGAAATATTAGCCAGATACTTTGACACGTTACTTAACTGTGATAAACCAAAACAGAGATTACAGTTTACAAAACCAGAACCCAACCGGGACTCCGAATCCCCAACATATGAAGAAATCGTGAAAATAATAAAATCCTTGAAAAATAATAGAGCACCAGGAGAAGATGGACTGATTGCAGAAATCTGGAAAATAGACCATGAAAACATTACACCCAAAATTCATAGTATAATCAAAAACATCTGGGAAACAGAAAAGATACCAGAAGAATGGAAGTCAGCCCTAATACACCCCCTCCATAAGAAAGGAGACAAAACAGATCCTAATAACTATAGAGGAATTTCGTTACTGCTGGTGGCATACAAAATTCTATCAAAAGCTCTGTTAAATCGCCTAGAACCTCAGATAGATCCACAGATCGGAGAATACCAAGGAGGGTTCAGGAAGGGAAGATCATGCAGTGAGCAGATCTGGTGTCTGAGAACATTATTAACAACGAGAAAGTCCAGAAACACCACAGTAACATTTGTTGATTTCAAGAAGGCTTACGATTCCATAGATAGAGAAACACTTTTTAATACACTAGAAGAAATGAAGGTAGACAATAAGACCAGAAAACTAATTCAGGAAACATTAACAAATACAAAGTCAAAAGTGAAGTTCATGGGCGAGATCTCAGAATCTTTCGAAATCAAGACAGGAGTGAGACAGGGAGATGGCCTGTCACCCATTTTATTTAACGCTGTTTTAGAGAAAATAATCAGGATGTGGGACAAAGGACTCAATGGGGTAAAGATGGGGAGAGAGAAAAATAGAACCGTCAACATAAAATGTCTGGCCTTTGCCGACGATATAGCCATCATTACAAATGACAGAAAAGAAGCCAGAGAAGCCCTAGAGATATTGCATGAAATCGCAGCCAGAACAGGACTACAAATATCATATGAAAAAACCCAGTACGTGGACACAAAATCTACAGACAGAAGGCCATTGATAACAAAGTACGGAAATATAACACAAGTAGAAAGTTTCAAATACCTGGGAGAGATTATACAGAAAACAGGACTGAATTCAACAGCCAATGAAGAAAGGGTTACAAAACTACAAAAAGCATACAGACTTACATGGAACCATTACAATAAAAGTATTATTTCTGTAAATGCCAAATTAAGACATTACAAAACAGTAGTCTTACCTGAGGCCTTGTATGCCTCAGAAACAACAGTAATCAGAGGAAGAACTAAAATCAAGGAAATGGAAACGCAAGAGAGGAAAATTCTGAGAAAGATCTATGGGCCAGTTCAGAGACAGGGGATCTGGATAAAGAGACCAACAAAGGAATTGTACAAACAGGCAGAGACAATTATAGACAATATCAGAAAAAGAAGGGCAAAATTCTATGGGCACATTCATAGGATGAATGAAAATAGGCTGACCAAGAAGATTTTTAACATAGTGGTGTCGAATAAGATGAAAACTAACTGGGTAAAGGAAACCATGGAAGATCTCAAAAATCTAAACATCTCCACAGAAGAAATAGCACAGAGGAAAATACAGAGAAAAAAATCAACAAACAGAAATTCGAAGAAACACCAAAAGAGAAGAAACCAGGAAAGAAGTGGACAGAAGAGAGGAAGAAGAAACACAGTGATTTTATGAAAGGTTTTTGGGAAGAGAAAAGAAAGAGACAGAAAAAAGTGCCATGAATTTGAAATGTACCAATTTATGTACCATATTGTCATTGTGAATATTGATTGTGTTTTAACACTCTCCTTAATGGGGAATTAACGATAATAAT
The DNA here is from genome assembly GCF_023864275.1 of Schistocerca cancellata. Taxonomy (NCBI): domain Eukaryota; kingdom Metazoa; phylum Arthropoda; class Insecta; order Orthoptera; family Acrididae; genus Schistocerca; species Schistocerca cancellata. The sequence continues at coordinate 199,467,619 of NC_064629.1, forward strand.
AATAATAATAATTACTTGCAGACCTAACTATGTAAGAATGGCGTTTAAAGAACTGTTTTGTTAATGAACCAGTAAATTAATAACGAAGGTCTGACAAAGTTGGAAGATAACTTTGATATTGATTTAGTAATGAAGTTTAGTTATTTCGAGACAGATATAAAGGTATTTAAATGAGTTGGAAATAAGATAAAGAGAGTAGTAACTCATATATTGGAAATCTTGAGCGCATAATGGTGTCAGTAATTAATTTTTTTTATACTGTGATCATAACAGTTTCAAGGTCCTCCCCCTTTTTTTTTTATTCACTTGAATTCTGAAGTGTTTTAAATTAATTTGACCAGCAAAAGTTAAAGTCAATATAAAAGCCAAAACTTATCAGTGTCTTATCTTTATTAAAATTGACATTTTGTTTGTGGCTCGAAATTACTATTTAAAGGGTAACCTATGCCCGATTTTAATCAGATCAATAGACAGTACGAAGTTTGGTAGTATACATTATAGTGTAGTGTTATGTATTTATGGTTTATCCATATCAGCACAGAAAGTGAAATTATCAGTTCAATAGATTTTCTAGTTCTAAAATTTACTATATTATGCAGTGTTACTACTTGTTGTTTTGCATGAATATACCTCAACTTGTGCAGAGAAGAAACTCAGTTAATGCCTAATTAGGCTGGCGACCGTACTATTAACAAATTGGTAGCATGTGCTGTGTTGCTTTTTGTCCGTCCCGACGTGTAGTTGTATTTCGGTCTTATTTGACGTATCATTGTTATTACAGAGTGGGTGTAAGTCTGATTTGCCACCATTCAGGTACCCGCGGTCCATATCTGTACAAAAATCCTGTCTCGTAAGGTAAACCCCACTCACTTACCATAGTACAGGCTTTAATGAGTATTGTGTGCCCCACGCGCACGTTACAGGCATACAAACGTCTCAAAAATGAGATCGTTAGGAAGTGCAAAATGGCTAAGCAGGGGTGGCTAGAGGACAAATGTAAGGATGTAGAGGCATATATCACAAGGGGTAAGACAGATACTGCCTACAGGAAAATTAAAGACACCTTTGGAGAAAAATGAACCACCTATAAGAATATCAAGAGTTCAGATGGAAAACGTGTTCTAAGCAAAGAAGGGAAAGCAGAAAGGTGCAAGGGGTATATGGAGGGTCTACACAAGGGCGATGTACTTGATGACAATATTATGGAAATGGAAGAGGACGTAGATGAAGATGAAATGGGAGGCATGATACTGCGTGAAGAGTTTGACAGAGCACTGAAAGGCCTGAGTCGAATCAAGGCCCCGCAGGAGAAGTCAACGTTCCATTAGAACTGTTAATAGCCTTGTGAGAGCCAGCCATGACAAACCTCTACCATTTGGTGAGCATGATGTGTAAGAGAGGCGAAATACCCTCAGACTTCAAGAAGAATATAGCGATTCCAATCGCCGGCCGGTGTGGCCGTGCGGTTAAAGGCGCTTCAGTCTGCAACCGCGTGACCGCTCCTGTCGCAGGTTCGAATCCTGCCTCGGGCATGGATGTGTGTGATGTCCTTAGGCTAGTTAGGTTTAAGTTGTTCTAAGTTCTAGGGGACTGATGACCACAGATGTTAAGTCCCATAGTGCTCAGAGCCATTTGAACCATTTTTTGAACCGATTCCAATCCCAAAGAAAGCAGGTGCTGACAGATGTGAAATTTACCGAACTATCAGTTTAATAAGTCACGGCTGTAAAATACTAACACGAATTCTTTACAAACGAATGGAAAAACTGGCAGAAGCCGACCTCGGAGAAAATCAGGTTGGATTCTGTAGAAATGTTGGAACACGTGAGGCAATACTGACCCTACATCTTATTTTAGAAGATAGGTTAAGGAAAGGCATACATACGTTTCTAGCATTTGTAGACTCAGACAACGCTTTTGACAATGTTGACTGGAATACTCTCTTTCAAATTCTGAAGGTGGCAGGGGTCAAATACTGGGAGCGGAAGGCTATTTACAATTTGTACGGAAACCAGATGGCAGTTATAAGAGTCGAGGGGCATGAAAGGGAAGCAGTGGTTGGGAAGGGAGTGAGACAGGGTTGTAGCCCATCCCCGATGTTATTCAATCTGTATATTGAGCAAGCAGTAAAGGAAACAAAAGAAAAATTTGGAGTAGGAATTAAAATCCACGGAGAAGAAATAAAAAGTTTGAGTTTGCCGATGACATTATAATTCTGTCAGAGACGGCAAAGGACTTAGAACAGCAGTTGAACGGAATGGACAGCGTCTTGAAAGGAGCATATAAGATGAACATCAACACAAACAAAACGAATATAATGGAATGCAGTCGAATTAAATCAGGTGATGCCGAGGGAATTAGATTAGGAACTGATACACTTAAAGTAGTTGATGAGTTTTGCTATTTGGGGAGCAAAATAACTCAGAAAAATGGTTCAAATGGCTCTGAGCAATATGGGACTTAACTGCTGAAGTAATCAGTCCCCTGGAACTTAGAACTACTTAAACCTAACTCACCTAAGGGCATCATACACATCCATGCCCGAGGCAGGATTCGAACCTGCGACCGTAGCGGTCGTGCGGTTCCAGACTGTAGCACCTAGAACCGCTCGGCCACTCCGGCTGGCGCAAAATAACTGAAGATTGTTGAAGTATAAAGGATATAAAATGTAGACTGGCAATGGCAATGAAAGCGTTACTGAAGAAGAGACATTTGTTAACATCGAGTATAGACTTAAGTGTCATGAAGTCCTTTCGGAAAGTGTTTGTATGGAGTGTACCCATGTATGGAACTGAAACATGGACGATCGATAGTTTAGACAAGAAGAGAATTGAAGCTTTTGAAATGTGGTGCTACAAGACATTGCTGAGGATTAGATGGGTGGCTCACGTAACTAACGAGGAGGAACTGAATAGAATTGGGGAGAATTGAAATTTGTGGCACAACTTCACTAGAAGAAGGGATCGGTTGGTAGGACACGTTCTGAGGCATCAAGGGACCACCAATTTAGTCCTGGAGGGAAGCGTGGAGGGTAAAAATCGTAGAGGGAGTCCAAGAGATGAATCCACTAAGGAGATTCAGAAGGATGTAGATTGCAGTAGTTACTCGGACGTGAAGAAGCTTGCACAGGATATAGTGGCATGGAGAGCTGCATCAAACCAATCTCTGGACTGAAGAACATAACAACAACAGATGATACTGGGTGTTTGTCTTGCAGTACTGGCCACCTGACTGTCTTTCGATAGTCACCAGACATGTTTTCAGTTTTTAGGTTATGTTTTCTTCTATCTAATTCTTTTGAAATTGAAACTGCGAAAATGAAAAAAAGTAATAGGAAAATGGAATGAAGAATGCATGAAAATTGCTGTGAGCAAGTTTATGCCTAACAAAATGACCGCGAGGGAAGCAGCTGAAACGTCTTCAACATTTTTTTATGTATTAAAAAAAGGATCGCCACCGAATAGAAGAGAGTTTAAGAAAGCTGAAATTAAGTTGGGTGTTCCAAAATAAAAATAATCACGCAAAGGATGGCCATGGAAAGTCAGTTACAAAGCGGCGAAGAAAATTGGACTCTACTGGAAATAATGAGTCAACAGAAAATAGCGAACAGTGCATTATGTGTTTGGAGTCTTTTGAGGAACACTGGATGTTGTGACCAAGTGTGGATCACGTGGTGGGCGTTGTGCGCGTACATGGTGGATGTGTGGCTCAAAATAATATTTTGTAATTTATTTGCGATCTCTGTAGAACAGTGACCTAAACATGGTGAACTGAGCCGAAATAGGAACAGTAAGTTCTCGTGCTTGTGTATTCTACTATTATTCAATAAATGCCAGTTCAGTGTATCATTAACAACCGATATTGTCGCACAATAGACAATGACCCATATTGCAAGACATTTTCCATGAATATCGTAATTGAAGCTTTTCTACTTTCGATATAGTTAAGTGCCATAAATAACAAATCATTACACTCTGATAATCATGATATATATCATAAGGTAACAGAGCAGTATATTACTATTCCGATCAGCCACAACAGTTACACGGTAGAACCAAAAAACTTAAGCCGGCCGATACTTTACGATTCTCCCCTACCCGTACGTCAACCAAGGGTAATCAAAAATGCTCTAGCTCATCTAGAGGTGATATTGAGCGAGAAACTCATTCATTCTGAATGAATGACAGACCTTTTCCCAACTGACGTATCTCAACGAAGGCGAAACGTTAAGACCTATATCGATTCCATGCAACGATGTAAAAGTCTGCACTCCTTCTTTCAAATATTGCACGTCGTAAATACGACTCTAAATGTTAATCCAGATATTGTGCAAATATTCGTCCCATATTGCAATTCCGACGCTAGACGCCAGTGTCACATGAAGTCACAAAACAAAAAACGGTAACCTCGCATCGCGTAAATTAGAGTAGTACCTGTAAATTCCAGTGTCTGTTCAACTTGTTTGCTTATATTTAAACTTTAACCTGCAATGGGAGCCAGCAGGAGCGTGGTTATTACGTTAGACTGGATAGCTTAAATTATGTGTAATACGGAGAACAGCTCATTGTTGTTTCAGGTAATCCGCTACAAATGTTTCTTCTGAAAGTCATGTTTTCTTGTTGAGCGTCATGAGGATTGACTCTCTTATACAAATGCGAGTGTAAGCGGTGTCTAGTTTTAGTTATTCCACGTTCTTAATTCTTCTCCTCGGATGAATGACATCTATGCTGACTTCGTTCGTTGTGGTACAGTAAAAATTAGTCCAGATTACAGACTATTTCTTCTAGCCAGGCACGATGGGACTTCTGTGTTAGAGAAGATGTAGGTCTGTCTTGGTAGCACTTCCCGTAATTATTGTAACCTGTTATACACAGTTTTGAACACTTCTGCATCACGTAACGTATTCCGACTGTAGCGATCATTAGCTAAGATGTCTTTTACCGATTCCTAGAGCCATAATAGATGTGACCCACCTGTTATTCAAGTTAGCTGTAACTGCTCGTGTCAGTGTAGAGCATACTAATAACATACCACGATGTGTGATTAAAACAGTTTCCTGTAGTTTTATAAGTGTAACCGTACAAGTTAAACAAGTCTAGGTATTGCATATAGACGATTAATTATGCTACCAAACAACGTCTCGCTGACTGACTCGAAGATTCACCTTGTCTTTTGTTTCTCTGTATACCCTGGAACCAGTGCGCAAGTTCTCATACGATGCTTCAGCCCTACAAACTATGTGAGAAAGGATCTAAGTTCGACGTAATCAAAGCCTCAGGGATGTTACTAGGATGAAATTATTTTACTCGTCAGAAAAATATGTATTGCGATGTCAGTATGTGACAAACTAGAGGGCGTGGCACAGGGTGGAGACGTGAAATAAGTGATGGGGAAGAGGCCAGTTTGTGACTTAAAACTGTTGGCAAGATTTTGGGAAAGAGCAATATGCTGTGGGCAGAGGGTAGGAGGGTGGGAGGGGGGAATTAGGAGATGGACGAAACTAGGACAGGCAGTGGCTAATATTGATATTTGGTATCCTGTTTAACGCACTCTACAGTTGTAGAATGACATGGTAAGTATATGCATAAATATAAGTGTAAAATGAATGAAATTTACATCGTGTATGTCCTGTACTACCATAATATGACCACGAAGGTGTATAATGTCCACCTTTCAAAAATTTTTGAAGCGGATGATCAGTTCGGTCAATAACCTAAACCTTCTCAAAAAAATGGTTCAAATGGCTCTGAGCACTATGGGACTTAACATCTATGGTCATCAGTCCCGTAGAACTTAGAACTACTTAAACCTAGCTAACCTAAGGACATCACACAACACCCAGTCATCACGATGCAGATAAAATTCCTGACCCCGCCGGGAATCGAACCCGGGAACCCGGGCGTGCGAAGCGAGAACGCTACCGCACGACCACGAGCTGCGGACAAACCTTCTCCATACTGTTCGCAAACAAGTGCAGTACGTACTCAAAAGTCACCGAAAAGTGCTGCTGTCAGTTCCAATCACACTAGCGTGTATCATGCCTAGTTAGTACTGGTATAGCGTGATATCTTTGGGGAATATTTTCCACTAATCTCTGTTGAGCTAAAGGCTGATTTTGTTTCCAATCTACTTTATTAATGATGGAAAGTGCTTTCTCGATCTTTCGACTAATTGAATTCGCAGGCAGGAGGGAGGGCGTCCTTGATGACAAATCCAAGGATATTCTGCGGGATTCATAACCGAAATTTGGTAAGGACAGTCCGAAAAATCCTCATGATTTTCTCACGACCACGATATCACACCCTTAATCACGTAGATATGATAATTATTATGTATCTCAGAACAGAGTTGTTTACATACTGATGCCTGGTTATAGGACTGTTGATATTTTTAAAAATACCGGGAATACGATATATCGATATTTAAAAAAATATACTAAAGAGCCAAAGAAACTGTTTCACCTGTCTAATACTGTGGGGCTCCTACGAGGAGCAGAAATGCCGCAACAAGACGTGGCATGGACTCGACTAATGTCTGAAGTGGCGCTGGAGGGAACGGACACTATAAGGCCTGCAGGGCTGTCCATAAATACGGAAGCGTACGAAGGGGTGGAGATCTCTTCTGAACAGCAACTTGCAAGGCAGCCCAGATATACTCAATAATGTTCATGTATGGGGGGTTTGGCGGTCAGCGTAAGTGTTTTAACTCAGAAGAGTTCCTGGAGCCACTCTGTAGCAATTCTTGGCGTGTGGGGTGCCGCGTTGTCCTGCTGGAACTACCCAAGTCCGTCAAATGGTTCAAATGGCTCTGAGCACTATGGGACTTAACATCTATGGTCATCAGTCCCGTAGAACTTAGAACTACTTAAACCTAACTAACCTAAGGACAGCACACAACACCCAGCCATCACGAGGCAGAGAAAATCCCTGACCCCGCCGGGAATCGAACCCGGGAACCCGGGCGTGGGAAGCGAGAACGCTACCGCACGACCACGAGATGCGGGCCCCAAGTCCGTCGAAATGCACAATGGACATGAATGGATGCAGGTTATCAGACAGGATGCTTACATACGTATCACCTGTCAGAGTCGTATCTAGATGCATCAGGTGTCCCATATCACTCGAACTGCACACGCCACACACCACTACAGAGCCTCCACCAGCTTGAACAGTCCTTTGCTGACGTGCAGGGTCCATGGATTCATGAGATTGTCTCCATCTGAGTTCACGTCCACCTGCTTGATACGATTTGAACCGTGACTCCTCCTACCAGACAACATGTTTCCAGTTATCAGTTCAATGTCAATGTTGACGGGCCTAGGCGAGGCATAAAGCTTTGTGTCGTGCAGCCATGAAGGGTACACGAGTGGGCCTTCGGCTCTGAAAGTCCATAGCGATATGTTTCGTTGAATGGTTCGCACGATGACATTTGTTGATTTCCCAGCACTGAAATCTGCAGCAGTTTGCAGAAGGGTTGCACTTATGTCACGTTGAACGATTCTCTTCAGTCGTCGTTGGTCCCGTTCTTGCAGGATCTTTTCTGACCGCAGCGACATCGTAGACGTGATGTTTTACCGGATTTCTGGTATTCACGGTACACTCGTGGAATGACCGCAAGGGGAAATGTTCCACTTCATCGCTACCTCGGAAATGCTGTGTCCCATCGCTCATGAGCCGACTATAACACCACGTTCAAACTCACTTAAATCTTGATAATCTACCGTTGTAGCATGGGCAACCGATCTAACAATGGCACCAGAAACTTGTTGTCTTTTATAGGCGTTGCCGACCGTAGTGCCGTATTCTGCCTGTTTACATATCTCTGTATGTGAATACGCATGCCTATACCAGTTTCTTTGGCGCTTCAGTTATCCGCTCCCTATATATGGTAAAAAAATACCGATATATCGATATACCAACGGAAAAAATATCAACGTACCGACCTAGAAAAAGATCGGTTGCACTTTGTAAATATACTGCTGGTTTTAAATCTGTATATTTAAGTACTGATTTACTATTAGATATTCTGTGTATCAACAAGCTAGCAGCCTGCCCCCACAGAGCAAGAATGTAAAGGAAAACGATGCACTTTCACGCTTTGCGGTAATCACTTTGCTAACATTGGTAACGGCATGTAAGTGGCAGAATAAAAGGTGTCCGATGTATCCGTCGTTCGGTTTCGTCACTATCGGATTTATCTGGAACACTTCACGTCGACTTCCCTGATGTTTTCATTTTTGCCAATGCCAATGACTTAGCAGTTAAGTGTCAACACTACGTGGTGAAGCTAAACGTTGCAGTTTCTGAAGGTAGCGCCGAGTGGGACCAATCTTGTCATTCAGATTTTTGTTCATTATTTTCAGCAGCTGTTTTTGAAGAATGTGACGTGAAGAAATTGCACAGTTGTTGCGATTAAAATTGGTTTTTAAGGCAGCTGGTGTGCTATTTCACCACATCGGAAATTTTGAAGTTCCATTCACACCACCGTCCTGTGCAGTCGAACTTCTTCTTTTGTGCCACGTATCCTATCTTCACACAATGAAATAGAAAGGCTAGATGTGAAGAAAGCTCAAAATATAGTAGGACTCCTTGACACAATGAGAGTAAAATTGTGTTCTACTACAATTTCAAAAGAATTTACCGAAAACTGTGAAAAAATATATTGTAAAATAAAAACATCGGCACTCGATATTGTCATTTTGGTGTCGGTATATCGATATATACGGGAATTGTGTCGCAGATATATATCGATATTTCTGGGGAAAATATCGCTGGATCCATATATCGTTATTCTATCAGCAGCCCTAGCAGGCTGTGTATAGTATGTTTGCAATAAAACTCTGTTCGTTTTTGCATGAACCAGAAGTAAAAGTCCAAGTCCAAACAAGGGAAAATATCCCCTGACCATCACACCTCGTCTGCCAGATTTCACAAACAAAATACACCAAATGAGTGCCATATCACTTATTGAGGCATATCACATTATGAATACGACGTTACCGTAAAGTTCATCCGCATTATCTTCACTACTGTCTGTGGAAGAGCAGCGACTCTGATAACTTTAAAACCACTCGGTAGTTCCAGTGACTGGTTTCATTAATTTAAATACTGTTAATATTAAGCACACTGAACAAAAAGTAAGATACAACCAAGAGGCTTCACGTCAATACCATGTAACACCGTTTCTAGCATAATGATCTCAGTTCGACTAGGAAGTGAGTCTACAAGTTCTTACAGGTACACTACATTCTGCCGAAGCCATTAATTGGGGATAAGATCTGATAGAGATACCAGATTACCCGCATGTTGACCGATACGTGTGGTATTGTCCAAACCTCGCGGTGCCCTAACAGTGATATCACAGAAGGTAACGATGTCTCGCTGCATGCTGCAACGACGAAAGGGAGATGCTAGCGAAGCGGCACCCTCTCTCAACTTCACCGCGCCGAGATGCCGATGTACAGCAGAATAGAAAAACGCCCGGTCCAGTTCGTGATCTCCGATCAAGCAGTCGGACTGTCTACTACTCAACCACGATATTATTTTTTTTTCCTCTATTGGGTTCGATTCCCCCTAAAGGGGGCGGGCTGGCAGCAGCTTATTACGCCGCTCTTCAGCCTACAGTATTTGTTTTAAAAAGATGAAGATAATAAAAAAATAATAACAGTTGGCGATAAAATCGGTGACTTAAAGGTAAAAATGGCAGAAAATTCTGGAGCGTAAAACATAAAACACAGGGACGATGAAGCTAATAAAACACACAGGAAGCAGAAAAACAATCGACAGACAATTAAAAAAACACGACGACAGTCTGGGTTCTGTTCGCAAGAGATATAAAAAGCACACCCAGCGACAGCATGATTTCTGTTCGCAACACTGTGGAAGGACGCACAACACCGAACACTCACTTAAACACTGCGCTAAAAGTTGGCACAAATACGACATACCACACCCGAGAGCAGGTGGGGGGAAACTGGCCAGACGACGGGAAAAAGGGGGGGGGGGAAGGAGAGGAAAAGTGAATGGGGAGGGGGGAAAGGAGCCAATGGAAGAGGAGGATCCATAAGAGGGGTGGGGGGTGCTGAGCAGACGGGCCAGGGATTGGGGAAGGCAGAGGAGGGGAGTACAAAAGGACTCGGGGGGGGGGGAGGAGAGAAAGGAGATGATAGGCGGGGAGAAAACACAGGATGGAAGGGGGGAGGAAGAGGGAGCCCAGGGAAAGGACGGGGGAAAGGAGGGGGGGTTGAGGATCAGAGTTGATAGGAAGGATAAATGGAGGGAGAGAGGGCATCATCCAGGAGGGGGAGCTGATGGAAGCCACCTTGGGAAAGGAGATGTAGGGTGTAGTGATGGAGGGTAGGGGGGACACAACGGTGAAGACGTGGCAGGGGGCGGGGATGGGAGAGGAGAGGAGCAACTAGGGGGTGAGGGGGTTCAAGACGGCGGGAGGTGTAGACCACGATATTATTGCACTTGGCCATTATCGGAACACCTGATGACGTTACAGTAAACAAGTTCAGTGGTGACGAAGGAAAACGCATCATCCTGTCAATGCTTTCAGGTCAGCTGTAGATATACAGGGTGGTCCATTGATCGTGACCGGGACAAATATCTCATGAAATAAGCGTTAAACGAAAAAACTACAAAGAACGAAACTTGTCTAGCTTGAAGAGGGAAACTAGATGGCGCTATGGTTGGCCCGCTAGATGGCGCTGCCATCGGTCAAACGGCTATCAACTGCGTCTTAAATAGGAACCCCCATTTTTTAATTACTCGTGTAGTACGCGAAGAAATATGAATGTTTCAGTTGGACCACTTTTTTCGCTTTGTGGTAGACGGCGCTACAATAGTCACAAACATATAGCTCACAATTTTAGACGAACAGTTGGTAACAGGTAGGTTTTTTAAATTAAAATACAGAACGTATGTAATTTTGAACATTTTATTTCGGTTGTTCCAATGTGATACATGTACCTTTGTGAACTTAACATTTCTGAGAACGCATGCTGTTACAGCGTGATTACCTGTAAATACCACATTATTGCAATAAATGCTCAAAATGATGTCCCTCAACCTTAATGCATTTGGCAATACGTGTAAACGACATTCCTCCCAACAGCGTGTAGTTCCCCTTCCGTTATGTTCGCACATGCATTGACAATGCGCTGACGCATGTTGTAAGGCGTTGTCGGTGGATCACGATAGCAAATATCCTTCAACTTGTCGTGCGGTAGTGTTCTCGCTTCCTGCGCCCTGGTTCCCGGGTTCGATTTCCGGCGGGGTCAGGGATTTTCTCTGCCTCGTGATGACTGGGTGTTGTGTGCTGTCCTTAGGTTAGTTAGGTTTAAGTAGTTCTAAGTTCTAGGGGACTGATGACCATAGTTGTTAAGTCCCATAGTGCTCAGAGCCATTTGAACCATCCTTCAACTTTCCCCACAGAAAGAAATCCGGGGACGTGAGATTCGGTTAACGTGCGGGCCATAGTATGGTGCTTCGACGACCAGTCCACCTGTCATGAAATATGCTACTCAATACCGCTTCAACCGCACGTGAGCTATGTGCCGGACATACATCATGTTGGAAGTACATCGCCATTCTGCCATGCGGTGAAACATCTTGTAGTAACATCGGTATAACATTACGTAGGAAATCAGCATACATTGAACCATTTAGATTGCCATCGATAAAATGGGGGCCAATTATCCTTCCTCCCATAGTGTCGCACCATACATTAACCCGCCAAGGTCGCTGATGTTCCACTTGTCGCAGCCATCGTGTATTTTCCGTTCCCCAATAGTGCCCAGTGGCAGAACTGTACACGACGTTCAAAGTCGTCGCCATGCAATTCCTGGTGCATAGAAATATGGTACGGGTGCCATCGATTACGTAGGAAATCAGCATACATTGAACCATTTTTTTGAGATTCCCGATTCTCGCGCAATTTGTCTGCTACTGATGTGCGGATTAGCCGCGACAGCAGCTAAAACAGCATCATCATTTCTTGCAGGTCGTGGTTGACGTTTCATATGTGACTGAACACTTCCTGTTTCCTTAAATAACGTAACTATCCGGCGAACAGTCCGGACACGTGGATGATGTCGTCCAGGATACCGAGCAGCATACGCCCGTTGGGTATTTCGATCACAATAGTCATACATCAACACGATATCGACCTTTACCGCATTTGGTAAACGGTCCATTTTAACACGGGTAATGTATCACGAAGCAATTACCGTCCGGACTGGCGGAATGTTACGTGATACCACGTACTTATACGTTTCTGACTATTACAGCGCCATCTGTCACAAAGCGAAAAAAGTGGTCCAAGTAAAACATTCATATTTCTTTACGTACTAAACGAATATGTAATAAAATGGGGGTTCCTATTTAAAAATATCTGTTTGACCTGTGGCAGCGCCATCTAGCGGGCCAACCATAGCGCCATCTGGTTTCTCCCTTCAAGCTAGACGAGTTTAGTTCTTTGTAGCTTTTTCGTTTGATGCTTATTTCGTGAGATATTTGGCCCGGTCACTATCAATGGACCACCCTGTAAACAACCCAACTACAGACTGACTAACGATAAGCAGACCGAAACGGCCTCACTTCCAGGTGCAATAATATTGTGGTCCACTAATAGTTAGGGAACATGTGTGACTAATGCCGTAGATTGAACTGTCATTCTGAACTTTGTACTTTAAGAGAAGAGTTTAATAAACGTCTGCATATAAAATGACGCTTTAATATTCAGTGAAAATTGTAAATATTTGGTGTAGTATCACGTATCGATAATATCCCACGGGCGCCGCAAAGGTGGTAATGGAATTGCAAGTTTCCCTTCCGACGCCGATAGCTGTCACGCGGTATTTCGCGGACGCAATGGCGGCTACGTACCACGAGCGCTCTCTGCCGCCGCGGTAAACGATGGCCGGCGGAAGTCGCTCAGCCCACTCGCGTTCGGGGCCACTTCGCTACGACATCACCGTTCGGGCTATTCTACAGGGAGCCTCATCCTTGTAGACAATGGGATAGCTGGACTCTATTTCTTGCTCCATTATTTGTAATCAGTTCAAAAATGGTTCAAATGGCTCTGAGCACTATGGGACTTAACTTCTGAGGTCATCAGTCCCCTAGAACTTAGAACTACTTAAACCTAACTAACCTAAGGACATCACACACATCCATGCCCGAGGCTGGAATCGAACCTGCGACCGTAGCGGTCGCGCGGCTCCAGACTGTAGCGCCTAGAACCGCTCGGCCACTACGGCCGGCTGTAATCAGTCTTTATACACTTGGAGAAAAACGAATCAGGTAAATCTTCCGTTGTGTTAACTTGTTCGCTAATCATTTCTGTTCCTGTCCAACTTTTCTGCAGCAACAGTTGCCGCAGCACTCTGTGGCCAGCATGTCCTTACCGTTGTGTATGAAGTCGTACACAATATTCGTCACTTCCCTGTGGCAATGGATTGTATGAAGCTAAGTAAATCTTTATATCATTTTTATAATAAAGTGAACTAATATTGCGTATGTTATAGTTCCAGTCCACCACCTCCCAGAGCTATCAAGGAACCTACAGTTGCCGACCGGAGTGGCCGTGCGGTTCTAGGCGCTACAGTCTGGAGCCGAGCGACCGCTACGGTCGCAGGTTCGAATCCTGCCTCGGGCATGGATGTGCGTGATGTCCTTAGGTCAGTTAGGTTTAATTAGTTCTAAGTTCTAGGCGACTGATGACCTCAGAAGTTAAGTCGCATAGTGCTCAGAGCCATTTGAACCATTAGAACCTACAGTTATACTGAACTATTCTAGTTTTGAGAAGTCATAATAATGTACAAGGGTTGAACTTAAATAGTGGCAACTATTTGTTCACAATCGATACAAATAGTCACATGTTTGCACCTGTTATTGTCCTTCAGGGTAGTCACCAGCGTTATGTAGAACGCGTTGCCAGCGATGTGGAGGGCGTAGTATACCGTTAGCACAGCCTGTTCTGTTGATGGTGCGAATGGAGTGGTTTACTGCCTGTCGAATCTCTGGAACAGTTCTGAAGCGAATACTACGAAGCCAAAACTGAAACGCCAGGCCGGCCGCGGTGGCCGTGCGGTTCTGGCGCTGCAGTCCGGAACCGTGGGACTGCTACGGTCGCAGGTTCGAATCCTGCCTCGGGCATGGGTGTGTGTGATGTCCTTAGGTTAGTTAGGTTTAAGTAGTTCTAAGTTCTAGGGGACTTATGACCTAAGATGTTGAGTCCCATAGTGCTCAGAGCCATTTTGAAACGCCAGTCCAACAAATGGTGTCATTATGGATCGCCGCGAAAGTCTAAAGTGCGTCAGAGCCCCAGTATGGTGAAAGTTATGGTGATTCTCGTGTACGACTGTGATGGTGTTATCCTAACGCATTACCTAACGCATTACGTTTCTCCACGGCAGACCGTCAATGCACAGTATTACTGTTCGTTTTTGGAGCATCACCTGCGACCAGCTTTGCGAAAGAAGCGGCAACCACCCATCATTTTGCACGACAGTGCGCGGTCGCATACAGCGCAAGCTGTGGCTGCTCTTTTCGATCGATGGGACTGGGAAATACTGCACCATCCACCATACTCCCCGGACTTAATTCTTTGTGACTTTGATTTGATTCAGAAGATGAAGGAACCACTTCGTGGCATTCGCTTCAGAACTGTTCCAGGGATTCGACAGGCAGTAGACCGCTCCATTCGCATCATCAACAGAACAGGCTCTGCTAACGGCATACTACGCCTTCCACATCACTGGCAACGGGTTGTACGCAACGCTGGTGACTACTCTGAAGGACAGTAACAGGTGCAAACATGTTACTCTTTTGTATCGGTTGTGAGTAAATAGTTGTCACTATTTAAGTTCCAACTCTCGTATTTCACTTGCTGTTCCAAATAGCCACAGAAATTTACAATGGGATTAAATTAGGATGATATGGTGGGCCAGTCTAGCTGCCATATGGAGCCTCAGTTTCGTCAAACGAGGAACGTATGCATTCAGCACACTGAAAGGGGCTATTGTTATTTTGGAAGATGGGAATGAATGTCCATAGCATACTCATTACGAAGATGTAGAAGAATGGTCAACCCTCGATCACCAAAAATCGAAATATATGATTCCAGGACCTTTTCAAGTCTCAAACACCTATGATGTGTATATGCAGCCTGAAGTAATGAATTAAAATTTGTATCAACGCCGGGATTAGAAACTGCATCTCCTGCTCACTAGGTAGATGCCCTAACCACAACGCTACCCTGGCACGCTGGCTTTGCACAAGTACAAGGGCTACCCTACCGCCCCTCCCTCCTCAATCTAAATTCCCATTTACGCCTCAGTCCATTTGGTGTTCCTATAAACTCGAATACCATTTGATAGCGTCTCCAACAGTATTAGAATAACACCTCAGCATTGAACGAAACGGAGAATCCTGCCTCAAACTCGGGTATAGGTGCCTTAATCAAGTGAAATTATGTGTTTCCAGGCACCTTCACAAGTCTAAAACAGGAGACTCGGGTTCGAATACCGGCCTTGGTACAAATTTTCTTTCGTCGGCTCAGTCTGCATATATACGTCACTGATGTTTGAGACTTGAAAAAAATCTCTGGAGTCATATAGTTTCATTTGATTAAAGCATCTATATCTGGGTTTCAGGCAGGATACGTAGTTTAGTTCGATCCTGAGGTACTCTTCCAAAACAGTTGGAGACTGTCTGCAGTGCTGTTAGAGTTTAGGGGAATATTAGGTGGGCTGATGTGTAAAATGGTTCAAATGGCTCTGAGCACTATGGGACTTAACTTCTAAGGTCATCAGTCCCCTAGAACTTAGAACTACTTAAACCTAACTAACCTAAGGACATCACACACATCCATGCCCGAGGCAGGATTCGAACCTGCGACCGTAGCGGCCGCGCGGTTCCAGACTGTAGCGCCTTTAACCGCTTGGCCACCACGGCCGGCGGCTGATGTGTAAATTGGAATTTGGATTGAGGAGGGAGATGTGCTATGGAAGTCCGTACAGTTATTCAAAGCCAGGGCGGCGTAGTGGTTAGTGCATCTTATTACACCAGGAAACCCTTGGTACAAAATTTCATTCGTCGCTTCAGTCTGCATGTATACATGGAGAATGTTGAAATAAATGGCGTGCTTCAAGTCAACAGCAGCCTAAATGAGTGAACTCAAGTCATGGTAAGAAGAATACTCCCAGAATATCACAGAAACACCTCGAACCTGAATTGCACTCTCAACATACTTTAGGTTAAACGTCGCACTGGGCCGTCGGTGCATTCGATTGGTTGCATTATGAGAAAAAAGGCCATATCGCGACTCATCATACTACACTACGCGCCTGTAGTCAGCTACTATCTAGTTTCTATGTTGTTTGATAGGGTGAAGATGTGCAGCATACGAGTCTCTGTGAGAGCGACCTTTAGTGAGTTACTCGACGCGAAATATCCACTGCATTCAGTGTCCTTCAGAATGTTCGACCGGAAACTGCTTAACAAAAACTTTCCATGATTGAGAGTAACAATTCATGTCGAGCGTGAAACCGGCTATCATTAACAGAGAGTGACAAACGTCTCCGGTCCATGTCTGTGTCACGACCACTGTTCTTACGCCGTTGGCGAGTGGTACACCAATCCTTGTGGGCACTTTAAACAGTTCAGATATGTTTGTATTATTATTTGTCCTTCGGCAGCTAACAGCAATTTAGCCAGCTATGAGGTAACTATATTCTAAACCAAAATAAGAGACACACCACGAACGAATTATCTGAATGAGACTTAAATCGGTAGATATGATGTACACATACATACAAACAAATCATTACAATTGCAGAAAAACTGAATTACGCTACGGTCGCAGGTTCGAATCCTGCCTCGGGCATGTATGTGTGTGATGTCCTTAGGTTAGTTGCGTTTAAGTAATTCTAAGTTCTAGGGGACTGATGACCTCAGATGTTAAGTCCCATAGTGCTCAGAGCCATTTGAACCATTTTATTTCACAAATTTCGTAAATTGAGCAAGTCAGTAACGCTCTGGCTCGTATGTAGGCAGTTACTCAGGTTGGCAATTACCGATAATGTTGTTCGTTGTTCTCCTGAGGGATTTCGTGCCAAATTTTGTCCTACTGGCACGATGGATCGTCAAAATCCCGAGCTGATTGGACGGCCCTGCTTATAATTCTCCGCATGTTCTCAATTGGGAAGAGATCCGACGAATATGCTAGCCGAGGTACGGTTTGAGAAGGATGAAGACAAACCGTACAAAATATTTCCGTGTGCGGACGGGCAATATTTTGCTGAAATATAAGTCCAGGATGGCTTGCCATGAAGGACAACAAAGCGGGGCGTGGAATATCGTCAACGTACCGCTGTGCTGTAAGGGTGGCATGGATGACAGCCAAAGGGGTCCTGCTATGAAAAGAAACGGTACCTCCGAACATCATTCATGGTTGTCGCGCCGTATGGGTGGCGAAAGTCAGGGACATCTCCAGACACGTCCTCACCGGTCATCGGGGCTCACCTCGAAGAGGGACTCACCACTGAAGCCAGTTCTACTCCAGTCAATGAGATTCCAGGCCGAAGACGTGTCTGAAGACGCCACAGACAGCGATGGGATACCAACCTGATTGTCGCCCCCCATACCACCCAACAACTAAAAGTGATAGTCTGGGTTGCTGTTTCTTTTCATGGCAGGACCTGTTTGGTGGTCATCCGCTGCTCCCTTACAGCACAGTGGCACATCGACGATATTCTACGTCCCGTTTTGTTGTCCTTCATGACAAGCCATCCTTTTTTTACAATACAGCAATGTACACGTTGAGAGTTTCTACTGTTTGTCTCCGTGCATGCCAAACCCTGCAATGGACAGTAACGTCGTCAGATCTCTCCCCCAGTTGAGAACGTTGTGAGCAGTATGGGCAGCGCCCTCCAACACTCTTGGGATTTTGATGATCTGACACGACAAGTGGACAGAATTTGGCACGATATCGCTCAGGAGGACATTCAACAACCCTATCAATAAATACCAAGCCGAATAACTGCGTAAGGGCCAGAGATGGACCAACGCGTTATTAACTTGTTCAGTCTGTGAAGCTCTTTCTCTTCACTGAGTCATCAGCTTTTCTGAAATTGTAATAATTTGGTTGTCTGCACATGTACAGTCGTGCTCAAATGTATCCGAACGACTTGAATGTTTACGTTATGTAATTTAAAGTTAATATTTGCTAACTGATACTGACTAAAATCGAGGTATATCACTCTCTGTATGCTGAGTCAGGAATGACAGTTTCCGTCAGTCACGAAATCTTTGCTTAGTTTGCATGACCTGGATTTGAATCCATATGCAGAACGAGACGGTTCGTCGTGTCATTTGAAGTTCATACATATTCTCAACTAGCTGCTCGTGAATAACTTAAATATTTAATGTCATTTTGTGTTAAATAATAAGTACGGTGTAATACTTGGAAGAGGAAATCATGAATACGGCGAACTTACGACGTGCATTACCTATCTGACGTAATAATGACAGTGGTAACATTTCAGGTACGTCATTTATTGTAATAAACGTGAGACTACAGACCTTAAGGACAATCTTATCTGTGATAAGATGTTCCCTGATATTTGTAGTATCGTGGTATTACTTTACATCTTGAGTTATTGCGATACAGAGCAGTGTTTTCTAGTCGTGGCTTGTTGGAAACATTTTCAATAGTCAAAAGACTGCACCAAGGAGCGATTAGAGGACCTGTTAGACAGCTGCGTTATGCGGGTTGCATGAAAATCAGGGGAAATGCAATTCAGGTCTTTCGGATACTTTTGAGCATTCCTGTACATCACATCTACCTGTATCCGTCCCTTTCAGATAATTCCTTCGTGGTGCGTCTTTCTTTGTTCCTTTTCTTCGCCTTAGAGTGTGACTGACACATAGAAAAAAATATAAATTGGTGACATAATATGAGAGGATGCAGATACAATTTTAGCATAGAGCTTTAGAAGCATGCTGTTTATTGATGTATAGGTGAAATAATTTACAGGAGGTTTTGGTACAGTAAAGGAAAAGATGGAAGAACAGTATCACAATATTAATGGTCCACAATGTTTTGCAAAAAATACAAATAAATATGCAAGTACACGTATAACAAAGACGTTTGATATGCTGCGTATAATTGTACACGGTAGTCAATTGTTCTGTCACCACAAAATTATGATATATGAAGGTAGTATCAGTTCCCGAAAAAACGATTAAATGTAAACAGGAGATCCCAGGTTCGAGTCCCGGTCGGGGCACACATTTTAAACATGTCCGCAATGATGTATATCAACGCCTGTTTGCAGCTAGGGTTTCGATGTATATATCATTTCATGCTAGAGAAGCTGCACTGTCATCAATGGTATCTGTTCTTTCGGGAACAGATACTACATTCATATATACACTCCTGGAAATGGAAAAAAGAACACATTGACACCGGTGTGTCAGACCCACCATACTTGCTCCGGACACTGCGAGAGGGCTGTACAAGCAATGATCACACGCACGGCACAGCGGACACACCAGGAACCGCGGTGTTGGCCGTCGAATGGCGCTAGCTGCGCAGCATTTGTGCACTGCCGCCGTCAGTGTCAGCCAGTTTGCCGTGGCATACGGAGCTCCATCGCAGTCTTTAACACTGGTAGCATGCCGCGACAGCGTGGACGTGAACCGTATGTGCAGTTGATGGACTTTGAGCGAGGGCGTATAGTGGGCATGCGGGAGGCCGGGTGGACGTACCGCCGAATTGCTCAACACGTGGGGCGTGAGGTCTCCACAGTACATCGATGTTGTCGCCAGTGGCCGGCGGAAGGTGCACGTGCTCGTCGACCTGGGACCGGACCGCAGCGACGCACGGATGCACGCCAAGACCGTAGGATCCTACGCAGTGCCGTAGGGGACCGCACCGCCACTTCCCAGCAAATTAGAGACACTGTTGCTCCTGGGGTATTGGCGAGGACCATTCGCAACCGTCACCATGAAGCTGGGCTACGGTCCCGCACACCGTTAGGCCGTCTTCCGCTCACGCCCCAACATCGTGCAGCCCGCCTCCAGTGGTGTCGCGACAGGCGTGAATGGAGGGACGAATGGAGACGTGTCGTCTTCAGCGATGAGAGTCGCTTCTGCCTTGGTGCCAATGATGGTCGTATGCGTGTTTGGCGCCGTGCAGGTGAGCGCCACAATCAGGACTGCATACGACCGAGGCACACAGGGCCAACGCCCGGCATCATGGTGTGGGGAGCGATCTCCTACACTGGCCGTACACCACTGGTGATCGTCGAGGGGACACTGAATAGTGCACGGTACATCCAAACCGTCATCGAACCCATCGTTCTACCATTCCTAGACCGGCAAGGGAACTTGCTGTTCCAACAGGACAATGCACGTCCGCATGTATCCCGTGCCACCCAACGTGCTCTAGAAGGTGTAAGTCAACTACCCTGGCCAGCAAGATCTCCGAATCTGTCCCCATTGAGCATGTTTGGGACTGGATGAAGCGTCGTCTCACGCGGTCTGCACGTTCAGCACGAACGCTGGTCCAACTGAGGCGCCAGGTGGAAATGGCATGGCAAGCCGTTCCACAGGACTACATCCAGCATCTCTACGATCGTCTCCATGGGAGAATAGCAGCCTGCATTGCTGCGAAAGGTGGATATACACTGTACTAGTGCCGACATTGTGCATGCTCTGTTGCCTGTGTCTATGTGCCTGTGGTTCTGATCATGTGATCATGTGATGTATCTGACCCCAGGAATGTGTCAATAAAGTTTCCCCTTCCTGGGACAATGAATTCACGGTGTTCTTATTTGAATTTCCAGGAGTGTAGATAAAATATGGCTACCCGGCCATTGACCTTCTTGTGCGAACGCACACGCTATGCCCGAACTCGTACGGGACATGGTAGATTAATCTGCCACGAGTAATGAGTGCGATGGGCAAACATCTATTAGGCACACTACGAAGGTAGTGGTGTGGGCATGTTGGGAATGTGGATCTCATGGGGAGCGGCAAAGGGATAAGTCCCTGCAGGCGGCCGGCACGGTAGCTCAGCGTGTACGGCTAGAGGGTTAGTTGCCCTCTGTAATAAAAAGAAAACTGAGTTAATTGATCGACGACGAACTTAAACGGATGTCTCACGACGTCCGCCCCGAACAGATGCAACGAACGAAAACGAACAAATTGGGATATTTAAAAAACAAAAATAAAGATGGATAGATCGTCTGCCATGTAAGCAAGTGATCCCGGGTTCGAGTCCCGGTCGGGGCACACATTTTCAACATGTCCCCAATGATGTATATCAACGTCTGTTTTCAGCTAGGGTGTTGATTTAATTATCATTTCACAAATTTATGAAACAGAACGAAAAGAATAGGAACAATGGAAATTTGAGTTTTCGGTGCCTCAGTTGAAATAACTATGCATGTAAAATGAGTCATTAACATGAAATGATAGTTAACACAGTTCCCAGTGCTGCGTTATAGCTATCAAGATCAATATAGGTAGTTACACCATCAAATCAAGCTACTTCATTCATGGTGTTGCCACGATAAACACGATACCTCCGTTGTGCTTTTTTAACGTCTCAGTGTCAGTCCTTTCGACTGTGTTGATTCCATACAATCGAATGACAGCTATCCATCACTTCTCTGCCGTAATTAACGTCAGCGATGGAGGCTCATATGATAGTCTGATATCATTTCTACGCTGTCTTATACGCACCAAAGCGGCTTGTGTGCTCTATAAGAGGGTGAATAAATTTTCTCCAGAGATCTTATAACTGTTGTTTGCGGTAGCTTGTCTTTTCCTTGTACATTGCTACCTGATATACAATGCTGTTCCTAGTTCAATATTAATTTTAAGTTTATTTTGGAAATAATTAATGCGTGAACCGAACATTTTTCTAACTTGCAACCTTATTAAATTATGTTAAATAATTTTCATTAGAATGCTTGGTTCCGTTAGAATAGAGTACTATTAATCTTAATTCTGTTTGGTTGTTTAAGTGCCGTTTTAGTAAACATTAAAGTATTAAATAATTTTCTTCTATCACACTGGAGGAAAAAATTTATTTAGAACCTTTATGTTACGTGGTCGTATTTTATAGCCTGGATGTGTAGTATTTCAGCGTTGTCTTCTTTATTGTGCACCTTTACTATGAATGGTAATATAAAAGGTGTGCTTGTTGTCTCAGTGGGAACCTTACATTTTGTTACAAACGTTAAAATTTTGTGTCATTTCATATTATTATTACACAGTCGTCACACATGTGCGTCTCCAGATTACGAGATTTACTGTGATCCTAACGAGTTGGATGAAACAGTATAATCATACTGTGTGAAATGGCTACCGTATCATTGAACTATTAGGTTATTTGAGAATGATTTTTGGGCGCATTCGAAACCAGGATAAAGTTTTTCGGTATCTCCGCTATTAATTAATTTAATCGATTAATTTGTAAACAGTATCTTGCTGAGAGGAAGTAATTTAACTGAAGCTGAGAACCATATGGGCTTAAAGCACACCGTCATCGATTTTGAGATTTGAGCATGTATGAATGTTCCTGACATCTGTTTATCTCATAGTGAATAAGCTTCATCTATATATGTAGGCCCTCAATTTATATACGAACATTCACGAAAACTGTGTCACCGATTTTTCGGATATTCATTTCCATATGGGCCTAAAGCGCAATGCATAATTTTGTTGCTTTGATCTGCTCAGTTCTTAGCTATGGTTGACAACAACAGAATTTAGTATCCTCATCATGTACATTGTAGTAATACATCATAATCAGAGGTCTATTGGCCGATTTATCTGAATCTTAAACAACAGAGTGTTCGTAATTAAAATGTCGATAACGAGGACCATGAAGTGTTGGAAAAGGACGTAATTATGTGTGCGGTGCATTTAGTATCTGTTCTTTATGTTCTGATTCTAGTTTCACGTTAATTGTAAACTTTACAACTGCCAAAAGATAATATTTTTACTAGTCTATATATAGAAATATTGTGAATAATATTAATAATAAATATGCTCTTAAATATTAATTAATATTTCATAACATGAAGTGGGCACATTATTTTTTTCATAGGAGGATAGAATGTTGCGGTTTGGTAAAAAACAGTTCAGTCCTATGAGATTGGTGGTTTCTCTGTGAATTCTAAATTCGCAGACATCTGTTTTTCTTTTTTTTTTTCAAAACTTTATGGTTCTGAGTTCCTCAATTTCTTTTCACCAGTGTTCCGTGCACTTCGAAACTGATGCCTTATTTCCAATCTGATTTACCGATCAGAGTAAGGAGGATGTCACAGAGTGAAATAGATTTCCACCAGACTTTCCATTGTGAATCATACCTGGACAACCCTGCCAGCTGAAGAATTTCCTGCGAAAAATAGGGTTCTGGATTGTATTTATCAGGAAGTTTGAAAACCGGGCACACTCCGCTGTAGAGCAAAAGATGCGTTTGGGAAAAGAACACCTAGCTTCTAGCTAAATCACTTCTCCGCGATACTCTTTCTTCCAAGAACCTGCCCAGATAACCACGCGCTTTAGCACGCTGCTTCCGGGACTCGGGGAAGGAGTACCGGTCCCGAATTGAATCCGCTAAGCGGACTAACGACAAGGGCCAGCCTGCCGGCGAACCTGGAAGTGGGTTTTAGGCGGTTTCCCACACCCGACTAAGTGAATACCAAGCTGGTATCCACATACCTCCTCAGTTTGTAATATTTCTGGCTTTACAGCCATCATATTCAGTTACAAGAGGGTCTTCTTAGAGCAGTTGTGAAGGCAGCGGTGGGAAGATGTACAGTGGTATGACGTACGGGTGGCAGGTGGTTTGCTCGGTACGGGGTATCGTGAGAAGAACCGGCTATATAGTGGTCCTTCTCCGTGATTAGCTGCTGTGTTCGGAAGTATCGAGCTAAAATGATAAACTTCTGTTACTAACATTAGAAAACTAAACCGTGAATTTACTTGCCTTCCATATAAAAGCGTCTCTCAACAATAGACTATCATTCCATTATTTCAAACGTGTTACTTGCCAGAATAATAAACAACTGCTAAACGAAAAGGCAGACGAAGCATTTCAGAGATCTTCGGACCGCGCTTAACTTGGATGGCGTGTGAAGTGGTTCGGCTGTGAGATCAGCGCTGGTTCGGCAGTCTCGGAGGATATGCATGTTGTCTGCCTTGATCGGTATCGGCTAAGAACTTAATTGGTAATCTTTGATTGTTTGGTCATGTAGCTGAGAACTATTTGATAGTAATTAAGCAAGTACGAAGTTCATTAATTTATTAATTTTTTATGAAAGTGTGAAGAATGGACATTATTTGTGATTCGTAAAGTGGACTATAATTAGGCAGTTTCTCGTCTGCTAATAAAAAAAGCTAGTGGCATCCAGTTTAAACACACCAATTCTAAATTTAATTATTTATGCAATACCAGTGCCTCGCCAACAGTTCTTTACAGCCTCAATATAACGAACCCACGGCCTACGTGATGTTTTCTGCGCAGGAGACAACAATTATAGAAGACTTCAAGTTGGTGAACATGATTTAGAACTTACGCATTCCACTCAGGGAGCTGCAAGCACCTAGGCACCTCGCGCCTACTGCAATCTAACGACAAATGAGATCGATGACACTTCATCTGTGTTAACACAGAGGAGGTATGAAGGAGGGAAATTTTCGACGGTAGGGATTTATCATACACACTTAAACCTCTCTCGCCATATATCTCTCCCCCTACCTTTCACTTGCCGTAAGTTACATGATTCGCAAACACGCATAAACTGTTCTCACATTTTCCCAAGGGATAACACCACACGCAGACATGTGGAGTGCACAAATTACGTCCCTGGTGGGAATGAAATGAAGGACATCCGGCGACCCTCTACCACTAACATTGCCAGATCCAGATTAACAGCCGGCCGCGGTGGCCGTGCGGTTCTAGGCGCTCCAGTCCGGAGCCGCGCTGCTGCTACGGTCGCAGGTTCAAATCCTGCCTCGGGCATGGGTGTGTGTGATGTCCTTAGGTTAGTTAGGTTTAAGAAGTTCTAAGTTCTAGGGGACTGATGACCAAAGCAGTTGAGTCCCATAGTGCTCAGAGCCATTTGAACCATTTTTGAACCAGATTAACATGCCGACCCGTGGAAATTCGGGATAAGACCAGGGAAAAGAAGACTCTTCTCTCCAAGTACGCTGGTTCGGTTAGGCACGTAAGAGAACTTCTATGATGCTCTTGAAGTAGAGAGACGTGCTGGCAGAAGTGGAGCTGTAGCCGCGGGTCATAACTCGTGCCTGCATAGCTCAGTTAGTTACCTGCAAGAAACAAGGTTCCCGGTTGGAGCAACGGTTCCATACATAGGCTTAATGTGGCAGGAAGTTTCAAAACGACGCATACTCCATTGCAGAGTGAAAGATTCATTAAATATATATTATTATTAACTGGTAGCTTAGCCTCACTGGTGCAGAAGAATCCATAACAAATCTTTTATAGGCCAACGTGGAGGCGTATTACAATGTCTATCCATACAGACTAAACCAACGACTTCTCAAAATGTTACTTTTCCCCTTATAATAAGGGTCTGGGTTTCCATGTCGTAGGTGTTTGATACGAGTCTCCTCTATATACTGCGGCAACGCCCTGAAGAACGACAAACTATGATAAATAAACTTCGCTTTGAACATACACGATGCACAAGCGATTTCCTCTTGTGAAGTTTGTAGTGTTAAAACCATGTCGTTTATTCATATGAAACTGCACTAGACATAATGGATTTACTTGACCATTAAGACTGTGAGAGGTACGCGTATTTACAAATAATTACTTTCACCCAATATTTTTAAGTGAAGTGCTTTCTTAGCGACAATGTACAGTTCTACGAGAATTGTCATAATACATAAAATGTATTCGCAGTTGCGAATACGAACAACCATAAGCTGCAAAAGGGAATGATGAAAAGGAAATTTGTACCGAACCGGGACTCGAAGCAGGGGTCCCTCTTTACCCGAGAGGTCGCCTTAACAGCGTATACAGGGTGTTACAAAAATATACGGCCAAACTTTCAGGAAACATTCCTCACACACCAATAAAGAAAAGATGTTATGTGGACATGTGTCCGGAAACGCTTACTTCCCATGTTAGAGCTCATTTTAATTTCGTCAGTATGTACCGTACTTCCTCGATTCACCGCCGGTTGGCCCAATTGAAGGAAGGTAATGTTGACTTCGGTGCTTGTGTTGACATGCGACTCATTGTTCTACAGTACTAGCATCAAGCACATCAGTACGTAGCATCAACAGGTGAGTGTTCATCACGAACGTGGTTTTGCAGTCAGTGAAATGTTTACAAATGCGGAGTTGGCAGATGCCCATTTGATGTATGGATTAGCACGGGGCAATAGCCGTGGCGCGGTACGTTTGTATCGAGACAGATTTCCAGAACGAAGGTCTCCCGACAGGAAGACGTTCGAAGCAGTTGATCGGCGTCTTAGGGAACACGGAACATCCCAGCCTATGACTCGCGACTGGGGAAGACCTAGAACGACGGGGACACCTGCAATGGACGAGACACTTCTTCGTGCAGTTGACGATACCCATAACGTTAGCGTCAGAGGAGTTGCTGCTGTACAAGGTAACGTTGACCACGTCACTGTATGGAGAGTGCTACGGGAGAACCAGTTGTTTCCGTACCATGTGCAGCGTGTGCAGGTACTATCAGCAGCTGATTGGCCTCCACGGGTACACTTCTGCGAATGGTTCATCCAACAATGTGTCTATTCTCATTTCAGTGCAAATGTTCTCTTTACGGATGAGGCTTCATTCCAACGTGATCAAATTGTAGATTTTCACAATCAACATGTGTGGGCTAACGAGAATCCGCACGCAATTGTGCAATCACGTCATCAACACAGATTTTCTGTGAACGTTTGGGCAGGCATTGTTGGTGATGTCTTGATTGGGCCCCATGTTCTTCCACCTACGCTCAATGGAGCACGTTATCATGATTTCATACGGGATACTCTACCTGTGCTGCTATAACACGTGCCCTTACAAGTACGACACAACATGTGGTTCATGCACGATGGAGCTCCTGCACATTTCAGTCGAAGTGTTCGTACGCTTCTCAACAACAGATTCGGTGACCTATGGATTGATAAAGGCGGACCAATTCCATGGCCTCCACGCTCTTTTGACCTCAACCCTCTTGACTTTCATTTATGGGGGAATTTGAAAGCTCTTGTCTACGCAACCCCGGTACCAAATGTAGAGACTCTTCGTGCTCGTATTGTGAACGGCTGTGATACAATACGCCATTCTCCAGGGCTGCATCAGGGCATCAGGGATTCCACGCGACGGAGGGTGGATGCATGTATCCTCGCTAACGGAGGACATTTTGAACATTTCCTGTAACAAAGTGTTTGAAGTCACGCTGGTACGTTCTGTTGCTGTGTGTTTCCATTCCATGATTAATGTGATTTGAAGAGAAGTAATAAAATGAGCTCTAACGTGGAAAGTAAGCGTTTCCGGACACATGTCCACATAACATATTTTCTTTCTTTGTGTATGAGGAATGTTTCCTGAAAGTTTGGCCGTACCTTTTTGTAACACCCTGTATTTTTCATTTTTTTACGAGACCTTTCCTATGAGCAAATTTGTTGAATTCAGTTTCTTTTTTCTCGTAGCGGCAGGAAAGGAGGGACACAGTCAGCTTCATGATCACTGTGCTGGTCCCACACACGGTACTTGGCCGTTTTTATTTTTTTATCATTATTTATTTGTTTCTTTCTTTATTGAATCCTTACAACATGCTACTCAAAAAGAAACAAAATCGGACTTAATCCCACATGGTATTCGTCACTAAAAAAAGAAAACTTTCATTTGGAGTCGTGGCCAGTAACAATTTTTATTTATTTTTTACTAATTAAACAAAAAAAAGGCAAACAGGGCCACAAAAATGAAACAAAGGGTCTAACAACACATCTGAAAATACCGATTAACTCAACATTTAAAAAAAAATTTTGTCAAGTTTGCCAAAAGCAAGATAAGAAGAATGAAGTACTCTAACAGAAAAGAGATTCTACACTTCATCCAACTCCTAGACGATTAAATACCAGACACAGCATATTCGTCCGATAGCGTGGCATCGTTTGCCATGACCAGTGGGCCGTAACCATATACTGGTTTGTTGGTTGATTTGGGGAAGGGGACTAAACAGCGAGGTCATCGGTCTCATCGGATTAGTCAAAGATGGAGAAGGAAGTCGGGCGTGCCCTTTCAAAGGAATTGTCTAGGCATTTGCCTGAAGCGATTTTGGGAAATTACGAAAAACTTGAATCAATATGGCGCGACACTGATTTGATCCATCGTCCTCCCGACGCGAGTCCACTGTGCTAACCACTGCGCCATCTCGCTCGGTCGAATACTGCCAAAAGGCACAAGGGTCCGGCTCATTTCCGCTCCCCACCATGTAATCAACATAATGCTCGACATGCAGCGTAACTGTATTATTTCTCATTCTGGGAAAGAAGATTGAATCAGGATGCAGGAAAATCTCACCGGAGATTGCCGCTTCCGTCGTCCTGGCAAGACAGACTTATTGTCGATAGAGCGAACTCCAATGTCGGTGTCCGCAGATGACCAACCGATGACACAATGTACCCGTTTTTTAGTAACGACTACATCGGTCTGTCTCAGTAAGGAAAATGCGAAAAAGTCGGACATTGGTTAGTACAAGGTTATGAAGACTTGATATCATGAGGACGACTTCCATCGGAAAAATAGGTAAGCTGATATTGGACCAAACAACCTGTAATATGCCTCTGGCAGTGGGGACTCCACAGCGCGACTGGGAGACGTCCAGCGACATAATGAAATCAATAAAAAAGTCCGAATATATCTTCATTTATTATTTATCCTGCCAACAATTGTTGGAGGGATGAAACTCGCAGGTCGGAGACAGGCAGTAAGGCGAGTTGTAGGTGATTGGGGGACGCGAAGACACCGAAAAACAGTGCGTCGAAGAAATAAAGCAGAAGCCTTGGCCCGAACCTCAGGGAGACTCAAACCTCCCATCAGCCGGGGTACTGCTATAACTTCCAAGAGCACCCGAGTTTTGCCAGATAAACTTGCCACATAATTGTTGTAACTTTCAGGACATCATCGCGGGAAGGGGGAAAATTTGGGCAACAAAATATTTTTTACTCAACTCACAAGTTTCCAAGATCCACTCCTATGAGGTAATGAGAGGGAGGGTCGCTTGTGGTCAAGGATCACTCCTTGAATCCGGTCAGCAACGAACTTCCGATTCAACGCAGCCATCTTCATCGGACAACAATCAATAATAACACCCAATGATCGATGGCGGGCGATCACTACATCCCATGGAATACATTAAATATATTCGCAATTGCGGATATGGAAAACCATCAGCTGTGTAATGGAATGACGACAATGAAAATTTGTGCCGGACTGGGACTCGAATCCGGATTTTCCGCTTATCGCCTACCATTTGGCTATGCGAGCGGGACTCACTGCAAGAGCTGCACCTCCATACATCATCAACCGTGTGTCCACAACC
Source organism: Schistocerca cancellata (assembly GCF_023864275.1). Lineage (NCBI taxonomy): Eukaryota > Metazoa > Arthropoda > Insecta > Orthoptera > Acrididae > Schistocerca > Schistocerca cancellata. The sequence goes on from NC_064629.1 coordinate 199,497,238, forward strand.
TGTACTCTTACGTCCATTATATTATATTCCCGTACAGGGCAGACAATTTACTCGAAAGGCGTTTGCCCGGTGTCGGCGGATCAGTACATTGCGCGTCCGAAGGAATTTTGCATCGTAACTCGGAATAACACAGGCACTGCAGTTTACTTCCCAAACTTAGTTTAAAAGATATTGTCAGTTAAACATTTCACCCGGTCCGAACTTTCCGTGTCAGCTATAGAAGTAGTTCCAGGATCTGATTGCTGGCCGAGAGTCACTAATTAAGATACCCTGGATTCCCACTGCGTAATCATAAATTAGTAATGCATATTAAAACAGATATTTCCTATGAGAAATAATATACAAACAGAATACAATGATAAAATCAATGGCCCATGAAAGATAAACGTTCTGATCTACAGAATTTGCAAACTATTATAATTTAAAGAAGCTGAACAGTATCCTAGAGCGAGTATTTACAAGGCCAAAGCTCACGCCACCTCATTCAATCTTACTTTGGTTTTCGTTCAGGCCTGTAACCGCTACACAAAGGGCTAACCTTGCAGCGTCCGTTCTTTAGCCCAGGCTCGGGAACTTTTTGAGTTGCATCTCCGTTCGTGCAAACCGGACTGAGAGAACTTAGCCTACAATAATGAGCAATAAACAATCAAAATATGTGTTGGATCATTCGAACAATGTTTGTAATTAATAACTTTTTATACTTAACTGCGTGTGGAGTAAACTACGTTCACTTCCCCTATACTATGTCAAATTTTTATTTTGAAGAAATAAGAACTGTTATGCTCCGCTTATGTCCGAGCTAACTAACTGTTTGTAAACATTACAGACTATGAAAGACCTGTAATTCTTCGGTTCCTCACGACGTATTTCTTGATCGAACAGTCCACAGGTTTCCTGCCGGTCTTATTGTCCAACGGGCACTGTTCATCACAGGTAGGATCTTAAAGACGGATTAAAGACTGGTAAACTTTCAAATCTGAACTTAAAAAAGAAACGTCTGCCTATTCATTCTGAGGGTAAGTCTTACTAAAGCACTTCCAGGTGGCGATCCAGCGAAAGTTCGCAGGTTTCATAACAGGTAGGACAACTTTACGGGACATAGCCTATAAAAATTCTGCTTCACGCAATGTGGTGCGAATCATATCTAATGTAAGCCAATCTCTTTGATTTTAGGAACTGTATATGTAATGCTGAATCGCGTCTTGTGCAGGAGGATCCCGTACTATTTGGTTAGTGCCGTGTATTAAACGTGTGTATTTCGTTAGCATAGTTGTGTGTGTGTGTGTGTGTGTGTGTGTGTGTGTGTGTGTGTGTGTACGTGCGTGTGTGTTGTTTTTGGAGTGGTTATCAAATGGCTCTGAGAACTATGCGACTTAACTTCTGAGGTCATCAGTCGCCTAGAACGTAGAACTAATTAAACCTAACTAACCTAAGGACATCACACACATCCATGCCCGAGGCAGGATTCGAACCTGCGACCGTAGCGGTCGCTCGGCTCCAGACTGTAGCGCCTAGAACCGCACGGCCACCCCGGCCGGCAGTGGTTATCATGTGTTATAAAATAAGAAATGAAAAGGCCACACACAGAATTCGGGTTCCAAACACATTAAGAAAGGAAGCCGAACAAGTAACTGGACGTAAATTAAGTAATTGTTGTGGCGGTTTGGCAACGGCGAACAGTTCGGGCGTGACGTTGAGCGCATTGATTAGAGGAAACCAGCTACACCAAGTGAAGTGTCAACTATTAAGTAATGTTAGTCGGACTGTAGTGTTCTTTCGTTCCTGTTTTTCGTCTCCCTTTGCTCTACATTGGTAAATGGAAGGGGCAGGCTGTCAGTAATAACATTTACACCAGCTTTTCAGCAAAATTGTTTTGAAACGTGCAAGAGGAGTATTGAAATCTTAAAAACATGTTCAAATATGAACGATTTATGAATGTAAGTACAGTTCGCTGATGACGCAACAGAGGATACGTGGCGATCCTCTTTTGTAACCAAGACACAGTAACTAGTCGTAAACAGCCAAAACACAAGCAGTCCGGGGAATGTCCATTTATACTATCGTGAAGCACCCAAAACGTGGCAGAAGGAATCCGGAGGTATGATGAGAGCGTCATGTTCACAAACAACTGAGAAGGGTGATTAGTAAACCCGATTTATAGGCAGCGGTGTACCAGATGTGTGGCCAAAATGACTCTCAGCGTCCTACGGTATGCAAGTGACGCCATGCCATTCGATGAGCTCCTACTTGATGTTTCCAGCAGCGTGGGTGTCACTGATGGTTCATCATTTAAATCTCCGCTGGATGCCAAATATCTTCCACTTGGGTTCGGCACATAAGGCGATGGATGATCGCTGTGGTCACACCTTTGGCGGTGTTGACGCCACGGTGTCCAATACCGTGAAGCTGGCGAACCCAGAGGCACTCACTCAATCACTCACTATATTGACGGGCCTGCCTTGGCCCGAGGTATAGGAGTTTAAGCTTGAATAAGCTGTTCCTCCTGAGTCCTCTCTGTTGGGAATGTTTTTCTTCTCGGTTTGGATTGGCCTCTGGTTTCTGTAGATGAAGGATTATCTGTCGGCTGCTTCCGGCGGCTTCTTATTCTTCTTTTTCTTGCTGCTTCCAGGCTGCCCGAATTCTACTTTCTTCAGGTGGGAGAAGTCCACTGGCGGCGTCTGTTGCTGGATGTACATGGCTGCTTGGTCAGTCATGTACCGCCAGCCGGCCGGTGTGACCGTGCGGTTCTAGGCGCTTCAGTCTGGAACTGCGTGACCGCTACGGTCGCAGGTTCGAATCCTGCCTCAGGCATGGATGTGTGTGATGTCCTTAGGTTAGTTAGGTTTAAGTAGTTCTACGTTCTAGGGGACTGATGACCACAGATGTTAAGTCCCATAGTGCTCAGAGCCATGTACCGCCAGTCCACGTCGGTGAAGATCGAGTGCTTGTTTATCAGCTCCAGATCTGCACGCCTGACGAGTTCCCTCCCGTGCAGCTTTTGGTTCAAGGGTTCGCACCCCCAGTGGAATGGATATGGTTTATGAGGTAGGGGAGGGATGTGGACCCAGAGGCAGCGTCCTCAGAATGGCCAGATTCAGTATAGTCTAGTTGTCATATGGGAAAGGAGCCTCGTCTTGGGGAAAGGTGAAGGCAGCCGTTGGGAAAAGCGGAAGACAATGGTGTTTCTGCTTACTGGGTCAGGCATGATTACATCTCCAGAGACTGCATCAACTATGCGCGACTTCTGTAACGAGTTGCGGTTCAGTTATACTGGTGGTGACCGTCAACATGGACGAACTGGTGTTCTTGGAATTTATACCCTTCAAGGCCCACCTGTGGTGCTCAGACGGTGTGAGTATTGGTGGAACTGAGCTGATGCGTTGATATCATTTGGGTGTTAACAGGCGTCTGTGCTAGACGGACGCCACTGCTCCTGTTGCTGTGCAGCACGAGCGAGCGGCGTCTGGAACGACTGCGGATAAACTTGACTTCTTTGGCACTTTCTGATTTCTTCAGATGTGGGCATAGTGTACATTATCGGTCCACCTGTTTCATCCACCGTGGAAGACATCCATATGCATCCTTCTGGAATAGCGCTCCCATATTAAGGAACATGGTCTGTACCAAAAAGCAAAAGTCCGGGTGCAGAGAGGGATTGGAGTCTGGGTATTTGAAACAGAAAAGTGTATGAGACTGATATTCCACAATGTTTCAGTCGTGATTTCGATATTTCCGCTGTTAACCGCAGAGTCGTGTTGAAGGTGAATCTGAGACTAAGTTATAACGACATTAGATAATGATATTTTGCGAAGCAAAACGACCAAGCGTCACAGATAAGACAGTTGACACAACAGCGTCAGTCATAGACGAAACTTGATCTCTCTGAGAGCAAACCATAGTAAGCGCCAAAACAGCACATCCATATTGCTCACAAATCACGTGGTTAATTATTGAAATTATGGTATGTGTTGGAATGTCAGGGCAGCAAATACTCGAGCCAATAATTCTTCTGTGAGCACAGACTTCAAATGAGTGGTTCCGTGAATTTTCGAGCTGGAAACCCTCGTCTCGGTTGAGTGGAGTGTCTGCCAGTGGTATTCCTACAGCCTCCTTGACTATTGACTCCCAATAGGATGAGGCTGTGGTTAGTATCTTGACTTTCCCATATTCCGTGCAATGGACAGTGAAAATACAATTTTGCGACACTATAGATTTGTTGTCATGTAGAAGGTGTGTGTGTGTCGCTGGTGTTCGTTGCACCGTTCTTGTACAGTGCGTGTTGATTGTCCTACGTAAATTTTAACACATCGACAAGGAATTTCATATATACCCGCCTTTCGTGAAAGCAGGTCATCTTTTATAGTTCCTAGAAGAGCTGCTGACTGGTGCGCGGAACATCGCGATGACTATGTGCTTCTTCATTACTCTGGCAATTTTTCAAGAAACATTTGCTACATAAGAAAGGAAGGCTGTAGACTTTACATCTCTTTCCTCTTCCTTTGGTTGGTCTGGCGTTTTTGTCTGCAGAGGTTCTTTGATCTAAAGATCTATAAACGAGTGTTGTCCATAAAGTAAGTTCCGATCGGTCGCGAAATGGACGCCACAGTGAAAACCCGATGAATCTTTGCACATATGTGTGGGTAGTGTCTCTAATATGACCGTCGATCGCATCAAGAGGCTCTTTTCAGTTGTAGCGCACCGTGACCGAGTAGAGGTGCCTAGAACAACGATGTCTCCCACCAAGTATGACGGCCCGCTGAGAATCTTCGCCTTAATGAATGCAGCCCACCTAACACAACTGCCACGCGCTTCCTTCTTCATGGCAGTTCTCAGCCGCACTCTGCAGGGGCAGTGAAGACGCTCCTGCAGCCTTTTCGATGGGAAGTGTTCGATCACCCACAACACAGCCCTAATTGGCTTGTCCTGAGTATCATCTCTGTTCACATGAAACGCTGGATACGAAGACAACACTTGGAGGCAGGCTACGCGCTATAGACCAGCGTAGAGAATTATCGGAAAGCACATGAGGCTGCCTCCTACGACGATGGTATTGGAAATTTGGCATAACGCTCCGACAAATGTCTAAGTCGGAGTGGCGACTATGTAGAGAAGTGTCTGGAAAGTGTAGCTAACTCTTGCAAATAAAATGTTTCTGATTTTCACTATGGTTTCCATTTAGCGACCGATCGGAACTTACAAACTGGACAACTCTCGTATCCATTTTTACTGAATACCTCTTTCAGCTGTACCAGTGCTTCATGTAAGGTGTCAGCGTCAGACACTTCACGGACTCTGTGTTCTATAGTGTTAAGTGGCATCACAGTTTGTGAAGGTTCGTGGCAGGTGGACGCCTGGAAGTATAAATCGTTATGGATGGGCTTACGGTACACATAGTGCCCTAAAAACCTATCCTCCGTACGTCGAGTTGATACACCCAAAAGCGGCAGATAGTCATACGTCTTCCGATTCACCGGTAATCTTCGTATTTGTTAACATGCTCAGGAAATTCCATCACTTTGTCCTTGCCATGGGGTAAAATTATGAACGTGCCACTGATCTTTCTCTAGAGCCCTGTCGGTTTTAAAATGTGCTTTCTCCCCAATACTCTCAATACATGAATTAGCTACCAAGGCTGAGAGAGGGCTATCCACTGCGACAAAGTCAACCTATTGAAAATACTGGTTATCAAAATAAGAAGTAAGTGGAGGTTAGTGCATGCTTAAATAACGCAGTTATGTCGTCCTCAAGCTTGCTTCTAAACACTGATAAAGATCCATCAACAGGCATTTTAGTAAATAAGAATACGACGTCAAAGACAAGTACTAAATAACAGCTATTAAGCTTCTAAGTTTCTAACCCACTAATAAAACCTGATTAATTACGATATGCTATTGATAATTACCCACAAAATATCTCAACAACGAGGCCAAATATCTGTCTGTCCAATAAACAGGTGCACCTGTGTTACACAGTATTACACTGTAAGTCAGTACATTTAGTATATGCTCCAACCACAGTTTTTGTATTCCATTTTCTTCTGAACCAGTATGTTTCCATTCAGTCTGTTGGTGACCTTCTTGGGTAGAGAGACAGAGTTCAGCAGAGAAAAAATAGTTTTTCTTTGAACACGGGCAGAGGGGACTTCTCTATGTTGACGTCACTCGGCAGCAAAACAGTGGAATTACCCTTGTCCGCAGGACGGACCACAGTCTGAGATTCGTTCTGGAGATTACAAAGCGCAGCTCTCTCAGACTAGCATACGTTACTTTTTTGTGAAGGGGATTGTAATAGTGTTCGGCAAGTTCCACAAATTATTTCTTCAGCACTGTCACCAAGTAGTTTTCTGACGGCTTCTTCAGTTTCTCCGATGAAAGATGTTAATGGAAAGGGCTGCGGTGTAGAAGCAAAATTGTCCCTCTCTATTTGTTAAATTAAAAACAGAGCATACCTCTTTCGCAAAATCTAAAAAACTGATAACCACGCTCTATACATATAACAAAAAATACACCGTAAGAAATTCGAGAACATTAGTCCACAATATAAAAGACAAACAAATCCCTCAAACAGAGAAATTAATTTCATTTGACATAACTAACACATTTACAAATATACCAATAACAGAAAAAATAGAGATCGTAAGGAACAATGCAGCAGAAAAGTATCAGTCATCGAAACTTAGGAAATACAGCTATTACTATCCCTTTATCTCAAAGCTATTTTAAATTTAAAAACTAAATTATACGCAGGCAGGTGGACTAACAATGGGAAATTGTATTGCAGGCACTATAGCAGAGACATTTATTAATACATACGAAGACAACTTCTTCAACTAAATTGGACAATTCTAAAGAAAGTTATCTACAACCACAGATATGTTGATGACACACTTCTACTACTACTACATGGAGATGATCAAGACATATAAATTATACATCAGCAACAAAACAACTATCACACTAACGTAAAACTTACAATTGAAATAGAAAAAGAAAAACCATACATTTTTAAACCTAAATAAGGCAACAACAACAGCCAACCCAAATTTTAAGTATGCAGAAAACGAACTATTAGTTATATAAGCACAAAAAAAGTTATTGTCACCTAATTTCGCAGAAATGCACATTTTCCAAATCAATGATTAATAGAATTTTAAAGTTACCTCTCGATAATAATGCGATAAAAAGTGAAATAAAAACACAACAGTTAACCCGAAAACAGTGCTAAAATGGTATGAAAAGCACACGAAACCAAAAACGGAAGGCATACATAAAGAAATAACATTGAAAAGAGAAGGAAAAATTACAAAGAAACCTTCATGTGTCACTTCACAGTACATAGACCAAATATCGAAGAAGAACTACTCGATCAAGAAAACAGAAATAAAATTAGCATTTGGTAGGAATAATAAGATGAGGGCCAAAATAAGATTAAGGAAAAAATCTCCACTTTTTCAAATCCAGGCGTATACAAACTTTCTTGTGACAATTGTAACAAATCTCATGTCGGGAAAGCAGATTTAGATGTAAAGAACACACAAGAAATTGCCAAAGCAAACAATCCACATTATACTTACATTTAAAAAGAGAAAGAAAAGGTAGAAACTGTTGAAAACGACCTAAAATTTCTACAAAAAGTATCTAAAGGATATGCAACCAACATTTTGGAGGAAACAGAAATTCACATCCATACGAAAAAATACCCAGAAACATCCTTACTGATAAAACAGATTTCAATCATAAAAAATGGGTTGAACATTTTATTGAGGTTATATAAGAGAAAGGGTAAATGATCACCACAAATACGGAACAATAGAACATTTATAATTTACATAAAACCATAAATACTATCTCTGAAAATCAAACGTAATCACTGATTTTCCGCGAGACATCATTTCATTTATAAAAACATATCATCATTAAAGCCATAGCTGACAAAAAGCTGTGAAAAATAATGTCACCGAGATCAGACAAGAAAAAGTTTGTAGAAATAACGCGATCGTAACATAACAGAAAGACGACTGAAACTTACGCTCCAAGATGCAATATGTACCACGTCATACCAACTAAGACGTAAGCATGATGATCCACATGTAGGCACAGAAACTAACATCGACGTAAGGAACAGTATTATACCTGTGATGTATATATGCAGCCTTGAAGCTATGTATGAAAATTTGTACCAAGCGTCTCCTGCTAGCTATGGAGATGCGCTAATCAGTACAGAGTTTCGCACAACTGCATGGACTACCCTAGCACACGTACCCCAGCCAAAATTCCCATTCATGTCTCAGTCCGCTTGGTATTTTCCCTAAACTCGAACAGTCCGTGCACTTACGCAAAGCCACTGTGCAAGGGTGGCATAGCGGTTAGCAAGACTCAGCACAAGCGCCTCTGAAGATGTCCAACGTAGCCTTGGACGAAAAGTCAGGGATTGAAAAGTACCATGGACCACGGCCATACAACCCAGAAGAATTCTCAGCAGCGGTTAGCATATCTGCCTAATGAGCAGGAGACCTAGGTCCACATCCCAACCTTGGTACAACACTCGTACTTCAGTCTGATATATATATATATATATATATATATATATATATATATATATATATATATATATATATATATATATATATATTCCTGGAAATAGAAATAAGAACACCGTGAATTCATTGTCCCAGGAAGGGGAAACTTTATTGACACATTCCTGGGGTCAGATACATCACATGATCACACTGACAGAACCACAGGCACATACACACAGGCAACAGAGCATGCACAATGTCGGCACTAGTACAGTGTATATCCACCTTTCGCAGCAATGCAGGCTGCTATTCTCCCATGGAGACGATCGTAGAGATGCTGGATGTAGTCCTGTGGAACGGCTTGCCATGCCATTTCCACCTGGGGCCTCAGTTGGACCAGCGTTCGTGCTGGACGTGCAGACCGCGTGAGACGACGATTCATCCAGTCCCAAACATGCTCAATGGGGGACAGATCCGGAGATCTTGCTGGCCAGGGTAGTTGACTTACACCTTCTAGAGCACGTTGGGTGGCACGGGATACATGCGGACGTGCATTGTCCTGTTGGAACAGCAAGTTCCCTTGCCGGTCTAGGAATGGTAGAACGATGGGTTCGATGACGGTTTGGATGTACCGTGCACTATTCAGTGTCCCCTCGACGACCACCAGTGGTGTACGGCCAGTGTAGGAGATCGCTCCCCACACCATGATGCTGGGTGTTGGCCCTGTGTGCCTCGGTCGTATGCAGTCCTGATTGTGGCGCTCACCTGCACGGCGCCAAACACGCATACGACCATGATTGGCACCAAGGCAGAAGCGACTCTCATCGCTGAAGACGACACGTCTCCATTCGTCCCTCCATTCACGCCTGTCGCGACACCACTGGAGGCGGGCTGCACGATGTTGGGGCGTGAGCGGAAGACGGCCTAACGGTGTGCGGGACCGTAGCCCAGCTTCATGGAGACGGTTGCGAATGGTCCTCGCCGATACTCCAGGAGCAACAGTGTCCCTAATTTGCTGGGAAGTGGCGTTGCGGTCCCCTACGGCACTGCGTAGGATCCTACGGTCTTGGCGTGCATCCGTGCGTCGCTGCGGTCCGGTCCCAGGTCGACGGGCACGTGCACCTTCCGCCGACCACTGGCGACAACATCGATGTACTGTGGAGACCTCACGCCCCACGTGTTGAGCAATTCGGCGGTACGTCCACCCGGCCTCCCGCATGCCCACTATACGCCCTCGCTCAAAGTCCGTCAACTGCACATACGGTTCACGTCCACGCTGTCGCGGCATGCTACCAGTGTTAAAGACTGCGATGGAGCTCCGTATGCCACGGCAAACTGGCTGACACTGACGGCGGCGGTGCACAAATGCTGCGCAGCTAGCGCCATTCGACGGCCAACACCGCGGTTCCTGGTGTGTCCGCTGTGCCGTGCGTGTGATCATTGCTTGTACAGCCCTCTCGCAGTGTCCGGAGCAAGTATGGTGGGTCTGACACACCGGTGTCAATGTGTTCTTTCTTCCATTTCCAGGAGTATATATATATATATATATATATATATATATATATATATATATATTGTGTGTGTGTGTGTGTGTGTCAGGTGGTTGAGACTTAAAAGGTCTCTGGAACCATATAGTTTAATTTGAATCTTATACCTGTTATACCATTTGCGCAGGAATCTTTATAATGGCAGAAACGCCGGAAGGAGTTCGTCGTGTAACGTTGTAATCACTACGAGTAAATAAATCGAAAATGTAGCAGAAACCTGTACCAATAATAAAACATATAGAAGTAGCTTATTGCTGCAATAGAGTGGCTAGGCTTATGGTCAAGCAACCCTTCTGTTGAATTCTTTCCATTTACCGGTGAAGTATAATAATATCTGAGCAGGAGAGATAAAACTGCTTCCGTTGATGCCTCAAACACTTGCCTGCAAACTTCATATTTGAATGTCCTGACCACTCGCTCTGATTATCCGTTACTTTGTGATTGGTATGGAGACGAAGTGACTAGATGAATCACGTTCGTTGTACAAATGGTTCAAATGGCTCTTAGCACTATGGGACTTAATATCTGAGGTCATCAGTCCCCTAGACTTAGAACTACTTAAACCTAACTAACCTAAGGACATCACACACATCCATGCCCGAGGCAGGATTGGAATCTGAGACCGTAGCAGCAGCGCGGTTCCGGACTGAAGCGCCTAGAACCGCTCGGCCACAGAGTCGGAATTCGTTGTACAAGTCTTAGCACTTCTACGAAGAGTTTTGCCTCAGTTGTGGGTTGATTAGCGCATCACTCGGAACACTATATTATTCCCAAATCCATCTACGTAGCCTTCCCATGATGAGTGCGATTCAGATGTCCGTCCGGCCGTTTCCTATTATTCCACGACATCGTTTAAAGTAAAATGTGGGTTGGCTCCAAGGAGAACAACACAGCTGATTTCCTTCTCCATCATCGTCAGTCCCGTGCTTGCGCTTCGTATGCAGTGACATTAAACTTCCTCCTTGTCTTATTTCGGAGACGCATATTTCTATTGGGAGCGGCAAAGACCTCCGCGTGTCGCACAATAAAACTTTTCTCAAGGATAAAGGCAGAATATCTCTAGGACGATTTGCTTATTGTATTAATTGTTCTTGGTAAACTCGTTGTGTTGAAGCTCTACGAATGATAATCCTCTGTGAAAATCGGAGCTTTTACAGTAACCAACATCGTCTTCGTCAGGAAAGTAACTGACTGTTGAATATGTAACGGTATCACACTTATGTAGCACATGCAGTACTGCACATCGCAACCAGAGATTGTATTCACATACAACTTTACACACTGATGAGCCGAAGCATTGTGACCACCTGCTTAATAGCTTGTTTGTCCGTCTTTGGAACGAAATACATAACTGAATCTGCGCATCAGGGATCCGCCAGTTTTCTGGTAGGTTTGTCGAAGTGTTTGGCATTAGTTGTCTACGCACAGATCATGTAATTAACGTCATGTAGTTTGCGTATGAGGTGAAGGCGCCCCATAGCGACCCATATGGGTTCCATAGGATTTGCATAAGGCGAATTTGGTCGCCGGTACATCAACGTCGGTTTACTATAATGCTCTTCAAGTGACTGTAGCAGGGTTCTGGCTCCGAAGCACGGAGAATTATACTGCTGAAAGATGACATCGCCATCGGGGAAACATCAAGCTTGAAGGGCTGAAAGTGGTTTGCAGCTGTCAGCGTGTCTTCGATTACTACCACAGGTATCATGCAATCGCAGGATAATGTTCCTCATAGCATAATTCTGCTCCCACCAGCCTGCATCCTTGGTGCGCTGCACGTTTCGAGCCGCCGTTCATCTCGATGACGGTGTTTGTGGAGACGACCATCGACTTAGTACAGCAAAAAGGTGATTCACCCGAAGAGCCGAAACGTTTCTACTGATCGGCGGCCGAACCCCGATAGTCCCATGCCCACTGCAATCGTAACTGACGATGTCGTTGGGTCAACGTATGAACACGTAGAGGTGGTCTGCTGCGGAGCTCCATGTTTAACAATGTATGATGAACGGTGTGTTCCGAAACTGCTGTGCGTGATCCAGCATTCTGCTCTTTCGGCAGAGATGTCACATATCAACATCTATCCTATTTTACAGAGCAGACAAGCCTCCCAACCCCACGTTCTGTGAAGAGTAGTGGACATCCAACCATTTAGGGTTGTGTGGTAGTTTCACTGTCCTACCTCTTTCCGTAGATGTTTACGACAGTGAAAGTTGGATGTTAATATTTCTTTGGAAAGTTGGCTACCGATTCTGCTGTAGTGTGCATACACAAACTCTGAGTCTGCGATATTATTATCGTGAGCAGTAGCAAGTACACAGGTGTTGGGAGTAGTCTAAAGGCGTCGAACGCAGCGTGCGGTGGAGAGAAGCATCGCGACATGAGAGATCGCAGCCTGCCATGATCGTGCTAGCAGCACCGGAGGAGAATTTGGTATTAGTTGAGAATTTCTAGGTAATTTGCCTTTTTTACTGCACGTAGTCGTTTTTTGCTAGATCAGTGGAGGGATTTTGACATATATGTATATGCATATTCGTATCTTTGTTGGGTCAGAGACGTTATCATCAATTGTGGACATTGTGGAATAATTAAAGTTCTTGCTAATCATGCAGTCGAACAAAAGAAAAGGCCTGTGTATAGTCTGACACTGTGTAATTCATCAATTTTCTGAATATTGTAAATTAAAAGGTTTCCCTCAGTTTTACGCTGCTTAAGGCTTGTTGACCAAACACCTCCTGATCATCCACTTTTTATGTTAAATATGACAATAATTGTATCAGAAGTTGTGACCATGTACTGCACTTTTCATGGATCGCAGTATTTCTTCTGAATTATTTCAGCATGTTGCTGGTCACGCAGCTGCAGCGGCAAGACGAGGTAAGTTGTCTGTTGCGCACAGGAGCATTGCAGTATACTTGTTAGGAGACGTTAGAGAATACTTTAAAACTTGCACTCAGATACTAGAGAACAGATTTTTTTATGATTTTTAGGTAGACTAATTAATTTCCGTTCTTTTGTTTCCAATCAGAATACTATTATTGTCAGAGATCGAACTTCACATAATATAACGACTTTCAACAGTAGCATGCGAACATTCGACCAGCTTCGTCGTTTTCGAGATACTCGTTCACAGGCTCTGCGTAATAATAATCTGCCCTTTGTCAGAGTCGCTTACCTCAGTGGATTTCCCTATTTTCAGCCCATATCTTCGCTAGGGTGAGCCCCCGTCCGTGTCTGGTCCGCTTACATACTTTTTTTACTGCGCCACGTGCCCATAAAGCTACCAGGCGGCGTCGAACCTTACGGTGGACAGTGTTCATATTATTTGGGCTTGTCATTGTAATGTGGCAGCTACAGCCGTTGATGTTCATGTAAAGTGAACTTGCATCAAACTGCACACAGCTGTTAAGTGATGTTTTAGTCACGATCGGTTGCGCTGCCATAAAGCAGCGTATTCAGTTGATTAATAATGTCACATGGATTAGCACACGGAGACGGTCACAGATACTAACGTCAGAGGCGTCGGCGTGTGCTGATCTGTGTGACACTACTAACCACCTAGATATACTGTTTTAACGCAGCGAAACTGGTCGTGATTAAATCATCACTTAACAGCTGTTTGAAGTTTTATTTAAGTTCTTTTTGTCTGGGATTATATTCTTGCCAAGAAGTTGGTTTACGAAATAGTTATATTATTTACACTGATCAGCCTGAACATTATGACCACTGACTTGCTATCGATATAAACCCGTCCAGGCGATAGCAGAGTCAGCTGTCCAGGAATCACAGTTAGTCAGATACACGCACGGAGCGTGAGCGTGTTGTCCGTGTGTACAATGGGGAAGGCGCGAGATGTATCTGAATTTGACCGAGGGAAGATTGTGACTGCCCGGTGTCTTGGCACGAGCATTTCGGAAACTGCACGACTTGTCCAGTGCTCTAGCAATGCTGTGGTGAGTGTGTTCAACGGGTGGCGAAACCAAGGTGAAACCACGTCGAGACGTCTTGGGTTTGGGCGACCACCCTCATTGCTGTGTCGGACGCCGTAGGCTGGGCAGACTGGTCAAACGGAACAGGCGACGAGCTGTAGCGGAACTAACATCAGACTTTAATGCTGGGTAAAGTACATGTGTGTCTGAACACACAGTGCACTGAACACTCCGAATGATGGGTCACTGCAGCCGACGACCCATGCATGTGACAATGTTAACAACACGGCATCGGCACCTACGACTGAAATTGGCAGGTGACCTTCGGCACTGAACGTTGACGCAGTGGCAGGGCGTTGCATGGTCTGATGAATCCAGATACCTTCTTCATCACGCCGATGTGACGGCTCGAATCCATCGCCTTCCAACGGAACAGCTCCTCGACACCTGCAGGACAGAGAAACGCAGGCGGCTGCTCTGAGGAATATCCACGTGGGTACACATTGGTCCAGTGGAGCTATTGTAAGACACCATGACGGCCAAGGTGCATCGTACACTGGTGGCAGGCCACGTACACCCCTTCACGACCATCATGTTTCCTGATGGCGTGGCATTTTTCAGCAAGATAATGCACCATGTCACAAGGTCAGGAGTGTGATGGAGTGGTTCGAGGAACACAGTGGCGAATTCCTATTGATGTGCTGGTCTTCATAACTCGCCCTATCTGAACCCGATCGAACACGTCTGGGATGTGATCGTTGTGGCATCAGGGCTTATTGCCATCCTCAGCGCAATTTACGGGAGTTAGGTGACTTGTGTATGCAGATGCGGTGCCAACTCCCTCCAGTGACCTACCAAATTCTTATTGCTTCCATACTATGACGCGTCGCTGCTGTTACCTGTGCGAAGGTTGGACAAACCGGTAATTATGTAGGTGGTCATAATGTTCTGCTTGATCAGTGTGTTATTCCGTAAGAAAATGCTGTTTTGGATGAAACTGAGATTGTGTTATCTTTGAAAAAATTATAGCTATATCTAATGTACGGAAACAAATCGCTGACTGTTTTGACTCCCTTGACACTCTTCTCCCAGGTCCAAATACTTCACCAAAATGTTTGACTATTGAATTACGAGGGGACTTCAAAATGTTAATTACATGTTATTATGACTGCCCAAGTAAGTTTTATTGGATGCTGCACAACACTTAAAAGTGACACAGATAAATGACACTATTTTTCAACGTGATCACCAAATCTCTGTAAATAACGGTCGGAACGTTCTACCAATCGTTGAGTTTCTTGACAATGAAAATAGGCTCCTTGGTTACGGATCGATTCTAGAACTTCCTCAGCGTTCGAAAATAGCTTTCACAAGATATTCTTCCTATACTGTCAGGACATTGTCGTCTGTGGTCAATGTCGACGCCATTACTTCCCGATCAACATCACCCACGCTTGCACTGCCTTGGTCAAACTGTTGGAACCATTTCACTACGTTTGGACGCGACATTGCGCTAGGTGCATATACCGCCAGAATTTCACGGTGCGGCGGTGAGCATATTGGACGCCTTGTCCATCATTCTGTCTCATTACTTCAACTTTGGAGTGTGCCTACATTTCCAGTTGCTGCACCATTTCTCTTCAACAGTATGTTGCACCTGATAGCCGTACCACACAAAACTTTCTCTGCAGGAAACCCGGAACATATACTGTCTTCTGACAATGCGCCACTCTTTTTGCGCATCGGTCTTAGCGTGGGACGACATGCGTACCTTCCAAGTCCGAGTCTCCTCGCATATATGAGTTAAATGGAACGCCGTTACACAAAGCAGTCACAGAAGTCATTCGAGTTTTGAAAGTATCTGATGGCAAATCTCAGTCTTATTAAAGGAGAAAAAAATCTTAATACTTTAATGTACAGGTGATAACTGATCTCGTCTCAATAAAATATGGAAAGAATTTAAGGTATATTTTAACGAATTTGAACCGTTTATAATAAACACTGGCTAAAGCTGACGGTGACTGCCACATACAGGACGGACACCATGAAGACGGGAATGAATGTAATACAACGAGTCAATGGTGTGGTCAGTTAGCAGATGTACCTGGAACCGCTCCCTGTGTACTGCTTGTCTTGGTTGATGGAGTGTTTGTTCCGAATTATCTCATTGTGGACACAACATTTCAAGTGGTGTACCTAACTGTGTTCTGGGAATTAGACAGTCACTGAAGCACGTGGAAGTACAGTCCAACCGAGTGACATGTTCACTATGGGGATGAGTGTTCCCAGAAACAGTATTAAATAAAATTAGTCTGCATGAGTGAACGTGAGTATTGGTCGAGAGTATATTCTGATTGGTTGAGCAGCTCTGTAAAATCCTAAGATATAGAATGTAAGTGGCAGTGTTATCAGCATAAGCTTGAGCTCTAGCTCTATCTGATTAAAGTTTATTTTGTGTTATTTTTTGACTGATGGTGGTTATAAGATACAGGGAAAAAATGTTTTACCAGTCAGAAAGTTTTCTCCTTCTGTACCACTACGAAAACAGTAGCCTCTTCTACTGAGAAAACGTCTTCAGCACAGTTCGGTACGTACTCGTTTGTTTCAGGTCACTGTAAACAGGCGTATTCGCACATCGATTGTGTGAGAAGAAAGGGTGACGTCTTACTGGTTCATTTCATGACGAGTTCCTCCCCTCTTACGTAACCTCGCTAAGCAACTACGTACCGACATACACATCGTACGTCAATAGCAAGTGGTGCTCCGCGATTTCCGTGAAACTCAATCGTAATAATAGCATGTATCGAGCTATGACACAGTCCAGCTGAACAAGACAAAGATGCTATTCTACAAAAAGCGAAACCGCAAGTATCACGTCAGCCACTGCTAATGGAGCAAAAAATGGTTCAAATGGCTCTGAGCGCTATGGGACATAACTTCTGAGGTCATCAGTCCCCTAGAACTTAGAACTACTTAATTCTAACTAACCTAAGGACATCACACACATCCATGCCCGAGGCAGGATTCGAACCGGCGACCGTAGCGGTCGCGCGGTTCCAGACTGTAGCGCCTAGAACCGCTCGGTCACTCCGGCCGGCGCTAATGGAGCAGTTCGGCATTTCCTCAACTGAATTGTCGTCATAGCTAGTACTGATAATTAGCGTGGCGGTATAGCTCAGAAGTGCAAAACGAGAGATTGAACTTTCTGTCAGTCTAACACTTCGAGCTGGATCGGGAATCGATCCTGGGACACACCGGGCTGTCCAAGCACGACTCAATACCTGCCATCACAGCTTTACTTCCGTCACTACCACTTCATTTTGAAGACGAGAGAGTTCAGCGTATTTGATCGTGGTCAGATCATGGGCGCCCCATGCATTGGGTACTCATCACGTTCCAACATCTCAAGGGAGTACATCAAGCGCCTCGATTCTGGGAAAACCACCACCACCAGTTATCTGGGCTGGCAACAACTTATTGGCATCAATGATCGCCGTCAGTTACCACAGAATGTGAAAATGGGTAGACAAATGGCAGTGATGCAAATCATTCAACTGCTGGATGCTGCACAAAAACAGCCTGTGATTAACCATACCATCCAGGACAACCTCTCTGCTATAAGATAGATAGACCATCACACTACACGTATTCCTTTGGACGCTGCAATGCACGTTGAAAGTCACAGAGATTAGCACGGCCGCAAAATCTACACTAATCAGCCAGACCATTATGAACACCTACATAAGAGACGGTATGTTCACTTTTGGTACGGATAGCAGCGGCGACGCATCGTGGTGTGGAAGCAATAAGGACTTGGTAGGTCACTGGTGAGAGTCAGCATCACATCTGCACACGCAAGTCACCTAATTCCCGTAAATACTGTGAAGGGTGGCGATGAGCTCTGACGCCATGTTCAATCTCATCCTAGATGTGTTCGATCGGGTTCAGATCTGGCGACTTGTGGGAGGGGGAGGGGGGGGGGCAGTACATCAACGGCAATTCGCCACTGTATTCCTCGAAGCACTCCATCACACTCCTGGCCTTATGGCATAGTACATTATCTTGTCGAAAAATGCCACTGCCATAGGGGAAACATGATGGTCATGAAGGTGTGTACGTGGTCGGAAACCTGTGTACGATACACTTCGGCCGTCATGGTGTCTTGCACGAGCTCCATTGCATCCATATATACCCAAGAGAATGTTCCCCAGAGCATAATGGTGCCACTGCCAGGTTCTCTCTGTCCTGCAGTGCAGATCTTAAGGAGCTGTTCCCCCGGAAGACGCACTAGGGCCCTCTCGCCGGCGTGATGAAGAAGGTATCGGGATTCATCAGACCATGCAACGCTCTGCCACTGTGTCAACGTCCAGTGCCGATGGTTACTTGCTAATTTCAGTCTTAGATGCCGATGTCATGTAGTTAACATTGACACATGCATGGGTCGTCGGCTGTGGAAGCCTATCGTTAGGAGCGTTCGGTGCACTGTGTGTTGAAACACATTTGCACTCTGCCCAGCATTAAAATCTGATGTTAGTTCCACCACGGTTCGCCGCATGTCCTATTTTACTAGTCCGCCCAGCCTACGTCCGACATCTGCAATGAGTGGTGGCCGCCAAACCCCACGACGTCTGGACGTGATTTTACCTTGGTTTCGTCATGTGTCGAAGACACTCACCACTGCACTCCTCGAACACCCGACAAGTTGTGCAGTTTTCGAAATGCTCACGCCCAGCATCCGGGCTATCACAATTTGCCCTCGATCGAGCTCAGATAGATCGCGCGCCTTCCCAACTGTTCAAATGTGTGTGAAACCTTATGGGACTTAACTGCTAAGGTCATCAGTCCCTAAGCTTGCACACTACTTAACCTAAATTATCCTAGGGACAAACACACACACCAATACTCGAGGGAGGACTCGAACCTCCGCCGGGAACAGCTGCGCGCCTTCCCCATTGTGCACACGAACAGCAAGCTCGCTGATTCTACATGCAACGTGAGTGTGTCTGACTAGCGAAGATTCCTCGCCAGGTGAGGCTGCTGTCGTCTGGACGGGTTTATATCGACAGTAGGTCGGTGGTCATATTGCTCTGGCTAATCAGTGTACATCTAAATCTGAAAACACCCTCCGCTAGCAACCGTACAATGTATGACAGAGTGTACCATGCACCGCTACTAGTCATTTCTCTTCCTGTTGCGCTCGCAAACAGAGCGACGGAAAACAACTGTCTGTAAGCCTTCGTAAGAGCCCTAATTTCTCTCGTATAATCTTCGTGGTTCTTAAGGGAAATGCACGTTGGCGGCAATACAATCGTCCTGCAGTGGGCCTCAAATGCATGTTCTCTAAATTTCCACAACAATGCCTCGCAGAAAGAGCGTCGTCATCTGATTTCACAAAGCACCTCCGTAATACTTGGCTGTTGATCGAACCCACCGGTAACAAATCTAGCAGTACGCTTCTTGAATTGCTTCGATCTGTTGAGGCTTCCAAACACGAGACGAGCACTCAAGAGTGCGTGGCACTCCTTTACAGATGAGCTCCACTTTCCAAGAATTCTGCCAACAAAACGAAGTCTAACAGGCGTCTTCCCTACTACCAACCTGATATGCTCATTCCATTTCATTTCACTTTGCAGCGTTACGCCGAAGTCTTTAATCTATGTGACTGTGTCAAACAGTTCACTACTAATACTGTATCCGAACGTTACAATATTGTGTTTCCTATTCATCCGCATTCACCTACATTAGAGGAAGCTGCCATTCATCAGACAATCTAGAAATTCTGTCTAAGTCACCGTGTATGCTCCTACAGTCACTTAATGACGACATCCTCCCGTGCACCACAGCTTCATCAGAACACAGCCGTAAATTGTTCGCCCTGTCCGTCAGATCCTTTATGTATATGGAGAATAAGGGCGAACCTATCACGTTTTCCTCGGGAACTCCTGACGATACCCTTGTCTCTGATGCACACTCGCCATCGAGGACTACGTATTGCGTTTTATAATTAAAAAAATCTTCGATCCACTCACATATCTCGGAATATGATGAATGCCTGCTGTCCTCCCTGATCGTCACTGAACATAAAAAGCATGGAAAAGGTTTTTCCTCAGTGATGAATGGTGGTAGACGCCGATGGCGCTTCGCAAACCACTGAGGCAACCCACTGTGCTTATCAACAGGGCACCGTTAAGGCAGGAAGGTAAGAAGTTCACAATGGATGATATGGACCACTGTTATTTCCGCCACCGTCATTCATCGAAGCAACCTACTGTACGATCATGTGATCCACTTCTTCGTCTACAGCACCCTGCAGGCGCCCTGCACCTGTCGCAAGGTAATTCAGCACTCCATCTCTCCTGTATTGTGTGCGAATATTTGAGCGATTATTTGACCACCCTTCATACCATCAGTCCTCAGTGCTACTGAGTACATATCGAGCGAGATTTAGTGACCTTAGACGGAGATCCGTCCAATCCCTGTGATGGTCGAATCATCTTGGAAACTGATGGGTCCTCACTATTGCAGAGTCCCGTTGAACCTGTGACATAACAAGTGACCTCTTATCACCAGGGCGAATGGGTACGAGGTATTACAAGGTAAGTTTCTGTTCAGTTGCGCACAAGTATCAGTCAACGGCACTGTGATTTACGTTCCAATTATTGAAATTTTGCAAGAGTGTTTTCAGTGACTATTCAATTGCTCACGAATATGATTCTCTCGATGGCAGTGTTGTTTATACACTCCTGGAAATGGAAAAAAGAACACATTGACACCGGTGTGTCAGACCCACCATACTTGCTCCGGACACTGCGAGAGGGCTGTACAAGCAATGATCACACGCACGGCACAGCGGACACACCAGGAACCGAGGTGTTGGCCGTCGAATGGCGCTAGCTGCGCAGCATTTGTGCACCGCCGCCATCAGTGTCAGCCAGTTTGCCGTGGCATACGGAGCTCCATCGCAGTCTTTAACACTGGTAGCATGCCGCGACAGCGTGGACGTGAACCGTATGTGCAGTTGACGATCTTTGAGCGAGAGCGTATAGTGGGCATGCGGGAGGCCGGGTGGACGTACCGCCGAATTGCTCAACACGTGGGGCGTGAGGTCTCCACAGTACATCGATGTTGTCGCCAGTGGTCGGCGGAAGGTGCACGTGCCCGTCGACCTGGGACCGGACCGCAGCAACGCACGGATGCACGCCAAGACCGTAGGATCCTACGCAGTCCCGTAGGGGACCGCACTGCCACTTCCCAGCAAATTAGGGACACTGTTGCTCCTGGGGTATCGGCGAGGACCATTCGCAACCGTCTCCATGAAGCTGGGCTACGGTCCCGCACACCGTTAGGCCGTCTTCCGCTCACGCCTCAACATCGTGCAGCCCGCCTCCAGTGGTGTCGCGACAGGCGTGAATGGAGGGACGAATGGAGACGTGTCGTCTTCAGCGATGAGAGTCGCTTCTGCCTTGGTGCCAATGATGGTCGTATGCGTGTTTGGCGCCGTGCAGGTGAGTGCCACAATCAGGACTGCATACGACCGAGACACACAGGGCCAACACCCGGCATCATGGTGTGGGGAGCGATCTCCTACACTGGCCGTACACCACTGGTGATCGTCGAGGGGACACTGAATAGTGCACGGTACATCCAAATCGTCATCGAACCCATCGTTCTACCATTCCTAGACCGGCAAGGGAACTTGCTGTTCCAACAGGACAATGCACGTCCGCATGTATCCCGTACCACCCAACGTGCTCTAGAAGGTGTAAGTCACCTACCCTGGCCAGCAAGATCTCCGGATCTGTCCCCCATTGAGCATGTTTGGGACTGGATGAAGCGTCGTCTCACGCGGTCTGCACGTCCAGCACGAACGCTGGTCCAACTGAGGCGCCAGGTGGAAATGGCATGGCAAGCCGTTCCACAGGACTACATCCAGCATCTCTACGATCGTCTCCATGGGAGAATAGCAGCCTGCATTGCTGCGAAAGGTGGATATACACTGTACTAGTGCCGACATTGTGCATGCTCTGTTGCCTGTGTCTATGTGCCTGTGACCTGTCAATGTGATCATGTGATGTATCTGACCCCAGGAATGTGTCAATAAAGTTTCCCCTTCCTGGGACAATGAATTCACGGTGTTCTTATTTCAATTTCCAGGAGTGTATTTCTATAACTGAAGTTCTGTAATAGTGATCGCAGGTCTTCTCATCAAATGTGTAATACAAGCTAGTATTTATTCTGTGGTTATTAGAGTTTACGAATGCCAGTGCCTCCTTACGGCATATAATAATGGCAGTTAGAGTATTCCACCTTACTGATTACAGAGATCATAGGCATCTGTGGCTGTACATGATTTTGTAATCCCCCATGATAGACAACTGTGGTTCTTTGAACGACATGCAGGAGCTAAACTAAAATAAAAGGTAATGGAAAGTACTCATATTACACCTGGTGATGCTGATAGGATTCGAAAATGAGACACTAACGGTACCAGATGATCTTTATTATTTGGCCAGCAAAATAACTGACGATGGCCGAAGTGGTGAGGTTATAAAATGTAAATTGCCTATAGCAAGAAAATAAGTTCTGAAAAGAGAATTTTTCTATCATCAAATAAAAAGTTAAGTATATATGCTGACTGAAGTGACCAACGAAAATTTGTACCAATGTAAGGTGTCCCATTCAGTAGGCAGATGCGCTAAATGCTATGCCACCCTGGCATAGTGGCTTTGTTTAAGTGATCAGACTACCGTAACTCACCTCCCTCCTGAATCCAAGTTTCCATGTGCCAGAGTGGTGTAGTGGTTAGGGCATATGCCCATGGAGCATGAGACCCGGGCTTGAATCCCGCCTTTGGTACAAATTTTCATTTTTCGCTTCAGTCGGCATATACGCATTACAGTTGTTTGAGACACGAAATGGTCTCTGGAACCATACAGTTTCATTTGATAAATTTTAATTGTTGGGAAGACATTTCTAAAGGCATTTGTATGGAATTTAGCCTTGTGCGGAAGTGAAATGTGGAAGATAAACCATTCGGACAGAATGGATTAGAAGCCTTTGAACTGTGGTCCTACAGAAGAATACTGAATATGAAATGGGTAGATCGAGTAACTAACGACGTGGTACTCAATCGACGTGGCGAAAAAAGAAATTTATGATACAATCTCACTAAAGGGAGGGATCGGTTGACAGGACAGGTCCTGAGATGTACTGGTAGTGAAAAAAGTGCGCAGGGCAAAAATTGTAGATAGAGACGAGGATTTAACCGCAGTAAACACGTTCAAGTGGATGTAGGTTGCAGTAGTTGGGCAGAGCTGAAGAGGCTTGCAGAGGATAGATGAGCGTGAGCTGCATCAAATCAGACTTCGGACTGAAATCTACAGAAATAACGATGTGCAAAGGTAAATGAAAGTGGATATTTCTTGGTCTCTTTGTCTGACACAATAGAAACGTGTAGCGTATGCGTTCGTGCTTTCTCGCTCTCTCTCTGTCTCTCGCCCGCGCGCGCGCGCACACACACAAGCAGAGAGAGAGGGAGAGAGAGAGAGAGAGAGAGAGGCGGGTGTGGAGATTTAAAACAGGATGGTGATGAACAAAGAAGAAGAAAGGTAGAACTGAGAGAATTTTGATATTTTACGATTAAATGAAACGGTGACTGTATTTGTTACAATTGTCTTCTTCGGTAAACTCAATTTAGGGTGACTAGTTTTTGATATTTGTTTTTGCTGTTTGTTTAATTAAAGTGTTTAATTAAACTGTTTTTCGAAGGGCCGTTCGTTTCTTTGAGTGAAAAGAATACACAGCTAAATGACTTTTTAAACATTATGAAGTTGCCACAAAGAACCAGAATCAGAAAATAAATGAATTATAATGGGATAAGAAAATGTAGGGGACTACCGACGTTCGAGTACCGCGTTTACAATCTTTCTTTGGAGGAGAGCAAACGGCCAGCCGTCCTGCTGGCAGCGTTAATGAGGTTTCAGAAAACAATGCAGCAGCTCTTCGCTTTGTTCCCAACGCTCTTCGCAGTTTTCGTCTTTGCTGTTCGGAGAAATCCGTGAACAGTAATGAATTTAGCTACGGCCATTACGTCTCAAACAAATACAGAACAAAAGATAGTGCTGGATTTGAGAGAAGACTGGTCATCGAGAGTTGTCTTGTTCCTTTAAAGAAATGATGTCCTTAGATTCGTGTCACTGTGGATTCTTTTACCTTTTTGTAGTTATGGTACTGTGGTGTTTATAAGTGGAAAATTTTGTAGAAACTTACGGCAAATAAAATTTATTAAGCACAAGTTTTGCCCGTCTGGATGAATGCTTATTTGTTTAAAACTCGTAACTATTATCTTCCATTAACCTAGGTGTTTTATGGGTGGTATGATATTTATGCAGTAGCCTAGAAACAAATAAGCAGTGTCTTTAAAACCATACTGGTCTAACAAAATTGAACTTATAAAAACTTCAATTTTTATTTCGATTCTAAATGATCTGCTTGATACTTGATTCAGCTTGTACCTGACTGTTTCAAGATAACACCAGATTAAATAAATACTTGATTAGTTATTTAAAGAATAAATAATTTAGTAATACTTTTTCTTTAAATATCATTTTAAATCAGCCTATCCTTGGTGATTGAGCTAACACGGCTCAAATACATGAAAGTACGAAATAATTAATACGTATTTTGAAGATGAGTACATCTTAATGTCAAACCTTAATACACACCTAAATCTGTACTCTGGCAGTATGTGGCAAAGAGTACATGGTGTACTAGTCCTTCTTGTGCATTGGCGAGAAGAATGACTTTCGGTATCCCCCTATAAGGGCCAGAAGTTCTGTAATTTTAGCATCGTAGTCACCGTGCAAGATATACACACATAAACAAAAGTGTTGCACCACCCTTGATACATCTTGCAGGTGTGTTGCTATTGTGACCGTTCATGTACCGACCGGAAGGTCACTCCTGACGTTGTTTGTAAACATCACACAGTTGCAATGAGCGCTACCTGCTGGTAGAACGCCACACTCAAATGGTTTGCAGCATTTCAAATTAAAGTAGAACCCAGTAGGGACGCATTATAAATTGTTCAAATGTCTCTGAGCACAACGGGACTCAACATCTGAGGTCATCAGCACCTAGAACTTAGAACTACTTAAACCTAACTAACCTAAGGACATCACACACATCGATGCCCGAGGCAGGATTCGAACCTGCGATCGTAGCAGTCGTGCGGTTGCGGACTGAAGCGCCTAGAACCGCTCGACCACCGCGGGCGGCGGACGCATTATAGACGTCTATGGAAGAGTAGAGAGAACATCCATCATGTTACGAGGTATAGTCGCGATCAATGATCGGGCCCGTATCTTCACGTTACACGCAGAAGGCTTTTCAACTAGCTAAGTTGGTCGAAGTGTGCACTGGAGTCAAAGTGATGTGCTGTGAACATGGAATAGGTTTCAATTTTCAAGTGATGTCGAGGACTTACACCGCACAGGCTGTCCACGTTCGACAGGTCCACAGGATGATTGATACCTACGACTTTTGAGTCCAAGAAACCGTGGGCCGAGTGCTTCAGAACTGAATTCGGTGTTCAAAGACGCTGCAGGTGTCATGTATCACATGAAACTGTTAGGAGACGATTGTATGATGCGCATCTCCATTCCCGACGGCGTTCTCCGGAAATGAACACAACGGATGATGTGTGCGATCGATTGAAACGGATTGTTTCTGGACGTCGACAATGCCCACGCACTCTGCGCAACTTAAGCAGTATCGCCATTGAAAAGTGGGACAATTTCGACCAACTGTATGATCTCATCGATGGTGTACCACGAAGGAATCAAGCCTGCATTAGAGCAAGGGGACGTTCCGCCACTTACAGGCTTTGTTCTGTCAGCTATGAAAAACTCCCACGGGAAACAGACGATTTTACGTTACACAAATGTTTTTGATGTCATGATCTGGAGAAATCACAAATGCATGCCTCAGAGCCAGTTTTTGTTTTCTGTGCCATGAATTTCGAAATAAAGGGCTGATACCAAACTTCTGGTGATATGTAAGTTGTAGGAAATAATATGCTACTTGACTCATCTGGACCGTGACCTCTCGGAATTTTGCGAGTATGGCTATCCGCGATGCATATCGTCACTCTTGTAACATTGCTCAGTTCAATATGCTGAGCGTTTTCGTGAACTCTCACGCTGGGTAAAGCACCCTGAAGACATGGTGGATGCTGATGTAACTTTGTAGATGGACATATCACCCGCGGGTATGTAAACGAATAGAACTGCGATTCTCTCTGAAAGGTAGGTTGACCATCAGAGTACATCAGTGTTGTTCGTGTTAAGTGCTGTTACGATGCGTAGTAGGATATAAAAAGAGCGTGAATAGCGACAGATGTTAAGTAATAACTGTGAAAGAAATGGAAATGCCGTGCACACATGTGAGACAACGTTATCATCACCTGACACAGTTTGAAAGGGACGTCATTGTGCATCTGCATTTGGTCAGCTTGTCGAGTCATGCAATGTCCAGGTGTGTGGGACAATCAGATGTGACAGTGGCCTGATGTAGGACTACACGGGAACATTAGGGTAGGCATACTCCTCGTCAAAGTTCCGGTCGAGCATGTCCAGCCATCACAAAGGAGGACAGCCATATCGTGCACCAAGTGCCCTGGCACTGCCAGCTCATCAGGCAGCCCCAGCTCATGTGCTGCTGACTCCTGCACTGTGAGCTCTGGCGCCATCGGCTCTGGTGCCACATGTATCCTCGCTGCTGGTCCTGGCATCTCTTCCAACTCCAGCATCACTGGTGCCCTCCACTCTGTCAGCCCTCACGCTGTGGGTCTAGCTTGTTGCTGTTGTCATCTGTAATTGTTTGTAAGCAGGCAGTGTGTACGACCAGAATTATGAATGCCACGTGTGTCTGGCTGTGGCGGACGATGCCAAGGGGTACAGCAACGCGCCAGCGAATGATGTATGCTATGGTGGCAGTGGCCAGACAAGAGGCCAGATAGTATAGAACCTCCTCCTTTAAAAAGAGATGGCGAATCTACTGGGATGCAGACAAAAGGAGGGAAGGAGAAGATGCACAGAAGAGTGGAGAATAGGTCTGCACAGTGGGTGCGACGCAGGTGCCTAAAAGGTGCAAATGAGCATGAGAATGCAAGGAGTTCGAAGGGCAGAGAACGGATCTGTGATGCAAGCGCGACAGCTGTTGGAGATTCTCGTGTTGATGATGCACTAGGAAGAAATGAATTGAAATTTTTGTAGGAAATTCACTGAAGGAAGAGGAAAACTGTGCATAAGAAAGGCACAGAAGAAAACACATGTGTCAGTTTGGCACAAAAGGAAAACAGAAGACCCATCTGGAAAACTGGCATGGACTGGGAAGAAAGAAGGAGCAGTTCCACACAGAGAAATGAGGGGCCCAGTCCTGGTGTGGTGGCTGCAGAAGGTGCGTAATGCTGCGGTGTCAGCGTGGAAGTGCCCAATGTAAGGTTGTGGCAAGGCTGATCCATGAGCTCAGCATGATGCAGTGGCAGGGATGCTGCAGTCACCCAGTGAGCTACATACTTCTCATTACCACAGTACAGTGAAGATTGAGGGGTGGAGCCATTCTCGAGGGGAGGGCCAACCATGGCTTCATCATCTACGCATTGTGGCATGACAGTGTCGGCCTCTGATGCTGCAGGGCAGTTGCCTAGCAGTACAATGCGGCGAGTAAGGCAAAAGCAGACCCGAAAAACAAGAGATCTTTTTGGTTTTTGCCAACATAAGGCAACCAGGTTGCCTGTAGGTGTCGAGTCCACAAATGGCAAGGCCTTGTGGTGGGAGTTCCAAGATCAGAGAACAGGACCTACAAGAAAGTCCATGGAGCCGTAGGAGATGAGCATGATCAGATAGATCCAGCAACAGGCAGGGTCCTACAGAATGCACAATGAATGCCACGGAGTCGTCTGTCAGGAAAAAAAGATGAGAGCATGAGATGAGTGCGACTCACATTCAAAAGGGAAGACGCCCAGGAGGGGAAACGGGCCACTGAGAATGTGGGACAAGTGTCTGAGACAGAAGGAAAGAATGATGGATCAAAATTTGATGTGTCAGGAGGTGACAGGCCAGAATCACTGAAGACGACAGGAGATGAAGGAAGTACAAGAGTGGGTCCAATGGAGGAGAGCATTTATTGGGCTAGTGGTAGGTTGTCTGGCTGTAGACAGGTCAGCGACATGTGGCCTGACACAGTGTGCACTGGTGGCATGTGGGCTGATAGCATGTGGGCCGGCAGCATGCAAGCCAGTGGTGTTTGGGCCAGTGGCGTGTTGACTGGCAGTGTGAAGACTGACAGAGTGGAGGGCACCAGAGGTACTGGAACTGGAAGGGGCACCAGGGCCAGCAGCGAGGGCATCCATGGCGCTGATGCTAGTGGCACCAGAGCCAATGGCGCCAGAGTCCACAGTGCAGGAGTCAGCAGCACAAGAGCTAGCAGTGCAGGAGTCAGCAGCACATGAGTTGGGCTGCCTGATGAGCTGGTAGTGCCAAGGCAGGGGGCTGCCTGATGAGCTGGCGGTACCATGGCAGGGGGATAGAAGCAGGTGGCAGCACCTGAGGTGGCAGTAGGGCCAGAGGGGATGATGGACAGTGCATGTGTCAGAACTGGAGAAGGAATCAAAGCCTGGAGACGCATCCGAGCTAGAGAGAACATTGGATCATAGAATGCATTGGAACAAGAAGGGCGATAAGCCAGAGGAGTCAGTGCCTGAGGTGGGTGTCCCAGAAGCTGGGGGGCTGAAGGAAGCCAGGTCAGAAACAGCAAGAAGTGGAGAGACATAGAGAAGTAGGTTCAGCCCTACAACCAGTGTAGATCTGCAGAGACAGTGGAAACAATATTATCAAATCAGGGACAGGGGCGGCACCAGGACAGGTAAGTCGCCTATGGAGAAGCTCAGAGGTGCATAATAAGAGCTGAGCATGATGCAGAAGCTGTACTATCCCATTCATAGCATTTGGGAAAGTTGTCACCAAACATTGCTGAGTCAAGCTGCTGTGGCGTCCTAGACAACTGGCGCTGCTGATACCACACAATATATATACATCATGCAAGTTTCAGAAAGCTCAGACCCTGCTGTTCAGATGACATAGGATTTCTGAACCTTGGAACTCAGCGGCCAGGCCAGGGCATCAACAGTGCTCTGGGCAGGCCACTAGATGGCACACACTGCGACGACAGACATAGTTGACAAACCGCACCTCTTCATGCATCCACCATGTGGTGTGCTGAAAATAGACCTGCAAGTATCTATACATGAGATGTCTATTGAGGGCAGCACACGAGCTGCACACGAGCTACGGACAGCAACCAAAAGACATTCACCTATACCACGTCAAGAGTTCAGCTGCCACCCTGCTGGACAACATGCTGCCTCGACAGACCTGTGACCCTATATACACTCCTGGAAAATGAAATAAGAACACCGTGAATTCATTGTCCCAGGAAGGGGAAACTTTATTGACACATTCCTGGGGTCAGATACATCACATAGGCACATAGACACAGGCAACAGAGCATGCACAATGTCGGCACTAGTACAGTGTATATCCACCTTTCGCAGCAATGCAGGCTGCTATTCTTCCATGGAGACGATCGTAGAGATGCTGGATGTAGTCCTGTGGAACGGCTTGCCATGCCATTTCCACCTGGCGCCTCAGTTGGACCAGCGTTCGTGCTGGACGTGCAGACCGCGTGAGACGACGCTTCATCCAGTCCCAAACATGCTCAATGGGGGACAGATCCGGAGATCTTGCTGGCCAGGGTAGTTGACTTACACCTTCTAGAGCACGTTGGGTGGCACGGGATACATGCGGACGTGCATTGTCCTGTTGGAACAGCAAGTTCCCTTGCCGGTCTAGGAATGGTAGAACGATGGGTTTGATGACGGTTTGGATGTACCGTGCACTATTCAGTGTCCCCTCGACGATCACCAGTGGTGTATGGCCAGTGTAGGAGATCGCTCCCCACACCATGATGCCGGGTGTTGGCCCTGTGTGCCTCGGTCGTTTGCAGTCCTGATTGTGGCGCTCACCTGCACGGCGCCAAACACGCATACGACCATCATTGGTACCAAGGCAGAAGCGACTCTCATCGCTGAAGACGACACGTCTCCATTCGTCCCTCCATTCACGCCTGTCGCGACGCCACTGGAGGCGGACTGCACGATGTTGGGGCGTGAGCGGAAGACGGCCTAACGGTGTGCGGGACCGTAGCCCAGCTTCATGGAGACGGTTGCGAATGGTCCTCGCCGATACCCCAGGAGCAACAGTGTCCCTAATTTGCTGGGAAGTGGCGGTGCGGTCCCCTACGGCACTGCGTAGGATCCTACGGTCTTGGCGTGCATCCGTGCGTCGCTGCGGTCCGGTCCCAGGTCGACGGGCACGTGCACCTTCCGCCGACCACTGGCGACAACATCGATGTACTGTGGAGACCTCACGCCCCACGTGTTGCGCAATTCGGCGGTACGTCCACCCGGCCTCCCGCATGCCCACTATACGCCCTCGCTCAAAGTCCGTCAACTGCACATACGGTTCACGTCCACGCTGTCGCGGCATGCTACCAGTGTTAAAGACTGCGATGGAGCTCCGTATGCCACGGCAAACTGGCTGACACTGACGGCGGCGGTGCACAAATGCTGCGCAGCTAGCGCCATTCGACGGCCAACACCGCGGTTCCTGGTGTGCCCGCTGTGCCGTGCGTGTGATCATTGCTTGTACAGCCCTCTCGCAGTGTCCGGAGCAAGTATGGTGGGTCTGACACACCGGTGTCAATGTGTTCTTTTTTCCATTTCCAGGAGTGTATTTGGCGGCATGTCATCTGGGACTTGGTATCATTTGTACTGTTGTCCTACTGACCGACAAGATAGTGCCAGACTTGAAATTTCCTATCCTTGTTGGACTTAAAATTGTTCGTTACTTTGGACTCTTGTTGCTTCAGGAAGTGAAGTACCTGTAAGTGTTTGTTCTTTCTATAAACTGAATTTAGCCGCAGGCTTGTTTAATAAACTGGAACCGAGGAAAGCTTTTCTCTGTTCAAGTTTAAGTGCTGAATATCGGTTTACTTCGTTACTTAAAGAGACTGAGTATTCAAGCAGTGTGAAAATTATTTATTTATTGAACTTTGAAAGTTAAACTAATTGCATTGATGAAAAACCATCATTTATTTTGTTTTTGGTGACTTTTGCCCTGTTTAGATTTATAGAAACGTTAGACGTGTTGGAACTGTGTTTATCAATAAATTTGTGTGATTGTGACTGGTTGCTCTCTTTTGTGGATGTCTCCCTTGAACAGACATATCACAAGTGAGGAACGTCCTGGATCAAATGGTACAACTGATTATCTTTTAAATTGAAAAGCTGCGGAGCGATAATTTCACCAGGAAGATGATACCAAGTGGAACTGAAGAATGCTCATCATCATCATCATCATCATCATCATCATCTTTTCTGACTTGTTCCTTACAAAGTGGCAAGGATAGCACGTAACAAAGTTGGTTTTCAGGTTACAATGAAAGAAACAGCTTTATTGCGAAATACACAAATGAAAGTTCACAGTTCTGACTTGAAATAAAAAGTAATATCACCTTCTGGGACAAACATAATGTCTCTCACAGATGATGATGACGTCTCTCACTATCGTTCAATTCAGTGTCCTTAGTCGCTGTCTCCTCGATGACAGGTTGATGTTCTAGACAGTGGCCCGACCAGTGTCTGGGGTGGTGTCTGGCTTGGTTGGGTGCAAGCTGGTCGGTGTCTTGGTTGTAGGCCATGCTGGCTCGACATCCAGTGGAGATCTGGGCAGCGCTGATGACTGCTGCTATAGAATGCAACCGACAGATGACCTGCAGGGAACAGCCAGCATTGAGCCCATAGCGTGAGCGATTGCGTTCAGCAAGTGGTCAGGCGTCGTGAATTTTTTGTGAGTTGTCACTTGACTCGCGGACGTGTGTCGTGTGGCATGCAGACGAAACTAGTGACGTGTTTGCAGCCCAACAGTTGACTGCACGCATGCCGTCAAGTGATGCTGGTATCTCTCGTGCAGCCCGCTGGAGTTCGGCGTGTACACAGAGTGACGTGTTATTCTTGTCGTTTGGCGAGTACACAGAATGGCGAATTGCTGTTGTCGTCTGC
Organism: Schistocerca cancellata; assembly: GCF_023864275.1. Classification (NCBI taxonomy): domain Eukaryota; kingdom Metazoa; phylum Arthropoda; class Insecta; order Orthoptera; family Acrididae; genus Schistocerca; species Schistocerca cancellata. The sequence continues at coordinate 199,529,410 of NC_064629.1, forward strand.
CATTGTTTGTAAACAAGCGGTGTCTACGACCAAAATATTGTGGTTGCCACGTCTGTCTGGCTTCAGCGAATGACCCCTAAGTATACGGCATCCAGGTGCCCGCCGATGTTTGCCGTGGTGGCAGTGGCCACATATCCCCATATTAAAGTTTGGTCATAGATACGTGTAGTGTATACATACCAATTTTATAACAGTTTTATCTGTTTTCCTATAAAAGGACTTAAATTTGTACATAGATAATAGTCAAAACTGGGGATGTTTCTTATACACTACTGGCCATTAAAATTGCTACACCAAGAAGAAATGCAGATGATAAACGGGTATTAATTGGACAAATATGTTATACTAGAACTGACATGTGATTAAATTTTCACGCATTGTGGTTGCATAGATCCTGAGAAATCAGTACCCAGAACAACCACCTCTGGCCGTAATAACGGCCTTGATACGCCTGGGCATTGAGTCAAACAGAGCTTGGATGGCGTGTACGGGTACAGCTGCCCATGCAGTTTCAACACGATACCACAGTTCATCAAGAATAGTGATAGGCGTATTGTGACGAGCCAGTTGCTCGGCCACCATTGACCAGACGTTTTCAGTTGGTGAGAGATCTGGAGAATGTGCTGTCCAGGGCAGCAGTCAAACATTTTCTGTATCCAGAAAGGTCCGTACAGGACATGAAACATGCGGTCGTGCATTATCCTGCTGAAATGTAGGGTTTCTCAGGGATCGAATGAAGGGTAGAGTCACGGGTCGTAACACATCTGAAATGTAACGTACACTGTTCAAAGTGCCGTCAATGCGAACAAGAGGTGACCGACACGTGTAACCAGTGGCACCCCATACCACAACGCCGGGTGGTTCGCCAGTATGTCGATGACGAATACACGCTTCCAGTGTGCTTTCACCGCGATGTCACCAATCACGGATGCGACCATCATGATGCTGTAAACATAGAACCTGGGTTCATACGAAAAAATGACGTTTTACCATTCGTGTACCCAGGTTCGTCGTTGAGTACACCATCGCAGGCGCTCCTGTCTGTAATGCAGCGTCAAGGGTAACCGCAGCCATGGTCTCCGAGCTGATAGTCCATGCTGCTGCAAACGTCGTCGAACTGTTCGTGCAGATGGTTGTTGTCTTGCAAACGTCCCCATCTGTTGACACAGAGATTGAGACGTGGCTGTACGATCCTTTACAGCCATGCGGATAAGATGCCTGTCATCTCGTCTGCTAGCGATACGAGGCCGTTGGGATCCAGCACGGCGTTCCGTATTACCCTCCTGAACCCAGGGATTCCATATTCTGCTAACAGTCATTGGATCTCGACCAACGCGAGCAGCTATGTCGCGATACGATAAACCGCAATCGCGATAGGGTACAATCCGACCTTTATCAAAGTCTGACACGTGATGGTACTCATTTCTCCTCCTTACAAGAGGCATCACAACAACGTTTCACCAGGCAACGCCGGTCAACTGCTGTTTGTGTATGAGAAATCGGTTGGAAACTTTCCTCATATCAGCACGTTGTAGGTGTCGCCACCGGCGCCAACCTTGTGTGAATGCTCTGAAAAGCTGATCATTTGCATATCACAGCATCTTCTTCCTGTCGGTTAAATTTCGCGTCTGTAGCACGTCATCTTCGTGGTGCACCAATTTTAATGGCCAGTAGTGTATTTATAGATGACGGTTGGCTTTATGGTCATGAAATCAGAAGCCAACCAATTGGGGAACTGACAAGTTTTTTGTGCGTTCTTCATCTTTTTGTTTTATAACTGTTGTATGTATTAATTATCGATTAAAACTAATTGGAACTAGTTAATCTTCACTCGTCCTATACTTGAATCACAACTAATTTAACATCCGACTAGTAATTAAAAGCGTGTGGATATCCTTGTTTCCGTCATCTTCTCTTAGAACACCTTCCACTATTTTTCAGTAAGTTTTCCCAGTACTTTTGTAACGACATTTAATTTATAATCATGTAGTGTTCGGTTCTGTATAATACGGTCTCATCGTTTGGTCCCGTAAATATCTGTTGTCTGTGATTGGAAGCCCAAATGATTTTCCTGGCTCTGATTACATAACAGTGATTTGTAAAAGAGTGTTCAGCTGATTCTCTAACCCAAGCAAACAACGCCTTATCTCCCATGGTTCCCTGATCACCCGCAGCGTTTTGTATGTGAATGCCCAGGAACTGCTGTACGGATTTTTATATGACTGTCACTAATGGACAGACTGGCACACAAGGAAGGTATATGTATACATGGTGTCCAGAAAAACATCGAAAAGCCTCAGGGACAGACTCCTTGTACAGAAATAAGTAAAAAATGTATAGAAAACATGGGCTCTAAAATACATACGTTAAGAGGTATTAGCATTTGTTCATCTTCGATACTATGAAACAATCTCTTATACTGTAAGGTCTTTGCTTTCCATATTTTTGGAGGAGGAAGTATTGACCAAAACACGAAAAAATATACAGTAAACAGGGAGTCTAAGATCTGTGAGCACCTGTTCATTTGCTAGTAGAAAACACATCTATTCCACTTAACAAGTGCTCATTGTGGGAGACGTCCTCCGAGTGGATCTCACCGTGAGGCGGTATGCAGACGTGCATTATGCTAACTCGGAATTCTGCAGAGAATCCCCCTGACATGACTCCTAAACGCAATATCTGACTTTTAATCTCTGGCCCTTGTGGAAAATCATGCCAGGTGAGGGGCACACTGCACATATAACAAGAATCAATTTGACGAAAAACACAAAAACACCCTCGAAAGAATGACGGGGTTGAGGGAACTGGCGGGTAATTTTTAACTGAAAACCAGAAATACTGTGCAGAATGAAACAAACTTTTAGTACTATTAGGTTTTTACATTAACATCTCAATATACCTGATAAGGTGATGCCTCTTGATGAATTATAGCACAGTGTGGATAGATAAAAATGATAACTAACACAGAAGTACTCATTTCCTTCAGTTTTCATTACGGATTGGCACCTCTTGTATCACTGAAAGAGCGCACGGGATTCTACTTGATTTACCTATCAACATGAAGGTTATTGACATACATAAGAAACCTACCCTTTGAGCACACACTGCACTGCGTATATGGCACACAGCTAGCCATTCTGTACCTACGCTATGTAATGAAAAGTATGCGGCATCCCCACCCCCCCCCCCCCCAAAAAAAAACATACGTTTTTCATATTAGGTACATTGTGGTGCCACCAACTGCCACGGACTCCATATCAGTGACCTCAGTAGTCATTACACATCGTGAGAGAGCAGAATGGGGCGCTCCGCGGAACTCACGGACTTCGAACGTGGTCAGGTGATGGGGTGTCACTTGTGTCATACGTCTGTACGCGAGACTTCCACCCTCCTAAACATCCCTATGTCCACTGTTTCCGATGTGATACCAACGTGGAAACGTGAAGGGACACGTACAGCACAAAGGCGTACAGACCGACCTCGTCTGTTAACTGACACAGACTGCCGAAAGTTGAAGACGCTCGTAATGTGTAATAGGCAGACATCTATCCGGACCATCACACAGGAATTCCAAACTGAGTCAGGATCCACTGCAACTACTATGACAGTTAGGTGGGAGGTGAAAAAACATGAATTTCATGGTCGAGCAGCTGCTCATAAACCAGACATAGCGCCGGTAAATGCCAAAATATGCCTCGCTAACATTGGACGATTGAACAGTGGAAAAACGTTGTGTGGAGTGATGAATCACGGTACACAATGTGGCGATCCGATGACAGGGTGTGGGTATAGTGAATTCCCGGTGAACGTCATCTGCCACCGTGTGTAGTGCCAACAGTAAAATTCGAAGACGGTGGTGTTACGGCGTGGTCGTGTTTTTCATGGAGGGTGCTTGCACCCCTTTTTTTTGCGTGGCACTATCACAACACAGGCCTCCATTGATGGTTCCTGCCGTTGATGAGCATTTCGAGGATGGCGATTGCATCTTTCAACACGATCGAGCACCTGTTCATAATGCACGGCGGAGTGGTTACACGACAATAACATGCCTGTAATGGACTGGCCTGCACAGAGTCCTGATCTGAATCCTATAGAACACCTTTGGGATGTTTTGGAACGCCGACTTCGTGCCAGGCCTCACCGACCGACGTGGATACCTCTCCTCAGTGCAACACTGCGAGAAGAATGGGCTGCCATTCCACAAGAAACCTTCCAGCACATGATTGAACGTATGCCAGCGAGAGTGGAAGCTGTGGCTCTGAGCACTACGGCACTTAACATCTGACGTCATCAGTCCCCTAGAACTTAGAATTCCTTAAACCTATTTAACCTAAGGACATCACACACATTCATGCCAGAGACAGAACTCGAACCTGAGACCGTAGCGGTCGCACGGTTCCGGACTGAAGCGCCTAGAACCGCTCGGCCACACCGGCCGGCAGTGGAAGCTGTCATCAAGGTTGAGGGTGGGCCAGCACCATACTGAATTCCAGCATCACCGATGGCGGGCGCCACGAACTTTTAAGTAATTTTCGGCCAGATGTCCGGATACTTTTGATCACATAGTGTATCTCACCTAGAGCGGTTTGAATATGTCTGAGCTGCGGATGTTTTACCCTCTGATGTTCTCTGTAACGTCGAAACCACAGTAGGAGGCGCCTTCGTTGAGTCGAGATGTGAAACGGCGTCTTGTTGGAGCGGTGACTGGCCCACGCGATCGTGTACGTACCAGACTGCTGGACGAAATTCCAAAATGCGAGTCCTTAATTGCTGCAGCTATCAGATGGACTTGGCGCTACGCGCCACGGCCCGTCCAATAATTACAATTTTCTTATGAACTAGCAAATCACTGTCATTCCCTCTCGCTGTCTGAGTGCCCAGCGGCTGTCGAATCAGCTTTCCCTTTGGGAGACGCCCGTTGTCTGAGGTCACCGGTCCGAGCACCACACCGGCGGTGTTTTCCGAATTCGCGGAAGGTCCACATGATGCCCGGCGATGGCGCCGCCATTGTCTGGTACGGGCGTCCGTCCGGTCTAGGGTAATATCAGAGGGACACTTCTGTATTAGATGCCGATTTGGGCGGCCGTCTCTGTGGGTGTTGTATAATCTTCCTCCGACTACTAAACACCGAGCCCACTTGCAGTTGTTTCCGGCAGAGAACTCTGCCACGGAAAAAGTTATTCACAATATGTGACTTTTACTGCAATGCAGCTTGTGCACATTGTGCGTTTAAATAGACCTGTGATAGTTACAATCTTGCATGCGTAACTCTTAACTAGATCTCCGCACTTTGCTGGTTGCCATGGCAACCCTCAGTTCAGTAATAAAAATGGAAATCGGCGGATAATGTGGGCGTTGCACTTGCTGTGCATGGCCCAGATAGGACACCACCTTCCAATCGCTCTTAACGTATGCGTTTTACAGCCCATGTTTACTAAACATTTTATTTCTAGTTTTGGTACATACTACTACCTCCTTTCAAAACATGAAAAGCAAAGATCTTGCTGTTAAAGAGCTGTGTTTCATCATATTGTTGAACAAGTGCTCATTTCTCTTAAGGTATGCGTTTTAGACCCCTTGTTCACGGCTTTTTTTTCTTGTTTTGGTGTAAGCAACCTGTCCCTACAGTTTGTCGGTGTTTTTTTTTTGGAAAATCAAGCGTAATTTATAAAAAGTTAGTGCAAATTAGATAAATATGATGATGATTGTCGATTAAGTCGTGCCCTCTGTGAACTTCCTTGGTATGCATTGCTTAAATTCTGTAAGTTGTACCAGAATTTGGAGTACGTATTCAGTTACCTAACGTTTTTCTCTGAATTTTAAAAGTAACTTAATGCAGTTGCTTATAAACGAACTTAATGCTATGCCAGGCAAGCCGAACGTCAGTAGACGTCTCGTGGTGGCTGGGCGAAGTCGGGCCGCCTCGCTAGTTACATGGGTCTGCCCTACGCACGGACCGAGCAGAATATAAATGTATTCTCTTTCAGCATACTAGATACGTTCATAGCTGTTCGAGTCTACTTGAGGTAGGAGAGACCGAGCACACTTTCTCGCTGCATGTAATCGCACGTACAACAGTGAAGGTTTTCAGTTTCAAGGTATATTTCTATCAGTAAATTTAAATTAAAGTTAAAACTTTTAATCAATAAATACGTTCAGTGCATTCAGAGAATGTCTAGTTCAAATCAGTTTAGCATTCAGTTTTCAAGGATTATGTTTAAATCCTCTAGACAAGCAAAACAAGACCTATTTCTTTCAATAGTATTATCTAGCTGTTATTTGCCGCTTTGAAAGTTAACTCCGGAAACGGATCTTATGTACAGGGTGTTACAAAAAGGTACGGCCAAACTTTCAGGAAACATTCCTCACACACAAATAAAGAAAAGATCTTATGTGGACATGTGTCCGGAAACGCTTAATTTCCATGTTAGAGCTCATTTTAGTTTTGTCAGTATGTACTGTACTTCCTCGATTCACCGCGAGTTGACCCAATTGAAGGAAGGTAATGGTGACTTCGGTGCTTGTGCTGACATGCGGCTCATTACTCTACAGTACTAGCATCAAGCACATCAGTACGTATCATCAACAGGTTAGTGTTCATCACTAACGTGGTTTTGTAGTCAGTGCAATGTTTACAAATGCGGAGTTGGCAGATGCCCATTTGATGTATGGATTAGCACGGGGCAATAGCCGTGGCGCGGAACGATTGTATCGAGACAGATTTCCAGAACGAAGGTGTCCCAACAGGAAGACATTCGAAGCTAAAAATGGTTCAAATGGCTCTGAGCACTATGGGACTTAACATCTGTGGTCATCAGTCCCCTAGAACTTAGAACTACTTAAACCTAACTAACCTAAGGACATCACACACATCCATGCCCGAGGCAGGACTCGAACCTGCGACCGTAGCAGTCCCGAAGTTCGAAGCAATTGATCGGCGTCTTAGGGAGCACGGAACATTCCAGCCTATGACTCGCGACTGGGGAAGACCTAGAACGACGAGGACACCTGCAATGGACGAGGCAATTCTTCGTGCAGTTGACGATAACCCTAATGTCAGCGTCAGAGAAGTTGCTGCTGTACAGGGTAACTTTGACAACGTCACTGTATGGAGAGTGCTACGGGAGAACCAGTTGTTTCCGTACCATGTACAGCGTGTGCAGGCACTATCAGCAGCTGATTGGCCTCCACGGGTACACTTCTGCGAATGGTTCATCCAACAATGTGTCAATCCTCATTTCAGTGCAAATGTTCTCTTTACGGATGAGGCTTCATTCCATCGTGATCAAATTGTAGATTTTCACAATCAACATGTGTGGGCTAACGAGAATCCGCACGCAATTGTGCAATCACGTCATCAACACAGATAGATTTTCTGTGAACGTTTGGGCAGGCATTGTTGGTGATGTCTTCATTGGGCCCCATGTTCTTCCACCTACGCTCAATGGAGCACGTTATCATGATTTAATACGGGATACTCTACCTGTGCTGCTAGAACATGTGCCTTTCCAAGTACAGCACAATATGTGGTTCATGCACGATGGAGCTCCTGCACATTTCAGTCGAAGTGTTCGTACGCTTCTCAACAACAGATTCGGTGGCCGATAGATTGGTAGAAACGGACCAATTCCATGGCCTCCACGCTCTCATGACCTCAACCCTCTTGACTTTCATTTATGGGGGCATTTGAAAGCTATTGTCTACGCAACCCCGGTAGCAAATGTAGAGACTCTTCGTGCTCGTATTGTGGACTGCTGTGATACTATACGCCATTCTCCAGGGCTGCATCAGCGCATCAGGGATTCCATGCGACGGAGGATGGATGCATGTATCCTCGCTAACGGAGGACATTTTGAACATTTCCTGTAACAAAGTGTTTGAAGTCACGCTGGTACGTTCTGTTGCTGTGTGTTTCCATTCAATGATTAATGTGATTTGAAGAGAAGTAATAAAATGAGTTCTAACATGGAAAGTAAGCGTTTCCGGACACATGTCCACATAACATATTTTCTTTCTTTGTGTGTGAGGAATGTTTCCTGAAAGTTTGGCCGTACCTTTTTGTGACACCCTGTATATGGCTGTTCCTTGTTATGTGTGGAGTGGTGGACGGATTCTCGCGCATGAAGTCCTTTAGATTAATGTTAACATGATTTGCACGTAATTAGTGTATTCACTTCTTCATTTACTTTTAGTGAGCATTCAACCAAAATGACATCTGCCACGAAACAAATATTTGTCATAGTTACAGTCAAGGAGGTTTCTCAGAGTTAATTCCTTACTTATAATTAACTGCCTCTTTCCTGTGATATGCATCTAGCGTCCGATGTTTCCTCCAGCTTTAATCAACAGTCATCCATATCGACATTGTGCACTCTCTCAATATTTTCATCTATAGGTACTGCACTGAGATCTAGTTTTGACATGTATCACTTTCAACAGGTGTACGGTCGCTTTCCAATTCAGACACCCATTTCGCAGGTGATGAAAAACAGGGATACCCTTCATCAACTTTGGATGAATTTTTGTCGACGTTTAACGTTACAGGGTAAGCTCATTTCACAACACTACCAAAAAACGTGACGCTATTTTGACGTCACGCACATCAACGATCGCAGAAACTAATACCGACATTCGTTAGCGTTCCATACGGGCCTCTCACAAGGCTTCATGCACACGTATCGTATAATTATTGTTCTAATTAGATGTCACATAAGTATTTATCGATGATTAATGCCTTCATATAAGAGTGTTCTCTTGGGAGTGAGTTGTTATCGATAATTTACAAATTAAGCCTGAAACACGCTTGTATTATAACTTGAAGAATGCTGTCTCAAAGTAACGGAGCATTGAAAACTTATCACAAAAACTTCACTATCATCACTCAGTTTCAGTTAATAACCCATCGACGATATAAGCCTTCAAGAGATATTAAGATAACCACGCCAAGAGACAAACATCACATGACCAAGTGTTACTGTAGTGGATAACGTCGTGATTTCTAGAGCCGAAAGATGAAGGTTCGTATCTCACTGTATGCAAATATATTTTTTTCCTTTTAACGTTGATAACATATTTTGGTAATTTCTTACGAATTAATACAAAATTGTTCTACAATATTCTATGCTATTTATATTGCCATGTGATTAGAGAACGAAGGATGAAATAAATATCTAGCAATCTCCGAGTGTGTGGTTAGGCAGGAACCTAAGAGGACAGCTAAAATCGCAGAGAATGAATTGAGGAGTAATAACATTTACGTTCTTTCTCCCTTGTCACAAAATCGATAGCTGATGATGTGTTTGTCGATATTACGCGTTACGTCAAAATGATGGCCGGCCGCTGTGGCCGAGTGGTTCTAGGAGCTTCAGTCCGGAACCACGCTACTGCTGCGGTCGCAGGTTCGAATCCTGGCTGGGGCATGGATGTGTGTGATGTCCCTTGGTTAGTTAGGTTTAAGTAGTTCTAAGTCTAGGGGCTGATGACCTCAGATGTTAAGTCCCATAGTGCATAGAGCCATTTGAACCATTTCAAAATGATGTCACGTTTTCAGGAAGTGGTATGAAATAAGTGTTGTTCATCCTTCCAAAACAATGAATTTTGTGACAGTACGGTATTCCAGGTTATCCGTGCGAAGGAAACACTTACGTCTTGGTCGTGAGTCTTGAAATTTTTCCGGCGTAAAGGTGTTCCATGAAGATTCGGGATTGCAGCCGGTTAACGTCGACTTCCTGCTACGATATTTCAGTTGACAACCATTCAGCCATCTTCAGTAAGTTCAAAGCTCATATAACAACGCTATTTCATCATGAAGTTTCCTCAAGATACATTTTATTCAACAGTGAATGTTCTGAGGAAATTGACGGTGTTGCCGTGGGTAGTGCTCTCCCTCCTCAAATAGAGAACTTTTTATGGAATACTTTCAGGAGAGGGCACTTGATTCTGCTAAATTTAAATCAATAGTCTTCTGGCAATATGTGGATGATTCTTTTGTAGTGTGACCTCACGGTGAAGAGGAACTGTCACGCTTTTTGCAGCATTTGAATTCCATCCACGAGAATATCAGATTTACGATAGAAGTACAGAAGCGCGACTGTCTGCCATTTCTGGACGTTTTAGCCAGACGAAAAGTGAATGGATCGTTAGAGCATTCCGTTTACCGTCAGCCCACACATACAGTCCTGTCTTTGCAGGCGTCTAGCTGCCAATACCCATTACAAACTATGGGCCTCCTTCGATCGTTGGTGCATCGGGCACGTGTTGTGTCTGATGGAAACAACCTTGTAAAGGAACTGGAGCATCTACAATCAACGTTCAAAGATAATGGATATTCTCCAGATCAGTTCAGCACAGATTTAATGAAGAAGAAACGGACCACCTACAAGAGGAGGGGGAGTGGTTTAAGTCCAGGGCGTCCCACACGTACGTCAGCAATGTTTCATCGAAATTAGGTATAATCTTAAGAAAAGTCATGTCAAAGTACTCTTTCGCCCATCTATAAGGACTTGTGCTCTTATCTATTCGGCGAAGGATGATCTGGGTTTGTAGAAGGTTGGAATCTACAGAATACCTTGTCAGTGTTTCAGAGCCTAGATTGATCAGACGACGCGCACTGTGCGTGAAAGATGCATTGAACATGATCGCCACAGCGTAGCGCAGCGGAGCATTGTCTCCCCACAGAACAATCCGTGGATTACTCTGCTGCGGAAATCGTGGTGTCTGCGGGATACTTCTGGGATTCGATTATTGAGGAATCGGTGGAAATATATTTAGTGCAATATCTTATTAATCGTGACTGCGGTTTTCAATTGGATAAGGAGTGGGATCGGGTGATTAATTTCTTCGGAAAGAAAACATTTTATGACCAATGACGCATCTAGTGATATTTACTTTTATTACTTTTGACATCTGAATTTTAAGTTCACGAGTGCGCATCCCGACAGAGAGCGTTCGTGTAGTATCACATTACGCATCCGCCTGCGCGCCATAGATGGAGCGGTATTCGAAGAGAGTTGGTAACTCGACAGACGTCGCTCATGCAGCGGCTGTCTTTTGCGCATACGTCTTCGATCCTTTTTTGGTATAAAGGCAGTAACATGAACTAACAACGTCCAGTGCAAAACACTCACCTGAAGGTCGTTGAATAGTTGTCAGCCGAAAAGTTGTGGCAGGAAGTCGACATTATCCGCCTGCAATCCCGAAACTTCAATGGAATACATACGTTATGGTTGTTTTATGCGTAGAAACAAAACTATTCAGCAAACGTGCGACATTGCGATATAGACACCGTATTCGTACCAGGCCGAGAAATTTGTCGTTACTTTCACACCTGCAAGGCAAATTTGCGTGAAGAGGTCACAAATCGTATGCAGTAGCATTGCAGAACACGTCCTAGAGGTGTAACGCTCGGTGGTGAAAATGTGCCGTTCGTGCACTGAAGGGTGTGAAAAACAACTAAACAATCTGTTTTCGTTGCATTACGCAATGACTTCGACTCAGTAGTTTGAAGTCAGGTCTCTCCGTGACTGAGAACCTTGACCTAATCCTCTTTTGTCTAAGAAGTAATGCCGCGTGTCTAACGAGTTCAACGGTCGTGCGATTTCGAACAGCAAAAAGAAAAGTGTAGCTTGACAAAAGATACGACTCTCGATTCGTAGCCTTTAATTTACGGAGTTACGCGCTCGATAAAATTACTTTTCTCGTGGCGCCGTAATTGCTAATTATACTTACCGAGGGCGCGTTAAGGAAGGCCTAAAATATTGCGCTGTCGCGTTAAAATACAGGGCGTTTCCGTTTCAAAGGCTTTCGTCGCGCTTTGTGCGCGCGTGACGCTGATTGTGTGTGACGTCTGGGGCGGAGCGAGCCCGAAATAAACGAGCAGGAAGTGCGCATATGTCGTGTCACGCTGCGCGCCCGCCCGAATTAATACTGCCGGCAGGTGCATACATTACACGACACTCGTTACCACCAAACGCCGACGTCACTCTCTGTTAAGCCCGCCTGCGACATCACACGCGCGAAAAAGTTCTGGCAGTCCTCACGATAAGCGAAAAAAAAAAGATAGAGCTGCGCTAGGGGAGGCTGACCTGTCCCCGGGGCCAATCAACTAGTCGAACTGACAACTACTGAAACGTTAGTAGCTCCCTGGGCAGATTCTCAGACGCCTAAATGTAAACGGGGGGCTGTTACATCGTTAGAAAAATGTTTGGTGGTGCAGGAAGACTTTCAGTTGATCGGCACTTCGTGGAAACACTGGTAGCTGGCCATCAAAGCAGATAAATGTAATAAAATTCCCGTCCACAGACAAAAAAAGGCAGTGACTTTTTACTACACAGTAGGCGATAATTTACTGCATCTCAAGTTGATTCCGTATTTCTATATTTCCGGAAAGCTTTTGACACCGTTCCTCACAAGCAACTTCCAATTAAGCTGCGGGCCTATGGGGTATCGTCTCAGTTGTGCGACTGGATACGTGATTTCCTGTCAGGAAGGTCGCAGTTCGTAGTAATAGTCGGCAAATCATTGAGTAAAACTGAAGTGATATCAGGTGTTTCCCAGGGAAGCGTCCTGGGGCCTCTGCTGTTCCTGATCTATATAAATGACCTGGGTGACAATCTGAGCAGTTCTCTTAGGTTGTTCGCAGATGATGCTGTGATTTACCGTCTAGTTAGGTCATCCGAAGACCAGTATCAGTTACAAAGCGATTTAGAAAAGATTGCTGTATGGTGTGGCAGGTGGCAGTTGGCGCTAAATAACGAAAAGTGTGAGGTGATCCACATGAGTTCCAAAAGAAATCCGTTGGAATTCGATTACTCGATAAATAGTACAATTCTCAAGGCTGTCAATTCAGCTAAGTACCTGGGTGTTAAAATTACGAACAACTTCAGTTGGAAAGACCACATAGATAATACTGTGGGGAAGGCGAGCCAAAGGTTGCGTTTCATTGGCAGGACACTTAGAAGATGCAACAAGTCCACTAAAGAGACAGCTTACACTACACTCGTTCGTCCTCTGTTAGAATATTGCTGCGCGGTGTGGGATACTTACCAGGTGGAATTGATGGAGGACATCGAAAGGGTGCAAAAAGGGGCAGCTCGTTTTGTATTATCACGTAATAGGGTAGAGAGTGTAGCAGATATGATACGCGAGTTGGGATGGAAGTCATTAAAGCAAAGACGTTTTTCGTCGCGGCGAGATCTATTTACGAAATTTCAGTCACCAACTTTCCGAATGCGAAAATATTTTGTTGAGCCCAACCTTCATAGGTAGGAATGATCATCAAAATAAAATAAGAGAAATCAGAGCTCGAACAGAAAGGTTTAGGTGTTCGTTTTTCCCGCGCGCTGTTCGGGAGTGGAATGGTAGAGAGATAGTATGATTGTGGTTCGATGAACCCTCTGCCAAGCACTTAAATGAGAATTGCAGAGTAATCATGTAGATGTAGATGTAGATCTGCTCACAACCGTTGAGAGCACATTATGATCACCTAACTGATAGCCGGTATGTCCGTATTTAGCATGGATAACAGCGGCAATGCGTCGTGGCATGGAAGCAATGAGGACTTGATAGGTCGCTGGAAGGAGTTGGTACAACATAGCACACGCAAGTCATCTAATTTCCGTAAATTCCGGGAAGGGCTCCGATGAGCTCTGACGCCACGTTCGATCACATCCCAAATTTGTTCGAACTGGTACAGATTTGGTGAGTTGGTGGGGCCAGCATATGAATTGGAATTCGCCACTGTGTTTATCGAAACAAACCGACACACGCCTGGCCTCGTAACATGACGCAGTTTCTTAGTGCAAAATGCCTCTGCTGTCGGGAAACAGGAGAGTCATGAAGGAGTGTACGTGTCCTGCAACTACTGTGTGATGCTCCTTGGCACCACTGAACCCATGGATGCCAACTTGAATGTTCCCCAGTCCATAATGGAGCCGCCGCAAGCTTATCTCCGTCCTGCAGTACAGGAGCCGTTCTCCTGGAAGACGACATATTCGTGCCTTCTAGTCGGCATAATGCAGAAGGTACCGGGATTCATCCGACTATGCAGCGTCCAGTGCCGATGGTCACATGCCAGGTTTAGTTGCAGTTGCCGATGTCGTGGTGTTAACATGGGCACATGCTTGGGTCGTGCTTAGTGCACTGTCTGTTCAGACACACATGTTGCCCAGCATTAAAGTCTGATGTTAGTTCCGCCACAGTTCGCCGCCTGTTGTGTTTTATCAGTCTACCCAACTTACGACATCCGACATGTGTAATGAGGGGTGTCTGCCCAACTCTACGACGTCTGCACTATGTTTCAAGTTGGTTTCTCCACGTGTTGAAGACATTCGCCACAGCACTCCTCGAACACCCGACAAGTCGTGCAGTTTCCGAAATGCTCGTGCAGAAATGTAATGAAATGATCGTATGGAATTGTTGGCCGGAGGCCCCATTAGGGGGAGTTCGGCCGCCGTATTGCAAGTCCTTTTCAGGTGACGCCACATCGGTGACCTGCGAGTCAATGGTGATGAAAATGATGATTCCTGTCAGGAACCGAACCCGAGGCCCCTGCATGGTAGACGGGAACGCTACCTCTACGCTACAGAGGCGGAATGCTCGAGCAGAACCTCCGGGCGATCACAATCTCCCCTCGGTCAGCTTCAAACAGATTGCGTGCCTTCTCCATTCTGCCCACGGACAGCACGCACATTGGTACTACATGCATCATGCATATAAAACGGCAGTGCATTGGTTGAGCTGTCATTTGTACTCTGGTCATTCAAGTGGAAAGGTTCCTGACGTGATCATGGTCGCATAATGGGGAATGGTAGTTGGAGGTAGGCACATGGGACATCCCATTTAGAAAATCGTTAGGAAATTCAATATTCTGAAATACACAGTGTCAGGCATTACCTCTCACCACACGACAACGTAGTGGCCGAAGACCTTCACCTAACGACCGAGAGCAGCGGCATTTGCATAGAGCTATCAGTGTTAAGAGACAAGCAACAGTGCGTGAAATAACTGTAGAAATTAATGTAAGATGTACGACGGACATATCCATTAGGAGAGTATACGAGTGGAAAACTGTGGCCAGGTGAAATGATCAACGATTCCAGTTGATAGGCAGGGTTCGAACGTGGCGCAGACCCCATGAAGCCATGGACTCAAGTTGTCAACAGGGCACTGTGCAAACTGATGGTGGCTACATAACGGGGTGGGCTGTATTTACCTGGAATTGACTGGGTCCTCTGGTCCAACTGAACCGATCATTTACTGGAAATCGTTAAGTTGGGCTAGTTGGAAATCATTTGCACCCGTTCATGGACTTTAGGTTCCCAAACAAGGATGGAAGTTTTGTGGGAGACAATGCGCCAGGTCACCGGGTCACAATGGTTTGAAGAACATTCTGGAAATTTAGAGCGATTTATTTGGCCACGTATCAAACATTTACGGGACTTAATCGAGAAGTCGGGCAAAAGGAGGTCCGACACGATATTAGATACTAGGATGTATCCCATGACTTTTGTCCGACACGATATTAGATACTAGGATGTATCCCATGACTTTTGTCACCCCCCCCCCCTCTCTCTCATATATATATATATATACAGGGTTATTACAAATGATTGAAGCGATTTCACAGCTCTAAAATAACTTTATTATTGCAGATATTTTCACAATGCTTTGCACACACATACAAAAACTCAAAAAGATTTTTTTAGGCATTCACAAATGTTCAATATGTGCCCCTTTAGTGATTCGGCAGACATCAAGCCGATAATCAAGTTCCTCTCATACTCGGCGCAGCATGTCCCCATAAATGAGTTCGAAAGCATTGTTGATGCGAACTCGCAGTTCTGGCACGTTTCTTGGTAGAGGAGGTTTAAACACTGAATCTTTCACATCACGATGCGTGAAACTTGCCCGCACGCATTCAAACGTTTCTTCGCTCACTGCAGGCCGACCCGTTGATTTCCCCTTACAGAGGCATCCAGAAGCTTTAAATTGCGCATACCATCGCCGAATGGAGTTAGCAGTTGGTGGATCTTTGTTGAACTTCGTCCTGAAGTGTCGTTGCACTGTTATGACTGATGTGAGTGCATTTCAAGCACGACATACGCTTTCTCGGCTCCTGTCGCCATTTTGTCTCACTGCGCTCTCGAGCGCTCTGGCGGCAGAAACCTGAAGTGCGGCTTCAGTCGAACAAAACTTTATGAGTTTTTCTACGTATCTGTAGTGTGTCGTGACCATATGTCAATGAATGGAGCTACTGTGAATTTATGAAATCGCTTCAATCATTTGTAATAGCCCTATATATATATATATATATATATATATATATATATATATATATATATATATATATATGAGAGAGAGGAAGTGAGGTTGCACAATTGACAAGTGCTAGATCACAGTCAGGGAGGGATTAGGGAAAATGGTCACAAACTGATATTCATACTGCTATCGACGGAAAATCAAAGTCGTATACTTTGGCGTCCGATGGATGAACGTGTGACGCTGCAGCGCAATTTCGCTGTGCAACTGGCAAGTGTAGCATACATAGAACACCAGGGCATAAAATCTTTGCGTATTTCACTCCGTGTATTAGTCGACCACAATATTATGGCACATGGAAGTGAAGGCACTTCGGTCAATTTGTCGTGAGTCAGCACGTAATTAGTGTTTCGGAGGAAAGAAAGTAAGGTACAGCTACATTTATTCAATGTAAACTGCCCTAATCTTGATGATTTGAGTTGTGAAGTGAATGGTCCACGACACAAGCGGTAGACTACAAGTTATTCATCGGGTGTATCAGATTCGCTGGAACCTTTCCGATTTCAATCGCTGTGTCATTTCCCATATCACTGTTGTCGTCATGTACTGGATATTGATTTTCAGTTTTCAGACCAACAACGATTATTGCGTTCTCCATTGCTTCTTCTACACTATTATGCCATCTCTGCGCCAGTATTCACTTTCAGTTCCTTCTACATTTTCACAAGCTTTTAACCAGTCATATTGGGTAATCTTAGATACAGATTCTTTGGATATTTGATTTAGGGTAGTTAAATTACTGGAAGAAACGTTTTTTCTCCAGCTTTTTTTTGTTTCATTGTATTCCACATGAGGGCTGTAGGGTTCCTATCACAGTGGTATGATGGGTGGGAGCCTCAGAACGTTATAACCCTTACGCTTTAAAAGTACGTTTATTTGAAAAACAGCTGTTGACTTATTATAACTCACAATTTGTAAAAGCTAATTTATACTTTAGCTCGGTTCAAAACTAATGTTGTTCCGAATGTCCCGTTCAATTACATCCTTTTTAGGTATTAGAGTAGTTGGAGTTTTATTTGCCTAAACAGTATGATACGGTGCGTTATCAAGAACAACAATATTACCTGCTGTGATGTTAGGAATCGGATTTTCTTCCAAACATTTATGATTATTATCCCCATTCATATCATCGTGATAGCCTTCGGATTTAGATTTAGAATCATAAATTAACTCTGCTCCATTTATGAAATTCGTTGCTGCTCCAGCATGGACAACAATAGCTCTTTAACCTGCAGTGCTGTTAGTCATTACACCCAGAGCTACTTCATGCTGCCAGCAAATCATTGTACACTGCTCATGAACGCACGTTCCATCTGCGAATATCTCTGGTTGATTTGTCACGTTTCATTATTTATGGTTGCTCCTAAGTGTTCCACATGCTTTGCAAAAAAGACGAAATCTTCTGTTAGGATAATTTTCTTATTTCCTTCACAATTTTCAGAAATGTTACATTTCCACTGAAAATTCATCTCAGTTTTTGAAAATATAAGCAAGTTTCTCAATGTTGAAATGTCCTTAACCTTCTCGTAACACAGCATTTTTTTCGAGTATGTGCTTTAACGAAGTCGTCAAGAGAAGCTGATTTTCTAGAACGCCTTTCTTTTCTGGGAGTTTTAACTTCTTCCTCGATTGCTTTCGCATTCTTAAAGTTTTTTACAATATGTTTTACTGCAGTTTATTACTTCTCTACCATTTTTGCCGCAGAATGGTCGTTTTCTATAGTGGTATCATTCCTGATCCTGCTTTTTTTATTCCGGCCAAAATTGTATAACTCCGAATATAGGCTCTTTTTCACTCTCAAGGGTATCATGATTTTGGGTAACACGGTACTGCATTACTGGTGATATTTCTGGAAGACACGCTGATAGTCCGCCCCGAACTGACCTGAAAGCACTGATAATGCGACCGTTTTCCTTAGTCATAACTGCACTTGCTAACTATATCATGAACACGTGTTTTCGATCTACATCTACATCTACATCCATACTCCGCAAGCCACCTGACGGTGTGTGGCGGAGGGTACCTTGAGTACCTCTATCGGTTCTCCCTTCTATTCCAGTCTCGTATTGTTCGTGGAAAGAAGGATTGTCGGTATGCCTCTGTGAGGGCTCTAATCTCTCTGATTTTATCCTCATGGTCTCTTCGCGAGATATACGTAGGAGGGAGCAATATACTGCTTGACTCTTCGGTGAAGGTATGTTCTCGAAACTTTGACAAAAGCCCGTACCGATCTACTGAGCGTCTCTGCTGCAGAGTCTTCCACTGGAGTTTATCTATCATCTCCGTAACGCTTTCGTGATTACTAAATGATCCTGTAACGAAGCGCGCTGCTCTCCGTTGAATCTTCTCTATATCTTCTATCAACCCTATCTGGTACAGATCCCACACTGCTGAGCAGTATTCAAGCAGTGGGCGAACAAGTGTACTGTAATCTACTTCCTTCGTGTTCGGATTGAATTTCCTTAGGATTCTTCCAATGAATCTCAGTCTGGCATCTGCCTTACCGACGATCAACATTATATGATCATTCCATTTTAAATCACTCCTAATGCGTAGTCCCAGGTAATTTATGGTATTAACTGCTTCCAGTTGCTGACCTGCTATTTTGTAGCTAAATGATAAAGGATCTATCTTTCTGTGTATTCGCAGCACATTACACTTGTCTACATTGAGATTCAATTGCCATTCCCTGCACCATGCGTCAATTCGCTGCAGATCCTCCTGCATTTCAGTACAATTTTCCATTGTTACAACCTCTCGATACACCACAGCATCATCTGCAAAAAGCCTCAGTGAACTTCCGATGTCATCCACCAGGTCATTTATGTATATTGTGAATAGCAACGGTCCTATGACACTTCCCTGCGGCACACCTGAAATCACTCTTACTTCGGAAGACTTCTCTCCATTGAGAATGACATGCTGCGTCCTGTTATCTAGGAACTCCTCAATCCAATCACACAATTGGTCTGATAGTCCATATGCTCATACTAATGGCCACTGGAGGCCAGGTGCAAAAATAATCGTGGTTGGGTAGTACTGAGCCTGTAGACGTGCAACGCAGACAAGCGCGTGAACAATATACGCATTTGAGAGAGGCCGTGTAGTTGGGCTCAAAGAAGCCGGTTGGAGTAACTGGAGAATAGCTCCACATCTGAATAGGAGCTATGCCACGATGTGGGTAGGCAAGAATGAACCATGGTCGAACACAGCGTTAAGAGGGAAGCGGTAAATCTAGAGACGACAACAGAACGCGAGGACCGAGCAATCGCCAGAGAGGCACTCAGAGCCCCGGATTCATCGTATCGTCAATCCGATGGGCAATTTCAATGATCAGAAGGACCATTAATAGGCGGCTCACAGAAAGAGGGTTGAGCTCACAGCGCCTCTTGTGCTGATCACCGTGACCTCTGTGTATCAACAAGCACGTTTTCAGTGGTGCCGCGCACATTCGGCCTGGACTCTCATTGACTGGAGTAGAATTGTCTTCAGTAATATATTCCGCTACGAACTGAACCCCTATGACAAACGAAGACGTTCAGGATACGGCCCGGAGAATGATTGAATAGCAACCAGATTGTCAGCCACCGTACGGCGGAACGAAGAGGAGTGATGATATGCGGTGCCAATTCATTTCGTTGTCAACCGCGACACCCTCACAGCACAGCGGCACGTCGACGACATTCTACGCCCCGTTTTGTTGCTCTTCATGGCAAGCCATCCAGGGCTTACATTTCAGCAAGATAATGCCCACCCGCACACGGCGAGAGTTTCTACCGCTTGTCTTCTTGCTTGCCAAACCCTACCTTGGCCAGTCAGGTGGCCGGATATCTTCCCAATTGAGAAAGTTGGGAGCATTATGGGCAGGGTCCTCCAAACAGATCGGGGTTTCGACGATTTAACGCGCCAGTTGGACAGAACATGGCACGACATTCCTTCAGGAGGACACCCAACAACTTTTTCAAGCCGAATAACTGCTTGCATAAGGATCAGAGGTGGACCAACGTGCTATTAACTTACTCAATTTGTGGAGCTCTTTCTGTCGAATAAATCATCCAGTTTTCCCAAATTGTAATAATTTGTTTCTCTCTACGTGTACATCACAACTACCGATTTTTGGTCCCATTCGGGAAATTCTTTCGTAGTATGTCTTTTTTGTGGTATAGTGTATTTAAAAGGATGATGATGATGATGATGTTTGGTTTGTGGGGCGCTCAACTGCGTGGTTATCAGCGCCCATACAATTACCCAATCTTTGCTCAGTCCAATTTCGCCACTTTCCTGGATGATGATGAAATGATGAGGACAACACAAACACCCATACATCTCGAGGCAGGTGAAAAAATTTAAAAGGAATATCCCGTACAAAATATTAGTCACCCCATTAAAAGGTAGTTTCCGAGTGCTGTAGATGGGTCGGAACTTGTGTTAGGAGATCAAGTGCCCTCCCCTCTCCTTCCCTCCACTGACGTACGTCACGATAGGGAAGTGATGTGTACGTGCCAGATGGTTTTATGCAGTCAGCGACGTGGAGACGTGACCGAACGGCAGAGACGAGCTGTCGTGTTTTGACCACATCATTAAGACATTGCCTGATCTGTTGGTGAGTCGACGCGGACTGTCCAAAGTGCCTACAATGGTTGGTGTAGCAGTCGCAGCCATGTAACACGGGCGGAAAAAGATCGTAATCGAGATGGACCGCAGACGAGTGTCATGTCTTGTAAATGACAATATGTTTCAAATCCAACAGAAATTGCTGCTGTAAGTTAATGTAAGTCCATCCCAAAAAGCTTCCGAGCGAACATTATGAAGATATTTGTATGTAGTTGACGTGAGGATTCAGTTTTTCGTAAAAGGCCATTGCTCCCAGTGACACATAATGTTGCACGCCTTCAATGGGAGAAAACACATAGAAACTGGACAGTAGGTGACTGTACGCGTCTGTGGTCCATCGAGACGCGGTTCTGAGCTTTTAAGTGATACAAGGCGGCTGCTTAATGAGGCGATTACCTCGCAGTGTGTGAAGAGCGTTGTTCAGGCTAGAGGTGGCTCTGTAACGTTATGGGGGTGTTTTTCGTGGCATGACCCGGGCCCACTGGTTCAAATGGCTCTGAGCACTATGGGACTTAACTTCTGAGGTTATCAGTCCCCTAGAACTTAGAATTACTTAAACCTAACTGACATAAGGACATCACACACATCCATGCCCGAGGCAGCATTCGAACCTGCGACCGTAGCGGTCGCTCGGTTCCAGACTATAGCGCCTAGAACCGCTCGGCCACTCCGGCCGGCCCCCGGCTCACTCCCCTCTAACTCACAACATTAACCAAGATATTTATTTGTACATTCTCGGTGACCAAGTGCTGCCCTTTCTTCTATATCTTCACGATGTTTATACTGTGAACACTCCCGTCCTCAAGATAACAACAGCGGTGTTCACGGAGGTGCACGCTTACGTTCTTATTTTGACGAATACTCAAGCACCGTATTGTACCTCGACGGGTCTATTGAATCATTTGATCTTAATCCAATAGAAAACGTCTGTAACTACTTCCAACAGTGGATGAAATATAGCAATCATTCTCGTACTTTGGTAACGTCACGGGATCAATCAGCACTGAGAGACTCCAACTGAATGTGGCATATCTGAAGAAGTTGGCAGACGCCGAATGGAGGTGATTATCAAGGTTAGAGGTGGTGTTGCACGGCATTAGTCTGATGTCTCATGGAGGCGACCAATGTTTTCTCCACGATATTGGAGCGCCTGTGTTATTCCGAATTACGATGCTATGACCCTTTGGACAGGCATGTCTGTGTTATTCCGAATTACGATGCTATGACCCTCTGGACATTCGTGCATGTCCAAAGGACCATTGCAGCGTAATTCGGAATAACAAAGGCACAGCAATATCCTGTTTATCCGCGGGCACCTGGCAAGCGACTTTCAAATAAAATGTCTCGCGTATACGGGAATATCAAAGTTTTGCATCACCCCGGTTCCCAGTACTCCTGAAGATAGACGTTGACTGTGAATATTGTATCAGACACACAGTCCCTTTGACTGCTCAGAGATGTCATTAAACCCGCCAAAAGATGTAAACAACCATGCATGAGCAGCGCATATTAGACAGAGGGTGTCCGACAGCCGATCAGTTCCAGTCATTCCACCAGGAAGGAGGTACACGCCTCGTGTTGTCTGTTGTTCAACCATGCTAGACGGTCAATACTTCGGTTCGATAGCGTCCACATTGTTACTTTGTGCCCGGAAGGTCTCTCAACAAGGGAAATGTCCAGGCATCTCGGAGTGAACCAAAGCGATGTTGTTCAGACATGGAGATACAGAGAGACAGGAACTGTCGATGACATGCCTCGCCCAGGCCGCCCAACGGCTACTTCTGCAGTGGATGAACGCTACCTACAGATTATAGCTCGGAGGAACCCTGGCAGCAACACCACCATGTTGAATAATGCTTTCCGTGCAGCCACAGGACGTCTTCTTACGACTCAAACTATGCGCAATAGGCTACATGATGCGCAACTTCACTTCCAACGTCCACGGTGAGGTTCACCTTTGCAACTACGACACCATGCAGAGCGGTGCAGATGGGCCCAATAACATGCCGAATGGATCGCACAGGATTGGCATCATGTTATCTTCACCGATGAGTGTCGCATATACCTTCAACCAGACAACTGTCGGAGACGTTTTTGGAGGCAACCCGATCAGGATGAACGCCTTAGACTCACTGTCCAGCGAGTGCAGCAAGGTGGAGGTTCCATGATGTTTTGGGGTGGCCTTATGTGGGGCCAACGTACGCCGCTGGAGGTCATCGAAGGCGCCGTTACGGCTGTACGATACGTGAATGCCGTCCTCCGACTGATAGTGCAACCAAATTGGCAGCATATTGGCGAGGCATTCGTCTTCATGGACGACAATTCGCGCCCCCATCGTGAACATTTAGTGAATGACTTCCTTCAGGATAACAAAGTCGCTCGACTAAAGTGGCCAGTATGTTCTCCAGACATGAACCCTGTCGAACATACCTGGGATAGATTGAAACGGGCTGTTTACGGACGACGTGACCCACCAACTACGCCGGCCGCTGTGGCCGAACGGTTCTAGGCGCTTCAGTCCGAAACCGCGCGACTGCTACGGTCGCAGGTTCGAATTCTACCTCGATTATGGATGTGTGTGATGTCCTTAAGTTGGTTAGGTTTAAGTAGTTCTATGTTCTAGGGGACTGATGACCTCAGATGTTAAGTCCTATAGTGCTCAGAGCCATTTGAGAGCCCACCAACCACTCTGAGGGATATACACCGAATCGCCGTTGAGGAGTGAGACAATCTGGACCAACAGTGCCTTGATGAACTTGGGGATGGTATGCCACGACGAATATAGGCATGTATCTCAGCAAGAGGACGTGCTACTGGGTATTAGAGGTACCGGTGTGTACAAAAAATGGCTCTGAGCACTATGGGACTCAACATCTTAGGTCATAAGTCCCCTAGAACTTCGAACTACTTAAACCTAACTAACCTAAGGACAGCACACACACCCATGCCCGAGGCAGGATTCGAACCCGCGACCGTAGCAGTCCCGCGGTTCCGGACTGCAGCGCCAGAACCGCTAGACCACCGCGGCCGACCGGTGTGTACAGCAATCTGGACCACCACCTCTATAGGTCTCGCTGTATGGTGATACAACATGCAATGTGTGGATTTCATGAGCTATAAAAAGGGCGGAAATGATACTTATGTCGATCTCTATTCCAATTTTATGTACAGGTTCCGGAACTCTCGGAACCAAGAAGTATGCAAAACTTTTTTGATATGTGTACATAATGGATGTAGAATTATAGTGTGTAGACAAATGGTTGACGGCATACGGAAGTTTCTGTCTTACTGCGGGTCGTGGACGGATACACTAATGGTAAGGTGGCCGCTCATGATAAGCGGGAAATCAGGTTTGAATCCCAGTCCGGCACAAATTTTCGTTGTCGTCTTTCCATTCTACAGCTTATGGTTGTCCATACTCGCAACTGCGAATACATTTAAAGTTTTCCCTGGAGTCCTGGAGTACTTACTTAAGAGTATCTGGCCCGAGCAGTTTAAGGTCGGAATACCAAGTACCACTCTGAGATTAATCGGAGGAATTCTAAGCAAGTGTAACAGACCCGCTTGCAATAATCATTACTCAACCAATTGTGTGTATTATTCGTCGATCCAAGACGTGTGAAGCTGAATTATTTTAAAGGAGGGTGAGGGGACAGAGAGAGAGAGAGAAAGAGAGAGAGAGAGAGAGAAAAGAGAGAAGATTCGAAGAGGAGAAATACGATTAATCATGAATTTGCTTAGACAAGATGTGTGTGTCACAGATATGCTCAAGAAACGTCAATTGGAGAGATAAAAAGAGAAGCGTGATGTTTCTTGAAAAGCTGCACTAACATATGCAATCTAGTTCCAATTCAAGAAGCATATCACTCTCACAACTTATACCTATTTCGCCTAATGACCATGTCGATGAAATCAGAGGACTGGATACTGGAAAAATTTCTTCCCACGTGCCAAGCGTAAGTAGACCATGAAGTTGGGAAACGTCCGGCCACCATACATTGTACTCGTATTATGGCTTACGGTGAGCAGAAGTAGATGTAGATGTACGTACCACATCAGCATCACTTTGATGAATCTGAGATTTATAGTCCGCAGCTCGTGGTCGTGCGATAGCGTTCTCGCTTCCCGCGCCCTGGTTCCCGGGTTCGATTCCCGGCGGGGTCATGGATTTTCTCTGCCTCGTGATGACTGGGTGTTGTGTGCTGTTAAGTCCCATAGTGCTCAGAGCCATTAGAACCATTTGGGATTTATATGTTCCCTCCGCCATACACACAGACAGACAAATTCTGACTCTCAAACGAAACTTTCACTTAGATGTGCTGTATGCACTGATGAACAATCCTAACAGATTAAAACTGTTTACTACATCAAGACTCGAATGTGGATATTTGTCTTACTAGTCCTAGGAAATAATACGATTGCAATCTGTCGTGAAGGTCTGCCTCACCATACTCACTGCTGCAGGGCGAGGGTTTTATCCTATATTCATCCTCTAGACTGACTAGCAAATCATGGAGACATCTTGACCACCGATATTACGAGTTCGTTATTCCTCCACAGTGTGAAGTTATCAAAGATATAATAGAAGGAGTCGTCCTCAGTAGGGAAAGTTGAAGAATGGGAGAGGAAGTTAAAGTAGGTTTCACATCTTCCGATCAGATTAGGAATACAGTCTACTAGGTCAATCCCTACATTTCCAAATGGTACCACCTGTCAGCGAGATGTTCTGGTCCTCCGCGTCGTTGGATGTATCCCCTCTTGTCAAGGTACATACAACCACAACTTCTGGCAAATCTGGAGCTTTTAGTTGGTTTATATGACCGTACAGCCTGCATCATCACCCAGAGTCGTTATTAGCTAACTGGCCCAGTCTGCAATAATCGACGATGCTCAGTGTGCTTAGCACATTGTTGTCCACGATAGTTGACTCTGGCGGCAGTGATTTTCCCTGAAACTTAGTGCCCACAGTACACGCTTGGCCCCTCTGGTCTGTGAAAAGCTCAGTCCCTGTAAACGGTTGAAAATGGAAGATCCCGCACAACTAGCACCCCCGATCTGGCCGCAGTTAAGTTCACAGCTACCGAACGTGCTAACCGTCATGGGTCTGACTCAAGATGACAACCCAGGTGTCACATGGCACAACAAACTATTCTACACATCCTGACGATAGGAACGTTCTCACCAACATAGCAGCTCTCTGTGATTCAGTTGTTAGTAAGTTCATACTGTCATTAGAGATCACGTAACTACGAGGTCAAGTTTGTGATGGGCGAAAGAAATCTTAGTTTCGAAACCAAACTAATTTAATCACAAAAGCTACGAAATACTTGTTGCTTGAAATTAACCATATAGAATATGCAGTTTATCGTTAAACGGAAGAAGTAAAGATCCTGGCATGTTAACGTTAAAGTGTAATTAGTCATAAACTATGCAATAACACATCGCTATGTGACATTAGTCATAAACTATGCAATAACACATCGCTATGTAACACGACATACTAAATTTCACTGCAGTAACTTTACAAAAGCAAAGTCAAAATAATGTTCCCTTTAAGTGATAAGGTTTAAATTAGCTAGCCGTGGCCTGAAAAACACTATTTGTCTGTTTAGAGGCTATACCAATTTCTGTGAACCTAATACACAGTTACGTGTCCATTTCTGAAGCACTTTAACGCTGATACTTTCAGTGATTATCCATGTAATGATTGTGCTAGACGCTGTTTTCCTCATGAGTGCGATGCCGGTACTTAAAACTGGTAGGCAGTTCAACTCATCCCTAGAATTTCATTTGTAAATCTGTTATATACGAAGTCGGCTATCAGACACAGTAGGACGATTATTTATTTTATACTTTAGCCAATTCAGTAGTTTCGTATGTTTATACCAGTATAAGTCATCTGTCATTAGAAGACTTCGTTAAACTTTTATGTTCTGCTAGAGTGATAAAAATAGTTCACAATTTTTATACAAATCGTTCGTGAAATACGTTCTAAGAAGAAGAGGAAAAAGAAAGAAAGACGCACCACGAAGGAATTATCCGAATGGGACGGTAATCGGTAGATGTGACGTACATGGCCGGCCGTTGTGACCGAGCGGTTCTAGGCGCTTCAGTCCGTAACCGCGCAGCTGCTACGGTCGCAGGTTCGAATCCTGCTTCGGACATCGATAAGTGTGATGTCTTTAAGTTAGTTAGGTTTAAGTAGTTCTAAGTCTAGGGGACTGATGACCTCAGATGTTAAGTCCCATAGTGCTTAGATCCGTTTGAACCATTTTTTGACGTACATGTACGGACAAACAATTGATTATAATTTTAGAAAAACTTAACGATTTATTCCAGAGAGAGAGCTTCACGAACTGAGCCTGTCAATAACGCTTTGGTCCTCCTCTGCCCCTATGCAAGCAGTTATTCGGCTGGTCATTGACTGATAGCGTTACTAGACGTATTCCTGAGGGTTTTAGTGCCAGATTCTGTCTAATTGCCCCGTTAGATCGTCAAGACCGTCAAAATCCCGAGCTTGCTGGAGGGCTCTGCTCACAGAGCTCCACGTTATCTCAATTGGGAAGAGATCTGGCGACCTTGCTGACCAAGATGGGTTTTGGCAAGCACGAATGCAAGCAGTGAAAACTGTTGCAGTGTGCGAGTGGGTATTTATCTTGCTGAAATTTAAGCCCAGGATGGTTTGCCATAAATGGCAACAAAACTGACCGTAGAGCCGGCCGGGGTGGCCGAGCGGTTCTAGGCGCTACTGTCTGGAACCGCGCGACCGCTACGGTCGCAGGTTCTAATCCTGCCTCGGGCATGGTTGTGTGTTATGTCCTCAGGTTAGTTAGGTTTAAGTAGTTCTAAGTTCGAGGGGACTGATGACCTCAGAAGTTAAGTCCCATAGTGCTCAGAGCCATTTGAACCACTTGAACTGACCGTAGAATATCGTCGAAGTACCGCTATGCTTTAAGGGTACCGTGGATGATAACGAAAGGGGTCTGCTACGAAAGGTAATGGCACCCAAGAGTATTGCTCCTGGTTGTCGGGCCGTATGGCGGCTGACAGTCATACTGTTACCCAACCGCTGTCCAGGCCGTCTCCAGCACGTCTTTGCTAGTCATCGGGGCTCAGTTCGAAGCGGGACTCTTCAGTGAAGAGAACTCGACTCCAGCCCGGGCCCCGCTGACAAGCAAAGACGTGGTTGTAGACGCCCCAGACAGCGATGGAATACAAGCCTGATTGTCGCCCGACAGCCAGGAGTCATCGTCTGAGGTGCGATGGACCTCTATGGTTGTCATCCACGGCAATGGCGATATTCTACGGCCCATTTTGCTGCCCTTCATGCCAAACCAACCTGAGCATACATTTCGCCAAGATAATGCCCGCCCACAAACGTTGAGAGTTTCTACTGCTTGTCCTGATGTTGCCGCGCGGGATTATCCTAGCGGTCTGGCGCTGCAGACATAGACTGTGCGGCTTGTCCCGGCGGAGGTTCTTGTCCTCCCTCGGGCATGGGTGTGTCTGTTTGTCGTTAGGGTAATTAAGGTTAAGTAGTGTGTAAGGTTAAGGAATGATGACCTTAGCAGTTAAGTCCCATGAGATTAACACACATTTGAACATTTTTGGCTTCATGTTTGCAAAACACTTCCCATGCCACTAAAGGCCACGGATGTCTCCCCATTTGAGAAGTATGGATCATATTGGACAGGCCCTTCAACCAGCTCAGCTGTATAGAATTTGGAACGATATCTCCAGGAGGACATCCAATACGTCTGACAATTAATGCCAACGGCCAGAGGTGTATCAACGCGTTATTGAGTTGCTCAGTTTGTGAAGCTCTTTCTCTTGAATAAATCATCAAATTTTTCTGTAATTGTAGTCATTTGTTTCTCTGTATATGTACGTCACATCTTCCGATTTCCTCCCATTCGGATAATTCATTAGTGGTGCATCGTATTTTTTCTCTTGGTGTGTATTAACAGATGGGAGCATCCATTTCACGAAAGTATTCAAGAAAATATTACTGAAATTTGAGGCCCTCGTAGTTCATTCTTTAGCAAAAAAAATGGTTCAAATGGCTCTGAGCACTATGGGACTTAACTTCTAAGGTCATCAGTCCCCTAGAACTTAGAACTACTTAAACCTAACTAACCTAAGGACATCACACACATCCATGCCCGAGGCAGGATTCGAGCCTGTGACCGTAGTGGTCACGCGGTTCCAGACTGAAGCGCCTAGAACCGCACGGCCACATCGGCCGGCCATTCTTTAGCACATTGAAAGAACACAAAGCAGGTTGCCCTATTAAAACTGTTAAGTTGAAGCAGAAAGGTGAGACTACCACACTATACCAAATAAAACAGTCATAACCCACAAATGAAATTCTTGTTAAATAGAATGAACTCAGGACAAGGAAAGGAAGAGTTATCTGGAAAATGATTACAGACGTACCAATAACATTGCAACAAACAAATATATTGTCCTTTTCAAATACGAGAAGCATAAAGAAAGAAAGCTGATCTCTCTTTGCAAAACTAAAAGCAGTGATGAAATATTTTGCTTTATTACATTTGCACAATGCTATGTAGCTTACAGTTAGAATTTTGCAGACTTTTCAAACAGTACAAAGCAAGTTATGCCCCAGTTCTGCACGACTATTCGGTCGCTTTCAACGAGCAGCATTCCCCGCTGTATTAAATCTGGACTTTTATTACTAGATCCTGCAACAAGCATCAATACGGCCCGCTTGTCTCTGTATTTTTCCGTCAGAGGCAATTTAACTTTCGTATCATTGCAATAGTTTGAAGCTGACTGACGTTGACGGTAGCTAAACGGAGAATCACTATGCTACCGCAGTGCCCGCCAACGCTCGATGCACAAAAAGCATTACTGCTTTCCCTACCTCTTAGTAGAAGATAACATTAAAATGTAATGGTATTTTTTCCCTCAGGGAACGACTAACTTATCCAGAAATGCATTAACTCGGTAGTTCACCTACATCCACATCTACATTATCACTCTGTAGCTCACAATTAAGTGCCTGGCAGAGGGTTCATCGAACCACCTTCAAGCTCTTTCTCTACAGTTCCACACACTAAAAGCGCGCGGGAGAAACGAACCCTTAAATCTCTCCGTGCGAGCTCTGCTTTCTTTTACTTTATTATGATGGTCATCTCTCGCTATGAAGATGAGCACCAACAAAATATTTTCACACTCTGAGGAGAAAGTTGATGATTTAAATTTTAATCAGAAGATTCTGCCGCAACGAGAAACCCCTTTGTTTTAATGACTGCCACTCAAATTCGCATATCATATCCATGGCATTCTCTCCCCTATTTCGTGATAATACAAAATGAAGTGCCCTTCACTGAATTTTCACGATGTCCTCCGTCAGCCCTACCTGATGTGGTTCCCACACAGCACGGCATTACACCAAAAGGTGGCGGACAAGCGTAGTGAAAGCAGTCTCTTTACCAGACCTGTTGCACATTCTGAGGATCCTGCCATTAAATAGCAGTCTTTGGTCTGCTTTCCCAACAAGATTATCTATGTCATCGACCCAATTTAATATATTCGTAACTGTAATCCCTAAATATTTAGTTGAAATACAGTTTCATAACAGTTTCCATAGTGTTTATTTTATAGAACAAAAACAATAAATTCAAATTTAATTTAAGCAAGTACTAACACAATGTTTACTACTAAGTCACATAGGAAGAAAGTTGCAATGTAGTATAGTTAACAGGACCAGACAATCTCAGATCTATGCAGCTTTGTGTGTGTAGTGTAATGTTACTAGTCCTCCACGTAAAAGTAAAATACGAATTTTTGTCAAAATTTCTCTTGTTATTCAACATACTCCACATGCACTTCAATACACTTTGCGCAACACTTTTGCAGGGAGCAGTTTATGTCCATGACACACAACTCTGGAAAGCCTGAAAATTGGTCTTCTAGTGCTGCTATTCCCTCTTCATTGGTTCCAAGCCACAAATTTCTTTGTCTGTGGAAAAAGGAGGAAGTCAGATTATGCCATTTGGATGTTTCTTCTAGATTGGAACTACATGCACCTTTTTCCAGTGGCTCTATTGTTACAGGTACTCGCAACTATTGCTAACAGAGGGACC
The DNA here is from genome assembly GCF_023864275.1 of Schistocerca cancellata. NCBI lineage: Eukaryota > Metazoa > Arthropoda > Insecta > Orthoptera > Acrididae > Schistocerca > Schistocerca cancellata. The sequence continues at coordinate 199,560,453 of NC_064629.1, forward strand.
AGTTCTATCTCGTATTCGGTGCAGAATCTAACGATACCACGGTGTGACAGCGCGTTCACTACACATGGAGTACTAGCTCATTCACATACGTGTGCAGAAAAGCTGCTGAGCTCGTTTCGTAGGCACCTTCCTTGCATTCACCTGAATTTCTTTAGGTCAGTGTCTTAACCAATACGCTACGTTTCTGGAGCATCCCTTGCCCCCTTCCCCCCTGTTGGTTTGTCTATATGGAATTTGGATATTTTATGAATGCACAATTACTGGAAATTCAACTTCGCGTATTATGTATAAATATTTATGTTGGTTTAAATCATTCTGTCTCTCCTTTTAACAATTTACCAATGGAGATTTTAGTTTTTGGTATGACTACCATACCAAATGAGGATGTCTGACATATTCCCTAATGGTGTCAACACAACAATGAATGTTACATGTGCACACGTAACGTGACACATGATGCGCGACCTATGAACAGGCTAGTACTAGTACTAGTAAGACCTAGAAATATGATCTCTAAATGAAATAATTTTCCTCATAACTGTAATCTACTACTTACATTTTACATTAAGTTGTGTAGTTGGCCCTTCTCCTTCACGTAGCACCTGTAGGTTCCAATAGCTGTAACACAATATAGTGTGAAGTAACTGTGCTGAGATGGTGTAAGCAAATTATGGTTTTCCATTATTATTATAGCACCGAAGACACACACAAAAAGGTCGCCCAGAATATATACCATGTGTTACTGGTTCTAAGGTACCATACCACGTCTTTGTTACTAAATCACTATTGTTTTATTTTTAGACTGACGGGTGCATCTCATTAAAAGGCCTGGCATAATCTTTTACAGCCTGAACTGTGCACAGTAATATCTAATACTACATGTGATATGATATTCGATGTATGACATCCACTGCTTTTAGTAAGGTAATGAATGTGAGAATAATGACATAATATGCAAGTGAATATGGCGCCAGTGATCTAGCTAATGTTATCAACCATCCCTAGATAGGTTCTAAATATCTTTGGTTATATCATAGCAGCTGTGACTACACTGTGAGATGATATCTTTCTGTTTGGGACCTCTAATAGACCTAACCATGTACAATAATATATTAATTTTGTGCCACGTACGCACAGAAGTAAGATATAGTCCCGTCCACATGTACCGGCGATCTACTACACTACTGGCCATTAAAATTGCTACACCACGAAGATGACGTGCTACAGACGCGAAATTTAACCGAAAGGAAGAAGATGCTGTGATAAGCAAATGATTAGCTTTTCAGTGCATTCACACAAGGTTGGCGCCGGTGGCGACACCTACAACGTGCTGACACGAGGGAAGTTTCCAACCGATTTCTCATACACAAACAGCAGTTGCCCGTCGTTGCCTGGTGAAACGTTATTGTGATGCCTCGTGTAAGGAGGAGAAATGCGTACCATCACGTTTCCCACTTTGATAAAGGTCGGATTGTACCCTATCGCGATTGCTGTTTATCGTATCGCGACATTGCTGCTCGCTTTGGTCGAGATCCATTGACTGTTAGCAGAATACTGAATCGGTGGGTTCAGGAGGATAATACGGAACGCCGTGCTGGATCCCAACGGCCTCGTATCACTAGCAGTCGAGATGACAGACATATTATCCGCATGGCTGTAACGGATCGTGCAGCCACGTCTCGATCCCTGAGTCAACAGATGAGGACGTTTCCAAGACAACAACCATCTGCACCAACAGTTCGACGACGTTTGCAGCAGCATGGACTATCAGCTCGGAGACCATGGCTGCGCTTACCCTTGGCGCTGCATCACAGACAGGAGCGCCTGCGATGGTGTAATCAACGACGAACCAGGGTGCACGAATGGCAAAACGTCATTTTTTCGGATGAATCCAGGTTCTGTTTGCAGCATCATGATGGTCGCATCCGTGTTTGGCGACATCGCGGTGAACGCACATTGGAAGCGTGTATTCGTCATCGCCATACTGGCGTATCACCCGGCGTGATGGTGTGGGGTGCTATTGGTTACACGTCACGGTCACCTCTTGTTCGCATTGACGGCACTTTGAACAGTGGATGTTACATTTCAGATGTGTTACGACCCGTGGCACTGCCCTTCATTCGATCCCTGCGAAACCCTACATTTCAGCTGGATAATGCACGGTCGCATGTTGCAGGTCCTGTACGGGCCTTTCTGGATACAGAAAATGTTCGACTGGTGCCCTGGCCAGGACATTCTCCAGATCTCTCACAAATTGAAAACGTCTGGTCAATGGTGGCCGAGCAACTGGCTCGTCACAATACGCCAGTCACTACTCTTGATGAACTGTGATATCGTGTTGAAGGTGCATGGGCAGCTGTACCTGTACACGCCACCCAAGCTCTGTTAGACTTTATGCCCAGACTTATCAAGGCCGTTATTACGGCCAGAGGTGGTGGTTCTGGCTACTGATTTCTCATGATCTGTGCACCCAAATTGCGTGAAAATTTAATCACATGTGAGTTCTAGTATAATATATTTGTCCAATGAATACCCGTTTATCATCTGCATTTCTTCTTGGTGTAGCAATTTTAATGGTCAGTAGTGTATAATGAAAATGAAACTGAAAGCTTAAGATACATAAGTAACTTGGGTTGTAAAGTATACTTATATGTGAGAGCTTGTAGTAGTTGATGCATAAACTGTGTCACTATTTCTGAACGTGTTACAGGTGCTTGCAAATGACCAAAGGTTGAAATCGGCCAATCGCATAGATAATAAAAAAGTAATACAGCCTACCTGGACCTTGTTTTCATTCTCAAAACGGAAGGTCTAAATTACGAGAAGTGAAGGTTTGTGTATTTTACAAGAAAAGGAGAGCTCTGTAGGCGGGGTCTGGTGTTAGATGAATCGGTGTGGTGCGGCCGATCCGTTGCGGTGAGCTACTCGGCCTGGGGGATCCGGCCGTGCTTTCCGGAAACGCGGCTGCCCCCTCGTCTCCAGGCAGTCGTTTCGCTCCAGGCCGGCAGCGGGGAGGGCCGCTTTCCGGGGGAGAGGCACTGCCCTCCGTTGTCTGGAAAGCAATCTCTGTAAACTACTGAAACACTTTCCTGATACTCAGTGGTAGGAAGACATTCATTCTCCCGAGAGAACGAACCTACAAAACAGGAGCAACCATTATTCAGTAAGGATCTACATCAACACCGATACCCCACAATCCACTGTACCAGTACTAATAATTTCCTTTCGTGTTCCACACGCAAACAGAACGAGGAAAAACGATTGTTTCTATGCCTCCGTATGAGCCCTAATTTCTCCTGTCTTACCTTCGTGGTCCGTACGCGCAATGTACGTTGGGGGTAGTAGAATCGTTCTGCAGTCAGCTTCAAACGCTGGTTCTCTAAATTTTCTCAGTTGTCTTCCTTGAAAAGAATATTGCCTTCCGACAATGGATTCCCTTTAGAGTTCTCGCAGCATCTCCGTAACAAATCTAGTAGCCCGCCTCTGAATTGCATCGACGTCTCCCTTCAATTCGACGTAATACGCATCCCAAATACTCGAGCAGTACTCAAGAATAGGTCTCACTAGTGTCCTATATGCCTTCTCCTTTCCAGATGAACCACACTTTCTATAATTCTCGCAATAAACCGATGTCGACCATTCGCCTTCCCTACCACAGTTCTCACATGCTCGTTCCACCTCATATCGCTTTGTAACGTTACGTTCAGTTATTTAAACGATGTGACTGTGTCACGCAGGACATTACTAATGCTTTATCCGAACATTACGTGTTTGTTTTTTCCACTCATCCACATTAACTTAATTTTTTCTACATTTACAGCTAGTTGCCATTCATCACACCAACTAATGCCTCCTGTCGGGTAGACCGTTCGCCTGGTGCAAGTCTTACGAGTTGACGCCACTTTGGCGACTTGGATGTCGATGGGGATGAAATGATGATGATAAGGAGAACACAACACCCTGTCCCTGAGCAGAAAAAATCTCCGACCCAGCTGGGAATCGAACCCGGGCCGTTAGGTATGACATTCCGTCGCGCTGACCACTTTTTTTTCTTTTTTTTCCATTTTGTTCGCTTTAGTTCGTTGCATCTGCTCGGGGCGGACGTCGTAAGACGTCCAGTGAAGTTCTTTGTTGATCTGTTAACTCAGTTTTTTTTATTACAGAGGGCACATTACCCTCTGACCGAACACGCTGAGCTACCGTGCCGGCACCACTCAGCTACCAGGGGCAGACTTGCTTACATCAAATTGTATTCTCCTACAGTCAAATGTTCAAATGTGTGTGAAATCTTATGAGACTTAACTGCTAAGGTCATCACTCCCTAAGCTTACACACTACTTAACCTAAATTATCATAAGGACAAACACACACACTCATGCCCGAGGGAGGACTCGAACATCCGCTGGGACCAGCCGCACTGTCCTTGACTGCAGCGCCCTAGACCGCTCGGCTAATCCCGCGCGGCAGTGCGGAGCTCTAGTTAAAGAGTTACTCATGCATGATTGTAACTATCACAGGTCTATTTAAACGCACAATGAGCACAAGCTGAATTGCAGTAAAAATCACATATTATGAATAACTTTTCTGTGGCAGAGTTCTCTGCACAGAAAGGGCTCGGTGTTAAGCAGTCGGAGGAAGATTTTACAACACCCACAGTCACGCAACTTCGGTACCTTACGGTACACCAAAGCACCATCAACAAAGAGTCGCAGCTTGCAGCCCACCCTGTCCGTCAAATCATTTGCATAAAAGGATAGTGTGCATATTGTCTCCTGTTTGTGACGTTGGCAATTTCATTATCATCACTATAGTCCTATGTGAATAAGAAAAACGCTCTTGGCATCTGCATTACATCCGTAAGTCCCTTATCCGTGTCTGCTAATCATTTATCCGAATACGGAGATATATAAATATTGCGAAGCACTTTAACGCCTCCATTTTCTCCTGCTGAAGTCTGATAACGTAATTTAAATTTCATAAATAATAACACAGAGGCCAATTATGTACTCATTTGAATGCAATATAATCTGTCATATTCTTGATACACTTCTTAAGTGGGGATGTTGAGAACCTACGCGTGTACATATAAGCTCCTGTAACTGTCACTGTCTGAAAGATAATTGAACCAAATTTTGTACATGTTGTCATTATATTATAGGCTATAATCTGGGATATTTCAATCCTTCTTTTTCAAATAATTTTATCTTGGTGTTGTTGGACACTATTAGAGCCGGCCGCTGTGGCAAAGCGGTTCTAGGCGCCTAAGTCTGGAACCGCGCGACCGCTACGGTCACAGGTTCGAATCATGCCTCGGGTATGGATGTGTGTGATGTCCTTAGGTTAGTTAGGTTTAAGTAGTTCTACGTTCTAGGGGACCGATGACCTCAGATGTTAAGTCCCATAGTACTCAGAGCCATTTGAACCATTTGACACTTTTAGAACACATTTCATTAAATGAGGAACGTTATTTCAATTATTACTTTGCTTATCGCTTTGAAAATGCGGTAGGTTATTCTTAGTAATTAAACTAATGTGTGAACCAGTTTCTCAATATCAGTCTTGGCATTCTTGCACAATTTTTAAATTTACGTGTATGATACTTAGCAATTTTTATTTCACAAAAATTTAAATAAATTTTATAGTAATGCACTTTAAAAAATTTTTACCACAGGAAATTGTATTATAGTATGTACAAATGTAGAAACTTGATCTTTTTACCTGCAATGGTTCAGCAGAAAAAGCGCCTTATACACTGAAAAATGAAAATTGCGAGAAATGCAAAATAAGATTTTCTTAGCATTTATGCCAAAAAAGTACCTTAATGTTGACCATAACCATACACGTGATTGTTTTGGTCTTCATAAAGCTCTTTTCTTCCAGTCCGATCCTTGTGGCGCGCCATTTTGGCAGTATCCTTCACTGAAATTTCAGAAATAACAATAAGCACATAATGAATCTTCTTCAGTAGGTTTTCAGTGAAATAACCTGTATCAAATCCTGGTCCCATACGGGTCCTGATTATTGCAGTATTACCGTCATTGAACACCAGACAAGAATCATATGAGGATACTTTATCTATAGAAGATGATCAAAATGTCTTTTGGCGTCTCTTCTAAATGAGGTTATTAAAGCTTTCATTCGGGTTTGTGTTCCACCATACGTACATTTCTGTAATATATCTTAATTAATCGCATCGAAAATGGGCTCAAAGCCTTTTACACTCTATAGATATCTTCTCTGATGGAAAAAAGTAATAAATTATCGCAAACAAGGACAAAATCGTGTGGAAAAAGAGGTGTGGCACTGCACACTCGTTGAGAAAAGATGGGTTTTACAGCATATGTAGCACAAATAAAACTCTGAAAATTGAGGACAATATTTTTATCATGCTGCAGAACAACGTGGTGGCAAAAAAGTTTCAACATTTTTGACCAATTTTACATACATCACCCTTAAGTAACAAGTTTCTATCGTTACTACGGAATATTTTGATAACACTGGGAAGTCATATGAACTCTTGTTAAATGTTGTTGTCATATCTTGCATAATACGAGACGTTAATCATGTAGTTCTTGTATAACAACTCGGTCCGCCTCCTTTTTTCTCGCCTTATGTGTTATCCAATCCCAAAGAAAGCAGGTGTTGACAGATGTGAAAATTACCGAACAATCAGTTCAATAAGCCACAGCTGCAAAATACTAATACGAATTCTTTACAGACGAATGGAAAAACTGGTAGAAGCCGACCTCGGGGAAGATCAGTTTGGATTCCGTAGAAATACTGGAACACGTGAGGCAATACTGACCTTACGACTTATCTTAGAAGAAAGATTGAGGAAAGGCAAACCTACGTTTCTAGCATTTGTAGACTTAGAGAAAGCTTTTGACAATGTTGACTGGAATACTCTCTTTCAAATTCTAAAGGTGGCAGGGGTAAAATACAGGGAGCGAAAGGCTATTTACAATTTGTACAGAAACCAGATGGCAGTTATAAGAGTCGAGGGACATGAAAGGGAAGCAGTGGTTAAGAAGGGAGTAAGACAGGGTTGTAGCCTCTCCCCGATGTTATTCAATCTGTATATTGAGCAAGCAGTAAAGGAAACAAAAGAAAAATTCGGAGTAGGTATTAAAATCAATGGAGAAGAAATAAAAACTTTGAGGTTCGCCGATGACATTGTAATTCTGTCGGAGACAGCAAAGGACTTGGAAGAGCAGTTGAACGGAATGGATGGTGTCTTGAAGGGAGGATATAAGATGAACATCAACAAAAGCAAAACGAGGATAATGGAATGTAGTCGAATTAAGTCGGGTGATGTTGAGGGTATTAGATTAGGAAATGAGACACTTAAAATAGTAAAGGAGTTTTGCTATTTGGGGAGCAAAATAACTGATGATGGTCGAAGTAGAGAGGATATAAAATGTAGACTGGCAATGGCAAGAAAAGCGTTTCTGAAGAAGAGAAATTTGTTAACATCGAGTATAGATTTAAGTGTCAGGAAGTCATTTCTGAAAGTATTTGTATGGAGTGTAGCCTTGTATGGAAGTGAAACATGGACGGTAAATAGTTTGGACAAGAAGAGAATAGACGCTTTCGAAATGTGGTGTTACAGAAGAATGCTGAAGATTAGATGGGTAGATCACATAACTAATGAGGAAGTATTGAATAGGATTGGGGAGAAGAGAAGTTTGTGGCACAACTTGACCAGAAGAAGGGATCGGTTGGTAGGACATGTTCTGAGGCATCAAGGGATCACCAATTTAGTATTGAAGGGCAGCGTGGAGGGTAAAAATCGTAGGGGGAGACCAAGAGATGAATACACTAAGCAGATTCAGAAGGATGTAGGTTGCAGTAGGTACTGGGAGATGAAGAAGCTTGCACAGGATAGAGTAGCATGGAGAGCTGCATCAAACCAGTCTCAGGACTGAAGACCACAACAACAACAACAACAACAGTGGTAGAGGGTGGCTGGGTGCTGTTATAACTGAGGGTTGGCGTGTCTACGAGCCAGGTATTCAGCTAGTCGGGTGTGGGAATCCGCCTTGGCTGGCCCACATGCCGTCATCGTCAATCCACAGAGTGTGTTCGATCTAGGGCGCTAGGCCCCCCGGAATCAAGGAAGCGACGAGCTAACTCACTCGGCTGTCGGGGAGGGTACATTTAAAAAAATATTCATTAATTTAACCATAATGTTAAATGACAACGTTTTCGTAGTTAAAGAAATTCATATATCGCACTAACATAATATGCAGTTTTGAGCGTTGGGACAACTATATTCCATATAGGAGTAGTGCAGGGCCAGCCACGGCGTGCCAAACTTCACGGAGACGCCGGGCGCGCCAGGGCCCCGCTTGTCACTCGAGTTTGCTCGGTCCTTCTCGGAAATACCTGGAATAGCGCAACATTTCATTTAGCAATGCGGTGCGGCATTTTTCAGTCGGCACAACGCTCTGAGTTCAGCAGAATGGTGTTGTCAACGCTGTATACCATTTGCTATTTATTCGCGGTAGGACGAACATTAAAAGGTACAGTGCCTGTTTCGTAAAATAGGCAATCTAGCGATCTATCGTCACAATCCTTTAAAATAAATGAGAATGACAGAAGAGAAGAACGAGAATTCTCAATTCGCGTTACAGTACCATGTAACTCCTCCCGAACAGGCCTTGAAGGTCCAACGGTTCCGTCCGGCCGCCGTGTCATCCTCAGCCCACAGGCGTCACTGGATGCGGATATGGAGGGGCATGTGGTCAGCACACCGCTCTCCCGGCCGTATGGCAGTTTCCGAGACCGGAGCTGCTACTTTTTAATCAAGTAGCTCCTCCGTGAGCGATCCCTGACAAATCTCTAACATCTGCTGAGCAAGATGTATGAGACAGGCGAAATACCCTCCGACATCAACAAGAATATAATAATTACCGAACTATCAGTTTAATAAGTCACGGCTGCAAAATACTAACGCGAATTCTATACAAAGGAATGGAAAACCTGGTAGAAGCCGACCTCGGGGAAGATCATAATCCATAGAAATATTGGAACACGTGAGGCAATACTGACCCTACGACTTATCGTAGAAAATAGATTAAGGAAAGGTAAACCTACGTTTCTAGCATTTGTAGACTTAGAGAAAGCTCTTGACAATGTTGACTGGAATACTCTCTTTCAAATTCTGAAGGTGGCAGGGGTAAAATACAGGGAGCGAAAGGCTATTTACAATTTGTACAGAAACCACATGGCAGTTATTAGAGTCGAAGAGCATGAAAGGAAAGCAGTGGTTTGGAAGAGAGTCAGACAGGGTTGTAGCCTATCCCCAATGTTATTCAATCTGTATATTGAGCAAGCAGTAAGGAAACGAAAGAAAAATTCGGAGTAGGTATTAAAATCCATGGGGAAGAAATAAAAACTTTGAGGTTCGCCGATGGCATTGTAATTCTGTCAGAGACAGCAAAGGACTTGAAGAGCAGTTGAACGGAATGGATGGTGTCTTGAAAGGAGCATATAAGATGAACATCAACAAAAGCAAAACGAGGATAATGGAATCTAGTCGAATTAAGTCGGGTGATGCTGAGGGAATTAGAGTAAGTAACGAGACAAAGTAGTAGATGAGTTTTGCTATTTGGGTAGCAAAATAACTGATGATCGTCGAAGCAGAGAGAATATAAAATGCAGACTGGCAATGACGAGGAAAGCGTTTCTGAAGAAGAGAAATTTGTTAGCATCGAGTACAGATTTAAATGTCAGGAAGTCGTTTCTGAAAGTATTTGTATGGAGTGTAGCCATGTATAGAAGTGCAACATGGATGATAAATAGTTTGGGAGAGAAGAGAATAGAAGCTTTCGAACTGTGGTGCTACAGAAGAATGCTGAAGATTAGATGGGTAGATCACATAACTAATGAGGAGGTATTGAATAGAATTGGGGAGAAGAGAAATTTGTGGCACAACTTGACTAGAAGAAGGGATCGGTTGGTAGGACATGTTCTGAGACATCAAGGGATCACCAATTTAGTATTGGAGGGTAAAAATCGAAGAGGGAGACCAAGAGATGGATACACTAAGCAGATTCAGAAGAATGTAGGTCGCAGTAACATCTGGGAGATGAAGAAGCTTGCACAGGATAGAGTAGCTTGGAGAGCTGCATCAAACCAGTCTCACGACTGAAGACCACAACAACAACAACATCCTTTTAGAGGTCGTGCTGAAAAATAATGCTTCCGAATTTTGTAAGTGAAAGCCCTTAAAGCTTTTTGGATAAAGAAAACGTTATTAACATTCTGCATCTTTATCATTAATGTGTACATATTTACAAATATCTGCCGCTAGAGGGCTATGTATTGTAGCTTGTAACATGAGGATATCTAATGTAACTATGTCGGCGTGCTGTAATAGAGTCTAGAATTCAAAGGTTTCGTCCACACACGAAGTACCCTCTACTTCAGCATAACAATGACAGACGATACACGAGCATGGTCGATTGGGAGATCATTCCAAATTCTGGCAGGCAGCGAAAAACTTTCCGAGGGGCCGATCGTAGGGCCTCCCCGGTTCGTTTTACGAAAAGGTTTCGGGCATTATCTGTGGCTGACGAAGTCTCTGAGCGGAATGCAGTCGTCCACCCTGTTCCAGGCCTGGACATTCACAGAGGGTGGGTTTGCTGGTAGTTGGGAGCTCCAACGTTAGGCGAGTAATGGGTCCCCTTAGGAACATGGCTGCCAAGGAGGGGAAGGAAACCAGTGTGCACTCCGTGTGTATACCGGTGGGAGTTATTCCTGATGTGGAAAGGATGCTTCCGAATGCCACGAAGAGTACTGAGTGCAGCCAACTGCAGGTGGTGGCTCATGTCGGTACCAATGACGTGTGTCGCTTTGGATCGGAGGAGATACTCTCTGGTTTTGGGTGGGTAGCGGAAATGGTAAAGGCTGCCAGTCTTGCTTGCGAGATTAAGACGGAGCACACCATCTGCAGCATCGTCGATAGAACCAACTGTGGTCCTTCGGTGCAGGGCCGACTGGGGGATCTGAATCAGAGACTCAGTAGGCCGCAGATTCCTTGACTTGCGCCATCGGATGCTCAGTTTCCGGGTTCCGCTTAACAGGTCAGGAGTCCACACACAGGAAGCAGCTACTCGGGTAGCGGGGGGCTGTGTGGAAGGGACTGGGAGGTTTTTTTAGGTAAGAGGGTCTCAGGAAACCACAGAAAGCTTTTCCTTCTAAAAGGGGACAGGTAAAACACAGTAAGTTAGTTGTAGAAACGATCGGTATTGTAGTGGTAAATTGTCGTAGTTGTGTTGGGAAAGAGCCAGAGCTCCAAGCCCAATAGAAAGCACTGAAGCTCAAATAGTTATAGACACAGAAAGCTGGCTAAAGCCGGAAATAAGTTCAGCCGAGTTTTTTTCAAACGATCTAACAGTGTTCAGAAAGGACAGATTAAATGAAGTTGGTAGTGGAGTATTTATTGCTGTCAGAAGTAGTTTGCCTTGTAGTGAAATTGAAGTAGATAGTTCCTGCGAAATAGTATGGGTAGAGGTTATACTTGACAATCGGGCTAAACTATTAATTGGATCTTTTTACCGACCCCCCAGACTCAGAAGATATACTTGCTGAACAGTTCAAAGAAAACTTGAGTCTCATTTCAAATAGATACCCCACTCATACAGTTAAAGTCGGTGGTGACTTCAATTTACCCTCGATATGCTGGAAAAAGTATACGTTTAAAGCCGGCAGCAGGCATAAAACGTCATCCAAAATTTACTGAGTGCTTTCTCAGAAAACTATTTTGAACAATTAGTTCATGAGCCCACTCGAAGCGTAAATGAGTGCGAAAGCATTCTTGACCTTTTAGCAACAAATAATACTGGACAAATAGTGAGTGTCGTGACGAATACAGGGATTATGGACCACAACGCGGTTGCTGCTAGGCTGGATACCGTAACACCTACAACCATCAAAAAGAAACGCAAAGCATATCTATTTAAAAAAAGCTGATAAAAATGCTCTAAGCGCCGTTTTAAGAGGCAGCCTTCACTCCTTCCGATCTGATCATGTAAGCGTAGAAAAGTTGTGGAATGATTTCAGAGATAGTAGCGACAGCAATTGAGAGATATATAGCACATAAATTAATAAGTGATGGTACTGATCCCTCATGGTACACAAAACGGGTCATATAGCTGTTGCAGAAGCAGCGAAAAAAGCATGCCAAATTTAAAAGAACGCAAAAATTCACCAAGACCGGCAAGGTTTTACAGTAGTTCGAAATGTAGCGCGTACTTCAATGCGAGATGCTTTTAATAATTTCCATAACGAAACTCTGTCTCGAAATCTGGCAGAAAACCCAAAGAGATTCTGGTCATACATAAAGCACACCAGTGGCAAGACGCAATCAATACCTTCACAGAGCGATAACAACGGTGAGATCACTGATGACAGTGCCACTAAAGCAGAGTTATTAAACGCGGTTTTCCGAAACTCCTTCACCAAAGAAGACGCAGTAAATATTCCTGAATTCCAATTAAGAATAACTGCCAAGATGAGAAACATACAAGTATATATCCTCGGCCGGCCGCTGTGGCCGAGCGGTTCTAGGCGCTTCAGTCCGGAACCGCGCTTCTGCTGCGGTCGCAGGTTCGAATCCTGCCTCGGGCATGGGTGTGTGTGATGTCCTTAGGTTAATAAGGTTTAAGTAGTTCTTAGTCTAGGGGACTGATGACCTCAGATGTTAAGTCCCATAGTGCTTAGAGCCATTTGAACCATTTGAAGATATCCTCGGAGTCGCAAAGCACCTTAAACCACTTAATAATGGCAAGGCTTCTGGTCCAGTCAGGTTCCTCTCAGAGTAAGCTGATACAATTGCTCCATATTTAGCAATCATATACAACCGCTCGCTCACAGAAAGATCCGTACCTAAAGACTGGAAAAATGCTCAGGTCACACCAATACCCAAAAAGGGAAGTAGGAGTAATCCGTTGAATTACAGGCCCATATCACTAACGTCGATTTTCAGTAAGATTTGGAACATATACTGTGTTCAAACATTAGGAAGTACCTCGAAGAAAACGATCTATCGACACATAGTCAGCACGGATTCAGAAAATATCGTTCTTGCGAAACACAACTAGCTCTTTATACTCGTGAAGTAATGAGTGCTATTGACAGGAGATGTCAAATTGATCTCATTTTTTTAGATTTCCAGAAGGCTTTCGACACCGTTCCTCACAAGCGTCTTGTAACCAAACAGCGTGCCTGTGAAATATCGCCTCAGTTGTGCGACTGAATTCGTGATTTCCTGTCAGGAAGGTCATAGTTCGTGGTAATAGACGGAAAGTCATCGAGTAAAGCAGAAGTAATATCCGGCGTTCCCCATGGAAGTGTTATAGGCCCTCTATTGTTCCTGATCTACATTAATGATATAGGAGATAATATTAGTAGCAGTCTTCTGTTTGCAGATGAGACTGTCATTTACCGTCTTGTAAAGTCATCAGATGATCAAAACGAATTGCAAAATGATTTAGATAAGATATCTGTAGGGTGCGAAAAGTGGAAATTGACCCTGAATAAAGAAAAGTGTGAAGTTATTCACATTAGTATTAAAAGAAATCCACTAAATTTCGATTACGCGATAAGTCACACAAATCTAAAGACTGTAAATGCAACTAAATGCTTTGGGATTACAATTACAAATTACCTAAATTGGAACGATCACATAGATAATGTTGTGGGTAGAGCAAACCAATGACTGCTATTCATTGCCAGAACACTTAGAAGGTGCAACAGTTCTACTAAACACACTGCTCACACCACGCTTGTCCGCCCTATTCTGGAGTATTGTTGTGTGGTATGGGATACGCATCAGATGAGACTGACGGATGACATCGAAAAAGTACAAAGAAGGGCAGCTCGTTTTGTATTATCGCGGAATAGTGGAGATAGTGCCACAGACATGATACGTGAAATGGAGTGGCAGTTTTAAACAAAGACGTGTTTCGTTGCGACGGGATCTTCTCATGAAATTTCAATCACCAGTTTTCTCCTCCGATTGCGAAAACATTCTGTTGGCACGCACCTACATATGGAGAAATGATCATCACGATAAAATAAGAGAAATAAGGGCTTGCACAGAAAAATTTTAGTGCTCGTTTGTCCCGCTCGCCGTGGAACGGTAGAGAGGCAGTTCGAAGGTGGTTCATTGAACCCTCTGTCAGGCATTTTATTGTAAATAGTAGAGTAATCATGTAGATGTAGATGTAGATGAAGCGCTATGACATCTGCAACAATCCAGCGCCTTGCATTCACTGTCGTCGGCCGTCCTCTATACAATACCGACTTGGCCCTATTCATTTTCTTTCGTTTCCGAAACTTAAAGGACACGTTCGAAGACTTTTTTTTGATAGTGATGAAGCGGTGCTAGCAGAGGTGAGGCAGTGGCTCGGTTAACGAGGTCAAACATCCTACAGTGACGGTATCAACAAACTGATCACTCGTTGGGAGAAATGTGTTCCTCGCCAGGGTGACTACTTTATTTATTTAAGACGACATGATTGGGACTATCAGACCTTCTCTTACACGAACCAAAGTTTCACACATACAGTACCTTTTTTACATTATAGTTACCTAAGAAATAACAAATTTAATATCACAAATAGTATTAAAATGATTTTAGTGTTTATAGCGACAACGCGAGTAAACAATACTGTCCATGAGCTAATAAAATTAATACTGGAAGTTCTTCTGCTACTGCTACTGCTAGCGGCAGCGGCAGCATTTAAAGGTGTAGAAAACAGATGTTTTCCGATATAGCGAATTCTGGGGAAGGGAAATTTAAGAGACTTCACCAGCTAAAAGAACTGGGAAGTGAGGAACAACTGGTTGGAAAGAAAGATTTACAAGGGTAACGTGTTTGTACATGAACAATGGTAGTCATTATTATCGCCTTAGCTGGTATGTCGTTAACGATCTTCTGAGGCTGTAGATATTCGGCTCTTTAATATGTTGCGGGAGTTTATTACAGAGTCGAGTTCCTGCAAGTGAGGACTTCGAGGAAGTGGTTAAACGATTGAGTGGGGCAGAAAGGATTTTGCTCTGATGGGAACTGGCGTTTCTGCCATGTTGTTCAGTTAAGAGCGTTAAGTTCGGGAAGAGATATAAGGGACAGTGTCGTTCGTAAGAGAGTAGCGACGACAGGGGGTATGGAAATCTCTGCGCTGGTGTGCACGCAGCCAGGTCAGCTGTGCGTACGGTGGTGAAATATGATCAAACAATCGACCATCGCAGATACGGCGATCACAGGCATTCATAATGAGTTCCGGGCGCCGTCAGCTGCACTAAGAAAGACCTTGTTAGATATCATTACTGTAATCGATAACTGGAAGGAAAAATGTTTGTATAAGTTTCTTTTTCAGATCAAAATGGTAGAGCTTTTTATGACTATGTTGAGAAGTAAGTATGTAGGCATGAAGAATAGTATATAGAATGTTAATAGCGTTTATTTTACTTAAAAAGCTTCAATAGTTTCCATATTATAAATTCGAAGTCATTAAATACTTGTTTTGCAAATCAAACTGCCTTTTCCTGCTGCTAGTTGTTTTATTAATCCCATACACGTTTCACCTTCTCCTTATCTAAAGCATCATCAGTGGGATCTATAATGATACAGTTTTGTTAGCTATAGCTTATCAAACAGTTCACTTCGCGATTTATGTAAAAATTTAATTACTTACCATTTGCTGATCTGCGTTTCCTCACATCTGGTCTGGAGGTCGCATTACCACTTTTATCACTGTTCTATATTCACATCTTTGTGTTTTCGCCATACACACGCTGTTCAGCATGTTTCTCACTCTTTTTTGTGGTGGACTATCGTTCTTCTGTCACTTGATACAACTATTTCTTCGTACACTTCTTTTCACAGCGTAAATATTGCGACTCCATTACGTGTTTTATCGTCTTTGGTATGTTTTGTTTTGTGTCTGGGGGGGGGGGGGGCGGTTATACTAGGTGTTAGCGAGTGGCTGAAAACTTTGGTGACATCTGTTTTGACTTTTCGTTTCAGTATTCTGGGGAGGGGTCACGTATGAGTGAGTGTAAAGATGTTGGGTTCTATTGTTATTGCATTGAACAGTATTATTATATTTATCCTTTTTGCGAACATTATTCTATTATTTTATCTATTAGTGTAAATAATGAATTGCTTGGCATGTGTACTTGGTCATTCAAGAGGATTTTCCCCTCTGCTTTGGTTTTATATATGTGGTAATTTTCTTGCATAGTCAGAAGGTGCTTTTTATTGTTGATTCTAATTAGTCTCTTGTCATCTTCTATAGTGGTTGGTTTGTGGTCGTTTTCTCTTTTGTGTTCTGCAATTTGGAGTGGTTTGTCCCATATTTCCATGCTCTCATGTGATCCTTGTATCTGACATCAAATGTTCTCCCTGTTTGCCCCATGTATGTGCCTTCACAAGTGTTACACTCTAACTGGTATATACCTGCTTTCTGGTATATGTCTCCGTTTTGTGTCAGTTTTGGGGTGTATTTTTGTATAGAATTGTCTGTTGTGCATGCTATGTTTATTCCCTGTCTTTTGAAAATGTTGGTGATGTTATGGGTGAGTTTGTGATTGTATGTCATTGTGTACCATTTTGTGTTTTCTTTCATCTTTTTCTGATTATCCTGTGTACTTGTTATGTGACTGCATGTTTGTGTTTGGTCCTGTTGTGTTGTTATCTGTGGTTTGGAGCTTTCTGCTTTTATTTGACTTTTAATTTTGTCATTACTTTTCAGCAACAAACGTACATTACAAGTTTTCCACATGGCCGCCGTTCAAGTAAAGGTAGGCTTCAGCACGTCTCTCCATCGATGCCCGTACATGTTTAAGAATCGTAGGAGTGTTCTGAATGTATTAACAACCATTCGCAACGCATTCCAGGAGTTCATCGACACTATCGACAGAGCCGAAATACACCGAAGCTATTAAATATCCCCACCCAAAAAAATCAAAAGAGTTCAAGTCGGGAGGACCTGGGAGGAGATGGTACTCGCGAACCAAGACCAATACACTTACTATCGAAAATTCGTGCTACCTTGTGCATTCCTGACCAGCCACATGAAAGTGTGGTGGTGCATCATCATGCACGTACCACTTTCGCATCGTTTCTCAATAACGAGCATCACCCATATCAGATTCGGCAACAGCGTGCCAAACTTCACGCGTACCGAGTGTGCCGGCTGCGTGTGGGCCACGACTCGTCCTGTTTCGGCTTTGCTCCGTCGTTCTCGGAAGTACCCGCTACAGTGCTACATTTCATTTAAGGATACAAGTACTTTTCCGGCTGAATATTATGTAAAAATCAACACCTCTTTCTTTCAGGCACTGTTTATAATGTATATGTTTTTTTGTTGATATCATGTAATGCAGCACACTTTCTAAACAAATTAGAAGTATTTTGAATATTTTTTAACCTGATTAGGTTTGATAAGAAAAATTGCAAAGAAATTGATGCAATTTTTTTCCCAAAATACTTCCTCAAATTGAGGTACCATTTAATCCATTGTTATACATTTGAAGGGGACAAAATTTTTACCAGATATGAATGACATGATCGCTGAGGTACTAGACCTATTTAATTCCACCTATTATGTATATTACAAGAACAAATAAATATCACATCTTATATTTTACATTTTATAATTTTTTGCCTAATAAAAACCTTATTTTTTCTATAATATACACTCCTGGAAATGGAAAAAAGAACACATTGACACCGGTGTGTCAGACCCACCATACTTGCTCCGGACAATGCGAGAGGGCTGTACAAGCAATGATCACACGCACGGCACAGCGGACACACCAGGAACCGCGGTGTTGGCCGTCGAATGGCGCTAGCTGCGCAGCATTTGTGCACCGCCGCCGTCAGTGTCAGGCAGTTTGCCGTGGCATACGGAGCTCCATCGCAGTCTTTAACACTGGTAGCATGCCGCGACAGCGTGGACCTGAACCGTATGTGCAGTTGACGGACTTTGAGCGAGGGCGTATAGTGGGCATGCGGGAGGCCGGGTGGAGGTACCGCCGAATTGCTCAACACGTGGGGCGTGAGGTCTCCACAGTACATCGATGTTGTCGCCAGTGGTCGGCGGAAGTGCACGTGCCCGTCGACCTGGGACCGGACCGTAGCGACGCACGGATGCACGCCAAGACCGTAGGATCCTACGCAGTGCCGTAGGGGACCGCACCGCCACTTCCCAGCAAATTAGGGACACTGTTGCTCCTGGGGTATCGGCGAGGACCATGCGCAACCGTCTCCATGAAGCTGGGCTACGGTCCCGCACACCGTTAGGCCGTCTTCCGCTCACGCCCCAACATCGTGCAGCCCGTCTCCAGTGGTGTCGCGACAGGCGTGAATGGAGGGACGAATGGAGACGTGTCGTCTTCAGCGATGAGAGTCGCTTCTGCCTTGGTGCCAATGATGGTCGTATGCGTGTTTGGCGCCGTGCAGGTGAGCGCCACAATCAGGACTGCATACGACCGAGGCACACAGGGCCAACAGCCGGCATCATGGTGTGGGGAGCGATCTCCTACACTGGCCGTACACCACTGGTGATCGTCGAGGGGACACTGAATAGTGCACGGTACATCCAAACCGTCATCGAACCCATCGTTCTACCATTCCTAGACCGGCAAGGGAACTTGCTGTTCCAACAGGACAATGCACGTCCGCATGTATCCCGTGCTACCCAACGTGCTCTAGAAGGTGTAAGTCAACTACCCTGGCCAGCAAGATCTCCGGATCTGTCCCCCATTGAGCATGTTTGGGACTGGATGAAGCGTCGTCTCACGCGGTCTGCACGTCCAGCACGAACGCTGGTCCAACTGAGGCGCCAGGTGGAAATGGCATGGCAAGCCGTTCCACAGGACTACATCCAGCATCTCTACGATCGTCTCCATGGGAGAATAGCAGCCTGCATTGCTGCGGAAGGTGGATATACACTGTACTAGTGCCGACATTGTGCATGCTCTGTTGCCTGTGTCTATGTGCCTGTGGTTCTGTCAGTGTGATCATGTGATGTATCTGACCCCAGGAATGTGTCAATAAAGTTTCCCCTTCCTGGGACAATGAATTCACGGTGTTCTTATTTCAATTTCCAGGAGTGTAGTTGATTCTGCAATGAAGCTTAGGTCTGCTACGTAAGTATGGACTATTGCAAGTTACAGAAAAAACTTAGAGCAATGCTTTATAAACTTTAGGAAATATTTGTACCTGAATTCTGAAAAATACAACTTTCGGGAATTGCGAATGAAGATATGGGTTCAATTAAACTGTGCCTCAGAACATTCCTGAACCATAGTCTTCATCCTGCAGCATTTCTTCATCTTCAAGCTTCCTCTTGGCATTACTTTTAGCACTTCTTGCTTCTTTGGTAGCTTGAAGAGCGAATCTTTCATCTTCATGCACCCGTTGTCTGTCAAACGCAAGCAATTGATCTTCCATATTAGAGCCGCATTTTATGCCTGAAATTTTCAGAACTTCCAACCTTCCTATCACTCTATCACTGAAACATATCACTGCATCTAGCACACCAACTTTTAATGTATTTAATCCTTTAAAAACATTCTTGGGTAATCTTTCTCATATGCAATGATTTAAACTGTCATTTGTATTCTGAGTGCCCGAAGGAAGACGTTTACTAAGCAGAACAGGGTCACTCAGGTGTCTAAAAATTGGTTTTACTTCATTCATTACAGGATCAGGAAGGGAATGCTTTTGATGGTATATTTGACCACTTTCTTTTGTTTTTTGATAACCACACCAAGTATATTCTCCTTTAGGAAAAAAATGGTTCAAATGGCTCTGAGCAATATGGGACGCAACTGCTG
This sequence comes from Schistocerca cancellata, assembly GCF_023864275.1. Lineage (NCBI taxonomy): Eukaryota > Metazoa > Arthropoda > Insecta > Orthoptera > Acrididae > Schistocerca > Schistocerca cancellata. Next base: position 199,580,307 of record NC_064629.1, read on the forward strand.
AGGTCATTAGTCCCCTAGAACTTAGAACTAGTTAAACCTAACTAACCTAAGGACATCACAAACATCCATGCCCGAGGCAGGATTCGAACCTGCGACCGTAGCGGTCTTGCGGTTCCAGACTGCAGCGCCTTTAACCGCACGGCCATTTCGGCCGGCCCTCCTTTAGGACAAAGTCCGTGAACAGGGTGGTCATCTGTGGACAACGTATGAAAGAAAGTGGCCCATACAGCTTTTATCATTGCTGTAACATCATTCAGAGGTGAAGTTCGTCTAATGGCCAGTCCATAACAACTCTGAAGAAGGTCTATTTCAGTTTCTGTCAATCTGCCTCGGCCAGACAGAGATTTTCCATCAGATAGCAACTTTCCTTTCATTTCTCTTCGAAGCTTCCTCAGTCTAGCACCCATCCTCTTTTGCACATGTCCACAACACTCTAACGTTGTTAGCAAGGTATCACAATAAACAGTTGGTAGAGCATTTGCCCGCGAAAGGCAAAGGCCCCGAGTCCGAGGCTCGGTCCGGCACACAGTTTTAATCTACCAGGAAGTTTCATATCAGCGCACACTTCGCTTTAGAGCTCCATCACACTCCATACCTCCACTGTAACCATCATAATTCTTAGAACACTGATGTTCGCCGGCCGAAGTGGCCGTGCGGTTAAAGGCGCTGCAGTCTGGAACCGCAAGGCCGCTACGGTCGCAGGTTCGAATCCTGCCTCGGGCATGGATGTTTGTGATGTCCTTAGGTTAGTTAGGTTTAACTAGTTCTAAGTTCTAGGGGACTAATGACCTCAGCAGTTGAGTCCCATAGTGCTCAGAGCCACTGATGTTCAATATGTCCTTCCGTGTTACCATGGCAGGTGTGGCAGTACTTAGATAAGCACTCAAGTTCAACAACTTTTCCATTCTCCAGAGAAGTCGCAATTACAACACCATTCAAGCAACGATGACCTCGACGTTGCCATGTCCCATCAATTGCAACAGCAATGTGTCTGGTTCCACTAATATTTACAGTTTCTCCTACTGCATGTTTCATAGATGCTTTATACACAATCGTCAAGGCACCTAAAAGCATTTTTATGTACTTGTTGAACCTACTGGGAGGAGAAGGAAGGTCCATCAAACCACAAAACGTTTGAGCAGCCTTTTTTCCTTCTCCTATTGCACGCACTGCATACACTAACTTCAAATTCACATCATATGGATTACGCACAATGTTCGAAGTCATTTTCGAGGTAAATTTATTGCAGGATGTACACAGAACAACTGATTTTGACGCTAAACCCTTCCTGCTACTTTGTTGTTCAGTTATTTCCAGACAACCTACACCATCACATTGTTTACATTTCGCCAGCCGGGGTGGCCGAGCGGTTCTAGGCGCTACAGTCTGGAACCGCGCGACCGCTACGATCGCAGGTTCGAATCCTAACTCGGGCATGTATGTGTGTGATGTCCTTAGGTTAGTTAGGTTTAAGTAGTTCTAGGTTCCAGGGGACTGATGACCTCAGAAGTTAAGTCCCATAGTGCTCAGAGCCATTTGAACCATTTTTGTTCACATTTCGTCACGTCCTTTATCAAAGAAGACAAGATGCCCACATCAACAACAACAAACCCACTACAAACAGCGTCATTGTTAACACAAAAATTTGAATCACCAGGAGGCGTGCCATGTGGGAGTTTCTTCCCTGAAGAACTGATACATAGGTTGCTTTCAACAGTGCGGCTTGCTTTGTTTGTGAACTGGTTACCACAGAATGTACTTTTATTTAATTTATTGATACGTGGCATAGTTCGTATTTATTGCACACTAAAGGATATGTACCTCCACAAATGTATGTAGCAGTTGGGCAACAAACATTTAGTAACACGTGAACAAACTGCTTCAGCGAAACAAAAGTAAATACTAGCAAAGATTATCATTTACAGACACTAGTAACCTGCACTGTTACCAACGTATACAATGTATCATACGTATAATCACTGGAAACAGAAAGTTCACAGTTCCTTTCGAAATAATACTGGTTTCTGTAGCAGAAATGAAGGGGGCGTGGCGGCATTCATGACTGTAACTTTAAAATATATAGGTCCTTTTTCATTTGAGGCCCTATAATATGTATATCGATGTAATCAGGAATTACTATAGAATTAAATAAAATCATTAAAAAATTTCGATTTTTCCACCATTGATAAGTACCCAGTATCCTAAAGTACTGCGGTGTGGCATTTTTAGGTTGGCACGACTCTCCTGATTTCAGTAAAATCAAAGCGTCGGCGCTGTTACCCAACACTATTTGTTCGTGGTAAGAACGACATTCATAGGTAAAGTTGCTGTTTGCACAAAAAGAGGCGGTCTAGCGATCGATCGTCACAAGTCTTTACAAATGAATGGGAATGATACAGGAGAGGGACGAGAATTCTCCATATTTGTTATGCAATCGCATAAGCGACAGCTACTGCAAATCTGTTATTAAACGACATTACAGTACCATGCAGAAAAAATTTAATGACTTAGTTGACAATGAAAGAGCAAAAAATTATAACGGTGGGGATTCAATGTTCCGTACACGAAGAAGCACTTTGTGCTAAATTTGCAGACACGCAGCACGTGAAGAAAGTGATGATATGAACTGTAAGATTTCTGAAGTCGCACGCATTATTGCGTTGTTAGTTGTAACAGCTTTCAATGAAACCAAACGAAGAGTACTGCAACTTTATCTCTTACTGTAAAGTACGCTGGTTAAGTCAAAGAGCATGACTGGAACGATTTTTCGATTTAAAACTCGCTATTGTTGAATTTATGACAGAAAAAGGAGAGCACGAACGAAAATTAGTACATCTAAAATGGATTGCAGACATTGCGTTATAAGTGAACTTGACTGCACAATCACCACAGTATACGACCTGCAAGTTGAGAAACAACTAGTTTCTGATTTGATGGGGATGCATTTAAAAATAAAACGGCATTGGAGAAGTGACACGCTCTGACAAAGGCAGTCCGGTTCCCTACGCTCACTGACGTCAAAGAAAAAGATAAGTGTGAAGAATTCATTGTGACCTTGAAGGAATTACGAGGACAGTTTCCTAAATGTTTTGAGTACACTGCCACTCTTACATCTGTTTTCGAGCTGTTTTTCAACACAGTTTGCATTTTCAGTTGAAAGCGCGACTGTGCATGTGCAGATATAACTGTTGGTCTACAAGGTAATTCTCATTTTAAAGGAATATACCTTTACTTTAAAACTATCCGGGACGTCTACATTGCTTTCCTCAGGTAGAGTTTCCACAGCTCCACAATGTGGTTGCAAAAGTGCTATAATATTATATCAAAATAAGTGTATGAAAAGCTTTTTTTCGATCATGAAACTAAGTCACGATTACATGGCAGTCTGAGAGCGAAAATCTGTGAAATTGCGTCTGCCTGCATGCTGACAGTTTGTACCAGATATAAGTTATATTATGGCTTCAGCGTGCCACAAATAATTAAATAATACTGTTTGCTTTGTTTGTTATATTTGGTGTTGAGAAGTGTTAACTATAAATCCAAGTTGTATGCTGTGCGACTGCAATGCCAGTTAAATGCGGGGCAATTGCGGTTTCCCCCTCTTCCCCCTCCGCGCGCTCGGACAGCGTGGTGGGGCTGTGGGGAAATGTACAGCGGTCGCGGGCGAGCGCTATGGCGTTCGAGCAAGGGCACGGCCCGAGGGCCGAATCCTTGTCCGTCCCTAATCTGAATAGTCTTTTATAAGATGTTCATGTACTCCGCCGTGATACACCGTATCGGGAAGACCATCGATTTCCGGACTTATTTTTACGAGGACTATTTGCCTGTTTAATTGTCTACTCGCCCCTCACGTTTGTACCTGTAACAAACACCCCATACAGAAGGCCGAAAACAATCAAATGAGGCCATCTTTTTTTATAGCTGGCGCATTGCACGTGTTTCACGAAAAACAGATCATATCATCATCTACCCTATCCCTAGAATGTCTGAAGTAGCTGACTGTGTTTTCTTAAACATCATAGACATTACTTTGGAACATTACTACTCTCATGAGTAATTCTGTTGGTTTTTACATAATTTATATTTAGTGGAACTTACATGCTCCAAAAGATTCGTAGAACGTAGAAAAGCTTGACATGCGATATAGCCAAACCATTATGAATTTTTTGTTGAAATTAATGTTTCCGATATTTCTTGTTTTTCAATTTCACGAGAATAAAGATATTTTGGTACATATGTGTTTTGCTGTTTTTTTTAGGTTCTTGGGGCACATGTCCCACGTCCTCAATTTTCAGTCGGCCAACTTAACTTTTTTTGGTAGTGATAGTGTGTTATTAATCATTACGAAAGAATGTTTTTGACCTTCTATTTTTCGAACATATATAAAGTAAATTTTGACCACAAAATGGTTAACGTGCTACATTCTCAGTCCATTAATAGTTGCACTGTGCACGCGTCAATATATTTAAGAAAAACTTTGATAGTTTTGCTGATTTTATTGCCAACATTATTTATGTCGTATACGATAGAGAAACAGGACGAAGACTATGAACTGAAGATTCCGACGAACGGACTTTCCTAGAACGTCCTTCACTTCTCTTTCAGAAAGCTATCGGTAATTACTTATATAATCTCTGTCAGATCAAACTAAACAGAATTGTCTCTTACGTAACAGAGCTCCGGCTACAACGGAAACAGGATGTACCCGTAACTGTGCGGAAATCACTGTGTTGCCATCTTTAGCCTTCGCAGACGTCAGCAACTGATCCATAACCTTCAGGATACTGCGCATTCAGGCTAATTAGCGTCACTCCTTTTCGATTACGTAATAACAATGACACAAACAACAGGAATTGTTATTACCGATGTTTCGTAATGCAAAAATGGACTAAAATCGTAATACTTGCACTGTTCTTTAACTTGTAACTGAAAAGTAATTATTATTGAACATATACTCACATACACCTGCAGATAAGAGCATCATCTCAGGCTTTTGTCAGCAAAGGCGATATAATTGCGGTTATCCGTATCTTCACAGACATATAACCATTATTATAACCATCATGGATTAGCCTATGCGGGTTGTTTTGATTTACTTGTCAACATGGGACATATTTAATGCTTACTGTTTAAAAATGCATTTCAATAGCAAGTTTTTTAAGCGGTCATGAATGTAAATATGTAGGTCGACAAATCTACGAAATTTTTAGAGAGCGTACTCATATTCTACAGACTAGTATGGGTAGAGGTCATTGTTGGCAATCGGAATGAAATAATAATTGGATCCTTTTACCGACCTCCCAATTCAGATGATACAGTTGCTGAAAGGTTCAAAAAAAGCTTGAGTTTGATTTCAAACACGTACCCACTCATACGACAATAGTTGGTGGTGACTTTAATTTACCCTCGATATGTTGGCCGAAATACATGTTTAATTCCGGAGGTACGCATAAAATATCATCCGAAATTGTGCTAAACGCATTCTCTGGAAATTATTTCGAACAGTTAGTTCATGAGCCCAAGCGAATAGTAAGCGGTTGTGAAAACACACTTGACCTCTTAGCAACAAATAATCCTGAGTTAATAACGAGCATCAAAACCAATTCAGGGATTAGTGAACACAGGGTTCTTAGCGAGACTGAATACTGTGATCCCCAAATCCCCGAAAAATATACCTATTCAAAAAAGCAGATAAAATTTCACTTGAGGCCTTCCTGAGAGACAATCTCCACTCATTCCAAATTAATAATATAAGTGTAGACCAGATTTGGCTTAAATTCAAAGAAATAGTATCGGCAGCAATTTAGAGATTTATACCAAATAAATTAACAAACGACGGAGCTGATCCTCCTTGGTACACAAAACGGGTTAGAACACTGTTGCAGAAGTAACGAAACAAGCATGCCAAATTTAAACAGACGCAAAATCCCGAAGGTTGGCAACCTTTTACAGAAGCTCGAAATTTAGCGCGGACGTCAATGCGAGATGCTTATGACAGTTTCCACAACGAAACGTTGTCTCGAAACCTGGCAGAAAATCCAAAGAGATTCTGGTCGTATGTGAAGTATGTTTGCGGCAAGAAACAATCAATGCCTTCTCTGCGCGATAGCAATGGAGATACTATCGAAGACAGTGCTGCCAAAGCAAAGTTACCAAACACAGTCTTCCGAAATGCCTTCACAAAAGAAGACGAAGTAAATACTCCAGAATTCGAATCAAGAAAAGCTGCCAACATGAGTAACGTAGAAGTAAATATCATCGGAGTAGTGAAGCAACTTAAATCACTTAATAAATGCTAGTCTTCTGGTCCAGGCTGTATACCAATTAGGTTCCTTTCGGAGTATGCTAATGCATTAGCTCCATACTAACAATCATATACAACCGTTCACTCGACGAAAGATTCGTACCCAAAGACTGGAAAGTTGCACATGTCACACCAATATTCAAGAAATGTAGTAGGAGTAATCCACTAAATTACAGACCTATATCGTTAACGTCTATATGTAGGAGGGTTTTGGAACATATATTGTGTTCGAACATTATGAATTACCTCGAAGAAAACTGTCTATTGGCACACAGTCAACATGGGTTTAGAAAACATCGTTGCTGTGAAACACAACTAGCTCTAGTGCTATTGACAAGGGATTTCAGATCAATTCCGTATTCCTGGATTTCCAGAAGGCTTTTGACACTGTACTACACAAGCGGCTCGTAGTGAAATTGTGTGCTTATGGAATATCGTCTCAGTTATGTGACTGGATTTGTGATTTCCTGTCAGAGAGGTCACAGTTCGTAGTAACTGACGGAAAGTCATCGAGTAAAACAGAAGTAATTTTTGGTGTTCCCCAAGGTAATGTTATAGGCCCTCTGCTGTTCGTTATCTATACAGACAATATGTGAGACAATCTGACCAGCCGTCTTCGGTTGTTTGCAGATGACGCTGTCGTTTATCGACTAATAAAGTCATCAGAAGATAAAAAAAAAACTCCAAAAAGATTTACAAAAAATATCTGAATGGTGGGAAAAGTGGAAGTTCACCCTGAATAACGAAAAGTGGGAGGTCATCCACATGATTGCTAAAAGAAACTCGTTAAACTTCGGTTACACGATAAATCAGTCTAATCTAAAAGCCGTAAATTCAAATAAATACCTAGGTATTACAATTACGAACACTTTAAATTGAAAGGAACGCATAGAAAATGTTGTGGGGAAGGCTAACCAAAGACTGCGTTTTATTGGTAGGACACTTAAAAAATGTAACAAACCTACTAAGGAGACTGCCTACACTACACTTGTCCGTCCTCGTTAAGAATACTGCTGCGTGGTTTGGTATCCTTACCAGATAGGACTGACGGAGTACATCGAAAAAGTTCAAAGAAAGGCAGCACGTTTTGTATTGTCGCGAAATATGGGAGAGAGTGTCACAGAAATGATACAGGATTTGGGCTGGAAATCGTTAAAAGAAAGACGTTTTTCATGCGCCGGAATCTTCTCACGAAATTCCGATCGCCAACTTTCTCCTCCGAATGCGAAAATATTTTGTTGACACCGACCTACATAGGGAGGAACGATCACCACGATAAAATAAGGGAAATCAGAACTCGTACGGAAAGATATAGGTGTTCATTCTTTCCGAGCGCTATACGACATTGGAATAATAGAGAGTTGTGAAGATGGTTCAATGAACCCTCTGCCAGGCACTTAAATGTGATTTGCAGAGTATCCATGTAGATGTAGATGTAGATGTAGATGTAGATGTAGATGTAGATGTAGACTCGACTGCAGGTGTAGTTTCACACCTTTATTTTTATTTTAAGGATGTCTTGTTAGTATGACCAACAAGTGAAGCAAACGACGACATTGGATACTTTGCATATTTGTTTATTTATCAGTTATAAACAAGAAAAGATAATAGCACTGATACTCTAACGCAATTACACACATCAAAAAAAGTTTTGCATCATCCCAGTTCACCGAACTCCTGAAGACAGATGTTGACTGTGGATATTGTATCACAGACACAGATCCTTTGACGGTTCAGAGATGTCAGTAAAACGCGCCCAAAGATGTAAACAATCCTGCATGAGTAGCGCCGATTACACGAAGGGGGTCCGACTGCCGATCAGTTCCAGTCATTCCACCAGGAAGGAGGTACACAGCTAATGTTGTCTGTTGTTCAACTATGCCTAGACTGTCAAAACCGCGGTTCGATCGTGTCCACATTGTTACTTTGTGCCAGGATGGGCTCTCAACAAGAGAAGTGTTCAGGCGTATCGCAGTGAACCAGAGAGATGTTGTTCGGACATGGAGAAAACACAGAGAGACAGGAACTGTCGATGACATGCTTCGCTCAGGCCGCTCAAGGGCTACTTTTGCAGTGGATGATCGCTACCTACTGATTATGGCTCGGAGGAACCCTGACAGCAACGCCACAATGTTGAATAATGCTTTTAGTGCAGCCACAGTACGTCGTGTTACAACTCAATTTGTGCGCAATAGGCCACATGATGCGCAACCTCACTCCCGACGTCCATGGCGAGGTCCATCGTTGCAACCACGACACCATGCAGCGCAGTACAGATGGGCCCAACAACATGCCAAATGGACCGCACAGGATTGGCATCACGTTCTCTTCAGTGATGAGTGTTGAATATGCCTTAAACCAGACAATCGTCGTCATGCCTTACACCTTATGGTTCAAATGGCTCTGAGCACTATGGTACTAAACATCTGAGGTCATCATAGAATTTAGAACTGCTTAAACCTAACTATCCTAAGGACATCACACACATCCATGCCCGTACGCCTTAGACTCACTGTCCAGCGAGTGCAGAAATGTGGAAGTTCCCTGACGTTTTGGGGTGGTATAATGCGGGGCCGGCTTACGCCGCTGGTGGTCATGGAAGGCGCCGTAAAAGCGGTACGATACGTGAATGCCATGCTCAGACTAATAGTGCAATCATATTGGCAGCATACTGGCGAGGCATTCGTCTCCATGGACGACAAGTCGCGCCCCCATCGTGCACACCTTTTGAATGACTTCTTTCAGGATAACGACATCGCTCGACTGGAGTGGCCAGCATGTTCTCCAGACATGAACCCTATCAAACACGCCCAGGACAGATTGAAAAGGGCTGTTTATGGACGGCCCGACCCACCAACCACTCTGAGGGATCTAGGCAGAATTGCCGTTGAGAAGGGGTACAATCTGGACCAACAGTGCCTTGATGAACTTGTGGACAGTATGCCATGACGAATACAGGCATGCATCAATGCAAGAGGACGTGCTACTGGGTATTAGAGGTGCAGCAGTTTGGTCCACCACCTCTGAAGGCTTCGCTGTATGGTGGTACAACATGCAATGTGTGGATTTCATGAGCAATAAAAAGGGCGGAAATGATGTTTATGTTGATCTCTATTCCACTTTTGAGTACACGTTCCGGAACTCTCGGAACCGAGTTGATGCAAAATTTTTTTTGGTGGGTGTATAATACACTGAAGAGCCATACACCTGCCTAATATCGTGCAGGGCTCCGCAAGCAGGCAGAAGTGCCGCAACAAGTCTTGGCATAGACTCGACTAATGCCTGACGTGATGTTGGAGGGAATTGACACCATACATCGGTGAGAGTACGAGGGAGTGGACATCTGTTCTGAACAGCACGTTGCAAGACATCCCAGATATGCTCAATAATACTCACGTCTGGGGAGTTTTATGGCGCCGGACGCGGTGGCCGAGCGATTCTAGGCGCTACAGTCTGGAAGCGCGCGACCTCTACGGTCGCAGGTTCGAATCCTGCCTCGGACATGGATGTGTGTGATGTCCTTAGGTTAGTTAGGTTTAAGTAGTTCTAAGTTCTAGGGGACTGATGAAATTAGTAGTTAATTCCCATAGTCCTCAGAGCTAGTTTTGTGGCCAGCGGAAGTGTTTAAACTCAGAAGTGTTCCTGGAGCCACCTTGCAGCAAATCGTGACATGTGGGGTGTCGCATTGTCCTGCTGGAATTGCCCAAGTCGGACGGAATGCACAATGGGTATGAATGGATGCAGGTGAACAGACAGGATGCTTGCGTACGTGTGACCTATCATAGTCGTATCTAGACGTATCAGGGGTCCCATATTACTCCAACTGCACTCGCCCTCCACCATTACAAAACCTCCACCAGCCTAAACAGTCTCCTGCTGACACGCAGGGTGCAAGGATTCATGAGGTTGTCTCCATACCCGTACACGTCCATCCGCTAGATACAATTTGAAACGAGACTCGTCCGACCAGGCAACATGTTTCCAGTCATCAACAGTCAAGTGCCGGTGTTGACGGGTCCCTCCGAGACGTAAAGCTCTGTGTCGTGCAGTCATCAACGGTACACGAGTGGGCCTTCGGTTATGAAACCACTATCGATGATGTTTCGTGGAATGGTTCGCGCTCTGAGACTTGTCAATTTGTGGAAGGGTTGCACTTCTGTCACGTTGAACGATTCTCTCCAGTCGCCGGCCGTTGTGGCGGAGCGGTTCTAGGCGCTTCAGTCTGGAACCGCGCGACCGCTGCGGTCGCAGGTTCGAATCCTGCCTCGGGCATGGATGTGTGTGATGTCTTTAGGTGTGTACGGCCAGTGTAGGAGATCGCTCCCCACACCATGATGCCGGGTGTTGGTCCTGTGTGCCTCGGTCGTATGCAGTCCTGATTGTGGCGCTCACCTGCACGGCGCCAAACACGCATACGACCATCATTGGCACCAAGGCAGAAGCGACTCTCATCGCTGAAGACGACACGTCTCCATTCGTCCCTCCATTCACGCCTGTCGCGACACCACTGGAGGCGGGCTGCACGATGTTGGGGCGTGAGCGGAAGACGGCCTAACGGTGTGCGGGACCGTAGCCCAGCTTCATGGAGACGGTTGCGAATGGTCCTCGCCGATACCCCAGGAGCAACAGTGTCCCTAATTTGCTGGGAAGTGGCGGTGCGGTCCCCTACGGCACTGCGTAGGATCCTACGGTCTTGGCGTGCATCCGTGCGTCGCTGCGGTCCGGTCCCAGGTCGACGGGCACGTGCACCTTCCGCCGACCACTGGCGACAACATCGATGTACTGTGGAGACCTCACGCCCCACGTGTTGAGCAATTCGGCGGTACGTCCACCCGGCCTCCCGCATGCCCACTATACGCCCTCGCTCAAAGTCCGTCAACTGCACATACGGTTCACGTCCACGCTGTCGCGGCATGCTACCAGTGTTAAAGACTGCGATGGAGCTCCGTATGCCACGGCAAACTGGCTGACACTGACGGCGGCGGTGCACAAATGCTGCGCAGCTAGCGCCATTCGACGGCCAACACGGCAGTTCCTGGTGTGTCCGCTGTGCCGTGCGTGTGATCATTGCTTGTACAGCCCTCTCGCAGTGTCCGGAGCAAGTATGGTGGGTCTGACACACCGGTGTCAATGTGTTCTTTTTTCCATTTCCAGGAGTGTATATGTATATATCACCCAGTCATATAAGATGGGCAGAGTCCAAAATAAGAAGAGTGTCCAGAAACATCCTCTGACTATTATTTCGCGAGCAACTAACCATTTTAAAACCATTTTCATTCTTGTGAAAGTGGATAGATTCTGAGCAGTGTTTCCGGGGGTGATAAAAATGTGATCCACATTGATTACTTAGAAAATGGTGAAGAAATAGAAGGCGAGTACTACGCAGGTCTTCTGAATTTTGTAGACTTCTCAGTCTTTATATAGCAAACATACTACAGCCAGTGTTTTTTATAGCTGAGGGAGTAAGTTAAACTCGCTGTCCTCACGTTAGCATATACTGGTAATTTACACCATGTGTTTCTTGTGCATCACTTGTTTTCGTTTTTGCATGTTCTCAGTAGGTTTCAGCATCTGCTTGAAGAAATATATTTATCGCAGTGTCTTTGAAAAGGTCTGCCCCGATAGCTTGGGAGTCTTCTTGTGGCAGTGGTACGGCGCTGACGTCTTTTTACGTACTCACCACAGACGATTCTGGGCATGCATGTGATTGTTTACCTATTCAGCATACTCACAAGTTTTGAGGCAACCTCTATAGAATGGCACATTCCTACCGAAAATCGACTCTCAAGATCTGATTTTCCAACGACTGTGCATCACTTAAGGCCTGTCTGTCCCCGGTAGGTGAGTGGTCAGCGCGACAGAAAGTCAATCCTAAGGGCACGGGTTCGATTCCTGGGTGGGTCGGAGATTTTCTCCGCTCAAGGACTGAGTGTTGTGTTGTCCTACTCATCATCATTTCATTCCCATCGACGCGCAAGTCGCCGAAGTGGCGTCAACTCGAAAGACTTGCATCCGGCGAACGGTCTACTCGACGGGAGGCCCTAGTCACACGACATTTACATTTAATTAAAGCCTATGAAACAGAGACAAGACGAAATTAAACATGATTACAATGATTTTACTGGAATACACCTCCCCATAGTGAGCAGTATCGTCTACACAATACTAATTAATGATGTAGTGTGCGACAAAATCACCCGAGATACTAGATATGATTTCAAATTCCCTCACTCTGCTGGACATGTCAGCAGGACTGGGATTACGGAGCATATCCATCTTTGAAATCCCTGACGAGTTTCTGTCTTAGTAAGTAATTGCTGCACTAAACCCACACGGAAGAGTGCTTAGGCGCCGGCCGTTGTGACCAAGCGGTTCTAGGTGCTTCAGTCTGGAACCGCGCGACCGCTACGGTCGCAGGTTCGAATCCTGCCTCGGGTGTGGATGTGTGTGGTGTCCTTAGGTTAGTTAGGTTTAAGTAGTTCTAAATTCTAGGGGACTGATGATCTCAGATATTAGGTCCCATAGTGCTCAGAGCCATTTGAACCATTTAGTGCTTAGGAACTTGGAGGAAAAATGGTGGAACTTCACGACCTATCCCTTTCTCAATGGGGTGAGACAGATCAGAATAGAAATTACACGACATGTACCCTCCCACTTGAGCATCAGTGGATGCAGAGTCATCTATGATGGACAACTGGAAACATACTCGGGATGCGGAAAGGAAGGCCACATCAATTCAGAATGCACACAGCAGAGGACTGTGCACGTTCAAACTGGTGACCTTTGCCTACGTTCTTTCCGACCCCACTGAAACTAACGTATGCTGATACGCTCCAGACAGACACTGTCAGAAAACTGTTCAGCTCCATCTTCCCGAGAGGTTGTAGCAATCTCCCGTGGCATAGACTGCCACCCCAGAACAAACTATGTTCACTCCGGTGCCGGCGACATCGTCGACCGACGGGGAGATATGAGTAGGACGGATTAAAAGTGATCCTGTGATAATGCCGTTAGCTGCTTCCGTCCCCAAACGCCAAGAGTCACTTCCGCATCGGAAACCGAGGCATAGACGCGCAAAAAACGATCCGGGAAGTGCCAAAAGAAATGACGGCTAGCAAAGTCGGACACCTGCTTGATGAATTCCACGATAGAAGGAGTTGCGTACAACGACGACACCGTGAATCTAGATGCACAACGGAAGGTTCTTCTTCCCTCAGAGCAGTTCTAAGCGAATCACATGAGGTAAGGGCTGAATGCACAGCCACGAGCCAGAGAAATGCCGCCGGTAGGAGTTCCTCAATACAACGTAGCAACACCTTTACCTTTGACCTACCCTGCCAGAGAACCACCCCGAGAGATGGACCTGGAGCAAGGAAATTGTGCCAATTGATGCGATACTGATCCACAGAAGGACGACGCAGCCACATCGGAGTGTGCGCCGTCCACCGGATGTCAGTCATGCAGAAGACACAGACGGTCGCGCACACACTAGGTCGCCGGGCAACAGCACACAAATTACCATAAGCGATCGTGTGTGGTGCGCTTTATGCGCTGACGAGCAGAGGCAGGCATACTGAACAGCCTCCATTAATATTAATAGAATCAGAACGCTGGTCGAGTTGCAGTTACTTCGGGACATGCCGAATGCGACGGATGACTTGTTGAGATGTTACATTCCGAAAATGCCAAAGAAAAACTAACAACAGATGTGGCCATGTGCGCGCGCCCTGAGTGTCACTTTTCTAGAGGAACTGGCAGGAGCGGTGACACATTTAAGCATCGTTTTCCCACATACGCTCTTTTTCCATGGAATCAGTTATGTACATACGGAACTACCGACTAACAGGACGGCAACGCCACGCGATATATAGATTAGATTAGATTAGATAAGATTTACTTTAATTCCAATTGATCCGTAGTGAGGAGGTCCTCCAGGATGTGGAACATGTCAGAAAAACAACAATACATGACAAATATTTACAACTAAAACAAATAAGCTAATGTACCATTCCACAGGTCCCAAGTGGAATGATCGTCATTTTTTAATGAACACTAAGAGTCATTTTACAAACACTAATGCACTGAATTTAAAATAAAAAAAGTTTTTTATTTATTTATAAGGTAATAAACATGTAATACAACTACTGTAATACTTATTTACAATGAACACATTACTGCACTGAAATGGTGCAGAAGTTAGATTATACTTACACACTTACACACACACACACATACACACATACACACACACACACACACACACACACACACACACACACACACACACTTTTTTTCAGTGAACACATTACTGCACTGAAATTGTGCAGAAGTTATGTTGTACTTATATACAAATCAGTTGGTTTTACTAAGAAATTCATCAATGGAGTAGAAGGAGTTGGCCACCAATAAATCCTTTAGGCTTCTCTTAAACTGAATTTCATTGGTTGTTAAGCTTTTTATGGCTGCTGGCAAGTTATTGAAAATGTGTGTTCCTGAATAATGCACACCTTTTTGTGCAAGACTAAGTGACTTTAAATCCTTGTGAAGATTATTCTTATTTCTAGTATTGATTCCATGAATTGAGCTGTTGGTTTGAAAAAGTGATATATTTTTAATGACAAATTTCATTAAGGAATAAATATATTGGGAAGCTGTAGTTAGTATCCCTAGTTCCCTAAACAGGCTTCTGCAGGATGTTCTTGAGTTCACACCACATATAATTCTTACTGCACGTTTTTGTGCCCGGAAAACTTTAGCTTGGCTTGATGAATTACCCCAAAAAATAATCCCATATGACATTATGGAATGAAAGTAAGCATAGTATGCCAGCTTTTTCATTTTTATATCCCCTATGTCTGACAAAATTCGCATTGCAAACAGAGATTTGTTAAGACGCTTCAGCAATTCTGTGGTGTGCTCCTCCCAGTTGAATTTATTATCAAGCTGTAATCCCAAGAATTTAACACTGTCCACTTCTTCTATCTTCTTGTCATCGTATGTTAGACATATACTCTTGGGACACCCCTTACAAGTTCTGAACTGCATGTAGTGTGTTTTTTCAAAGTTTAGTGACAAAGAATTGGCTAGGAACCAGTGATTAATGTCCACAAATATTTTATGGGCTGATCTTTCTAAGACTACACTTGATTTGCTATTTATTGCAATGTTTGTATCATCAGCAAACAAAACAAACTTGGCATCTGGTAATGTTACTGATGAAAGGTCATTGATATACACAAGAAAAAGTAAGGGCCCCAAAATGGAACCTTGTGGGACCCCACATGTAATTAGTTCCCAGTTGGATGATGCCTGATAGCTTGATACATGTCTCTTTCCTAATAATACCCTTTGTTTCCTGCCAGAGATATAAGATTTGAACCATTTTGCAGCATTTCCTGTTACACTATAATATTCTAGTTTACTTAAAAGGATATTGTGATTTACACAGTCAAATGCCTTTGACAGATCACAAAATATACCAGTTGCCTGCAATTTTTTGTCTAATGAATTAAGTACATTTTCACTGTAAGTGTAGATAGCCTTCTCAATATCAGAACCTTTTAGAAATCCAAACTGTGACTTTTGTGTTTTGACTCGAGGACGGCCGAGTAACGCTGTAGAGAAGCGGCAACCAAAAGCGACGCGGCCGGTGGTATGGTGTACAGTGCACCACGTAAGCCTTGATAAGAAGACGCGCACGCTGTGGTATCAAGATGTAAATGGGAAACATGTGACATATTCCAGGCTATATACAATTCATATGACGGATAAGTCACTGTGTCCAAGGTGCAGTTTCATAGACTCAGATGTACATCGCCTGACATGTGGGCCTTGTGCGCGCCTATGGTGTTTCGTCCAAAAAGTTATCGCCTTTCTCCGTCGGTTGGTGCCGCAAGGAAGTGAACCACAAGCGCTGCTTCTTCTGGATACGACATAATTTCAGCGAATGAAGACCAACGCAGTGACTTGGATGCGGCGTCTTACTGTACTTTACCTATTCCGAGAGGGCGCTAAGAATATGCCAGACTTTTACCCTTGCTACAAGAACGTCACTCATTTATTTTGCAAAATCCAAGATACCGAACACATTACTCTGATTTTTTAGCAGATGTATTGCTTGATTCCCCAACCAGTTGGGGTGTACCGGTTAGGAGAATATAAAAATGGTTCAAATGGCTCTGAGCACTATGGGACTTAACATCTATGGTCATCAGTCCCTAGAACTTAGAACTACTTAAACCTAACTAACCTAAGGACATCACACAACACCCAGTCATCAGGAGGCAGAGAAAATCCCTGACCCCGCCGGGAATCGAACCCGGGCGCAGGATAGGAGAATATAATTACTACATATGATGACACCGGACAAGGAAGGACCACGACAGTCGATAGGATTCATCACCGCACGTGTATAAGTGCCTGGTGGTACAACGGGATAGGCAAGGAAAATGCCCCCGAAGATGGAGGCGGCCCATTTCTTTTTTTTTTTTTTTTTTGCATTGAAAGAAGCAGTTTATATCTATTATTTGTTACAGCATTTATGTAATATCGCGTGTTATCACTTTCTATTTCTCAATAACAATAATAATAATAAAATTTGCTCGAAAAAATACTGAAAGGGTGCAGATATAGTTTGTATATATTTTTTGACTTGTCACATTTGTCATGTGTTTTTTTTTTCTCTTTCTCATGCTGTGGGAAGAAAAGAATAAAATTCGGTAAAGCAAATGCGATGTCGTTTTCAGGCGGTTTCCCACATCCAACTAAGTAAATACTGAGCTGCTCAGATACGCGCTCAAAACGTATAACAATGCCGAATCTACAAAAGAAATAGAATAATGGACAAGAATAAAAAGGACCACATCTTAAAGAAATAAAGATAATTTTATGTTTTTTTTAGTAATTTTGGACTGGAATGAGTTTATTAAACGTTGCCAACTGCTAAAATATCCTACACAATCGAACAAGTAATTTATTTTTCAACACAACAGTGCACCGGTGTGCCGGTTATGTGGCCGAGCGGTTCTAGGCGCTTCAGTCTGGAACCGCGCGACCGCTACGGTCGCAGGTTCGAATCCTACCTCGGGCATGGATGTGTGTGATGTCCTTAGGTTAGTTAGGTTTAAGTAGTTCTAAGTTCTAGGGGACTGATGACCTCAGATGTTAAGTCCCATAGTGCTCAGAGCCACTTGAACCATTTTTTAGTGCACCGGTGTGTATTTTTCGATGTAGCACGGAGTCTACATTCAGTACCGACGTACACGTTAACCATCTAGTGGTAATGTTTTCATAAATTTGTGTGTTTATTATTGAGATTTCCTAGCATTGCTCATATTTAAATTATTTTCTAACACAAATGGTATTCAAGAAAATGTTCAAATGTGTGTGAAATCTTACGGGACTCAACTGCTAAGGTCAGTTGCCACTCCCTGCACCAAGTGCCTATCCACTGCAGATCTTCCTGCATTTCGCTGCAATTTTCTAATGCTGCAACTTCTCTGTATACTACAGCATCATCCGCAAAAAGCCGCATGGAACTTCCGACACTACCAACTAGGTCACTTATATATATTGTGTAGCGCCAACTCCCTCCAGAGACCTTCCAAGGCCTCAGTGCTTCCATGCCATGACGAGTCGGCGCTATAGTCCGTGCCAAAGGTGGACATACCGGCTATTAGATAGGTGGTCATAATGTTCTGGCTCATCTGTGTAAGCGTAACACAATGATATCCGAGTGCTTATAAAAGCTTTCATTGTATTACAGCTATTTTAAAAATTCCACAAACATCTCACTTAACTAACCATCACCCAACCCTGTATTTAGGCACACGATTTTGTTCTTGCCTTCAAGGATACAAAATGCCTGGCCCACTGAAATCATGCTACTAATGTCCCGATGGTTTGACTATGTATCTTCCTAGGGTAAGAAGGCCTGACATATATCGGGAGGTCCCGTTCCTTTCTGCTGGACTGGGTGAGCCTGCGCCCCTTTTTATAACAGCGTCACGTGGTCCTGAAGGAACGTCATATTCGCATTATAGAGTGATTCGCTGGCCAGACATTCCGCGCGTGCCCGATCGATTGGTGGCGCAAACAGCGGAGGAATCATTATTACACCGTCAGACGGTCAGCAGTCGTTCACGTGCTCTGGAACCTGTTGGCCCAATGGCTGCCGAACGAAAGCCAGTACCTCGCGTGGCTCGGACGTATATAATTATGTTGTCCTAAAAACTTGCTGTAGAACTTTATATTCCTCTGAATAGAAACACAAGTACTTCTATGCTACTGATTGTCTGTCCTATTAATTAACAATAACTGTGTGAAAGACACTTATCATGAACCTCTGAGATGTTCAAAAAAGTTAGCGAGGTTAACTAAAAACATTTCTCAGGAAATACTGTCAACTGGAATATTTAAAACTATTTTAATATGTCTTTTATTTTTCAGTACCAGTTGTACATTATTTTCGACAGTATGACTAGTTTCGATCTCCCTGAATCATCTTCAGATTTATATAGTTACGTCAGCAGTCTGTCGTGTCTGTATCAGAACCCCACATCAGCATACTGTAAAGTACTTCGAGAAACCATGCAGAAGAATGGATTAGAAAAATTTGCAATACATGCACGAACTAATGAAATGGAAAGTACGTATTGTTTGACAAAATGTATCTACAACAAAAAATGCACATGTAGAAAAACAGAATTAAAACATTATATCACGGGGATGAGACAGGAATGCTTACGCGTATATGAATGCTTAACGATTATCTATAAAATGGAAGTACTTGAAAGATATATTATTAGAAACAGAATGGCTGCAATAAAAACTACATATAGTTGGAAAAGGAGAAGTGAAAATGAGATCTAGGAAAATATACATAGAACATCAAAGTAATGTTAAAGCTGAGATTAATGTACTGTGGAAACTTCTACTGGGTGAACTAGAACAGGCCAACGAAACAAGAATTTCGGTATTTCTGAAAATATAAATCGACAACATGAATTAAATAGCAAAAAACTAGAAAAAAACAAAGAATTGGAAATAAGTTGAAGAAGCGTTTCTAATAATACAATATTTAATTTAGAACGCTTTCAGAACCGAAGAAAAAAATCGGTAATAATGTGGACAGAAGAAAGGAGATATCATCACGAGAAGAAGATGAAAGAGTACTGAAAAAATAAGAAACAGCAAAGAAAGACGAGGAACTGAAATGCACGTGATCCTAGTTGGTTAACAAGGAATTTAAAAAAGACGCTACTGTCCCATTCCATCACGTAATTAGTTTTTGACGAGTAACAACAGTATCTTCACAAGAAAAATAGGTATCATATTTGCAATTTCGGAGGGAGGTGCTAGGTTAAAAGTGAAGGAAGAGATCAGGAATCAGATACTGATACTCGTCTACCACAACCCTAGGCGTGAATGAGAACTATATGCAAAAATACCAAATATTTCTTGTACGATATCTATTCAGAATTGAACACAAAATATTCATGATACCTCTTTCACCTTTCATCTTGAACTAAAGTGTTTCCTGTGAAATAAAAAACTAACTGCAAATAAAAAAAGACATAGCTGAAAGATTAAAGAAAACATAAAATTATTAAGTACGTACATGATCTGAATGTCTCTGCTGGTAGTCTGGGGACTTTAATTGCATAGGTTCATTAAACTGCATGCAGAGGGACCACGTTTCATCCTGATTGACTCATTTGTAAATGGACGCCATCAGTGTCATGTTCAACGAGCAGTTATTGGATTTCATGGGTGTGGGCGCGTCGAGGTGGGCTGTGAACTGAAGTGCACACTAACGGCGAATGCGCTGCGTACGTAAACTTCTGAAATGGTCTTCTAGAAATGTTACCGTTTTGTGTTTTGATATCTTGTGGTACTGTACATCACCATAACAGAATGTTGTTCTCAACATGTATTACTTAGCAGTATTTTATTTTGATTTGTTTGGAGTCATCCTCGGGACAGCAAGTGCACTTAAAATGTATTGACAACCTACTACTTCATATTGATCTTTTTTTTCTGAAAACGCGTACAGAAGGACTTTGCGCATGAGAGACAGCCGAAACCAGTTTACGGACTTTCGTAATATTTCATCGCTAGTTTTGACGTGATAATAGTTCAACATGGAATATTTTCTCTGCGTTAAATAAAGCAATTGTTTTACTGAATGTGCATAATGGCTTTGATAACTGTAAACTTCAATGTTTGCTCAAACTTTAAAATTATGTTTTAGTGACATCACCTCCAAATGGTAATTTGTGAATTCTGACGATAACATAGACTATGCTGCCGTAAGACCTCAGACGCTACAATGAACGCGCTCTGTGTGACTGTAGGTTGTTTGTCCATTGTAAGCCAAGTCCAAAGAAATCAAGGTAATTGTTCAACGTAAACGTCAGTGAAACCCTAAACCCAGTCACGGCTCTAGTAAGCCTAAGAAATAAAAGGAAAGGAACCGCCAACTTTCACGGTTAATGTGCTCTCCTGAAGCCATTTATCGTAAAAATGCGTGCCTGACGTTTCTAGAAAAAAGCTTTTCCGCTAGTTAGCGGAGTGCTGGAAGAAGTGTTTACGGAATAATTAGCCATGGTACAAGACATTTCTCTCAGTCGGCGTATGTGGGCGTAAAGTATGTATGTATGTATGTATGTATGTATAAATGCCTGAAGATGAACAGAACATGTTCGAAACGCGTTGTATTATATTAAACATAAAACAAAAAAATATAAAAGTGACTGGTAGCAGAAATTACAAATAAATAATTACCCCACACATTCACGGTTCCAAAACGCAGCCATTAAGCCCGAAAATACACTCCTGGAAATTGAAATAAGAACACCGTGAATTCATTGTCCCAGGAAGGGGAAACTTTATTGACACATTCCTGGGGTCAGATACATCACATGATCACACTGACAGAACCACAGGCACATAGACACAGGCAACAGAGCATGCACAATGTCGGCACTAGTACAGTGTATATCCACCTTTCGCAGCAATGCAGGCTGCTATTCTCCCATGGAGACGATCGTAGAGATGATGGATGTAGTCCTGTGGAACGGCTTGCCATGCCATTTCCACCTGGCGCCTCAGTTGGACCAGCGTTCGTGCTGGACGTGCAGACCGCGTGAGACGACGCTTCATCCAGTCCCAAACATGCTCAATGGGGGATAGATCCGGAGATCTTGCTGGCCAGGGTAGTTGACTTACACCTTCTAGAGCACGTTGGGTGGCACGGGATACATGCGGACGTGCATTGTCCTGTTGGAACAGCAAGTTCCCTTGCCGGTCTAGGAATGGTAGAACGATGGGTTCGATGACGGTTTGGATGTACCGTGCACTATTCAGTGTCCCCTCGACGATCACCAGTGGTGTACGGCCAGTGTAGGAGATCGCTCCCCACACCATGATGCCGGGTGTTGGCCCTGTGTGCCTCGGTCGTATGCAGTCCTGATTGTAGCGCTCACCTGCACGGCGCCAAACACGCATACGACCATCATTGGCACCAAGGCAGAAGCGACTCTCATCGCTGAAGACGACACGTCTCGCGGGACCGTAGCCCAGCTTCATGGAGACGGTTGCGAATGGTCCTCGCCGATACCCCAGGAGCAACAGTGTCCCTAATTTGCTGGGAAGTGGCGGTGCGGTCCCCTACGGCACTGCGTAGGATCCTACGGTCTTGGCGTGCATCCGTGCGTCGCTGCGGTCCGGTCCCAGGTCGACGGGCACGTGCACCTTCCGCCGACCACTGGCGACAACATCGATGTACTGTGGAGACCTCACGCCCCACGTGTTGAGCAATTCGGCGGTACGTCCACCCGGCCTCCCGCATGCCCACTATACGCCCTCGCTCAAAGTCCGTCAACTGCACATACGGTTCACGTCCACGCTGTCGCGGCATGCTACCAGTGTTAAAGACTGCGATGGAGCTCCGTATGCCACGGCAAACTGGCTGACACTGACGGCGGCGGTGCACAAATGCTGCGCAGCTAGCGCCATTCGACGGCCAACACCGCGGTTCCTGGTGTGTCCGCTGTGCCGTGCGTGTGATCATTGCTTGTACAGCCCTCCCCCAGTGTCCGGAGCAAGTATGGTGGGTCTGACACACCGGTGTCAATGTGTTCTTTTTTCCATTTCCAGGAGTGTAATTAGTACTTTTGTTTATTTGTAAGACAACCAGCCCCATATTCATTAATGATAGTTGGTGGCACGAAATACACTAACGGAAAAGAATAGGAACATCAAGAAGGAATTTTTCGACATAAACGAATGGTGGCAGGCGTGTTTCTACATCTGAAGATGATAACTATTTATATTTGAAGCCAGTCATATAAGAGTCTCTTTCGTAGTGCCACTATAAGAAAGCAAATCAGGTTTGCTTTAAATATGTGCTATAGCGGTCGTGAGTGTTAGTTACCTTTGAGATTGGACGAGGTGTGTTGATGTTCGTCAAGAATGCCTTTAAGGCGACAGAGACGTCATTATCAACACTTCACTCAGTCTGAACGAGGTGGTGTAACAGGGCTACGAGAAGCTGGAGGTTACTTTTGCGATACTGCAGACAGATTCGGCAGGAACGTAGCTACAGTACATGATTGCTGCCAGCTGTGGTCACGCGAATGTACGGTCGCAAGAAAACCGGGCTCCAGACAGCCACGTGGCACTACCAAGAGGGAAGACCATCGTGTTCGGCGTACGGCTCTGGCGTACCGTACTGCATCTGAAGCAATTTGAGCAACAAGTGGTATCATAGTGACACAAGAAAATGTCACAAATCGGTTACTTCAAGTACAGCTCCGAGCCAGACGCCCTGTAGCGTGCATTCCAGTGACCCCAAACCACAGCAATTTGTGAATTCAGTGGTATCAAGCGCGAGCTCATTGGATGAGAGGGTGGAGGTTTGTTGTGTTTCTGATCACAGTTGGTTTGCCTCGGTGCCAGTGGTGTCTGTGTGTTGGTTGACGGCCTGCAACTAATCTGTCTGCATTCTACGATTTCATATGATAGAAGGAGCACTCTCGTGTTTATTCCACACACACTGACTGCAAGACTGTACGTCAGTCTGGTGATTCGATCTGTTGTGCTACCATTCATTAACAGTATTTCAACAGATTAGCGCTCACCCACATACCGCTGTTGTAACCCAACATGCTCTACGAATTGTCGACATGTGGTGGACATATGAGACATGATCAGAGGGTAACTCCAACGTCATCCACAAACAGCGTTAACCGTCTCTCTAGTGACCGACCAAGAGCAATAGGCATGGAACTCAATGCCACAAACTGATATCTGGCACCTGTACAGCACAATGCATACTTGAATTCAACATTCAGGTGGTTACGCCTGTTATTAATGTATCTGCACTTCACAGTTGCAATGGCTTATCTCGTGCTTACATTAACTTGTGATGTTGCAGTGTTAATCACTTAAACATACTACCTAGAGGAATGTATTTCACGAATTCATTACACTACGTTAATTACTTTAGGGTGATGCGATTTTTTTCTGACAGTTTACAAGGAAAGGCGCTAAACCTGACGTCGCCACTTCTCACGAGTAGATGTTACAGACCCTCTGAAGCTAAGCCTGTATCCGAGACAAGGAGCAGTAGTTCATTCTTTTCGGCTACAGATCTTTGGAGATCCCATTCAGCTGCTGTTGAATAGGGCTGAGATGACGGAAACACTACAGGAACGAACGAAGCAAAATTTGAGTTTCAGGTCTCGTTGGCGACAATATCATTTGAGGCAGAGCAGAAACTGCTATAGGACCAGGATACGAAAGGAAGTTTTCGAAGTTTTTTTAACGACACCACTCCAGTGCTATGGAAACATACTCAGAGAATGACAGAGATTTTGTTCATATCACTCGTAGTTCTGCTTTCGGTAGCCACGACTCCAAGGATGGAGGCAAAATGTCTCATGGAGATGTCCAAAGGCTTCTACGAGAAAGAAGTACCCTTCTCTGTGGGGTTGTCGGCATTTCGTATCCCGTCACTGAAGCCTTCGTTCAACCTATTTCCTGATATAGCAGTTACTTCGCTTTTGGGGACGTGGACTTTGATTTCGAACTTTGTTTGACTGTGTGTTATAGTGTAAGACGGTTGTGGCTTTATCCATGTGTACTGATTTGGGCTCAAGTTACTTTCATTTGCATTGTTCGCTCACCGCAGCATTTTGCGTCATAGACTACGCATCGCTATCGCTTTCCACATGCTACATGCTTCGTGGGCACTGTTGGGGTACGACACAAAATGAACTTATAATCAGGAATGAACACAGTAATAAGTCGCGTATCAATCTGTATTTTATTTCAGATCTTGTTAGATTTCAGCTACAGTATAGCCATCATCAGTGCTAAAAACAGTAAGAAAACACACAAATCAGCACTTGAACTGATAATATGAAGAAGCACTTAGCAGCTATACATCCTGAAGATGACACGATAAGACATACGTACAGTTTAGTAACGAGTCGTATAGAACCACAAAGCCAGCATAAGCACATGTTGTTAAAACGACATTAAACTGTTCCTAGCTCAGCTTACTCTGAGGCTGCTGTTTAAGAGCCTACACAGCCAACCGCAGTATACATCAAATATAGTAAAAGGCGCCTCCTATAAATTCAGTACTAAAGTGCCATCTATTTTTAAAAAGCTAAAATTTCATAGCCTTGGTCGTATCTTAATTAACAGTGTGGGGAAAAGGAATATTTATCGTGAATCAGATGTGGCTCTTGTTTTTTGGGGTAGACTGAAAGGCGGCTCGAGATCGGTTTCAGTGAGTGCGTCGCTTTGGAAAGGAACGACGTGGCTGAAAAATCTAATTTCGCTGCCAATCTGCTCGAAAACAAGCATAGCTTTCCAGTCAAGACCTCGTACATGAAGATGATTTGTAGACGGGAGGGAAGGGGATTAAGGGCCCGATGGAAGAGATTTTTTATCACATGAGATGCTTTCGCACTGCTCTGTCCTCTTCAATGAGTAGGTCGCAATGAAATAACTCGTAATCATCAGAAGTGTTAATTAACCCCTTTTTTGGCAGGTGAGGCTATGACCCAGCACAGACATGGGTCTGCCTCTTTTTTTTGCTGTACTGACATCTCATTCCCCTCGCCCCATATGGACGGGGGGTGGGCTGTTAGAGGATACAAGTCACAACCCTTTGGCCATATGAAAGTGAAAACGTTAAAATATGTTACAAAGCTGGACACAACGGATGACAAAATGAATGTCTGGTATATTAAAAGGACAAATACTTGCATAATTTAAAACATACCCTACTGGCCATTAAAATTGCTACACCAAGAAGAAATGCAGATGATAAACGGGTATTCATTGGACAAATATATTATACTAGAACTGACATGTGATTACATTTTCACGCAGTTTGGGTGTATAGATCCTGAGAAATCAGTAGCCAGAACAACCACCTCTGGCCGTAATAATGGCCTTGATACGCCTGGGCATTGAGTCAAACAGAGCTTGGATGGCGTTTGGAGGTACACTTGCCCATGCAGCTTCAACACGATGCCACAATTCATCAAGAGTAGTCAATGGCGTATTATGACGAGCCAGTTGCTCGGCCACCATCGACCAGACGTTTTCAATTGGTGAGAGATCTGGAGAATGTGCTGGCCAGGGCAGCAGTCGAGCATTTTCTGTATCCAGAAAGGCCCGTACAGGACCTGCAACATGCGGTCGTGCATTATCCTGCTGAAATGTAGGGTTGCGCAGGGATCGAATGAAGGGTAGAGCCACGGATCGTAACACATCTGAAATGTAACGTCCACTCTTCAAAGTGCCGTCAATGCGAACAAGAGGTGACCGAGACGTGTAACCAGTGGCACCCCATACCATCGCCGGGTGACACGTCAGTATGGCAATGGCGAATACACGCTTCGAATGTGCGTTCACCGTGATGTCGCCAAACACCGATGCAATCATCATGATGCTGTAAACAGAACCTGGATTCATCCGAAAAAATGACGTTTTGCCAGTCGTGTACCCAGGTTCGTCGTTGAGTACACCATCGCAGGCGCTCCTGTCTGTGATGCAGCGTCATGGGTAACCGCAGCCATGATCACCGAGCTGATAGTCCATGCTGCTGCAAACGTCGTCGAACTGTTCGTGCAGATGGTTGTTGTATTGCAAACGTCTGCGTCTGTTGACTCAGGGATCGAGATGTGGCAGCACGGTCCGTTACAGCCATGCGGATAAGATGCCTGTCATCTCGACTGCTAGTCATACGAGGCCGTTGGGATCCAGCACAGCGTTGCTTATTACCCTACTGAACCCACCGATTCCATATTCTGCTGACAGTCATTGGATCGCGACCAACGCGAACAGCAATGTCACGATACGATAAACCTCAATCGCGATAGGCTGCAATCCAACCTTTATCAAAGTCGGAAATGTGATGGTACGCATTTCTCCTCCTTACACGAGGCATCACAACGTTTCACCAGGCAACGCCGGTCAACTGCTGTTTGTGTATGAGAAATCGGTTGGAAACTTTCCTGATGTCAGCACGTTGTAGGTGTCACCACCGGCTTAAACCTTGTGTGAATGCTCTGAAAAGCTAATCATTTGCATATCACAGTATCTTTTTCCTGTCGGTTAAAATTCGCGTCTGTAGCACGTCATCTTCGTGGTGTAGCAATTTTAATGGCCAGTAGTGTAAAAGGCGGATTTATTGATTAATTAAAATACTGACGTAGATGAAGTGGCAAATGAATGTTTCACAAAAGACGAAGGACAGCTGCATAAGTTAAAAAGTAAAAACCCGATGTGCTCACTGACTGAGATGAGACAGAGAGGAGTGAAGTGATAACCGGGCCTAGACTGCAAGGGTGAGGGGTATCATGGGAATATAGCAGTTTGTGTAGTGTGTAAGAGGACGTTTGTGTGAGCGGGTGTTTGGAGAGTCAATTTGGGAGAATGAAGGGGGATCTTGTTTCAGACCCAGCCTTAGGATGTGAGTAGAGAGGAGTGGAGGGGAAGGAAACGGAGCCCTCATCACGTGAGGTGGAGTGTGATGATTTATATCTGCTAGGACAGGTACATATAGGGGAAGATTTAATGGTCGAGTAACAGAAGGCAATTATAGTTTCATTGGGAGCGGATATGGAGACTGCGGAGGTGTAGCCGGAGGTGTAGCATTGGGTGTATGTGGATTTAGAGGCGTATCAGCGTATCAGGAGTTGTGAGCAGGGGAAAAACTAGATATTGGGTATGTCGAGCTTATGAGTAATGTAGGATATTCGAAGATTTTCAAGATAGAAGAGGAGGGAGTGGAATTTTATAAGCTGGTAAAGGATGCGGGTGGGGGACGTTTAAGCGGATTCGGAAGTGTAGGAGGAGTTCATGACGTTCGAGGATCTGTGGGGCAAGATAAAAAGAGGGGGGAGCGTAAGTCCACGCCACACTTGCATAGCGAAAGGTGCGTCGGATCAGAGTTTTACAGGTGTGGGGGATTGTGGAAGGGTGCAGTTCCCATGTTCGGCTAGTTAGTAGTTTTAGTAATTTTAGTCTATTGTGCGGTTTCTGTTGAATGGTTAGTAGATGGGACTTCCATTTTAGTCGGCGATCAGGTGTTTGTCTGAGGTATTTTAGTGTGTTAATTAACTGAATAGGACTGTAATAAATTTTAATGTAAAAATCGTGGGGATAGAAGCTGTGAGTGGTTACACCTATAATGATTACCTGGGTTTTGGTAGGGTTGATTTTGAGGATCCATTGGCTGGACCAGAAGGTGAACTGGATGAGATAGAGCTGGAAGGATCGTTGGGATTTCTGGAGGGTAGGGTGGAGGGCGAGGAACGCGGTGTCATCAGCATACGGGAGGAGATGAACAGGGGTAAGGGGCTTTCGTATATTGGTGGTGCAGAGAAGAGAGGACAGAACCATGGGACGCACCTGCAGTGAGATGGTTGGTGTTGTTGACGACTGCATAAGATGGGCGGTTAGAGAGAAAGGATGTGATAAGGAAGACATAGTTTTGGGAAGCAAAAGGGTGTGGAGCTTAAAGAGGAAGACGGAATGCCATACACAGTCATATGCTTTTTCGAGGTCAAAATAAACAAAAAAGGCGGATTTGTGGGTGTTGATTTGGTAGGATAAGGGATGAGTGAGGTATAGGAGATGGTCATCGCAGGAGGAATTGGAATACAAGCTACATTGATGGATAGGGATGGGCAGGTGTTGCTGTCGATGTTTATGGATATGGCGGAATAGGGTGGACGCAAAAACCTTGCTAAACACAGAGGTGAGGCTGATGGGGCGGTAGGAGGAGGCGTCAGTGGGCGGTTTATTAGGTTTCAGGAGTCCGTCTGCTTAAATGGGTGGTTACGTGCTCGCCTCCGATGCAAGTGGGTCCGGGTTCGATTCCCGGCCTGGTTGGAGATTTTCTTCGCTCGGGGACTGGGTGTTGTGCAGTCCTCATCATCATTTCATTCTCATCACCGGCGTGCAAGTCGCCTAATGTGGCGTCGACTGAAATACGACTTGCACTTCTCGGCCGAGCTTCTCCGGATGGGGCCTCCCGGCTAACGATGCCATACGCTCATTTCCATTTAGGTTTCAGGAAGAGAAGGATTAGAGAGATGTCCCACAGTCCAGGGTAGAAACCCGTGTTAAGGATTATATTGTAAAGGGTGGCTAGGATTTCTAGGAAGGAGAGGGGGCATTCTTTCAGGCGTCTTATAAGTTATGCAGTCGTGACCAGCAGCAGTGTTGCGTTTCTTATAGAGTATTTGTTGAATGTCTTGTGTCGTTACTGGAGTACTGAGTTCTCTCTGTGGGATGTTGTCGAGGTACTTGAAGCTAGGGGCGAGGGGTGGGAGGGAAGAATTGGTGCGCTCATGGACGGTCGGTAATAAGGAGTAATCGAAGTGAGGGTCGTCTGGGATGGTGAAGATGTCACAGAGGTACGATGAAAATCACAGAGGTACGATGAAAAGTGGTTGGCTTTGTTTAAGTTGTCAGGAAGAGGGTGATTATCATGCATAAGGGAGTAGGAGCGGGCAGGGTTGTTGCCAGTGAGACGGTGAATTGCCTTCCAGTACCTGAAAGAGTTTATGATCAGTGTGGTGTTGAGGTTTGTGCATGTTTGGCGCCAAATGCAGCGTATCTTTGCCTTCAGCGGATTTCGAATGTGTCTTTGTAGTTGTTGGTGGCGTGTAAGTATGTTTAGGTCACCTGTCTGCACGAAATATCAGTAAAGGCGACAGGATTCACGAAGGAGTAAGAGAGCACGTGGAGAGTGTGTGGGACGGTGTGGGTAGATGGGTTTCGTCGGAATGTGGTGACTTATGGCATTTGACAAAGTCTGTTGTAGGAAAGTGGCAGCTTGGTGGATGTCAATGGGTGTAGGAAGGATAAGAGGTGGCTTCTGAGTTGGTTAACAATGAATTCCGTGTAGGCATTGTAGTTGGTGCTGAAGTAGTCCTGGGTATATTTGGGAGAGGCAGGAGGAGTGGGTGCATTGGTTAGGGTATGTGGTGTAGGGGATGGTGAGTAGAACAGGGAGATAGTCGCTTCCAGTGGGATTAAGGATCGCTGCAGTAATGTGCCCAAGGTGGTTAGAAGAGGTGAAGATAACATCAGGAGTGGAACTGCTTTCAGAGTGGATATGCGGTGGGTCAGAGACTATACCACCACAGAGAGAGTCGGTAAAACGATACCACCGTTAGAGTTCAATGTGGAACCAGCTATGGATGTTAAGTCAGTGGCAATAACATGGGTGGAAAAGGTATGGTCTATATGGGTGTGGATATCGTATGACATGGGATGACGTGATCAGAAAAAATGCTGTATGTTAACAAGGTTCGAAGTAAAATTACTGAGTTACTGTGTCCCATTTACTATGATGACATATGGTCGAGCAGACACTAAGAGGTTTGCTGTCAAAGTTAATTAGTAAATAATGGCTTAGTATAAAATTATTTACGCTGTAGCTGCAGCTGTTTCCACTGGTTAGGGGAGAAACATCGTAATATTTGTTAGAGGAAAACGTTTTGTCGTTTGCAAACTATCGAGCATTACAGAATAGGGCGAATGATAATAGGCAGATCCATCACCCTGCGGCTAGTACCAATCGGCTAGAGTCCCTACTACGTATTACTGATCCGTGTGTGCACAGATAATTGCACATGAAACTGTTACGATTTTTATGAAAAGAGTGAGAATAAGGTGTTTGGCACTAGTGTTGTAGAGGGGCTGTGGCCGAACAGGGAAGCTCTTCTGATGGTTAACGGCAACTGTGCCTTGGGCCATAGGAAGCGAGTTATCTGCTCGGTAGAGAACTATGGCGAAGTACGGACAGTATGACGTCCTGGAGGAAGGTTTCATTCAAGATGAAAACATCAACATGGTGTTGGAAGGTGTGCATGAAGAGGTGTTTGTTGGTTGAAAACGAGCAGATGTTAACGAATATGATATTAAATTGCTGACACGCCATGATTTAGGGAGTGGAGGGCTGGTGGGAATGCGTAACTGGGGTGGGTTTCAATTAGGTTATCGAGACAGGTGGAAAGAAAGTGGACCTGGTGGCGGGAGTAGGTGGCTAATGTGTTAAGGTGGAAGACAGAGGAAGCAGCAAGGGAATTTGGTGTAGTGTGTGTGGCCTCTGGAAAGGGTGGATGTTTTGAAGAACTGTTGTCATAAAATGGGCGTCTTCAGCCGTGAGATATGGGCAGACAGAATTGTTGTCGTGGAGGGGGATGTCAGTAGGTTTGGTGGTTACTATCAGCTCAGATTAGGAAGGTGTAGGTTGAACCTTACAGCTGGAAGAATAGCGTCAGGTGCGGCAGGTTTCAGGTTTTGTATGAAGGACAGGAAGCAAGGTTAGGGCATTGCTTGAGGAAATGGAATTTACGGTTGGGGCTGGTGGGAGGGTTCTAGCAGTCAGTGATTAGGTGGTCGTTATACATTAGGCATGTTTGACACCAGCAGGATTGAGGATGGGATTTTGATGACTCAACAGTGTGTTTTCCTTTGCAGTCAGGGCTGCGAGATGCAAACAGTGGTTGGTTGTGGATGCGCATTCAGTCAAAATGTGGATTTAGAAAGTTGGGCCAGACTCATCAAAATTCCAAAATTTCAAAGTCAGGATGGGACTTGAGTTCGAACTCCATCTCCTCCATCATGATCTCAGGGCCGATCCCGGCAGTCAAGGTGGGATGATGGCGATGAGTTTGTGACTGTTTCCTCCAGGTGGTTGTCAGAAAGAGTGCGAGATATCTCGAGGGACCAAAGTGATGTGGCGAATCTTCTAGAGGAGTTTAGTGTGCAGATCGGTATCAGAGGATTTCATAAGGATGGAGTCTTTTCCACAGATGATCTTAATGATGGGTAAGGAAGGGATGTATTTTCTGATTTCGAGGAAGAGGGTTCTGGATATGAGGAAGTTGAAGTTACAAAGGCAGAGAAGGAACGTATGCAGCTCTGTAGTCGTAGTTGCTGATGGGATGACCCAGGAGCCAATGAAGTCTGGGATTTCTGTTTCATTAGTGTTTTTTTTTTGCGATCAGATGTTGGGACAGCGTCAGTGCTGAGGCGTTTGGTGGTTTTCCTGATAGGTGTAGGTAAGGAGAGAATGGTCGGCACGACTGGGGGTAACAGGATATGGGACTATTTGGAAGGGCGTTTGGGTGAGGAGAGTACCACAGTCTAGGAACCTGTTGCAGAAACATCTGGCTGGGTTAATGGTGGGGACGCAGGTGGATCGACGTATTTTGGTGGCAGTTGGGGTGTTGGTGCTGTACTTGACGACGTTGGTCTTTGTGCTAGACCTGAAAAGGGTGCTAGTGAGGGTGGCGTGCCTAGAGAGGAGAGGACTGGGAGATGGGTATAGGCCTGTTGGAAGGTGAAGTGATCCAAGTGATGGTAGTAGGGGAATGGAAGGGGCAGGTTTAAACAATGGTAATAACTGGGGAGGACATGGTGATAGTGAAGTTTCCAGTTGACTGATGGGTGACGCTGACGGCGGCATCGGCGTCGACGGCCGCAGCAGAGACGACAACAGCGGTAGAACAACAACGAGACGACGGCGAGAAGGACACGACGACAGTGATGATGATGCTCAATACAGATTGACAATGAACAGGGAAAAACACAGAAAAAGTCTCGAAGGCACAATAAACTGACGATGAAAACGCACACACGCACAGACACACAGACACACACACACACACACACACACACACACACACACACACACACACAGAGGGAGAGAGAGAGAGAGAGAGAGACGCAAAGTATAGGGGAATTTCCCCTACCAATCTATGGCATAAAGACGGTAGCAGCAAGCGAACTAGTGCTAGACGGGACTCTAGCGGTCTGGTACTAACCGAAGGATGATGGATCTGCTTACTATCTTCCGCCACTATACAGTAATGTTCGAATGGTTCTCAAGCGAGAACAAGTTCGCCTATAACAAACTTTACGATATTTTCCCCCTAAATTTTGAAAACAGCTGCAGCTACAGTGTGAATAATATTATACTCAGTAATACTTACTAAATGAAGTCAACAGTAAACCCCTTATTGCATGCTCGATCATGTGTAGTATTATCGTTGTAGCCGGGACACTGTAATCCAGTAATTTTACTGCGGACATTGTTAACATGCAGTTATTTTTCTAATGTATTCAGTAAGGTATATTTCAAAATAATATGTGGGCTTTTTGTCTTAAAACCTTCAATCATAGCCTAATGTAGCGTCGAACATCGATCAGCACAGTTCTCATTTTTTTTTCAGTCACCAGGCAGCGCTGTATTACCTAGACTTCGTATGTGTATTATTTAAATAGAGTTTTAATTATTAACTGCAAAAGTTGTAATTTTATGTTAAGATTTTCAGAGTAATTTTTTATACTTTTATTTTATACTTATTTGGATTTGATGTATATTGTAACTTGCAACTAACTGTTATAGGGAGCAAATTTTACTGCCTATTGTGTATACTATGGCTGGCTGTGAAGGATTGCAAACAGCGGCCTCAAACTGAATTGATCGATGGACAGTTCAAAGTCGTTTTAACAAAATGCGCTTATACAAGCTTTATATATACTCGCGGAAAAAAATCGCAACACCAAGAAAGGGTTGTGCGACATAAACTTAAGTTTATAGGAGTGTTTCTAGATCCGAAAGATGATATCTATTCATAATTGACGCCAGTCGTATAAGAGTGACGCTAGTAGCGCTACTATGAGAATCCAAGTCAGGTTTGCTTTAAATACATGCCATAAAGGTCGGGAGTGTTAGTTACCTTTGATAGTGGACGAGGTGAGTTGATGTTAGTCAAGAATGCCTTTAAGACTATCGTGTTCGGCGTACAGCTCTGGCGTGTTGTACTGCATCTGCAGCAATCTGAGCAGCAGGTGGCACCACAGTGACACAACCAACTGTTATAAATCTGTTACTTGAAGGACAGCTCCAATCCAGACGCCCTGTAGCGTGCATTCCAATGACCCCAAACCACTGCAATTTGCGACTTCAGTGGTATTAAGCGAGAACTTATTGGAGGGCAGGGTGGAGGTTTGTTGTGTTTTCTGATGAAAGTTTGTTTGCCTCGGTGCCAGTGATGGCCATGTGTTGGTTAAAGGCCTGCAACCAACCTCCCTGCATTCAAGACACTGGATCTACACCTGGACAGCAGCAGCACTCTTGTAGTTATGCCATGAATGCTGACTGCAAATTTGTGCTCCATTCTGGTGATTCGACCCGTTGCACTGCCTTTCGTGAATTGCTTTACAGAAGGGTGTTTCGAATAGGATAATGCTCATCCACATACCGCTGGAGTAGCACAACATGTTCTTAAGAATGGCTACACGTTACCTTGGCTTCCTCGATTACCAGATCTGTCTGCAGTCGAGCACATATCACCGAAGGGCAGTTCCAGCATCATCCACAAACAGCAGTAAATCTCTCTGAATTGGCCGACATAGTGCACAGGTATGGAACTCGAACCTACAAACTGACATGTGGCACCTGTGCAAGTCGATACATGCACGTTTGCATGCTTTTATTCAACATTTTGGAGGTGGCTCCAGGTGTTAATGTATCAACGTTCCACATCTGCAATGGCTTATCTCACGTTACATTAAACCGTGATCTTGCAATGTTGATCGCTTAAATATGTTACCGCCGGCTGAGGTGGCCGAGAGTTTCTGGCGCTACAGTCTGGAACCGCGCGACCGCTACGGTCGCAGGTTCGAATCCTGCCTCGGGCATGGACGTGTGTGATGTCCTTCGGTTAGTTAGGTTTAAGTAGTTCAAAGTTCTAGGGGACTGATGACCTCAGAAATTAAGTCCCATAGTGCTCAGAGCCATTTGAACCATTTTTGAAACATGTTACCTAGAGGAAAGTATTCCTGACATTCATTACTCCACACTAATTACTTTTGGTGTTGCAACTTTTTTCCGTTAGTGTCTAAAGAAAGGAGCTAAGCCTGTTGTTGCAACTTCTCACGAGCTAAGCCCTTATCCGACGCTGGAAGCAAGTCTTATCACGTAATCTCTAAGCTGTACAGCTGCTAATTGCTTATTGATATAATCAATTCAAGTGCTCTTTCCTTTGTTTTGATGATGGCTGTACTGTGGCTGAAACTTTCGGAATACGCCTTAATAGATTTAGGGAAACCAATGAAAATGACTCTGAAGGAACAGACAGGGATTTGTACCCTACTCCTTTCTAATGCGAGTCCAGTGCCTTAATCACTGCTCCATCTCATAGATCATGATTCGTTGTAAATCACCTCTTTTTTATGGCACATCAGCTTCCTGTTTCAGAATGTTTCTCCTTCCCAGAATGGGGTGTTTCCGTGATTGATGGCGCCGGCCGCTGTGGCCGAGCAGTTCTAGGCCTTCAGTCCGGAACCGCGCTGCTGCTAAGGTCGCAGGTTCGAATCGTGCCTTGGGCATGTATGTGTATGATGTCCTTAGGTTATTTAGGTTTAAGTAGTTCTAAGTCTAGGGGACTGATGACCTCAGATGTTAAGACCCATCGTGCTTGGAGTCATTTGATTTTTGAACCGTGATTGATACTGCCTGCACCACACCATCCAGAGCTCTGGTTCTGGCTGCGACCGAACCACGAAGGCATCTTTTCCTGTGAGCAGCCGTTTTCTGTTGACTTTAATTCTGGAGAGGGGACGCATTACATTGGGCAAGATCAACGCTGGCACCAAAGCCGTCGTTGGTAACTCGTGTCACTTTCACTTTTACTGCCAGTGCCAGGTGAACTTACTACATTGGGTAAAGTGTACCTAGAATCACATGATGCATCTTTGTCAGTGTTGCAGTCTAGTGATGGATTTCAGAATCTGGAGAAGGATGCGCACTAGGGACTGCCATAAACATTTTCAACTGTTTTTCTTGTTGAGAGACACCAGTTTGCATTTTGTGCAGATATTGCAATAAACTCGAGTTCTACACATTCAAGTGCTGTATAATGTACACTCCTGGAAATGGAAAAAAGAACACATTGACACCGGTGTGTCAGACCCACCATACTTGCTCCGGACACTGCGAGAGGGCTGTACAAGCAATGATCACACGCACGGCACAGCGGATTACACCAGGAACCGCGGTGTTGGCCGTCGAATGGCGCTAGCTGCGCAGCATTTGTGCACCGCCGCCGTCAGTGTCAGCCAGTTTGCCGTGGCATACGGGGCTCCATCGCAGTCTTTAACACTGATAGCATGCCGCGACAGCGTGGACGTGAACCGTATGTGCAGTTGACGGACTTTGAGCGAGGGCGTATAGTGGGCATGCGAGAGGCCGGGTGGACGTACCGCCGAATTGCTCAACACGTGGGGCGTGAGGTCTCCACAGTACATCGATGTTGTCGCCAGTGGTCGGCGGAAGGTGCACGTGCCCGTCGACCTGGGACCGGACCGCAGTGACGCACGGATGCACGCCAAGACCGTAGGATCCTACGCAGTGCCGTAGGGGACCGCACCGCCACTTCCCAGCAAATTAGGGACACTGTTGCTCCTGGGGTATCGGCGAGGACCATTCGCAACTGTCTCCATGAAGCTGGGCTACGGTCCCACACACCGTTAGGCCGTCTTCCGCTCACGCCCCAACGCCGTGCAGCCCGCCTCCAGTGGTGTCGCGACAGGCGTGAATGGAGGGACGAATGGAGACGTGTCGTCTTCAGCGATGAGAGTCGCTTCTGCCTTGGTGCCAATGATGGTCGTATGCGTGTTTGGCGCCGTGCAGGTGAGCGCCACAATCAGGACTGCATACGACCGAGGCACACAGGGCCAACACCCGGCATCATGGTGTGGGGAGCGATCTCCTACACTGGCCGTACACCACTGGTGATCGTCGAGGGGACACTGAATAGTGCACGGTACATCCAAACCGTCATCGAACCCATCGTTCTACCATTCCTAGACCGGCAAGGGAACTTGCTGTTCCAACAGGACAATGCACGTCCGCATGTATCCCGTGCCACCCAACGTGCTCTAGAAGGTGTAAGTCAACTACCCTGGCCAGCAAGATCTCCGGATCTGTCCCCCATTGAGCATGTTTGGGACTGGATGAAGCGTCGTCTCACGCGGTCTGCACGTCCAGCACGAACGCTGGTCCAACTGAGGCGCCAGGTGGAAATGGCATGGCAAGCCGTTCCACAGGACTACATCCAGCATCTCTACGATCGTCTCCATGGGAGAATAGCAGCCTGCATTGCTGCGAAAGGTGGATATACACTGTAGTAGTGCCGACATTGTGCATGCTCTGTTGCCTGTGTCTATGTGCCTGTGGTTCTGTCAGTGTGATCATGTGATGTATCTGACCCCAGGAATGTGTCAATAAAGTTTCCCCTTCCTGGGACAATGAATTCACAGTGTTCTTATTTCAATTTCCAGGAGTGTATTAAAGCTATTTGAAAGATATTGTTAATTCTTCAGAATGTTGTGATGAGTAGAACTCTACATATTTTTAACACTTGTTATACACTGTCCAGACACATTAATGTGACAACCTGTCAAAAGCCTGGAAAACCATCTTTTGCTATGGTGACCACTTCTACATGTGCAAGGAGAGAGTCATGGAGGTTCTGGAAGGTACAGACAGTCATGTACAGCCATACTGATTCCAGTGCTGTGGTCATCTGTGCCAGGTTTCTCGGTTGAGGATCCATGGTGAGGAAGCCCGATCGAGGTCGTCCCACAGATCCTCGATTGAGTTTACATCCGGAGAGTCTGGTGGAAAAGGGAGTAAAGTACACTCATCCTGGTGCCCTCCCAGCCACGCTCGTATACTGCGAGCTGTATGACCCACTGCATAGTCCTTCTGAGGAAGAACAAACTACATGTAGAGGTGAACAAGGTCCCCAAGGATAGATGCATACTTGTGTTGATCCATTGTGCCTTCCAGGATGACGAAATCACTCAGGTAGTGCCCTCCGGCCTGGACTTTACGACGCTTGTTGCAGAGTGTTTCCTTTCAGACGTTTCGCGCCATATACACCAATGGCCATCGCCGGCCGGAGTGGCCGTGCGGTTCTAGGCGCTACAGTCTGGAACCGCGACACCACTACGGTCGCAGGTTCGAATCCTGCCTCGGGCATGGATGTGTGTGATGTCCCTAGGTTAGTTAGGTTTAAGTAGTTCTAAGTCTAGGGGACTGATGACCTCAGAAGTAGAGTCCCATAGTGCTCAGAGCCATTTGAACCAATGGCCATCTGAAAAGGCCATCTATCGGTGGACGTCCAGTTGCAGTATTGGCGTGCAGAGTCCAGCCTTCGTTGCCGATGAAGAGCAATCAGCATGGGTGTATGTAAAAGGCTCCTACGGAGCAATATTTCCTGCACGGTCGTTGAGGAAACACTGATAGCAGCCCCTTGCCTGGTCTAGAGAATCATTTTCTCAACTATTGTACGTCTATTCTCCCGTACACATCTCTGCAGCCTTCGTTCACCTCTGTCATCTATGGCCTGTGGTGCAGCACAGTTACCTCGGCGCCAGTTTTTGATAGCACCATATTGCCATGTACGGTATACTTTAACTACAGCAGCACGCCAACAATTAGCAAACTTATCCGCGTTTTTGTAAGTTACCAGGAGATATTATTTCAAAATTTAATCAACTTGTATTGGTTTTTGATAATACTTCCACTTAATTTCATTTCATTTACTGATTGTTGGTGTATAATGGAGTAATAATGTAACAAACAGACTATTAAATCATACTGACAAGATTTTCTGGATTGCAATGTGCCCCTCATGATGTCCTGCGAATATATAGAAAGATAGATCCCTTATCATTTAGCTACAAAATAGCAGGTCAGCAACTGGAAGCAGTTAATTCCACAAATTATCTGGGAGTACGCATTAGGAGTGATTTAAAATGGAATGATCATATAAAGTTGATCGTCGGTAAAGCAGATGCCAGACTGAGATTCATTGGAAGAATCCTAAGGAAATGCAATCCGAAAACAAAGGAAGTAGGTTACAGTACACTTGTTCGCCCACTGCTTGAATACTGCTCAGCAGTGTGGGATCCGTACCAGATAGGGTTGATAGAAGAGATAGAGAGGATCCAACGGAGAGCAGCGCGCTTCGTTACAGGATCATTTAGTAATCGCGAAAGCGTTACGGAGATGATAGATAAACTCCAGTGGAAGACTCTGCAGGAGAGACGTTCAGTAGCTCGGTACGGAATTTTGTTAAAGTTTCGAGAGCATACCTTCACCGAAGAGTCAAGCAGTATATTGCTCCCTCCTACGTATATCTCGCGAAGAGAGCATGAGGATAAAATCAGAGAGATTAGAGCCCACACAGAAGCATACCGACAATCCTTCTTTCCACGAACAATACGAGACTGGAATAGAAGGGAGAACCGATAGAGGTACTCAGGGTACCCTCCGCCACACACCGTCTGGTGGCTTTCGGAGTATGGATGTAGATGTAGATGTAGATTTCATGTCTGTTAGTGACTTCCGAGGCGCCATTTGAACCCCTATAGCATTAATTTTCTGTAATAAACTCTAGCCATTTTTTTTACATCAGACAAGTTGTTCTTTTTTTCCAATTTTCGTGCCTAGCCCTCTACCGAGTCCTGGACACTTCTCTCATCTGCCGAGCGACAATTGTTACTCAGAGTTTTGAATACACTTCTGTTCTGTATGACGTCTTTTTCTTAAGCATCTCTTTCAGTTTCGGGTAGCCAGTTGATTTCAAGATACAGAAAGATGCCAAACTTAAGTGTTCTTTTGAAGAACTGGCTTGAAAATGTCCATTGTGTGTTATTGAAGGTTCAGGACATTTGCTCAGAATGTTGGTATTATTTTTAGTTTGATATTAATAACATCGATGAACCTTAGGCTCTGCACCAAAGGACCACAGTCGGTTCTATCGACGATGCTGCAGATGGTGATCTCCGCCTTAATCTCGCAAGCAAGACTGGCAGTCTTTATCATTTCCGCTAGCCACCCGAAACCAGAGAGAAGCTCAAAATGGTTCAAATGGCTCTGAGCACTATGGGACTTAACATCTGAAATAATCAGTCCCCTAGACTTAGAACTACTTAAACCTAACTTAACCTAAGGACACCACACATATCCATGCTCGAGGCAGGATTCGAACCTACGACCGTAGCAGCAGCGCGGTTCCAGACTGAAGCTCCTTGAACCGTTTGGCCACAGCTGCTGGCGATTTTCTTCCTGTGATGCATATGATGCACATACTGCCTTGTAAAAATGCATTAGTTTTGAATTACTGGGTATTATTTTTAATTCATGTATGTACCAGGTAAGTTGGCTGGCTGTTTTTAATTTAACTATTGTTCTATTTTGTCAATAACGGTTTAAATTTTGGTGCCTCATATATTTGGTGCTCTGCAGATATTAAAAATTGTAAATATGTTGGTATTACAGTACTTTATTTTACCGGACTAGTTTCGGGTGTTGCCCCCCATCGGCGGAACCCGCATTCAAAACGTAAATATTTCTTATAATACATTACTTTCAGCAAATACAGTAGTTTTTCATGTGTATGTCATTATTCATACTATCATAATGTGACTTGTCTTATATTTACTGGTTTCTAGTGAATGCCAATGAGAATATTTCGTAATAGTCGTGCAATAAAACGATTATATGAGTTTTATATCTACATATATGCAACCAGCATAAGCTATTTCTTACTAAAATGTACTTAGTTATCATTGTCAATTGCTGTACATGCAAAGATTATTTTAAAAAATTTAAAAATTTGTGTTAAAATCTCATGGGACCAAACTGCTTAAGTCATCGGTCCCTAAGTTTACACACTACTTAATCTAACTTAAACAAACTTACGCTATGGACAACACAAACACCCGTGCCCGAGGGAGGGCTCAACCTCCAACGGGGGGAGCCACGCGGGCCGTGAAAAGACGCCTTAGTCCGCGCGGCTGAAGAATATTTATTGTTATATATCACAGAGTATATATAATGCTATTTCCAATTTGTATTATGTCTGAGAGTAGAAGAAACAAATGTTTCATTCAATAATTCTACTGAAATTTTCGATGAACGTTTTGTTCTTCAGATCGGTCTGTTCGTTTCAAATACTGTCAAGATGTCTCGTTATCTATGTGAAAATTTCTATTTCGGCCAATATATTTAATAAGTTGCCTTTGTTTGGCAATATGCAGGACTGTACGTTATTGTGTCATGTCACTGACTCAGTGGTTTTGTTCTTTTAAGTGCGTACTAACTGAAGATGAGTTCGCGTCAGTCAGGTTCAGATGTTGTCTAAACCTGTTTCTGAAATTTTATCCAATTTATCCCATGTAAATTTATAGAATATTAGCTTATAAAACTCTGAAAATTTACGGACTTGTTTCATCGTACGACAAATCTGTGATCGCAAAATGTTGTATGTTCTGAAGTCTAGTTTTAGGTTGATTTTCTGAAATGCAAAGATGACAAGAGCTATTGTATGTTATACAGCCTGTTGTCTCTTTTCGTCAGATACTGAATTTGTGCATTGGTCCACTTTTTGTGATTTCGAGACCTAGAAAATTTGTTTAATTATTTTGTTCATGATGGATTGTAAATGTGATATTTTTACGCAGGCGAGTCCACTGTGAGCTGAAGATGTCTATTTCATTTTCTGTTCCTTCAAATAAAAGCTCAAAGTAAAACAACGCGAACTGGACTGTTTAGTAAATACAACTGCCACGAAGGAATATAGAGTTAAAAGCGTAGCAACCATCGTTTGTTACCTATGAGTATGTGTTTAAATCCAGATGTCAAAACTACTGTTCAGTATGCTATTTCATCGAAATTTGCAGTTTCCATCGCGGAGCAACGTAACTCAAGCAGTCACTGCCACGTGTATCTTAACTTGTAAGTTACATCTACAGTGCCAATAAGTGACCTACGTTTGTTTTATACTACTATTACAGAACAAATCTTCACGTATTTTAATAAATAATAAAGACAGTTCTTTTTGTTTCTTGAAATTGTCATCTTAGTGTGGTACAAAGATCGAAACATTGCCACAGACAAGTACAGTTAAGTTAGATCATTCGTGCCAGTAAGTGAGCCATGTGTTTTTGTAGTGTTATAGAATAGATTTCTATGTATTTTGATAAATAATACAGACAAATTACGATTTCTGTAAAATGCTATTTCATTTTGGTGCAAAGATCGAATTTTTGTTCATGATCGGAGATTTTAGTTCCCTCTGTGTGGAACCTTGTCCATCGCAGTAGTACGATTAATAAAATGAAGAATGTCTTTGATCGGAGCAAATCGAGCAGCTGTCATGCTGATATAAGAGGTTATGACGCTACCGTGTCGTATTTGGTTCTTCTCGTAGTTATACCTGTGTATTATGAAAATATGTAATTCATGTGATACGCCGCATTGAAGATGTCACGAAAACGTGTCGTTAATGTACTGTTTCCTCTGCTAAACTGTCAGAAAATGTGAGGTTAGTGGATAAATGTGCTTGGTATTATGTACTAGTCGATTATGGACAGGAAAGGAATAAAGTCTGACACCATATTTCCGATAGGTGAATGTTGCAGTCTTCCTAATAGTTAGTTTTTGTACCGTACCACTAGTGGAACATAACCTCAAGTAGGCCTTTGATAAAAAAGTAATAGAAAATGCTGTATTAGCCAGTCGTGATGTCGATCCATAAAATTTCTGGCGTGCAGCCGCATAAATTTATGCGGCTGCACGCCCGGAATTTTATGGATCAGTATTTGGGCCCCGAAAATATGAAGATGCACAGTCGTAATGTCAACTATATTTTTCTAATGCAGAACACGATGCATTATCTTATCTCCCCCTAAAATTGTGTTTGGTCAGGTGATCGAAGTTCCTTTTCATATCATTAGTAACATGGCCCCAAGAAGGCTTAAAAGGAATCGTCAGCCATTACTACCTTGTCTGCTTAACATATTTTTTTTTAGCCACTGTGTTTCCAATTGGCATACAAAACTAATACAGGAAATCTAGACGTGGAAACAGCATTCACTGAAACGCCACAGTCATGTGTTAGGTGTCAAGTATACCTTAGCCTGTAAGCAACATCAGTAATATATATATGATAAAAGTAATATAGACAATTTGGACTTGCAAACAGCTATGCGGCACCTAATTTTAGAGTCTCTTGTAGCTTCCCCAAATTGGCATACAGAGATCGAACTATTGTACCTTAGCCTGTAAACTGTAGCAGTAGCATCAATATATTTAAACATTTTGACACAAAATATGGAAAATTTAAAGATGGAAATACAAAACTACCCAGTCATGTTTTGTATATCAAGTGCTTCTTAACCTGTAAGTTACACCATAAGTGTATTTGGATAAGTAATAAAGGCATTTTAGAGAGGGAAAAAAACATCGTTTAATTTGAGGGGACATTGAGCCTTGCACCAAGTGAGATACAAACACTGAAGTTCTGCAGTCACAAAATGAGGTGCAGGGAACAAGGTGTCTGA
Organism: Schistocerca cancellata; assembly: GCF_023864275.1. Lineage (NCBI taxonomy): Eukaryota > Metazoa > Arthropoda > Insecta > Orthoptera > Acrididae > Schistocerca > Schistocerca cancellata. The sequence goes on from NC_064629.1 coordinate 199,623,580, forward strand.
TTGTGGGGTATATACTAATTGTCTTTTTCGTTTCAGTGGCCTGTAAAATACTATGGTGTGACTGGGAGAGCAGTTTTAATAGGCAGTGAAATACTGGGATGTTATGTGTGTGTGTGTGTGTGTGTGTGTGTGTGTGTTGACTTATAAGCTCTCCGACCAGCTTATTTTCAAGAAAGTGGTATGGCTTAGGGGTGGGGTGTGACGGAAAGTTGATGAATGGGGGTGGAGGGGAAAGGTCACAAATTAAGAGGGGGGAGGGGGAGGGAAAGAAAGTGGAGAATGTGATGTGGTTTAGGAGAGAGGTATGGCATGATGAAGCCATGTGTTTGCTATTCCCTCCAGATGTAGGCCAGCAGATGATTCAAGGTCGAATTATACTCAGAAGGTAAATTTTTCTCCCACTATGGCACATATATGAACAGCCTACTCTGTTACTCAAGATGCAATCATATTACGGAGTGTACAGTTGAGCTCATAAAATAGAGGGCACTTGACACTGTGATTGTAATTGACAGTTTCCTGCCTTATTGACACTCAACACGAAACACAACACCTCAAAACAGACGCAATAAAATCTGCTTCGTGTCATTCCTATGATTTCAGACTCTGAAAAGGTGTGTGAAGTTCTGATGTGGAGTCAAGGATGAAACAACAATAAGCAACATCTCAGTATCACAGGCTTTACTTCGTAGTTTCAGTGGTGCAGAAACTAGACTGCTGAATTAGGATCAAATCTCATTTTTATTAATCATTTTTGATTTTGTTTAATCTACAGAAAACACGAAGTTAACAAAACGAACAGTGGGATGCAGGATTAAAATATCCGTCCGCACATCGTATTTTATGGCTTGCGGATATTCCCTACATCACCTCTACCGATAGAGGTGGTGCAGTGATTAGCACACTTGACTCTCATTCGAGAGGACAACCGTTGAAACCCGCGTCTGGCCATCCTGATTTAGGTTTTCCGTGATTTCCCTAAATGCCGTCAGGTAAATGCCGGGATGTTTCCTTTGAAAGGACACGGCCAATTTCCTTTACCATTCTTCCAAAACCCGAGCGTGTGATCCGTGTCTAATGACATCGTTGTCGATGGGACATAAAAGACTAACCTTTCCCTCCTCCTCCACCACCTCTGGTGAGTATATCTCCTTGAGCAACTTTTTGTTTCTTCTGTATCTGTTTCGTTTCCGATTCGAAGTGAAAGCTGATTCTCCTCTGCGTCCCTTATCATTCGTTTGTTAGACGATCACAGCTTTCTTCGAAAAAAATTCACCTCATCATCTTCTACTTCTTCTCCAAAACAGATTCTTTGACAGCAACATTTAATGACAATGAGTGAGCAATAGTCTACAGAAGACATACAGGTCTTTTTTTTAAATATGCAGGTCTATGAGGGAATAATTTCTGTGTAAGGAAATTTAAAATCTAGGTTTGCAGAGCGATTCCAGAACGGTAACACACATATCCACTAGCGCCACCACACCAACAACGATGACCGACGTCAGAAATTATCGATAGTGAAAGTGACTGAACAACGGGTGAGATAAAATTAACTCTGTCCCTCCGGTTTTGACAAAGAAAAGAGCAAGATGCCACGCAAAATTTGAGAGAAAATCTCCATATCTATTTGTAAAGTTATTACTAAATGAAATTTAAATACTTCCTTAATAACAATCTACGTTTTGGTATATTCCGTAGGGGTGACTGGTACCTAGTCAATGTTCTGCAATAGCAGTTTTGTTCGGCTGTTTTAAGGGTGTGTGACGCTTACGCTCAGTACACTGACCCTTCACGGTTCTGACAGTCTGACCAATAAATGACATGCCACAACTGCAAGGAAGGCGATAGTCGCACGCCTTACGCAAACCAAGATCATCCTTAACGGAATCTGAAAGGACCATAATATTAGATGGGACCAGAAAATACATTTCACATCATATATCCGGGAAATACGACCAGTCTTTTTGGAAATGCTACTTGCGTAAGGCTAAGGCATAAGGCCGTAAACGTTAGTGTCAACTCGGTATTATCATCACTCACCCAGTGTAAGACTGGTCGATACCATAACGCACGCTTGATCTTTCTTTCGCTAAACCCATTCTGACGAAAGGCGACCACAAGATGGTTCAACTCAACTGACAAACTGTCAGGGTCTGAAGTGACTTGGGCCTTGTGAACCAAGGTCCGAAATATCCCTTCATGCTAAGTCAGATGGTGACAACGAGCAGCCTGTAGGTGTGGTGTCACCGCCAGACACCACACGTGCTAGGTGGTAGCTTTTAAATCGGCCGCGGTCCGCTAGTATACGACGGACCCGCGTGTCGCCAGTGTCAGTGATGGCAGACCGAGCGCCGCCACACGGCAGGTCTAGTGTGACGTACTAGCACTCGCCCCAGTTGTACAGCCGAATTTGCAAGGAACAGTTCACTGACAACTACGCTCTCATTTGCCGAGACGATAGTTATCATAGCCTTCAGCTACTTTTGCTACGACCTAGCAAGGCGCCGTATTCCATTGATATTGAGATTCTATTAATGTATCATCAAGAGCGATGTTCTACAAATGTGGAATAAAGTTTAAGTATTCCAGAAGCTACGTACTTTTCTTTATAGCATTCATTACGTATCCTGTTTCAGACCTCACGCCAGCCTGCGTGAGTTTAAGCGCGTGCCTTTCGGCTTCCTCTCATTGTGTCTAGGCTGTCTTGTCTAGACACAACAGTAGGTACAAGTCAGGGTGCGTAGACTTCATATAAAACTCATGTCTAAACCTAGCATCACCCTTCCTCCTGGCTAGCACATCAAGGAAGGAACGGAAACCATCCTTTAGCACCTTCATCGTGAAACGTATGTTCGGGTGGACTGAAATCAGGTGTTCTAAAAAGTCGTTCAAATTCTCACTGCCATGAAGCCAAACGACGAAAGTGTCTTCTAAATTTCTGTAAAGTACGCAAGTTTCAAAGCTACCGATCGAAGGGCACTTTCCGTAAACAAATTTACAATAATAGGTGTTAATTGGCTTCCCAACGCAACACCATCTGTCTGTTCATAGTACTGGTCATTGAATAAAATGATTGGAAATAAGTGGAAGTTAACACATGCCGAAACAGGTTCGTTAATTCTACAAGAAAGTTAACATCAGTTACCCGTAACGAATAACTGAGTGGAACACCAGTTAAGAGACAGAATACATCAAAATTTACTAGAATATCTGAGTCATTTAAACGAATTCCCTCTAATCGACGAAAGAAATCCGTCGAGTCCTTAATGTGATTTTCACACCGACCATGTACTTGGCTCAGCAGAGTAGCAAAGTTTTTTACTACACGACATGTTGCCGCAGCACCAATGTTACAACCGCACGAAAAGGAACACCTTCTTTGTGGATCTTCGAAAGGCCATCTACGGTAACAGGAACAGTAAAAAATGTAATAAGACTCTTGACAGACTCCTACGACAAAGAACTTTTCTTCAGGATGCTGTTAGTCTTTTACTCAACTTCTTTGTGGCATCGGCACCGATTCTGCGATTTCACAAACCACACAGTAAACACCGTATCTTTTGAGCGTAATTCTGCTTGTCCAGAACAACTGTAAATGAACGTAAAGCAGTCCTCTTTGCTGCCGTTATATGACTCTTGGGTGGACACGTTCAGTAATATTTCCATCATCTATAACTGCTGGCGTCTGTCTCTGAAGGGGGTGGTGTCTCTAGCGTTTACAGTGTGTGTATGTGTGTGTGAGTGTGTATGTGTGTGTGAGTGATCTTTCCAGAATTTCTCTGTAAACCAGGGTTTTAAATTTCCTTGCACAGCTCTTTCCTGCTGCAGTTTTGCCGTGGAAATGACAGGGTAGTCTCCTATCGAAACATGAGCGGTTGTCGATGACGTCACCCGGCTGCATTCCCATAAGCTATATGAGTATTGTATACGCCAGGAGAAACTCTTGTCTCAGCATGCTACATAGTTTCTATCATTATAGGGTATTAATCTTTACCGTGTGCTAGACGAGTGTCACACATAAGTCACTAAATGAGGAAACACGATTTGTTGTCAATTACAAGTCACTGTATGTATGAGCTCATTGTAGCCTTCAGCCGGCCGCTGTGGCCGAACGGTTCTAGGCGATTCAAGCCGGCCGCAGTGGTCTAGCGGTTCTAGGCGCTCAGTCCGGAACCGCGCGACTGCTACGGTCGCAGGTTCGAATCCTGCCTCATGTCCGTAGGTTAGTAAAGTTTAAGTAGTTCTAAGTCTAGGGGACTGATGACCTCAGATGTTAAGCCCCATAGCGCTCAGAGCCATTTGAACCATTTTTTGGAACCTTCAGCGAATTTCACTTGGTTCCATGGTACGCTGCGCAGTGCACTACCTGTAAAGAATCAACAGGACAGAAAATATGAGCGAACTGCATGGGTACTCAATGGCATACATGTTGCACTGCAATACCTCCCCCCCGCTTCCCCCCCCCCCCCGCCCCTCCCCCTCCAATCACCAGCACCTCTGGGGACGGGAACTCAACGCTGCTATGTAGCAGGATTGTCTGTAATCTCATACCGACATCGTATTAATAAACCCACTGCTCACTGACGTCGTTTTAATAAATCCACTGCTTTCCATCAATCACCACTGTCTACCCACAATGTTTGAAATCAAGTTTATGGTAGATAACACTTGTCAGCAAATGAAACTTTTTTTTCGTTGCCTGCAATGCTTCAACACTTTTAGGATGTTTTCGTGGTTGCTGAATCCAAATATGACAATAGTTTCGTCTAACTGTCTCTAGTTTGTGTGATATATTATATCACTCTTTGAGTGTTGTGTATAGGTGCAGTCATGTTACAGCAATGTGTATTCTGTCTATATGCTTGTGAATACTGATATTTTTGTGATGTAAAGTGTATGTCATTATTACAAAATACATCCATAAAAATGAATTTGTGTTCTTTTTGTGCAAGTAAAAAAGATGAGTTCTCCAGCAGAGCCTATGTAAGCCACCGAGTTGCCTTCTGTTACATAAGCTCCGAGTGTACGTCGTAAAAACACAGGACAAACATCAGTGAATTCGTGAAGCAGACATATCTCGCTTAGGTCGATGTACGACTCGGTGACCAAAATAAGCCGTGGCGTCCTCATAAGGCATGCAAGACGTGGATGGAGTGTTTGCAACAGTGGAAAACTGGAGCAAAAATAAGTTTACAATTCGATGTACCTATGATGTGGAGAGAACACACAAACTACTTCGAAGAATTATTTTTTGTGTAGTGAATGTGACAGGGTTCAATAGGTACAAAACACAATAACAAGTTTAGGAATCAGCAAGACGACCTGTGGCACACAGCGAATATATCTCCATAGCAGTATTTACTACACTGCCTGATGTAGCCTTCTCACACAGTGAAGGAAGGTAACACACACGTGGGAGCAGTAGAAATGAATATGACGAATGCGAAACGCCTCAGCAGTTCTGCCAGCAAGGACTGAACGATCTGCTACGAAACCTCCATCTGTCAGGGCAAACTACCGAAGTTCTAGCTTCAAGACTAAAAGAAAAGAACTGTCTAAAACCAGGAGTTAAAACAACAGTTTATCTGACAAAACAAGATCAACTTCTGCCATATCTTGGCCAAGTCGATAAACTTATATTCGGCAGAAATATTTGAGGACTTCTCCGCGAATTTGTATTACAGGAATATCGAACAGAATATTAGCAGATTTTTGTAAACTGGTCCACGCAAAGCTTAAAATGCGTCTTACTGCACTACAGTCACTATTATGCATCTGTGGCAGTTGCTCACTCAAGATAAATTACGGAAAAATATCAGAGCATCAAAATGGTCTTGGAGAAGCTCCGTTATCAAGGGCAACAGTAGTATATGTGCCTTGACCTGAAGATTGTATATCTTGCTTGGCCATCAAGGTGGACACACAAAATACCCGTGTTTCATTTACATGTGGGATAGCAGGGCAACCCAAGATCGCTGGGAACAAGTTACGTGGTCCTCAAGGACAACATGACAGAGGGAGCAGGAAAAATCAATGGGCCATTGGTTGACAGAAACTACAACTTTCTCCCATCTCTTTATATCAGGATAAGACAGATGAAGCAATTTCTTAAAGTTTTGAGTAAAGAGAGCAGTTTCTTCAGATACATTTGTAAATCATATCCTGTGATAAGTAATGGAAAACTAAAGGCTAGTATCTTTGATGATCCCAAAATTCATAAACTCATTAACGATTAAAATTTCATGAAATCTATGACTGACGCTGAAACCTCCGCCTGGTGTGTTTTTGTTGCAACTATAAAAAGCTTCTTGGGTAACAGCAATGCAAGCTATTATGAGGAACGAGGAAACTTGGGCTGCAATATTTAAAGTACACCTCTCCACAGCCACCTTGACAGATCTCCTGAAAACCTGGACCGTTACAGTGAGGAAAAAGGTGAGAGGTTCAACCAAGACATAAAAGTCATCTAGGGAAGTTATAAAGGTAAATGGGACAGATATATGATGGCGGACTACCGCTGGAGCCTATAACGGGCTGCTCTGATGAGCCACATAAAATCACACAGATGAAGTTTTACCGTGCTGCAATTGTTACACGGTGATTCAGATCGCTTTAAATCCACATAATTATGTCCCCATTGTGTATTTCACTTTTATTGTATGTGACTGACATGTTGCAGCAATGTGTTTTCTGCCTATATACTTGTGAACACTGGTATTTTTGTAATGTAAAGCGTATGACATTATTGCAAAATATATCCATAAACACAAACAAGAATTTGTGTTCATTTTGTGCAGGTAAAAAAATGAGTTCTCCAGCGGAGCCTATATAAACCACCGAGTTGCGTTCTGTTACTAAGCGCCGAGTGTACGTCATAACAACACAGGACAAATATCAGTGACTTCGTGAACCAGGCATATCTCGCTTAGGTCGATGTACGACTCGGTGACTTGGTGTTCATGTGTTTTTCCAAAGAAATCGATGATTCACGTAGAGTCTAGATCTTTCTAGGTGGCCGTGACAAACACATATCTCCAGTTACACTTATTTCAGCCATTCTTGAGTCAAGACAATATATTCGACATCACCGACCATCGGGTACTGATGACTGCGCAGTTGAGCGCCCCACAAACCAAACATCATCATCATCACCGACCATAATTTTCCCTAAAATCACTGGAACCTTTCTGGCAAAAAGTTATTGTTGACTAAGGTAATTGCTCGATTATTCATTAACAAGTTCTTTTCTTCCTCTAATCTTAATACGCAAGCAATGAGGGCTAGTATTGAAGTCGCATAATACATAATTTTGACTGTAATTTATTATTGCTTGAAAATAATATACATTTTATGAACAGAAAGCAGCTTACAAATATAAATTTAACTTTGTATTTCCTTTTTTGAGAACATGCTTAAAGTTGCTATCATCAACTAATACAAAAAAAAAAAAGGTTCAAATGGCTCTGAGCGCTATGGCACTTTACATGTGAAGTCATCAGTTCCCTAGAACTTAGAAATACTTAAACCTAACTAACCTAAGGACATCACACACATCCACGCCCGAGGCAGGATTCGAACCAGCGACCGTAGCGGTCGTGCGGTTCCAGACTGAAGCGCCTAGAACCGCTCGGCCACACTGGCCGGCAACCAATAGTCAGAATCACGTTTTATTCACAGTCAAATTGTAGGTATTTTCAGGACGTCGTTATTTTACATAATATGAAATTTCACGAGAATGCTTGTTTTTGTTTAGTAATACTAGCTTGGACAAAAAGTAGTTGCAACACTACCATAACATGAAGGATGTGCACCTAATGGCATGTGCACTGCATGTAACTGACAGCAGAAGGTCACTTGCTGTGAGCGACGACGGCTGTGTGAGTCGGTTCCATTGGGTACCGTCCGAACGTCTGGGAGGCCATTTCAGAGCGCCCTAACAGCATGTTTAGGAATTGGGCTGTAGTGGCACATAGTCTGACAAGGGAATGGTCGAATAAGGCATGTCGAAACTTACCATGAAATTTTTTACAGAGGAAGTAGATAACGAAAGAAACGCACTGCCACTTTTAGCTGCTAAGAGCCACTGCAAGTGTTTTCTATAAAAATGTTCTTGCTTCCGCACGAAGAACGGCTTATAACAGCGGTTTGTACAGCCCTGCCCGCCTAGCGCGCGACTCGGCGAATCACTCACGCAGCGCCGCGTAGCGCAATTATTCGGAGTTCACAGACACCAATTTTAAGCACCAAAAGTCTGATTAAAATGGAGCGAATGAAAGCGAACACGTGCGAATGCGTAGTTACAGAAAATTCACTACCATTCGCTTGTTTATGGGTAGAATCGTTTATACTAGAGGAGACGGAAGAGAACACGAGGTAGCAAACATTGCCTATGAAAGCTGTGTTATTAGTTTTTAGTTTTTGGAGCTAATATTCGGCATACAGGATACAACTCTATCTTGTTAGAGCCACAATGCGAAACTTTGTTATTCAGTGAGTATTATTTTGCATGGCGATCGCACTGTTCTTGACGGAGTATGCAAAATGGCGCAGGGAAGAAAGAATTTAGGTCTCTTAATTTGTATGGAAGCGTGACATACGTGGAGATCCTGCACTTCACACGGAATTGCATCTCCACCTCTCCTTAGCACTGGTCCAAAATTTCAGAGAATGAAAGCTGAAGATGTCATAGATCGCCTGAAAACCCTTAGATTGCAATCATCGGATCTGTTAATAAGTTTCGATGTTGTGTCTTTATTTACAAAGGTGCCCTTGCAGGACTTTTTGGAGCTCATTAGCAACAAGTTTGAGGAGGACGTGGTAGCATTATTCAAACACGTGTTTACTTCAACATACGTCTTATTTCAAGACCAATATTTTGAACAAGTGGACGGTGTCGCCATGGGAAGCCCTCTGTCTCCTGTGGTGGCCAATTATTTTATGGAGGACTTTGAAGAAAAAGCACTACAGTCAGCCACTCTCAAACCCTCTTGTTTTCTGCGGTATGCAGATGATACATTTGTGATGTGGCCACATGGACTTGATACTCTACCTACGTTCCTTCAGCATCTGAATTAGCTCCGCCCGAATATAAACTTCACAAACTTTTCTTGATGTCTTGGTACGAAGGAAAGCAGATGGAACCTTCGGACCCAGCGTCTACCGCACGCCAACGCATACAGATCTATATTTTCAGGCCACAAGCTGCCATCATCCTGAGAGCTTGTCGAGTGAAATACAACATTTGAAGACAGTGTTCCGACAAAACGGTTATTCTGAGAGACAGATACTTAATGCATTCAGGCCCAGGGGAGTTCAATCTATGGAGCAGAATGAAGATACGAAGACACCCTCCACTTTGGCCTTTTTGCCGTATTTTGGTGCCATGTCGTCAAGAATCGGGAGAGTCCTCGGAAGATACGGAATTAAGTGTGTTTTTCAACCATCTGCAAAACTAAGAAACCTGTTGGGTACGGTTAAGGATGACCTTGGACTGAGGAAATGTGGTGTGTACAAGATTCCTTGTCAGTGTGCGGCAGCGTATACAGGGTGTTACAAAAAGGTACGGCCAAACTTTCAGGAAACATTCCTCACACACAAATAAGGAAAAGATGTTATGTGGACATGTGTCCGGAAACGCTTAATTTCCATGTTAGAGCTCCTTTTAGTTTCGTCAGTATGTACTGTACTTCCTCGATTCACCGCCAATTGCCCCAATTGAAGGAAGGTAATGTTGACTTCGGTGCTTGTGTTGACGTGCGACTCATTGCTCTACAGTACTAGCATCAAGCATATCAGTACGTAGCATCAACAGGTTAGTGTTCATCACGAACGTGGTTTTGCAGTCAGTGCAATGTTTACACATGCGGAGTCGGCAGATGCCCATTTGATGTATGGATTAGCACGGGGCCATAGCCGTGGCGCGGTACGTTTGTATCGAGACAGATTTCCAGAACGGAGGTGTCCCGACAGGAAGACGTTCGAAGCAATTGATCGGCGTCTTAGGGAGCACGGAACATTCCAGCCTATGACTCGCGACTTGGGAAGACCTAGAACGACGAGGACACCTGCAATGGACGAGGAAATTCTTCGTGCAGTTGACGATAACCCTGATGTCAGCGTCAGAGAAATTGCTGCTGTACAAGGTAACGTTGACCACGTCACTGTACGGAGAGTGCTACGGGAGAACCAGTTGTTTCCGTACCGTGTACAGCGTGTGCAGGCACAAGCAGCAGCTGATTGGCCTCCACGGGTACACTTCTGCGAATGGTTCATCCAACAATGTGTCAATTCTCATTGTAGTGCAAGTGTTCTCTTTACGGATGAGGCTTCATTCCAACGTGATCAAATTGTAAATTTTCACAATCAACATGTGTGGGCTGACGAGAATCCGCACGCAAATGTGCAATCACGCCATCAACACAGATTTTCTGTGAACCTTTGGGCAGGCATTGTTGGTGATGTCTTGATTGGGCCCCATGTTCTTCCACCTACGCTCAGTGGAGCACGTTATCATGATTTCATACGGGATACTCTACCTGTGCTGCTAGAACATGTGCCTTTACAAGTACGACACAACATGTGGTTCATGCACGATGGAGCTCCTGCACATTTCAGTCGAAGTGTTCGTACGCTTCTCAACAACAGATTCGGTGACCGATAGATTGGTAGAGGCGGACCAATTCCATGGCCTCCACGCTCTTCAGAGCTCAACCCTCTTGACTTTCATTTATGGGGGCATTTGAAAGCTCTTGTCTACGCAACCCCGGTACCAAATGTAGAGACTCTTCGTGCTCGTATTGTGGACGGCTGTGATACAATACGCCATTCTCCAGGGCTGCATCAGCGCATCTGGGATTCCATGCGACGGAGAGCGGATGCATGTATCCTCGCCAACGGAGGACATTTTGAACATTTCCTGTAACAGAGTGTTTGAAGTCACGCTGGTACGTTCTGCTGCTGTGTGTGTGCCATTCCATGATTAATGTGATTTGAAGAGAAGTAATAAAATGAGCTCTAACATGGAAAGTAAGCGTTTCCGGACACATGACCACATAATATATTTTCTTTCTTTGTGTGTGAGGAATGTTTCCTGAAAGTTTTGCCGTACCTTTTTGTAACACCCGGTATAGGCCAGACATGCCGCACTGTACGAGGTGCATTCAAGTTCTAAGGCCTCCGATTTTTTTTCTAATTAACTACTCACCCGAAACCGATGAAACTGGCGTTACTTCTCGACGTAATCGCCCTGCAGGCGTATACATTTTTCACAACGCTGACGCCATGATTCCATGGCAGCGGCGAAGGCATCTTTAGGAGCCTGTTTTGACCACTGGAAAATCGCTGAGGCAATAGAAGCACGGCTGGTGAATGTGTGGCCATGGAGAGTATCTTTCATTGTTGGAAAAAGCCAAAAGTCGCTAGGAGCCAGGTCAGGTGAGTAGGGAGCATGAGGAATCACTTCAAAGTTGTTATCACGAAGAAAAATGTTGCGTAACGTTAGCTCGATGTGCGGGTGCGTTGTCTTGGTGAAACAGCACACGCGAAGCCCTTCCCGGACGTTTTTGTTGCAGTGCAGGAAGGAAATTGTTCTTCAAAACATTTTCGTAGGATGCACCTGTTACCGTAGTGCCCTTTGGAATGCAATGGGTAAGGATTACGCCCTCGCTGTCCCAGAACATGGACACCATCATTTTTTCAGCACTGGCGGTTACCCGAAATTTTTTTGGTGGCGGTGAATCTGTGTGCTTCCATTGAGCTGACTGGCGCTTTGTTTCTGGATTGAAAAATGGCATCCACGTCTCATCCATTGTCACAACCGACGGAAAGAAAGTCCCATTCATGCTGTCGTTGCGCGTCAACATTGCTTGGCAACATGCCACACGGGCAGCCATGTGGTCGTCCGTCAGCATTCGTGGCACCCACCTGGATGACACTTTTCGCATTTTCAGGTCGTCATGCAGGATTGTGTGCACAGAACCCACAGAAATGCCGACTCTGGAGGCGATCTGTTCAACAGTCATTCGGCGATCCCCCAAAACAATTCTCTCCACTTTCTCGATCATGTCGTCGGACCGGCTTGTGCGAGCCCGAGGTTGTTTCGGTTTGTTGTCAGACGATGTCCTGCCTTCATTAAACTGTCGCACCCGTGAACGCACTTTCGACACATCCATAACTCCATCACCACATGTCTCCTTCAACTGTCGATGAATTTCTATTGGTTTCACACCACGCAAATTCAGAAAACGAATGATTGCACGCTGTTCAAGTAAGGAAAACGTCGCCATTTTAAGTATTTAAAACAGTTCTCATTCTCGCCGCTGGCGGTAAAATTCCATCTGCCGTAAGGTGCTGCCATCTCTGGGACGTATTGACAATGAACGCGGCCTCATTTTAAAACAATGCACATGTTTCTATCTCTTTCCAGTCCGGAGAAAAAAAATCGGAGGCCTCAGAGCCTGAATGCACCTCGTACAAGAACGCTGCGATGAACATCAACATCATACACGCCTTCGTCAACCGGAAAAGTCGGCAATTGCGGAACACTGTCTGAATACAGGACATCGTATGATTTATGAAAAGACGGAAGTTTGATCCCCGGCATCATCTTTATGGGACTGCGTCATTAAGGAAGCAATACATATCCGTACAGCCGATAATCTCGTCAACAAGGACACGGGATTTCAACTGAGTACAGCCAGGAGCCCTGCATTGGCTGCTATTAAATCACGACGCGAAAATCCAGATTCTTCGATAACAGGCCCTTCATAACACTGGCCTAGTACGGCCGTTGTGAGTAACGTCTGGCAGCACTGTTGACAAACGCAGCGCACAGCGCACGTGCGGGACAGCCGCTCTGCGATTTTCGGCAGAGGGAGTTTGAATATGGCAAATCATTGCGCATGCGCGATTTCCGCGGCTGCGCATTCTTCGCGCACGTATTCTAAAAACGGGGCGTCGGTGTGCGGATACCGTCAGTCGTACCTAGCCACCAGCAAGGTTGAACCACCTGAAGATGTCGGACAGCTGCTCCGAGGAAATATTGTGGAATTTGCACAACGGCGGGAAACCCGTGAAAACTATTTACAACCACTAGTTTTATTTAGATAGAACGGGGATGGAGTTGGAAATGGTCCCGGCCGTTGTTCTGCACATTGCGCTACATACCAGGCATACTTGATCATATTCGTAAACCTTGGGGAAGAAAACTGGTAACGCACAGATGACTGGAGCTTGAGAATACCGTTCCGCTGGTAAACCTGAAATGAGAGAGAGGTATCGGAAATTAGTTGTCTGATAATTTCCTGAAAAATACTTTCCTCTGTCGAAAAAATTCTTTGTTTGGAGGTTGAATCGCACTAGTAGTTCCAGGCGGAATCCACATAACATCTACAGATTTTTCGTCGTCTTCCACAAAAACAGAGGCGTTTTTATGTCCAGACCTTGAATCCAACAAAAGCAATGAATTAGTTTCCGCAGTTGGTAGAAATACGTTTCGAACGAAATGCTGAAATTTATTCTTTCCCATTTTTCCAGATTTTGATACGTCGATCACAAGATTTTTGCAACTAAATAGTCCATTTTTATTTTTTGGTCCTAATTTGCCTTGCGGTTCTTGAAGACAGATATAAACCTGTGGAAACAGTAAACCAATCATACTTATCACTGGCATTATCGTATATGAATGTGTCATTGCAATCTTTGTTTGGGAAACCGATTCCGTCTTTTTTTTTTACCTCGAAATGAAAAAGTGCGGTGTGCACGCAGTTCTTTCACGATACCTGACTGATCAGTGTTATAAACAGTAGTTGTGGGGATAACAGCAAGTTTCGTCTTTACGTCAGCTATGAATTTCTCTATAGCATTGTCTATCACTGGCAGCTGCTCTACACGTTTACGTGACGTAAATTTGGTAATTTTGCGACTCCGTATTTTGTACGCTTTCTTGAACCTGCGTAGCGAGGTCGAAGAAGCCTGGAAATTAGCAATGTTTATGTCACATGCAATTCGGAGGGCCCAGTCTCATAGATCTCCATCGGTAACGATGCATAGCCTCTCGCGAGCGGTTCTAAATCTTTCGAACAGTTTTTTATTCAGATGGTTTAGGGTTTCCCTTTGGCGCATATTTCTTACTTCATGTAATTCAGTATTCCGTTTGTACGGTTCACGCTCCAATTTTACGAAACGAAAAGGACTTCACACATTGCGTAACTTCAAGCGTTTTTTCCCACCATCGTTTAACCAGTATTTTACTGCTTTTCCTTTGTCGCTGAAAGGTGTTGCAGTACGTGTTTTTTTTTATCGTCACAGTATCCACAGTTTCAAGCGAAATGTTGATATCATTCTAATGACTGTCAAGTAAATCAACTAACAAATGACACATATGTACATCCTCAGAAGAAGTAGGTCATTTCGGCTGGAAACCACTTTCTTCATTGCTAAATTGAGAACGTTAATTGGATTGTACATTACTGTGAAACTAGAAGAAAAAGGAAGGCACTACTAGCAGGCATACCTTACTAAAGCACAATAAATATTAATTCAGCTTTATCTGTATTATCAATACTGAATAAATCAACTGATAATTTGTAATAAATGTTACTTAAGTCGCTAATTCGAGAGAATAGCAGCTGTGTACTGTAGTGTCAGAGAAAATAACAACGAACAGTAACCTGAAACGTCCTTTACAAATTACGATCGTGTTGTGTCGTGTTTCCTGTTTACAAATGTACTGCAGACCTCGGCTATGTGTGTGTGTGTGTGGGGGGGGGGGGCGGTTGTTGCGCATGCGCAGTTGCTATAGCGCTAGTAGGGGTGTACACTTCTACCGCCGCCTGCCGCGCTACGAATTTGGAAATTTTCATCTAGTTTTTTTAATACTTTCAGTGCCTCTTAGCAGCTAAAATTTTGACGCTGCATTTCTTTCGTTGTCTTCTTTCTGGGTAAAAAATTTCAGGGTGGATTTCGACATGTCTTATTGGACCATTCCCTTGTGAGTGCATAATGTTGCTTTCAGGGAAAGCGTGTGGCGTGTGGTGATGCAGTATTGGCAGATCGTATGGCAGTGGGATGGGTGAAAGTGTTTTGGGATGGCAGGGGTGTTATTCAAGATCGGCCCAGTAGTTCTAAACGCTGTGGTTCTCCTCACCCACAGAAAGTGCGCCGTGAACGAGCAGGTACCAAAGTGATGGTTACTGTGCCTTATCATGTACCAGGGTTAAACCTGCATCACGTTGTACCGTAGGGGCAGACGGTCACAGCAGCATCCTGCTGAAATTTATGGTGACGTCACGTTTGTCCCGCACTGAGAAGAAGCAACGGCACCTTTTGGCACTGCATTCCGTCATCCTCCGTGACAATGCACGATTCCACACGGTGAACCCCCATGCAGGATCTTCTGCATGCATGGGAGTGGCAGATAGTGGAACTTCTATCGTATTCACCTGATATGGGTTCGTGCGAGTACGACTTGTTCGCCAAAATGAGGGAACCTCCTCATGTCACGTGCTACGACACAAGAGATGACATCATCCATGGGGTAGGGCGGTCCTTGAGAGACATCGACAGACACGGGAGCGCGGGCGGTGCAAGACGTCTTTCATGTGTGTGGGGGAAGGTGATGGAGATGTGGGGCGATTATATTGGGGGCCTGTAATATGATAAATGTCTGTCAATAAAGTCTGGAATGAATTATGAATGCTACCACTACTTTTTATCCATTACTTTTATTTATCCACTATTTTTGTTTCACCATCCCTAAAAAATCCTGATTCGCTCATTATTTTATTTTTCACTTGCATGCTCGAAAATAGGCATTCTGCTATGGACTTTTTTTGCCGTCCCAGTAGTTTTATTTGTATAAAGATTTGGATGTATGAACGAAGACAGCGTACAACATGCGAAAGAAAATGGCAATTGTTTAGGAGAATGAGGCAGTCTGACCAGTATTTCCAAGTGAGGCATGAGATGTGGTTGCAAGGCTTTGAGCAGAGACCTTACAGTTGCAGGCTAACTAAGCGTCGAGTATGGTGGTGAAGGCCATGAAATAGTATTAACAACACATGCATTTATTCGATTTAAATGTTACAACTCAATCATCTTCTTTACGGCCGTGGTGAAGGCACTGAATGAAACACGCAGCCTAGGAATACACTTATTGTCCACCTTAGTAGATTCTCGAGGCCGTCGTCTCCACCGAGGCTGGTCGTGTAGCACAATGCTGCCGTGCAAAGCAGCGAGCTATAGGCACAGCTCGTAAAGTGGCGTCGACCACTGACTGGACCGTCGACTGGTTTTTACTGGGCCATTCTCAGGACATCGAAGCCGTGTGTCGAAGTAAACTCCAGCAGCTCTGCACAGGATGTAGGTGGTAGTGCAGAGTTACGGCTTACAAGTTAGCCTGTTCACCAGAGTTGGGCCGCAGATGCCAGTGTCTACTCCTAGATGTAAGTCAGGGCAGCAGCCCTTAGCACACCTCCCAGATACAACGACAGGTTCACAGTGTGCCAAACACCATCAGTTTGGCTATCAGAAAGCAAGAGGTAGAAGTTCCCAAGATTTCATATCAACAGATGAGATGTTGGCAACTCACAGCGGCAGATAAATTGGACAGCAATCTCGAAAGTAAAAATCATCAGGCGCATGGCAGGAAACATGTCACGTGGTCTGCAGCGTAGCTGGCTCATTGTAACTGAATAGCAAATGGGTTTGGAAACCTGAGGCAATAACGTTATGTCTTGCCAAGGATGACGGCACGTGTCGCCGTTTTCTGGGCTCGTTAACGTTCTTCACCGCACCTCTGTGTCATAGCAGTGGCTTTCAGTGCTTCAGCTTGTTTCCCCTCCCTCGTGTGAGAGGGGTGATAGGTGTTCATGTGGAATACTTATTCATTGCTAAGGCATCGTACAGTGCAGCCACAAAAACTTTAAGATCCCTCCTTAGTGAGGTCATATTGAATTAACGAATCAGACTTCTCACTGGAGTGACGTGCAGCAATAGCTTGTGGCGCGTACCATATTAGGCCTATTGGCAGTATCGGCTTTGTGTCTGTATGTCAGTCTCATTGCTACATGGTGCACTGACTTGGTTTGACTTGGCTTAACGCTGGCTGAAAAAAACTTTCAGAACATTTGGCATTTGCCAATGATACCTTACTGCAGCACAACATACCCCTCTCTTTTAAAAATATTGGTCACGAAGTTTCCTTAGTTTGCCTCCAGAACAATCTCATTACATATATGATACGTGGATAATTACACATTACATAATTGCTTGGTATTCAAATGTTTGTAAAAGGTTATTCACAAAGTCTGTTTTGTGTCTCAACCTTATATGGTCTCTGCTGAATCCTTATGCTCCAACACAAATTTAAAATCTACGAGTAATTTTTTTAATACTTTGTCACTCCTTATTAATACTATTCAGCCACGTGACTGGTATTTGATGTGTTTGTCATTCAGGGAGCTCAGTGCCTTTATGTCTCAAGCGAAAGTAGAGTCCGCAAACTGCTAGCAGAACCGTGGTAGCACTGGTGCTGGTAATGTTTATAGTCGTAATGTTTTACCCTTGTCTATCTCTATAGCACTAAAGATATTGAAACATCTATTTTGCGGAAATTGCTCCTTTTAGCGACGCTGTCAGTTCATCTGGTAAGTGTGATAGATTGGTGTTACATGCGCTTTTCAGAAACGTTAGGTTCTGTGCTGGTAACAGTTCTAGCAGCTTATGGTGGTATGCTCCTATTGGACTAAATTGCTGAGGTCATCAGCCCCTAGGCTTACACACTTCTTAGTCTAACTTAAAGTAACTTAAGGTCAACACAAACACACCCATGTCTAAGGGAGGACTCGAACCTCTGACGGGGAGAGCAGCGCGAACCTTGGCAAGACGCCCTAGACTGCGCAGCTACCCAGAACGACTGTAACGGCTTTTCCCACTAAAACAATGTAGGTTGTGGTAACTTTATAGCGGTCGTACTGGTGATGGTAGCTGGAAGCTGTAATTGTGCTCCTGTTGTATCACAAGTTGAACCATTTATCAATATACCATAGTTTCGTAGTTCTAATTTGTTCGTAGCTGTGAGTTTTCAGTTTTTGTGACAGTTTACAATATCAACTTCCAGTGAGAGAACTGAATAAATCGAGTGTGCTCCCACTCTCTGGAAATATGGTAATATGGGCAACACTTCTCTTTATCACTTTTCTGCTTGTGCCTTCCATAACAACAACTGTACCCCACATGCCCGCGCATTAGTCTCTATCACTCTGGCTGGACAAATCTTGCTTTCCCTTAGATAATCTTGCAACTTTGCTAGTGACATGAGGACATACGCCTCCCTTTGTTCTGAGACTGATAGTACTTCCTGCTTTTGTAACTGTATTCACTTGCACACAGTATCCACTTTAAAAGATATGGGTGAAACCTAAAACATTGGTGTCGTGTGTTTATTGCCACTATCGGAAATTGGATAGATACATACAGTTTTGCTCTATCTGAACTGATTTAAACGGTTGCTAAGTGATAGAACAGTGCTAGGTGGTTCTCATGTAAGTACATTACATGTTGCAGTTCTGCAGGAAATTCTTTTTTTTGCCCAGTATAGCAATGCTAGGAACTATTTTGGAGGTAAGAGTCCAAAACTCGTTTGCCCGTGTATTGCATGACGAACTGGTTCTTGCAGTGTTGCTACTTCTAGTCTCAAGTCATTCACATTATCTGTTAATGCTTGCAACAGTTTGGATGCAGTAGTTTGTCTGTCTAATGCATTTGAGTCTGAATTCTTTCTAGGTTGTTATTTATTGTCTGCATAGTACTTTTGCTATATTGCACCATTTTTGTAGTCACTTCTATTACGACTCTCTTATTATTTAACACATTTTGTTCCGTGTTTTATAGCTGCGCAGTATGATATTCTATAATGGTGTTCGTGGTATCCGTTACTACCCATATCTGCTCTACTGTGTTATTTAGATTTTGAATACATTCACTGTCTGTAGTGTCAAATGCAGTTATCATTAATCTCCCCCTGTATTTAACCATCCTCTTTTTCTCCGTATTAATGTATGTGGCACTATTTCCGTTAAATAATTCAGCTGTGCTCTTAGTTTCTCATACGAGAGTCTCAGCTCTAGATATTTTCCCTAAGGCTTTCTCTTTCTGCATTTCTTCATACAGTTCTGTAAATACTTTCTATAACCTGCGCACCTCGTTTGCTTACTGCATGTCGAAAGCTAATTTCAAAATCAACGAATTCCTAGTTAGTAGCATATCCGGAGGTCTGGAGAACAATATTTCAGAATTTAAAGGCTGGTTCTGAGCTGTATTCAGTACTCTTTCCCTGACGAAATGAAGGAATATGATAACCTTTCTGGATGACAATGTTAGCAAACCACCTAAGAGAAAGGAATCGTTTATCAATTCCCTTCCTGTGTTTGACAAAGAGTGTACACGTAAAAATTAAGTAAACTCAGTCCTACTTATAGACCAATAATACGCAGAACTGAACTCTATCGTACGTGATATACCAATAAATTTATAACAGTACTTAGATAACGAATGTACAGCAAACTCTGAAAACAACATAAAAATATGATCATAACTTTGCATCTCGCGTCCTGAGTGCGTAAGGCATTTTGCGTATCTCTTCATCGTCGTCAGGAACCCGTTTTTCAATCTTGTTAGATGCTTTTTCCGATACTGGTGTAGGTGCTGGGACATGAGGTAACGCATAGACAACGACTATGAATGGTTTAACCCTGCTCACATGACCAACAGATGTTCTTCTCGGCAGCTCTCCTTAATGTTAACTGGTGAAGTCACTTCAGTGACTTGACATGGGCTTTGATATCTGGTTTAAAACTTCTTGGTTTTACCTTTGGATGTATAGGGGTTTGTTAACAATGTCCACGGATGAACTCTGCATTGTGGTAGTTTCCCTACATGTTGCCCTCCCCGCTCATTACGTTCTAAGGCTTTAATGTTAGCTCGTTTCACTCTTTGCCAAACCTCCCATAAACGTTTTGCGAATTCTTTTACTGACTCACTATCAGCTCCAAACTTGCGTTACATCATGTCAGAAGCAGATGACATCTAAATGCCATAAACGGCCTCATACGGCAAAAGATTGTTACTTGAGTGGAATTTAGAGTTGTACGCCGAAATTATGAATACTAAGTACCTATACCAGTCATTGTGTTGGTTACTGACATAGTGTCTTAACATTATGGAAATAGTCATATGTACTCTTCCTGTACATCTGTTTGCTTGTGGATGAAACGGTGAATTCATTTGCTTCTAAATGCGAAGCAAATGAAAACTTTTTCATGAGATGCAATATGAAATTTGTACCACGATATGTTATTATGGTACCCAATACACCAGATTTTCAGGATCGAATTACTTACCAGCGCTTGTGTAACTATGTTAGCTTTTAAATTAAATTAGAACATTTGAATATAACACTCTCTTCCCTTATCTACATCTACATACATACTCCACAATCCACCATACGGTGCGTGGCAGAGGGTACCTCGTACCACAACTAGCATCATCTCTCCCTGTTCCACTCCCAAACAGAACGATGGAAAAATGACTGCCTATATGCCTCTGTACGAGCCTTAATCTCTCTTATCTTTGTGGTCTTTCTGCGAAATGTAAGTTGCCGGCAGTAAAATTGTACTGCAGTCAGCCTCAAATGCTGTGTTCCGTGCGGCTCCCCATATTACATCAGAAGATTGTCAAGATATGTGAATACATCACAGTGAATTGGAACTGCTAATATTTAAAGAATTAATATACTCTCAGAATGAGACATAGTTATGCACATCAATAAATTTATCATACACAAATCACCAGATCTTGACGGTCACAACTGAAATGTAACAGATATATTTACTGAAACTGGTCTAACAGTCCCTTTTAAGATAGTCGTCTATTCAGTAGAAGGAGTTGCCTACCATAAAGTCCTTCAAATTCTGCTTAAACTTTTTTTTGATTCAGATAAAGGTTTCAGTGATTGCTGGCAATTAATTGATAATGTGTGTTCCTGAATATTGGACTCTTTCTTGAACCTCACTAAATGATTTTGGATATTTCTGTAGATCGTTCTTATTCCTAGCATTGATACTATGTATTGAGCTGTTGGTTGTAAATGAAGACATTATTTGCAACAAATTTCATTAAGGAATAAATATACTGAGAAGTTGAGTTTAGAATATCCAGTTCTTGAACAGGTTTCTTCATGACATTCTTCAATTTACACTAAAAATGCGTCTTCGTACACGTTTTTTCACTCAAGAAACTTTTGTTCAGTTTGACAAGTTACCCTAGAACATGCGCGCCCAGCTTGCCGTGCGGTCCAACGCACTGCTTCCCGAGCAGGAAGGCGTGCCGGTCCCTGGCACGAATTCGCCCGCCGGATTAGTGTTTAAGTCTGGTGTGCTGGGCAGCCTGTGGATGGTTTTTAAGGCGGTTTTGCATCTGCCTCGGCGAATGCGGGCTGGTTCCCCTTATTCAAAAACGTTCAAATGTGTGTGAAATCTTATGGGACTTAACTGCTAAGGTTATCAGTCCAGAAGCTTACACGCTAGTTAACCTAAATTATCCTAAGGACAAACACACACACCCATGCCAGAGGGAGGACTCGAACCTCCACCAAGACCAGCCGCACAGTCCATGACTGCAACGCCTTAGAACGCGCGGCTAATCCCGCGCGGTCCCCTTATTCCGTCTCAGTTACACTATATCGGCGATTGCTGCGGAAACACTGTCTCCGCGTACGCGTGCACCATTATTATTATACCACGCAAACATTAGGGTTACACTCGTCTGGAATGAGACGTTCCCGGGGGCGGGGAGGGGGGAGGGCGTTCACGGGGGCCGAACCGCACAATAAGCCTAGGTTTGGTGTGGGGCGGCGGTGGGGTGAGTGGACTGTTGTGTACCACTGAGGGCTACGGCGGGGACAAAGCCTCTCTGTCGTTTCTAGGTCCCCAGTTCAGTACATAAATACATACATACATACATACATACATACATATATACACATACATACCCTAGAACATGATCCCATGATCCCTTTTGACATAATAGAATGGAAGTATGCAAGTTCTTTTATATTTCCTACATCTGACGTCATTTAAGTTGCAAATACGAACTTTTATAAGCGCTTCACCAGTTCTGTGGTATACCCTTCCCGACTGAATTTATTATCGAGTTGTAATCCCAGAAATTTATCACTGTCAATCTCTTCTACCTGACTGCTTCATATGTTATATACATGCTGAAAGGAAATTTAAAGGAAATTTGTTACAGGTTCTGAAATGCATGTAGTAGGTCGTTCCAAGTTTAATGACAGTAAATTATCTTTAAACCATTTATTAATATCAGTGAAAATGTTACTAGCCGCCATTTGGAAATCTGTACGTGACTTGCTATTTATTTCTTTGTATTATCTGTAAACAAAAGAAACTTGGCATACGGCATTGTAACAGATGAGAGGTCATTAATGCACAGAAGAAAAAACAACACACCCAAGATAGAACCTTGAGAATCAGTACATGTAACTAATCCCCCATCAGACGAAGACTGACTGCTTACTCCACAGATATTTCGCAGCGACACCCTTTTCTTCCTGTTGCTGCTCTACCAGTGACACCATAATATTCTAATTTACTTAAGAGAATGTTGTAATTCGCACAGTCAGATGGTACCAACAGATTACAGTAAATGCCAGTATCCTCTAATTTGTTATCTAATGAATTAAGCACATCTCCTCTAAATAGCCTTCTCTTTATTGGAACCGTTAAAAAACCCAAACTGTGACTTGGACAATATATTATTTGTAGTTAGATGCTTAAGAAGATGCTTGGACATAGCGTTTTCAAATATTTTCCTAAAAGACTGCAAAAGTGGAGTTGGTCGATAGTTTAATGGTGTCTTTATCCCCGTTCAGCATATTTTCGACAGGCTGGAAATGTTCTGCCGATAAGAGATTTATTACACAAATAACTTAAAATAGAACTCAACTAACATGAGCACTCTTCGATTAACTTTATTGATGTGTTACCATAACAACTAGAATACTTTGGTTTTAAGTATTCTGTGGGGGATGTTACTTCTTTGGGAGAGATGAGCATCGTTTCCATTTCACTGAAGTTATTTGTAGAGAGTGGTCTCAGATAATCTGTTCCACTGTTTACTGAACCTGAAACTCCAAACTGTCAGTAACAGAAACGAATTACTTGTTTAAGAGGTTTGTGACACCACATGCATTTGTTACCAATGTCCCAGTTATCTGTTCCTCTTCCTTTCTGGCCCCACCTGTCTGTCTACCTTATATCCCATATATTTTATATTTTGTTTTCTCTTGTAATTATCTTTTTTCATAATAAATCTGCTTAGATTTCTGAATTAGTTGCTTAAATATTTTGCACAATTCCTTGTAATGCACTACAATTCTAATATCAGAGCTATTCCTAGATAGTAGACACAGTTTCCTTTTTCTCCCACATTAATTCCTTGTGTTATCCATGGTTTATTTTTAGATTTTTAGGTCGGTCTGGAATTACTAACACTTTAACGTATTGAGAAAAATGATTTATTGTTAATATGTACTTATTTCTTGCTGGGGTTCTGTTAAACTGTCCCAATACATCCCATCCAGTTATTTCAAGTGCTTTGTTTGCTTCTGGCAATCTTTTCCATGTGCGTTTCTGATGACAGGTTAATCCTGTGTGCACAAGGAATGGAGTTTTTTAAATACTGGTCCACATCATATCTTATAGTTTTCCACCAGTACGTCTTTGGTGTCTTCTGTCCATAGTTATGCGACTACCATGATCTTCTAACTTGTGGCTAAAGTACCTGCGCTAGCAGAATAGAAATTCGGAAAACACAAGTCCGGAAATAATTTATTGCACTCACCAAAACGAAACAATAATACAATCTCCAAAAGAAGAACAGACTCGATCCCGACTGAGGATCGTCACAAATATGAAATAAAAAATGAGAATAGAAAAGACCCGACTCTTCAAGGGAAGAGATCATAATCAAACAATTCTACAATTTCCATCTGCAAGCAATCGGCCAGCTAGAAGAGGCGTCTGGCTGTGGCTGACGGAGGGCAGCTCTGTATACTTACTTCCAAGCTGTTTCCGAACTGCTCTTTGCAGGCCGTGCGCCGCCCTATAAGGCCCGTTTGGCGGATGTATCTGCCGGAACTATTTGTGATCACATGCCTGGCGTATCAAAGTAGTTTCTGGTCTATCTGCGACCTCTGGTGAAGCTGTTCTGCAGGCTCTGCGAACAGTTAGCGGTCCCTGTCTGCCGTTACTGGGGACCTGGTGTTGTGTTGTGTTGTGCTGTGGCTGCCGGTAAACATTTGTGTTGACAACACAGACGTCGTAGGTTTTCTGGCTAATATACGCCCTGTGATGCCGGCATCCCGTGTTGGTTGGACGTGAAGTGGGATGCCGATGCAGTAGGCGCTATTATGTATGAAGCGGTCGGTCACAGCAGTGGCCATGCACACGTTGCAAAGCTTCGTCCCTGAACACTGCTAGAACCACCGTGAGTGGTCCGCAATTTGTTGATATGTCAAAAATTATGGCTGTAGTCTGAATGCCTGATCTCTGTAAACTGCTTGCGCCTTTTTCCATTGAGCCATGCTCTTGCCTACTGTTTGTGTACTCCAATGTTCCTGCTGACGTATCTACATTTGTATGTGACTTCCATGGTTTATAAATTATCTTATAGTCAAATTCATTCAGTTTGAATGCTCTGCTTGTCAGTCTACTAGAAGGATCCATTAATTCAAATGGTTCAAATGGTTCTGAGCACTATGGGACTTAACATCTATGGTCATCAGTCCCCTAGAACTTAGAACTACTTAAACCTAACTAACCTAAGGACAGCACACAACACCCAGTCATCACGAGGCAGAGAAAATCCCTGACCCCACAGGTAATCGAACCCGGGAAGCGAGAACGCTACCGCACGACCACGAGCTGCGGACAACCATTAATTACAACAATTATTTTAGCGATATGTAGTCTTGTACTACTTTAATTTCTGACCATACAAATAATAGCGACAGTAAGTAATTCCAAAAATATCTGCTTCCATCTCCTTTTCTGTTAAGTAGTAATTCTGTTCCACCTGAAACGTCCCCTTAGAACAATTTATATAAGACTGTGCTTAAACTGACACACAATGTTTTTAGCGCAACGCAATATGACTTTCAAAGATCCCTGCAAAAGAATGGCCCTGACTAACATTAATCTATACCTTTCACAAATCACTTACCTCACCAAAAATCTCCGTTACTCGAACTGCTGCAATACAGCGAGCGCCACTACTGCCAGCTAAATAACAGATTCAAACTACGGAAGGCACTAACTACTGATAGGGATAGTTAGCAATTGAAAGATGTTAAGAGAGAACAAACAATGTATTTACCTTAATAGTCATAATATATATAGCAGTTCATGACAAATTACAAAACTCCGCCATCTCTCTCCCCACATCCACCACTGCTGGCGGCTCACCTCCAACTGCGCAACGCTACGCGCTGTTCACATCCAGCTGCCGCTGCCCGACACTACAATGGCAGACAACAATGCAAACTAGCCACAGACTGCACACAGTACAGCCAGTGATTTTCATACAGAGCGCTACGTAACGTTGCCAATAAGGAAACATAAACAGCCTACTTACATAGCCCCCATGCTCCCCACAAAAAATTTTACAAAATATTTTTGGGCAGTGGCCAATAATGATTTGAAAAAATTTTTCATAATTACAATAACAAAGATATCAAATGCACACACTTATTTATAAAATGTTGGTCAAAAGCTAAAATTTTCTCACAGTCCATAAAGACAGTCCAGATTGTTCATCACAGTAAAATTTCAGTGGTTTTTTTTTTTTTCAAAGTTTGAGCAGTAAAAGACAAGGCACACGGAAGTAGTGGATTTCCATGCAGTCTTGAAGAAGTAGTGTTGTCCTTCCAACTGAAAGACAGTGCTGACTCTTGACATGCTGACAGGTAATGGGCCACAACAGAGCAAACCCACAGCAGAGTCATTCGACGTTTTGAAGAAGATTGGGCTTTTCTGTTAAGTAGTAATTCTGTTCCACCTTATTGAGTTGTCTGGACATAAAAGCCACTGGATATTCTTTACCATCCAAATTTTGATTGAGAATGGAACCAGCCGCACTATTGCTGGAATCACAAGAAAGAATAGCTACTCAAACCGGTAACAGTAATGTGGACTTCGTGCAACTGTTTCATAGTCACGATCGGCCTCATTTTGATGTGGCTGTTACGTGTGTTAACATAGGGCTTGAGAGTACACTGATGGCAGAGGCCATGGGTCACACTGCAGTGCTGACAGATGGGTCTATCAGTAGATCGGGTTTCACTAGGCATGGCCTGTACCTCAATAGGTATGGGAATGGGAAGATGGCAAAGCTTGTAGGTGACAGTGTAGTGGGTGGTAGTGGGATCACTCATGGAAAAATTCCTGTTGTAGTTGGTTTTAAAGCTGCACCTTTTTTAGCCTGAAGTCAGCTGATAGGTATACCTGCTTAATGGAAAACCCTCTAACTAAGGAATCACCTTCAGAGGAGGTCAGGTATCCAAATAGAGAATAAATTAGCATATTTCATCAAAATATAAGAGGTATTTGAGATAAAATTTGTGAAATGCTTATAGATGTTGACTCTGACATTATTGGTATATCGGAGCACCACTTAAATAATTTGACAATTCACAGGCAGTGTGGTACAGTCACACGGGGGATGCCCCAGGGATCAGTGTTGATGCCCCTCCTGTACCTTATTTATATAAATGATATGCCATCTAGTATTATGGGTAATTCTAAAATATTACTGTTCGATGATAACACTAGCTTGGTAGTAAAGGATGCTGTGTTCAACATTAGCAATGTTTCAAATAGTGCTGTTCATGACACAAGTTCATGACTTGTAGGAAATAAACTAACGCTAAATCACAGAAAGACTCAGTTTTTACAGTTTCTAACACACAGTAATCTGTTGTGGAAAGCCCACATTCAGGTTCTTGTTCAAAGAGTTACTGCAGCCATTTTTTTCTATTCGAACAGCACCTGAAGTAAGTGATAGTTCGACACAAAAAGTAGTCTACTTTGCTTATTTTCATTGTGTTATGACGTGTGGTGTATTTTGGGGTAACTCTTCCCATTCTCAAAGGATATTTGGTTCTGAAACAGGTTGATCGGGCAATAAGTGGTGCAGGTTCTCTAACCTCTTGTCGACCCCTGTTCATTAGTCTAGGTATTCTGACATTGGCCTTTCAATATATGTATTCTTTACTGTCGTTACTTGTTAAGAATGTCAGCTTATTCTCAAGAATCAGCACCTTCCACTCAGTTATTACTCGGCAGAAATCAAACGTGCATTTAGATCGGACTTCCTTAACTCTTGTGCAAAACTGTGTGCAGTATACTGCTGCATCCATTTTCAGTAAGCTACCACAAGAATTCAAAAATCTTAGCAGTAAACTACGTACTTTCAAATCAAAACTGAAGAGTTTCCTCATGGGTTACTCCGTGTCTTCTGTTGAGGGGTTCCTTGAAAAATTAAGCTGATTCTTATGTTATACTGTTGACTGCGCTTAGCGCTTACTTTAACCTGTGGCTTGACTTTTTTGGGTTCGTAAACATTTTATTTTACCTGTTATTACTTTTATGTTGTAATTTCATGTACTGACTCGTTACATGACGTTGGAGATTTGATCCTCAATTTGATCCTACGGAGCTAGACGTTTAAATAAATAAATAAATAAGATTAATTCCTTTTCGAAATCTGGGAATATCAGTACTGGATCTGATACCATTTTTTTTCAACTCCTCAGACTTCGCAAAATCCTTCATGAATTTTTATAACTGCATAAGTCACGGACTACCGATATTAACTGGGGATCAGTTTTCAGAAAATGGTTAAAATGGCTCTGAGCACTATGGGACTTAACATTTGAGGTCATCAGTCCCCTAGAACTTAGGATTACTTAAACCTACCTAACCTAAGGACACCACACACATCTTTGGCCGAGGCAGAATTCGAACCTGCGACCGTAGCGGTCGTGTGGTTCCAGACTGAAGCGCCTAGAACTGTTAGGTCACAGCGGCCGGCCTCAGTTTTCACACCTTCTCCACTAATTACATGCCCAAGGTGATTAACTTCCGTGTGTACGAAACGCCATTTATCTATGCTGAGCATCAGTTGTTCTGTTTGTAGCTTGTTACACGGAAATCTACATAATTACGATGCAATTCACAATTAAATACCAAGCAGAGGGTTCGTCGAACCAAACTATTTTTCTATTTTTCCACTCTAGAAAAACGTGCGTGAAAAATGAACACTTAAATCTTCCTTGTGAGCTCTAATTTCTCTTATTTTATTACAATGATAATTTCTTCCTCTCCACATAAGGCAACAAAATATTTCCGTATTCAGAGGAGAAAGCTGGCGATTGAATTTCATGGGAAGATCCTGCCCCAACGAAGAAATCTTTGTTTTAAGGATTGACTACACCAATTCGAGAATCATATCCGTGACATACTCTCCCCTGCCCTTTATTGAAGGTTTTGGATGTCCTCCGTCAATCCTATCTGATGCGGATCCCATACGATGCAGCAGTAGCCTTCTACAGAAGAGGATAGGCAAGCGTAGTATATGCAATATTTTCAGTAGATCTGATGCATTTTTTGAGTGTCTGCCAAGAATACGTGGTCTTTGGTTCGCTTTTCTCAAAAAATTACCTATGTTATGAACAACTTAAATTGAAACTATAATTAACTAAGTATTTATCAGAATTTACAGCCTATACATTCGTGCGAATTATCGTGTACCCGAAATTTAGGGGATTACCTTTAGTGCTCATGTGGATGAATTCACACTTTTCATTACTTAGAGTCAGTTGCTACTTTTCGCATGACACAGATATCTCGTCTAAATCATCTTGCAGTTGGTATTGATCATATGATGACTTTACAAGACCTTAAATGGCAGCATTGGATACAGACAGTGTCAGATTGTTGCTCAGATTGTCTCAAATCATTTATACAGATCAGGACCAGCAGAGGGCCCATGACACTTTCTTGGGGAACGCCAGATATTGCTTCTGTTTTACTCGATGACTTTCCGTCAGACACTACCAACTGTGACCTTCTTGACAGAAAATCACTAGTCCAGTCGCGCAGGTGAGACGATACTCTGTAGCTACGTAATTTGATTAGGAGTCGCTTGTGAGGAATGGTGTTAAAAGCCTTATGGAAATCTAAAAATATCGAATTAATTTGACATCACTGGTCGATAGCACTCGTTACTCCGCGAGAGTAAAGACCTAGCTGCGTTTCACAAAAACGATATTTTTTGAATCCGCGTTGACCATTTGTCAACAAACCGTTTTCTTCGAGGTAATTCATAATATTCGAACACAATATGTTCTAAAATAATACTTCAAATCGACGATAGTGATGTAGGTCTATAATTCAGCGGATTACTCCTATTTCCTTTCTTGATTATTGGTGTGACTTATGCAACAATCTAGTCTTTACTTACAGATCTTTGAAACTGTCTCTTAGGAATGCGTGAAGCAAATTAAACTATTTTCTTAATTACATATATTTCGCATTTATTTTTGATGGATATGGTCGTTACGGTATTCAGTCTTGCTACAACTACGTTGGGGTCGCTTATGCCTCTATCCGTCATGATGCTCCCTGTTTGCTCAGGATTATTTGTTGCAAGGAGGTCAGATATGTTTTCTCAACAATTTGCACTTCGAGTGAGGTCCTAAACTAATTGTTCAAAATAATTTTCTAACGAAGTTCAAAAAATGTGTGTGTGAATTCCTGAGGGTCCAAACTGCTGAAGTCATCGGTCCCTAGACTTACATAGTTCTTAAACTAACTTATGCAAGGACAACACAAACACCTACGCCCGTGGGAGAACTCAAACCTCCGGCGGGAGGGGCCGCACAATCCGTGCATGGCACCTCAAACCGCGCGGCCACTCCGCGCGGCCTCTAACAAAGTATTCATTACGATTTCGGATGACGTTTTATGCCCACCACCGACTTTAAACACCTATTTTCGCCAACATATCGTTGGTAGATTGAAGTCTCCAACAACTGTAATTGTATGACTTAGGTTCCTATCTGAGATGACACTCAAGTTTTCTTTGAAACGTGTAGCAACTGAATCATTTGAGGAACCAATTATTAATTTATTCCGGCTGTCAAGTATAGTCTCTACCCATACTTATTCACTGGAACTATCTACTTCGATTTTATTATAAGGTAAACTACTTCTGACACTAATAAACACTCCACCACCATCTGAATTTAATCTGACCCTCCTGGCCATAGTTAGGTTCTTTATAAAAATTTCTGCTGGACCATCCCTGAATGTCAGCGTGGAACTGTTCAAGCTGTCTGGGGACTCGAGCGATATTGTCCAAATGACTTCACGTCATTGTCACCTATCCCACATAACCTGTTCAAGCTGTTTGAGACTCTGTAATGGTATGGGGCGTGTGCAGTTGGAGTAATTTAGGACCACTGATATGTGTAAATACGACTCTGACAGGTGATACGTACGTAAGCATCCTGTCTGATCACCTGAATCCATTTATGTCCATTGTGCACTCCGACGGACTTGGGCAATTCCAGCAGGACAATGCGAAACCCCATACGTCCAGAATTGCTACAGAGTGGCTACAGGAACACTCTTCTGAGCAGAAACACTTCCGCTGTCCTCCAAACTCCCCAGACATGAACATTATTGAGGATATCTCAGAAGCCTTCCAACGTGCTGTTCAGAAGAGATCTCCACCCCCTCTTACTCTTATGGATTTATGGAAAGCCCTGCAGGGTTCAT
Organism: Schistocerca cancellata; assembly: GCF_023864275.1. NCBI lineage: Eukaryota > Metazoa > Arthropoda > Insecta > Orthoptera > Acrididae > Schistocerca > Schistocerca cancellata. Next base: position 199,654,500 of record NC_064629.1, read on the forward strand.
GGTATCAGTTCGCTCCAGCACTTCTTCAGACTTTAGTCGAGTCCATGCCATGTCGTGTGCGGCACTTCTGTGTGGTCGCGGGGGCTCTGCACGATATTAGGCAGGTTCAAATGGTTCAAATGGCTTTGAGCACTATGGGACTTAACACTGAGGACATCAGTCTCCTAGAATTAGAACTACGTAAACCTAACTAACCTAAGGACATCACACATATCCATGCCCGATGCTGCGACCGCGACCGCAGCAGCAGCGCGGTTCCGGACTGAAGCGCCAAGAACCGCTCGGCCACAACGACCGGCATTAGGCAGGTGTACCAGGTTCTTTGGCTCTTTGATATACTACACACAGTACTTCTCGCGAACATCGGTATCAAAATGCACCCAAACTAACTTCCCATACCTGATGACACGTTATCATAGGAAGCAAACCATGTTTGAGTTCAGATGGCAACACCTTCACGAGCGATGTACCTTGCGACATTGATTTGCTTGTAGTCTTCGTTCGCAGTGAATACAAAGTTCCGCTGAGTTCAATTGAATAACGCAAAAAAATTGATTTTAACATGAAGTTTATCTAGGATGTGTAGTCCCTTGATTGCAGAATAACGTCCACCAATACATGGCAATACTACCATGCACTCACCAAAACTCAAAGCTCCAGTGCTAACGTCGGGCGATATTGTCCCAATGACTTCACGTCGTTGTCACCTATCCCAGATAACCTGTACTGTTGAGAACTAAATCTCTTCCTGCCGGTCCAGAATAAGGACCAAGATGTGCACACCTGCGTCTACTAAGAAGTTGTGTTCCTTGCCCTTTACTGCGCCTGAAAAGCAGCTTTCTGTCTCTGCATACGTATGTGCAGTATTCCATTCTACTCTCAATGCTTTCCAGTGTGTAATTCATTCTCGTTCGCATTCAGTGGACTTTTTTATGATTATGTTACCCTGGTTTCTTATTCCTGCACTCTTGTGCCTTATGACCAACTCAACAACACTCATAGTACTCTGGTTGAAGCCACTGCCTTTGCAGATTGTATTACGTCCACATTTTATAGCAATACAATTCAGAAGCGAAGACCTGACGGTTGTTACACTGTTTCGTAGCGGTATCGATTTTTCCAACTGTGTGGCGATCCCAGGAGCTGCGACTGTGTCAGAAGGATTGCCCATCCTGACTACACGGTACGCGTGGATGCCCAATAAGAAGACATCGGCAGCCCTATTCTGAACTTCATGCAAGCTAAGTGCATCAGCCCTTGCACTTTTTGTCAGCTGATACATTTGTACATCAACCATCCATATTGTATTCGAGGAAGATTCCACTGACTCACTGGGCTTCTGCATCAAACTGCTTAGTTTTCCCTAAATAATATCTCGCTATTATGTTTCCGATAGTGCTGATTCAGGCCATCTGACAACTCCTGTAACGGTTCTTGATTACTAAATGCCTCATGCTACATTACATACAGTTCAGTATCGCCCACAAAGCGTAAGTAAGTTTTGCGTAAACATGATTCATTTGTCCAATTGCACCATTTGGCGGTAACTAATACATATTTAATGAACACAATTACATCCTCCATTGTCTATTCGGAAAAAGGCGTTATGAGACTCGCTGCTAATGGATCGAGAGGAGGGGAGGGTACACTCAGGACTTCCTTAGTTTCCAGTGATCCAGATTGTAACTGCTGTACAGCAGTTTGTGAATTTTCAACTTGGCTACGTAGTTCTTGATTTTCTTGCCCACGCGTCTGTACTCGTTCCATTGAAGAAATGACAGTTTCAAGTGTAGTAGTAGCGTGCGTTTCTATCACTTTGCATATTCTACAGCTGCCATTTCAGTAACATAGATATGGGCAAACGTTACACATATTACACGCAGCAGTGAAATAAACTAGTTTTTACACTGGAACATGGTCCATCGTGTTTCAGAAAGGCCATATGCTAAATGACCAAACTGTCAATACATGTCACACGTAACTGTTACTGACTTAGTGCGTGGTAACTCATGCCCTGATAAATTACAAAATTTGCATCTCACTGGCGTTAAACACATTTTCCTGTCATTTCCCCTAAACAATGAGAAGCCTGCAGATTCCTGCTGTTTATCAATCGACATTTTAAGAGTGCCATTAATGTCCCTACAGTTCCGCATTTCCAATAAACACAACCAGAAAAGCGAACAGAAAGATGCTCACTCACTCTTACGTATTACGCCAGGATGGAAATCCTAACGGTGACGACGAATCTGCTGCAGATGTGGTTCCACTAAGGCGACGGCAGCCAAAGTGAAGGCTTTTGGCTCCTGTTTTTAAGGGCCTGAACGGAGACCCCAACGGCTGCAGGATGGCGAAGAGCAGAGTACGGCACTAAAGACTAGTTGACGCACTGTACGATAATGAAACAGCATTAGCGAAAGGTACTTTTTTTTCGATTTAAGTGTTACATTAGAATGAGTTTCTCTGCGCCCATCGAGAGGGCAGTGGATGCAACACACAGTCTTGGAACACGCTGACCCGTCCACCTCAGCACATTCTTGAGGCGGTTATCTATATCGCATCTGCTGACGTAACACCGGCAACGAGCGACAGGTACAGATCGTACAATGACGTCGAGCAACAGGTTGTCGACTGCTTTTTACAAGGGCACTCATGGACATCAGAAGGGTGTGTCCGAGTCAACTCCATCAGCTCAGCAAGGCATGCAGACGTTAGTGCATACCCTCTCCGCCAGAGGTAGACCGTGGACGGTAGTCTCTGCTCACAGATGTAAATCGGGGGCAGCAGCCTTTAGTGTGCCTCCCGGATAGAGTGACAGATTGATGGTGCGCCATACACCACCAGTTCAGCTCTCAGCAAACCAGAGGTAGAAGTCCCGAAGACTTCACATCAGCAGGTATGACGTTGGCAACTCCCTCCTCAGTGACGTCATGTTGTTAAATTAATAATTCATACTTCTCCCGCCAGAGAGGTGGAGCAATAGTGTCCGGGCCTTCACGAATTATTTCCAGTATCGGTTTCCTACCTGTTTGTCATTCTGATTGCTACATAGCGTGCTGGCCTGGTTTGACATGGCTTAGCGTTGGATGGAGAAAACTTTAATAAATGTTGCATGTTCCCACGATATCTATGGCACAACGTAATTATCACCACTGTTCTGAGAACTATGTTAAATAATATTTAAGCTGACGGCAAGAATGATTAAAGTAATGTTGGCGTATGAATATTTAATTACGTGCGTATTAAATTATATCAAAGAGAATTCTTATATAACATCAAACTAGAAGATATCCTATAATTATTTACTACAAATATCATTAATAAATCGTGTGACCAGTACCGTTAGACAACGAGATTATGAATCTTTATGCAAGATATGTATAAATAGCCCATCTTAATGCCGATTATGAGCTGTATCAAAAATCAGTAGGCCACAAATTGCACCTTGCCTTAAGCCCCATTGGCAGTTAAAATCATATTCTGACTTGGAAAACTACATTCTAGGACAATATACAATGAGGTGTCAATAGTCATCGGATAGCGGTATGCACGTATACATATGGCGGAAGTATCGCGTACACAAGATATAAAATGGCAGTGCATTGTCGGGGCTATCATTGTACTCAGGTGATTCATGTTAAACGGTGTCCGAGGTGATACTGCCGTATGACGTGAATTAAGAGACTCTGAATGCGGAATTGAAATTGGAGTCAAGAGTCAAGACTGTGCCGACAGTACCAAATTTCAGTCATTACCTCTCACCACGTACCACACAGTGGCCGACAGTCCAGTTAACTACCGAGAACAGTGGATTAGATTAGATTAGATTTACTTTCATTCCAATTGATCCGTAGCGAGGAGGTCCTCCAGGATGTGGAACATGGCAGAAAAACAACAATACATGACAAATATTTACAACTAAAACAAATAAGCTAATGTACCATTCCACAGGTCCCAAGTGGAATGATCGTCATTTTTTAATGAACACTAAGAGTCATTTTACAAATACTAATGCACTGAATTTAAAATAAAAAAGTTTTTTATTTATTTATAAGGTAATAAACATGTAATACAACTACTGTAATACTTATTTACAATGAACACATTACTGCACTGAACAGGTGCAGAAGTTAGATTATACTTACACACACACACACATACACCCACCCACACACACACACACACACACACACACACACACACACACACACACACATTTTCAGTGAACACATTACTGCACTGAAATTGTGCAGAAGTTATGTTGTACTTAGATACAAATCAGTTGGTTTTACTAAGAAATTCATCAATGGAGTAGAAGGAGTTGGCCACCAATAAATCCTTTAGGCTTCTCTTAAACTGAATTTCATTGGTTGTTAAGCTTTTTATGGCTGCTGGCAAGTTATTGAAAATGTGTGTTCCTGAATAATGCACACCTTTTTGTGCAAGACTAAGTGACTTTAAATCCTTGTGAAGATTATTCTTATTTCTAGTATTGATTCCATGAATTGAACTGTTGGTTTGAAAAAGTGATATATTTTTAATGACAAATTTCATTAAGGAATAAATATATTGGGAAGCTGTAGTTAGTATCCCTAGTTCCCTAAACAGGCTTCTGCAGGATGTTCTTGAGTTCACACCACATATAATTCTTACTGCACGTTTTTGTGCCCGGAAAACTTTAGCTTGGCTTGATGAATTACCCCAAAAAATAATCCCATATGACATTATGGAATGAAAGTAAGCATAGTATGCCAGCTTTTTCATTTTTATATCCCCTATGTCTGACAAAATTCGCATTGCAAACAGAGATTTGTTAAGACGCTTCAACAGTTCTGTGGTGTGCTCCTCCCAGTTGAATTTATTATCAAGCTGTAATCCCAAGAATTTAACACTGTCCACTTCTTCTATCTTCTTGTCATCGTATGTTAGACATATACTCTTGGGACACCCCTTACAAGTTCTGAACTGCATGTAGTGTGTTTTTTCAAAGTTTAGTGACAAAGAATTGGCTAGGAACCAGTGATTAATGTCCACAAATATTTTATTGGCTGATCTTTCTAAGACTACACTTGATTTGCTATTTATTGCAATGTTTGTATCATCAGCAAACAAAACAAACTTGGCATCTGGTAATGTTACTGATGAAAGGTCATTGATATACACAAGAAAAAGTAAGGGCCCCAAAATGGAACCTTGTGGGACCCCACATGTAATTAGTTCCCAGTTGGATGATGCCTGATAGCTTGATACATGTCTCTTTCCTAATAATACCCTTTGTTTCCTGCCAGAGATATAAGATTTGAACCATTTTGCAGCATTTCCTGTTACACTATAATATTCTAGTTTACTTAAAAGGATATTGTGATTTACACAGTCAAATGCCTTTGACAGATCACAAAATATACCAGTTGCCTGCAATTTTTTGTCTAATGAATTAAGTACATTTTCACTGTAAGTGTAGATAGCCTTCTCAATATCAGAACCTTTTAGAAATCCAAACTGTGACTTTGACAGTATGTTATTTGAGATAAGATGGTTATAAAGACGACTGTACATTACTTTTTCGAAAATTTTTGAGAATGCTGGCAACAGTGAAATTGGACGGAAATTTGATGCTATTTCTTTATCTCCCTTCTTAAACAGTGGCTTAACTTCAGCATATTTCAGCCATTCAGGAAATATTCCACTGATAAACGACTGGTTACACAGATAGCTTAATATTTTACTTAGCTCAGAATCACATTCTTTAATTAACTTTGTTGATATTTCATCATACCCACTAGATGTTTTTGATTTTAAAGATTTTATGATGGACATTATTTCTGTTGGGTTAGTGAGGGTCAAATTCATATTATGGAAGTTACTTGAAATGTCTGGTGTAAGGTAATCCATAGCAGCATCTACCGAACCTGACAACCCCATCTTTTCAGTAACAGTTATAAAATGTTTGTTAAAAAGTTCTGCAACACTATACACATCTGTCACCAATGTATCATTTACTCTTAATGCTATTTGTTCCTCTTCATGTCTGGTTCTACTGGTCTCCTCCTTCACTATATCCCATATTGTCTTAATTTTGTTATCTGATATGACTATCTTTTCCTTGTAATATATTTGCTTTGACATCCATATTACAGTCTTTAATATTTTGCAGTATTTCTTATAATGTGCTATAGCATCAACATTGGAAATGTTTCGGATTGACAGGTACAGTTTTCTTTTTGTTTTACAAGATACCCCTATTCCTCGAGTAATCCATGGCTTCTTTGTAGACTTTGCTCTAACCTTGGTAAGTTTTGGGGGAAAGCAGTGTTCGAATAAGGTAAGCACTTTATTAGCAAAAATGTTATATTTTTCATTCATGCCATGAGCACTGTAAACATCAGTCCAGTGAATGTCTCTGAGGAGTGTCCTAAAATAATCAATTTTTGGCTTACTGATTACCCTCTTGAGCTCATATTTAACAGATTTTATATCCTGTTCAGTATTAACATTTAACAGAAGGAACTGCATGTCATGGTCTGAGAGGCCATTGACTATTGGTTTTGTAATATAATTTTGTTCATTTGACTTTTCTATAAAGATATTATCAATGGCTGTTTGTGAGCAAGTGGCTATCCTAGTGGGGAACTTTACTGTGGGAATTAAGTTGAATGATAGTGTTACTAGCTCAAATAAGTTCTTATTGGGAGAGTCTTTAAGGAAATCTACATTGAAATCACCAGCAACCACTATTTCCTTGTTTTTGGTTGTTAAATGTGCCAGTACAGCTTCAAGGTGGTTTACAAACAGATTAAAGTTACCTGCAGGTGCTCGATATACACTTAATATTATGAAAGATTTTTTGTGAAAATCTAATTCTGTTGCACATGCTTCCATATGCTGTTCTAGGCAAAATTTATGAATGTCTATGTTCTTAAATTTATGACAGTTCCTGATGAATGTGGCAACTCCTCTTTTCTCCATTTCTGATCTACAAAAGTGAGATGCTAACCTAAACCCTGTAACACTTAAAAGTTCTATACCAGTGGTCACATGATGTTCAGAGAGGCAGATTATGTCAGCTGCGTTTGAAGACTCTAATTCATCTATGCAGATAGTTAATTCATTAATTTTATTTCTCAGTCCTCGAATATTTTGATGCAATAAAGATAGCTGACATTTCATATTGACTGAGTTAAAATTGGGTGGAATTAAAATATCTGCTGACAGTTGAAAATTCTTAACCAATGGCTGTTTATGCTGATGTAATAAGCTGGAATTATGTTTTTTGATTTCTTTCTTAAACAGAAGGTTTGTCTCAGTTCTAACCTCTCTTAAAATTTGCTTTCTTTCTGTCCTCCCTACCCTAAAAAAGGGTCTTTTCTGAATCCTATAACCACTGGTGGCGATTGCGTAGAGTTGTAAGTGCTGATAGACAAGCAATACTGCGTGAAATAACCGCAGAAATCAATGTGGAATGTGCGAGGAACGTATCCGTTCAGACAGTGTGCGACATGTGACGTTAATGGGCTGTGGCAGTAGACGACCGACGCGAGTGCCTTTGCTAGCAGCACGATATTGCCTGCTGCAGCTCTCCTGTGCTCGTGATCATATCGACTGGACCCTAGAATACCGGAAAAACGTAGCCTGATCAGATGAATCCCGATTTCAGTTGGTGTGAGCTGATGGTACGTTTCGAGGTGCCACAGACCCCACGAGGCCATATTCTCAACAAGAGACTGCGTGTAATATCTCTTAATGTTCGATGAATTATTCTGATACAGTTCTACCCTTGAATGACGTTTACTAATCTTCTATCTTCATACTCGCATAATCCATGCGCAAAGTAGTTTCATACAATAGCTATGCTATGAGCGCATAATTATTCTTTGTAGTACTATCTCTGGTGGTTGTTAGAAAAAGCTACCGAGATTGTCTTCGTGCCGATTAGCCTGAGAATTGTTTGAAGAATTGTAATCTGAATATTGAGATTTATGACAAAAGATAACTGATACGAAACTGTACGATTAAAAGGGAAATATATATATATATATATTGCTCCTTCATACAAAAGGTGTGTAACAATTTACATTATTTGACATTTGAGAATTAATGATATTCATCGATATATTGCGTAGTTGTTAATCAGAAGGGAACTTCCGAAAGACTGGATACGAACCTGCATTTAATAATCAAAGAGCTCCATTACTTCTTCGGAAGGTTAAACTTCATCAAAGCCAAATATCCGCTTGATCTGAGGTTTCCCGACTGATTATACAACGCTCCCAAAAATACGAGGCATTTTATTTGTACAGATTAGCAGACTGCCGCAAAGCACGAGCCTGCAGAGAAGAAGAATCATCGCCTGATTTCATTCTAACAAGTAAAATTTCTGAATCATTTTGAGTGACCGAGTTATGACTGTGTTTCCTATTATGAATGATTGATTGCTGGAACGAATTGAGAACTACATAACTACATAATTACATAGATAGGAGGAAAAATTACATGCGCAAGCTTATGGTGGCTCCATAATGGTGTGGGATATGTTTACTTGGAATTCCAATCTGATCATTGACTGGAAATGATTATTCATGGACCTCAAGCTCACAAACAACAATGGGATTTTTATGGATGAAAATGCCCATACGATCTGACCACATTTGTACGTGACTTGTTTGAAGAATACTCTGGACAATTGGAGCTATCGCCCGATAAGAATCCCATCGAATATTAATGTAACGTTGTCGAGAGGTCAGTTCGTGCACAAAATCCTGCGCCAGCAACACTTTCGCAATTATGAATGGCTGAGGAGGCATCATAGTTCAATTTCTACCTGGGACTTTAGCCGGCCGGTGTCGCCGTGCGGTTCTAGGCGCTTCAGCCTGGAACCGCGTGACCGCTACGGTCGCAAGTTCGAATCCTGCCTCGAGCATGGATGTGTATGATGTCCTTAGGTTAGTTAGGTTTAATTAGTTCTAAGTTCTAGGGGACTGATGACCTCAGATGTTAAGTCCCATAGTGCTCAGAGCCATTTGTACCATTTTTTTTTACACGGGACTTCCAACGACTCGCTGAGACCAGGCCAGTCGTGTGAAGTTAGCACCCTTTTTTTCAGAAATGTATATTTTTTTCAGAGTTCTTGATAGATATGAAATAGTTCTAGAGTTCTTTGTACAAAATTTCAATAGTTCTGCAGAATTTAGCGAAGAAATCAACAATACTCGAAAAAATTTTCGTATCGAAAACATTCTTTGTCAATTTCCGCAAAATGTAAATAAGTACGACAGTTCTGAGCACAGTTCTGAATAGAGCTCCAAGAGTTCTATCGAAAATCCCAGTAACATTTTTTTGTGCAGCTAATAGTTTACGAGATAATTGCAATTTAAGGAAAAAATCTTTTCACTTGCTGTGAAGTTGGCACCCTTTTTTTCAGAAATGTATATTTTTTTCAGAGTTCTTGACAGATATGCCATAGTTCTAGAGTTCTTTGTACAAAATTTCAATAGTTCTGCAGCATTTAGCGAAGAAAACAACAATATTCGAAAACATTTTCGTATCGAAAACATTCATTGTCAATTTTCGCAAAAATTAAACTCGTACAACAGTTCTGAGGACAGTTCTGAACAGAACCCCAAGACCTCTATCGAAAATCCCAATAACATTTTTCTATGGCTATAATAGTTTATGAGATAAATTGATTTAATGTGGGACACACTTTCTCTACAGAAAATATAAATACATTCGTACAACAGTTCTGATGACAGTTCTGGACACCACGTGAAGAGTTCTATCGAAAATCCTGGTAGTATTTTTTTGTGCAGGTAATAGTTTAAGAGGAAATTGCAACATAATTAATAACTCTATAAGAGCTCCCACTGTGAAGCTGGCACCCTTTTTTACAGAAATATATATTTTTTCAGAGTTCTTGATAGATAAGCCATAGTTCTAGAGTTCTTTGTACAAAATTTCAATAGTTCTGCAGAATTTAGCGAAGAAAACAACAGCACTCGTAAAAATTGTGGTATCGAAACGATTTTTTGTCGATTTTTGCAAAAAGTAAATTCGTACAACAGTTCTGAGGACAGTTCTCAACAGAGCCCCAATAGTTCTATCGAAAATACAAATAACATTTTTTTGTGCAGCTAATAGTTTGCGAGATACTTGCAATTTAAGGAGAAAGTATTTTCACTTACTGTGAAGTTGGCACCCTTTTTTTCAGAAATGTATATTTTTTCAGAGTTCTTGATAAATATACCATAGTTCTAGAGTTCTTTGTACAAAATTTCAATAGTTCTGCAGAATTTAGCAAAGAAAACAACAATGTATAAAATAGCTGATGCAGGATCCCTTTCCTTCTGGTACAATTCTTACTGTTGCCACAATAAAACACTTGTGCATAGATTCCAACCATATTGATCATTACAAAAATATAACCAGTGACCAACGCTGCACATTTCTTGCAGCGTTGTACAAAGCATTCAGCTTATCCACTGTGAAAATACCACACTTAACGCTATGGTAAAATTTACGATGGATGGCTTTCGTTTATCTACAGTGTCAGCATCTATCGAATTATCTTCATGCAACAGTGATGCCAGGATAACACACTTCCCCTTTTTAGGTACGAAGGAAACTAGAGTTCAGTCTTGTGGAAGCCAAAAAGGGAACTGTGGGCAGCCCTTCTTTTACTGATAGCAAACTCTAGAGAAATCTCACACTTGTTTTTCTTCATCGTTGCAATAAAAGAAAAATTCTCCCTTCATAGCTCTATTATCATTCCAATACTAGTATACCAGTTGTCCACTTTCGCATTTTGACTGGACTGATATATATGTTACACAGTCACAGAACAACACCAAAATGTTTATTGCTCAGTTGGTAAATCCTTCTGGTTGCAACACAGTGTATATTTCCAAATTGTACCGGTAAAATACTTAAGAATCCACAAAATCATAGATTTTAAATCCATATTTGTTTGTTTTGATAGGTACATATTGGTGAAAACTGCACCTTCCTCAGAATCCTTCCAGCTTCTTGTATACTGTAACATTTTCTCCGAGGGTATAAGATTTCTGGTTGTTGCGTACAAACACAGTAAATATTTCCCGAATTGCTGTTAGCTTGTCTACTTGTCTCCTTTCATCACGAATAGCGCGACTGTAAAATCTAAGGCACTCCACAATAAATTTGAAACGTTTTAAGTTCATTTGCGAGGTGAAATTTTTCAGTTCCATCCACAGCAATTCCACAGAGATCTTCCAGGCTTTATCTGTTACTTTTGTTAACAACAGTTAAAAACAAGAGACTGATGAAGGCTTTCAATTCGATAACATCTATTGATTTTACCGCTCTCTCACGCTGAAATGAAGCTTTGACGCTCTCAAAATGCTGAATGGAATACAAAACTACAATAGACAAATGTCGTCATCTATGAGGCAATTACAGCATCACAAAGGCTGCTTTGGCTGCGCCTATTGCACAGGTAAATTTCTAATAATATTATCCTCTTCGAACAACATGCTTTGGATTTCTTCTACATGATCTGGTACATCCCACTTAAAATAATAAAATTCCTATAACATAACGCAACCAGGCACAGTGTATTAATTTGATATCTGACGTTCAGACAGCGGACACTGACGATTAAACAGTTCAAACAGAATTTAAGTGCATTGTACATTATGGATTAGCTTTGTACTACTTACTACGATGATAAACAAATAAATTAATTGCTGAAATGAAATACGAAAGGGCACAGTGGATAAAAACGAGCAATCGGCTCATATCTCATCAAGAGAGCATTAGCGTCGATACTGAATCAAACAACAATGAAAGGCATACACAGAAAGGAAGCTATTAACGAGAAGGCGCCAATACTGCAAATTGTTGAAAAGTAATTTACAGAAAATTTCGACATGTATCAATCTGAATAGCTGTGCCCGATGGAAGGATTATAAAAACTATGATACGTCCTTGAGACCTCTCAAGACCAAAAAATCGTAAACAAAGCACAGCAACAATGCAAAAGTCGTGGCACTACATCTGGAAACAATGAACACGTGAACTGCGTCTTTTAAACAATCGACAAATGACGTCATCGTAGCAGTTACAATAGAGGTAGCATGAAAGCTTCTCGCGGTAGCATCAAAGCTAATGACAACAACAGCTGCACTTTTTGGGTGGCGCGCGCGCCGCGTCGTGTGAAGGCGCCCGCCAGCGCTGCATTTCACTCTTTGATCTGCCCCTAATGACTAGACGTAACAATACTACTCACTCTCATGCGAATTATCATTATGCTCGTTCAGTCAGAGCTCTTGTGCAGTCGGTGCCTGCTGTACAGTCGGTGCTGTTGTGTAAGTGATATTTATGAACCGTAATACCCATAAAAATGTACAATTTACCAAAATTGAAACGTCTTCTCAGCATGGAGGAATTTAAAGTAATCGATGATAGAGGAATTCAATTCACTCTGTCTCATCCGGTCTTCCAAAAACTGTCCGATGCCATGGCCGACATCGGCTCGATAATGTCTTCAAAACATATTTACACAACAATTAAAGAAGATCGCCATGGCCTGCTTAGTTTTGTTAGAAACACCTTCAGGCTGAAATGTTTCGTTGAAGAAAAAGACAACGACAGCAAAGATGAGTCGTGGAATGTTTTTGGTTCTTCGTGCAACAAGGACATGACAAAGCAATTTGACTTACTATTGTCAGCAGAAAAATGGTCTTCCATAAAACCAACAAAGAGGAAACTTTGAAAACCTTCAAGACTGGAAATAGGGAAATGGACCGATTTGATGGCTGATAAAATTTATGAACATCACAAAATTCCATGTGCCTTTTCTTTCAAATATGTGTGTGAAAGTTCAAAGTACTTCTTGAAGATCAAAGGAAGATGTACAGAATGCGGAGCCACTTTCGAAGGGATTACTCTGAAGAAGCGAAAAAAGGACAACGATATTATTCTGAACTGCAGACTTTCAAACTTTTCAGATGAAAAGAAGACAACTTCATGGCACGAGAAGACAACAGGTAGCTGCTAAACTGGTTGATTACAGGATGCCTGCAACTCTTTGGCGAAATGATGAAGCGAAAAATATATCTTTTGGAGACATGATTCCTCCAAATTTACTAAATGCTGATGTCTTGAGAAAGGCTAAAGAACACGAAAGAGACAAACGATTTGGTATAACAACGAGTAAGCCTTTTGAAAACCTGTAAATGGCAAAGCATACAACCCATCGGGACGAAATTCATGCAGTCAGATTGGACCCATTCTTCTGTATATATTAGCTGAAAGAACAAAGTCAGTTGCACAAATATTGTCATCAAATCAATAGCAGTGTATACGATTCAATAGATGCTAAAGGTGGCGTTGCATTTCGAGTTATTTCACGATTTGGGGATCTGTCAAACAGGGCTGACTGTGTGGAAATTAAGTCAAACTACATATGCCTGTATCAGTACATGTGCATCCGCGAGTAAACGTCACTACTAAAGATCCAAATATCGTCAATCGATCATCAATCAGTTGCCCAACTTATCAGATGATATCCTCTAGGCATGATGCATCATTCTTGTCATTTTTCTTTATGGAAATCGTCAGATCTGGAGCTCTCATACCAAAAATCATGGTAACTGATTCTGGTAAGGCTTTGTTGGTTGCCATTTCTAGAACAATAGCCAATTGCTCGGACTTAACAGATTATTTGAATAGGTGTTATAGTCATATTGTTTTCCATGAAAGAGTAATTCTACCCTCGTGTTGTTTGAGAACAGATTTAAACCATTTTATGGTCATGATTTCGAGGTGGAAATGCTTCTCAAGAAGTAAATCACAAGTCAAACAACTTTATCTTCGAGTTTTGGCCGATATTTGCATGATGATAGATTTTCGTGATACTGAAAGTGCTTTGCGCTCACTTTTGGTTGTTGCGTTGAGTGAACATCTTGGTACTAATGAGTACAGTCAAGAATATTCATCAATGGAACATCAGCGCCATCTTGATATCACTATCAGAGGTGGTCCACGTCATTCATATATTGACGAAAAGAAAGATGATGACAAGAAAACTGATGATGTTGAAAACAATGATGACTGTCTTTTGGTATCAATTTTGAACTCTAAGGAATCTACTGCAAACTCGTGGGTTGATAAGGCAAAACGTATCTACAATGAAGCTGAAGTCACCACGAATCAGACTAATGATGACAATCTCATTTATGTGAATCAGTACAACATTGCTAATGTTGCAGAGATGCTGAAAGAGTTGATGAACGATATACGACTGTGGACAGCTGTGATGTATCCTTCTTCCCGTATTCCTTTATCTATTCATTCATCAGCAGCGATGGAAGGACAATTTTCATAATTATAGACAATAGGCTTTGACAAGCTGCCTTTACGAGTAGACAAATTCATTTTTCAACATTTGAAGTGGCTGCATGAGGAAACAAAACTGTTATCGCTACTTATGATGGAAAAAGAAGATTCAAAGCAAACTGTGAAGCACAAAACAACTGAAGCATCATTGTCTTACCATGAAGAAGAAAACTGGAGAGGAAAAAATAAGAAGCTGAAGATAACAAACCCCAAAAGCAATCATATACTCGATAATTCTGAGAGCACACTGATCAATACCTTACGAAGTGAGACCCAACACGAAGATGGCAACGAGACAGAGTTAGACAAAATTTTAATAGTTTTGAATACAGATTTTCTCCTACTTCGAGCTCACTTATTATGAATGCATAGAACAACAGTCAAGAGTGATAGTGTGTTTTCAGCGCTCTTCAGATAATAATTTACTGCCCAATTTGGACTCTAAAGAGATATTTCATTCCATAAAGGACTATCAAGAATCATACTTCACCAGGGATGTCACTGAAATTTCATCCTGTGGTTCGAAAACAGAAGAAAACAGAGAGATCTGCAACAATAAAATGGAGGAGAGTGCAATGCTGAAAAAGCTTCAAAATGAAATTGTTGTCACATCAAGCATACAAGCTAAGAGCAAGAAAAAACTACTTAGACAATTGCCCAAACTGGAATTCGACTAAGAAATTCATAGATATTAATTTGCCACTTTTCCTAAAGGGGTCCTCAAGCAAATTCAAATCTGATACCTACAACTTGAAGGGAACGTGCGGTTTCGATTCTTTGATGACCTTATTCATGCAAGCAATATCACTCAGTGATGATTTCAAAAGTAAAATTCAAATGGTGGGCCATCCATTTTTGGAGCTGGCTTTGGATGTTTTGGACAAAAAAATTATAAACTCCCAGCATTTTAAGCAGAGATTTGATGTTTTATATGTGATACCGTTCCTAAAAAAAAGGAGTAATCTCTCGAAAAAATATTGTCTCTGAATGCAGGAATTATACGAGAAAATATTAAAAGATATCCCGATTTGCAACAAAAATATATCGTGTCTGACGTGCCTAAATTCACGCTATGTGAAACGACATTATATTTCCGTTGATACGTATGTTCTTTTCAGACTTGGTTATAATTTCATGCAAGAGGCTGTAGATGCAACAAATGTAGTTCTAAAGACTATTTAAAAAGCAAGAAATGTAAAGGAGAAGCAGTCGAAGAAAAGAAATTCGGATGCTACTTGAAGATGGATACTAGTACAACAAGTTGTCAACTAACTGAAGATCAGTTTCCTCCGAAACAAAGGAAGAAATGTGTTTTGCAAACGATCACGAAAGAAATCGTAGTCAACAATCAAGAGTACACTCTCGTTGGAGCCATTCATTCTAATATCTCCATCAAATACTACACGGCATATGTCTTCGATGAAACCTACTGGAAGCAGTACGATGACGTGTATAAAGATGTACAGAAAGTTTCAAAAGAAACGATAATTTCCCCACACCTGTTCATGTATGTCACGACAGGAAAATTTTCAAATGGCTGCTACAAGACCGACGAGACGAATCAAGTAGTTCCTACATAGGAACTTTGCTTTATACGGTAAGCAATTGCTAAAAGTTGGTATCTAAATATTACAAATACAGCTCTTATGTTAATTCTTAGTATCTTTGTTTCTGGTATCACAGCCTCCTGTTTTGGTTACTAGAATAAGAGCATTTTATGCCCTAAATTTCACGTATATATTTTTTGTACTTATTTTTCTTAGTTGTTTGACACCTCATAAATTCTATGCTTATTTATTACTGAATTCCCTACATATGTATTTCCTTTTAGGTTTTAGTGTATCCTGAAGAAGAGCTGTTAACGGGACCTGTGCATCATAGCCTGTAGTTTTTACTGGTACTTTGAAATTTAATAAGGCAAGACTGTCAATAGATTCAGGAATGAAACTTTTATCAAAGAATTGGTATATTGTGAGCTCCAGGTGAAAAAAATTGTAAATCTGTGGAATACACTGTGCAGTGAATATTGATGTTTTCTTACATACTGAATTACACGTAAATGTTATTTTATGTTCAATGTACTTAACGCTATTCCAAATAAAAAATTAAAAACAAATTTTATTCTTTGAATTATAACATTGTTGAAACAGCAAACCAGTAATATTTACGTTTCATGTTTTGATTATTTTAAAAAATATATTGTAAGAGTAAATTTTTTCTCCTAATGATTTAAGAACATAATATGAGGTACTGCAACTTAAAATACTTAATCCATTGTTGAATAATGTGGTTCAGTGTGTAAGCAAGCACTATATTATTATTCATCCATAGCTTTGTTTATGTAGCTTTAATAGTGGATGAGATACCGGTAACAGTATCTCGGTATGCAAACACGTTGATTACAGAAAACTAAAACTAAGGATTTGTATGTCATTCTCTTCTCCAATCAGTCTTAAGAAGGTGTACCGGCATTTGTACAGTGCTGAACATTTAGACATTTTGTATTTAGTAGAATATATATCCGGATTTTCGGTTATCCGGATTACTTCCGGTCCCACGTAGTCCGGATAAAAGAGCTTCTTGTGTAACGCACTGCACATTGTAACATTGTTTATGTCTCACATAATTCCAAAATAAAAGTTAGAATTTACGATTCGTCCTCATAGCTGTACTTCTAGCAGTACCTCATCTCCTGCGTTCCCAATTTCGCAGAAGTTGTCCTACGAAAATTGCAGAAGTAGCACTTCTGGAAGAATGGATATTGTGACGATGTTCCTTCGTCACAGCCTGGCGTTAGAGACCCTGCCCGGCACACAGTTTTTATCTGCCAGTAAGTTTCACATCGGCGCACACCCACTGCAGAGTGAACACACAATCTATTTCATAATCTATTGGCACCATAATAATGTTATGAGGGTTTTTAAAAGAACTCTTTCGGTGCTATCCAGAACTGTCAGCAAAAGGGTTGTGCCAATTTATTATAATGTAGACCAAGTGGATCTCTCGTAAATGATATTATCTCATTAATTGTTATCCCCACAAAAAATGTTATTACAGTTTTCGGTAGAACTCTTAGGGTCCTATTGAGAAGTACCATCAGACCTTTTTTACGAATTTATTACTTTTACATGACAAAAGTCTCATATAATGTTATCGTCACGAAAAATGTTATTATAGTTTTTGGTAGAACTCTGTAGGTGCTATTTGGAACTGTCATCAGAACTATTCTACGAATTTTGCTATAGTAGAGAAAGTGAGTATCAGATTAAAACAATTATCGTATAAACTATGATCGCCACAAAATTGTTTTTATCAATTTCAATACAACTCTTCGGGTGCTATCGAGAACTGCCAATAGAACTGTTATACAAATTTATTTTTTCCAAACGGACAAATAATTTTTTACTATACAAAAATTTTGCCCAGTTATTGTTTTCTACCCGAAATTCTGCAGAACTATTCGTGTTTTGAGCAGGGAAATCTAGAACTATTGCATACATATACAGAACTATGAAAAAAATGTATATCTCTCGTAAAAGGGGTGCCAACTTCACGGGAAATGCTCATAAGCATTCCTTATTAAATGCTGTTACTACATAAACAATTACCTGCACAGAATATGTTACCAGTATTTTCGATAGAACTCTTACATTGCTATCCAGAGCTGTCATCAAAACATACGAATAGACATAATTTTTTTTTAGAGTAAGTGAGCCCCACAATTAATCAGTTATGTTACAAACTATTATAACCACGAAAAATGTTATTATGGTTATCGATAGAAGTCTTGGGGTGTTATCCAGAACTGTTCATCAAAACTGTTGCACGAATTAAGTCTTTTCTGTGGATACAGTAGGTCTACCATCAAAGCAGTTACTGTATAAACTATCGTCGCCACAAACAGATGTTATTACGATATTCGATAGAGCTCTTGGTGTTCTGTTCAGAACTGTTGTACCAATTTATTTTTTTCTAAAATTGACAAAGAATGTTTTCGATACAAAATGTTTTTCGAATTTTGTTGTTTTCTTCGTAAAATTCTGCAGGACTATTCAAATTTTGAACAAAGAACTCTAGAACTATGGCATTTCTATCAAGAACTCTGAAAAAAATTGTACATTTCTGAAAAAAAGGGTGCCAAATTCACAGTAAGTGAAGAGGTTTCCTCCTTAAATTGCAATTATCTCGTAACCTATTACCTGCACAAAAAACTGTTATTAGGATATTCGGTAGAACTATTGGGATTCTGTTCAGAACTGTCCTCAGAACTGTTGTACGAATTTACTTTTCACGAAAATTAACAATGAATGTTTGCTACACGAAAATTTTTTCGAGTATTGTTGTTTTCTTCGTTAAATTCTGCAGAACTATTGAAATTTTGTACAAAGAACTCTAGAACTATGGCATATTTATCAAGAACTCTGAAAAAAATGTACATTTCTGAAAAAAAGGGTGCCAACTTCACAGTAAGTGGAAAGACTTTCTCCTTAAATTGCAATTATCTCGCAAACTATAAGCTGCACAAAAAAATATTTTTAGTATTTTCGATAGAACTATTGGGGCTCTGTTGAGAACTGTCCTCAGAACTGTTGTACGAATTTACTTTTTGCAAAAATCGACAAAAAATCGTTTCGATACCACAATTTTTACGAGTGCTATTGTTTTCTTCGGTAAATTCTGCAGAACTATTGAAATTTTGTACAAAGAACTCTAGAACTATTTCATATCTATCAAGAACTCTGAAAAAATATACATTTCTGAAAAAAAGGGTGCTAACTTCACACGACTGACCAGGCCACTTCAAATTGCTGCACCTAAGCGGACATAAGGTCCTACATGTCATTACGAGGTACTGACTGGTCACCTCACTGTATTAAATTGCATCAAAGAGGTTTGTTCTATAATATCAAATTGGAACATATCCTATAATTATTTATTACAAATATCGTTAATGAATCATAAAACCACCACTTCTGAACAACGTTATTACGAATCTTTATGCAAGATGTGTACAAATAGCCCACCTTAACGCTGATTGTGAGTTGTGTCAAGAAACAGTACGCCACAAACTGCACTTGCTCAAAGCTCCATGGGCAGTTACGATCTCCTTGTGACTTCGAAACCTACGTTCTAGGACAGTATAGAAAGAAGTGTAGAAAGTGCCAGCTTTAAGAGATACGAGAATATAGCTCCACGTTACGGCTGCTCGCTATCAACAACGGACGGAAGGAAGCTGGCTTTATTTTGCCTCTAGAGAAGCAGTCACGACGAAGTTGAGCGAGTGCTCTGTATGAGATACAGAAACGCCAGAAACTATAGCTCAGCCAAATTAGCAACCGTAAGAAAGAGCAGCTAGTTGTTATGCTGGAGTCAGTGATGCGAGGAGAGAATGCTTGCTATGCAATTACGCTCCAGCGTCACAGCACAAAGCGACGCGGAGCGCCCGCTTCTGAGCGTGTTGCCCTAGGCAGCTCGTCTGCTCGCCGTACTTAATGTCCACATAATAGCCCATCTGCTGCTACCCGGCTGCAGCTGGTTCCTAGAATGTGTGTTCTAAAATTCATTAACAAAATGAAATAAAGGTACAGGGAATACGTCTTAATTTCTGTATATCTATGATCTTTTCAAGAAGCAATAATTGTAAGAGACGTAGTTTAAAAGGAGTGTGTGTAGTGTGCTAGTAGTCACTGTATTACTGAGTTCGCATAAAACAGGGAAGAAGATGAAACAGAAATGAAGGGCCTAAAACGTTCTTTATAGAGCTAAAACGACATATTCTTGAATAAGTTGGAGATGAATTCATCTGCAGCAATTTATTTCTTCATTGTAAAGGAAAATATCAGCAGCTGACCACAGAACTACAGTAATATGACGTCTGCAGGATGCTTTCTTTGAATCAGGGTTTTTGTCAGTGATACGGACATCCACCATTTCTTTTTATGGTATGTGATCATCAGAAGAGCATATTTGTGGCCGTCCAAATGATCCTCCGTAAACTAACATGTAGAATTTTATGAAGTTGGGACCTACGACATCTTTGTCGTCTGGAGACGATCGCAGTTTTTGTAGCTCTTAAAATTATTTTCCTTTTAAGACAATGACTATTGTATGTGCAGATAATTGCAGGCGATTGTCTCAAACGGCCATCCATTCGAAAATAGTGTGAATGACACAACGGATGTTTCATTAGGCCTTGGGGCTTTTGTTTGATTTTAGCGATTTCAGCGACGTTTCAACATCAGTATTACTGATTAATACACTACCCGCTAGGGTAGCCGAGAGCGCTAACGCGCTGCTTCCTGGACTCGGGTAGGCGCGCCGGCCCCTTATCGAATCCGTCCGGCAGATAACGACGAGGCCCGCCTGGATGTGGTTTTTAGGCGGTTTTCCACATCCCGCTAGGTGAATGCCGGGCTGGTCCCCATGTTCCGTCTCAGTTACACGGCTCGCAGACATCTGAACACATTCGCACTATTCTATGGATTACAATAGACGCAGACAGTTGGGGTACACTAGCTCCTTCCCGGGGGGAATGGGGTGGCGACAGAAAGGGCATCTGGCCACCCCTTAAAATTAACATGCCACATCCGGTTAACCAGCAGACCCCGCAAGTTGGAATTAATTTTTGGAAAGAGATAGATTCCAGAATGAGATTTTCACTCTGGAGCAGAGTGTGCGCTGATATGAGTTTTAATCTGCCAGGAAGTTTCATATCAGCGCACACTCCGCTGCAGAGTGAAAATCTCATTCTGGAAACATCCCCCAGGCTGTGGCTAAGCCATTTCTCCGCAATATCCTTTCTTTCAGGAGTGCTAGTTCTGCAAGTTTCGCAAATGAGCTTCTGTAAAGTTTGGAAGGTAGGAGACGAGGTACAGGCAGAAGTAAAGCTATGAGGACGGGGCGTGAGTCGTGATTGGATAGCTCAGTTGGTAGAGCACTTGACCGCGAAAGGCAAAGGTCCCGATTTCGATTCTCGGTCCGGCACACAGTTTTAATCTGTCGGGAAGTTTCAAGAGATAGATTACTGATTAATACACCTTCCAGTGACAATGTGACCACGTGTCGAAAGCTTAAATAACTAACTTTTACAGGGCGGACCGCAGCGAGGCGTTCAGGAAGAGAGTCAGTAGCGTTGTGGAAGGTACCGACAGAGATGTGGAGCCATGCCGACTCCAGCCGTGTAGCCCGCTGCGTTGGGTTTCTCGGTCGAGGATTCGTGGAGCGAACAACTCGATCGAGGTAGCCCCACAGATTCCCGACTGGGTTTGAATCCGGGGAATTTGGTGACCAGGGGAGTACAGTAAACTCATCCTCGTGCTCTTCAAACCACGCACTCACACTGCGAGTAGTGTGATGAGTTGCGTTGCCTTGCTGGTTGATGCTATGGTGCCAAAGAAAAACAAACTGAATACAGGGTGGACACGGTTCCCAGGGATAGGTTCACGCTTGTGTCGATCCACTGTGCCTTCTGGAATGACCACTGCACCCAGGGAATGCCACAGAAACATCAGCCAGACCATAAGGCTCCCTCTTCCGCTGTGGACCCTTCTAAGGATCCGACGGCCATCTGGCCAGTGGATCATAAAACGTGATTAACCCTTCCGTGAGCCGTGGGAACCATGCTTCCCACTACAATGAACTCGCTCCTAGTCCCGTGGGATTCACAGTTCCCACCTCTGTACGGTGCTACCACCTAGTTAACAGTATAGGATACTGCTTCCAGTCGGAAGTTCCCGCCGTTTTTGCTGTACCTTCGTGCAGAGGCATTGTATAGCCGAGTGTTGCTCTGTAGAGGAGCCTTTCAGTGCTGTTTGCGTCACATTTTGCGAATTTTTCCTCAAAGCTATAGTATAAGGTAAATACTTTTGATTTACCCAAATTTGTGAAGGAAAACGTAAAATTGGAACGAGGAGAATTCCAGTTTGAAACAAAAGGAGTCATTTGTGCAGTAAAATGGATGGATAACCTTCCAGTCACTTTCCTGTCCTCAATTCATGACCCATGAGAAACAGCAACAGTGAAAACGAAAAACAAGGATGGTACTAGTACAGAGATTTCTTGTCCTGAATTTGTGGCAGAATACAACAAAATAATGGGTTGTGTCGACAAGTTTGATCAATTACGAGAAAGGTATGCTATTGGCAGACGTTCTGTAAAATAGTGGCACAGAATATTTTATTTCCTGGTGGACGTTGCTGCAGTGAACAGTTTTATCCTGTGGAAAATAAGTAAAAGTGAAAGTGGACAACATGATCAGCTCACATACAGTATCCACCTAGCCAGACAATTGATCGCTGGCTTCTCGTCCCAAAAAAGGCGTGGACAATAACCTGTCTTTCTGACAAAAAGGGGTAAAGTACCTGGAGATTGTCTTCACGTGACTGTAGGGGAGCATCAACCCATTTTAGGAGAAACCTACTGGACGTGCCGTCATTGTAGTAGCAATGCTGCGGAAAAGAACACTCGCTGTGTTTGTACATATTGTCAAATACCATTTTGCTTAGGCCCATGTTTCAGAAAATTTCATGGCAAGTAATTATGAACAATCGTTGTAACAAGAGAAGTAAATTTATCAAATAAATATGACATATATTGAAAAAGTTGTCATTTAACTCCAAGGAAAGGCAGTGGGAAGAATACTTCCCAACTTGTTGTGTGACCTCACTTTCACAGTTGGAGCAAATGTGATATTCTGTATGATAAATATACCCATCTGTTAACTACTATCTGCTCTCCATTCATTAAAAAAATTGCTCAATAATTTTGCCCACGAAAGGGTTAATCTTGCTGTGGCCTTCTCCACCAGACATCACGGCGCCTAGAGTATCAGCAACCAAACTGACAGTCTGCAGCCGCGGGTTGACCGCTCGCAGGCAGACCGAAGCACTACACAGCAGACAGGCAATATTGATGAACGGCCACAACAGCAGCAACAACAACAACAACACTGCAAAGACACCAGCGGCCACCAGGGGCCACTACCGGCCCACATAAACATAAGGAAGAGGTCGCTGCAGATCCCGGACCTATTTTCACACGTCGAACCACGTGATGGTAAATAGTTCCTAGGTACTCATCCGCCAAAGCGCTATAAAGGCCGGCGCTCGGTCGCACATCCGCCATCTCCGGCGGTAATTCGTTTGAATACCGCCCTTCGATTGTGCTATTACGGTACCAATCGAAGCGATAGGTGTTACAGGTGCCCGCCAGCTCGTCAACGTGCAGCAGTCCAGCCAGCAGCGGTCCCCGTCGGCAGCCAGCCGCCAGCAGCCAGCAGCCTGCAGCCTGCAGCCTGCAGCCAGCGTCCAGCGTCCAGCATCCAGCGTCCAGCAGCGGTTCCTGCCAGCAACCAGCAACCAGCAGCGGTCCCTCCCAGCAGCCAGCGTCCAGCTGAGGTCCCAGCCAGCGTCCAGCAGCAGCGGCAATAGTGCCGCCGCCCCCGCCAGCAACAGCAGAGTAAGGCTTCGGCCCCAGTCTCCTTCATAGTTTCTCGGTCCCTTCTACTCTGTGTTTCTCCTCGCCTTCTTTGTCCTGTCCTGTGCTTTTCCCCTTCTTGTAATGTCCACCCCCACCACCGCCACTACTGCCACCACCACTGCCATCATTTACACGTCCCCCTCCGCCACCGCCACCACTATCACGTGGTGTGCTGCATCACTCCCCCCTCAGTCAATCCCCCCACTCCTCACTCTCCCATCTCCCTCACTATTTGTCGCCCCATCCCCGGTTCCTCCCTCCCGCGCCTCCTCTGATCCCTTCCCTCCACTTCCTCCCTCTGCTCCTTCCGTTTCTGCGGCCCCCGCTCGGGTGGTCGCCCGGAGGGCTACGGCCCACGCTCCACTCTCCCCTTCGCCTTTATTGTCATCGCCTTCGCCATCGCCCTCACCATCTCCGGTGCCGCCTCCAGCACCAGGACCTGCCACTCCCCGCCAACTTCCAGTCGCTCCCAACCCCCACAGCTCCTACATCGCCGTCAAGCGCCCCAGTGGCACCCCTGCCTCCTCTACTCCCAAAAAGGCTCCGCCTTGTCCCCCTCCCCCACCCATGATGCCATGGATGTCTCCCCGCCTGTCTCTGCCCCCTCCTCCTCTACCCCCTCCTCCTAGCGCTACCTCCTCTCCCATCCTGATCCCTCCCTTCTTGAAGCCCAGAACCTCATCCTCTTCCTTCGCCAGAATTTTCCTGGTGCCCCCATCTCCCTCCTCCCTCCTCACTCCTCGCCATGATTCGGTGCTCATCTCCTCCCCCAGCCCTACACTCCACACAGACCTCCTTTCCCGCATCCCTGTCACCTGCTTTGGACCTAATGCCTCCCTCTCCCCTGCTCCTTCCCTGCCTCTCTCCCGCCAACCCCAACTCCCACGTCGCCCGCCGACCCTCACCGCTGTGATCACTTGGCTTAGTCTGACGATCACGGAGGAGTAGGTGTTGGCAGAGCTTCAGGCACATCCCCATCTGGAGGTGCGTGTGGTTCGTTGCATACACAACGCTGCTGGCCCCACCCGCCTTATGCGGGTCTTTTCTGAGCATGTCCCCTCCATAGACCATCTCCTGAAGGAGTGTGCCCTCCTTTTCAACCAACGTTATAAAGTTGACCCCTCTCGTTCCCCTCCTCAATCCCTCCACTGCCAAAGGTGCTTACGGTATAATGCACACCTGACATCTTAGTGCCGCGAGGCCCCCAACTGCCCGCACTGTAGGCAAGCCCACTTTTTACGGCAGTGCCACAATCTCCAGTCCCCCTCCCCCCTCCTGTAATACCTGTAACCTCCCTCATCCTACCTACTCCCAGGAATGTAAGGCCCGACCCCCTCCTACCACTCCTGAACTCACCATTCCTGTCCGCCCTCTGGACGTCCCCACCACTTCCGGCAATTCCCTTCGCCCGCCCCCTACCGCTGAGGACAACATCAGATTCCTCACCATCGTCCTTCAGAATGTTCATCCTTTTCAGCGCCCCCACACCCTCCAACAGATCTCCCTTGCTGCCCATTCCGTTTTCCAACTCAAAATGTACGCCACCTACTCCAACAACCAGGCCCATTTCACCTTATCCCATCTTGACACCCTCGTTTAACTTCCTGTCATGGCGCGACGCACCGTATCCTTTTCAACAACATCCGCTCCCTTCCCGCCAACAAGAACCTCTTCCTGCACACCCTTGCCACCCACCGCGTGGATGCCTTCCTCCTCAATGAAACCTTCCTCCAACCCCACCATACGCGTCCACACTTCACCCTACCTCCTCCACCGTTCCGATAATCCCCTCCCGATTGCGCGTGGCGGAGTTGCCATTGGTCACCACCGCCAGATCCCCGTTCGGCTCCAACCTCTCCTTCCTGACCCCACCGAACACATGATCCTTCGTCTCTTCTTCCCCGGCCGTACCGTTACCTGCGCCACCGTCTATGTCCGCCCTAACGCCCCTGTTCCCTTCGACTTCCTCTCCCACATTGACCATACCTTCTCCTCCTACGTGATCGCCGCCAACCTCAACATCCATAGTCGTTCCGCCGCCCAGTTACGGCGGTGGCATCGGTTCCTCTCCTCCCTTCAAGGAGACCTCATCCCCATCCCCCAGCACACCCGTCCCAAATCCAACTCCACTCCCGATCTTATCCTTTCCTCCCCCAACCTCCTTGCCCGCATAACGGTGGATGTCCTGGAGCCCATTGGTAGCGACCATCTCCCTGTCCTCCTCACCGTTTCAGACGGTTGTCGCCCCCGCCCTGACCCTCGAAATGAGCCTCCCCCTAAGTACATCCATGACTATTCCTGTGCCAACTGGAATGCCTACCGAGATACCCTTTCCACCCAGGTCGATAGCCACCCATTCACCTACCACCACCCTGACGATGCAACCCATGCCGCCTCCTTTTTCCAGCAGACCTTGTCTGAGGCTGTGGAGGCCCATGTCCCTACTGTCGCCATCCACCCCCACCGTCCTACCTTACCCCCACAGGCCGTCCTCCTCCTCCGTGAATCCCGCCGTCTCTACCGTGCCTTCCTCCGCATGCGTGACCCAGACACACTAGGACGCCACCGGCAACTCCAGCGACACATTCATAATTTGCTCATGGCTAAGAAACGCCGGGACTGGCGACAGACATGCACCCATTTAAATGCTACCATACCTATCAACTCGTCCAAGTTCTGGTCAGCCTTCCGTCGCCTTACCGGAACTAAACCCTCCCCCTACTATCCTCTTCACCGTGATGATCACCCCTTCCCTGACTCCCTTAGTAAGGCCAATCGCTTTACCTCTTACCTCTCCGATGTCTTTTCAATCCCCAATGATCCCCAGTTCGATTACTCCCTCTTCCCGGATGTCCGCGATCGAACTGACACCTCTGTCCCTCCCCTCGCTCCTGGTTTCCAGTACTTGGACAACATTGCACACACGGAACTCAATGCCCCTATCACTACACAGGATCTCATTGCTACACTCGGCACGAAACACAACACCGCTCCTGGTCACGATCGTGTCACCTACCGTCACCTTTGTGAAGCTCCTGTCTCTTTCCTCTCCACCCTGGCCAGGCTCTACAATGTAGTCCTGTCCACCGGTTACTACCCTGTCCTGTGGAAAACCTCCCATATCATAATGTTCCTTAAACCTGGCAAACCGCCGTCCGCCGTCTCCTCCTACCGTCCCATCAGCCTTACATCGGTCTTCAGCAAAGTCCTGGAATCTATCCTCACCCGACGCATCCACCAGCATCTCCACCAGCACTGCCTCCTTACCGTTACCCAGTGTGGATTTCGGCCGTCCTTCTCTTCCGACGACCTTCTCCTTCACCTCACTCATCTCCTTTCCGACCAGCTTAATTCCCGTCGCTCCGCAATCTTCCTCTCCCTGTACCTCGAACGAGCTTATGACCGCGTATGGCATTCTGGTCTCCTCTTCAAGCTCCAAACCTTCGCCCTTCCCATTAGCTACGTCCGTCTGATCAGCTCCTTTCTCTCCCGCCGTCCTTCTTATGTCACCATCCATAACACAGATTCCTACACCTTTTTCCCCTCCGCTGGTGTGCCACAAGGCTCCGTCCTCTCCCCCCTTCTGTACCTTTTGTACACGGCGGACATGCCACCGTCGTCACCCCCTGTCCACCTTCCTTGCCCTTGCTCCCACCCTGCAGCGCTCCCAACACCTTCTCCAATCCCATCTTGACCGGTTTACCGCTTGGTGCAACCAGTGGTTGCTCAAGGTCAATCCCTCCAAAACCCAGGCGATCATTGTAGGCAAAACCACGCCTTCCTTCCACCTCCTTGATTTATATCTCACCATCTATGGCCGTCCTATCGCCCTCACTCCCACCCTTAAGTACCTTGGCGTCACCCTCGACCGTCGCCTCTCCTGGACTCCCCATCTCCGGACAATCCAAGCCAAGGCATGCTCCCGACTCCGTCTCCTCAAGCTCCTTTCCAGCCGTACGTGGGGTCTGGACCCCTCCACCATCCTCCACACCTATAAATCCCTCATCCGCCCTATCCTTTCTTACGCCCATCCGGCCTGGATCTCCGCCCCCCCTACCTTTTATAAATCCCTACAAATCCTTGAACGCCATGCTCTCCGCCTCGCCTT
Organism: Schistocerca cancellata; assembly: GCF_023864275.1. Lineage (NCBI taxonomy): Eukaryota > Metazoa > Arthropoda > Insecta > Orthoptera > Acrididae > Schistocerca > Schistocerca cancellata. Next base: position 199,682,455 of record NC_064629.1, read on the forward strand.
TCGCATCCGTCTCCCCTCCCCCACGCGGATCCTGTATGATCTCATCCCCTTCCCCCACCTTCTCCTTTTCCTTGAAAGGATACGGATCCTGTACACCTCCCGCAAACTCGATCCTCCTCATCCACTTGTCCCACCCATCCTCTCCCACCCATCCTCTCCCACCCCCACCTGCTGCCGCACCTGTTTTCCCACGTCCCACCCGGTCTCCATCTCTACCCCCTCCTTACCCTCTCCCAAGGCGGCTTCTGTCAGCTCTCCCTCCCTGATGGTGTCCTCCTCCCCTCCATCTACCCCTCCTATCAACTTTGATCCTGCCCCACCCCCCACTTCCGATGTCCTTTCCTTTAGGCACCCTCCCTCCCTTCTCTTCCCTTCCCTTCTCTTTCCTTTTCCCCCGTCCCCTCCCTCCACCCCTCTTCCCCTGGGCTTCCCTCCCCCTTCCTCCATCCCCCTATCTCCCCTGCCCATGGCATCTCTGCTCTCCCCTCTCACTCTCCCACTCCCCTTCCTCTTCCTCCTCTCTTGGCAGGTCCCCAAACTCGCACACACACAGTGAACATTCGCGCGCCGGTGATCATCGCCATCAGTGTCTCGTGTGTGTGCCTTCGTTTGTGTTTAGTGTTTGTTCGCCGTCACGCCACCACTGTTCACGTGTACCGTCGCCATCATCCATGTTATGTGCGCCGTGTCAACTAGTGTTAGTGATGCTTCTCGTCTAGCGTGAACGGCTCCGTTTTTTTGTTTTTTAGTGTCTACATTTTTTTGCCCGCGTTTTGATTGTATTCTCTGTGCCCCCTATATGTATTACTTATTGTAAAACTGAAGGCTGAAGAGCGGCGTACTCTGCTGCTGACAGCCCGCCTTGTGTAAGGTGATCAAAATCACAATAAAGAAAAAGAAGAAAAAAACGCACATCGGCAGTTCATCGACCGCCACCAGACGTGGATAGCTGCAGCCCTGGCAGCCCGGCTTGGTTCTCCTCGCTGATCTCAAGATTAGGCTTGGTATGTGGGAAAAGTCTCTGGCGGAGACTAGTAGGAAATCATTTCTGTTGTTTTCTATATTATTCTTGTATGTAGTTGTGATTCGAAGACGGCTGTCTATTTTGTGTTGGTGTTATACTTGGAGAATTTGTTTTGGTTAATTGAACAGTCCAACAAGTTGTTTTCGGATTTTTTTTTGTTAGTTTCTTCTGCCTATGCAGACATAGCAAATCTGAAAAGCACATCCGTCACCACTTAGTGGACGTAGAGTTGAGATATTGTCGTGCATATTCAAGCCTTGTCGCCAATTAACAGCAGTAAGGGTTCATGGACCAGGCACCTGCAGCGGGGACCCAGCAACGGTCGTTGAGGAGACACTGCCTGTATTCCCTTGGTTCATCTGGGAAGTCAGCTGCTCAACGGTTGCAGGTGTATTCGCTACTACACATCTCCGCAGCCGTCGTTTACCCCTGCCATCTATGGGCCGTGGTGTATCACATTTGCCTTGGCGCCGGTTTTGGATAGCACCGTTTTACCATTCACAGTGTACTCTAAGCACGCGGCATGCGAACAGTTTACAGACTTGGCCATTTTGGAAATGCTTTGCCTTTGGCCTGAAATTCAATAATCATGCCCGTTTGCCGGCTGGTGTGGCCGAGCGGTTCTAGGCGCTTCAGTCCGGAACAACGCGACCGCTACGGTCGCAGGTTCGAATCCTGTCTCAGGCATGGATGTGTGTGATGTCTTTGGGTTAGGTTTAAGTAGTTCTAAGTTCTAGGGGACTGATGACCTCAGATGTTAAGTCCCATAGTGCTCAGAGCCGTTTGAACCATGTCTGTTTTGACGACAGATAATTCGCTCCGTTCCGGCGTTATGACAATGACTGCACTTCTTACCGCGTCCGCAGTCACACTTCATGTATCTTCCACGGCCAGTGCTATCACCTGGCTTCTGTGAGTGGTTATTGCACGTTGACGTCGATCACAGGCGGTTGTCACATCAATGCCACTGGACCGTGTAAGTCACTCATCGTTGCGACATGAGAGCAGTTTAGTCAACAGTATTCTTATAGTTACTTTTGTGGACTTTTAATTTGAAGAAAGATTTGAACTTTTCAGTTCCTGTTTATCTGCTACTTCGTTTTTTTTTTCCCCCAACATCTCATCAACAAATGTCTGACACTATATTTTGTGCCAGAAACATCTTCAGAGTGTTTCCGAAGGTTGGTGAAGAACGCAACCAGCCACATATACCTTTAAGAAACCTCATTTTAGCGTCATAAACAGTCTCGGGCTATCACGTCCAATCTTCAGATGGCTATTTTTTCCAATTCGCAGTAATATATTTGTCCGTAAGATGTCGTCAGGTGATGCAATGTGCAAGAATATTAGAGTATTCAGCCCGAAACTAGTAACGACATTAAAAAGAATCTTTATAAAAGTATTTGTGGCCCTTCGTCTTCTTTTCGAATAATCTTTGATGACGCTCCAGAGTTCAAGTTCCAGCATCGACAAAATAAAATTTCTCAGAATTCTGGGATAGATGTTGCGATAATATATTGCTTCAGTAGTTGTTATTTTCTTAACGCATTACTCTTCTGGTTGTCGAGAGAGATCTGATAAATATTTTTTTCTAATTGTGAATTTATAGTTAGATTTTTACGTATTATACAATGGGCACTATTTGTTAACAAATTTTTCAGTTCATTAGTATACCAATACTGTTTCTAAATCATTCTGGTAGGTACATACCACTTCTATAATTTCGTTGCCTATTCCACCTGCACTTAAGCCACAGCTCTTCAATATATTCAAATGATGAAATGCGAGGTGAAAACAGTATAGGAATGCAGATGATAGTTAGTTTCATGTTTCTGTCAGTGTCTTAAACTCGTACAAAGATCCAAAAATGTCGTTCTAAAAGTTACAATTCTTTTTTGGCGTCTTAGAGGCTTTGGCCGCAAAGGCAAGTTTCCCCAACTGCAACATACAGTACATACGCTGGTTGATCGCGCCCCTGCACTGGCCGCTACCCGCAGCGCAATACTGTTGAGGGGGCTGCTATCAGTTGGCGCATTCCCGGCTTCTTCCTCATTACCCCTCGTATTCCGTGTGCCAACGGGTAACCTGGGCCTCCTGATTTCTATGAAGTCCGGGCTCATTCGGAAACCGGGTCTCGTGAGCTCAGTACATTTGAACATAGCCAAAGATTCAAGAATTAACGTTTGTCAATCAGCGTTCTAAAGTACAATTCGTGCCAGGTTTGCACTGATATAATCATCCTACTCGTGTTTCTGTGGATTCAGAGAAAGGTTAATGAAATTAAATATCTGCTGAAAGCTATCTCGTAATAAAATGAGGAATAGTCGGTATTTTAGGTGTGGTAATGGCGGGGGGAGGATTGGGTGCGTATTCTGTTTTCTACTACGACGGACGTCGCTCATACGACAGACAACCTATTCCATTTGAGGGTGCAGTACTTTCAAGCATGTAAGTGCAAATGAGTCGCAGTGAAATAATGTACTCATTACAGTTTTAGGAAAAATCGTTTATTTACATGAATATGACGAATTGGAAACTCGTTGAAACTTAGGTTTAAGTCGACTTATGCCGAAGGACTGACAACCGGAAAAGATGTCGTCGGTGAACTAACAGAGAAAGCCAGCAATCTTAAAAATCCAGCATCCGTTTTCTTGTGTCAAACGTTCGTTTAACGATGCAAATTTTAGCAAAAATTTTGTTGACGCCTTCAACAGTCACAAAAGGCTGCTTTTTCAATTTTCCTTCAGCTGTATCGACTGTTATTTTTCCACAGTCCAAATTTCGAAGCCAGATAGGTTCACAGACCAATGCCTTAATTGGACGCTGTAATCAGCTGAGATCTACGAACTTGTGCTGTTTCGTAAAAACCCAGGGCATACAGTACAGGTCTTCATATAACAACTTTGCCAATAAAACGATGTAAGTATAAAGCTATTGAACGATCTTTAGACAGTCGCATTCCTCTGAGAACTGTATAGCAGCTATATAGTTTTTCAAGTAAAGTCAGCATATTCGGACCAGATATATATACTACTGTCAATGTATGGGACAGCACACACGCATATTTGCTAATCTCGACTGATTCATCGTGCTTGGATATGAAGCTGTCTAGCTACGAAATTGATAGCGCGTAAAGATAACTTCAACTGAAAGAAGAGGAAAAATTATTTCATAAGAACTCCATGCCTATACATGCATAGTCTTGATTTCTCAGTTCTGTAGAGATTACATCCTTGCTACTTACCTGTGTTCTTGTACCTGAGCAATAAACGAGGATTTCAGCCTGTAAAATGATAACTCTGAATCACACACGCCTAGTTTCGTGTACAAATTCCTTCAGCGACGTACAGTCCATCAAACCAACTCTTCACTCTATTTTCTGATCTACATCCCACAAATTACATCTGGAATGTGTAACACTGCTCGCAGTCTCTTATTTTCATTTCGCATGGAACCCAGACACTATCATCAGTGATAAATTAGTATGAATTGTGAGCTCCATGTGGTTCCCAAGTCGTGCAGCGACCGTAAACCATAAAATTACCAAATATGCAGCAACCAGTCGCAAAATAATGTTATATTTATCGATTTGCAAAAGTGAATAAATAAAATGTAATTTTACGACTGGTTGCTGCATAACTGGTAATTTTATGATAAATCAGTATTGACAATTTTCAAGTCTTTCTATGTAAAAATGTAAAATTCTGTGTTTTGAGGTAGTATTGATGCCATGTGTTCTAAATTTTTAGTAATATTCGTTGTATAATTCTTTCACTATCGGTATTATACAATGTTACTTATCAGTCTTGAGTGCAAAATTTTTATTCATATGACCGGTTTCGGTTCAGCAAATTTCACATGGTGTGAAAGTTGTTGGATTTGGACGGGTTACTCCTGTAACAGAAATATCAGATCTGAAGATGGTTCTAAATGAACCGAAACCGGTCATATGAATAAATATTTTGCAATCAAGACGGATTATAAGTAACATTGTAAGATCACTGATTGCTGCTATCCTATTACACATTATGTCTGTTTTTGCAAAATCTCTATTTTAGTTATCTGTCGTATCCAACTCCAGCTAGTCTACGCCACTTCTACGCAAGTAGTGAGGTCTTAGTTAATTTCATTACTAAAATAAAAATTACTTGTAACCTTATATAGAGGCTAACGCTGATAAACAGTTGCAAAATCATTGCATAAATTTACACTACTGGCCATTATAATTGCTACACCACGAAGATGACGAGCTACAGACGCGAAATTTAACGGACAGGAAGAAGATTCTGTGATATGCAAATGATTAGCTTTTCAGAGCATTCACACAAGGTTGGCGCCGGTGGCGACACCTACAACGTGCTGACATGAGGAAAGTTTCCAACAGATTTCCCATACACAAACTGCAGTTGACCGGCGTTGCTGGTGAAACGTTGTTGTGGTGCCTCGTGTAAGGAGGAGAAATGCGTATCATAACGTTTCCGACTTTGATAAAGGTCGGATTGTAGCCTATCGCGATTGCGGTTTATCGTATCGCGACATTGCTGTTCGCGTTGGTCGAGATCCAATGACTGTTAGTAGAATATGGAATCGGTAGGTTCAGGAGGGTAATACGGAACGCCGTGCTGCATCCCAACGGCTTCGTATCACTAGCAGTCGAGATGACAGGCATCTTATCCGCATGGCTGTAACGGATGGTGCAGCAACGTCTCGATCCCTGAGTCAACAGATGGGGACGTTTGCAAGACGACAACCATCTGCACGAACAGTTCGACGACGTTTGCAGTAGCATGGACTATCAGCTCAGAGACCATGGATACGGTTACCTTGACGCTGCATCACAGACAGGAGCGCCTGCGATGGCGTACTCAACGACGAACCTGGGTGCACGAATGGCAAAACGTCTTTTTTTTTTTGTTTTGTTTTTGATGAATCCAGGTTCTGTTTACAGCATCATGATGGTCGCATCCGTGTTTGCCGACATTGGACCGCACATTGGAAGCGTGTATTCGTCATCGCCATACTGGCGTATCACCCGGCGTGATGGTATGGGGTGCCATTGGTTACACGTCTAGGTCACTTCTTGTTCGCATTGACGGCACTTGGAATAGTGGACGTTTACAGTTCAGATGTGTTAATACCCGTGGGTCTACCCTACATTCGATCCCTGCGAAACCCTACATTTCAGCAGGATAATGCGCGACCGCATGTTGAGGTCCTGTACGGGCCTTTCTGGATGCAGAAAATGTTAGACTGCTGCCCTGGGCAGCACATTCTCCAGATATCTCACCAATTGAAAACGTTTGGTCAATGGTGGCCGAGCAACTGGCTCGTCATAATACGCCAGTCACTACTCTTGATGAACTGTGTTGAAGCTGCATGGGCAGCTGCCCCTGTACACGCCATCCAAGCTGTTTGACTCAATGCCCAGGCGTATAAAGGCCGTTATTACGGCCAGAGGTGGTTGTTCTGGGTACTGATTTCTCAGGATATATGCACCCAAATTGCGTGAAAATGAAATACATGTCAGTTCTAGTATAATATATTTGTCCAATGAATACCCGTTTATTATCTGCATTTCTTCTTAGTGTAGCAATTTTAATGGCCAGTGGTGTATTCATGTCTATGAATTAAGGCGTCTTTCAAATTCAACTTATAAAATGAGGCAAGACTATAATGTGTGTACTTAGAAGTGTTCTGGTAACAGAGTGGCAGATGTCAGAGATGTTGATAAAAAGTATACCGAAATACAGTTTACGGGCCGTGGGGGACACGGCTCATGTCAGGTGTTTCTCCACAGGTGAGATATAACAAAATGAAACGCACAGTAAGTCTCCACACTAGGTTATAGCTGTTCCAGAAGGACTTGAGGTAGCTTTCATTGGTGGACAAACGCCGTCTGGAGGTTCCTTCCCATGCCGTTTTTTTCCAGCGAAATTGTTATTTATAACATTCAGTTCGCATCCAACCTTGTAGTGACTGTTCTCAGTTCTGACCACAATGTCGTCCAGATGTAAGTAACCTTTGGCTTTCGCGGCCAGTATCCTTTCAATAAGATTCTTTTTCGAGACTTACCCTGGGAAGCAGCGTAGAATATGAGGCAAGTGACGGCCATGATTTTAAGCACGTATTAAGCTGCTGGAAGTTAATATGTTCTATGAAGAATGAAACACTATGTTAAATCTGAGGAACAATCCTGCCATTGTGAGTTACAAGATGAGAAGAGTCATATGTCTCTTATTATGACACGAACACAGCTGACTGTCACATCATGATGAGGGACCACATCAGTGAGTCTACTTGTAAGGAACTGATGAGTCACTCTACTGCCAAGAAAATTAGCCACTGGTTCTAATAAAGCAGTAAAGAATATAATGTGACACAGAAAGAAGGATAATGCTTCAAGTTGCGGCACCACCGACAATTTGCGAAGTGCGCATTAGGTCACGTATTTAATGGTGTTAATCTACCTAAACATGTGCTAGCGACATTCCTTACAAACGAGTTCAGACGTTTGTTAGGCCACATATAGTCTTATGATCGGGACACTGAACACATCGTGGAACAATTAAGGGATCTATCAATCTAGGATGATTCACGACCCGTCCTCAATTTTACTTCCACCAGTACTTCACCTCCTACCTACCAAACTTTGCAGAAACTTTCCTGCGAAACTTGCGGGTCTAGCACTCCCGAAGAAAAGAAATTGTGGAGACATGGCCTAGACAAAACTTGGACAACGTTTCCAGAAAGAAATTTTCACTCTGCAGCAGAGTGTGCGCTGATAAACATCCTGGCAGATTAAAACTGTGTACCGGATCGCGGGCAAACGTTCTAGCAACTGAGCTACCCAAACACGGTTCACAAGCAGTCCTCACAATTTTACTGCGAGGTTTCGAGGTAATGGTGGAAGTAAATTTGTGAGGACAGGTGGTTGGGTAGCTTGCCCGGTAGAAGACTTGCCCATGAAAGGCAATGGTCAGGAGTTCGATTTTCGGTCCACCACACAATTTTAATTTGCCAGGAAGTTTTATATCAACGCACACTCCGCTGCAGAGTGAAAATTTCATTCTGGAACCATCCATCTAATTTGATACCGCTCTGTTCTCATAACGTCATCCAATAAATTTACGGTATGACAGAGCACCTACTCACTTTCAGCTGTAGGGGCAGTGACGCAACAATCACAAAACCATCAAGCAGACAACTTGATGACCTGAGTCTCTACAACTCGCCTTCTGAGTGCCAAACAGAAAACACACACACCTTCAACCCACTACACTCAATATCTCTGCCATTGTGTCTGTTGCAGATTCAGTAAGTGGTCACCTACCACTGTACTCTGCATGTTAGGTACTTATGGGCTGTTCGTCCACAGATTAATCTTTACAGAGTTGCGATGAGATAATTTTTTATAGTGTACCTGTACGATCACTTAACATAATAACGTCAGTGTTGTGCTGTAGCGACCACGAAAACTGTTTGTCGCAACTTTCCATGCTAGTCTGTCCTGTGCATGTCCTTCCATCTCTGCATAATTACTGCATCCCACTTCCATTTGAACCCTCTTACTGTAGGCAAGCCTTGGTTTCTTTGTACAATTCGTATCCCCACGTATTCCCTCAGCTAACATACGAATTCCTTAATGCATCAGGGTGTGTCCTGTTAATAAATCCCTTCGTTTAATAAGTTTGTACCAGAAATTTCTTCGCCCCTCCCCCATTCGATTTTGTGTCTCCTCATTTGTTATATCTACCTCTCTGTCTTCAGCATTCTCCTGTAAGCCGTGCGAAGTGGTGCAGTGGTTAGAACAATGGAGTTGTATTCGGGAGTACGACGATCCAAATCCTCGTCTGGCTATCCAGATTTAGGTTTTCCGTCATTTCTCAAAATGGCTCGAGGCAAATGCCGGGTTGGTTCCTTCTAAAGGGCACGGCCTATTTCCTTCCCCATCATTGACACAATCCGAACTTGTGCTTCGTCTCTATTTAGCTCAATGTCGACGGGACGTTAAACCCAATCCTCTGTCCTTTCTTTCTTTCTTTCTTTCTTTCTCCTGTAACATAACATTTCAGTAGCTTCTGTTCTGTTCATGTCTGGACTGTTTATCGTTGACGTTTCACTTCCGTACAAGACTACAAAAATGGTTCAAATGGCTCTCAGCACTATGGGACTTAACTTCTGAGGTCATCAGTCCCCTAGAACACACATCCGTGCCCGAGGCAGGGTTCGAACCTGCGACCATAGCGGTCGGGCGGTTCCAGACTGAAGCGCCTGGAACCGCTCGGCCACACCGTCCGGCTACAAGACTAAACTCCAGACAAATACTTCCTGAAAAGTTTTCGTAACATTAAACGCAGGCATAGGCAACCTTTCGTGACCCGCGGGTCTGATTCATGTCCTTACTCAACCTCGCGGGCCGCCTCGTCAAAAAATGCGACAGTAGTGCTCCTAACTCACTGTCAGTTCGTGACTGTTTATGGAGTAATACACCGACATGAATGGCAGACAATTTTATGTTCACCCCATTTTCAGATGTTAACATTTATTGACGCGTTGTGAATATTGTATCTTTACGAGTACTTCCGACGTTTTACAACAGCTGTATTAAAAACTTACGTTGCAAATTTCTGCAACGTCGTTATTAAGGAACAATGTCCATGGCACTTAAATAAAAGTAAACACCTCTAGATGGGATACCAGATGCCGTCAAATGGAAAAATGAATGCCTATAGAAGTAAGTGGTAGCAGCTAATTCGTTATAAATTATTTTCAGTTTCGATTGTTTCTGTACTATAATACGTCCACAGTGGACAAGAATTATTTACTAATGTTAATACTAGAAAGGGAAGTAAAACAATGTATAACAGTTAAATTGGCAACCCCAGTTGATTATCGATAGGAATGGTTTTGGGAATTTCTTCCGCGCGTCGGACTGAAACCAATCAGTTGCCCTCCTGTGCTTTAAATTTTTATTTCATATCAACACAAATGTCGTTTTCAGAACTGCTTTCCTTACCAACAGACACCAAAACGTACCGACCGATCTATCTCTTAAACACTCTCGGCAAGGTACAGGAAAGGCTTCAGTGTGACCGTTTACAATCGCACAGACACCTCCTCTGCCTAATGCCCCATCAATTCGGCTTCAGGGAAGGTAGATCAATAGAAGACGCCGTCAACCAAGCACTGACAGTTACAAATAGCGTCAGCGACAAATACGCGGCCGCCATTCTAATCGACATAGCCGGGGCTTTTGACAACTTGTGGTGGCCGTCCCTCTTCGCCAGGGTAAGGGAAATGAGGCAATGAGGCTATCAGCTTCCCTCTACAATAGCCTCCTCGACTACTGCAGAGGCAGAGTGGCGGAGTGGAGGGCTAGTACACGGAAGGTTGTCAAGAGAATAACAAAGGGATGTCCACAGGGCTCGATCCGCGGACCAATATTCTGCGATATCGCAATCGAGCCCTTGCTTAACACCCTGGACAGGGTAAGAGGTGTGGTGGTTTACGCAGATGACCTGCTCGTAGTGGTGTCAGACAACTTCAGAGCAGCACTAGAGACAAAAGGCACGCAACTGCTTCAGAAAAGCAACAAAAGTGTATATTTACTGCTCAGAGGGACACTATAGAAGAATCCAATTCTAAAATTAGACAATACAAGCATACAGAGGAAGCAAGCCACACGTTATGTTGGACTGCATCTAGACGAAAAAAAGACTTTCAACCATCATATAAAATTGACAATTGACAAAGCCTCCAAAATTATGCACAAACTAGCAAGACTAAACACAACTCAGTACAAATTACCTATTAAGACGATAAGGACCTACCACACTGCGATATTTGAATCCATCGCATGCTTTGCCGCAAGTGCTTGGGCTCACAAACTGAACTTACAGACTAACAAGACAATTGCAAGACGAGGTCAACGTAGTGCAGTCCTGAGAATGAGCGGAACGTTCAACACCACGTCACTAGAGGCGCTTTGCGTTGTGATGGGGACCTGCCCTATAGACATAACAATTCGTTATAGAGCTGCACTTTACTGGCTTAGGCCGGCCGCGGTGGTCTAGCGGTTCTAGCGCTGCAGTCCGGAACCGCGGGACTGCTACGGTCGCAGGTTCGAATCCTGCCTCGGGCATGGGTTTGTGTGATGTCCTTAGGTTAGTTAGGTTTAAGTAGTTCTAAGTTCTAGGGGACTTATGACCTAAGATGTTGAGTCCCATAGTGCTCAGAGCCATTTGAACCATTTTTACTGGCTTAAGAGGGACAGGATCGATATAGTCATCGAAATTACGGAAACCAACATTATGAACAAAACACAAATGAAGCAATGGCGGATTCAAATATGGCAGAGAGCGTGGGATACATCCGACAAGGGTCGCAGAGTACACTCTTTCTTTCCTGATATGCACGAAAGACTACAACTGAAACAAGTCGACCGAAGCCGGGGATGGTCCATTTCCTGACAGGCCACTGGCCGTATCCGGTACATTTAAACCGTATGGCACTAACTAACGATGAAGTATGCGTATGCGGAGAAACTGTGACACCAGAACATGTCACACTGCTGGGCAACACGCTAGCACAAGTGAGAACTACACAGAACGACAATGACATCGCCAGAATAATACGTAATCCCGATGACTGGTACACAATAAATAGCGTAGCCGGTATTGTATTGAATACTCCGCAAGAAGAATACAAGCGCCACAATCTATATGGAAGGAGGCGTAGACAAGCACAAACAACACAACAAACCACAGGGGAGGACACAAACACGACCACAGATTTCGAAACCGAGGAAGGAACACTAAGTGAACATGACTCAGAAGGGATCAAAATGTAAGGGACCAAAACCAACAATGCTTGGCACTGCATGCCACAACACAGTCACAAACAACACAAGTCATAAAACAAATAAACACCGGCACCACATAATAAGACTGTAGTAATAAGGTAATGTCCCTTGGGAGGATAAGGCTCGAAGAACTTTTATTCCGAGGTTCCTCCTCCCCAATGACATCCTGCATAGTGTTTAAAGTCTACTGCACACAAGCAATAATGTATTGCTCGTCTTATTGTGTCCAGACAGAAGTATATTCTCTCATGTATTCAAAACTATAATCAATGAATTTTATATATCAGAAATGTATTAATTTATTTAAGGAATAATACATTCAAGTAGCAATGAACTATATTCTATTTCTACGAACTAGTTACAAACATAAGTGTATTTCCCATGTAAAGCTAAAATTCATGTATTCCATGTATGAAGTGCTCAATCAGCATTTAATCTGTATAAATGTGTAAACATAATGAGTGCGAATACATTAGCACAAACCATTTCAGATGGGTATGCTACTTAGACAGTATTACATAGCCACATACAGCATTTCAATTCCCTCTACATACTACAAATTATTTTCACCACGCTCATTGTGTTACATTTTCTTTTTTTCTTTTTCTTTAACATTTGCATTATATGAATTATATTCTCATCAACTAGGTAGTAACAAATTATATGGAACCATTTTAACAATTGTTAAGCATTCAATTCGCTGTAACCTCAGAGAAATCTTTATATATTATGTTCTTTATATTATTAAAAAAAGCATTAACAACTGTATACCAATAAGACTGTAACAATGAGAAGTCTTTGCTATTAGATTCAGAAGCATTCGACCCACCTTACGTTTCAAGGCGGTGGGTTACTCTGTACTGTCAATGAAACAAACAAACAAACAAATAAATAATAAATAATAAATAAATTTCCTTGCTATTGCCTATCTGACTTGTGTATCCTTTCTATTATGGTCGTTGTCAATCATTTTGCTGTTCAAATAACAAAACTCATCTACTCCTATTGGTGTCTCCTGTGCCAACCTAACTCTCAGTATCACCTGATTGACTTCAACTACGTTCCATTGCTCTTGTTTTACTTCAGTTTCTGTTCATTTTATAACTTATTTTCAAGATGGTATATGCCTTAGGTTTACTCCACAGCTTGCGCATTGTATAGACTGAATATCAGGGTTATTCAATAAAATTTTTCCAGAAAAATGTAACAATGGCAGCAGAAGACTACGTTTATATTTAAGTTAAGGGTAGCCTACAAACCTGCCTCACTACCTTCCCAACTAATGCTTCTTTCACGTCCATCGACTTTTAGAACAGTAGTTCGGCCTCTGTTCAAGTTGTAGACATATTTTCGCTTCTTGTTCTTCATGCGTGATAACTTTATAGTTTCAAATTTCAAAGGAAATATACCATTAAACATTGTCAACCGTTTCCATTAAATCTACAAAAATTATAAAATTAAGTTTGCCTTCTTCAGTCTGTCATCTAAGATAACTTGTAAGATCAGTACAGTCTCGTGTTTTTTCTACTTTATCTGGAAACTAAATTTTTCAATTCCATTGCAAACAGTTCGCATCAGTATTTGGCTTATTAAACTGATAGTTAGGTAATGTTCACTGTTGTCAGAGTCTGCCTTCTTGGAGTAAGAGGGTAGTTTGGATGTCTCATAATTATTGCATGCCTGATGGAATAGTTTTGTGATGACTGGCTTTCCCAACGATTTCGGATGAAGTATTTCAATGCTCTGCCAAATTCTTTTTACAGTATCGCAACGCCTATGTCTTCATCTACTTCGACTTAACTTCTGAGGTCATCAGTCGCCTATAACTTAGAACTAATTAAACCTAACTAACCTAAGGGCATCACACACATTCATGCCCGAGGCAGGATTCGAACCTGCGACCGTAGCGGTTGCTCGGTCTCCAGACTGCAGCGCCTAGAACCGCACGGCCACTCCGGCCGTCATAATATTGTCCTCAAGTGCGTTTCTCTTCTACAGTCCTATATATTCCTTCTATCTTTTAGCCTTCCATTGTGTACACATACCCTCATAAGGCGAGAGGTGAGAACGCTTAATGCACACAGGAACACTGTCGAACATCATCCTTTTGTTGTTCCAAGTGTTATGGTGTGGGGAGGCATAATGTTGCCTCGCAGTACTGATCCAGAAATCTCAACACGATACAATCATCGGTCAACGTTATTGGGACGAAAGTCCTTCCCCTGCGTGCGTCTTTTCAGGAGTGCATTCTGCCCTGACACCATTTCAAAGATGACTATGTATAGGACTGCACAGGTAGAGGAGCTCTAGAAATGAGAGGATGTTGGGCGAATGGACAGGTCTGCCCCTTCCCCCGACTTAAGTCCCATCGAGAACGTGTGGGATACATACTGCAGCACGTCCATAAGCACTGACGACCATCCAGCAATTGTCAACTGTGATGAGGAATGGAATGCCCCACCATAAAAACTCGTCACCAACGTTGTGGCCAGCATTAAATGGTTCAAATGGCTCTGAGCACTATGGGACTTAACATCTATGGTCATCAGTCCCCTAGAACTTAGAACTACTTAAACCTAACTAACCTAAGGACATCACACAACACCCAGTTATCACGCGGCAGAGAAAATCCCTCACCCCGCCGGGAATGGAACCCGGGAACTCGGGCGTGGGAAGCGAGAACGCTAGCCAGCATTAAAGCATATTGCAGAGCGTGTACTGTTCCTCGTGGTGATCGCACCCCCTATTAAGAACCATTTTCTGTCTTTTGTAATGTCTAGGAGACCATTATACACTGATGAGCTAAAACGTTATGACCAAGGCCCAAAGCGAGTGAATGCCTCCCGGTGGTGTTACGGGCACGTGACCGCAGATGCAGGACGGTGAGAGCAGAATTATGTTATGAGACACACTGAATTTGGATTCCATGGGATCTGTTGTGGTAATCTAAGACATCATGACTGCAGTGAACTATGTCAACATTATTGAGAACCACCTACGTCAGTTCATGCTCGAAGTCTCGCCCCTAAAGCGATTACGTCTTCTAGCAGGATACTGTCCGTGTCGCAAGGTCATAATCGTGCTATAATGGTTTGAGGGGCATTATAGTGAACTCATGTCGTGGCCAGGAAATGTGCTTAATCTGTACCCACTGGAACACATATCGGGCGCCAACTGCGTACCTATAAACCACCATCGAAATTTGTTGGAACTGCTTGACCTGTGGGTAAACATCTGGTACTACATACTTCTGGAATCCTGTCAGGCACTTGTACAATCCATATCAAATGGTTCAAATGGCTCTGAGCACTATGGGACTCAACTGCTGTGGTCATTATTCCCCTAGAACTTAGAACTACTTAAACCTAACTAACCTAAGGACAGCACACACACCCATGCCCGAGGCACGATTCGAACCTGCGACCGTAGCAGCAGCGCGGCTCCGGACTGGAGCGCCTAGAACCGCACGGCCACCGCGGCCGGCAATCCATATCAAGTAGAATCTCTGTAGTACTGTATGGTGATGTATATTGAGCACCTAGAACGCTGCTCCTTATCCAGGGTGAAAAGTCATCTGCAGGCGCTGGGGGAATACTTGGTTTGTCACGGGGAATAGTAGTAGAATCATTACTACGTACTTATTTAAACGTGAATGACGTAACGAATCATATTAATCGATCCTAGAATTTCTGTAGACGATGCGGTTGTACATGAAGTACTATCCAGTACAAATTATAGCAATATTCACTTAGATCTGGACAAAATGCCAGTGTGCTTTTGCAAATATTGGTAACAACCTAGTAGTGTAGAGAAATGTCACGATGAGTACTTCATGTAATATACACTGGTGCTGCATGTGTGGAACAACTCTCAGAATTCGAAACTCGACTACAGCACACCACTTCTCAGGCGCTGATATACACTAATTCCAGATTTGAAGCAAAAAAACTGAAATTTCGCTGGGATTCGTTTATTTTGCCACAAAACTGTATAAACAAGTGATATCAAAGTAGAAACAATAAAGAATACAGAATGTGAACAAGTGCAACTTGCATAACAGTAGAAGAAAATGTTCTTCGTTTTTTCCAACTTAAGATTTACACACATTGCGAGAAATGCTCAATGTTCTCACTATGGGGCAAGACCATCTCTGGCAGCAGTACAGGCCTGACAACGATGGAAAATGCTGTCAATGACGCCATAAATCACATATTGAGGCAATAACATCCATTCTTCTTGCGGAGCTACTCACAAGCCTAGGAGAAATTCCCAGACATGTTCTTTGGGATTAAAGTCGGGAGGGCTAGCAGGCCACGCCATGCGTGCAGTATCTTCCGTTTCCAAGAAAACATCAACCATTCGTTCTCTATGAGGTCGAGCACTATCTTCCATCAATACGAAGTCTGGCCGTACAGCACCTCGGAGCAACCGTACATAAGGTCCCAAGACCCCGTCACGGCAGTTAAACCTTTCCGAGTCACCCGTACAGTTTCATGAAGAGGTGTTCGAGTGGTCAACATAATCCCTGCCCCCACCATTAGGCGTCCTCCTCGGTATCGGTCTCTTTCCACAACTTTCGTGTTTCCAAATCGTGTTCCACATTCCTTTCAGATGCGAATCCGTCGAGAATCATTCTCCAGACCAAGTCGGAACTCATCTGTGAGAAGAACACTGAACCACTCTTCGACTGTCCAGGTAGCAGGTTGACGACTCCACTCTAGACATTTCATTCTGTGAAGACGCGTCAAAGGCACTCATACAGCAGGTCTCCGACAATGAAGGCTACTCTGTCGAAGCCTTCTGCACACCGTTTGCCTCGATGCGACACGTCCAGGGGATGATGCGAGGCCAGTTGCCGTGCAGTACTAAGACAGTACGGTCGTGCCCTTATAGCCAAATAAGGGTCCTCTCTTTCGGATGTCACACTTTGTCGTTCCCGCCCTGGTCTTCGAGGGAGAGTTTGTCTCTCTAAACTGTCGCCACATCCAAAAAAAGCAACAGAACGTTTTACATTAAGCCATCTGGCCACACCAGTTTGCGGCTGTCCTGTTTCCCTTCTTCCTATGGCCCTCCACCGCAGCGAGTCTGGTAGGTGTCTTCTCTATGCCTTACGGCACCGTCTGTAGCTACGTACACAGCGATTGTGGATGTCGCACTACCCGAAAAACACTACTCCGTTTGATAGGTGCCCTGACGTCATCGTTGGCGTGGTTTTCCGTTGACCGAAATGCCATCTTTCGTGCAGAACACGATCGTACGGACATCTTTTGACAGTTTGTATGATTCTATCCTGAATTAGACACAGGACAGGGAGATAGTGGTTTTGTTGCTTTAATTTTGCACACCAATGTAGAAACCTAGAAGCGTTTCAGTACAGAATAGAATGTCATAAAAAAAAATCTGGAAGTAACATTATGTAAATATATGATGTTGAATGGACACTTATGCTCAGTTGTATGCATTGAAAATACCTAGCTTCCATTATTGGCCAAATATTGGGAAACATCCGTTCCTCTACCAATTTAGTCGTTGTCAAGGCACATTTACGGCCCACAGTGAGTTCTTACTCAAATATGTGGGATCCATAAAATATAGGACCAACAAAAGTTATCGAGTGAACGCGAAGAAGGACATCGAGAATGTTCACAGGTTTTTTGAGTAACAGAAGAAGACAAGAAAGATGCTAAAAAAAGACTGCAGTCAGCGGATGATGATATAGTCTATGTATCATAAAAACCTACCTAAAATTTCCAAGTGTCAGTTTTCATTGTGGAAATTGCTGACATTCTTCAGCCCCTTATATGCACAAACCCACACAGACAATGATTTTTACCATGCTCCACCCGAAAATTTAACGAGAAGAAATCTCAGTATTGGGGACAATGGGGAGTATCGTCTGTCAGTCACTTTATACTGGCCCACAGACTGTAAATGTAGAGTAATATAAATAAATTGAGACGAATATACCTAAAGTTTAAAAGACCGTCATTTTGTGTCAGAGGCGAACCTTTTCTGATAAAGGTAATCTAAATCACTATTAGCAGCTGACATAACGACAGAAGATGTATTTAAGGATGTCTACCTATGATCTAGGAGCGTTTTTTCAGTGATATTGGCTGGATGTTTTGCTGCCTTATCAGCGAGTAATTTGTAAGTGTTGTGCTGAACTGAAAAGTATCTTTTAACCGCTCATTTATGGGTTATAGTAAAGAACCGAAGTCGTAATACATTCATTATTTAAATTAATTAAATTAATTACCAGCTTTACAGGCAGCTGTTCAAAATGATGACCTTTGTGATCTTTTTATCAAAATTCTGAGCAACGCATAATTATCAGGCGAAAACCCTGTCTATGGCTTTTTAAGAGACAGGTCCACTTTTTGTGTGCCTGCTACGAGCGTTAGAGCGTTAGACTGCAAACTGTACGTGCAAGGATAGGAAAGTTATGATTTTTACGTCCTATAGACAAGAAGGCCACTAGAGATACGGCTCAGGCTGTATATCGGAGGGTGACTGGGAAACGAGATCGGCCTTGTCCTTAGCGTTCAGCGAATTAGGAAAACCACCTCAAACCGGCCGGACACGTTTTTGAATCGCCGTCCTCCAGAATGTGACTCCAGTGCCTATCTCTCGCTCTGTTCACAGGACTGGAAAACGTTTACATAAAAGGTGATTATAAAGCGCATCACAAAACTATTTACAGCAAAAGTTAGTTCATCGCAAGTAATTTTCGAGAGATGTTGATTTGATCTGCATTGAGGCAGAAATTTTTAAATATACTTTTCAAAAATGGAAAAGAAATTCCACTGCTTTTACAGTTTGATTTATTGCGTGTGTAGGAGAGTGTATTTTGGAGGAGAAGTAGGCAAAATGTATTTTCTCAGTTACTGATCTAAGAGTGAGGACGTCAACATATCACCTGGACGGTCGAACGATGGACCAATGATATTTTCACAGATGAGTCCAGATTTAGTCTGAAGAGTGATTCTCGACTGATTCGCATCTGAAGGGCACTTGGAACACGATTTCGGAACCCAACAATTGTGGAAAGAGACCGATATCGAGAAGGACCCATAATGGTTTGGGCAGGGATTATGTTGACCACTCGAACAACTCCTTATAAAATTCCACGGGTGAATAAGCAAGATTTAACTGCTCTCAGGTTCCCTGAGATCTTGGAATCTCATGCACAGTTTTTGGGAGGTGCTATGGGCTCAGACTTCATTTTATTGTCTCAACATGAGATTGTTGGCATCATTCACAGCACGTTCCGTTGTTGTCAGACCTGTGTATTGGTGCCAGAGGCGGACACACCCCATACCGAGCACATTAACCACTTGTCAGAGTGTTCGTGCAAATCCGTTAAGTTGAAAAAAAAACAGAAGAATATTTTTGTCTACCGTTATGCATGCTGCAGCTGACTACGTTCCGTATTCTATATTGTTTCTACTTTACTATCAGCAGTTTATACTGATTTGTACAAAATAAACGCAATGTTGTAAAATTTCTGTTAACTGCTTTAATTTTGGACATCAGTATATGTCGGCTTGTGGGAAGTAACATGCTGTAATTGAGTTTAGGATGCTAAGGGTTTGTCCACACATGCAGAAACCTGTCTTTCAGCTCGATAATGTCAGATCACACACGAGCGCTGCGACATCTGCAACAATCCGACGCCTTGGGTTCACTGTCATCGACCATCCTCCATACATCCCTGACTTCACCCCTTCCGATTTTTATCTGTTTTCAAAACTTAAGGAACACCTTCGAGGCCGTCATTTTAATAGTGATACAGCGGCGCAAGCAAAAGTGAGGCTGGGGCTCCGTCCAAAATGTCTGACATTCTTCAGTGAGAGTATCAACAAACTTGTCTCTCGTTGGGAGAGATGTGATCGTCGCCAGGGTGACTGTGTTCAGAAATAAAAGTTTAGACATGAAGAATAAAGATGTAGAATGTTAATAATGTTTGTTATATTTTAAAAAGTTTAAGATCTTTCAAATAAAAAGTTTGGAGGCATTATTTTTCAGCACGCCCTCTTATTTTTACACCATTTGCGATATGTGAAGATAGAAACTATTCAGTTATCACAAGTGGCTATTCTCACAGTGAGGGTCTCCCCTGAGATGAGTTTAGTTTCTAAACTACTGTTAATGTGAAAACTGTAGCCAGCACAGACTAAACAATCCAAACGAAATGCATTTCCTCAACTAGTGCTGAGTCGCCTTTGTGCAGGCAAACGTACTGACTATTAAAAGCCGGCCGCGGTGGCCGTGCGGTTCTACGCGCTCCAGTCCGGAGCCGCGCTGCTGCTACGGTCGCAGGTTCGAATCCTGCCTCGGGCATGGGTGTGTGTGATGTCCTTAGGTTAGTTAGGTTTAAGTAGTTCTAAGTTCTAGGGGACTGATGACCACAGCAGTTGAGTCCCATAGTGCTCAGAGCCATTTGAACCAATTTTTTCGACTATTAAAAACAATACCGCGCTATATAGTGCCCGAAGTGATTGTACAGAGCCACATTCCGATTAGGAGGAGACAGAAAGAAGCCTCTTTCTGTTTTTCTTGATTCGTAACTCTGTTTTTGGTCAATCAGTCGTCATTCGACCTCTAAGTGTATAGACTGCGTAGGAAAAGAGAAATAACGTAAGGAAAAGTACCAGTACTGTGGTTCAAGTTGATTAGCGCTAGTGATTTTTATGCCATTGAAAACATTTTCCTGAAAACCTGAGAAGGTAGGAAGTGAGTACATTTGTAGGGTGTAATACGTGATACGTTCCATTTTGTGTACCATAGGCGTTAGCCTCAAAGAGCACATTAAATGGACGATGTTTTTCTCCGTGAAGAAAATAGGTGGAGTGATCAGCCCACCTGCCCCGTAGCTTCAGGAGGAAGGTGAGACAGTTATTTTTCTGGTCCAGTGTCATGTACCACCCTCCATCAATCTAGTGGTGTCACCTGGTGCATCTGCTGTCACGAAGCAATGGAGCATGGTTAGGACCAGTGGAAACCTGTCTGTCGCCCCAGGAAACTTTTACACAACGGATGGCCTCACAAGAGCTTCCCTACAGCCAAGAACAGCAGCATCTCAACCGGAGAAAGACTTAGAAGATAACAAATATTAAATATAACAAGGGCTAAGTAAAATACAGTTCATTTGCAGCAGGAAATTTTAATAATTGATTTTTAAATGAAGGTGAGATAACTGGTTCAAGATATTCAGAAGTGAAATCAAAAGAGTAGTCTGAAGTAGCAGTATACAGAAAATTTGATGAAATGAAAATTTCTCACCCATCTGCATCCTAAATAAGCATAGCCATTATTATTTTGACAAACAGAAGTTTTTATGAAGATAACAGTATCTCCTATAAGGCATCAGTAATTTTTAGCCTCATAAGGTATAATGTTCTCAGCCAGATGTCTTGTATATAATTAATGAGGTATGTTTCCAGAACATGTTAAAATATGCCAGCGTTAGGTTTGTCTGTATACACATATCAAAAAAAGTTTTGCATCACCTCGGTTCCTAGAGTTTCGGAACCTGTACAGGTGGTGGTCCAGACTGCTGTACACAACAGTACCTCTAATACCCAGTAGCACGTCGTCTTGCATTGATGCATACCTGTATTCGCCGTGGCATACTATCAACAAGTTCACCAAGGCCATGTAAGTACAGATTGTTCCACTCCCCACCAGCGATTCGGCGTAGATCCCTCGGAGTGGTTGGTGAGTCACGTCGTCCATAAACAGCCCTTTTCAATCTATCCCAGGCATGTTCGATAGGTTTCATGTCTGGAGAACATGCTGGCCACTCTAGTCGAGCAATGTCATTATCCTGAAGGAAGGCAGTAACAAGGGGTGTACGATGGGGGCGCGAACTGCAGTCCATGAAGACGAATGCCTCGCCAATATGCTGCCGATATGGTTGCACTGTCGGTCGGAGGATGGCATTCACGTATCGTAAAGCTGTTACGGCGCCTTCCATGACCACCAGCGGCGTACGTTGACCTCTCATAATGCCACCCCAAAACTGCACGGAACCTCCACCGTGCTGCACTCGCAGGACAGTGTGTCTAAGGCGTTCAGCCTGACCAGGTTGCCTCCAAACACGTCCCCGACGATTGTCTAGTGGAAGGCATATGCGACACTCATCGGTGATGAGAACGTGATGCCAATCCTGAGCGGTCCATTCGGCATGTTGTTGGGCCCATCTGTACCGCGCTGCATGGTGTTGTGGTTGCAAATTAGACCTCGCCATGGATGTCGAGAGTGAAGTTGCGCATCATGCAGCCTATTGCGCACAGTTTGAGTGGTAACACGACGTACTGTGTCTGCACAAAAAGCATTATTCAACGTGGTGACGTTGCTGTTATGGTTCCTCCGAACCATAATCCTTAGGTAGCGATCATCCACTGCAGCAGCAGCCCTTGGGCAGCCTGAGCGAGATACGTCATCGACAGTTCCTGTCCCTCTATATCTCCTCCATGTCTGAACAACATCGCTTTGGTTCACTCCGAGACGCTTGGACACTTCTCTTGTTGAGAGCCCTTCCTGGCACGAAGTAACAATGCGGACGCGATCGAACCGCGGTATTGATCATCTAGGCACATGTGAACTACAGACAAAACGAGCCTTGTACCTCCTGCTGTCGCTGCACTGTTCGGTCGATGGGACTGTGAAGTACTATATCATCCACTATACTTCCCAGACTTATGTCCTTGTGACTTTCATTTGCCTCCAAAGGTGAAGGAACCACTTCGTGGCATTCGCTTCAGAACTGTTCCAGAGATTCGACAGGCAGTAGACCGCTCCATTCACACCATCAAGAGAACAGGCTCTGCTAGCGGTATACTACGCCTTCCACATTGCTGGCAACGGGTTGTACACAACGCTATGACTACTTTGAAGGACAGTAACAGGTACAAACATATAACTCTCTTGTATCGGCTGATAATAAACAGTTGCCACTATTTAAGTTCCAACCCTCGTATATGACACCTCAGGTCTCTATGACTGCCAGCCAGTCTTGCTCCACACATTTTTTTTTCAAAATGTTTAATGAGGTAATATACTGCATTATTGTAGGGAGCTTGTAATTTGTTGCAACATTCCCAAGGTCGATGGGGGTCGTTAGGTTTGGAGCTGAGTGGAGGGTCTCAAGCAGAGGCTTCGTCTACTGACGGTCTTGGCTACAGATGTCTGGATATGCGTCATTGGGTGCGGAGTTGTAGGACTCACCTTGATGGGCCGTGAGTGCGCTACACGAGAGAAGCAGCTGGTCGGCTAGCAGAGTACTTGTGGAGTGCACGTGGGATTTTTTTAGGCTAGGCGGAAGGGTTGAGGCGAAATCAGACATTTCGTTTGTCAAAATGTTATCAGTAAATTGTCGAAGTAGTCATAACGAAGTTCCCGAATTTATTGTTCTCCAGGAAACTTCTCGCACTCAAATTATTCTCGGGATTTAGAGTTGGCTGAAACCCTAAGTAGAAAGCTCTGAAATATTTAGCACTTCATGGAACGTATATCGAAAAAGACAGAGGAGATGCAATAAGAAAGCGAATTTCAGTGTGACAGTGTAGTTATTTGGTCGCGTATAACAGGTCTAGGTGAAATCAAGTTTCTTGTAGGATGTTTGCCTGCCACCCGATTCCGCTGTGACGGTTTTAGAGTTATTGTAAAGGTCTACGGTCAGGAGTGCGGAAATCCACAGATCATGCAATATTAATTGTAGGCGACTTTAACCCAACCGAGTATAGACTGGGACGTTTATGGAAACATTGAAGGGAATACAGACAAAGTCTTGAAGTTATTTTAAACACATTTTTTGATAACTGTCTTGAGCAGCTAGTTCCGCAGCCCACGCCCAATGCAAATTTTCTAGACCTTGTAGCAACAAACAGGCGTGACCTCACCAACGGCGTCACTGTAGAGACAGGCATTAGTGACCGTGATGTCATCATAGCGACTTTGGTTACTAAAGATAATAAATCAGTCAGGAATTCTGGGAGATTATTTATTGTGGAAAGAGCAGGTAGATAATTGTTAGTGTGGTATCAACGTTAGACACCACGATAGAGGTTGCGATAAGTGTGGTCCAGCACTGCAACCTCTCTGTACTCGCTGGCGCTTGCAGCGCCGCCGTATGGCACGGACGGAGAGACTTGCAGATCGCACCGGTTGAGTCAGCGACAGCCCGTGAGCGAAGTCAGATTAGAATAGCCTTCAGCTCACTAGGTTCGCAGCCTCTAGTTCACGTACGTATTACACACGTAATACCCGAATTGTGTTATATTGCTTGTTGTATAATCCAGTTAATGTTTGTTAATGAGTCATTTGTATTCAAGGAAGATAGTTGTTATCAGTTATGTTCCTGGAGTGCAAAAGTGGTTCAAATGGCTCTGAGCACTATGGTACTTAACGTCTGAGGTCATTAGTCCCCTAGAACTTAGAACTACTTGAACCTAACTAACATAAGGACATCACACACATCCATGCCCGAGGCAGGATTCGAACCTACGACCGAAGCGGTCGCGCCGTTCCAGACTGAAGCGCCTAGAACCGCTCGGTCACACCGGCCTGCTCCTGGAGTGCAGTAGCAGAACAAAGTTAAGTAAAAGTTATTTACTAAAGTATTCCAGTACTAATTATTATAGAATACTCCAGATTCCTGCAACCACCGCACTCGTGCTAGCCTCTATCATCCCACTGCAAATCCCAAGGGTACCGACCAAAAAGCATCCTGCATTTGTGTGAGGCCATGACGTGCTGCTATCGACCTTTACATAATTGGCAACGGTGATGGGATTGAGAAGACGCTTCAGTTCAGTGGGAACTGTTACAGAAACTATGGAACATTCTTTGTGATTTACATGAATTTTGTCTTTTCGGGGGCTGCAGTGTATTTCTCTGTTCGTGTATATTCCCCCCATCGCGGTGCCTCCTTTTCCCTTGCCTGGTGTGAATGCCTGACTGCATCTACATTTTCCTTTGCTTCCTCATTTGTGAAAATGGCTTCACCAAACGACGAGCAGACTACGCTAGCAGATCTTGTTCATATAGAGACGCAGCAGACAAATGCCTTACTGCAGGCACTGGGGTCCTTGCTACAACAACAAGTTCTCGTTCCGCCACAACAACAACCGCCGCCTGCTACTGCTTCGCCTCCGCCGCCACAGCAGCCAGTGTCGCAATTTCGCCCGTTTGACGCCACCGCTGAATCATGGAGGGAATAGATGGCTCAACTGCAGCAACACCTCCAGGGATTCAACATAACAGGTAACCGTCGTCTGCACTACTTCTTATCTGGAGTGGGAGTAGCCACCTACAGAGTGTGGTGTAACTTATATCCACGACCCTCTCTAGACTACCTAAAGCCGTCGGCACACGGACCGTGCAACCGAACGTTGAGCGTTGAGCGTGCCGAGTTTCTGACATCACAGCGTGGAATAACACGTTCGGGAGTCTTTTCGAACGTGCAGAGCAATATGTAGCATGTCAGATATTCTGAGCGTGCGTCTGAGCGTTGACCAATGAGATGGCACAACGCCACCTACGTCACACGCTCGCCGTCTCCCTTCAGTATAGAGTTGTGAGGCGCCACATTGGCATTCATTTCAAGCCTATCTGTCTGTGTCGCCTGGCCACCAAGACCTGTTGCAGGACGATTTATTCACGGATCCGTGTATAGCGATTTTACGACTATGACGAGTGGGGCCTGAAGATGGCATCAATGTAATGCCGAAACTGGTAGCACATATAAGTTCATAAAATAAAATAAACTTCTACAAATCATACGGCTGTTGGTAAATTATTGCATCAAGAAGTTCATGCCAGCCGTCGTCCCACGATCCATAATGGATCAACGAAGATGCAGTGGTTCACGACTCGATACTTCCGAATTTTTTCCTAACACTTGCGTTTTTATTAGGTTCTGATACTGTATTATTAGTTTAATATAATTATATACTATAATATTTGGTGTTATGTAGATATAAGTTCACCTTTTTTTGAGGGGTGACTTTGTTCGATTGTATTAATCTATAGGACAGCTTTCGCTACTTTTATAAAGATATTTTGCTCCTTTTTCTTCTAGGCTTCATAATTAACATGTTGCAAATATTCTGCTACTGGGTAGGAACAGTGATCAAGTAAGGCTGACCTTGGGATTTTACTAAAATGTGCGAATGATGAAATAATGTTTATCTTGTGTGGAAAAGTATTGCAAACTTGTATTGCACTGTTTGTAATGGCACTTTTATAAGCCTGTGTCCTTATTGATTGGACGTGGTACTTTCCTTTTCGTGGACGATGGAGGAAATGTGCGTTTCAGTACAGCTAATGTGGGAATTTTTCGTCCGCCCATTTAGTGTGATTTACGAACTAGAAACATCCCGCAACTGCCGCTGGAGTGCGTTGTGATCGCGTATACCACGTTGGGGCCCATGTACCGTATGCACAAGTCGCATCATTTCTGAGCGTTCAGCAGCACGTTGAACTTAGCACGCTCAACGTTGACGTTCGACAGCACGGCCCGTGTGCCGACGGCGAAATGGTTGAAGAAGCTATAGCAAAACTGGACAAATACTTCGCAGACATTATCAATGTGGTCACACAGAGATTTAAATTTTTCCGAACCTCCCGTAATCAGTTTCAGTCGAACAGAGAGTGGGTAGCGGAACTGCATGGACTGTCATGTGACTGTAATTTTTCTTGCTCGTGTGGAATTTCCTATGCAGATAGCATGTTTAGAGATGCCATAGCTCAGAACATTTTCGATTCCAGAATCAGGGAACAAATTTTGAAATTGTCAAATCCCTCCCTGGAGCAAGTGATAGACATTCTTGAAACACAGGACACATTAGATTTTGCGGCAAAATCCTTTGAATCATGGAGGTAAGAATAGAGGGAGACGCCGTGACGTCACAGCTGTGAAGCTATGTGAAGGCAAGTGTAGCAATCTCAATCCGACCAAAACATTGCTGCTGTAAGCTTGTGTGCAAGGCTTGCCGCTCGCTTTTGCAAGGATTTTGAGCTATTATGGTGACTTGTGTGGTGTTGGGATGTACGAATCGTTCTGATTGTGATGCGAAATCGAAGGGAATAACATTTCATGTGTAAGTTGTCTCGTTAAGTGTGATTTTACAACTTCATTGTGAATGAACGTGTGCTACATCGGTACTTGTACTATGGCGTGTTTTTCTCCTGTATGATTTTAGATTTCCTAAAAATGAAAGTCGGAAAGCTCTGTGGGAGAATGCCGTGAGGAGGAAGAATTGGCGTGCATCTAAATGGAGCACTATATGTTCTCAGCATTTCCGAGAAGAGGACATAGACCGAACTTCCCTTTCAACAGTAAGGCTCCGAGAAAATGCTGTACCATCAGTTTTCCCTACACACCCAAAACATTTGCAAAAGTTATGTTAATTCAAAGAATTAAATTCTTAGTTTTCAAGTTCACGTTTCAGTATAATACGTACGTATCGTCGATAATCGAAGTGTTGAGTAACTCACTTTGTCTTCATCATGTACCAAATTAAAAGCTAACACTACATTAACTGGCGTAAAGTATAGGCCTAAACAGGACACCGTGTAGATTTGCCATTCCATGTACCGTATTTCAGCAAATATTGGTGGTAATGAACAGTGTTTCCCAGTAGTGTAACGTAACTGAAATGTCCCAGTACGTATTACAAACAAGATGTATTTATGGGGCTTTGGAGGGAGGGTATAGCTAACTTAGTTTTCAGTTTCTATTATTTAGTTTGTGATACACGTTTATTACTGAATTAACAAAATTGTATCGTTTACATTGAAGGCTAGCTATTCGTAATATTACATTAAAAACTATTTTTAATCAGAAGAAACGCGGAATTTCGCATTTAAGAGATTTTATTTTAAACAAAAACTTTGAAACAACAAATCTGATGACGTTACATGCGTATATGGTGCAATTAGCGTCTGTAATACACGCAGAGCTATAGCACACTGGCAAGGTTTTGGTCAGAGTGTCATGGCAGCGAGCCACGCCCCCACAGCTTCAAAACGTAGTACGGCTGGGATACGTAGCGCCATCTCCCCTTATTCTCACCTCCATGCTTTGAATCGCCGCCCGGAGTCTGTGGCATTAGTTCGCCGACTGGTCGCCGTGCGCCCAGACTACACGTGGCCAAGTTTCTGCGCATGCTGCCCGCGCATCGGCCCCAGGCCACCAGCGTAAACAACTTTCACCCGCTGTGCGGTCATGTCATAACTGCCACCGCAAGCATTCGCGTCCATCCTGCCCCTCCAGGAACGCTACTTGCTACTTTTGTAATCAAAAAGTACACGTCCAGTCTGTATGTTTGAAACGCGAACGTTCAAATCACCCTTCCATTTCCCGGAGCAGTAACTCCCGGAACGGTTCTCAGGTCAAAACCAAATTTAAAGAGGCTGTACCTATGGATGTTAATGTGGTTTCTGCTCGACAAATGAACTTTGCCATACTGAACTGACTCGCCCGGATTCGGCTCTGAACTTTGTCAATTGCGCACGCAACGCAGGCGAGGCAAGTCTCGGTTCAAATGGTTCAAATGGCTGTGAGCACTATGGGACTCAACATCTATGGTCATCAGTCCCCTAGAACTTAGAACTACTTAAACCTAACTAACCTAAGGACATCACACAACACCCAGTCATCACGAGGAAGAGAAAATCCCCGACCCCGCCGGGAATCGAACCCTGGAACCCGGGCGCGGGAACGCTGCCACACGACCACGAGCTGCGGACCACAAGTCTCGGTCGCGACGTGTTTGTTTTGCTTATCAGGATGCTCAAGTGCATCTAGCCACGACCTCTGACGTTTTCTCACGACGTCAGAACAAACTTTTTGTGGATTTGCTAATACACGGACGCCCAATTACTTTCCAGTTAGATACTGGAGCTGCCGTTTCTCTTATTCACAGGGAAACGCATCATTTGCTTGGAAGCCCTCCCTTGCGTGAAGCGAATATGTCGCTTGCAACATACAGTGGTCATGACATCCCGGTATTAGGACTGTGTAGCTTCCCAGCGACATACCGTGGACAAACACACGTGTTAACTGTGCATGTGCTTTATTCCCGCAATACTGTCGATATCTTCGGCTTGGACGCCTTCGATCTGTTTTCGTTAAGTGCGTGATAAAGTACTGTCCATGACCTCAAGTGTTCCAACGACCAGCATCGAAGTCTTGTGTAACAAATTTGCTGACTTGTTCTCGCCAGGTTTAGGCTGCGCGAAGAATCTTCAAGCTCATGTCGAATTAAAAGAAGAAACACGACCAAAATTTTACCGAGCGCGCCCAGTCTCACACGCGCTGCGTGACAGTGTTGCACAAACCTTGCGTGATCTGGAATAACAAGATGTAATAGAACATATTTCAGCATCACAATGGGCTTCACCGCTTGTTATCTTAAGAAAACCTTCCGGAAAGTTGAGACTGTGTGTGAATTACAAGGCCAAAGTCAACGTACAAACTGTTACAGCAACATTTCCATTGCCTCGCCCGGAAGACTTGTTTGATCGGTTGGGACCCGGAAATTTTTTTATCAAGATAGATTTGCAGGATGCCTATCTTCAACTACCACTTGATGAAGAAATCCAAAAGTTCAAATGGTTCAAATGGCTCTGAGCACTGTGGGACTT
This sequence comes from Schistocerca cancellata, assembly GCF_023864275.1. Lineage (NCBI taxonomy): Eukaryota > Metazoa > Arthropoda > Insecta > Orthoptera > Acrididae > Schistocerca > Schistocerca cancellata. The sequence goes on from NC_064629.1 coordinate 199,711,995, forward strand.
AACATTTGAGGTCATCAGTCTCCTAGAACGTAGAACTACTTAAACCTAACTAACCTAAGGACATCACACACATCCATGCCCGAGGCAGGATTCGAACCTGCGACCGTAGGGGTCGCGCGGTTCTAGACTAAAGCGCCTAGAAACGCTCGGCCACTGCGGCCGGCCCTAAAAGCTCTTGGTAGTGAATACTCACCTCGGGTTGTACAAATACAAACGCCTTCCTTTCGGATGTGCTTCTTCCCCAGCTATATTTCAAAGTTATCTACAAACCCTTTGTGCATCGGTACCCTCTTGCCTTGACTATTTAGATGACATTGTCGTGTCTAGAGTGACACCGACGGACCATTTACAAAGCTTGCGTCATCTCTTTCAAGTGCTATAGGACAATGGACTGAAAATAAACAAAGACAAGTGCACCTTCTTCCTCGTGATGACTGGGTGTTGTGTGATGTCCTTAGGGTAGTTAGGTTTAAGTAGTTCTAAGTTCTAGGGGACTGATGACCATGGATGTTAAGTCCCATAGTGCTCAGAGACATTTGCACCTTCTTCGCGAGTGAACTGTCTTACCTTGGACATGTAATTAGTTCTCAGGGTATACACCCATCGCCGGAACATTTGCGAGCCATCGCCGATTTGCCAGCTCCAACGACGGTAAAGGAACTGCAATCGAAGTTAGGCAAGATCAATTACTACCACCGCTTTATACACCATGCCTCTTCTCTTGCAGCTCCTCATCGTCTTCGACGGACAAACGTTCCGTTAGTTTGATTGCCAGAATGTGACAAGGCTTTCCAGAAGCTGAAAGCAGCGTTGTTATCTAGTACTTGTTTAACACCCTATGATCCTCAGAAATCATTAGTTCTCATGCTTGATGCTTGATGCATTTTGGGATCGGGGTGGTTCTTGTCCATAAAACAGGTTCTCTCGCTCGTCCAATTGCTTTTGCATCTAAATTGCTCTCATCTGATTAGAAAAATTATTCGCAGATTGAGAAGGAAGCTTTAGCTGCCATTTTTGGTGTGACAAAAATCCATGATTTCTTGTATGGTCGCAAGTTTATTCTCATCAGCGACCATAAACCACTGACTTCGTTGTTTCACCCATCGAAGCCCGTAACTCCACGTACGGAGCAAAAATTGATTCGCTGGTCTTCGTTTCTTTCGCCCCGTTACAACGTACTTTCGGTCTACGGCTCAACCCGGTGAAGCTCACGCGTTATCTCGTCTTCCCATTTCTGAAGTCATAACTTTTGATGAATCTGGACAGGCTTGTATGTTTATTGCTTTACAAAAAAATGGCTCTGAGCACTATGTGACTTAACATCTGAGGTCATCAGTCCCCTAGAACTTAGAACTACTTAACCTAACCAACCTAAGGACATCACACACATCCATGGCTCTGAGCACTATGGGACTTGACACCTGTGGTCATCAGTCCCCTAGAACTTAGAACTACTTAAACCTAACTAACCTAAGGACATCACACACATCCATGCCCGAGGCAGGATTCGAACCTGCGACCGTAGCGGTCACGCGGTTCCGGACTGAAGCGCCTAGAACCGCACGGCCACACTGTCCGGCACATACATCCATGCCCGAGGCAAGATTCGAACCTGCGACCGCAGCGGTCGCGCGGTTCCAAACTGTAGCGCCCAGAACCGCTCGGCCACCCCGGCCGGCTATTGCTTTACAAAACGATGCTGTGGTCGAAGGTTTTCCGCTCGACTATCGTCGCGTAGCGGCCGCTATTGCTGCCGATTCTTCTCTTAAACCTGTTTTGCAATACATCGCTACGCAATAGCCTTCTTCTAGTTCACGGATTTCAGATCCTGTTGCTCGCCGTTTCTTTGCACACCGACAGCGGTTATTTGTGCGACGTGTTCTTTTGCTCCGCACGGAGAATGATCAGTCCCCTGTTTTCGTTCCACGTACTTTGCAATCCGCTGTGTTGCGCTTTCTACATCGAGGTCATTGGGGTCTTGTACGGACGAAACATTTAGCTAGTCGTCATTGTACCTGGTTGGGTATCGATTCTGATGTTAACAAACTTTGTTCTTCTTGCACGGCGTGTGCTGCCGATCAATCTACACCGCCACAGACATTTTTCTCTTGGCCCCCTGCCACTGCCCCTTGGCAACGCTTGCATTTGGGTTTTGCTGGTCCATTTTGGAACGCACGATGGTTGATTGTCATCGATTCTTATATCAATTTTCCATTCGTTGTGCAGGTGCCATCAACGACCTCATCAGATAAGATTCATGTCTTGATTTCAATTTTTTGCATTGAAGTTCTCGTTACCGACAATGGACCTCAGTTTGTCTCTTCAGAGTTCGAGAATTTTTGTGACTCGCAAGGTGTTCAGCATATCACTTCTGCTCCGTTCTCACCTCTCAATAGAACGGTGCTGCTGAACATTTTGTTCGCACATTAAAGGCGCAAATGTCTAAGTTGCGCGAGTCTCACTCTCGGGAAGCCACACTACTACTGTTTTTGGCCTCTTACCGGATGCAACAAAGCTCCGGATCGTCACCGGCTGAATTGTTACACGGTCAAAAATGGCTCTGAGCACTGTGGGACTTAACATCTGTGGTCATCAGTCCCCTAGAACTTAGAACTACTTAAACCTAAGTAACCTAAGGACATCACACACATCCATGCCCGAGGCAGGATTCGAACCTGCGACCGTAGCAGTCCCGCGGTTCCGGACTGAGCGCCTAGAACCGCTATACCACCGCGGCCGGCTGTTACACGGTCGTCTGCATCGGACACTGGTGCATTTACTGCATCCACCGAACCGTGTGTCTGCGCCACGACCGATTCCCATGTTTTGCCCGACGACGTATCTTTCCGCAACTATCGCGGCACTCGCCACTGGTTACAAGTTCGGGTTCTTCGCCGCCTTGGCAAAGTCTTGTACGTAGTTTCTGCCCCATCTGGAGAGGTGCGCCAGCATCAGAACCAGATGCGCCTTGTCCGCCGAGGAGTCTCTGCCGCTCGTCGTATGATTTCAGACCCCGTGGCGCGGGTCGACGCGCCTGCGCGGTTCCGCAGTGCCGCGCCTGAGTCGCCCGTAGTTGAGTCATCGCTACGGCGGCCGGGTGATTCCCTGGGCCCATCGCCGGTGACAGTGGGTGTGCCTCCAGATAGTGACGCCACGGTGGCCTCCACCCCCTCTGTACGACCTGGCCCCATGGATTGTGATCAATATTTGCCCGTCGGGTGCCCCGGCCCGATGGATGTCGACTCGGCGGAGCCTCCTATCATAGTAGACATGCACACACCCCATGATGGTAATCTGTGGAAACGAGGCGGCCGATATAGCGGCCAGGGCTGCAGTCTCTCTTCTTCAGCCTGCTGTTCGCATGGTTCCCTTCGCCGATCTACGGAGTGTTTTATGTCGTCGTGTTGCTCTTTTATGGCACGCACATTGGTCGACACTTCCTAATAATAAATTGCGGGACGTGAAAGCTCTTCCCTGTGCTTGGACCTTTTCCTCCCGAACTCGTCGTCGGAAGGAGGTATTTTTAACTAGACCCTTGATAGCCTACTGTCTTTTTAGCCATCGACATCTTTTAAGTGCCGATCCTCCCCCGCTTTGTCCCCACTGCTCTCAACTGTGGACCGTGAGACACCTTTTACTTGAGTACCCCTATTTAATCAGTTACGCGCCCGTCTACAGCTGTCGCCTGATATATCTTCCATTTTAGCAGATCACACGCGCTCAGCCGATCGCGTTCTCGAGTTTATTAGCGTCAGTGAGATGACGTCAGTCATTTGAAGCTCTATTTGGGGACACACAACCCCCCTTCTATAGTGATTTTTCAAGCTTTCCTTCTGTTTTTAGTTTCCCCACTTTTTTGAGTTTCGCCGGCCGGTGTGGCCGTGCGGTCTAGGCGCTTCAGTCTGGAACCGCGTGACCGCTCCGGTCGCAGGTTCGAACCCTGCCTCGGGCATGGATGTGTGTGATGTCCTTAGGTTAGTTAGGTTTAAGTAGTTCTAAGTTCTAGGGGACTGATGACCACAGATGTTAAATCCCATAGTGCTCAGAGCCATTTGAACCATTTTTTTGAGTTTCGCTCCTATTGCTGCTGGTTTCCAGTTTTTCTTTTTTTTCACCTTTTCATAAGTCACAGACCGGGCGCTAATGACCGTAGCAGTTTTGCGCCCTAAAACCATAACAAAAAAAAACCATGTTGACGTGCATCCTGGAGGCGGTTTTCTGGCGTTTCCGTGCTCCCCTCAGTTCGAATGGCGGGGTGCGGTTGGGCGAGCCTTGCCTTAATGTCGTAGTCCCACCCCCTCATCCACGTCAGCATGGGGTCCTCCCCCCGGCAGGAGTAAGCCCTATTCCACGTCTGTTCGTAAATTTGCGGGGGAGGAATGTGGTGTCAACGGTAGACACCACGCGATAATGGATAGCGGTCCAGCGCTTGCAACCTCTCTGTACTCGCTGGCGCTTGCAGCGCCGCCGTATGGCACGGACGGAGAGACTCGCACCGACTGAGTCAGCGACAGACCGTGAGCGAAATCAGATTACAATAGCCTTCAGCTCGCTAGGTTCGCAGCCTCTAGTTCGCGCCTGTATTACGCACGTAATACCCAAATTATTATCTTGCTTAATGTTTGTTAATGAGTCATTTTTATTCAAGGAAGATAGTTGTTAGTTATGTTCCTGGAGTGCAGTAGCAGGACAAAGTGAAGAAAAAGTTATTTACGAAAGTATTCCAGTACTAATTATTATAGAATACTCCAGATTCCTACAACCACCCCACTCGTGCTAGCCTCTATCATTCCACTGCAAATCTCAGGGATACCGATCGAAAAGCATCCTGCATTTGTGTGAGGTCATGACACGTTGCCTTCGACCTTCACATCAGTTAGAATCCCACTTAACTAATGAACAGAGACCATTTAGTCCAGTACGATGGACGTAGAGGAATTATGGGCAAAATTTAAACATTATAAATTGCACTCATGAGAAGTATGTGTCGCGTCAGTGGATTAAGGATGGACAAGACCCTCCGCGATTAAACATCGAAATTAGAAAAATACTGAGGAAGCAAAGGGTGTTGCATTTTCGCTTCAAAATAGAACGTGCAAATGAGGACAGGCAAGAGTTAACGGAAATTCGTGCGTATAAAAATATCGATGCTCGAAGCTTACTGTTACTACTATTAGTACTACCACTACCACCGTCATTCCATAGCAATAGATCTTGCTGAGAATCCTCGAAGCTTCTGGTGCTACGTAAATTCGCTAAGTGGCTGTAAAGCTTCCATTCAGTTACTCACTGACTAGTCTTGTGTGGCGTTAAAAGACAGCTAAAGTAAAGCCGAAGTTGAACTTTCGCATTTAAGAAGTCGTTCACGCAGAAGAATCGTACAAACCCGTCGTTTGACCATCGCACAGACTCCCGTAGGGAGAACATAATAATAAGCATCCCTGGTGCAGAGAAACAAATTTGAAAGAATTGGAAGAATGTTAAGTCGCCAGGTCCTAATAGAAACCCAGTTCGGTTTTACGAAGAGTGCTCTACGGTATTGGCCGCTTACGTAGCTTGCGTTCATTGCAAATCTCTCGTCTTGCGCAAAGGCTCAAGCGACTGGAAAAAGAAAAACCTTCAGGTCACTCCTATATATAAGGAAGGCAAAAGAACGGACCCGCAAAATTACACACCAATATCTTTAACATCGATTTACTGCAAATTCCTTAAACATATTCTCAATTCGAATATAATGAACTTTCTTGAGAGGAAAAAGTTTCTGTGCCCATTTTGAAAGCATTGCCCTTTTCTCACATGAGGTCCTGCGAACCATGGATGAAGGGCCATAGGTGGATTCCGTATTCCTAGATTTCCGTACAGCATTTGACACGATGCACTGTCGACTCTTAATGAAGGACAAGCATACGGAATAGGTTACCAGGTGTGCGAGTTGCTCGAAGTGTAGTATCCTGAACTTCGAACATTTCTACGTGAAACACACGAGCATTTGGTTCGTCCTCTATATTTAAGAACACAATGCATTCAACACAAATCGTTTTAGTTTACTCTCAAAAGAAACAAGTAACCATCTTTGTAACTCTTTCCTAACAGGGAAATCAGTTCACAACTAAACGCAAGTACTTGGAAAAACAAAAAGGAAGGCTTCCACAGTCGTCCGTTCTCAACACTTCGGGGAAGACACACAACACTGAACACTCACTGTAAACACTGCACTAAAATGTCGGCACAAAGATAACACACCATAGCCGAGGGCAGATTGGGGGGGGGGGGGAAGACCTGGACAGATGGGGGGGGGAGAAACAAGGAGGGAGGAGAGGAAAAACGAAAGGGGGGGGGGGAAACAAAGGAGTCTACGAGTTGATTATCAAATGTTTAAGTCCTCGCTCTCCTTGAGCGGAGCACATTGTAGGAGATTAACACTCAAGTTACGGTTGGAAGAGTTCAGTTTCTATAGTCTTGCCAAGGGGTCTCACAGAATACCAACAGGCCTGCGAGCCGGTTCCGAGGTCCCTTGGTGGCGATGGCGGCGGGAGATCCTCTCTTGGCTGGCTGCGTCGTAACTGCAGTGACCGTTTTTTTTTTTCCTTTCTTCCTTCCTTTATTGTATTTCGATTCCCCCCGAAGGGGGCGGGCTGGCAGCAGCTTATTACGCTGCTCTGCAGCCTACAGACTTTATAAAATGTAAGGAGAAGATAAGAAACAATAAAAGCAGGCGATAAAACGGTGACGGAAATTGTAAAACGGCGGAAAATTGTGGAAAGTTAAAACATAAAACAAAGGGTTGGCAAAGCTAATAAAATACACAGGAAGCAGACAGGTAACATAGTAGACAGACAATTAAAAAACATGGCGACAGTCTGGTTTCTGTTCGCAAAAGATATAAAAATCACACCCAGTGTCAGTATGATGTCCGTTCGCAACACTTCGGGGAAGACACACAACACTGAACACTCACTGTAAACACTGCACTAAAATGTCGGCACAAAGATAACTCACCATAGACGAGGGCAGATGGAGGGGAGGGGGGGAGACCTGGACAGATGGGGGGGGGGAACAAGGAGGGAGGAGAGGAAAACCGAAAGGGGGGGAACCAAAGGAGGGAGAGGACTCATAAGGGGGGGAGGGGCATGGCAGACGCGAGAGGGAATGGGAAAAGGAAGAGGAGGGAAATGCAAAAGGACTCGGGGGAGAGAAGGGGGGCAGAGAGAGGGTAGGTGGGGAAAAAAGAGGATGGAAAGGGGGGGAGAGGGAGCCCAATAAAAGGACGGAGGAAAGGAGGGGGGGGTGAGGATCAGAGTTGATAGGAGGGATAAACGGAGGGAGAGAGGGCATCATCTGGGAGGGGGAGTTGATGGAAGCCACCTTGGGAAAGGAGATGAAGGGTGTAGAGATGGAGGGTAGGGGGGCACAACAGTGAAGACGTGGCAGGGGTCGGGGATGGGAGAGGAGCAACCAGGGGATGAGGGGGATCAAGGCGGCGGGAGGTGTAGAGTATGCAGATTTGTTCGAGGAATAGGAGCAGATGGGGGAAAGAAATGAGGTCATAGAGGAACCACGTGGGGGACAGGAGGTGTATACGGAAGGTGAGGCGGATTGCATGATGCTCAAGGATCTGGAAGGATCTTATAGAATTTGGGGGGGGGGGGCAGATATCCAGGTGGGACTGGCATAACAGAGGATGGGACGGATTAAGGATTTGTAGGTGTGGAGGATGGTAGAGGGGTGCAATCCCCATGTCCGGCCAGAGAGGAGTTTGAGGAGTCAGAGGTGGTTGTGGGCTTTTGATTGGATGGAGCGGAGATGAGGGATCCAGGTGAGGTGACGCTCAATGGTGAGGCCAAGGTAGGTGAGGGTGGGTGTGAGGTGGATAGGACGGGCGCAGAAAGTAAGGGAGAAATCCAGGAGCCGGAAGCGGCGAGTGGTACGACCTACAGTGATTGCCTGGGTCTTGGAAGGATTGATTTTCAGGAGCCACTGGTTACACCATGTGGCAAAAAGGTCAAGGTGATTCTGGAAAAGGTGTTGGGACCGTTGGAGGGTAGGAGCGAGGACGAGGAATGCGGTGTCATCAGCATATTGCAAGAGGTGTACTGGAGGGGGGGGGGGGGGTTGGGGCATATCTGCCGTGTACAGGAGGTAGAGGAGAGGGGAGAGGACAGAGCCCTGGGGCACACCTGCAGAGGGTTAGAAGGTGTGGGAATTGGCATTATGGATGATAACATAGGAGGGGCGGTGGGACAGGAAGGAGGCCATCAGACAGATGTAGTTGACAGGAAGGACATAGGTTTGGAGTTTAAACAGGAGACCGGGATGCCAGACACGGTCGTAGGCCTTTTCGAGGTCGAGGGAGACAAAAATGGCGGAGCGACGGGAGTTAAGCTGAAGGGAGAGGAGATGAGTGAGGCAGAGGAGTTGGTCATCGGCAGAGAAGGAAGGTCGAACGCCACATTGGGTGTTGTGGAGGAGGTGGTTTTGGTGGAGGTGGTGATGGATGCGCCGGGTAAGGATGGATTCCAAGAGCTTGCTGAACATTGATGTGAGACAGATAGGACGATAGGAAGCTGCAGTGACCGTCGCGGAAGCGGTCCTAAATACCTGCACAGCGGAGGTGCACTTCTTCCTGATTGGCTGCCCGCGACATTTGCGGATGGAGCGAAAGGTTCACGGTACGTGCGACCTCTCTTGCCGAGTTACAACTCCTCTGTACAATCGTCCGGTGTACGCGAATGCCCTCTGCAGGTAGCGATGCAAATGACAGAGTCGGAACGTTGTGTAGTCGCAAGGGCTGAGCTTACAACCATGTCGACGGCGGTGTGTTTCCGTGTGGCATCTACATCTACGTTTGCATCTACATGGTTAATCTGCAATTCACACTTATGCGCCTGGCAGAGGGTTCATCGAACCATTTTCATACTATTCCTCTACCATTCCGCTCTCGAATGGCGCGTGGGAGAAAGGAACACGTAAATATTTCCGTTACAGCTCTGATTTCTCTTATTTTATTATGAGGATCATTTCTCCCTATGTAGGTGGGTGCCAAAAAATATTTTCGCATTTGGAAGAGAAAGTTGGTGGTTGAAATTTCGTAAATAGATCTCGCCGCAAAGAAAACCGCCTTTGTTTCACTGACTGCCACCCCAACAGGCGTATCATAACAATGACACTCTTACCCCTATTGCGCGATAACACGAAGCGAGCTGTTCTTCTTTGCACTTTTTCGATGTTCTCCGTCAATCCTAGCTGGTAAGGATCCCATACCGTGCAGCAATATTCCAGCAGAGGACAGACAAGTGTAATGTAGGCTGCTTCTTTAGTGCGTTTGTCGCATCTTCTAAGTGTTCTGCCAGCAAAGCGCAGTCTTGGTTTCGCCTTCCCCACAATATTATCTATGCGGTCTTTCCAATTTAAGTTGCTCGTAATTGTAATTCTTAGGTATTTAGTCGAATTGACAGCCCTTAGATTTGTGCGATTTATCGTATACCCGAAATTTATCGGATTTCTTTTAGTAGCCATGTGGATGACCTCGCACTTTTCTTTGTTTAGTAGCAACTGCCTCTTTTCGTACCATACATAAATTCTCTCTAGATCATTTTGTAATTCTAATTGATCGTCTGATGATTTTACTAGACGGTAAATTACAGCGTCATCTGCAAACAATCTAAGGGGGCTGCTCAGATTATCACCTAGATCATTTATATAAATCAGGAACAGATGAGGGCCTATGACACTACCTTGCGGAACGCCAGAGATTACTTCTGTTCTATTAGATGATTTACCGTCTATCACTACGAACTGTGACCTCTCTGAGAGGAAATCACAAATCCAGTCACACAAGTGAGACGATACTCCATATGCACGCAATTTGATTAATAGTCGCTTGTGAGGAACGACATCAAAAGCCTTCTGTAATTCTAGGAATATGGAATCGATCTGAGGTCCCTTGTCGACAGCACTCATTACTTCATGGGAATAAAGAGCTAGCTGCGTTGCACAAGAACGATATTTTCTGAATCCGTGTTGGTTATGTATCAATAAGTCATTTTCTTCAAGGTGATTCATTATGTTCGAGTACAGTATATGCTCCAAAATCCTACTGCAAATTGAGGTCAGTGATATGGGCCTGTAATTCAATGGGTTACTCCTGTTTCCTTTCTTGAATATTGGTGTGTCCTGTGCTACTTTCCAGTCTTCAGGAACAGACCTTTCGTCAAGTGACCGGTTGTATATGATTGCTAAGAAAGGCGCTATTGTGTGTGCATACTCTCGACGGCTTTTGCGACACACCACGAACACTTGTCACGTAACAGAACCCAGAGTGTTATCGTCGACGGCGAGTATTCATCTCAGCTAGGGTTATCGTCAGGACTGCCCCAGAGAAGTGTAATACGTCGGCTGTTATTTTCCATATACGTAGATGATCTGGCGGACAGGGTAAGCAGCAATCGGCGGCTGTTTGCTGATGGCACTGTGGTGTATGGGAAGGTGTCGTCGTTGAGCGACTGTAGGAACATGCACGATGATTTAGACAAACTTTGTAGTTGGTGTGATGAATGGCAGCTAGCTCTAAATATAGAATGATGTAAGTTAATGCAGATGAGTAGGAGAAGCAAAACGATAATATTCGAGTACATCATTAGTAGTGTGTTGCTTGACACAGTCACGTCAATTAAAGATCTAGGCGTAACGTTGCAAAGCAATATGAAATGGAATGAACATGTAAGGATTGTAGCAGGGAAGGTAAATGGTCGGATTTGGTTTGCTGGAAAAATTTTAGGGAAAGTACGGTTCATCTGTATAGGAGGCAGCATATAGGACACAAGTGCGACCCGTTGTTGAGTACTGCTAGAGTGCTTAGGATACGCACCATATCGGATTAAAGGGAGATATCGAAAGAATTTAGAGGCGGGCTGCTAGATTTGTTATCGGTAGGTTCGAACAACACGCAAGGATTACGGAGATTCTTGGGCAACTCAAATGAGAATCACTGGAGGGAACGCAACATTCTTTTCGAGGAGCATTATTCAGAAAATGTATAGAAACCGCTTTTGGGCTGGCTGGAATGATTCTGCTGCCGGCAACGTACATTCCGCATAGGGACCATGAAGATAAGGTTAGAGATATTAGAGCTCGAACAGAGGCATACAGGCCTTTTCCTGTCGCTCTATTTCCTATTTGCTATTTGAACAGGAAAAGAAACGACTAGTAGTGGTACAGAGTACCCTCTGCTACGCACCATATGGAGACTTGCGGAGTATGTACGTAGATTTAGATGTAGATGTCCCCCCACCTTCGTAGCAGTTATATGGTCAGTCAGTCACAGTTTCGATTTCAGTAGGGATGCTCTACTGAAGCAAATATATTTACTTTCACTAAGCACACAAAAATTTTAAATAACCATGTATCGCCAGTTGATATCTTCAACGACGTATCGAAGATACTTTACTGTGTCAATCATACTATTCTATTGGAGGACTTAACTGTTTATGAGATCTGTGATTGAGGACATGTCGAGTTTAGTTCATATTTAATTAACAAAATGCAGGAAGTTCGTGTAATATAAACAGAAACGCCACGTGTTATTCTCGGATGAAAGTAACAATGGCGTACAGCAAGGTCGAGCATGGGCTCATTACTGTTCTCTCTCTATGCTAAAAATCTGCTAGTTCATTCCAATCAGGAGGCAGAATTAGCTCCTTTTGTTTGGCAATACAATCATTGCTGCTGGGCGGTCGAAGAAGCACCCATGGGGAAAATAATAACCGATGCTTTTGTAGACGTTCTGTACTGGTTGGTCACAGATGAACTACATTTAATCTTAAAAAAAATACATCTCATCCATTCTGTACTGCTAAAAATACCCCACCTTCCATTATTTTAGTGTACCAGCAAAAATAACAAAAAAGTTAAGTTCTTGGGCTGTATACTATTGAAAACTTCAACTGGAAAAACCGTTTAGTCAATCACGTAAAACGTATAGGTTCGGCTACTTTTAGCATAAGAATAATTACCAATTTGTGAACAGAGACATCTGTATTTTAACACTTTTTGCATGTTTTCATTGAGCGATGTCTTTCTGGATAATATTCTGTTGTAACAAGAAATTTAGAAAAATATGTCATCGTAAAGAAGACACTAATTATAATTATGTATGAGGTTCATAAATCTCTATTTTGCAGGTATCAGTATAAACAAGTGAGAATATTAACCAGTGCCTCGCAGTACTATTGAAACTTTTTAACAGTTCGTTGCAGTATGAGAGTAATAGACATTCACAAATATACTGGTGCGAAAAACGTAAGGACAAAAGTAGTCTTCGCTGCCAAGTAAAATAGCTCTATGAACCTTGGACTACAGTGTAGTACAACAGGTACCCGAAAGCCAAACTACGATTATGTGTATCTTGCATGGAAACTGCTACTATCCCTATCGCACGCAACGAGTGCAAGGATTAACAGCATCAGATTTCTCTCTACTCGAAGGATGTCGATGCTTTTTCCACCACACGATTACAGTTATAGGATTCCTGTCATCAGTCGTCTATCGACGAAGTTACTTTTACCAGAATTTACATAAACAATATGGATACTCTTCATCTGTGGGCTACAGACAACCCTCGGGGAATGGTTGAGATGTCTCATCAGTATCGATAAAGCATCAATGTGTGATCAGGAATTCTTGGCGACCACATACTTGAACTGGTTATTATTCCACAACAGCTCGACGGAGGAAAGTACCTGAAATTCCTGCGGAACACTCTGCCTGGGCTGCTTGAGAATGTGCCTTTGGCAATGCGACAAGTTACGTAGTTTCCTTATGACAGGCCAGCACCTCACTTCCGCATTAAATTTCGCCGACATCTCAACAATATGTTCCCCAGACGTCGGATAGGATGCAGAGGCCCTATAGTACCGCCTGCTAGATCACCGGATTTAAACCCTCTGAATTTTCACCTCTGGTAACATCTGAGATGCGTTGTATATGCTGAACAAGTTCCTAATGTGCAGACACTTCAACAGCCTGTTCACGATACCTGTATGCTATAAGGAGACAGGCTGGAACGTGTGAAAGAGTGCGGCAATCCGTGATGCGACGTGTGAAAGTGTGCACTGCATTCCATGGAGGCCACGTTGAACATCTGTTGTGACGTGGATATGATACAGCTCTGTACTGCGTTCCGGGACAAATTGTTGTCGTTGCACTCATGAAGTCCATTTCCGAACACGTGTTCATAGGACGTTTTTCCCTCCATTTGCAGTCATGGATATGTCACTGGCGTGTGTCGGTTTTGTTGATATTCACTCTGTATATTGAAATGGAACTGGCCTAGGCAAGGGGCTATACACCGTAAAGAAGGGCACTTACAGCAAAATGCTGGCTCAGCATAACACCACAGCGCCACCTCTACGTTGTCGCCTGTCTGCCAGTCAGTGCCCGTCTAGTTACTGCAACCAGGGACTGTTCACTAAGTGATGTACATGACGTTTATAGCATCAAAACCACAACAAAGCTGCTTTGGCGTGTATAAATACTTGCCATCTGGCCAGGCAGGACATCGAATGGGTGAGCCACCGAGTCGGTATTTGTCACAGTATCAGTTTCAGCCGAGAGGCTGCTCCGTCCCACTGCCATGTCGACAGGATTGCCTGTCAGTGCGTCCAGCCGCCACAGAGACCCTCCTAGCCACGAATCCACTGGGATGCGTGCCAGCTTCAGTCGGCGACAGGCAGCCGTCTCGTAATCGGTGGGCTGCGTCAGCCAATCCCATCAGTCCTGACCAGACTTGCGCTGTAGCGAAACTAAGTTTCTGTAGTTTTGGTACACTATATAAATGACATAGTAAATGGTATGATTACAGGTAGTATTGGTAGCACTAGTAACGGAAGAAATACAAATGCCCATGGTTCAGTGTTAGTCCATTGTGTATTTTAAATCCTTACACAATATAAACTGCATTTTATAAGTAATAAAAATTAGCTGATGCATGCCTTCCACAGTTTTATGTAACCAAAGAATTTGCTTTTGATGCAAGTACAATTTACATGCATAAACATAAAAAAATCAATTTCATTATTATTGTTATTTTGTACTGAATGGAATGTTCTTCATTATGATTAAAGGCCAGGGTTTCCTGTTATTACCGACAAATCCAAAAGTTGTTGGTAAAGAACAGAAAGATGTTTTATATAAGCTCGAAGAAGTACTGAAGCGATGTTTGATTTGCTTATGTTGTCAACTGGTTTTTTAATTTTGCCTTTCTCCGAGGAGATTGCATTTTCTAATGCTGTATGATAAATCTTTATTATATATACATTTTATTTTTCCTACACCATCCCTCTGTGTAACGTAACAGGTCAACAATTTTCGAATAAAACCTAAATTAATGTGTTGACAGTTTCAAAAATGGTTCAAATGGCTCTGAGCACTATGGGACTTAACATCTGAGGTCATTAGTCCTCTAGAACACAGAACTAGTTAAACCGAACTAACCTAAGGACATCACACACATCCATGCCCGAGACAGGATTCGAGCCTGCGACCGTAGCGACCGCGCGGCTCCAGACTGAAGCGCCTAGAACCGCTCGGCCACCAGCGGCCGGCTGACAGTTTAAAAAAAATGGTTCAAATGGCTCTGAGCACTATGCGACTTAACTTCTGAGGTCATCAGTCGCCTAGAACTTAGAACTAATTAAACCTAACTAACCTAAGGACATCACACACATCCATGCCCGAGGCAGGATTCGAACCTGCGACCGTAGCGGTCGCTCGGTTCCAGACTGTAGACCCTAGAACCGCACGGCCACTCCGGCCGGCTGACAGTTTCAACTTTGCTGTAAATATTATTTATTTATAAGCAAAAGACACGAAGATAACAACATAATACAACAATGTCAACAACATAATACAACAACATCAGATCTACTCCAGTTTATTGGCTTCCACTGTTAACCGGTATAATGCCTTCTGATCTACGCAGATGTACTGCGCTTATGAGAGGATTCCACAAGATCTCCAGGAATTCTAACCTACCCGTGCGTAGTGACCTGCCGCTTTTAAATCGTAAGAGACTGAAATCATGGCATCCAACCCTGTGCGATACTGCTGACATGGTTGCTAAGGATTCCAAACCTCTTGAAGAATGGAAAGGTCGGTGGGAAGCAGTGACAGATGTGCACCTGCATAACATCTTCTCAGGTGCTAAACTTCCAAGTGGATTCGACCTACCACGCAAGACCATGACTACTCTCAACAGAATCCGTACCGGCCATGGCCGATGCAGGGATGCTCTCTTTAAGTGGAGGAAGCTGTCTGATCCAGCCTGTGACTGCGGGGCTCCATACCAGACTGTTCACCACATTGTCAGTGAATGCAGGATTCGAGCCTCTCACGGCGCCAAAGAGGACTTCCTGCTAGCAACTCCAGATGCAGTGCGCTGGATTGAAGGACTGGATATTCAGTTGTAAAGACAAACTTAAGTTTCTTGTGTGTTAATATGTACATATGTATATATAATTTAATGTCATGGTATGTCTGTATTAGCCATACGCTAAATAATAAATAACAACATAAAATCACGCAGCAACTGTGCAGTATCCAGAGTAACACAATCCTTAAAACATCAGAAAAAATTCAAAACAGAAATACAATTACTCTTTCCAGCCAAATTAAATTTCTGACAATCACTGTCTACAACAAAGTTTCACACTCCCTTTGCACAGGAGCCAGGATACATAAAAATTCACCATGAGAACACTGCAAAAAGTGTAGAAACCAGAACACATGCTCTGTCTTATAATCCTAAGTACTAATTACATGCCGGCCGGAGTGGCCGAGCAGTTCTAGGCGCTACAGACTGGAACCGCGCGACCGCTACGGTCGCAGGTTAGAATCCTGCCTCGGGCATGGATGTGTGTGATGTCCTTAGGTTCGTTAGGTTTCAGTAGTTCTAAGTTCTAGGGGACTGATGACCTCAGAAGTTAAGTCCTATAGTGTTCAGAGCCATTTGAACCATTTTGAACTAATTACATACAAGCAGGAAAACAATGTCATAAATCTCTTAATTTTATAAAAGAATGCCACTATAGGTGGGTTACACTTAATAGCAAAAGTCAGAAAGAAGTGCCAGGAAATCGAACCGGTGGTTATTTCGAAGTGCACAGGCACGCACTTAGTTATACACACCTTGCCAGTATCTCGAGTACGTCCACAACAGGCAAACATCATTCACGCAGGTAACCACTGTTCAATACGTTGTGCACCATTACTCAACACGAGATAACATGGGCGTCCAAACACTGGGAGAGCCATTAACTACAAACAGCACGAAATTCATTATAGGTATACATAGCAGGACTTTCGAAACCTGAAGAATTCTCACCGTTTGATTCTGTAGCGTATCCGGTTGCAGGCTGATACATTCCAAAGCCGCTGTCACACGTTCGCATCGTTTAGCAGCACAGACGAGACCGTCGCCGTCTCACTAGACACAGTACACACTCCCGACCGCACGCACGTCTGCCTCCGCAGCCCCACTGCCCACGTGACAGAAAGAGGCAGAGCATGCGCAAAGAGCGACTGCCGACAACCAGACAGCACACTTGTGCACCAACCAACCGACCAAAATCCAGGCCTCTCCCCACAGCGTCGTGTGCTTAAACAGCCGAAAAGCGACCAAAGAGGAAAATCGCTGCCACGCGATACAGAATCGATCGCAGAGATCTTAAATGAATACAGAGAAGCGACTGGCACCACGTATCAAAATCAATTTGGTATTTTTAAGGTTTTCATATGATCGACACAAAAGTTCTGAATTAAGATATAAAATGGAATACGAACATAGTCTCATTCGCGAATATAGTTTTTTATTTTTTATTTTATTTTATTTATTTATTTTTTTCAGTATACAGCCATCTGAGGCTTGCGCTCACGGCAATAAGAAAGTACCAGGGGCCCACGCAAGCCGTCCTCTGTAGTTTTACGTTTCCCGCATATTTTGGTGCAAGAAGGGTTGCCTCTTCACTGCTGTTCAAGGCGGACGTGCACGTACAAGCGAACCTCCACGAGCTGCGTCGCCATTTGCTTGCGTTTTCCTCCTGATTCTGTTCTGATAAGATCGCATGGTCGTTTGTTTGTAGTTCCAGTCAGGTCTTACACTTGAAGCGGGTAACAAGTGAATTTTAAGCGAAGATTTCGCCGATATGTTACTGGTTTATAGGGAGACTTACCGCATTGCTACTGAGGCCAGAAGAAAGTATTCACAACGTTTTCCAACGCGACATCAACCTTCTGCGTATGTTTTTAGACGTACAGCGAAGAGCTTAAGAACCGAAGGTACTTCCTAGGTAGCACGTGTAATGGAAAGACCAATCGGCGACATACCCGATGTTGCTCGGAACGTTATTGAGGATTCTGGAGCACATTTGCTATTGCGGTAAGGTTGCAGTGTTATTTGTACCTTTAATAATAATAATAATAATAATAATAATAATAATAACGTTATTATCAATATTATGAAAGTCATTCGATCGCGCCCAGTAATACCTATTTCTCATCGTAATTAGGACAAAGAAGAGCTGCAGAGGGTCTGAGGACATAGAGGTCTTCGCTTCAAAGGATTGTGGAGGAGCGAAAATGGCATCCCTTTAAGCTGAACCTACACCAACAGCAATATGGAAACGATTTACAAAATCTGGTGTCGTTCAGCAGACGTCTCGTAAATAAAGTAGCCGTTAATCCGGGTTTCATCAGGCAGATTTTGTGGGGTAATGAATGCTATTTCGCCAATGTGAATACACACAATCTACATTACTGGGTTCCTGCAGATCCTCACTGGTTACTACCACATTACATCCATTACATCTATTGTGCGGCATTCTAGGAGACCACGTCATTGGACCAGTTTATTTGGCTCCCGGACTAAATGGTTGGCTGTAATTGTAGTTCCCACAGAATGAGCTCAATCTTTGGCATCTCCTAGAAGACATCCCAGTTCAGTTAGCTGTGAGGCACTGGTTTCAGCACGATGGTGCACCACCCCATTATTGTAGAGGGATTAGGATGTATCTCAACAATATGTACCACGAATGGTGGTTAGGTAGTGGTGGTTGCAGTCGATGGCCAGCGATATCGGCTGATTTAACGCCCTTGCATTTTTTCTTCTGGGCTTATATCAAACCCAGGGTTTATGAAATGGAACCGGAAAATATAGATGTGTTCAAAAGAACGAATACGTCATGAATGGGCTTCAGTATCTGCAGAAATGTTAAGAGGTGTCCATGCTGATAGAGAGGCGCTTACATCAATGCATCCAAAAAGACGGACATGAATTTGAACATCGTTATTCAGTCCTGGTATGTACGTTGTTCTGCACCCCGAGGAGTGTGCCTACGGGA
Source organism: Schistocerca cancellata (assembly GCF_023864275.1). NCBI lineage: Eukaryota > Metazoa > Arthropoda > Insecta > Orthoptera > Acrididae > Schistocerca > Schistocerca cancellata. The sequence goes on from NC_064629.1 coordinate 199,730,387, forward strand.
GATAGTTTTAACTAAATTTGTAACAGATTCATAATTTCCTGGGGAAGGGTGAAGGACGAGAATTTTGGAGTTCCTCAGCAAATTCATGCTATTATGCTTGTCTAAAACTAAATCTTCTCTTGAAAGAAACATATGTAGGTTGAATGGCTGCTTCTACTTTACAGATAATTGCACGATGTTGTGTTTTAGGGATTGGATCTCTCATCTCTTTCCTCACTTGATGGGCAATATTTCCACTGACAAAGATACTATCAGGGTTATACCCACGCTTTTGTGTTGTAGGGATTGGATCTCCCATCTCTTTCTTCACTTGATGGGCAATATTTCCACTGACCAAGATATTATCAGGGCTATATCCACCCTTCCATCTCCCACTGCTAAAAGAGTATGGCAATTTTGGATCATGTATAAGCTGTAGACCCATGCATTCTACCCAGTTTTGTTTGTCTCTAGCCCCATGATACACTGTGGCAGTTAAAATCTCCCATAACTATCTTTACTGGATGTAAGTGAAAATTATCTGCTTCTCTGAAGCTAAATTCATTATTTGAGGGTTTGTACGTGGATGTTATTGTACAACAGTTTGTTGTTACAGTCAGAATTTCTGTGTCTCTATCCATAGTTACCACTAGAGCACTTGCCCGCTAAAGGCAAAGGTCCCGAGTTTGTGTCTCGGTCCGGCACACAGTTTTAATCGGCCAGGAAGTTTTATATCAGCGCACACTCCGCTGCAGAGTGAAAATCTCATTCTGGATAAAGTCATATACTTTCTGGTTTATTTTAGGGGATTTAGGCTTATTTCTGCTCCTAACGATCACTTCCGGTTAAAAATTCAGCGGCAAGGCGATCTGATATCGTTCCATAGAAAAAAGCTATTTCAGAATTCACTTAGGCTATGCAAGAATCCCCCACTCTTACGAAATCTCCATAAATGTACCAGTTTAGCCGATGAGTTCGTAGATGGTGGTATAATGGCCGTGCCGTATAACTTGTCACACTTTTCCGTCAGAGTTTTGCGATAATTAAGCCGTATTTGAAGTGACTTAGTGAACGGTCGCGTAGGAATTCTTCCTATCTGTTATGTGGCAATCTCTCGTAGTTTTGCGTCCCCTTACAGAGGCGCGGCAGCACCATCAGATTCTGCAAGTACAGCCCTACTGTATACGTTTTACGTAATAATCGGGAAGAAGTTTATTTTTTCAAATAATTTTTACACAGGATGCCATTAAGGTGCGTTTATTTAAGAATCAAAGTAAAGTGAACTTGTTCACACTCCTTGTTTGCTAACCATTAACGGTACGAGAGCGTGGTCTCCAGCACGACTAGATTGAAAGGCAGCCTAGCGACGACTGCCGACTATGACGCACAGTCTGTAACTTGAGCGTGCAATCGCTATGCCAAAGTTATTCATTCATTTATTAATACCAACCTTTCCTGACACTGTAAAATTACTGAAAAATAGTATTTATTACCCGTAGACTCCTCCTAATGTCTGAGTGGCACGAGACAAGGTTTGTTAGCGAGTAATAACAAATACTTCATTCGCGCCAGAATAAATGTACTTTCCGTTCGTACGTCTTTGCTGACGTAACGACCGATTTCTGCATCGTAACTGCATCCCACCGGCTCTGAAAGCGCCAGGTGGCCAACCCCCTGTGCTAGTCTTTGTGGGAACCTACTGCCCGCTCCTTACTCCGCACTTAACTGCAGCGCTGGTACATTCACGTATGTGAGTGCGCTCTTATCTGCAAATAAGGGGTTACACTACAACTACTCCAGAGGAAAACTCAAATCTAGACTGCCGAATGGAGATTTCAACTAAATTCCTCCCGAATATTTTGATACGAGCAATGAACATAGAAAGTGAATGCTCAGTTATTGTTGCTAGAATATTATTGTCAATGCTATGAATACTTACCTAAGTCTTAAGGTCCATGGATAGTTATTTCTGGAAAAGCATTTGCAATAAGTAGTCAAGGCCTTCCGTATAAATTATTTTCAGGAATGAACACTGCAGGAGAAAATAGAAATAGTTCAGCCGATTAGCACAAGACACGCCCAGAGCTATAAAATGATTTATGGGTGGGGAATCGATGGTAAAGGGGAGACGTAGGACCACACAGTTGAGACATATACACTCGCAAGATTACAAGGGTCATACCATCACTGCATACGTGCCATCTTGCCAGCAGACACGTTACTAAAGGAATTAGACATTCGACTAAAAATACAAATGCTGATTTTAAGCAATGGGGACAGATTGGTGGAAACAGCTTCTGAAACGACGGGGAGAAAATTATATCTAATGAACAAATTTCTGGACGCGCATTGTTTCAATGTCAGATACTGTATCATTCGTGCCATGCAGCAACATATACAGTACATTCCGGTTGGCGACGAGCTACCATTCTCTGCTGTTCCCCCTGACGACAGCCGTACTTTTAGTTAGTTACTTGTTCTGTATCCCCAGAGGAACCGCCGTCCTTCCACCACTCCTCATTGGCGACTCTTAACTGCATTTCCTGTGGGGACACAATACCTTGGCGGTAGGGAGGGCTATGTGGCTCCGATATGACGGCACTGCAGGCCACTTGTGCATGCTGTCAGGGCCTTTACTATGGAAGGCATGTATTTCCGTTCATAGGCTGCGTAATTCTTTTTTCTTAACCTCTAAGAGATCTTCACTGTAAATTACACCGTCTGTCCAAAATCATTCTCGATACAATTATACGAGGTGTGTTCAATAAATTATGCAACACATTTTTTTGCTCAACGAATTTACGTTGGAAAAATGCGGTATTTGTTGTGGAATATTGTGAAATATTCATGCTTCAGCCCTATAGTTTGATAAAATTCCAATACCTGGCAGCGCTATACGTAGCCTACAAAATGGCATCTCTAACGGAGACGAGTTACAAGCAGGGAGCTCTCATTGAGTTCCTTTTCACGGAAAACCAGAGCATTGCAGATATTCATAGGCGATTCCAGACTGTTTACGGCTACCTCGTAGTGAAAAAAAGCATGGTGAGTCGTTGGGCAAGGCATCACCGCAACAAGGTTGCACAGACATGTGCAGTCTCCGGCATGTCAGCCAGTCACACACTGCTGTGATTCCTGCAATGTTGGAGTGTGCAAACACTATCAATTTAGGTGATCGGCGGATCACAGTCAAACATCTCGCTACTCAGCTGTGTTGGTCTCCACACCCGAGAGGAGCTCACAAAACTTCATTGAACTGTTCTTCCTCATCCATCTTACAGCCCAGATCTCACACCTCCTGACTTCCGTCCGTCTGGCCCAATGAAGGATGCACTCTGCGAGAAGCAGTATGTGGATGATAGGGAGGTTATTGATGTAGCAAGACGATGACTCCAACGTCTACTAGTACTGTGGCATAATGCGGGACTAGCATAGTAATGGGGCTCAGGGTGAAATTTTTGTATCAAATTGATATGCAAATTAAATTGATCAATTAATTACCCGCCACCCCACTCCAACCCCCACCCCCAGATGACGTCACGTGTTTTCTCCAGCACATGGGTCCCCTCCCCTTCCCACACCTACCCAACTGGGAGGAATTTCGAATTGCGCCGGTAATTTCAGTTATTGGTGGGATACTCTTTGTCCCAAGGCTTTGCGGACGTCCCATCCCCCTCCCCCTTCCCCCTGCCCCCTCCCGGGAACTGGCGGGAAATTAAAAAATGACGTAGCTCTTTCTGGGGCTCGAATCCATGTCCTTCTGGACAGAAAGGCTAAGTGCAACCCCCATCACATGGAAACTGCCCACATATAGGATAAGAAGATTAGGTTAGTGTACTTTATTTATTTATTTTGTAAACTGAAGTAAAAATCGGTCCTAATTACCCTATGTGATCAGAAGTAACCGGACACCCCCCAAAACAGATGTTTTTCATATTAGGTGCATTGTGCTGCCACCTACTGCCAGATACTCCATATCAGCGACCTCACTAGTCATTAGACGTTGTTAGAGAGCAGAATGGGGCACTCAAAGGAGCTCACGGACTTCAAACGTGGTCAGGTGATTGGGTGTCACTTCTGTCGTACGTCTGTACCCGAGATTTTCACACCCCTAAACATGCCTAGGTCCACTGTTTCCGATGTGATAGTGAAGTGGAAACATGAAGGGACACGTACAGCACAAAAGCGTACGGGCCGACCTCATCTGTTGACTGACAGAGACCGCCGACTGTTGAAGAGGGTTGTAATGTGTAATTGGCAGACATCTACCCAGACCACCACACAGGAATTCCAAACTGCATTAGGATCCACTGCAAGTACTATGACAGTTAGGTGAGAAAACTTGGATTTCATGGTCGAGTGGCTGCTCATACGCCACGCATCACCCGAGTAAATGCCAAACGACGCCTCGCTGGGTGTAAGGAGCATAAACATCGGACGACTTTACAGTGGAAAAATGTTGTGTGGAGTGACGTATCACGGTACAGAATGTGACGATCCGATAGCACGGTGTGGGTATGGCGAATGCCCGGTGAACGTCATTTGCCAGCATGTGTAGTGCCAACAGGAAAATTCGGAGGCAGTGGTGTTATTGTGTGGTCGTGTTTTTCGTGGAGGGAGCTTGCACCCCTTGTTGTTTTGCGTGGCACTATCACAGCATAGGACTACATTGATGTTTTAAGCACCTTCTTGCTTCCCACTGTTGTAGAGCAATTCGGGGATGGCGACTGCATCTTTCAACATGATAGAGCACCTGTTCATAATGCACGGCCTGTGGTGGAGTGGTTACGCGACAATAACATCCCTGTAATGGACTGGCCTGCACAGAGTCTTCACCTGAATCCTATAGAGCGCCTTTGGGATGCTTTGGAACGCCAACTTCGTGCCAGTCCTCATCAATCAACATCGATACCTCTCCTCAGTGCAGCATTCTGTGAAGAATAGGCTGCCATTCCCCAAGAAACCTTCCAGCGCCTGACTGAACTTATGCCTGCGAGAGTGGAAGCTGTCATCAAGGCTAAAGGTGGGCCAACACAGTACTGAATTCCAGCATTACCAATGGAGGGAGCCACGAACTTTTAAGTCATTTTCAGCCAGGTGTCCGGATACTTTTGATCACATAGCGTATGTAATTAATCATAAAGATTGGTCTTAATCACACAACTATATGCATAGTGCTACACAAGGACCACCTAAAATTGCAATACAACTAAAAAATTCACAATTGTTATCCTGTTGGTAAAAATTTCACAATATCCCTGGATCTCAAGCTGGCAGGAAAAAGGCTGGTGTGGAAGGTACTATCTTTGTTTTTTGGCGGTAGTGTGTCCTACTGATGAGATGCTGGTGTTGAACAGAAAGGAGTTTAGTTAGTGTATCACCTGTAAGCATACAGCTGAGGACTGTGTCTACCTCTGTTGACATCAGAGTTTGCTACAGACACCTCCCTCACCATTGCTCAACAGTCATCCTACTGCTCAGGTAACTGACATTCAGGAAAACCAATACATGCTACCACAACTGATAGAAAATGCTTGACTTTTATAGTTACACATCAAAACTGTCGTGAAAGAAAAAAACAGCATTCATAATCAATGAATCATAATGCATCGCATGTACAGGGGACTAGGGAAAATCGTTATCCCAAAAAACTGCACCAGGATAGAGGGGCGGCAGCTGAACGCGCATTCTCCTCAATGTACGGCCACAAACTGCCGAAATTAGTGCTACTCTTACCTCCCTTATCCCTCCCTCTCCCTCCTTCCCACCACCTATGGCGTGAATACAGGATTTTTCAAACAGCCAGCTGCTACCGCTTCTGCGGGCAGCACCCATCTTTGCGGATACTGGCCTCCCACCTGCTCATCTACCCACACCCGGCTTGCTGCCACAGTGGTAGAGTCCTCCACTAGCAGAGTACGTGGCTGAGTAGTCGATACGGCGGCTCTGTGCTGACACAAAAGTCTATAATGCCCCCTGACCAAAGCGTGGTAAATGACGGGCACCCAGATTACAGCTCGCCTGTTCGTCAAAAATGTAACCACACTCTGACCAGAGTACAGCTGCCTCTGGTGGCCACACGCGCACTGCACCCTCCCCTTTCCCACAACGATATGCCATCCTGTGATGGACATCAGTTCTGTTTAATGTCAGTGCATAAGCGAGCATATATTAAAAAAATACACACACGCAGTTATGACAATAGTAAAGTCCTCTTTCAATGAAAATAGGCCCAGTAAATTTCTGTTTGGTTTTATGAGCAAAATCGGTATAAAACTTCCTGGCAGATTAAAACTGTGTGCCGGGCCGAGACTCGAACTCGGGACCTTTGCCTTCGCGGGCAAGTGCTCTACCAACTAAGCTACCCAAGCACGACTCAGGCCCCGTCCACACAGCTTTACTTCTGCTAGTACCTCGTCTCCTACCTTCCAAACTTTACAGAAGCTCTCCTGCGAACCTTGCAGAACTAGCACTCCTGAAAGAAAGGAGATTGCGAAGACATGGCTTAGCCACAGCCTGGGGGATGTTTCCAGAATGAGATTTTCACTCTGCAGTGGAGTGTGCGCTGATATGAGTTTTAATCTGCCAGGAAGTTTCATACCAGCGCACACTCCGCTGCAGAGTGAAAATCTCATTCTGGAAACATCCCCCAGGCTGTGGAAAAGCCATGCCTCCGCAATGTCCTTTCTTTCAGGAATGCTAGTTCTGCAAGGTTCGCAGGAGAGATTCTGTAAAGTTTGGAAGGTAGGAGGCGAGGTACTGGCAGAAGTAAAGCTGTGAGGACGGGCCGTGAGTCGTGCTTGGGTAGCTCAGTTGGGCAGTCGGCTTTCAGCCGTGATACCGTGCGGACGGGCTCGGCGCGCCGGTCAGTGCTCCGCAGGTGTTGTTGCTTACCCGCTAGCGCGCGGTCGCGTCGTTGTATTGCCTTATAAAAAATGGCTCTGAGCACTATGGGACTCAACTGCTGAGGTCATTAGTCCCCTAGAACTTAGAACTAGTTAAACCTAACTAACCTAAGGACATCACAAACATCCATGCCCGAGGCAGGATTCGAACCTGCGACCGTAGCGGTCTTGCGGTTCCAGACTGCAGCGCCTTTAACCGCACGGCCACTTCGGCCGGCTTATTGCCTTATAGTAACTGTACCGACCCGACATGGCGTTCTCATATCGAAAAGCTACAGTCAAACTAACGTTCAACGCACCCTACACGAGCCCGAAGGCCCATGAAATTGAACGGTTTCTACGAGACATCATACACATAGAGCCACAAGAACTGATAGGCATTCATCTGTCTATTGTAACCAGCACAGTGTACCTCAAACTGATTGACGAAGCGGCCTGCGGCAGATTACTACAACGACCTGCTAACGGCTTTCGCTTCTGTCACGCAGACGGTAATGTGAGCGTGGTAGGAGTTGACCATGTTGGTCTGGGGGTGCGTGCCGTGCGCATCTTTGAACTACCGTTCGAAGTTCCTGCCAACCTAGTCGTTGATGCGCTGCGGCCATACGGCACAGTTCTGAGCCACACAGAGGAGAAATGGAAAACATTCGTAACGTACCCTGTCCTTAACGGGGTACGACAAGTACGCATAGAACTTAAGAAGCACGTTCCATCATATATTTTCGTTGGTGGCTGCCGCGCAATTGTTATATATGATGGACAACCGAAGACCTGCTCGGGCTGCGGCCAGGAGGGCCATGTTAGAACTGAGTGTCTGCAGCGTCGCCTCGTTCAGGTACCCGCAATGAACTTCCCCAACGATCCACTATGACCTCTCTCCCGCTAACATATGTGGAGGCGGCACGACATGATGTGATGGATGATCAAAACCTGCTACCTCAAGCCGCTGCCAGCTCCGACGACGCCGCAGCCCAACGGTGCAGATGTTCGTACAGCCTCTGCCCACCGCAGCGTCGTGGGCACCCAGCCACCGTCACTGTCGGGATCGGACACAGGGGTTACTAGCGACCGAGACTGTGTCGAGCCCCGCCCTCCAGTGGATGTCGAATCTCGGACCCGAAAGCAAAAATCACCCAAGCGACACAAGAAGAGGCGATTGTCAGCTGAAGAACAGGACAGGGATGTGAAGCCGGCGGAAGACATCGACTTCGTTGACTCGTCCACAATTGCAGCATTCACCAGAAGGTGCCTGAAGACAAGGAACACTCTCCTGAATTTGGTGGCCCAGAAAACGAGGTGTATTGCGTCGACTCCCAAAATGTGGGCTCCTGTGAAAGCGACCAGCCCCAAATGACATCACAATCGTCTCTTGGTGATTGGGCAGACGATATGGAGGCAGATGATGCACAGAAAACATCGATATCTCCACCAGAGCGCATGGCTGAGATTGAGCCCGGAGGGCTCTGCCAGTCAGGGACTCATACGGCACATTAATGCACAGCATGCAGATGGATGGCTGTGTGGTGTGTGAGATCACTGTGGGCTTGCATCGGCACACTGCCTCCGCCACTTGATATGTCTCAGTCATACCGTGTGGGAACAGTCAATGTAAATGGTGTCCACTCCACTTGTCAAGATCCGCATGTTACACGACATGATTAAAGCGGCATACTTGGACATTGCCCTTCTCCAGGAGGTCCGTCCCGAGCTGCGTTTAGACCTATATGGCTACACCGCGTACAGCCTACCCGTAGGTGATGGCGCAGGAGGAACGGCCATCCTTCTCCGAGATGGCATAGCGCTGATGACCTCGATGTTGAGCGCCCATAACCCCCCCCCCCCCCCCCCAAGAGATGGCATAGACGCGACGGACGTGGCGTACTTGCCGAACGGGCGAGGCATCGCACGCACACTTGGCACAGTCCGCCTCATTAACGTCTACGCTCCCTCCGGTAATTCGCACCGTGGTGACAGGCATGTCTTCTATTCGGAGGAGGTAGCCCCACTTTTGCAAGGAAATATGGATCATTACATAGTGGGCGGCGATTTTAACAGTGTTCTGCGGCCCGAGGACCAGATACCGCATTACGTTCCATGCCCGGCTCTACAAGCATTGATACGTGACCTCGCGCTCCACGACACATGGCTCTTACATCATGGGACCCAGAGTGGATATACGCACATTACCAGCCATTCTGCCAGTCGTCTGGACCGGATATACGTCTCACGTGCCCTCCGCACAGCAACCCGTGATGCAGAACTCTGGCCGACGGCCTTCACGGACCATCTCGCGTACATCTGCACTGTCACCTTACCACGACAACTCACAAGACGCAGCAGGGGCCCGTGGACGCTGAACGTCTCCCTCCTTCGCGAGGAAGCGTGTCGGCGAGCAGTCACTGACACGTGGCGTCGATGTATCAGGCGCCTGCCCATGTATGCTTCCACGTTGCTGTGGTGGCTGGGATGTGTCAAACCCGCACTCTGAAAGACCTTGATGGCCTACGGGTGTGACAGATCGAACTGGCAAAGGGAAACATCGGAATTTTACTATACAGCGTTACGTGAGCTGGCGACGCAACCGCCGTCTCCCGAACGTCAGATGTCCGTACAACGCATCAAAGCTCGTCTACTTTGCATCAGGACAGAGCAGCTAGAAGGTGTCCGCATCCGTGCGCGAGGGCAAGACTGTATCCCCAACGAAACAGCGTCAGTGTATCACATTGTGCGCGAGAGGCGCCACCGCAAACGTCAGCTCATTACGGCGGTAAACACGGAGGAGGCGGCCGCGCAGTGACACAAACGGACATCGCGCACACGTTCGCCAGACACTATGGGACCTTGAACGTGGAAGATCCGCGAAATGTACGTGATTATGACGAGCTGTTGCACTATTTTCCCGCCCCTCGGGACGTGGCATCCGATCATCGTCTGCTGTTGCCCATTACACCTGACGAGCTGACATCGGCCTTGGCACGTGGAGCACCGAACAAGTCGGCTGGACCGGACGGTTTACCCCTGGAATTCTACCGCACTTTTTACGACCTTATGGGTGACAAGTGGCTCCAAATGTTTCCAGACCTGATCCGCCCTGATTTCACTGTCCCCACAGATTTCACAGAAGGCATCTTGATCCCAGTACCGAAACCGAATGGTGGTTGTAGGTGGCAGGACTTTCGCCCACTGACACTCCTCAACAACGACTACAAGATCTTCGCCCGTATCCTCCGCACGCGTCTCCACACCGCTATCGGGAAAGCCATCCACACCAATCAGACATGTTTAGGTGGTGTCAGCAACATTCATACGGCGTTAGGAGCATACCGCGACGTAATTGCTTTGACGGCGGCCTGCAAAATACGAGGCGCCCTTGTCGCCGTAGATTTTGACCACGCATTCGACCGCGTCGACCACGGCTTCTTAAGGGCAGCTCTGCAACACATGGGCCTCTCTCCGGAGTCTGCACAGGTGGTCTTTTGACTGGTCCACGGAGCGCGTTCCCGCATGATGGTCAACGGTTATCAGTCTGGTCACATTGTTGTTGGACGGTCAGTGCGACAAGGGTGCCCCCTGTCGGGTATATTATTTGCTGCAGTGCTTGAACCAGCTTTACGTGGTCTACGGCAGCGATTAACTGGTATCTCCTTGCGGGACGTGACCTTTCGTTGTTGTGCATTCGCCGATGATGTGGTGTTCCTGGCCAGATCTGAGGATGAAATGCATGTGGCGCTACAGTGGCTACGCCAGTACGGGGCGGTCGCTGGGAGCGTCATCAACGTGAAGAAGACAAAATACATGGATGTCGGAGGGGGGCTTTCCCACACAACAGCGGTGCCCTTTGACAAGGTGCCCGTACTCAAGTGTTTAGGAGTGCAATTCTATAGCAATGTCCGCCGCACGGCGGCGGCTACGTACCGCCGGCTCCTACACCAGACACGTGCTCTGCTGCAGGACAACAAACTGCGTCGCTTGGATATGCTCCTCAGAACACGTTATGTCAACATCTATCTTGTCTCAAAACTGAACTATTTTGCGCATATCCTTCCCTTGACGGCTACGATGGCCGACAGATTTCAAGCAGCATATGGACATTTCGTAAGCACCGGTCTGGTTTTTAAACTCCGATACGCCACCCTGACACTGCCGCAGCGGGCGGGCGGTATCGGTTTAATTCATGTCTATAACCGTGTGCGATCGCTTTATCTCAACCCTATGCGTCGCACATGGACCCCTGCCCACGCCACTCTGACGGGCACCCTGATAGCGGAAGTGGCACCACACTCTCTGCATCCCCCGGTTTCAGTAGGACACATTTCACCGGCACTCACCCACATCAGAGAGTTCTTGATTGACTTCAGCTACTTACGGTCAGAACTTCCGACGACACGGAAGCCCAGCACAAAAGACTATTATCGCCTCTATCAACAGCAGCAACCTGTAAATACGGTCGCCCACAGACATCCTGAAGTTGCCTGGAACACGGTGTGTCGAGCGGTACACACGCCTTTTCTACCTACGACGGTGCGTTCATTGTGATACGTGGTTGTGAATGGGAAGTTCGCTACTCGTCAGAGGCTACATTCCATACATCTCACGGACGACCTCTTGTGTCCGACATGCTCAGTCGCTGACTCGGATGCACACCGTCTGACGTGTGCCGCGACCAGCGAGTGCTGGCTACTGACGCAGTGCATGCTGGCGTTACTCTTGCGGCGATTGCCGGAGTCTATCTCCCCTGATGACGTATTGCGCCCCGACGGCGTATACTTTCCATCAACCAGAACGAACGCCGTTAACTAGCTAAAGGGCATGGCCGTTTACTACATACACTCCTCCTGGAAATGGAAAAAAGAACACATTGACACCGGTGTGTCAGACCCACCATACTTGCTCCGGACACTGCGAGAGGGCTGTACAAGCAATGATCACACGCACGGCACAGCGGACCCACCAGGAACCGCGGTGTTGGCCGTCGAATGGCGCTAGCTGCGCAGCATTTGTGCACCGCCGCCGTCAGTGTCAGCCAGTTTGCCGTGGCATACGGAGCTCCATCGCAGTCTTTAACACTGGTAGCATGCCGCGACAGCGTGGACGTGAACCGTATGTGCAGTTGACGGACTTTGAGCGAGGGCGTATAGTGGGCATGCGGGAGGCCGGGTGGACGTACCGCCGAATTGCTCAACACGTGGGGCGTGAGGTCTCCACAGTACATCGATGTTGTCGCCAGTGGTCGGCGGAAGGTGCACGTGCCCGTCGACCTGGGACCGGACCGCAGCGACGCACGGATGCACGCCAAGACCGTAGGATCCTACGCAGTGCCGTAGGGGACCGCACCGCCACTTCCCAGCAAATTAGGGACACTGTTGCTCCTGGGGTATCGGCGAGGACCATTCGCAACCGTCTCCATGAAGCTGGGCTACGGTCCCGCACACCGTTAGGCCGTCTTCCGCTCACGCCCCAACATCGTGCAGCCCGCCTCCAGTGGTGTCGCGACAGGCGTGAATGGAGGGACGAATGGAGACGTGTCGTCTTCAGCGATGAGAGTCGCTTCTGCCTTGGTGCCAATGATGGTCGTATGCGTGTTTGGCGCCGTGCAGGTGAGCGCCACAATCAGGACTGCATACGACCGAGGTACACAGGCCCAACACCCGGCATCATGGTGTGGGGAGCGATCTCCTACACTGGCCGTACACCACTGGTGATCGTCGAGGGGACACTGAATAGTGCACGGTACATCCAAACCGTCATCGAACCCATCGTTCTACCATTCCTAGACCGGCAAGGGAACTTGCTGTTCCAACAGGACAATGCACGTCCGCATGTATCCCGTGCGACCCAAGGTGCTCTAGAAGGTGTAAGTCAACTACCCTGGCCAGCAAGATCTCCGGATCTGTCCCCCATTGAGCATGTTTGGGACTGGATGAAGCGTCGTCTCACGCGGTCTGCACGTCCAGCACGAACGCTGGTCCAACTGAGGCGCCAGGTGGAAATGGCATGGCAAGCCGTTCCACAGGACTACATCCAGCATCTCTACGATCGTCTCCATGGGAGAATAGCAAGCAGCCTGCATTGCTGCGAAAGGTGGATATACACTGTACTAGTGCCGACATTGTGCATGCTCTGTTGCCTGTGTCTATGTGCCTGTGGTTCTGTCAGTGTGATCATGTGATGTATCTGACCCCAGGAATGTGTCAATAAAGTTTCCCCTTCCTGGGACAATGAATTCACGGTGTTCTTATTTCAATTTCCAGGAGTGTATTTTGCGATGCTCCCAAAGGCACACTCGACTTTTGGTCCCTATTGATGACGACACATGCAGCTTTTAGCCGCCACCCGAAGTACAGAACTCGTTTTGCAAATTATTTAGGTTCATTATTTGCGGATCCTCCTGCTCACTGGGGCGTTCCTGGTATGAGACGCTGAAAATGAAGAAGAATCCTGGAGCATATTGATCCTCTACGAACGGAATAGGGGGGAACCCCTCCCAACACGCGAGAAGACGACTCGGACGCTCGGCTACGGCAGTTGTAGGATCTTTCTTTTTAATGAAACAAAAATAAATCTACCAAAAAAAGTTATAAAAATTAAAGAAATAAATAAATAAAACAACACTGACAAACCCACTAAATCCTCTCCCTGATCTTTCGATCCTCGAACTCGAACACGTAGCTTGGGCGTGGCGGCGGGCTGCCAAGGTTTCAGGTGTCGACCCCTGCCCTACCCGTCGACCTGCTCCTGCAGCGGTTCATTAGAAAAAAAGAAAAAGAAAGAAAAAAAAAGTTGGTAGCACACTTGCCCGCGAAAGGCAATGATCCCGAGTTCGAGCCTCGGCCCGGCACACAGTTTTAATCTGCCAGGAAGTTTCGTATCAGCGCACACTCCGCTGCAGAGTGAAAATCTCATTCTGAAAATCGGTATATTTTTTACGTTCGACTGCAGGATATAATTCACATCTCTCTCCTGCTCACATGCCACTACTTTGCGACATTCAACGAAGTGGAAAAAGAAGAACTACGGCACTGCCAGCAATTACAGATGACCAAACAGCAGAGGTCAGAGTGATTTCTTTCAGTTTTACTGACAAAATTGCATGGCTTGAGAGCTTCCCTCACGTTCAAATCAGAGTCTGTAAATAAACTGTCATGCACATGAGTATTACAAACATTTCACACATGTGAAATAACATTACAGAATAAAACCTTTCACATCAGAGCAGGGCATGTAATAGAACCTTCTAACGTCACCCAATAAAGAACCCTATAAGATTCATCCAATATACTGAAAATAAATACTGTATGTGTGATGACATCTGACATTTTCTCCCTCCACAACTCACCTCTAGTGACCTGTGTGTAAAGCTTCTGTCATCCAGCAGACAATCATTTGCAATAGCAGAAAATTCTTGCATTCTAGTTTCATAAGCAATTTCATTACAGAACAGCCTATTTCATGCAATCTACTCACATTTCTGGAAAAACACTATCATTTCTAGGTTAGCAAAGATCTATAATTGAAGTGGTGTCTACTTTATAATTAGAGGCTGTAGAGCATTAAATAACACAGCAATTGCGGTAACACCTATTTTTAAAGACACAGCCATGATGATAATAATAAAAACAGTCATGATTCCATGACAATGGGTACTGTCGATTTCTATTAGTTTTATGAGCAAAATCGGTGTAGTTTGAGAGCATTCTGCATGTTTAGATTACAAATCGTCATGCACGAGAGCATTACATTAATTTCAGATTATGAAATACCGATACAGTCATTTAGTATGTTCAAGAGCACTCTTCAACGTTGTTTTTTAACATCCAGAGTAGGTAAAAAAACTATGAACTATCTCCATCCATATTTTAACCACTCGTACTGTTCCTTGTAACAGAACCTCCTATAAGATTTTACTGCATCTCCCTCTTCCGATATACTGAAAAGCAAATGCCATCTGCAAGTTGACATCGAGCGTATTACATACATCCGTATCACTCCATTGCAGCAGGTGGCCAGTGGTCAAAGACGCTGTCACAGACCTGTGTAAAGTTTTGTCGCCTCTACTGGAGGAAGACCATATCCAACAGACTATAAATCGCAAGAGAGGGATCCTGTGTTCTTCTTCCTCCAGCATTTTAATACAGTGTTTTTCAGCTGTAACACATCCAAGCAGTGTATGACTACAGCTTTGTACACCGCTTTATTTTTCATAAACTGTTCTAGTATTTTATTTTTCTACAATTGCGGCGGCGCGGTTCTTTCCGTCCCTTTACGACGAACCTGCACCTACCTGTGAACATTGTCTCAGCAAATCATCAGTAGGAAAGCCGAGTGAAACATACTGTACTTCGACGTGAACCAGTCTGCAATTAAAATCACTAATCTACGTTTCGGGAGAAACACGAAATAAAAGGTTGGAAATTTTGTCCTCAATTAATATATTCTGAAACTTAGGTGAACAAGTATCACTGCCAAGCCCGTGCTAGTCTTAACACAGTCACTCACAATCCCTTTCACTCACGTTAGCAAGTTTATGGTGTTGCATTTCCCGAAAACGTAATAGCTACAAAAATACTGATTGTTTTAGATCGATAATGCTCGCCAAATATTAAGTCTGTCGGTACCAAATGCAGTCACAGTTTTTTGCCACCGATCTGCTCAATACGCCAAGCGGAATATATGTCTTTTCTCGTCACAAAATTCACTTAAAAATTCCGAAATTTCTACACACACATCGGAATAATTATGCCGTCACTTTCCAACACTTTTGACGTATGAAACACTGCTAGATCCGGCAACTTATCATTTCCATCGGAACTACTACTGCACACGTCCGATCTCTTTCATGGCTAGGCTTCGACTCCTTTTTTAGAATACTCTAACTCATCTCTACCAGCAGGGAAAGGCGCGCGAAGATTACTGCTTTACCATTGGTCAGTTTAGTCAACAGCCAATAGCAAAACAACACTCTCCCGTGTCAGTCCGCGCTTTTCATCCATAACCAATAGTAAACCTCACGACTGCACTTTTTACTGACGTAATTATCTAATATGCTAAAGTTTTGTTTATGCATAAAGATATTTACTATTGTTATTTATACCTGAATTAACTTTCCTTTACCATAAACTTACTTTACAAATGCCGGGCCGCGGTGGTCTAGCGGTTCTGGCGCTGCAGTCCGGAACCGCGGGACTGCTACAGTCGCAGGTTCGAATCCTGCCTCGAGCATGGGTGTGTGTGATGTCCTTAGGTTAGTTAGGTTTAAGTAGTTCTAAGTTCTAGGGGACTTATGACCTAATATGTTGAGTCCCATAGTGCTCAGAGCCATTTGAACCATTACTTTTCAAATCTATTCTACAAAAATCCCCTTTTTCATATTCATACTTCTTTGAAATGTTCCCACACTAAATCCTACTACATAACTCGTTAAACAATTATCTTCATATTAACCTTAAATCACACTCATGCATCATTAATACTGCTAAAACACATTTACAACATTTTACATACACAAAAAGACATAATAACACTTTATGAAAATACTAGAACAGTTTATGAAAAACATTCTATTATTTTAGTGCACTCTAGTGGTCACAATCGAAACTAAAATCACAGTCCCCCTATCCAATATTGTCCTCTATCGGCTGATACATAAACTACGTGTACGTCTAGTCTTGCGTCACCGTCTGTCACTCTCCAGCTCTGAGACACATCACCCACTTAACCGCCTCCAAGGCAGGATCGTTATACGGCGCTACGCCTCACAATGACCTCGAGGTCTGTGTCACGTGCTAAACTGACATTAACATGTTTTGATCCATTGTCTCTCACATAAAGCTGAACAGCACATGGTATAAACTATTCAGAATACGCAGGATGGTAGAAATAAAACACAGAGGCGATGTTTCTCATTGACAAAAATGTGGACCACATCACAATATATGGAACTTGAGTTTTCGGCATTGTTGAGCGTTTCCAAACGGCTACCTCTCCATTTAATCCCATGCTCCACAGTGGCAAGTAGCAGATGTCTACTGTTCTGCCAAGGTTCTCTCCATCTCAAACAGGTGGTGTCAGTCAATCATTATGCGGTAATCAACGGTGCACCAGGGGACAGATGGGATCTGAAAGACATCGTCAATTATGTATTATAATTAGCACTGAAGTTGGTGGTGTGATCAGTTTTACCAATTTTACCAGCTGTTCTGTAATTTCAACACCAGCCAGTGACAAAGCAGAATGTTTCACAATATCTGTATCATTGCTAAACCAATCCTCCACTACTTTGCAAGCACCATATATTAGATTGTGAATGCAGACTGATGACTGTGCAGTATGTCCCTTTAATCATATACACCAAAGTATACCAGACAGCGTTCTATACCTATGCAGTTAGGTTACCTACTTATTTCTAGCTTATCAATCCTAGTGCAGAATTTATATTACGACTGGCCATATTTATCTGTGTGGATGGGACACATGGAGTATTCTTGCATTTGTAGGATAAATTTGGAGATTGACAGGTCCCCAATTCTCCCTGCAACACGGACGCAAATTTAATCTGCAACTGATGATAAGTATGACGGCACAATACCCACAACCTTCCACGTCTTGTGAAGGAATAGAGCGAGCTGTGACCATAACTGCTGTTCAGCAAAGACTGTTCCACACCAGTCGTACCCACAGAACCCATCCAAGTGCACAAGATCTCTTCAGATGCGTGCATGCCAAGCACCCCGTATCGATTTATGGTAGACATGAGATTATCTCTGTGATATAACACACGGTTAAGAAGAAACGTGTGGTTTATACATGATGGAGCCCCAGGCAGGTGGAGTTTGAAACATTTTACATAAATCGACTGTGTTATCAATTCTGGAGTATTATTCCAGTGTCTGGAGTCAGTACTAAGAAGGTACCAGTACGAGAGAAATGACCATAGAGCATTATCACACACTCCTCTGACTACACCGTTATGCACCTAAGGACGCTATATTGTTAAAGCTATACGGTTTCTGAAGTATTATTCATGCGGAATGCAACGCTCTTAATACTCTAAAGCAGGATATATTTGTCCAGTATCAGATATAAAACCACCATGGAAGTTTCCTACCCCAATCACTACGATGACAAACCTAAAAATGATAAAATTACTTCCTTCTACACTATTCTGATTTTCTAGAAAGTGACTGAGCTGTTCCTCACTATGCAAGCATCGTTGGTGTATATCCGCCCCTCGAGTTGTTTATAAACCAACTGGAATGAAGTCAGGAGAGTGCTGTTCTGTCGCATAGAGCCGGCCGGAGTGGTCGAGCGGTTCTAGGCCCTACAGTCTCGTGGCTCCATAATGGTGTTGGCTATGTTTACTTGGAATTCCAATCTGATCATTGACTGGAAATGATTATTCATTGAACTCATGCTCACAAACAACAATGGGATTTTTATGGATGAAAATGCCTGACCCCATTTGTACGTGACTTGTTTGAAGAATACTCTGGACAATTGGAGCTATCACCCGATAGCAATCCCATCGAATATTTATGAGACGTTGTCGAGAAGTCAGTTCGTGAACAAAATCCTGCGCCAGCAACACATTCGCAATTATGAATGGCTGAGGAGGCATCATAGTTCAATTTCTATATGGAACTTTAGCCGGCCGGTGTGGCCGAGCGGTTCTAGGAGCTTCAGTCTGGAACCCCACGTCCGCTACGGTCACAGGTTCGAATCCTGCCTCGGGCATGGATGTGTGTGATCTCCTTACGTTAGTTAGGTTTACGTAGTTCTAACTTCTAGGGGACTGATGACCTTAGAAATTAAGTACCACAGTGCTGAGAGCCATTTGAACCGTTTAAACCAGTTCTCTAGAGTACATCCTCCTCATACTGTTAAAGCTAATACATCTGGCATCAGTCCACTCTTCTACAGAACACACTAGGGAATAGCTTAAGTCTGATAAACGCGTTGATTCTTCTCCTTTATACTTAAGGAAAAACATTGCTTCTGACAACCAACCGTAATTCGGTAATATCTATATTCGACTACATGTGTGAGAACACAATTCTGGATTGCTTTAATATAGCGCCTCTGTGTAACACTTACATTGTCTTTGTTGAAATACGTGTTACGAAAACCCATATAGTTTACAGGGGTAGGGGAAGGGTTAAAACTGAACGGAGACAGAGCATAATTTTTAAGCTTTCCTCGGTCTTGAGTGTCTGGCAACTCCCAGCCCACCTCAATTTCTTGCATTTCATGGTACTTTTGTATTCTCGGTGAATTTATGTAATTTTGCAAGTTTTTCGCGATTTTACATACTTCCTCGTATTTTCCTTAATTTTACGTATTTCCCATCAATTCTTCGTAATTATACTCGGTTTTCATCAACTTTTACCGATTTTATATAATTTTTTTCATATTTGCGTGTCCTATACACCAACCTACTAAAACAATCCTAACAATTCCCGTCTTTCCCATGATCTACGTGCATCTATTTTGTATAAGAAGATCATGAAAAGTATAGTAACACTCACCTCATACTTAGATGAGACTCAACGAATGGTGCTGATTGGAAACTCGAAGTCTGGGAACAATTCCGTGTACTGCTACAGAGTACCAGAGAGCTTGTCTACAGACTAATGCAGCGATGCGCTTGATGGGAACTCCAAGTCTGGCGTAGTTCTACATGTTTATTTGAGTTACACTCTACCGTGCAGAGATCCGCTACAGGGGGTTGACACAAGTGGAGAGTTGACTTCTAATGTTCTAATATTTCCCCAATAGGTATATACTCTTATTGCTTACCAGATGAGCTTCGCTACTTTTGTTTATACCTTCCAGTTCGGATACGTTCCCAGAAATCTGTAACGACATCTACAAACAGTAGGTTTCGCGTATTTTTTATCCTAATAATAAGTTATTCGTTAGTTGACAGTGGGTCGACTGCACTTAGCACCCTGGAACATGAGAGTTTCCCTTCTCCGTACCTATTGAGTGTGCATCCCCTGCACCATAATTTATGGACGAATAGGCAGCAAGTCATCCATTAGAGCGGCAACCGTACACCGCTGACAGTTCTACGCACATTCATATAGAGACTATGCATGCGTATTACCAATCACGGAGTCTCGACTTCAACCACTTGTACGTTATTTTCGACAGTCCTACAGTCCTGCAGATAGCGAAAAATTCTTCACATAACGATTCTGTACAGGACGTAAGCACTTTTAAATTCATCCTGTTAAAGAGCATAGCGTCTTCGATGGAAGTTATGTTAGTTATATTTCATAAGAAATATTGTCTAGATTCTCCAGTGATAAAAACAAACCAAAGCATCCTGCTGTGCCTATCACATCTCCTTTTATACTCCTAAAGGTCCACGATGACGGCACATGATCATCGCACTTCCGCTATTTTGTGTGCTAGATATGGGAGAAACGATACTGCGTGAAGAGTCTGACAGAGCACTGAAAGACCTGAGTCGAAACAAGGCCCCTGGAGTAGACAACATTTCATTAGAACTACTGACGGCCTAGGGAGAGCCAGTCCTGACAAAACTCTACCATCTGGTGAGCAAGATGTATGAGACAGGCGAAATACCCTCAGACTTCAAGAAGAATATAATAATTCCAATCCCAAAGAAAGCAGGTGCTGACAGATGTGAAAATTACCGAACTATCAGTTTAATAAGTCACGGATGCAAAATACTAACGCGAATTCTTTACAGACGAATGGAAAAACTGATAGAAGCCGACCTCGGGGAAGATCAGTTTGGATTCCGTAGAAATGTTGGAACACGTGAGGCAATACTGACCCTACGACTTATGTTAGAAGAAAGATTAAGGGAAGGCAGACCTACGTTTCTAGCATTTGTAGACTTAGAGAAAGCTTTTGACAATGTTGATTGGTATACTCTCTTTCAAATTCTGAAGGTGGCAGGGGTAAAATACAGGGAGCGAAAGGCTATTTACAATTTGTACAGAAAGCAATGGCAGTTA
The DNA here is from genome assembly GCF_023864275.1 of Schistocerca cancellata. Lineage (NCBI taxonomy): Eukaryota > Metazoa > Arthropoda > Insecta > Orthoptera > Acrididae > Schistocerca > Schistocerca cancellata. The sequence continues at coordinate 199,751,256 of NC_064629.1, forward strand.
TAAGAGTCGAGGGGTATGAAAGGGAAGCAGTCGTTGAGAAGGGAGAGAGACAGGGTTGTAGCCTATCCCCGATGTTATTCAATCTGTATATTGAGCAAGCAGTGAAGGAAACAAAAGAAAAATTCGGAGTAGGTATTAAAATCCATGGAGAAGAAATAAAAACTTTGAGGTTCGCCGATGACATTGTAATTCTGTCAGAGACAGCAAAGGACTCGGAAGAGCAGTTGAACGGAATGGACAGCGTCATGAAAGGAGGGTATAAGATGAACATCAACAAAAGCAAAATGAGGATAATGGAATGTAGTCGAATTAAGTCGGGTGATGCTGAGGGAATTAGATTAGTAAAGGAGACACTTAAAGTAGTAAAGGAGTTTTGCTATTTAGGGAGCAAAATAACTGATGATGGTCGAAGTAGAGAGGATATAAAATGTAGACTGGCAATGGCAAGGAAAGCGTTTCTGAAGAAGAGAAATTTGTTAACATCGAGTATAGATTTAAGTGTCAGGAAGTCGTTTCTGAAAGTATTTGTATGGAGTGTAGCCATGTATGGAAGTGAAACATGGACGATAACTAGTTTGGACAAGAAGAAGCTTTCGAAATGTGGTGCTACAGAAGAATGCTGAAGATTAGATGGGTAGATCACATAACTAATGAGGAGGTATTGAATAGGATTGGGGAGAAGAGGAGTTTGTGGCACAACTTGACTAAAAGAAGGGATCGGTTGGTTGGACATGTTCTGAGGCATCAAGGGATCACCAATTTAGTATTGGAGGGCAGCGTGGAGGGTAAAAATCGTATAGGGAGACCAAGAGATGAATACACGAAACAGGTTCAGAAGGATGTAGGTTGCAGTAGGTACTGGGAGATGAAGAAGCTTGCACAGGATAGAGTAGTATGGAGAGCTGCATCAAACCAGTCTCAGGACTGAAGACCACAACAACAACAACAGATATCCGTTGGGAGGAGGGAGACAGTGCTTTGTGAGTACCATTCTTATGTACAAGATGGAACAGCACATTAGTCGGACGGTATAGTATAGCACTGTACTCGAAAGCACAAAGTCACTCATAACCAAATATTGTACAGATGCATTGCATTTGCTTTATTTTCTGTATGACTACGCCTATGCGAGTGTTGTGAGTGGCTGCTATGACCCAGGGTAGGCCTGAGTCGGTGTTAGAATGTGTATACACCCTGCATTATACCCGGAACAGTGTCTGGATGTGGATCCACAACACGCTACGTCTGGGTTCGAAGGTGGAGCCATCACGCGTTATATTCCGAACAGTATCTAGAGGATGATCCGCAATGCAGCACTTCTGGGATAGGGTTTGAAGGTGGATCCACCAAAGAGAAGGCTGGGTCAGGTTTATTGAAGCTATCCACGACACACGCATGGAAACAGAAATACGGAAAATAGAGCAAATGCGCTGCATCTGTAGAATATTTGGTTGTTGGTGACTGGGTGCGTTCGAGTACAGTGCTATACTATTGCAATTTTTGCCGCTATGCATGCAGTTGTGCTGTTAGGACTGATCTTTATGATTAATTACGTAATTAGGACCATCTTTACTTCAGTTTCTCAAGATAAATAAATAAAATACACTAACGTAACATACCTGTGGTGTGCGTACTGTAAGACCTTCAGCACACACACCATCAGATTATTTGACTTGTCGCTCTAACGAAGTAGGCTAGTATCAGCAATATGTCTCGTGGTCTTAACGTGTCGTGTTTATCCTCTGCCATTATGTCAGACGATAGAAATGCCACTTGCACGCTTAGAGTAGCAGATTGACGGTGACCAACTTTAAACAGAACTTGATTTATTTTAACACACATTTATTAAAATAATAACAAGCATAAAAATTACTTATCTTGGTTCTGGATGCTATTTACAATTGACAATCTGACGTTCCTTTGGTATTGGTACGTTAAACTTATTCTCATATATATCTCTGATATTTGACAAAAGTGTCTATACATGTATCTTCATGGCTATGTACAGGAATATAGTAATCTTATTAGGCGCAGACTGAAACTTGACTGTAGACTGGTACAGACAAATGCAGAACTCGTACAGACTGCTACAGACTAATGCAGACTGGTACAGACTGATCCAGACAAATGCAGACTGACTAATTGCAGGTCTGTACACTCGTTATAATACCTCGCGCACTCATGCATCACTGCGTGAGCGTGATCGGTGAGGAGAAAAGGTTCTACGTTAGCAGCAATCTCATTGGCTGCGTTACATATTAATACGCGGATTGGCGGAAGTAGAATTTGGTCCGTCTTTATGGCAGCGCCATCTCGTAGTGCGGAGACGGACGAGCGCTGCGCCTGCGCTGTTGTGCTTAGCGGGGTGCGCCCTAGTGGGAAAGTTGTGTACGCGCTGACTACGCGGAACTATGTACACAACACTACCTCTCCTGCATCTGGACAGTTTCCAAGTGTTGAAGGGTGCACTTGGTCTTTCTGTCCAGAATGACCAGGGTTCGAATCCCATAAAGGGCACCGCCGTATTTTAATTTCTCGCCAATTCCCGGTTTGGGGTGGGGTGTGGCGTAAGCACAGCACTGGGACGAAGAAATTCCCGCCAAAATTCGAAATACTCGCCAACAGAATAGGTCGGGGAGGGGAAGGAGAGGGGGCGGGGACCTACCCGCCGGTTGGGGAGAACGCATGACGTCACCTGGGGATGGGGGTCGGTGGGGGTAGGTTGGAGGATAATTAATTGATCAATTTAATTAATCTGCATATCAATTTGACATCGAAATTTCACCTGGAGCCCCATTACCCTGTATACAGGCCCTCCCAGTAAGATGGCGTAAAGCGGTCTCGTTGAACGGAGATTATGGTTAAAAATAGGGTTTTGTAGCCAAAAGAGTGGAGAGTAATATAGTGTATCTGAATCCTGAATAAAATCTATCTGCTTTCAGAAAAAAAATGTGTTGTATTACTTATTGAACGCCCCTCGCACATTTTGCATGTTATCATGTCGACTTTTATTTGCCTTATGATATACTGTGTTTACATTATTCTTAGAACATTCATTAAAGTTTGCTGTAGGTAAATTGTAGATTAATCATATTGACGATTCTTTAAAGTCAAACGGAAAATTATAAAATTAAATATGTACATAACCAGCGATATGTAGGATTGTGTCTGGTCTGAGGAAGAGGACGCAGCGATTTATTGTAGAATTGTCACAATTTCTCAGCAGACTGCTGAATATCACTACGTGATTATCAGCTGCTTGCAACTGACGTCTACTTCTACATGCACTTGTGCATGAGTACTCTACAAATTATCTGAAGTGCTCGGCATAGGGTTCATAGAATCAATTACAAACCATTTCTCGACCGTTCCGCTCTGTAATAGCACGTAGGAAAAGGCGAACACACAAATCTCTCCGTTTAAACTATGATTTATGTTACTTTCAAGCAACCGTCATTTCTCCCTCTGTAGGGTGGAGTCAACAAAATATTTTAGCATTTGGAAGAGAATTTGAAATTTCGGAAAATTATCTCATCCCACCTGCCACCATAGCGTGTTTATTATTCAGCGTATAGTGCACAACTAAGAAAGAAATTTACAAATAAATGAAACTACAAACGGTGTGAGAAATATTTTAGAGACTCTTCGAAAGAGTTCAGTATCCGTGTTTAAAAACCTATATAAAAAGCGCAGGTAACGCTTAAAAGCGCTCTGTACAGCAGAGCGCTAAGTTGTGGCTAGCTGGCGCTGATCAATTTTGCTGCTTAGCGTGCCGTTGTAACCTCGTTCATTACTGAAGGAAGCTTTCTCGTCGATTAGGCAGACGGGGAGAGGAGTGGGGGGGGGGAGGGCGGAGGAGGGGGGGGCGGTGTCTGTACCCGTCGTCGCTAATGAACTCTCGAAGCTATAGTGTGAAGTGGTTTAGAAATCAAGGTCTTCCTAGCAAAGGGCGCATTGCCAACACCTTTGTGTGCAGCCCTAAGATCAGAGTTTCATGGGCATGGTGTTAAACAACACATTATGCGGAAATTACGACTTTCTGGAATAGCAATGAGCTGGATAGCAGTCACTGTATCAGATCTGATTCCAGTACTACGACGCAAACTTCGCGCACTACCCCGACGTTCACCATAACTCGACACATCGTCTACGTGTAGACCAAGGAAGCTTGTTAGGACCTTTACGTTCCACTGTGTATATACATGACCAGACTGGTAATATGTACGTTGTCATTTCAGGTTGCACTTCTCATTGTCTTTCTCTATTACTGTAGTAAAATATACGTTACTGATCTAATAACGTATTGCGGAAGCTAAATGTTAGTAATTTAGTGTTCATTTGTGCGTAGTTTCAAGTTTTTTATTTGTACCTTTTATTTTTTACTTATTTTTCTTTTCAATATTCTTCTTGTGATTTATATGATTCCCATAAATAATTTAACACTGTATAATTTAGACTGGGCAACAACAAGGCGAGAGTGGAAACGGACCAAGCGTGTATCGAGAAAAAGATTAGTATTGTTACTTCTTATTAAACAAGTACAAAAATATCGTAACAATTATATGTAACTTAAAAAGTAAGAAGTATGTATACAGGTAGCAATAAATAAATAAATAAGTTGGAAGGTGTTGCAGTTGTATTCAGAGTTGTAACGTCATTAAAAAATGTTGGAAGACTTGCAGATGATCCATGTTTGGGAGATAGTTTATCAGATGAACTCCATCGTAAATAAAGTTGACATTATGCGTGTATACAAGGATCTTATTTGACTGTACAGTTGCTGATTGTGATCTAATATGACTCCTTTGTTCATTTCTCGATATATGTGTTGTAGGACGTAGTTATATTGTAAAGTGGACACCAGGAATAATACTCTCCGAGCACATAATACCTTACTTGTAATGCCTCACGATCGATACTGTTGAGCACTTTTGTGACGGTCTCGAGCTGGTGAAATACGTTCATGCCTTATACAGGATGCTTCACGATTCGTGTTACATACTTTCAGAGGTTGCAGAGGGGACGAGTAGACCAAGTTTTACATGGGAACCCATGTCAGAGTTATAGGAGCGGCGTTTGTAAATGAATGTACCTACAAGGTGGTTCCATTATGGTGTTACAAACTTTCAAGAATGAAGGAGAATGATAACTGTATTCATTTGGTGTGAGGGTCCCTGTAGCGGAAACGAACGAGTTGAAAGTTATAACCGAAAACTGTTCTGATACCTCTGACGCTGGAATACATGTACTTGTACTGTTGTGCTAAGATTGTATGGTAGGAAACTTCCAGAGGTGGTATGATGGACCAAAACAAGAAAAAATGTACGGTAAACATGGACTCTAAAATGTATACCTTAAAAGCTACGAGCACTTGTTCATCAGAGGAGATCTGCTTCACACTAGCGAAGATGAACAAGTGCTCATAGCTGGTGAGGTATGCAAGTTAGAGCCCATATTTAGCAGACATTGTTTCTTGTCTTGGTCCACATTACCACCTCTGAAAGTTGCATAGCCTACATTTTCAGTAAAAACAGTACCGGTACATGTATTCCACTGTCATAGGTATCAGAAAAATTTTCACTTGAAAATTCGGAACCAGGGACCTGATACATTTATCCGTCTCCATTATCCTTGAAAGTTTGTAACATCATCACGGAATCATCCTATAGATACAACATTTAAAGGCACCGGCGCCTATAACACTGACGCTCTGTAGCGTCGTTGGACGACGTTTCCGGACATGGATTCCTATTTAAAACATGATATGCTAAGTCTCCTCTACATCCTCTAGAGCTGTGTAACATAAAATGTGAAACACCCTGTACATACGTTCCGGTAATCCCACCTTGGCTCAGACCGACGGGCAGTGCTCACGAACTGCTGGAACGAGGGTTTTGTAACCGGTTTTCAACCTACATGAATTACATCTCCTTAAGTTTCTTCTAGTAAATATCGTTCTGGTGTCTGCATTTCCCACAGCGATATTCATATGGTCTTTCTGCCATTAATCTCCCAGGAACGATCCTCCTATGGACTTTCCGGCTGTGACTGATTCCAGTGACTAATTGTCAGCTGAGTAGACAGACTCATCTCCACCTGAGATGCGTCAATGTCATGTACAACAAAATAATGTCCCATCAAGATAGTCCAAAGTAGGCGTGTCATTCGAGGGCCGCCGTATCAGTGCTGCACTTGTGTGGCCTTCCAGGTCCTATTTCTTGAAAGGGAGTTGCAACTAATAAATCATAATTTTACTATTTTGCAGTCTCTATCTTTTACCATGTACTATTCAGTGTCCTTCAGATAGCGCAGATGGATACTGTAATGTAGTATTACATGACTAAACTAGCCGCGATAATAATAAATAATATCTCCCTGTGAGAGAATCACAGCAACTGTGCGATTGCAGGATATGGACACAAGGCGACATGTGGGTGTTCGGATCGTTGCTGGAAGCGTACTCGGACAGCCGAAGTGATTAAAGTGACCGCTCTCGTAAACCGGAAAATCCGGGTTCGAGCCCATATCGGACACAAATTTTCATGTGTCGCCAATACATTGTGCAGCTGGGGTCTAATCATATGCGCAATTGCGAATACATTTCTTCTAATAAAATAACTGACAGAACTGTTGCAGCTACTGGCAAGCTACTCAGTGAGTGGTAATTCTGTGGATTTCAAGCAAACGAAGTTGTCAACTGAAGCTTCTGTCTTCTAAGACTAGATGATACAATAATAGGCATTGTTAGCCGCGACTCAGTGTGCTACGTCAGCAAAGCAGGTCATTCTGTCTGTATCGATCTTAACAACAGCTGAGGTAAAGACCAGAGTTCCAAGTTCAATATGCAAAGACTGAACGGCAAGATCGACGCAGGAATGCTGGTTGTGTTGGGCAGAGCGACAAACTGCATTGGGGATGAGGGAGTGCGAGTCTATAACTGACCTGCCCGGCAAGCAAGGCGCATGAAAGGACAGGAATATATCCTAGTGTATAAGGTGAGAACCTTTGTCTATTGGCATCAGCCTGTAACAACAACGACGCTGTACTATTGTACATACACTCCTGGAAATTGAAATAAGAACACCGTGAATTCATTGTCCCAGGAAGGGGAAACTTTATTGACACATTCCTGGGGTCAGATACATCACATGATCACACTGACAGAACCACAGGCACATAGACACAGGCAACAGAGCATGCACAATGTCGGCACTAGTACAGTGTATATCCACCTTTCGCAGCAATGCAGGCTGCTATTCTCCCATGGAGACGATCGTAGAGATGCTGGATGTAGTCCTGTGGAACGGCTTGCCATGCCATTTCCACCTGGCGCCTCAGTTGGACCAGCGTTCGTGCTGGACGTGCAGACCGCGTGAGACGACGCTTCATCCAGTCCCAAACATGCTCAATGGGGGACAGATCCGGAGATCTTGCTGGCCAGGGTAGTTGACTTACACCTTCTAGAGCACGTTGGGTGGCACGGGATACATGCGGACGTGCATTGTCCTGTTGGAACAGCAAGTTCCCTTGCCGGTCTAGGAATGGTAGAACGATGGGTTCGATGATGGTTTGGATGTACCGTGCACTATTCAGTGTCCCCTCGACGATCACCAGTGGTGTACGACCAGTGTAGGAGATCGCTCCCCACACCATGATGCCGGGTGTTGGCCCTGTGTGCCTCGGTCGTATGCAGTCCTGATTGTGGCGCTCACCTGCACGGCGCCAAACACGCATACGACCATCATTGGCACCAAGGCAGAAGCGACTCTCATCGCTGAAGACGACACGTCTCCATTCGTTCCTCCATTCACGCCTGTCGCGACACCACTGGAGGCAGGCTGCACGATGTTGGGGCGTGAGCGGAAGACGGCCTAACGGTGTGCGGGACCGTAGCCCAGCTTCATGGAGACGGTTGCGAATGGTCCTCGCCGATACCCCAGGAGCAACAGTGTCCCTAATTTGCTGGGAAGTGGCGGTGCGGTCCCCTACGGCACTGCGTAGGATCCTACGGTCTTGGCGTGCATCCGTGCGTCGCTGCGGTCCGGTCCCAGGTCGACGGGCACGTGCACCTTCCGCCGACCACTGGCGACAACATCGATGTACTGTGGAGACCTCACGCCCCACGTGTTGAGCAATTCGGCGGTACGTCCACCCGGCCTCCCGCATGCCCACTATACGCCCTCGCTCAAAGTCCGTCAACTGCACATACGGTTCACGTCCACGCTGTCGCGGCATGCTACCAGTGTTAAAGACTGCGATGGAGCTCCGTATGCCACGGCAAACTGGCTGACACTGACGGTGGCGGTGCACAAATGCTGCGCAGCTAGCGCCATTCGACGGCCAACACCGCGGTTCCTGGTGTGTCCGCTGTGCCGTGCGTGTGATCATTGCTTGTACAGCCCTCTCGCAGTGTCCGGAGCAAGTATGGTGGGTCTGACACACCGGTGTCAATGTGTTCTTTTTTCCATTTCCAGGAGTGTATAAATACATTTTTTTCTGTATTTTCGATAAACTAGTGTAATTGATGTTCTGATTTCATTTGTTGTTCGTTTCATATCATTGTGTTAAGAAAACTGTAAACAAGTTTCAATGTGAATATTAATGTTTATGTCAAATGTCAAGCAATATTGTAATAGAATTGAAATGTAACAAATGTTGAGACTGTTGTAAGATGTTTAAAATTGTAACTGTGCGTCTGGTCCATACGTAGGCAATGTGTTAGGATATGTAGAATGCAAAACCTCGGGTGAATACCCTGTCTGTAAGGGAGCGGTAAAAGGTGGATGGCAGGCAAGCGCGGGAAAATGCGTACGGCACTGTACGGCACAACGGGCTCAGCAGTACTAGTTGGAGTTTGCCATTGGTCTGAGCAACACCTTCTGGAGCGAGGAGGCTCTCCTGGAAGACGTAGTTTCACTGAGCCTCGGGTATGCTGTTCTAACGCCCACACAGCATGGCAATATTCCATAGGCACTAAATGGAAAAGTATTGCGACGCTAAGAAGAATTAAAGTGCCGATACGTCAAGAGCTGTGGTTGTATGTGTGCTCTGTGCATCGCCATCTCGCCGCCCGCCAACCGCCGCATCGAAACAAGCAGGTTGAAACTTTTAGTACTGTATGAGTATGGACCATAGAGTGAACTGTTCAATAATAACCTAAATTTTACCAGAACTTTCCCCTCATTTAATTATCCTCACAACTAACCTAGGCAGGGTCCTTTCCAAATGTTGTGCAATCCGAGTGACCCGAAATGAAAAATTAAATTTTGTTTTAATAATAATTACTTGCAGACCTAGTTATGTTAGAATGGTGTTTAAAGAACTGTTTTGTTCGTGAACCAGTAAATGAATAATGAAGGTCTAACGAAGTTGAAAGATAACTTTAATATTGATATAGTAATGAAGTTTAATTATTTTGAGACAGATATAAAGGTATTTAAATGAGACGTAAATAAGATAAAAAGAGTAGTAACTCATATACCGGAAATCTTGAACGCATGATAATTTCAGTAATCAATTTTTTTAATATAGTGATCATAACAGTTTCAGGTCCCCCCCCCCTTTTTTTATTCGTTTGAATTCTGAAGTGTTCTAAATTGGTTTGACCAGCCAAAATTTATCAGTGTTTTATCTTTATCAAAATCGACATTTTTTGTGTGTCACGAAAGTGCTATTGCTAGGGTAACCTATGCCCGATTTTAATCAGATTAATAGACAGTATAAAGTTTTGTAGTATACATTATAGTGTGGTGTTATGTATTCATGGTTTTTCCATATCAGTACAGAACGTGAAACTATCAGTTCAATAGATTTTCTGGTTCTAAAATTCTACTGTATTATGCAGTGTTACTAATTGTTATTTTGCATGAATATACACCAACTTGTACAGGGAAGAAACCCAGATAATGCCTAATTTGGCTGGCGACCGTATTATTATTAAATTGATAGCATCTTCAGTGTTGCTTTTGGTCCATCCTGACGTGCAATTGCATTTCGAACTTGCTTGACCGATCATTGTTATTACAGAGTGGGTGTAAGTCTGATTTGCCACCATTCAGGTACACGCGGTCAATATCTATACGAAAATCCTGTCTTGTAAGGTGAACCCCGCTCACTTACCATAGTGCAGGCTTTAACGAGTATTGCGTGCCCCACGCGCACGTTAAAGGCCCATCAGATGGGATTTTGAGGACAACTGTTGCTGTTGTCGAGATACTGTGAAAGTGCGCCACGACAAATAGGCACTTTTCCCGTGAATGTGTTGCACATTCCTATTGGGACCCTCTTTGTGGATTTACTTATTCTACCTCCAAAAATCCGCTTCACTTCTCGTCTATAATAGTACCTACTCTGCGTGACAAAAATAGTGAAGCGCCCAGAATAGGAGTAGGAGAATAAAACTTCACTGATAGAGAGGATACGTAATTTCACTGCAGTGACTACAAAATCGAGTCAAATTTATAAATAATTTGGCAGTATGAGCTCACTTCTCAGTATGGCATTGCACCCCCTCTAGCCCGGGAGTACGCACTGACTCGGTTGGGAAGGGTGTCATATAGTCGTTGTATCCTCTCCTGAGGCAAGCTAGCCCACAATCGTAACCAAATGGTACAAATGGTTCTGAGCACTATGGAACTTAACATCTGAGGCATCAGTTCCCTAGAACTTAGAACTAATTAAACCTAACTAACCTAAGGACATTACACACATCCATGCCCGAGGCAGGATTCGAACTTGCGACCGTAGCGGTCGCGCGGTTCGAGACTGTAGCTCCTAGAACCGTTCGGCCACCCTGGTCGGCAATCGTTGTAACTGGTACTTAATGTAATTCTATAGTGTTGACGACGGAGCTGGTCCCACATGATTTCTATAGCGGACAGATGTGGGTATCTTGCTGGACATGGGAGTACCGCAGCATCACACAGATAGCTCAGGAGGACACGTGCCGTGTGCGTACGAGCATTGTTCTGTTGAAAAATGGCACCACGATACTATCGCCCGAGAGGTAAAACGTGAGGACGCAGTATGTCCCTGACGTACAGTTGTGTTTTCAGAGTTCCCTGAGCTGCTACCAGCTGCAACCTGAATTCATAGCCGATGGCTCCCAACACCATAGTGCCAAGAGTAACACAGGTGTCCTTCTAGAAAACATTGGAAGAAAAGGACCTCTCCACAGATCTCCGCCCTACTTGCCGACAGTGGTCACCCAGGGCAGTGCAGAACCATGACTCATCGCTTAACACCAGTCCAGGCATGTCAGTCACGGGAAAACTTCAAAGCAGCCCTTCGCATTGTGGTGTTAACGTCGGCCTACGCATGAGACAGTAATACGCTAGTCAAGCTGCTGCTGGTCTCAGATCAACGGCGTTGCGCGACACAGAAATTTGCAGGGAATCTATTTCTTTTTCTCGGAGGACAGGCGCAGATGTGAAGGGGATGCGATGTGCTTGGTGCTCAGTACAGCGATCCTCCCTTGTGATGGCCAGAAGTATTCAACTCGAACCTTTAAGACGAATATGCCTGCAGTCCAACATCGACCCACTGTCATATCCGCGTGTCCCACAAACCTGGATATTGTACGATTCGACAAGGCGGTCAAATGGAGATTCACAACGAGGCATCTTTTAAGCTCTGTCAGGTGCTGAAAACTCTCGCACGAGTGGGTGGCATCTCCGTGTCCTTCACATTGATCACTCAACATTTATTTTTATTTTTTTAATTTATTTATTCCTTTGCGTCTCTTTGTTGGAAGTCCTGTCATTTGGTGTGATCTCTACTTCATTTGTATAAGGATGGGTTTTTATTTTTCTGTATTTATTTTCTCTTGAGGAAGATTGTGAGGACCTTAGAAGGTCCGTTAGATACCCCTTTCTGTTTTATTACATTTTAATTGATCGTAGTATCTGATATTTATGTATTAACTTTTCATTCGATAATATACGCGGTACTTTAAATCTATGCCATTGTTCTACATTGGTTATTCGTATATCCTGTACATATCTGGTAGAATTTCTAATAATATCTATTCGTTCATGAATAGCTGTTGCCCTTTGCTTCATTAGTTCATCTACGATGGCTACATTTGTTGTTGCATGTAAATCTATTATCATGATATATACTGATCAACTAGAACATTTTGACCACCAACCTACTGTCGATATAAACCCGTTTAGACGATAGCAACGTCATGTGGCGAGGAATGACTGCTAATCAGACACACGAACGGTGCATATAGTATCAGTGAATGTGCTGTCTGTGAGTAGAATGAGGGAGGCTCTAGATCTATCTGTTTGACCGAGGGCACATTGTGATGGCCCGGAGGCTCAGCATGAGCATTCCGGAAACTGCACGACCTGTCGCGTGTTCGAGGATTGGTCCAGAAGTGGCGAAACCAAAGTGGAACCACGTCCAGACGTCGTGGAATTGTGCGGCCACCACTCGTTACAGTTGTCGTAGGCTGAGCAGACTGGTAAAACAATGACAGAGGCCGAACTGTGGCGGAACTAAATCAGATTTCAATGCTGGGCAGAGTATAAGTGTGCCTGTGCACACAGTGCACCGAAAACTCCTAATGTGGTTTGCGTACTGTAAGACCTTCAGTACACACACCATCAGCTTATTTGACTTGTTGCTCTAACGAAGTAGGCGAGTGTCAGCAATATGTCTCGTGGTGTTATCGTGGCATGTTTATCTTCTGCCGTTAGGTCAGATGATAGAAATACTACTTGCACACTTAGAGTAGCAGATTGACAGTGACCAAATTTAAACGGGACTTGATTAATTTTCACACACATTTATTAAAATAATAAAAAGCGTAGACAGTACATAACTTGATTTTGGATGCTGTTTACAATTGACAATCTGAAGTTCCTTTGGTCTTGGTACGTTAATCTTATTCTCACATGTCTCTGATGCTTGACAAAGTGTCTATACATTTATCTTCATGGCTATGTACAGGAATATGATAATCTTCTTAGGTGCAGACTGAAACTTGACTATAGACTGGTACAGACTAATGCAGACTGGTACAGACAGCTGCAGATAAATGCGGACTCGTACAGACTAATGCAGACTGACTAATCGGAGATCTGTGCACTCGTTATAATACCTCGCGTGTTCAGGTATCACTGCATGAGTGCGATCCGCGAGGAGAAAAGGTTCTATGTTATCAGCAATCTCATTGGCTGCGTTACATATTAATACGCTGATTGGCGGAAGCAGAACTTGGTCCGTCTCTAAGGCAGCGCCATCTCGTAGTGCGGAGACAGACGAGCGCTGCGCCTGCGCTGTTGTGCTTAGCGGGGCGCGCTCTAGTGGGAAAGTTGTGTACGCACTGACTACGTGGAACTATGGACAGAACACCTAACGATGGGCTCCACAGCCGACGAACCATGCATGTCCCAATGTTAACACCACTACATTGGCAGCTACTACTAAAATGGGTACTTGACCATCGTCACTGGGCGTTAGCGCAGTAGCAGAGCGTTGCACGGTCTGATGAATTCTGATAGCTCCTCGATAATGGGAGGGCGCGAAGCCGTCGTTTTCCAGGGGAACAACTCCTTGACACCTGTACTGCGAAACGGAGACAAGATGGTGGTGGCCCTTTTATTCTCTGGGGAACATTCACGTTGTCATCCCTGGGTCCAATGAAGCTACTGCGAGGCACCATGACAGCCAAGGAGGATCGTTCACTAGTTGCAGATCACGTACACCCCTCCACGACGATCGTGTTTCCCAATGGCAGTAGAATTTTTCAAGAAGTGCACCATGGCACAAAGTCAGGAGTGTGATGGAGTCATTCGACGAACACTTTGGCGAGTTACAATTGATGTGCTGACCCCCCAGTTCGCCAGATCTGAACCAGATCGAGCACATCTGATTGAACATGGCGTCAGAGCTCACCCGCCCCCCCCCCCCTCCACGGAATTTACGTGAATTGAGTGACCTGTGTGTGGTATGTGGTGGCAGCTACCTCCAGCGACCTGCCAAGGCCTCATTGCTTCAATGCCACGACGCGTCGACGCTGTTATGAGTGCGAAAGGTGCACATACCGGCTATTATGTAGATGATCATAATGTTCTGGCTGATCAGTGTACCTACTCTCTTTCAGAATCCATCTGAGGCACTTGTTTTGCAATATTTGTATTTTCTTCCTGCGCTTATTACTCGCCAGACTCCATGAAGTGCAATTGTATGACAATTTTGACGGTACTATGTCTCTGTATAGATATACCTTTTGCCGGCCGGTGTGGCCGTGCGGTTAAAGGCGCTTCAGTCTGGAACCGCGTGACCGCTACGGTCACAGGTTCGAATTCTGCCTCGGGCATGGATGTGTGTGATGTCCTTAGGTTAGTTAGGTTTAATTATTTCTAAGTTCTAGGCGACTGATGACCTCAGAATTTAAGTCGCATAGTGCTCAGAGCCAGCCAGCCAGACATACCTTTGTATGAACTGGGAGTTCCTGTAGTTTTCTGACATAAGTCCTGAACATAGTGATGAAATATCATTTTTTTATTCATGATGACTCCCAAATAGCTCAGGTATGGACTCCAAGGGATATTCTGTCCATGAAGTGTTAATGTTCTATCCAAATTGAGGGCGCTTCTTGGTGACATCAACGGCATTAGTTTTCTGGGTTCAATGTTGTTTCTACACCATTGGGCTTTTTGGTCGAATTGTGTTTGTAGTCTGTTAATGCTGGCAATATGGTGTCGTCCAGTAGTGAAGAACGATATGTCGTCGGCAAATTTGACCACTTTTACGTTGTTCACTGTCGACATGTCCTTCACATAAATAGTGGAGAGTAGAGGGGACAACACTGAGACTTACACTATGGTATTCCTGCTCTTGCTGTTGTTATTTCCGATCTTTTGTCTTGTATTTTAACAAAAATAGCTGGCAATGAGTTTTGTTTAAGAAAGAGAGATATTCGTTTGCTCGCGTATTTTTCTGATTAGGTTGGCCGTCCAGAGTTTATCAAAGGCACATCTAAGACAGCCACTGACGTTGATTTTTCTGACGCTGTACACCTTCGTTATATAACCTAGCAGGACTTATAACAACACTAAACACGAAGAACACTAATTACATTCTGTTGCCCGTTCTGCTAGTCACAAAGAATTGCAATTATAAGGATTTACATACTGTCATGTACGAAGATACATTGAGATCCGACCATGTCTTCTCGGTGCTTCAACTTTTTTGTCAGGCAGTGCCTACTCATGCTTTTGGGAATCAACATATAGAAACTAAGGGATACGTCTCTCCTCCAGCAGTTTCTTGCCTAATCAGATTACCTATCTAGCGTATTACTCTTTATTTCAGTCGAAGATAAATTATTGATATTCAGGTAAGCATGCAGGAGAACAGGTACCACGAAAATAGCCATGGTAAGGTATTCAATAATGAATAGCACGTCATAGAGAATCTAACATTCCTGAAAATAAAAGCTGAATAAAAATAACTATCTATGGTGGCACAGACATGTTGCAACATGTTGGTGCATTAAAAAGAACATTTGTTTGCATTATAGGTGGATCTGAATTTCCATAATTTGGTATGAAAACATGAATGCTGCTACAGCTTCAAAATAAAATGATGGTCGGTCGAAAGTAACTCTGTGAAATACAAATTAACAAAACTTTTTAGCCATACAGTTCACCTACACTAAACACTTTCATACTTTCATACATGCAATGCCAAAATCGGTATTTAATGCCCCCTACAGCGATATTTCAGCTTGTAGCCCTGCTTCCTGTAATTAGTATTAATCTACGTAATTGGATGCGCGCGTCATCGCGTGACAGTTGACTTGTAACACCGTCGTTCGTCGCAGCTTTATTGAAGTCGCAAGTCTCCCCATGTGTTATAGGTTACCCCTACGCTCTCTACAGTGCACTAACCGTTCCACAGCTGTTATAAGCACCTTAGTCTACGTAGATTCATCTTGTTTCGAAATATATACCGAATGGACATAATTCAATATACGAAAGACTTGAAACTTGTGTAATCGGTAATGACTTATAGCCCAGTTTTATGTATGACTTACTTTCGCTTTGTGTAAAGCACTGCTCCGACGAAACAACATCGTAACAAGATCTCGGTAGCTGTCCTGGACCTTTACCAACGATGCAGTGTAGAGAGTGATTTCCAGTGTCCGGCGAAGGGAGGAAAATGTATGTAGTAATCTCACGTGAGTCGTTCCACGGATCATTACAACCGCTCAGTAGGAATGAGACCTGGTGAGCATACTTGACGCTCAAAACAAACTATAATCCTTGAATTATTTGGGCGCAGCTCTTGTCCTGCGTGTTGCCACCTTTGAAAAAAATGGTTGGTTCAAATAGCTCTGAGCACTATGCGACTTAACTTCTGAGGTCATCAGTCGCCTAGAACTTAGAACTAATTAAACCTAACTAACTTAAGGACATCACACACATCCATGCCCGAGGCAGGATTCGAACCTGTGACCGTAGCGGTCGCTCGGCTCCAGACTGTAGCGCCTAGAACCGCAGGCCACTCCGGCCGGCCACCACCTTTGAACGTTCCTTCTTTGCTTGTCTACAGGGTGTTTCGCACTCTGTTCTAGGGGTTCTAGGGAGTTTAGTAGATAAGGTTCTGATGAGGAACTCATGTCCGGAAATATACCGTTTGGATGTGAAAGAAGTTAGAAGATCTGGAACACTTTCGAATCTCCAGCTTCACGGTACGCACACAGCGGAAACAGGAGACCACGTTGTGGGCAATGTTTCGAGTATTTGTCCTCGAGTTCCCTTCTCCGTGATGAAAGACCTCTTCCTCAAAGTCAGTGAGCATCACAGTGGACCTTTCTAGTTGCGAACGTACCAGGCTCACACAGCCGATGTTATAGTCGGACAAAATGGTATGTGACGTCATATTACAACAGTGGGGCCAACGAGATACACGGGCCCTGCAACGAACTTGTGACGTCACACTAGTATGCTTGACCGCCGCACTTCTCGTACGCTCGGCTCCGTGCAGAGCCCAAAGGAAATCAATATTTACTTGAAAAGGTACCCACTAAAGGTCTTAATTTAGTCGTGTGCTATCGGGAGCTTGCATGCATAAAACACGCAGTCAAGAATTATTAAACTCGTTTGAAACAGTTCCTCCGGAGACTGCTGCTGGAACTCACACTCTGTAATGGTCTATGGAAGTTTTCTACTTGGAAAAGCCCAGTAATATGTACTAGAAATACTAAAAGTATTTCATTAGGCAGTGCCTAGTAGCAATGAAGTCGTCATCAGCTAATGCCCTTCTAATAGAAGCCATAGAAATGCCATCCGCAGAGAACTACTTGCTAAAATGTTTCTGCTACAAAGATCAGTAGTAATTAATCATACAGTCCTAGTTAATCTAAGAGTTTATTTATTTGTGTAGCCTGTTGTGATTAGGCCCTCTCTTACATTGGTCATAGTTTCCTAAGAAATAACAAGTTTAATATGGCAAATAGTATTAAAATGATTTGAATGTCCGAAGTGGTAGTGTGTGTAAATAATACTGGCTATGAACTAGTAAAGTTAATGCTGGCAGTACTTGTACTGTAGCAGCTGCTACCAGTACTGGTGATAATACCAATAATAATAATGACAATAATGATAATAATGATAGCGGCAGATATACGTGTAACAAATTATAGATGTAAAAGACAGATTTTTTCTGATATAGCAAGTTCTAAGGAAAGAAAGGAGACTTCATCAGTTAAGAATACTCGGAAATGAGAAGGGTCTGATTGGGAAGAATGATGTACAAGGGCAACGAGTGCGTACAGGAACAATGGTAATCGGTAGTTTTGCCTTAGCAGATTTGTCATTAACTGTCTTTTGAAGTTGGAGATTTTATTCAGTTCTCTCATATAATGCGGGAGCTTTCCTATTGCTGAGAAGGACGTCGCAAAAAGTGGCTGAACGATGGAGTGGGACAGAAAGGATTTTGCTCTGATGGGAACGGTAGTTCCTGCCGTGTTGTTCAGACAAGAACGTTAAGGTCGAGGACAGACATGAGAGACAGTGTTCGTTGATAAGACAGTAGAGAAGACAGGGGGTGTGGAAATCTCTTCGCTTGTCTCCATGCAGCCAAAATAGCTGTGCATGTGCTGGTTAAATATTATCAGAGCCAAACGACACAGATATAATAATCACAAACATCCGCAACTAGTTCTATGCGCCGTGAGCTTTCTTGAGAAAGGCCTTGCAGGATAACATCGCTGTAATCAATAATCGGAAGTATTAATGTTCGTCCAAGTTTATTTTCCAGATCAAGAGGAAAGTGCTTGTTATATTTTTGTAGGGCATGGAGAGATGATGCCTCCTTGCACATTCCAGAAACGTGCTCTGTCTAATTTAGATTTTCATGTACTACTAGCCCTAGACTCTTTGCTGAAGGAGAGAAATTGACGTTTGTCCCATTTAGGGTAAAAAATGGTAGGAACTCCGGATATTTCGGGCTAATGAGCCTAGAATGAGCAAGCAGTACCACTTGAGCTTTGTATGAGTTGCGTTTTTACTCCATATCCCGCACCCATTCTGTAGTGCACACAGGTCAGTATTGAGATTGACTATAACTGTCTTCAGGTGTATTGGATTTGCACTGAGATACAACTTGAGGTCATTAGCGTATGTGCGGTTTTTACAGTAGAACAAAACTGATAACACATCATTTACACACAAGGAAAATAGTACAGGATTTAACATAAAACCCTGGGGGACGCCTGATACCACTTTCCTCCATTGTCGCTTTATGGTGCCGGACATGACACGCTGCTGGCGTGGCGTCTGGTATGAGTCAAACCATTGCATTGCACTTGGCGGGACATTTAAGCTGCTAAGTCTGGCAAGTAAAATGTCTGACAGTGTTCAAGGCTTTGCTGAAGTCTACAAAACACATGATAGCTGCCCCTTGTACAACCATGGCAAGTTTCAGGTCATCTTTTACCTTTATTAAGGCAGATACTGTGTTGCGATGTCTACGGAAATCTGATTGGTATTCGTCTAGTAGGTTGTTTGTAGTTAGGTAGTTGGTTAGCTGGTCGTAGACCGTAGACCGTGAGCTGTAGTGGGTCAGTAATAAGCTTCATAATTTGAACTGTGATGCCATCGTGTCCAGTAGATACTGATCTGTTATGTATGATGGATCTTTTGACAGTATTCCAAGTAACATGCTTTGGATGGAGTCTCTGTTTCTCTTGTGGTTCAATTCAGTTTGGCATCTGGGACAATTTAATCAGCTGCAGCTTTTACTTGCCCTATACCAAGACCACGCAGGTTTTTCCATAGGACAGCTGGTCTATTTCTGTTGGTTGCACATATTATTGCCCTGGAATGCAGATAGCTAAAAAGTTTTTATTACCGCCATTAAGTAATATTTACACTGCAGAAGTAACTGCTATTAAAGATGCTGTTAAATTTGGAACTGAAAAGGGAACAAAACACTAATTCTGACAGACTATGGAAGTGATTTGGAGCAATTAAAGCATCGAAAGTTGAAAACTGATAACTGTTGTGTACTACTTCTTTCACAACAGTAAGGAGAGGTGGGTTACAGAGTGGTGCAGCGGCTGTCGCGTAGGGAATCTTGACAGGAGCAGAAATGATTAGCAAACACGTAAATACAGGAAACAGAAGCTTTACTTAACTTGTAGCTCTCTCCAAGCATGTGAATAAACTTTACAAAAAAACAGACAGCAATAAATTTCAGCTATTACTAGAAGCAAAGCAGCGTCATATGGTGTGAGGCTCCTGGTACTAATGCATCAGTGAATTGTCGAAGGCTGACGAGATCTGAAGACTGCCGAGGACTGCAGCTGAGACTGGGCCATGTAGCTGCCGCCAGCCATCCTATCTCGTGGTGCCAGAGGGTGCTCATAGTTGGAGCCGCTGAATGTGCGGCTCAGCGGGAGTGCATCATTGGATCCGCTGGGTCCTCACGTGACCGCTATCAGCGTCTGTCGGAAACGCACGTTTCCATTGCCAGCTGTGGTATGCTGGTGAGGATGCCGTCGACATATGATACTACAGTAACAGTTGTGTCTACCATGTGGTGGATTTAATAATGAAAGCCAACAATGGAAATAAATTTGTACAGTAGAAATTGTGAATAAAGGGGAACTCAGGTACTCCGCATAATGAAGCAGTAGATGGTATTGTAGAAGAAAGCACCAAAGAAGGGCGCAGTGGCGCGCCTACAACAGCTCGCCTGGGAGAGAACGTCTGCTCGCCACACAACACAAACGCCTACGGCTCCATTCGAACTGTCTGAGGTTAGACCATCAGAGGGCCGGCGGCCGCATCAGAATCTCAATCGTCGTGCGCAACCAGTATCGGAGTGCCCTGATCAAGTCTAGAGTCTGCAGCCAAGCATCAAATCAGAAATATGTAGTACTCCACACATACAGAATTTAAGGTCACGCTGGGGCAGTGGAAGGAATAACATTGCCAGCGTGGAACCAACGAACTTCACCAGAGCCGCCGCCACTGTCGCTGTCTAATCCGTCGTCCATTGCTGCCCTTCAACCAAGGCATGGTGCCCTTGGGGGTCAGACGCTGGCGCGTCTGAACTTCGTCATCATTTTGTTGATTGCAGCTACGAACATAAACTTTTTCATTACTCATGCTCGGCACGGACATATCATTCACGATGAGTGTGCTCCACAGTAGCTTGTCGAAACTTTTGTTCAAGCAGTAATATCGTCTGGCAAGGGACATGGTTACTTGTTTTCCAATTATTGACGTTTTGTAATATGCCACTGTTTACTGTAGTTTTTAAGAATAGCTCTGAAGAAATATTTAATTTCTGCTATGTCATTCGATAAGTTTAGTAAGAACCTTCAGCAAGTACTATACCCTGAAGCAGAACCCCAAGCGCCGGCCGGTGTGGCCGAGCGGTTCTAGGCGCGTCAGTCTGGAACCGAGCGACCGCTGCGGTCGCAGGTTCGAATCCTGCCTCGGGCATGGCTGTGTGTGATGTCCTTAGGTCAGTTACGTTTAAGTAGTTCTAAGTTCTAGGGTACTGATGACCTCAGATGTTAAGTCTCATAGTGTTCAGAGCCATTTGAACCATTTCAAGAACCCTAAGCCCGCCCCTATGATACTCTCAAGGCTACCCTCTCAGAATAATTTGGTTCGCACATCCGTGTCGCAACTGCGAGGCATAAGTGTTTTTGCTGTCAGAAAGTAGCATCTGAGTCGCCCCGTTACAGGAACTCTCAAGAGACTGTACATTCACGCGTACTAATGGACCGTGACGTCAGTCTTGTGCTTCCACACTAGTTGGAGACACGGTTTTAGTTCACACTCCTAACGAAACACTGTGACTCCTAAAACTCAAGGATCCATAACTTGATCCGTATCTTGCAGTTATTCGCGCATATGAACAGTCACTCCTCTCCTTGGCAGCACTGCACGCCCTCGCTTTGGTGTTTACATCAATACTGGCTAAGCCTGGCTGTGGACACCAATGGCCATTCCGCAAACAGGACTGAGTGCTCCCGACAGGGTACAGACATCAGACCCTCCCACCATGTGTGAAACGTTTCGTACAACACCCCACCAGCATTGTCGTTTTAGATGTGTGAGATGCACGTTTTGGGGCAAAACAGGGCATGAAGTGGAGGTCAGCCTGAATTTGGATTACACTCGAGTAGAACAATTTGCTTACTCCCATGACCAGACAGATTTCGAGGATCTTGACGAGGTACACATCCACACCGTTGACCAAGGAAGTTAATCTGGGGGGTGCAAATTGATGGGGTGACAGTTTCGACCGGAACACAAACAAAGTTGTGGGAGCACCACCTTTGCATAATTTTTCCACCCTGTTGAAGAGTTTCGGCAATAAAGTAAGCTCAGTGACAGGTTTTTTTTCCGTGGACATACGTCCATGGAAAATGGACAAAGGAGTTACGGCTCACAGACTGGTTGTCGCTACCCCAAGCACTTGTAAGTTGCTGGGTATGGCTCTCTTTCACGCCCTGAGTTTAGAGATACACAACGCTGCACCATCAGCGCATTCAGTAAAATGACTGCCGCAGGTGCAACATTTCCTTCAGTGGTTCCCCACTTTTGTTTCACCGAATAAGATGTGGGATAAACAACTTTGAGGTCCACGTTACCATGATACCTCAGGCCATTCCCAAATTTCGTAAAGCCTGTAATGTTCCGTTCACTCTACCGGACAGGCTTCACATCGATCCTCAGTGCCTGCAGGAATACAGGCTTGTGTCCCCAGAGCCCAACAGTAGAAGGGTATCTCCTATCGTCTTAGTTGAGAAATCTAATGGGGCGATCTGCATCTGTGGGGACTGTAAATCCACCATCAACACACAAGTGATCACCGGCTCATATCCAAGCCCCAAAGTTGAAGATATTATGACTCATCTCACTGGAGGTAGAATGTTTGCAAGACTGACTTAAAGAAAGTCTATCTGCAGCTCCCCTTCGAAGAAAACTCTGAGAACTTTCTAGTCGTCAGTACGTCACTTGGACTATTTTGATATAATCGACTGCCTTTCAGCACGTCCATTGCACCAGCCATATTCAAAAGATATTTAGAACAGTTAATGGGAGAAGTTCCCATCATGGCCAACTATCTAGACGGTATTTTGGTGATGGGCAAAACTACAGAGGACCTCACTCATAATGTAGAAGCATTATTCACTGTTTTCCAAAAAAATGAATTTACATTGCAACTTGGCAAAGTGCGAATTCTTTGTAAATCAAGTTGAGTATTTGGGTCATACAGTCAGTGTTTCAGTTGCCTTCCCCACCTTTACTTACTTGGAGGCAGTCCAAAAGCTCCCTTCTCCAAAGGTCACCACTCAACTGAAGTCGGTCCTGGGTCAAATTAGGAACTACTGTCACTTCATCCGCATGGCAGCAGCCATAGTGGAACCGTTAAGTTACATCAGCTCTTATGAGAAAACGTACCATGGAAATGGACGGACCAATGTGATCGAGCCTTCCACATTTTGATGCAGGTTCGTCTCAAATCTACCTGCCTAATAGCATATGATCCAGCAAAGCCATTGGTCCTTGCAGCTATTACCTGTGATTACAAGGTGGGGGTGGTGCTCTCACACATTGTGAATGGGGTATAACGCCCTACAGCCTTTGTTTCCAAAACATTGAATCACACACAGAGAAATTACAGACAGATCGAAAAGGAGGTCGTTGCCATCGTATTTGGCATAAAGAAGTTACACAGCTATGTCAGTTCACACTTTTCGCAGAGCGCAAGTTGCTCTTTCCACTCCTGCGCTCTTGGACAGCTCTTCCCTCCCAAGACTGCACACCAGTTACAACGCCGGGCTCTCTTTTTATCAAGTTACTCATATGACATCCAGTTTTGTTCGACAGCGCACCATGCTAATGCGGATCTTCTCTCCCATTTCCCTGTAGGGTCAGATCCTGCTTTCGACAAAGATACTGAGGTCTGTTTCCAAGTGGGTGACGCAGCAGAGGAGACAATCAATAACCTTACTTTGGATGCCAACACCGTGAGCACCACACAGCACACGACCCAGTTATTGGCAAAGTTTTCAGATGCGTGCAATGTGGCTGACCAGCCAACAGAAGGCAACTATGGAACTCAGAACTTCATGCTATCCGGTATCGCCACCATTAAACTATGAAGGGTTGTATTGCTCAAAGGAGAAAAATGGGTAAACACATGTCGTGATTCCCTGCTCGCTCCAAGTGACGACCCTGGGACTCCTCCACCAGGAACACTTGGAAGTGTGGCTCTCATAACACAGCTGGCCAGACATACATGTACTGTTTAGGAATGGACACATTCATCGATAACATAGTTTCCAGTTGTACCACTTCGCAAACCTAGATTTCACTGGCCCATTGTAGGGATTCGTCACTCATTGTAGTAGATGAAGACTCTGGATACCCATTTGTCTCATGGATGCCTTCCAGCACTTCCACTGCCACTATCCAGACCTTACCCACGATGCTTTCCTTAGAGGATCTCCCACAAACTATAGTAACAGGTAACAATCCCCAGTTTAGAGCCACAGAATTCCAGGAATTTTCTAAAGTTAATGGAAACACATTAGTGCATACGGTCTCAGCCGGCTGGAGTGGCCGTGCGGTTCTAGGCGCCACAGTCTGGAGTGGAACGACCGCTCCGGTCGCAGGTTCGAATCCTGCCTCGGGCATGGATGTGTATGATGTCCTTAGGTTAGTTAGGTTTAATTAGTTCTAGGCGGCTGATGATCTCAGAAGTTAAGTCGCATAGTGCTCAGAGCCATTTGAACCGTTTGAACCATACGGTCTCACTCCACTCAGCTTCAAGTAGCCTGCCAGAATGTTGACTATTGTAAAACTGAAATGTTTAAACTCTGCCAGCTTCATTCAGTCACCGATGCACTCGACCTTTATACACCCTCTTACCTGGGGAATTCTCATGATGAGGTGTGATCCACTGAGAAACTACACGGATGCCTAATACGTTCCCAACTATCCGTCATCCACCTGACACTACCATCACATCAGCCCTACTGCTCAAATCATCTCATGTATGCCCCACAATACACGGTCTGGCCAAATTAATATACCAGGGGTAGCCACGATGGGTCCCAGTCACCGTTCAGTGCCTCCTAAGAAGGGCCATGGTAAAAAATCTTGAGTCCTGACGGCTCCAGACACAGGCACCACCTTAACCAACTTCACCCGTGGCAGGGAATGTCATAAACAGCCAGAAAATCTGACAGCACTGTTTGTTCCAGTAGCCCTGGCGCCAACAGCTAACAGCGACCAGGTGCCAGCTTGGAAGGAATCCATCCAGCCACTGGCAGTTCAATAGCTGTCCTATAGGGGGGGGGGGGGGGTAATGCAGTGGCGAGCGGCGAGCCTACCACGCGTAGCGAGTAGACCATCAGAAGGCGACGCCAGGCCCTCGCCAAAATAACGATTGTCGCGTGCAGCTAGCATCGGCGTGCGCCTATCAAGAGGAGGTTCTGCTTCCACGACCCAGCCAAGCAGCAAATCAGAAAGACGTAGTATTCCGCACATATAGGGTTTAAGGTAGCTCTGGGGCAGCAGAAGGAGTAACATCGCCAGCGTGGAACCAATTATCTTCAGCAGAGCTGCCGCGACTGTCGCCGACTAGTCCGCCGTCCATTGCCGCTCTTCATCCGAGGCATCGCACCCTCGGAGACCGGACTTAGCCAGCTCGGCGCGTCTAAATTTTGTCAATGTTTTGGTGATTGCACCTAGGAGCATTAACTTTTTCATCACTCGTGCTCGGAACGGACTTCACGTTCACAATGAGTGTGCTTCACAGTGGCTTATCGGAACCTTTGTTCTACCAGTATCGTCCAGCAAGGAACTCTATTATTTGTTTTCCAGTTATTGACATTTTGGAAGACGGTGTTGTTTTCTACAGTGTTCTAGAATGCTCTTCTTTCCACAGTAAAATATCTGAAAAAGTACATAATTTCTATGATGTTAACTGATTAGTTTTGGAAGACACTCCAAAAGCGTTTTTTGTGTCGTAGTTAATATTTAGCTAAACGCTCAGAACTGTGTGTATTCAACATAATGATTTCAATAACATTCTTTTCAGTTTAGATTCCGTATATTAATTATGTCAGATATAATAAATAGGATCCGATATTCACACAGCTCCCACATTCGGACTTTCTCCATGTCTTAAAAAAGGGGCATACCATCAATGGGACAGCAGTGGCAAATATAACAGCAGACAAAGAGCTTTTCGTTCGTTTTAGTCCAGTGCAATATACCAACAAAACCGTAGTACAGTCAGAAAAATCTCTGAAGGAGATATATAATATCAATTACTAGATTAAGTTTGGGACAACCATATTTCCCTCCACACCTCTACAGAATTGGAGTGATAGACTCTTCCACATGCAGTGAATATCCAGAAGACGACGGAGATCTTGACTATATCATTTTGCGCCGTTCCACAGATGCTCCACATCAAATTAAACTGTGGAAAAACACTGCAAAAATGAAGAGACCCTATCCAACAAATATTAAAACATTAATTAATGTGAACAACCTCAAAACGAATGATCTCTTAGTGCGTTACCTACTAGAAGCGGAGCTAAAGCTCGGACATATATAACACTGAATTTGTAAGTTTATGTATGCATAAAGTTGATATGTGCTTGAAACTTGACTGCAGTAACCGAAACAATAGTACTAGCTGTATCGTTCGCTACAAAAGGCAAAAAAATTAATTACTAACAAGCAATCTGAATGTGTTTTGTACTCGAAATCGTTTCTTATTACGATAAATAATTTTATTTGGTTGCAAAAGATTTTATTTTCTAGATATAGACTTTTTTTCTCTGTCCTGTTGCACCAACATTTTTGGCTATGATCTTCTCTGTCTTGTACCTGCACCATCTTTGGTCATTTTGAGGTGAATAGAAACATAACAATAGTTCTCATAGTGTATTATGAAAATATGGAGTTTACGTGGTACATCAGTGTATGTGTAGGAAATGAACGGGTGGCTCAAGTGCTGGCTGTTTTCACATTCACCGCTGGCAAAACTCGAATATATAGCGAGGTAGCCGCAAACCGACGCTTAGCCAGAGAAATTTACAAAACAACTAATGTAGTATGATTTCAGTTCAAATGGTTCAAATGGCTCTGAGCACTATGGGACTCAACTGCTGCGGTCATAAGTCCCCTAGAACTTAGAACTACTTAAACCTAACTAACCTAAGGACATCACACACATCCATGCCCGAGGCAGGATTCGAACCTGCGACCGTAGCGGTCGTGCGGTTCCAGACTGTAGCGCCTTTAACCGCTCGGCCACTTCGGCCGGCTATGATTTCAGTACAGAAGTAATTAGTCTGATCTGCATGAATAATAATTTCAACAAATCATTCATTTACGAGCGTTTTCTCATTAGTTAAACTATTGCTCCCTATTTTTCTGTTTCACTAAAGTGTTTTTTCCGAATAGGTTTCAAGTCGCCGTCTGCATAGTATTGTTTACATTTTCGGCATGCTCTCAGCCTTTCCAGACACTAGTACAATAGTTGGTTCCACAGGACAGCATGTTTGTAAGAAGGATAACATCCTCTTCCTATCAAATGCATAGACAAGATTCCTAAAAGCACGAAATACTGCTGCTCGTGATAAGTACAACGCTTATATTGTAGCAAATATTGTCTCAGTTGGAAGATAAATTCTGTTCCTGTAGTTCACTTTCCACATTTCCGCTCATCATCTAATCATAATTTATCAATCATTGTTATTTTTGTGCTTTTTACACAGGTTTATGAAAGTCCTTATAATTGCGATCTTGCTTGACATTGATTTATAGAGTCCGAAGGAATGTACGGACATTAACATGGAATAGGTGAGCGAGTCGGCGCAATGGCCTGACATATTCCCCCGTCCGGCCATCCTGATTAAGGTATTCCACGATTTCCCTGGATCGCTTCAGGCAAATACCGGGATGTTTCATTTGAAACGACACAGCCGATATTCTTCTGCATTCTTCCCGAATCCGATGGGAACGATGACCTCGCTGTTTGCCCCCCGTCTCCCCCCCCCCCCCCACACACACACACAAAGCAACAAACCAACCGAACGACCATTGTAACAGGTGTCGCTACAATCTGACACGGCCACGGAAGACAGTCAGGGCATAGTCCAGTGACGTGGGACTAGGCCTAAACGCTCAACGTTGCCATGTTATATTCATCTACTCAGTGCTACGGAATTAATGTGAAAGCCGTAACTATGGCCTTAGCTCATGATAAAAAGCTACCGACTGACTGGTTTGTCTTCCACATGGCTTCTAAGCTGATCTACTGATCTTGCTTGGGTAGTGCTTCGGAAGCATATGCTGATGGCCGGCTGGGGTGGCCGAGCGGTTCTAGAAGCTACAGTCTGGAATCGCGCGACCGCTTCTGTCGCAGGTTCGAATCCTGCCTCGGGCATGGATGTGTGTGATGTCCTTAGGTTAGTTAGGTTTAAGTAGTTCTAAGTTCTTGGGGACTGATGACCTCAGATGTTAAGTCCCATAGTGCTCAGAGCCATTTGAACCATTTGAACCACATGCTGATGAGCCACTACATTATGACCACCAGCTTAATACTTTGTTTGTGCGCCTTTGGAACGAAATACATGATTGATTCTGCGTATCAGGAATCTGACATTTTGTTCGTAGGTTTGTGGAGGTATGTGGCATTAAATTTGTACGCACAGGTCATGCAATTCGAGTAAATAACGGGCCACTGGTTCGTGTACCCTTTGATGGTGCCTGACAGCGACCCAGATGGGTACCACCGGCGAATTTGGTCGCCGAGACATCAACGTGAATTCACTATTACGTTCCTCAAACCACTGTACAACGGTTCTGGTTCCGATACACGGACATTTATGCTACTGAAAGATGACATCGTCGACTGGGAAGACATCAGTCATGAAGGGATGCAAGTGGTATATATATTTAATGTATTTCACCGATATTTGTACACAGAATTCACCTGTGTCTCTAGTGAATTCCTCTCTGCAGTTTCGTTTCCACGCACCTCAGTATTTATGTGTCATATCTCCTGAACTATGTGTCGTAGAATGATATAGTTTTGAAGGTACTTTCAGTGGCATATGTGACTGTGCAAAGTGTGCAACGAATACAATAAGTATCAAAGAAGTAATAAATGAAAACGTCATGCCTGTGCGAATGCGCACAGGTTGCCCGAACTCTTACGGGAATCGTCACCTTAGTGTGCGCGAGTAATGAGTGGGTGGGCAAATATCTATTAGGTACATTAGTATGTAGATTGTGGACAGCTGGGAATATGGGTCTCACGGGAAGCGTGCAAGGGATGTCTCTGCAGTCCCGCTATTCATTTGTGTCCCCGGTGGCTCAGGTGGATAGAGCGTCTGCCACATTTAACAGCGGATCTCGAGTTCGAGTCCCGGTCGGGGCGCACATTTTCAGCTGTCCCCATCGAGGTATATCAACAACACCTGTCGGCAGCTGAGGGTTTCAATTAATTATCATTTATTCTAGAGAAGTTGCACTGTCATCAATGGTATCTGTTCTTTCGAGAACAGTTACTATCTTCATATATCTTTCCAGACAGTAAGTGATATCTGTACCAAGTTTTTCTTTGTTGAAATTGGTCTGGTGCTTTAGGAGGAGATGTGGAACATTCATACACTATGTGATCAAAAGTATCCGGACACCTGGCAGAAAATGACTTAAAAGTTCGTGGCGCCCTCCATCTGTGATGTTGGAATTCAATATGGTGTTGCACCACCCGTAGCCTTGATGACAGCTTCCACTCTCGCAGGCATACGTTCAATCAGATGCTGGAAGGTTTCTTGGGGAATGGCAGCCCAATTTTCACGGAGCGCTACACTGAGGAGATGTATCGCTGTCGGTCGGTGAGGCCTGGAACGAAGTCGGCGTTCCAAAACATCCCAAAGGTGTTCTATAGGATTCAAGTCAGGACTCTGTGTAGGCCAGTCCAGTACAGGGATGTTACTGTCGTGTAACCATCCCGCCACATGGCGTGCATTATGAACAGGTGCTCGATCATGTTGAAAGATGCAATCGCCGTTCCCGAATTGCTCTTCGATAGTGGGAAACAAGAAGGTGCTTAAATCATCAATGTAGGTCTGTGTTGTGATAATGCCACGCAAAACAAAAGGGGTGCAAACCCCCTCCATGAAAAAACACAACCACACCATAACACCACCGTCTTCGAATATTACTGTTGGCACTACACACGCCGGCAGATGACGTTCACCGGGCATTCGCGATACCCACACCATGCCATCGGATCGCCACATTATGTACCGTGATCCATCACTCTAAACAACGTTTTTCCGCTGTTCAATCGTCCAATACTAGTGAGACGTCGTTTGGCATTTACGGGCGTGATGTGTGGCTTATGAGCAGCTATTCGACCATGAAATCCAAGGTGGCTTACCTCCCGCCTGACTGTCACAGTACTTGCAGTAGACCCTGAAGCAGTAGGGAATTCCTGAGTGATGGTCTGGATAGATGTCTGCCTATTGCACATTACTGCCCTCTTCAAGTATCGGCGGTCTCTGTCAGTCAACAGATGAGGTCGGCCTGTACGCTTTTGTGCGGTACGTGTTCCTTCATGTTTCCACTTCAATATCACATCGGAAACAGTGGACCTAGGGATGTTTAGGAGTGTGGAAATGTCGCCGGCCGAAGTGGCCGTGCGGTTAAAGGCGCTGCAGTCTGGAACCGCAAGACCGCTACGGTCGCAGGTTCGAATCCTGCCTCGGGCATGGATGTTTGTGATGTCCTTAGGTTAGTTAGGTTTAACTAGTACTAAGTTCTAGGGGACTAATTACCTCAGAAGTTGAGTCCCATAGTGCTCAGAGCCATTTGGAAATGTCTCGTGCAGACGTAAGACAGAGTTCCGCAGAGCGCCGCATTCTGCGCTCTCACGATGTGTAATGAATACTGAGATCGCTGATATGGAGTACCTGGCAGTAGGTCGCAGCACAATGCACCTAATACTGTCTAGTGTCTAAAAAAATGGAAAATTATGCATTTGAAAATAAAGTCTCGAAGCATACGTCTTGAAGGTCACCGCGATTCACACTCACCTTAGATGAAGTCTGCATATAGATCGAAAAATAATGTTGCTACTGAAAGCATTTTCTAGAAATGTTTTATCCGCTGATGGCAACTCATTTGAAATGTATTCGAAAGAAATTGCACATGAACGTCTTGCCTTCAGGAACAAAGCTGAAATGAGAGCATGTGCAAACAATCATTATAGATCAAAGGGCTGAAACTAATTTCGTGAGGAAAAGAATTCAGAAGAGTTTTTCCTTTAAACTCAGTTATTATTCAGTAAGCAGACATAATATCTCGTGTATAACATTTTCAAATGACCGCTGGTGATCTACTTGGCCTTGCAGAAACACAAATTTACAAAAGACTGAAAAATAGCCCCACGTTTATAGTAATCTTCATAGCATTGTTTAAAGAGCGACCGATATGCTCGGATGACACAATAAAAAGTAAGTGTTGATGATTACGTATGCAGACAAAGATCTGAACCGAACAAAGAGCTATCATTGCTTACGCGAATACACTGCTGCAAAGGAAGTCCCGTAAATGAAACCGAAAAATGATATAACGTGGAATTACGCCAGTGCAGTGCGAGCAAGCGACAGTCTCATCAACAATGCTTGACGGTTTAGCTTCAAAATTCCCATCTCAGCATCGCAGTACTAATGTCTATATTTTACATGTCGGCGTCAGGCAGAACGATGGTCACAGCGCCATGCGGAAATTCAGAGGGGAGAATAGAATGAGAGTGAATATCCGGAATATCCCGCTGTCCATCCCAGCTCAAAGCTTCGGCGCCAAACAGTGTGATTGGCCGGCTAGAGCCCACGTTCAAAATACTGATTAAAGCCATGCCTTATACAGCGCACACAAATATAAGGTTGCACAAGCTGACGAAAAAATTGAATGGACTGTCTTTGAGTCACGTTAATGCTTCACAACTCGTCTAATGATACGTAACACGAAAGTCGTTTGTAACATGCTGCTATCGTACGTTACTCATCTATGTGTATTTACATTTCCTTTATTCCATTTCATATGCTAACCTTAACCTATAATTTCTATCTGTTTCCTGGAGCAGATACCTCTTCTCCAGAATTAATTCGTTCTACACTACAACTTGCATTTCTGTTATTATGCTACTACTCACTTTCACAGGAACGTAATAACTCAGTTACTTAATACAACGTTAATTATACTGGCTCTCCTGAAATGCCGTATATTCACTACCATTATTTTAATTCACTGTACGTGACTAAAGAGCGCATTTGACCTTATGTAGCATATGTTCTCTTCATTTCCTTCCAGCATCCCTCCGTTCGTTCTTTGTATTTCTTCTTCTGTTCTTCCGTCAGTCCTGTAGCTTCTCAGATAGATATTAACTTTTAAGTATAGGCCGAAATTTTTTACCATTTTGAAAGATTTTTCACGAATGTCAATGTAATTGAATCCTCATGCATTTCTATTAACCAAATATTTCGGTTCATCACGAAATTTCTTTTGAGATTGTTCTTGCTCATTCTACGTAAATAACCACAAAGTTTTCATTCTCGTTTCTTTTTGTATCTTTGATATAACTCGGTGGATTTCCTTTGACTACTTCTGCATCCAAATTCCATTTTATCGTTTTGCCATGGAAATAGCCACAATTTTTATACTCTTCGCATTGAGTTTACAGCTGCAAATTTATTAACAGAAAATTACATTTTCCACCCTGGCTGTATTATAATAGCGGGCACTTAATTTCACACTATCAGCTGATTTTGGCGATGTGCCATTTTCAAGTGCTTAATCATATGACTTGCAGTGTGTGTCACTAAAACGTCATTTTACAATGTAACATGGTATGGATGTATACAAATGTGCAACAACACTGGGCAAATTTGTGAAATACGAGGATATGGTAACACACACTGGAAATCACATGAGTAAGAATTGAAAATGTCTCATCGCCGAAATCAGTTGATAGTATGAAAATAGATGATTGTAATCGAACAAACCAAAATGGAAAATGAAAAGATCTTTTTCTTTCTTGTATTTCGACGTTTTTTATTTTAAATTTGCTAGCGTTTATCGTGAAGCATGAGTAACCCTTGTCGCAGATTTCACAGGCATAAAGTACTTCTGTTTTAACAACAAGATTGCAATGTCGTTGTTTTTACTTTATTGATACAGATAAATATCATAGTTGTTCTTAGTTTGCATGCGCTTTGTATAAGGGACGATCATAAAGTTTCCGTTCCAAGGCCGTACAGTCCAGAATTGGTACGCTAATCAGGCTACATCGCCGTGAGTTTTGAGGCATTCCTCCCATCGACTCAGCAGTTTAACGATATCTATTTGATAAAACACCGTGACCTGCTGCGTGAAGAAGTCCGTAATTGGCTGCTGGTCATCCTCATCGGACACGAATCGTCGACCCTTCAAGATCTTTTTTAAGGGACCGAAGGAGAGGTCAGAACCGTAGGGCGGGTGCTTGAGTGTTACCCACTCGAGATGGCATAAGTTCAGCGTCACGACATTCGCGGTACGGGGATGTGCGTTATCGTGAAGCAGGAGTAACCCTTGTCGCAGATTTCCCGGGCGTTTCGCCTTAACTGAACGCCGTAATTTCTGCAGCGTTCGGCAGTACCTTACTCCGTTGTTAGAGACACTAGGTTCCTTGAAATCAATAAGCAATGGGCCACGAGCATCACTTTTTTAGGAGACAGCATACCACAACGATGATTTTCGACAGGCATGCTGCCCCACACAAATTCTTCGTGAATGGCTCAAATGGCTCTAAGCACTATGTGACTTAACATCTGAGGTTATCAGTCCCCTGGACTTAGCCGGCCGCTGTAGCCGAGCGGTTCTAGGCGCTTCAGTCTGGAACCGCGCGACCGCTACGGTCGCAGGTTCGAATCTTGTCTCGGGCATGGATGTGTGTGATGTCATTAGGTTGGCTATGTTTAAGTAGTTCTACGTTCTAGGGGACTGATGACCTCAGATGTTAAGTCCCATAGTGCTCAGAGGCATTTAAGCCATTTGAACCATAGACTTAGAATTACTTAAACCAAACTAACCTAAGGACATCACTCACATCCATGACCGAGGCAGGAATCGAACCTGCGACCGTAGCACCGCATGGTTCCGGACTGAAGCGCCTACAGCCGCTCGGCCACAGCGGCCTGCTTCGTGGATGCCTGCCGGTTTTTACCTTTCGTCAGTGAAGGAACGAATAACAGCACGTTTGGATGCATTTTGTAATAACGTCGTCATAGTTCACGTTGCCGCACGTACCGCACGTACGTCGGAATGCCACAAAAATCCCTTGCACATGTCGGTAATTATATAGCCACATCAGCGATGCGCTACGTTGCAAATAAGGTACAGGAACACCCTCAAACGAAAACTTGTTAATTACACCTTATGGTTAGCAAATATTCCTTTGTTATATTATCGATTTAGCCCTGCCAGTTCAATAATCTCACCTGAATATTTCCACTCGGGAGATTTTACATAATCTTTTGATTATAGACTACTGGCCATTAAAATCGCTGCACCAAGAAGAAATGCAGTTGATAAACGGGTATTCATTGGACGAAAATATTATACTAGAACTGACATGTGATTACATTTTCATCCCATTTGGGTGCATAAATCCTGAGAAATCAGTACCCAGAACAACCACCTCTTGCCGTAATAACGGCCTTGATACGCCTGGGCATTGAGTCAAACAGCTATTGGATAGCGTGTACAGCTTCAACACGATACCACAGTTCATCAAGAGTAGTGACTGGCGTATTGTGACGAACCATTTGCTCGGCCACCAGTGACCAGACGTTTTCAATTGGTGAGAGATCTGGAGAATGTGCTGGCCAGGGCAGCAGTCGAATATTTTCTGTATCCAGAAAGGCCCGTACAGTATCTGCAATAAGCGGTCGTGCATTGTCCTGATGAAATATAGGGTTTCGCAGGGATCGAATGAAGGGTAGAGCCACGGGTCGTAACACATCTGAAATGTAACGTCTACTGTTCAAAGAGCCGTCAATGCGAACAAGAAGTGACCGGACGTGCAACCAGTGGCACCCCATACCATAACGCCGGGTGATACGCCAGTATGGCGATGACGAATACACGCTTCCAATGTGCGTTCACCGCGATGTCGCCAAACACGGATGCGACCATCATGATGCTGTAAACAGAATCTGGATTCATCTGAAAAAATGACGTTTTGCCATTCGTGCACCCAGGTTCGTCGTTGAGTACACCATCGCAGGCGCTCCTGTCTGTGATGCAGCGTCAAGGGTAACCGTAGCCATGGTCTCCGATCTGATAGTCCACGCTGCTGCAAACGTCGTCGAACTGTTCGTGCAGATGGTTATTGTCTTGCAAATGTCTGCATCTGTTGACTCAGGGATCGAGACGTGGCTGCACGATCCGTTACAGCCACGCGGATAAGATGCCTGTCATCTCGACTGCTAGTGATACGAGGCCGTTGGGATCCAGCACGGCGTTCGTATTACGCTCCTGAACCAACAGATTCCATATTCTGCTAACAGTCATTGGATCTCGACCAACGCGTGCAGTAATGTCGCGACACGATACACGCAATCACGGTAGGCTACAATGCGACCTTTATCAAAGTCGGAAACGTGATGGTACGCATTTCTCCTCCTTACACGAGGCATCACAACAAGATTTCACCAGGCAACGCCGATCAACTGCTGTTTGTGTATGAGAAATCGGTTGGAAACGTTCCACTTGTCAGCACGTTGTAGGTGTCGCCACCTTGTGTGAATGCTCTGAAAAGCTAATCATTTGCATATCACAGCATCTTCTTCCTGTCGATTAAATGTCGCGTCTGTGGCATATCATCTTCGTGGTGTAGTAATTTTAATGGCCAGTAGTGTAAGTTGGCTGTTTGGTTCCTTGAAATGACACATTTTTCTCGTATGAGTTCTCGTGCCTTCCAAATATTTCGCATTTTCGTATTAAATTTGAAGTCCAATTTTTGTCGCTATTTGATGTTGGTTTTCTTCAGTCTACTACTCTGTTATTGTAGAGGACTGTAGATTATCAGTAAATACTAGATACTAATGATGAACTTTCCTTTGGAGGCATCTGCAAATAATTATACTCGTATATTCATTCCCCCTTCACTTTTTCCAGCACTATATTGTTATTATTACTATTATTATATTATTGTTACACCTTTTTGCCCTCAAGACAGTGAGTAACTTGAATGTTACATGGTTATTGATGTTTTCCTTGTTTTCACCTTCTTTTTCTCTTTTCAAAACCACTTCATTCTTTTGTAAGAATATGAAACGCCTACAGCCGTCCTTATACTCTTGTTTACTGTGCAGGTACCAGTTTCGGCGCTTCAATGCGCCATCTTCAGGCCGTACCTCATACTGAAGGGGCTATCACGATCCATATATACACTGCATCAGTGGCCAACATAACTGGTTTACGCAGACTGTCTGTAACTTGTGTCAGCACGACAACCATTGAGTGGAGTGACGCGACAGTTACAGATAGTCTGCGTAAACCAGTTATGTTGGCCACTGATGCAGTGTGTATATGGATCGTGATAATCCATTCAGCATCAGCTACGGTCTGAAGATGGTGCACTGACACACCGAAACCGGTAGCTACACAATAAATAAGATCATAAGGACGGCTGTAGCCATTTCATTTTCTTACAATAGCGAATGGCCGTGGTCCCCAGACCTCCAGTCAAAAGGATGAACATACAAAAACTTCCCTCTTTGGCTGTGTTCCTGTTTCCTTTGCTCTGTCCATGTTTTCCCTGTTTTCTTCCTTTCTTTTGCTACAAATTTCTTGTTCATAATTTTGGTCTCTTCCATCTATAATCTCCCTACTGATTCCTGCTTATTTTAGGTTTTCTTCTATTCCTTGAAACCAAATGGTATCTTGATTGAACTTTTTAGTACATCAAAAATCCTCAGCGTTCGTACGTTGTTGTTCATTTTATATATGTGGTCATAGAATGTTAGTCGCCGTTTTCTGATAATGTCTGTGAGTCTGTCTGTGCTTTCGTATAATTCTTTGCTTGGTTCATATGTTTCAAATGGCTCTAAGCACTATGGGACTTAACGTCTGAGGTCATCAGTTCCCTAGACTTAGAACTACTTAAACCTAATTAACCTAAATACATCACACACATCCATGCCCGAGGCAGGATTCGAAACTGCGATTGTAGCAGCAGCGCAGTTCCGGACTGAAGCGCCTAGAACCGCTCAGCCACAGCGGCCGGCTCTTTGGTTGCTCTCTTCATCCGTGTACCATCTCTGTGTACTGATCCAAAACATTTTCCGAGGATCTTCCTTTTTTTTGTCTCCGTGATGCCTGATGCTCCGCATATGGTCGTTTATGATGCGTAAAATGCTTCTGGTAGTGGTACAAATGTATTATAGTGTCTGAGTTTGGTCTATGTTGAAATATTTCTTTTATTGTAGTGTGTCTATGTCAGTTTGTGCGCTTTCTGAAGATTTTCTGTTCGTTCTATGTTGTTGCTTTGTTTGACCCGCCTATTTCCAAGATATTTGAATATTCCACTCTTTTAACCTTTCCGTATTTTGTAGGCACGCCTTGTGTGTTGTTGCTCTTTCTTCCCATGCACTGCATTTTCTCATGTGATGTCTGCACACCTATTTTGGCCGAGAACTCATGTAGACATTCAAGTGTTTCTTGTCTGTTGTTGCTGAGTATTGTCATGTTATACGTAAATGCCAGGCATCCTATGACTGTCTTGTTTTCACATACTCTTCCTAACTAAATCTTTCATTTTTCTTCCTATTGTTTGATAATTTTGTCCAAAACCATGTTGAATAAAAGCGGTTATTATTGTTATTATTATGGCTGAAATGGCTCTGAGCACTATGGGACTTAACATCTGTGGTTATCAGTCCCCTAGAACTTAGAACTACGTAAACCTAACTAACCTAAGGACATCACACACATCCATGCCCGAGGCAGGATTCGAACCTGCGACCGTAGCAGTCGCGCGGTTCCGGACTGAGCACCTAGAACCGCTCGGCCACTGCGGGGTATTATTATTATAAAGCACTAATTTACGATGTGTGCCATAATATTAACTCGCTAAGGACGTCAATTTAATTATAATAGAGGACTTGAAGGTTCTAATCTCGTTAGTTAAAAGAAATTCGTGCAGAAATAATCTGCGGTGAAACCAAGGTAACTGTTGCAGGCACACGAACAGATACAGAAATCCGCAATTGAGAAGATCCAGGCATCGTGCTTTATTATGAGGAAACACATGGCTTGCAGTGTAGCAGCTGGTGCGTCGTACGCCGTGCAGCGGGCGGAGGCTGCAGGCGCAGCGAACGCGCTTCCGCGCCCCGAGCAGATCTGCATTCACGGCTGGCGCGCGTCATATCGCACGTGCGACACCCATTCACCGCACTTTAAATATACATGCCTTGCCACGGGGCGACTGTCCTCTTAAAGGGGTGCTAACCGTAAGCTTGTCTCACATTTCGCAGGGGGCGTTTCAAGTGATTTCGTTGACATTGCTGGTTTCTTCGGTTGCAATCTTGACGTTGTGCCGTGATTAGTAATAGTCGTTTCTCGCAGACACCCTCACAATTTACTGAGATTTGACGTTGTATTTCGAATTCTGGTTTCCGCTGTGCTGAAGAACGCAACCTACATTTTGTACCCTATATAACGAAGATACAAGGTGACAATTATTGAACTATATGAAATAAAATCGTCCTAACTTCTGAACGGTTAGCGCTAGGACGTTCAAACTGCACGGTTGGCCGACAGGTATGATGGGAATTAGTACTGATTTGAATGTCGTTTGGTTTAGCAACGAAGCCCACTTTCATATGGATGGGTTCGTCAATAATCAAAATTAATGCATTTAGGGGACTGAGAATCCGCGTTTCGCAATCGAGAAGTCTCTTCACACTCAACGGGTGACTGTGTTGTATGCAATGTCGAGTCAGTGAATAATCGATGCGACATTTCTTGATGGCACAGTGACCACCAAACAGTATGTGAAGGTTTTGGAAGATGATTTCATTCCCACTATCCAAAGTGACGCTGATTTCGACAAGATGTGGTTCATGCAAGACGGAGCTCGACCCCATCGAAGCTGGAGAGTGTTTGATGTCCTGTAGGAGCACTTTGGGGTCCTCATTCTGTGTCTGGGTACCCAGAGTCCACTGGCATTGGCCTCGATTGGCCGCCGTATTGTCCGGACCTGAACATATGCGACTCCTGACCCATAAAATTTCGGGCGTGCAGTCGCATAAATTTGACTTCTTCAAATTTATGTGGCTGCACGCCCGAAATTTTATGGATCAGTATTTGCGCCGCGAAAATATGAAGATTCACATATGCGACTCCTTTTTGCCGAACTGTGTTAAAGACAAGGTGTACAGCAATAACCCCAACATCATTGCTGAGCTGAACACAGCCATTCAGGAGGTCATCGACAGCATCGATGTTCCGACACATCAGCGGGTCATGCAGAATTTCGCTATTCGTCTGCACCACGTCATCGCAAATGATAGTAGTCATATCGAACATGTCAAACTAATCCGAACATTTGTAGTGATGTTTATACGTTGAATAAAGTTTGTGTACTCCGTAGTTTGTAATTAATTTGCGTTTTTTTCGTATAGTTCAATAATTGTGATTCCGTACGAGGGAGTTAAATATTTAATGAAATACGGTTTTTTCCCGGCCAATTTAGGTTGGCAAAATATCGAATTTATTTTGGGACATCGTGGAATATTCCCTCTTCAGTCTCTACAGTCTTATGAAGTTAGGTGGATACGCTATACGTAGACTTCAAAATGGGGGCTGCAACAGACGTGCGTTCCAAGCAGAGAGCTGTCACTGAGTTTCTTTTTGGGAAAACTAGAGCATCTCAGATATTCATAGGCACTTGCTAAATGTCTGCGGAGACCTAGTATTGAACAAAAGCCCGATGAGTCGTTGGGCGAGGAGTGTGTCCGAATCAGAACAAGGTCGTACAAACGTGTCCGATCTCCTGCGTGGCGACCGCACGAACACGCTGTGACTCCTGCAATGTTGGAACGTGCAGCCACCTCATTCGAGGTGATAGACCTTGCTCCACAGCTGGACGTCTCTGTTGGTAATGCTGATACACTCGACAAAAGTTGGAATACTCAAAGGTGTGTAACCGCTCGATTGCTCACTCTGTAGCCAGATCTCGCACCTTCCGACTTACATCTGTTTGTCCAAATGGAAGAATCACTCCACGAGAAGCTGAACGTGGATGATGGGGATGTTATTGATACAGCAAGGCGTTGGCTCCGGCACCGACCAGTGGAGTGGCACCAAACGGGCATAGAGGCGTAAGGCATTGAACGGAGATTACGTTGAAAAATATAATTTTTAGCAAAATAGTGGGGAATAATATGGTGTACTGGAATCCTGAGTAAAGCCTACCAGCCTTCAGAAAAAAAGTGTTGCATTACTTATTAAACGCCCCTCGTAGTTAGTTAATATTCAGGTTATTTCTTGAACTGGACCTACCTATTAATTCCACATGAAATAAGGTCTCGTGAACTGATCTGAGAGTACCTAATAAGTAATGAAGTATTTGTACAGGGTATACAGGGTGGTATGGAACAGTCTGAGAAGCCTATAAGGGTGTTGCAGGGTAGGTTGTGCTGAGAAATAATTGATAAGAAAAAAAATCAATACATTGCGTCGTTTCCGAGTTAATTGGCATTTAAGTTATCCAATCAGGCAGTTGTGTGCTCTTGCTTAAGCGGCTCGCCGGATACAGTTGTCAGTTGTTGTTATTACGTAGATCAGGCATGGGCAACCTTTGGTGACCTACGGGTGTGATTCACATACTTACTCCAGCTGCCAGCCGCGGTGGCGGTGCGGTTCCAGGCGCTCCAGTTCGGAGCCGCGCTGCTGCTACGGTCACAGGTTCGAATCCTGCCTCGGGCATGGGTGTGTGTGATGTCCTTAGGTTAGTTAGGTTTAAGTAGTTCTAAGTTCTAGGGGACTGATGACCACAGCAGTTGAGTCCCATAGTGCTCGGAGCCATTACTCCAGCTCGTGTGTCACCTCGTCACGTGACGCGCGGTAGTGCCCTTACCACGTGAATTCTAAACGATAGCGACCTTGATGTTAATGTTTATGGGGAACACATCGATGTGAACGCCACCCCTTACCCGACACGCCACGCCAACAAACTATACCTCAAAACACCATGTTTTTGAGAGCACCTTCGTTTCGTTTTCTTTCTGTCTTCAGATGTTCACGTTTATTTACGCGTCATGGCATTTTTCAACAGCTGGTTTAAAAACCTCCGGTGCAAAATTCTGCAGCGCCTCGCTCTCTGTGCCACGAATTTCTTCCCCATCGAGTTGTCAGCAGCAACATACAAGCAATATTGCTTGAAATAACAGTAGCAATCAATGTGAGACGTGCGACGAAAGACAGTGCGGCGAAATTTGGCATTAATAGGGTATGACAGCAGATGACCGACGTGAGTACTTTTGCTAACAACATGACATCGCCTGCGGCGCCTTTCCTGAGCTCGTGACCATATAAGTTGGACCTTAGACGTCTGAAAAACCGTGTCCTGGTCAGATGAGCCCCGATTTCGGTTGGTAAGAGATGACGGTACGTTCCGAGTGTGGGTAGACACCACGAAGCCATGGACCCATGTTGTCAACAGCGTACTGTGCAAGCTGGCAGTGGCTCCATAATAGTGTGGGCTGTGTTTACATGGAATTGACAGGGTTCTCTGGTCCAACTGAACTGATTACTGACTGGAAATGGTTAGGTGAGGCTACTTGGAGACCATCTACAGCCATTCATGAACTTCATGTTCCCGAGAAATTTTTTGGATAACAATGCACCATGTTCTGGGGAAACAATTGTTCGCGATTGCTTTGAAGGACATTCTGCACAATTCGAGCTAATGATTTGGCCACCATACTGACAATTTGTGAGACATAATGGAGAGGTAAGTTCGTGCACAAAAGCCTGCACCGTCAACGCTTTCGCAATTATGGACAGCTATAGAGTGAACACGGCTCAGTATTTCTACAGGGGGATCTCCAACGAGTTGTTGAGTCCATGCCAGGTCGAGCTGCTGCGCTACACAGGGCAGAAGGAGCACTCACTCCGTCTTCAGGCTACGAGTGGCCTACCGGGACCATACGACCGCCGTGTCATCCTCAGGGAGGATGCGGATAGGAGAGGCGTGAGGTCAGCACACCGCTCTCCCGGTCGTTATGATGGTATTCTTGACCGAAGCCGCTACTGTTCGGTCGAGTAGCTCCTCAATTGGCATCACGAGGCTGAATGTGCCCCGAAAAATGGCAACAGCTCATGGAGGCCTGGATGGTCACCCATCCAAGCGCGGACCACGCCCGACAGCGCTTAACTTCGGTGATCTCACGGGAACCGGTGTAGCCACTGCGGCAAGGTCGTTGCCCAGGCAGATGAAGGGCCGACGCAATATTAGGAAGGATTGCCATGATTTTTGTCACCTCATTCTGAATGCTAATTAACTCGCAAACGGCCCAATGTATGGAAAAAAATTTTGACAATTATTTATCAGCATAACCTGACCTGCAACACCCTTACAAGCTTTTCAGTCTGTTTCTGAACACCTTATATACTACGTACGGGATGTGTACAACACTAGCAATACGGGAGTAAGGAGTGAAGCTTGAATTAGAAATCCCTTCAGTGATACGTATGAACAACACCAACTTAGGCCATTTAGATTTGTCGCAATCAAGGAAACAGTCACCAAACGACTCGATGGATGAACTACATCCTGTCTGGCGTTTGCATAGAACAAGCAAATAGAAAATACAGGAAAAATTGAGCAAAAAGAAAAACAACCTGAGTGAATTGTTAATTCGGAAATTCAAACAGCTCAGTTATATAGACGTTAAAGGGAGAATATTGTCCTTGATAGAGACAGGTTTGTTGGCTCTAGCACACCACCGGTGATGCCAACCTCCTCTAATAAAAACGAGTGCTCTTGTGACCCCCCCCCTCCCTCCCCCTCCCATTTCCCACATTATCTAATCTCTTTTCTATTGAGCACACTGTGACATCCCATCAAGCGTGATCTGCGGACAACGGTTGAGCGATCCTTTAAGAGGATGGCTTTCCAACAATTTCGTTGATTCTCGGAGTCTGTGGTACGAAACCTTGTCATTGACATCAGTACAAAAGCCTCTACATGCTTCTATATGGTTTCTATATCTGTTGTTCATTCCGGTATTGATAGTTTGAACGTTAATTAAGACTGTAAAGAACTGTTTTCTGAAGCAGCATTCTAAAATTTTAGTTCATCACGGCCTCTTTTAATTGGTACTCAAGCTGTTTCTTTCACTTTTCAAGTCGAGTGCGTGATTATGTACCTATTAGCAATTAATTGGATTCATTTACACACCCGATCCCACATACTGCTCTTATCTTTCGAGAGCTGAATTACTCGACACATCTCGCATTTTGCGCCAGCTCTTCGCTTGAGGAATTTGAATAGTTCGACTTCATCTGTAATTAGCGCTCTGTTTTGTTTGTACTGGTTTGTGTTACTCTGTCATACGACCCACGGCAGACCCGTGTTTCCGTTTATTTTCTGCCACAAAATTAAAATTCTTTTCATATTCACTAAAAGTAACGGTTCGTCAGATTGTAACCTCACGTCGATCATCTTTGCGAGAGTTATGAATGCAGTGTATTATTATTATTATTATTATTTCTGTTACTTACAGTAAAATGGTACATACGTGTCTGGCAGCAAACTTTCGCTGACAGAAAACCAGAATAATATGTTTATATTGGGAAGCAGCTACACTTGTACTAGTATGCAATGGTACCTGCTTGCATGAATTAGTATAAGAACATATTCGCAGTTCTACGACCTGCCACACCGTGATTTTATGCAGATTCAGATACGGAAGGCTTTCAGATTTCCTTTCAGTCCCATGAAACATCAGTTATTGTGCGTAGATCTGGGATTAGAGGGAGGTCGATTTTAAATCGTGTACGTCTGTTACATTGAGAGTGACTGTCAAAAATAACGTCGTTTGGAACATACACCACAGCTTATACGCTTGATGTTAATACAAGAGTGATATTTTTAGACGAAATACCTTGGTAATTGTTGACGAGCCGTGGCTAAAGTTGTGAGAAAATGTGAATCAGTTTGTGAGTTTATGTACACACATTTTGTGTATGCAAGTATCCAACTCCGTAACATGGGTTTCCAAGTAGATGCACACTGCAATGCAGGAAACATGTATCTTCTTCGGAGAGGGTATTCGTTCTACCAAATAATTCACAATAAACTAGTAAAAATTAGCACCTTTCCCTTTTCATTGCTATTCCGGCAAGGTAACTGTGGAGTACAAGAATACAACTCCTCGACTAATAAATCATCGATAGGCCGTCCACCTACATCCTTCCGTCATTCTAATAGGCTCCTCAGTTCAGTCAAGCGATAAAGAATCATTAGCTGCCGCTGTTTACTTGTGAACTTGCCAAATTTGTTCAAATGGCTCTGAGCACTATGGGACTTAACATCTGCGGTCATCAGTCCCCTAGAACTTAGAACTACTTAAACCTAACTAACCTAAGGACATCACACACATCCATGCCCGAGGCAGGATTCGAACCTGCGACCGTAGCGGTCTCGCGGTCCCAGACTGAAGCGCCTAGAACCGCACGGCCACACCGGCC
This sequence comes from Schistocerca cancellata, assembly GCF_023864275.1. NCBI lineage: Eukaryota > Metazoa > Arthropoda > Insecta > Orthoptera > Acrididae > Schistocerca > Schistocerca cancellata. The sequence continues at coordinate 199,795,580 of NC_064629.1, forward strand.
GGCCAAATTTGTTCAACTAGCAGTGAGCGCTTATATCTGCCCGTGGACCGGGTGTTTGCGATGTCCTCATCATTTCATCATCATCATTTTATCATCATCATCGTCATTCGGGACGGTGGATAGATTGGACTGTGAAAAAAAATAGGATTGAAAAAACTGGGACTTTGTAGGGTGCTGATGACCGCGATGTTGAGCACCCCACAAACCAAATATCATCATCATCATCAACTTCGTTACTTATATCTGGGCAATCCATTCCACAGCTCAAACCATTTCTGCGTGTCGTTTTCCTTGAGACTGTTTTCGTTTGTAAAGGTCCGTCTTGATGACACAAAGTATTACAATTCACTATTACCCGTTTCGCCTACTGCCATATTCAGATCTGTTACAAACAGAAAACAATTGTGAAATCAACTAAGTTCAATTAGCTGAAGCAAAATCTATGTCAGGCCTGGTGATACATAAGAAAAATAGAAAATATTTAAATGATTAACAGCCGTACATACCAGCCATACTTACCATATAATATTCTGATGTGGGTATCAACGTCAAAACTATACATGTAGGTACGTAGTAAAAGCTGCTGATGTCCTGGATGTGTCTGGTATTTGTACAAATAACTGAGGCCAGCTGACGCCACTATACCTGGGGTACAACATTAACAAGTATCGCAAACTTAATGGTTAAAATGCAGTATGGGTAGTCATTCATTAAAATTAGTCCACATGGAAAAATAAGAGTCTGACAATAAAACATAAACTGACATATTATATGTGGAATTAGACCATTTCTAAAGTCCACATAGAAGTTGGAAATACACTCCTGGAAATGGAAAAAAGAACACATTGACACCGGTGTGTCAGACCCACCATACTTGCTCCGGACACTGCGAGAGGGCTGTACAAGCAATGATCACACGCACGGCACAGCGGACACACCAGGAACCGCGGTGTTGGCCGTCGAATGGCGTTAGCTGCGCAGCATTTGTGCACCGCCGCCGTCAGTGTCAGCCAGTTTGCCGTGGCATACGGAGCTCCATCGCAGTCTTTAACACTGGTAGCATGCCGCGACAGCGTGGACGTGAACCGTATGTGCAGTTGACGGACTTTGAGCGAGGGCGTATAGTGGGCATGCGGGAGGCCGGGTGGACGTACCGCCGAATTGCTCAACACGTGGGGCGTGAGGTCTCCACAGCATATCGATGTTGTCGCCAGTGGTCGGCGGAAGGTGCACGTGCCCGTCGACCTGGGACCGGACCGCAGCGACGCACGGATGCACGCCAAGACCGTAGGATCCTACGCAGTGCCGTAGGGGACCGCACCGCCACTTCCCAGCAAATTAGGGACACTGTTGCTCCTGGGGTATCGGCGAGGACCATTCGCAACCGTCTCCATGAAGCTGGGCTACGGTCCCGCACACCGTTAGGCCGTCTTCCGCTCACGCCCCAACATCGTGCAGGCCGCCTCCAGTGGTGTCGCGACAGGCGTGAATGGAGGAACGAATGGAGACATGTCGTCTTCAGCGATGAGAGTCGCTTCTGCCTTGGTGCCAATGATGGTCGTATGCGTGTTTGGCGCCGTGCAGGTGAGCGCCACAATCAGGACTGCATACGACCGAGGCACACAGGGCCAACACCCGGCATCATGGTGTGGGGAGCGATCTCCTACACTGGCCGTACACCACTGGTGATCGTCGAGGGGACACTGAATAGTGCACGGTACATCCAAACTGTCATCGAACCCATCGTTCTACCATTCCTAGACCGGCAAGGGAACTTGCTGTTCCAACAGGACAATGCACGTCCGCATCTATCCCGTGCCACCCAACGTGCTCGAGAGGTTTAAGTCAACTACCCTGGCCAGCAAGATCTCCGAATCTGTCCCCCATTGAGCATGTTTGGGACTGGATAAAGCGTCGTCTCACGCGGTCTGCACGTCCAGCACGAACGCTGGTCCAACTGAGGCGCCAGGTGGAAATGGCATGGCAAGCCGTTCCAGGACTACATCCAGCATCTCTACGATCGTCTCCATGGGAGAATAGCAGCCTGCATTGCTGCGAAAGGTGGATATACACTGTACTAGTGCCGACATTGTGCATGCTCAGTTGCCTGCGTCTATGTGCCTGTGGTTCTGTCAGTGTGATCATGTGATGTATCTGACCCCAGGAATGTGTCAATAAAGTTTCCCCTTCCTGGGACAATGAATTCACGGTGTTCTTATTTCAATTTCCAGGAGTGTAGTAGTAATGGGAAGCGCCTAGCCAGAAAAAGTAAAACACACAATTTTGTAAAAGCCAGTGTAAAAGTTTAAAACTAAAGTCACATCTATAAATTGAAACCTTTCAGAATGACAAAACCAATTAAACCATAAACGTAAGTGTAAGATAATTAACAAAACAATGACCATTAGTTAAAAAGTCGATACTCGATAACACATCCGGAGAGGGATCTCAATGGCGCCGCCTGGTGGCTTCTGTGTATGAAGTTCCTGTATTCCTGTGGCGAAACTTGCGCTAGAAGACCCAGTCTATCCGCTGCTGGTGGCAGGCACACACGATCGAATGCCAAGCTGCTCCGGCGCTCGACGCTGCTCAATCCAATAGGTTTCTTAATGTATTAAAAGAAGCAATCAGGTTAAATTCATTCTATTCATTCAGAAGTAATTCCGGTTTTCTGTGTACATAAATCTCCATTTCCTCGAGTAGGTTCAGTAATTGCCCTTTGGTGCCTTATGCAACACTTCCTCATTATCATCTATGTTTCCTGTCGCATGTTTTTCTTTATCCAAATGTGTATCGAAAGCGCTCTTATTCTGGCTATATGTATGCTCTGTAAAACGAATCTTGATATTCCTTCTTGCGTGACCGGTATAAAACTTGTCACAGTCTTTGCAGTTTCTACATATTTGTTGCTATTGTTGCCAACTTTGTGGCGTAGCCTAGAACCAGGTGCACCTTTCGTTTGAAATCAAAGTTTTCCTTTCGTTTTTCTGAAAGCTTTTGAAGATCTGTCGTAAATGTATTATATGACATAGCAACAAACTTCTTGCCCTATAGATCTACTGTCTCTTTCTTGCCACGTATATTTTTGACTTTAGTTTATTATGAAGGTTCATTACACCACGACCCTTACACCCGTTTACACTGGCTACTTGTCTAATTACATTTAATTCTCCCATTTCGTCGTTAGGGGTGAGTGGTAGTTTTAGCATCCTGTTAATCATGGATCTGAAGTACGCCCATTTATGCTTCTTAGGATGACAGGATTTCACATTTATAACCATACCAGTAGCCATCGTCTTTTTACATACGCTAATCTTATACCTTCCGTCTCTTTTAGTTAACCTAAGATCCAAAAAATTATACTTCCTTCTTCCTCCATTTCCACTGTGAACTTAATTTTTTTGTGCACTCATTCTTTCTGCTACCTCACATATTTAATTTTCGTCACCTTTGTATAGTAGTGTGATGTCGTCTACATAACGTCTGTAATAGAGAATCTTTTGGCATTCGTCACGATTTCGTTTTTTTTCTAGCTTATTTATGAAGGCCTCAGCTAAAGTACCTATCAAACTGGCATTCGTCACGATTTTTTTTCTAGCTTATTTATGTAGGCCTCAGCTAAAGTACCAATCAAACTGTAGCGCAATGCAACTCAGTCGTTTTGATAAAAAGATGTATCGTTTAACTTAAAATAATTCAGTGACAAAAACAAGTTCTAAAATTTACAGTAGTTCTACTATTTCCTCTTGACTAATCTTCTTATTTGTTATCAAATTCTTCCTAATAATCTCCAACGTATCGATAACTGGGTCAAAAGAAGCCAACGTACCTCCAGATGGGACTGGTACATCCTTAATATCGCTCGCAAATCCATAATTATTCTTGACATTGATTGTCCTTTTATGAGTATATATACTGCTCTCAGTCTTTTTTTTTTCATTCGATGTTCATTTTGTAATTGGGACATGACATATTGTTAATAATCTCTCCTCTTGCGTAATTTAATTTGCAAACGAAGCACCGGATTGGATGGATACATAATTTTTAATTTACGTTTCTCTTTCTCATCTATAAACAAAAAGATACTGTGTTCAGTTGTTGTCCTTATAACTAATTCAAATCTTTTTTACAAGATTTTTCTTGATCTCGATTATATCTGGAATAAATTTTTCAGTTTTTTTGATGCAGTCGTAATCGTAAATTACGACAGCCGAATTTCCCTTTTCAGCCCTCGTAACTATAGTCCTTTCCATTTGTAGTTTATGATTTAGGCTTTTAAGCGCTTAAAAATGTTTTGCATTATTACGTTCGTACTTGTCAGTACATGTTTTATTGTCAGACGCTCATTTTTCCACGTGAATTAATTTTAATTAATGACTACGCATTGTGCATTTTAACTATTAGCCGCGCGGGATTAGCCGAGCGGTCTTGGGCGCTGCAGTCATGGACTGTGCGGCTGGTCCCGGTGGAGGCTCGAGTCCTCCCTCGGGCATGGGTGTGTGTGTTTGTCCCTAGGATAATTTAGGTTAAGTAGTGTGTAAGCTTAGGGACTGATGATCGTAGTGTGTAATCTTAGGGGCTGATGATCGTAGCAGTTAAGTCCCCTAACTTCGGCTCACCAATGTGTGCTATATCGGACCGGATTCGGCGCCTTTAAATAAAGCATTTTCCAAACCTAAAATAAAAAATTGTCTTCTCCATCAAATGAAAAGTATGACACATCATTTTCAATTTTTTATGTGTTTGTTTTATTAGAAACGGCTGAAACTAAGTAGTGCACTTATCGCATGAAACTGACGGTTACGTGTTTCGAGGGGACTGACGCGACGAAATATACAGCTATTGTAGCAGAAAAAGTAGAAAGGAGTGAAGCGTGTGGGCAAGAAAGCCATGAAATAAAATCGAATGGTGGGATCCATATCACCTGTAACCAGTGCTGCATTGTGCACTGGACTGGAAAGAAAAATAGCCGAGGATCGTTCCTCAGTTCAAACGAAAAATAAAAAGACTTGGCGCAGCACAGTGCAAATGGTCATGACAGAACTCTCCTATAGCTTAATCATCCAAATATGACTTCTCGTATTGACTGAGGTATATCCCACGTTGAATCGTGCATTGTTCTATCATCATCTTTGAATTCTAGTTGCTCCTGTCTGTGATACTCCAGATGCTTGGATGGTCCTGAAGCGCACTACTTAAATAATTGGAGAAATATTGTCTATATTTTGGGCCATTGATGATCTTGCAATGTCGTTCCTGCAAATTTTTCTAGAAGTCCAATGTGTTCTTATGGCCACCTTAAACAAATAATGCACTGCGTGTCCGCGAAGCCATGTCTCGGCGTTATTTTTGGCGCATGCAGTCCAGCTAGCACAGTGAGCACAGTCATTGTTCGTAGTCAGTTAAAAAGAGTGGGTTACTGTGGTCGAGAAGCTCCTCAAAGGCAACACATTTCTATGATAGACACTGGACAGTGGATGACTCGAAACAAACGACCTGGATGGAAAAATCACGGTATACGCTGTGGCTATCTGATGAAAGGATTTGGATTTGGCGAACGTGTGGGGAACGTTACCTACCGTCATGTGCCTTTTTTTCTTTTTTTTTAATTTGTTCTTGGTGAGTGAAAGGTACACACATTCTACGTCTCTTTATTTAACAATCTATTATACAGATTGTGATGTAACTGAGCGCTCATTGCGTTCTTTGTTCCTCTAATTAGGTAACATTTTTCTTACGATATGGGTATTTGGTACTGTAGGAGGGATCTTTAATTGATTCCACGAGCTGTGGGGCTCACAGCTTCTCGATGACGTGCACAAACTTATGGCGCGTGCCAGCGGACCAAGGCCCGTGGCACTTTGTACTTATGCCAGCGCTGGGGTTGATTGGTGCCTGTTAGTAGGATCTGGGGTATTTCGTCCTTAAGTGATCCACTTTGGTAAAGAGCTTCGTGGCATAGTCCGCTGTTTTGTCGTGCAGGTATTTTGCCTTTAAGGCTTCGTGTAGCTCCCTAGTTCTCGTCCATCGGGGAGCCCCTAACGTCCACCTTAGGCACCGGATCTGCACTGGTTGGTATAAAAGTATCACATGTGACTACGCACGCTGCACATGCGTAGAGGAGTTTCGGCTGGACTGTAGACCTGTAGAAATGATACTTGGTGTTGAGGAGAGTGCTGGTGAAGAATGGTAACAGTGCGTGAGCCATCTTCATGGTGTAATTTTTTTGTTGCTGTGTGTGTATTGTGAAGGTCAGGGACTTAACGCGAATGATCCCCAGATACTTTGTCGAGTGTGACCAAGGAATAGGCTGCCTTAGGACCCTTAGTGGGTAACGTAGTAGCGCTAGCCTATTCTTAGTAAAGAGGACTGCAACACTCTTTGTGGGGTTGATTGTCATTTTGTCATACGTCGTGACCGTGGGAGCGTTAGATACTTGGAGAGAAGTCGGATGGAGGCTGAAGTATTGAATTGCGACGCATTTTGTGTATTCCATCGTCAATATGAGAGTGGGAGTGTTACAATTAACTGTCAGTTTTGCCTCGGCAACAAGAAACTTGACTCCCAGGAGCACGTCCATCCGGTGACTGTGGCAGTGTTTGACACTTGGAGAGAAGTCGGCTGCAGGCTGATGTATTAAATCGCGACGCAATCTGTGTTTGTTCCACCGTCATTACGAGGGTGCGAGGGTTACAATTAAATGTTAGTTTTGCGTCGGAATCAAGAAACTTGACTCCCAGGAGAACGTCCATCCGGTGACTATGGCAGCGTTAGTCGCTTGTAGAAAAGTCGGCTGGAGGATGATGCATTGAATCTCGACGCAATTTGTGTGTTCCATCGTCAATACGAGGGTGGGTGTGTTACAATTAACTGTCAGTTTTGACTCGGAAACAAGAAACATCGCTCCCAGGAGCACGTTGATCAGGTGACCGTGGCAGCGTTAGACCCTTGGAGAGAATTCGGCTGGAGACTACTGTATTCAATCGTGACGCAATTTGTGTGTTCCATCATCGTTACTGGGGTCAGAGGGTTCCAATTAACTGTCAGTTTTGCGTCGGAAACAAGAAACTTGACTCCCAGGAGAACGTCCATCCGGTGACCGTGGCTGCATTAGTACCTTGGAGAGAAGTCGGCTGGAGACTGATGTATTGCATCGCGACGCAGTCTGTGTGTCTACCATCGTCATTACGAGGGTTACAAGTAAATGTATGTTTTGCGCCAGAATCAAGAAACTTAACTCCCAGGAGAACGTCCATTCGGTGACTGTGGCTGCGTTAGCACCTTGAAGAGAAGTCGGCTGGAAGTTGATGTATTGAATCGCGACGCAATTTGTGTGTTCCATCGTCATTACGAAGGTCCGAGGATCAAGAGTAAATGTTAGTTTTGCGGCTGAATCAAGAAACTTGACCCCCAGGAGAGCGTCCATCAGGTGACCGTGGCAGCGTTAGTCGCTTGTAGAGACGTCGGCTGAAGGCTGATGTATCAAATGGTTCAAATGGCTCTGAGCACTATGGGACTCAACTGCTGAGGTCATTAGTCCCCTAGAACTTAGAACTAGTTAAACCTAACTAACCTAAGGACATCACAAACATCCATGCCCGAGGCAGGATTCGAACCTGCGACCGTAGCGGTCTTGCGGTTCCAGACTGCAGCGCCTTTAACCGCACGGCCACTTCGGCCGGCGCTGATGTATCGAATCGCGACGCAATTTGAGTGTTCCATCGTCAATACGAGGGTGCGTGGGCTACAATTAACTGTTAGGTTTGCGGCGGAAACTGGAAACTTGACTACCAGGAGATGGTACATCCAGTGAGCGTGGTTGCGTTAGTCGCTTGCAGAGATGTCGGCTGGAGGCTGATGTACGTAGGAGGTAGTGTTACAGTATCGGGGTGTTTGTCGTGGTTAGGGTATTGTCTGCTTATCGCACGTAAGAAATTGCTAAATGCGCAAGGATATGAACAAAGTTTACAACTTTCTGTACTGCCCACAGTAGAGGAACAGTTAGGAAACGATGATTTTTGTGTCAGCAAGACAATGCAGCAGTGATAAAGCAACATCGGCGAGGCAGTAATTTGTAAACGATATAATTCCTGCCGTGCCCAGAGTCCCGACCTAACACTAACATTACACATTTGGGAGGAGCTACAACGTCGGCTTCGCTCGAGACCTCAGCGTCCAGCATCACTATCTTCTGTGGTTTCGGCTCCCGAGGAAGATTAGGCACCATTGGTCCACAGATATTAGGATACCTCACTGAAAGTGTCCCCAGCGGAGGACAAGCAATAATAAAGGCGGAGGGTGGAGAACCCCTTATTAATTTCAACTAATATGTTTCCAGTTAATTTTGGTCAGATAGTGTAGTTTGTTTATAGCGCTATCAGTCTAATTTTCTTTCCCATTGTATGCATTATGTGTAATGAGACTTGTATACATTCGGTATCTCACGACTGGTTCACCCAAAATGTATTTCTTGCATACAGAACTAAATCATCAATTAATATCTTTGAAGACCGATCTTTCAAGTCTTCTAGAAGTACACCGACACATCTTACACCATCATAAGTGCGTTTATGTTTATCTGTGAAACCAGGCCACCCAAGCGCTCTCCTAATAGGCCTACGTTTAGTTTCTCGAGTGTGATAAGCAGTACTCAAGTTGCATGCAGATGACATTTTCTGACATGCTAAACTTCATGGAACAAATACTTAGAAAGCGTACGGAAAAATTTAATAGCTAAACTTAATAACATTAGACATGCACGGAGAAACTTTCGTGAGGGATTAGTGGAGGAATATTCTAACAAGTATAACTCCCCATCGCACTCTCCTCAGATTTAGTGGTAAGTTGGCCCACTGAATGTCCCACCAAAAACTGAACTCGGATCAAAGATGAAAATAGGAAGTAGGTGTACTGAACTGTGCAAAACATAAACAAAATCATTGAAAGGTCCAAAATAATATGCGCAATGACTAGCGACGTTAACGACTGTAGTGTCGCGGTCCTGTGGTCACGGTGTTTGACTGCGAAGTAGAAGATCCAGTAGAAATCTCCCTCTTTCCAATTTTTTGTCTTCACAAAATTATGACGTGTCTGTTCGCTGTATTCAAATGTGTGTATGTGTCTTGATGTAATGTCCGTTTGCAACAGCGATGTGTAACGAAGGGACCTACAGACGTACGTACCTCCTACTTGTTCTACACAGGTAACAGATATTATGACACCTGCTTTCCGTTTTGTATGTTTTGGCTCTTGAAATCCTTCGTTGTAATGTAGTTGACATCCGTTTATTTGTTGTTTCCATTGCTATGAGATGACTATGCAACGCCCTACCTGCTCCCACTATTCGTCACATTTACTTGAAATTTCCATTTGTGTGAGAGGTCTATGCCTCGTCTCGCCTACTCTCGCTTTTCATCACATTTACTTGCAACGGTAGTATATTCTTACCACATGATTCATATTCTTTGGGTGTTTGTGTTGTCCTCATCATTTCATCGTCATTCAAAGTGCCAAGACTGGTCTAGGCAAAGGTTGGGAATTTGTACGGGCGCTGATAACCGCGCAGTTGAGCGCCCCACAAATCAAACATCATCATCATCATCATCATCATTATATTGTCTGATGAACAGTGAAGCAAGGCGAGATGCCGCATAGACGTCTTACAGAAATGAAAACAACAAATGAACGGGTGTGAACTTTGTTACAATGAAGGAAGTCAAGAGTCAAAACGTCCAAAATGGAAAGCAAGAGACGTAACATGTGGTACCTGTGTAGAACAAATAGGAGGTACGTACACCTGGAGGGCCCTTCGTTACATGTCGCTGTCGCAAATGGTCGTTACACCACGGCACATACACAAATCTGAATACAACGAAATACAACATTGACCGGACGGATAGTTTGTAATTTATGTGTGAAGAAAAAATGTTGGGCACGAGGGGGATCTTAAGCCAGATATTCCCCTTCGCAGTCAAACACCATGACCACACAACCACGATACGGGGGAAGATACTGAAGCTCGATATTGTCCACACTACATTTTGACCGTTCGCTGTTTGTATTTTGCTTCTGTTCTACACAGCTCAGTACACCTTCTTCCTGTTTGCATGTTTGATCTGCGTTCAGTTTTTGACGGGCTGTCCATTGGGGCAACTTACCACTAAATCTGGGGGGTTGCGATGGGGAGTTTCTCTTGTAACCATGTTTCTCTTTCGTCGTGACTGGAAATGTGGCAAATGACATTCTGGATTAGGCTAAGGTCTACCATTTCACTGTGCGGCTTGCTACTTTAACAGTGACCAAAAGTAGCGTCAGTGTCAGAGTTGCTTGTTCATTCTGCAAATTCATTTTTTTTTTCGTTATATTTTGCTTTTAATACACCTCGAAAGTTACCTTTGCAACAATTGTGTATCTCTACTATACTCATCTTCGACTGCTCGAAATAAGTTCTTGGAGTAACCTCTTTGCATGTCTTCTGACACAATCGCGTCTTTGGTTCAAATGGTTCAAATGGCTCTGAGCACTATGGGACTTAACATCTTAGGTCATCAGTCCCCTAGAACTTAGAACTACTTAAACCTAACTAACCTAAGGACATCACACACATCCATGCCCGAGGCAGGATTCGAACCTGCGACCGTAGCAGTCCCGCGGTTCCGGACTGCAGCGCTAGAACCGCACGACCACCGCGGTCGGCTCGCGTCTTTGGAAGACTGATTTGTCTGTTAGTCAGCGGGGAGATTTTGTGGATTCTAAGCCACGAGCTGTTCCTTGTTTCAAAGTACTTAGGCCATTATGGTTGTGTGTCATGGTGTGTTCTGTTCTGTTGCTGCCGGCCGAGGTGGCCGAGCGGTTCTAGGCACTGCAGTCTGGAGCCGCGCGACCGCTACGGTCGTTAGGTTAGTTAGGTTTAAGTAGTTCTAAGTTCTAGGGGACTGATGACCTCAGAATTTAAGCCCCATAATGCTCAGAGCCATTTGAAACATTTGTTCTGATGGTGATGAGAGGTCTACCTTGCGAGGAATAGCTTGTTTACAATATTGCAGTGCCTTTGTTGTTAAGGAGAATGTATGCATGTCCAAAGGAACATTGCATTGTTCTTCTTAACAACACAAGTACTACAACATCGCTTTTATTTGGCAATACCAGACAGTGACTATCAGTTAAAGTCTACTCGACTGTAGGAGAATTACGTAATGTGTGTACGAGTACAGGCCGTGACGCAGGAACGACTACACAGAATTGTTTGGGACTGGCCGTGAGTCGTGCGCAGATAGGTAAAGTGGTTAAGATCATCGCCCGCGTAAACCGGAATATCCGAGTTGGAGTACCGGTCCGGTACAAATTTTCATTGTCGTCATTCCCTTATACAGCTGATGGTTATTCGTATTCACAACTGCTAATACATTTAATATAATAATGGGTTTGTCTGTTGTCGATCTGAACTGGTATGGAGATTCTCCAATGATGAGGACATTAGGTGAGACTATTTCAATTACTTGCCGTGATGAAGGTTAAGTGAACTGGTTAGGTTATTTAGAAAGTGCTTGCTAAACTTCCACAAAATTTGTTCGCAATTACTACTCGATCAGGCTTGCGGCGATATTTTTCCGCCTGGAGAAATGGAAACTCGTAGGTTGCTCATTTCTGGCGAAATGGAAGCTAATTGTGTCGTATTTTCAATCCACTGTGCCGTAAACTCGAAGTTACCATTCTCTGCTAAATTGTAAAAGATTTACTGTCTCCAGCCGACCACGTTGGCCGAGCGGTTGTAGGCGCTTCAGTCCGGAACCGCGCAACTGTTACGGTCGCAGGTTCGAATCCTGCCTCGGGCATAGATGTGTATGATGTCCTTAGGTTAGTTAGGTGTAAGTAGTTCTAAGTTCTAGGGGACTGATGACCTCCTATGTTAAGTCCCATAGTTTTCAGAGCCATTTAAACCATTTACTGTCTCCTTAAACGTTGTGTAGTATTCTGGGGGCTTACTGTGTAATTCACTCACCTTCGTATTGCTCTGAGGACCAATGTGGACTTGTAAATCAACTACATTCTTTAGGCAACAACATAACTGTATATTAATGAATGTATTTCTAAATTATTTACCTTTAAGCCACGTCATTTCCTACGATACTGCAGTGCCTGTGTTATTCAGAAGTACGACGCAAAGTTGCTTTGGATATGCGTGCATGCTTGCGTTGTACTCCTGAACAACAGAAGCACTGCAATATCGTATTTATCCGCCGACACTGGGCAAGCGACTTTCAATCAAAATGTCTCTCCTGTACGGGAATGTAGATATGAATGTACGAGTGCAGGTTGTAGAAACATAGTTGACGACATATGGAAGTTCTGATCCGGCCCTGATTCGTGCTCGGATAGCCTAAAGGCAGTCAGCCTTCAGCGGCGCAGCGGTTCGGACGGTGTTTAGTCCCTGCCGCACTTGGGGGCGAGAGGTGTTTACGCTGTGTGCCGCGGTAGTGCATGGAACGAATCATGGCCTTGTCGTTCCGCAAATCGACGCTGAAATTTAGTTTTGTTAACGAATATGCTCGACCTAAAGCATACGAGATAGGACATTATTTACGGGACGAGATAAAAATCGAACCTGATGTTCTAGTGGGAATGCACTTATTTATCGTCAGCAGCGTGGTTTATGTCAAGGTCAATTACGAAGCGGCATGTGGCGAACTACTACTCAGATACCGACAAGGACTTCGTTTCTCTCATTCCGACGGGAATGTTGGAGTGGTTACAGTTGAACATGTCGGCGTGGGACAACGATCCGCGTCTTTGAACTTCCATTCGAAGTGGCAGAAGAATTGGTGACGAATGCATTCCGTGCTTTCGGAACGGTTATATCCTATGTTGCTGAAAAATGCGCGAGATTCAAAACGTATTCTGTCCGCAGTGGCGTCAGACAAATACGGACCGAACAACGAAAACGTGTTCCGTCATGCCTGTACATCGATGGTTGTAGGGCGATTGTCATCTATAAACGCCCAACTACGAACGTGCCCTGGGTGTGGGAAGGAAGGACACGTTCTGAGCGTACCCAACGAAGGTTGCTACAACTGCCGCTGGATAATCCACCATCCGGCGATGTTATGTCGCGGCATTACGCGATGAAGTAGGAAGCGCGAGAGAAACGTACTGGAACTTACAGACAAGGCAGATAGTGGCGAACCATGGAACGATGACGTTGCGCTGGACCGCCTGCAGCTGTCACGAGTCGCCCTTTCTTCGTCGCCGCTCGCGGCCCTTTCGGATACGGTACTTACGGACGTTGGTAATTCGACGGCGCACGGTTCCGAATACCCCCACGAACATCAAAATGGTTCAAATGGCACTGAGCACTGTGGGAATGGACATCTAAGGTCATCAGTCCCCTAGAACTTAGAATTACTTAAACCTAACTAACCTAAGGACATCGCACACATCCATGCCCGAGGGAGGATTCGAACCTGCGACCGTAGCGGTCGCGCGGTTCCAGACTGTAGCGCCTAGAACCGCCCGACCACGCCGGCCGGCTCCCACGAACATCAAGAGGTGACGCTGAACTATGATTCCGAGACTCGGCAACGGAAACAGCGATCACCAAAACGTCAGAAGAAGCGCCCCCTCAGGGTGGGGAACGCTTACCCGATCCAGCAGGCAATGCTGAGGCGTTTCCGGGTACAGAGCAGACGACCACGGATACAGAAAAACTGCCTAGCGTGGATGCAAGGGTGGCCAGTGGGACGGCGATACGACCTTCCCATGACGATGCTCCAGAGACAGCAGAGGAGTCCGATCGACGGCAACAAGATATTGGAGAGGCTATGGCGCCTACAATGCTCGACACTGGGAGATTGGTCACAAGACCCACTCCAGTCGGGAAGAGATGATGCTGCAGGAGCTGCACCCACACACACTCTCCCGGTATAAGACCGGAAGAGTGCACGGAGTAACGGCAGACTGCATAGGGTGACGGCGGAGGACGGTACAAACAAAGCATCCTGTATACGGAAGTATTAGCGACCGTAAGGTGTCCTGTCTACATTGACAGACATGCAACAAACTGATGGGATAGAGTCTGTTAACATCAATAACATTGACACGCCTGTAAAAATCAAGATGCTCAGTGACATATTAAGGGCTGCAGACAGACATAGCGCTGTTACAGGAAGCTCGGGTGCTTCCTCCATCGCACTTTTATATCTACTGTACCTCATGTGACGAGAGAGGCGTTGGCACTGCGATATTGCTGAAGGAAGGGATACGTGCAAATGAAATGCAGTGTTTGCCTTCGGTCAGTGGTACAGCCGTTACCATTCGTGGCGTGCGTTACATCACTATATACACGCCGTCAGGCTCTGATAAGTGAACAGAATGCGCAGATTTTTTACGCCCGTGATGTTACACACTTGTTCCGGGGACGATACGATGCTTGCATACTCGGTGGAGATTTTAATCGTGCGTTCGACAGGAAGGACCAACATCCTAACTATACGCTTAGCCAAGAACTTCGGGAGTTAGTCAACGGAATGGAATTAGTCGACATATAGGACCTGAAGTGTCGTATATAATGGGGATATACATTTTTCACGAGCTATTCCGCGAGCCGTTTGGATCGGATCTATGTTTCAAGGGAGCGATGTCAACGGTGGACGCATAAAATCTGACCGACAGCGTTTACAGACTATGAGGCGTATATTTGTGCGGTTACCGTTGCTAGACAGCAGCTGTGGAGACGGAGGGGTAATTGGAAAATGAATATCTCCAAGCACAGAGATGCAGAATGCTGACGCGTGGTGGGGAACACTTGACATGGCTGCCTCCATCGAAGAAATAATTATGGTTCTGTCCTACAGTGGTGGACCGAATGTCCGAAGCCAGCTTTACGGAGAACGTTGATACACTACTGGCCATTAAAATTGCTACACCAAGAAGAAATGCAGATGATAAACGGGTAATCATTGGACAAATATATTATACTAGAACTGCCATGTGATTATATTTCCAAGCAATTTGGGTGCATAGATCCTAAGAAATCAGTACCCAGAACAACCACCTCTGGCCGTGTGTGTGAATGTGTGTGAAATCTTATGGGACTTAACTGCTAAGGTCATCAGCCACTAAGCTTACACTCTACTTAACCTAAATTATCCCAAGGACAAACACACACAGCCATGCCAAACGA
Source organism: Schistocerca cancellata (assembly GCF_023864275.1). NCBI lineage: Eukaryota > Metazoa > Arthropoda > Insecta > Orthoptera > Acrididae > Schistocerca > Schistocerca cancellata. Next base: position 199,810,758 of record NC_064629.1, read on the forward strand.
AGGATTCGAACCTCCGCCGGGACCAGACGCACAGTCCATGACCGAAGCGCCTAACACCGCTCGGCTAATCCCGCGCGGCACGGCTCTGGCGGTAATAACGGCCTTGATACGCCTGGGAATTAAGTCAAACAGAGCTTGGATGACGTGTACAGCTACAACTGACCAAGCAGATTCAACACGATATCACAGTTCATCAAGAGTAATGACTGGGGTGTTGTGATGAGCCAATTGCTCGGCCACCATTGACCAGACGTTTTCAATTGCTGAGAGATCTGGATAATATGCTGGCCAGGGCAGCAGTCGAGCATTTTCTGTATCCAGAAAGGCCCGTACAGGACCTGCAACATGCGGTCGTGCATTATCCTGCTGAAATGTAGAGTTTCGCAGGGATCGAATGAAGGGTAGAGCCACGGGTCGTAACACATGTGAAATGTAACGTCCACTGTTCAAAGTGCCGTCAATGCGAACAAGAGGTGGCCGAGACGTCTAACCAATGGCACCCCATACCATCAAGCCGGGTGACGAATACACGCATCCAATGTGCGTTCACCGCGATATCGCCAACAACGGATGCGACCATCATGATGCTGTAAACAGAACCTGGATTCATCCGAAAAAATGACGTTTTGCCATTCGTGCACCCAGGTTCGTCTTTGAGTACACCATCGCAGGCGCTCCAGTCTGTGATGCAGCGTCAAGGGTAACTGCAGCCATGGTCTCCGAGCTGATATTCCATACTGCTTGAAACGTCGTCGAACTGTTCGTGCAGATGGTTGTTGTCTTGTAAACGTCCCCATCTGTTGACTAAGGGATCGAGACGTGGCTGCACGATCCGTTACAGCCATGCGGATAAGATGCCTGTCATCTCGACTGCTAGTGATACGAGGGCGTTGGGATCCAGCACGGCGTTCCGTATTACCCTCCTGAAACCACCGATTTCATATTCTGCTAACAGTCAGTGGATCTCGACGAATGCGAGCAGCAATGTCGCGACGCGATACACGCAATCGCGGTAGGCTACAATGTGACCTTTATCAAAGTCATAAATGTGATGGTACGCATTTCTCCTCCTTACACGAGGCATCACAACAACGTTTCACCAGGAAACGCCGGTCAACTGTTGTTTGTGGATGAGAAATCGGCTAAAAACGTTCCTCATGTCAGCATGTTGTAGGTGTCGCCACATGCGCCCACCTTGTGTGAATGCTCTGAAAAGCCAATCATTTGCATATCACAGCATCTTCTTCCTGTCGGTTAAATTTCGCGTCTGTAGAACGTCATCTTTGTGGTGTAGCAATTTTAATGGCCAGGTGTGTGGGTTATGGGATGGAGGTTTCCCGATATTAGAGCACAACCTCTGACTTTTACTTAACGGCCTTTCGGGAACTGTTCGCTCAACCATCTACACCAGAACATCAGAGAGCCGTACACCGAGTCAAGGCGAAGCTGGTACAACTCGCGACGCTAAGGGCGGTGAGTACGATGATACGTGCCAGGTCACAGGACTGCCTGCCCCATGAACTTCCCTCGATGCATTACATGATACAGGAAAGAAGGAGAAGACGAAGGTCGTTAATTCATAAGTGTGATCTCGCCGATGGCCTTTGTTTTTCAGCACAAAGGGGCATAGCGCTGGCATTCACGGACCATTTTAGCAGATTCTATGCGAGCGACGGGGAGGGCCAGAGGGACCTGGGGACTGTCCTGGACGAGGCCAAAGACGCAACGTGTGCGAACGGGGAAGCGGACGCGTTATCTGAAATTACGTGCGGGGAGCTGGAAGAAGCGATTACTCGAGGTGCCTCCAACAGGTCGCCAGGCCCTGATGGATTCTCGTTGGAATTTTAACTTGCTTTTGTGACTATTACGGCACCGACGTGCTTATGCATGGTTAATGAGCTTCTGCGGCAAGAAGTCCCGGTTCCCTTTGAATTCACGGAAGGGCTCGTGACCCCGATACGAATGGCTCTGAGCACTATGGGACTCAACTGCTGAGGTCATTAGGCCCCTAGAACTTAGAACTAGTTAAACATAACTAACCTAAGGACATCACAAACATCCATGCCCGAGGCAGGATTCGAACCTGCGACCGTAGCGGTCTTGCGGTTCCAGACTGCAGCGCCTTTAACCGCACGGCCACTTCGGCCGGATGACCCCGATACCCAAGCCACGTGGCTGCAAACGTCCAATTGATTATCGCCCCTTGACCCTCCTTAATATTGACTACAAGATATTTATGCGCGTACTGGGCACTTGTATTAAAACGTTGTTGACAGATCGAATGCATGCCGATCAAACGTGTCTCGGTGGCATCAGTAATAACTACACAGCCTCAGGAGACTAGCGTAACGTCGTCGCCTTCGCGGCAGCATACCGCCTCCGGGGGGGGGGGGGGGGCACTAGTTACTATAGATTTTGATCATTCCTTTGATCAGGTGAATCATGTATACCTCGCGGCGGTGATGAACAGGATGGATGTCTCGCTATTACTGACCTCTGTGGTGATTCGGCTGTTGCACGGCACCAAATCAGCGATAGTGATCAACGGAGGCAGAACAGAGTATTTAAAGATCTTAGAATCTTTCAGACAGGGTTGCCCCTTGTCGATCCTCCCATATGCGATCGCCTAAGAACCGTGCCTCGCAGGCCTTCGCCGCCGACTTACTGGGATCTCCTTGCGGTATCTATTATTCAGATGTAGTGCATACGCAGACGACATTGTGCTCCTCGTCCCGAATGAGGGGGAGACTCGCTCTGCACTGGATTGCCTACAGATGTCTGGGATGGCATCTGGCAGCGAGGCCAACTTCCGAAAATCACACTTCACGCATGTGGACTAGACCCAGGAACGAAAATCGTTACCTGTGGTGCAAACCTTCAGACGTTTTGGTAGCCCCTTTCATAAGGACACGGCAGGAACGGCTGCGGACAACTACCGACGATTGTTAGCACGTCTGTACGACTAAACGCCCTACTGTCGATGGATATGCTGCAGAGAGTGTCACTCGTCAACCTCTATCTCGCTCTCATGATGTGCCATCTGACACGCCTTCTCCCCTTGACGCAAACGAAGGCTGTGGGGATTCATGCGGCTTTTGGGTACTATGTAAGCTTGGGACAGATCTTTAAGATACAGTACAACACACTTACCCCCACAGCATCAGGACAGGCGTAGGTTTGAATATGTACACGAGAAGGCACGTGCCACGTATGTTAATACCATGCACAAACGGTGGCGCAACAAGAATGACTCCCTTACGGAGACGATCATCGAAGAACTCGTACCAACATCGCATCTTCTTCCGGGCAGTGTCGGACATATATCGCCCACGTTAACGCACGTGCGTACGTTCATCGTTGGACAAAATTACGTTAGGGTGCATCTACAGACGTCCCAACAGCCAACATCGGAGGACATTTACCATCTGCTTCTTCGGCAGATCACCCGGAACAAGGTGGAACGGAAACATCCTGCCGTTCATTGGCGAGTGGTGTGGCGCACGGTATACCACACCCATCTACCTACAACAGTCAGGTCAAGATGGTACACTCTCGTGAACCGGAAATACCCAACTAATGGCATATAGTGCGCCATACATTTGGTGGATTCGCCGCTGTGTCAAAAAAGCGGAATGCTGGATACGGACAACCACCGGCTGGTCTGCGGCGAGGCGTTGGCTGTCTGGACTCTAGCAAGGAAGATCATAGGCTTCATGCTGCGCACTATACATACAGCAATCTCTTTCGACATTGTATTTTTTTCAGAAGAAATGTATTTTCCGCGTCATAAGACGAACGCAGTGACGTAAATAACGGGAATGACGATCCATTACATATATCGAGATACTCATATGAAAGTACTGGATTACTGGCAATACTTGCAAGACGGACTCGTACAAAACTGTTACGGCTACGAAAGTACAAGGAGTGATATGCAAATTTCCTAGGAACGGTTTTTGCGGACCCGCCAGATACTTGGTGTGTGTCGGGGGCGCAAAGCTGAACGGCGGTGCTATCGTTTGTGAACCGACCAGGCAAAGTGATGAGCTAAGGAAAACTATGCGAGTGTACGACCCAGAAATAACTAACAGATGCAAAGCTAGCGGTGGAATGTTTCTTCCAACAACCGAGGGTTGTTGCTCAGAGTTGAGCACGTCCGTACGACTAAACGCCTTACGGTCGATTGCTCAACCTTTATCTCGCTCCCATGATGTGCCACCTGATACACCGTCTCCACGATCAGTGTCGGACATACATCGCCCCGTTAACGTACATGCATACGTTCATCGTCGAACACAGTCACGTCAGGGGGCATCTGCCAGCGTCCCGACAGCGAAAATCAGAGGACATGTACTGTCTGCTTCTTCGACAGATCGTCCGGAACAAGTTGGAACGGAAACATCCTGCCAGTCTGCCAGTGGTGTGGCGTGCGTACGTATTTTACGTTGGAGGGCGCTGGAGGTGCCCCCCCCCCCCCCCCCCCATTGATTTTGCTGTTGCTTCCTGCTGCATGGCTGGACGGCAGCCAGATTCCTTCCAGGACAGTTGACAGTTACAATTTTATAAGAACATATGGGTTTGTGAATAATAAAGGTTTCCATTTCTCCAGTCTTCTATACCTAATAGTCTGGATGGTAGTCCGTTTATCGTGCTTTGGAGCGATTGTCATTGAGTCAAGAGAAAAAAGGCGGTTAAGGCGACCGCTTGTGTTAAAAAAAAATGGTAAGACGACCGATAGCGGTAAGCGGGAAATCCGGTATCGAGTCCCGGTCCGGCACAAATTTTCATTGTCATAATTCTACACTACTGGCCATTAAAACTGCTACACCAAGAGGGAATGCAGATGATAAACGGGTATTCATTGGACAAATATATTATACTAGAACTGACATGTGATTACACTTTCACGCAATTTGGGTGCATAGATCCTGAGAAATCAGTACCCAGAACAACCACCTCTGGTCGTAATAACGGCCTTGATACGCCTGGGCATTGAGTAAAACAGAGCTTGGATGGCGTGTACAGGTACAGCTGCCCATGCAGCTTCATCACGATACCACAGTACATCTAGAGTAGTGACTGGCGTATTGTGACAAGCCAGTTGCTCGGCCACCATTAGACCAGACATTTTCAATTGCTGAGAGATCTGGATAATGTGCTGGCCAGGGCAGCAGTCGAACATTTTCTGTATCCAGAAAGGCCCGTACAGGACCTGCAACATGCAGTCGTGCATTATCCTGCTGAAATGTAGGGTTTCGCAGGGATCGAATGAAGGGTAGAGCCACGGGTCGTAACACATCTGAAAGGTAACGTCCACTGTTCAAAGTGCCGTCAATGCGAACAAGAGGTGACCGAGACGTGTAACCAATGGCACCCCATACCATCACGCCGGGTGATACGCCAGTATGGCGATGACGAATACACGCTTCCAATGTGCGTTCACCGCGATGTCGCCAAACACGGACGCGACCATCATGATGCTGTAAACAGAACCTGGATTCATCTGAAAAAATGACGCTTTGCCATTCGTGCACCCAGGTTCGTCGTCGAGCACACCATCGCAGGTGCTCCTGTCTGTGATGCAGCGTCAAGGGTAACCGCAGCCATGGTCTCTGAGCTGATAGTCCATTCTGCTGCAAACGTCGCCGAACTGTTCGAGTAGATGGTTGATGTCTTGCAGGCGTCCCCATCTGTTGACTCAGGGATCGAGACGTGGCTAACAGTCAATGGATCTTGACCACGCGAGCAGCAATGTCGCGATACGATAATCCGCAATCGCGATAGGCCACAGTCCGACCTTTATCAAAGTCGGAAACGTGATGGTACGCATTTCTTCTCCTTACACGAGGCATCACAACAACGTTTCCCCAGGAAACGCCGGTCAACTGCTGTTTGTGTATGAGAAATCGGTTGGAAATGTTCCTCATGTCAGCACGTTGTAGGTGTCGCCACCGGCGCCAACCTTGTGTGAATGCTCTGAAAAGCTAATCATTTGCATATCACAGCATCTTCTTCCTGCCGGTTAAATTTCGCGTCTGTAGCACGTCGTCTTCGTGGTGTGGCAATTTTAATGGCCAGTAGTGTATTATACATCTGATGGTTGTCCATATTCGCATCTTGAAATACATTTAATGTAAGTCATTTCCTTTCTATTTGTCCGTGGTACAGGGCCATGCTGCTACGCACCAATATTGCTTGAACTTGTCGATTCTAACCAGGGTCCATGAATATTGCTATCCAAAAGGGACTACTAACTGAATTACTTTTGCAACTATAAAATGTTAGTAATAAATATCCTATCTTAATACAAAGTTAGGTTTCAGAAGCAGAAAGGTGAGACGACGGCTGCAGTTACGGCAATCTGTGCTCACTACATGAGCTGCAGTGTGGTCTGGCACCTTGTTGAAATATTATAGAGACGTGCTTTTCATAAATCAAGTGATGATTTTTGATGATTTATCATTCATGCTGAGAATCAATGACTACATGCTTGAGGGGCATCCTCATAAGTACTGCTGGTCGCTATGAGCAGAATGCAAACACTTATTTTATTCTTGATGCATCGTTACTTTCAGCTCAATGTTTACATATTAGCTACCCAAAACATCAGTTGCACTTAAACTATGTAAGTGTCTGTGTGTGACAATTCTGTTCTTCATTATGGGTCAGATAGAGTTTCCAATTTCATACTGGGGCTTGAAGTTCATACTCAATGCACAGCGTAACAGTTCGGTGCTTTTTATTCACTATTCGTGGGAGCAGTTCACTTCTTATCATCTAGAACTTATAAGTGTCGTTTTTATAAACATTCACAAAAATTTGTAATTAGTTTGCTACTTCTGTCTGATTAATAAATATGAGCATTTTGATACCATTCTACGGTTACAAAGTTCCGTCGAACAATGGACAAAACTTGACTGCAGGGCGAAGAACATCGATCGCTTTTAGCTAATTAACCAGCATGTAAACTAAGAACGTTTCGGTATGACGCTTAATGTGAAATAAAGAAACTTAGTGATATTTGTTTCTGAAAGTAGTAACAATTTTCCATGCAATGTAGGAAAGCTATATTAATTACACTTCCAGTGATTAGCCAGAACATTATCACCATCTCCCTAATAGGCAGGATGTTCACCTTTGTCACAGATAACAACTGTGACGTGTCGTGGCATGGAAGCAATAAGGCCTTGGTAGGGCGCTGGAGGGAGTTTCCACCACATCTGCACACACAAGTCACCTAATTCCAGTAAATTCCGAGGAGGAGGCGATGAGCTCTGGCGCCACATTGTCACAACTCAGTTGTGTTCGATCGGTTTCAGATCTGGCGAGTTGGGGGTTCAGCACATCAATTGTAACCCGTCACTGTGTTACTCGAACCACTCCATCACACTCCTGGCCTTGTGACTGGCGTATTATCTTGTTGAAAAATGCCACAGACGTCGGGAAACATAATCGTCATGAAGGGGTGTACGTGGTCTGGTCAAGTGCCCATTTCAGTCGCAATTGCCGATGTCGTTGGGTTAACATTGGCACATGCACAGGTTGTCGGCTGCAGTGGCCCATCGTTATAGTGTTCTGTGAACTGTGTGCTCAGACACACACTTTTACTCTGCCCAACATTAAAATCTGATTTTATTTCCGCCACAATTCGCCGCATGTCTGCCCAGCCTACGATGTTCGATATCTGAAATGAGGGGTTGCCCACGACGGCTGGACGTGTTTTCACCTTGATTTCGCCACGTGCTGAAGACAGTCACTACAGCACTCCTCCAACACCCGACAAGTCGCGCAGTTTTCTCGTGTCGAGCCTCCGGGCCATCATAATCTGCTCTCGGTCAAACTCAGACGGATTGCGCGCCGTCACCAATATGCACATGGACAACACGTTCACTGATACTCCATGCACAGTGCGTGTGTCTGAATAGCAGTCATTAGTCGCCAGGTAGACGCTGCTACAGCCTGGACGGGTTTATATTGATAGTAGGTAGTGATGATGATGTTCTGGCTGATAAGTGTATGTCAGTGAAATCAGTGCCGAGGCATGCCATGGAGTCTCTGAGCTGAAAAGGGGGGGGGGGGGAGGAGGCGGGGGGTGATACAGTCAACAGGCAGCCCGAACCGGATATTGATATGACTACCCGATGCCATGCTATTCATATTGACTAATATCATCTTAATGAATCCGCCCCCCTACTGTAGTATATTTCTGAATATTAGGCGAATGTAAATTTCTCATAAAAGACGCTTCACTCTTCGCATTTTTATCTTTGAAATTTTGACAGAGTCCAACAACAGAAATTCTGTGATTCTTGAGTTTCTCCCGGCGTATTTGATAATCAAAATATCCACGGGTGTGCTGCCGGTCTATAGTATCCAACGGGCACAATATTTCGGCGATCATACATGTCGCCATCATCTGTTTAGATTAGGTGTACGAGCTTTCTCGTATGAATTTTGCATTCCTAGATTGGTGAAGCTATTCTGAACGCTGACCTGCGCCCTGGAAAATGATCATTAGATAAGGCCACCCACATTCACTGCTATGCGTTACATGCACAGTTCAGATTACCGGCTCCTATTTCTAAGAAGTCTGTTGCAGTGAGCCTTTATGTGATTTAACTGGTATCTCAAAATAATGTGGAACTAAGGTGGGTATCCTCAATAAATTATATTCCATTTCCAGAGGCCAACATCCATTTTAGGCCAGAAATTCGAATCTAAATAAAAAGGAACGAAGAAAACGAAGTGGAAACGATGTTTCATTTTAAATCTTACTTCACGGTTCTCTACAGAAACATAGAGATATCAATATTGGTATTAGTGAACAAATGTAAAAAGAGTTTAAGTTCAATGTCTAGGCAGGTTTTGCAAAATGAGTCATTATTCTGTTTCCGTTGTAAGTTGGTAATATCATCATACAAACATCGCTTACAGTATGAAGCGTATTGCTGCAGTCGTTCAGATTTAATACACAGACAGTAGCACATCGTTAGATGAGACTTCATTAACCAACCTAACGATGCAATGCAGCGTTTTAGCTATACGATTCGTTTTTAGAGAGGAATGGAGCTGAACTCACTGTCCAAACATTCAGGCCGAGATTTTCTTGCTTTACATAAATAATAGTAGTTGTATGATGCTGGGCCGGACCTCGGGTGATTTACTGTTCATCTTTGCCCATTCCGAGCTTGTCTATATCCAGTGAGCTCGTTCTTATTGGAACGTTAAACAAGACCTTTCTTCGCTCAGTTGGTTAATTAGATACTTGATAATTTAATATTCCATGTATCATTTTGCAGGTAAAATTTTAATGATGTGGAATGCGTTATTTTACACTAACAAGTGGTTCAAATGGCTCTGAGCACTATGGGACTTAACATCTGAAGATCACACAGATCGATGTTCGAGGCAGGATTCGAACCTGCGACCGTAGCGGTCGCACGGTTCCAGACTGAAGCGCCTAGAACCGCTCGACCACTCGGCCGGCCTACATTAACATTGAAAATTAATTTGTAAATCTGGTTAAATGGTGAACAATAAGATTTTTTATTTTTTTAAACATACAAATTTGATTTAGTAATTCCTACCCTCCACCTTGTACACATTAAAATAATACAAATTGTTCTGTGGAACAGAAAGAGTTGTCGAGAAGAAATTTTTTTTCAATCTGTTTTCAAACTTTACTTTGCTGACAGACATTTTATATCTCCGGGTGAATGATCAAAAATTTTAGTTACAGCTTTGTGCACCCCTTTTTGTGCTAAGTTCAACCTTAATGTGGGGTAATGACTGATTTTTTTTCCTTCTGGGATTGTAATTATGTATATCATTGTTCCTTTTGAACTGCAGTGGGTTATTTACAACAAACTTCATGACAGAATAAATATACTGTGAAGCAGTAGTAAAAATGCCCAGCTCCTTTTAAACAGATGTCCACCAGATGATCATGGATGAGCACCACCTCCTATTCTTACAGCACGTTTTTGAGCCATGAAGTGTTTCTTTCTTAAAGCTGAGTTCCCCCAGAACATTTTTCCGTATGATGTCATCATTATCATCATCATTTAAGACTGATTATGCCTTTCAGCGTTCAGTCTGGAGCATAGCCCCCCTTATACAGTTCTTCCATGATCCCCTATTCAGTGCTAACATTGGTGCCTCTTCTGATGTTAAACCTATTACTTCAAAATCATTCTTAACCGAATCCAGGTACCTTCTCCTCGGTCTGCCCCGACTCCTCCTACCCTCTACTGCTGAATCCATGAGTCTCTTGGGTAACCTTGCTTCTCCCATGCGTGTAACATGACCCCACCATCTAAGCCTGTTTGCCCTGACTGCTACATCTATAGAGTTCATTCCCAGTTTTTCTTTGATTTCCTCATTGTGGACACCCTCCTGCCATTGTTCCCATCTACTAGTACCTGCAATCATCCTAGCTACTTTCATATCCGTAACCTCAACCTTGTTGATAAGGTAGCCTGAATCCACTCAACTTTCGCTCCCATACAACAAAGTTGGTCGAAAGATCGAACGGTGCACAGATAACTTAGTCTTGGTACTGACTTCCTTCTTGCAGAAGAGAGTAGATCGTAGCTGAGCGCTCACTGCATTAGCTTTGCTACACCTCGCTTCCAGTTCTTTCACTATGTTGCCATCCTGTGAGAATATGCATCCTAAGTACTTGAAACCGTCCACGTGTTCTAACTTTGTTCCTCCTATTTGGCACTCAATCCGTTTATATTTCTTTCTCACTGACATTACTTTCGTTTTCGAGATGCTAATCTTCATACCATAGTCCTTACATTTCTGATCTAGCTCTGAAATATTACTTTGCAAACTTTCAATCGAATCTGCCATCACAACTAAGTCATCCACATATGCAAGACTGCTTATTTTGTGTTCACATATCTTAATCTCACCCAGCCAGTCTATTGTTTTCAACATATGATCCATAAATAATATGAACAACAGTGGAGACAGGTTGCAGCCTTGTCTTACCCCTGAAACTACTCTGAACCATGAACTCAATTTACCGTCAACTCTAACTGCTGCCTGACTATCCATGTAAAGACCATTAATTGCTTGCAAAAGTTTGCCTCCTATTCCATAATCTTGTAGAACAGACAATAACTTCCTCCTAGGAACCCGGTCATATGCCTTTTCTAGATCTATAAAGCATAGATACAATTCCCTGTTCCACTCATAACACTTCTCCATTATTTGCCGCAAGCTAAAGATCTGGTCCTGACAACCTCTAAGAGGCCTAAACCCACACTGATTTTCATCCAATTGGTCCTCAACTAATACTCGCACTTTCCTTTCAACAATACCTGCGAAGATTTTACCCACAATGCTGATTAAAGAGATACCTCTGTAGTTGTTACAATCTTTTCTGTTTCCATGTTTAAAGATTGGTGTGATTACTGCTTTTGTCCAGTCTGATGGAACCTGTCCCGATTCCCAGGCCATTTCAATTATCCTGTGTAGCCATTTAAGACTTGACATTCCACTGTATTTGATGAGTTCCGACTTAATTTCATCCACCCCAGCCGCTTTACTGCACTGCAATCTATTGACCTTTTTTTCCACTTCCTCAAATGTGATCCTATTTCCATCATCATTCCTATCCCATTCTACCTCGAAATCTGAAACATTACTGGTCGCATTTGCACCTACATTGAGCAACTCTTCAAAATATGCCCTCCATCCATCTGCCCAAGGCATCCACAGGATTCACCAGCAGTTTTCTTGACCTGTCCAAAATACTTGTCATTTCCTTCTTACCTACCTTTCGAAGACTGCTAATTACACTCCAGAATGGTTTTCCAGCAGCTTGACCCATAGTCTCCAACCTGTTTCCAAAGTCTTCCCACGATTTCTTCTTGGATTCTGCAATTATCTGTTTGGCTTTGTTTCTTTCTTCAACATAACTTTCTCTGTCTACCTGGGTTCTGGTATGTAGCCATTTTTGATACGCCTTCTTTTTCCTTTTACAGGCTGCCTTGACTGTATCATTCCACCAAGCTGTTTGCTTCATCCTACTTTTACACACTACTGTTCCAAGACATTCTTTAGCCACTTCTAGTACTGTGTCCCTGTACCTTGTCCATTCCTTTTCCAATGACTGTAATTGACTACATTCAACTAACCGGTACCTTTCTGAGATCGCTGTTATGTACTTGTGCCTGATTTCTTTATCCTGAAGTTTCTCCACTCTTATCCTCCTACATATGGACCTGACCTCCTGCACTTTCGGCCTCACAATCCCAATTTCACTGCAGATTAAATAATGATAAGTGTCATCAAAGAATCCCCTGAATACACGTGTGTCCCTCACAGCCTTCCTGAATTCCTGATCTGTTATTATATAGTCAATGACAGATCTGGTTCCCCTGCCTTCCCAAGTATACCGGTGAATGTTCTTATGTTTAAAAAAGGAGTTTGTGATTACTAAGCCCATACTGGCACAGAAATCCAAGAGTTGTTTCCCGTTCCTGTTGGCCTCCATATCCTCTCCAAATTTACCCATAACCTTTTCATACCCTTCTGTTCGATTTCCAATCCTGGCGTTAAAATCACCCATGAGCAGAACACTGTCCTTGTCCTTTACTCTAACAACTACATCACTGAGTGCCTCATAAAAACTATCCATCTTATCTTGATCTGTCCCTTCACAATGCGAATATACTGACACAATCCTAATTTTCTTGCTAGACACTGTCAAATCTATCCACATCAGTCGTTCGTTTACATACCTTACTGCAACTACGCTGGGCTCCATTTCTTTCCTGATGCAAAGCCCTACACCCCATTGTGCTATTGCTGTTTTGACTCCTGACAGGTAGACCTTATATTCTCCCACTTCCTCTTCTTTCTCACCCCTTACCGGAATGTCACTAACAGCTAAAACGTCCAGCCCCATCTTACTTGCAGCCTCTGCCAGCTCTACCTTCTTCCCAGAGTAGCCCCCATTGATATTAATAGCTCCCCATCTCATTACCATTTGCTTGCCAAGTCGTATCTTAGGAGTCCCTGGTTTGTCAGTTAGAGGTGGGACTGCGTCACCTCCAAAGGTCCGAGGCATTTTGCTCTGATTGTTGCCAGCATCATATTTAAAGTACCAGGGAAGCAGGTTGCTAGCCTTACTTGCCCCGAGTCCCATTGGGTTTTACCCCTAACGGCTGAGGGACTAACCGGTGGATTTGGTAGTCTTTGCCGTATGAGCACAAAGGTGACCACGACTCAGAATATGTCCGAGATGCCCAGCCTTATTCCAAAGTAACTGGTATCCCGACTGTCGGGACCACTTACTTGGCCACTCATACGTTGCCCGTGGTTCATGAACTAGGACATGACTACAGGAACCCACACCATGAACCGTATGATGTTACTGAATGAAAATATGCACAATATGTCACCTTACTGATTTGTCTCTCCCCAAGATTTTCAACGATGGTAAGCGCAAATGTGGCTGAACTACTTATTTTAGGAGTTCGAAAATATGATTTTTGCTGTTTAAATTCTCATCAATATGGGCACCTCAAATTTTTGAAATTTCCGCTCTATTTATAATTTCCTCACCATGTGTTACACTTATCATTGGTGTAGTACTCCTGTATGTGTAGAACTGAATATATTGTCTTCTTAAAGTTTAGAGCGAGACCATTCACAGAAAACCAGTCAATGATATTTTTAAGACCATTGTTTGCCATTTCTTCTATTTCTGAATTATGCTTGGACTGATTACAGTACTAGTGTCATCTGCAAGAAGAACTAATTCTGCTTGTTGTATACTAGACGGAAGGTTGTTTACGTATGTGAGGAACGGTAGTGGACGTAAGATTGTATCTTGGGGAACCCCATACGTGATTAGTTGCCATTCAGAATAACGTCCCCGTATTATATTGGTTGAAATGCTAAGTACGATTTTCTGAAATCTTTTTGTTAGATATAACATTTATTGGCTATACCAACAATCTCATAAAAGTTCAATAATTTATTTGGAGAGTACTGTGATTCACACAGTCCAATGCTTTAGATAGGTCGCAGAAGATACCAACCGGCGCTACTTTATTATTCAATGCTTGTAAAACTTAGAGAGTGAACACTTCTTCCGTTATCGTATCTGCGAAAAGTTTAATTTCATCGGGATACTGAATCTCCTCCCTGCGACCTCCATTTGTAAAAAGTGCTAAAAGATGGTGTCACTATAGCGTTTTACTCGTCAAAGCCCCTTACTAATAACCTGACTGAAACGTTATGTTCGCACAAACGACTATGCAGGGTAACATGTGACTACTGTTTGAAACATTAACTGTTCACTTTTTTGATAGACTAACATGAAACAGAGAACAGAGCTGTTAAAAAGCTTCTTTGAACAGGAATTAATATAATAGTCTGACGTGAGCGAAACATTTCACCGTGTTTGTGCGCTGACATGTGACATGGTACAGCGTAACAGGTGACAACTTTTTTGTAGACTAACATGAAACAGACATTAGCGCTCGTAAAAAGCTTCTTGGAACAGGAATTAATATAACAGTCTGACGCAAGCTAAACATTTCATTATGCTTGTGCGCTGACGTGTGACATCCAGTTTACTTAGATCTTTAAGCTGCTGCCCCGAATGGACTCTAGCAACGGCTGCGGAGCTCTGTGCGCAAAGTTCACCATGTGACGCTGTGAATTGTGTAATAAGGACTTCACTTACGAATTTGTAAAGGGCCGTAGACGTAAAAAGGGCTGACATTCTCCTTTGTTGCCAACGTTTGCACACTGAATTTAGCTGTTGGCCCGAACTGGGCACAAAGCTGGATATTTAACACTAATAACTACCTCACAAAGGACTGCGTTGGAAATGTTACACGTGCACAGGGTCAACTTAGACTTCCTTTGAATGCAATTAAAGCTTAATTTTAGGGTCTGATTAAATGAAAAAATGCACTCTCTAGAAAAAAATGTTCACATTGAAACGGTACAGTAGTTTCCCCTCTATAAGCAGCAGGTTTCGCTGCTCGCTCGCACCGGGAAATAGAAACGGAGGTGGCTCCGCAGCCAATTTTATTACACGACGCGGCCGGCCGCGGGTGCAACAGAACCCATGTGGACGGGTGGAAAGAAATGTGTCAGACTTCATAATACGTATTTATATGTGTCGTGTATTATGCATTTCTTGTACGTGGATGTGAATCTGCGCATGAACTTTCCTAATCCTCCTCACACCTTTCCGTAAAGCGTGGCCAAATCTTTGTTGGGAAGTAGTTCTGTAGTATAGTAGTGCCAACCTTACTCCTGGCTGTGGAATCAGAGAGACAGCACAGGCAGGTAAAAGTCAAAGACTTTCCAGTGTCACAAGATTTGGGGTGGAGAGGTTGGTCACGGCCAAGTGGTTCGACCACTCCCTCCACCGGGGCCCAGGAAGACCTCCGGGTGCCCGCCATATTCTAGGGGGTAAGTGAGCAGACGTGCCCTCAGTGCGTCTGTCTGAATGTTCAAGCATGGAAGAGAGGTATTTGAATATTTGTACTAATTCTTTTATTTCCAACTTCGGATTGTGTAAGGAAATGAATGTGCTCGTTTAATTCCGGAAATTTGACCTCCTGTGTTAAAGTATCTGGTCCCCAGTTTGCCCGTTATCCTCGTCACATAGTGAATGTCCTATGTAAAATATTGGGAGAACTTGGTGGTATACATTTGGCCAACGCAATTCCGTCTTACCCGTAGAAATGTGCGTGCACATTAGTATATAATATACCCGAGCTATAAGTTGTAAAATTGTAATATCTGTAAACTGAAAAAATTGCTGCAATCGCTGTAAAGTCGAGTGATAATGTTTAAAATAAATAGATAATCAATCTTCAACATACCTTAAAAGTCACAAAGAAGTCAAGTTAAACGAATTTATATAAAATAAAAGCTATAGCATGCAAGGGACCGCATATCAGCGTGTGAGCCCTCCAGCCCCTCGTCTAGTATCGTACAGAAAGGACACGCTCTCTAGGGAGCGCTCTCAAGCTCCTCTCCCGTTATCCGCTGCGCAATTTTCATTCAGGGCTTGACGACATCAACTTTCATCTGGCGTCCCTAGGCAAGGAGGTAAGACGGTAAACTTTCAACGTAAGCTAGCGAAAAAGATCGCTGATAATCATTCATTCCGTTCATCGACAGCCACCAAAAAGCGTGTTCCCTTCGATAAGGCCATGGCCGACTGCTTCGTCACCCTTGTTCATCGAGCTAATGCCACGTCTACTGTATAATTTTCACGTGTGCTATCTAGCGGTTCTGGCGCTGCAGTCCGGAACCACGGGACTGCTACGGTCGCAGGTTCGAGTCCTGCCTCGGGCATGGGTGTGTGTGATGTCCTTAGGTTAGTTAGGTTTAAGTAGTTCTGAGCTCTAGGGGACTTATGACCTAAGATGTTGAGTCCCATAGTGCTCAGAGCCATTTGAACCTTCTTGGTGTAGTATACAACCTGTTAATAATTAAAAGTTGTTCTGAAACAGTTATAAGAGGAGATCAAAATGCTTACATCTCAGGGCGATGCTGCAGCGTACATCGAATCCGAAGAGGAAATATACAGTGAGGTGGCGTAAGTCATGGGACAGCTACATGCACATATACAGATGGAGGTAGTATCGCGTGCACAAGGTACAAAAGGGCAGTGCATCGACGGAGCCTCATTTGTACTCAGGTGATTCATGTGAAAAGGTTTCCGACGTGATCAAGGTCGCACGACCGAAGTTAACAGACTTTGAACTCTGTATGGTAGTTGGAACTATACTCATGGGACACTGTTTCGGAAATCTTTAGGGAATTCAATATTCCGATATCCACTGTGTCAACAGTATGCGGCGTATACTAAATTTGCGGCATTACCTCTAATCACGGGTAACGTAGTGGCCTACGGTCTTCATTTAACGATCGAAAGCAGCGGAGTTTGCGCAGAGTTGTCAGTGCCAACACAGAAGCATCACTGCGTGAAATAACCGATTAAATATTTGGGCGTAACATTGCAGAGCGATATGAAGTGGGACAAGCATGTAATGACAGTTGTGGGGAAGGCGGTTAGTCGTCTTCGGTTCATTGGTAGAATTTTGGGAAGATGTGGTTCATCTGTAAAGGAGACCGCTTATAAAACACTAATACGACGTATTCTTGAATACTGCTCGAGTGTTTGGGATCCCTATTAGGTCGGATTGAGGGAGGACATACACTCCTGGAAATTGAAATAAGAACACCGTGAATTCATTGTCCCAGGAAGGGGAAACTTTATTGACACATTCCTGGGATCAGATACATCACATGATCACACTGACAGAACCACAGGCACATAGACACAGGCAACAGAGCATGCACAATGTCGGCACTAGTACAGTGCATATCCACATTTCGCAGCAATGCAGGCTGCTATTCTCCCATGGAGACGATCGTAGAGGTGCTGGATGTAGTGCTGTGGAACGGCTTGCCATGCCATTTCCACCTGGCGCCTCAGTTGGACCAGCGTTCGTGCTGGACGTGCAGACCGCGTGAGACGACGCTTCATCCAGTCCCAAACATGCTCAATGGGGGACAGATCCGGAGATCTTGCTGGCCAGGGTAGTTGACTTACACCTTCTAGAGCACGTTGGGTGGCACGGGATACATGCGGACGTGCATTGTCCTGTTGGAACAGCAAGTTCCCTTGCCGGTCTAGGAATGGTAGAACGATGGGTTCGATGACGGTTTGGATGTACCGTGCACTATTCAGTGTCCCGTCGACGATCACCAGTGGTGTACGGCCAGTGTAGGAGATCGCTCCCCACACCATGATGCCGGGTGTTGGCCCTGTGTGCCTCGGTCGTATGCAGTCCTGATTGTGGCGCTCACCTGCACGGCGCCAAACACGCATACGACCATCATTGGCACCAAGGCAGAAGCGACTCTCATCGCTGAAGACGACACGTCTCCATTCGTCCCTCCATTCACGCCTGTCGCGACACCACTGGAGGCGGGCTGCACGATGTTGGGGCGTGAGCGGAAGACGGCCTAACGGTGTGCGGGACCGTAGCCCAGCTTCATGGAGACGGTTGCGAATGGTCCTCGCCGATACCCCAGGAGCAACAGTATCCCTAATTTGCTGGGAAGTGGCGGTGCGGTCCCCTACGGCACTGCGTAGGATCCTACGGTCTTGGCGTGCATCCGTGCGTCGCGGCGGTCCGGTCCCAGGTCGACGGGCACGTGCACCTTCCGCCGACCACTGGCGACAACATCGATGTACTGTGGAGACCTCACGCCTCACGTGTTGAGCAATTCGGCGGTACGTCCACCCGGCCTCCCGCATGCCCACTATACGCCCTCGCTCAACGTCCGTCAACTGCACATACGGTTCACGTCCACGCTGTCGCGGCATGCTACCAGGTTAAAGACTGCGATGGAGCTCCGTATGCCACGGCAAACTGACTGACACTGACGGCGGCGGTGCACAAATGCTGCGCAGCTAGCGCCATTCGACGGCCAACACCGCGGTTCCTGGTGTGTCCGCTGTGCCGTGCGTGTGATCATTGCTTGTACAGCCCTCTCGCAGTGTCCGGAGCAAGTATGGTGGGTCTGACACAACGGTGTCAATGTGTTCTTTTTTCCATTTCCAGGAGTGTAGAAGCAATTCAGAGGCGGGTTGCTAGATTTGTTACTGGTAGGTTTGATAATCACGCGGGTGTTACGGAAATGCTTCAGGAACTCGGGTGGGAGTCTCTAGAGGAAAGGAGGCGTTCTTTTCGTGAATCACTACTGAGGAAATTTAGAGAATCAGCAATTGAGGCTGACTGCAGTAAAATTTTACTGCCGCCAACTTACATTTCGCGGAAAGACCACAAAGACAAGATAAGAGAGATTAGGGCTCGTACAGAGGCATATAGGCAGTCATTTTTCCCTAGTTCTGTTTGGGCGTGAAACAGGGAGAGAAGATGCTAGTTGTGGTACGAGGTACCCTCCACCGCAAATCGTATGGTGGATTGCTGAGTATGTAGATGTAGATGTAGATGTAGAAAAATCAACGTGGGCCGTACGATGAAGGTATCAGTTAGGAATAAGCGGCGAAATATGGCGTTAATGGGCTATGGCAGCAGAAGACCGAAGCGAATGCCCTTGCTAACTGTACGACATCGACTGCAGCGCCTCTCCTGGGCTCGTGACCATATCGGTTGACACCCAGAAGACTAGAAAGCCGTGGCCTGACCAGATGAGTCAAGATTGCAGTTGTTAACAGCTGATGGTAGGGTTCGAGTGTGGCGCAGATCCCACCAAGCCATGGACGCAAGTTGTCAAGAAGACAGTGCAAGCTGGTGGGCTGTGTTTACATGGAATAGACCGAGTTCTCTGGTCCAACTGAACCTATCGTGGGCTCTAGATGGTTATACTCGGCTACCTGGAGACCATTTGTAGCCATTTATAAACTTCATGTTCCCCAAAAAAAGATGAAATTTGTATGAATGGCAATGCTTCATGTCACAGTTGTTTGCGATTGCTTTCAAGAATATTCTGGGTAATTTGAGCGAATTATTTGGCCACCCAGATCGCCCGACATGAATCCTGTCGTACATTTATGGGACATATTTGAGATGTCATTTCATGCACAGAATCCTGCACCGATAACACTTTCTCAATTATGAATGACTACAGAGGCAGGGGATTTCCAAAGACGTTGTTGAGTCCATGTCACGTCGAGTTGATGCTCCACACCGGGAGAAAGGACGTCCTACACGATATTAGGTGGTATTCCATGACTTGTCAACTGAGCATATGCACCGACCTGTCGGCAAGCGGTCAGTTTGGACTTCGAAGGGAAACTTTCTGATCGTCCTTTGTAGTAAAATTCAAATAGTAAATGTGACCCATGTAAACCTTAGGGCATTGGACACTGAGGCGTTTGGGTGTTACTTCACTACACACTGATTAAATCAGTTGGTTTAAGTTGGCAATAGCCATTTGTCTTAAGAGTGGAATTTACAGCACTGACATTACTGCATAGCCGCTTACAGAACCAATATAGTTAATGTACCTTTTCCTATGAATGAAAGTTATTCTCAAAGCATATCTTCGACTAACAAGAGCTCTTAAAAGTGGTACAACAATGAACGGTTTAACTTTTGCCACATAACGTGAACACTGACTAGAGTAATCCTGTCCGAATCTACAAATAACATAACAATCAGTAAAAACGCAGTAACACAAAATTTGGGACTCAGGCATCAGTTATCTAGTAACTAATAGACTTGTACATACCCTTGAGCATAGTACACAACTGGTAAACTAATCCCAAAACATGTGTAAATTTTGTTATCCACTCCCTTATTCACCTGCAGATGCATACATGATTCATCTTCTCGGCCACAAATGACGCCATCATCTCTTCGCTCTTGGGAATGCGATGTGATTTCTTGATACGTTACACAGGCTACCAATACGACGTTAATGTTCCTTTCCTTGTTTTCAACTCTACACAAACTTTTATTTGATTTCATAGGAAAAAATGCCTTTTACCTCAGCTAAAAAAGAAGCTGCCTATCAGCTTTCTAGGGAAGCGATGAAGTATTTCGTCAAAAACTGCTGTGTGAACGATGCACAACTACAAAAAAGTGAAATTACCAATCATCCCCCCCCCGCCCCCCCCCCCCCCCATACACACACATTTAGTGGTAAGTTGGCCTACTGGATAGCCCCTCAGAAACTCTCCACAGATGATGCATGAAAACAGGAAGAAGTTGTACTGAAACGTGAAAAAATTAACAAATGGCGTCGTCGTTATGTGGTTACTGTGTTGGACTGGAATGGGTGAGATTCATGTTTAAATCTCTCGCGTCCCACATTTTTTCACAAAATTATGAACTGTCAGTCCGTTCATTGACGTGTCTGTTCGCTGTGTTCAGATTTGTGTCTGTGTCGTGGTGTAGCGTCCGTTTGCAACGGCGAGGTGTAAGAAAGGAACCTCCAGACTACATACATCCTGTTTGTTACACCCAAGTCCACATGTTATAACTCGTGCGTTCGGTTTTGAAAGTTTTGACTCCTGAATTCCTTTGTTGTAACATAGTTCACACCCGTTTATTTGTTGTTTTCATTTCTGTGAGAGGTCTATGTGGCATCTTACTTGCTCTGACTATTCATAACATTTACCTGCGATTGTAATACGAGGGCTACCCAGAAAGTAAGTTACGATCGGTCGCGAAATGGAAACCACAGTAAAAATCCGATGAAGCTTTGCACAGATGTGTTGGGCAGTATCTGTAGAATGCCCGTCGATCGCGTCACATCTCTTTTCAGTTCTGAGCGCACAGTGAGCGTGTAAATGTACCTACAAAATAGTATCTCCCGCCAAGTACGAGGGCCTGGTGAGAAATTTCGCCTAAAGCTATGCAGCCCACATAACACCTGTCACACCTTTCCTTCTTCATGACAATTCTCAGCTGCACTCTGCAGGGACAATGAAGATCCTCCCACAGCGTTTTCAAAGGGAAGTGTTTAATCACCCACAATACAGACAGCAGTTGACCCCCTGAGTTTCATCTCTGTTCGCACGAACCGCTGACGATGAAGACAACATTTTGGCACAGACAACGAGCTGTAGACCTGCGAAGAGAATTAGCGGAAAGCTCTGGCGGCTGCCTTCTATTACAAGCGTATTGAAAATTGGTACAACGCCACAAAAAATGTCGGAGTGGTGATCATTTCGATAATTAGCTGGGAGATGTGGCTAGCTGTTGCAAATAAAACATTTCATTTTTACAGTAGTGCCCATTTCGTGGACGATCGGAACTTATTTTCTGGATAGCTCTCGTATATTCTGATCACCTGACTCATATTCTATGACGAATGTATTGTATGACAATTCCAAGAGTACAGAAGGCGAACAGATACGTCAATGACAGAGTGGAAACTTAATAATTTCGTTAAAAAAAGGGGTGGATTGAGTAAGGTTTGAACTCGGATTCTCCGCTTTGATGTCCAACACCGTGATCACACAACCACGACGCCGTGATACTTGCAATTCGCTCGATGTTGCACATCTTGAGCTTGGACCATTAAATGTTTCTATTTTGCTTCTTTTTTCGCAATTCAGTACACGTTCATGTTTTCATGCTTGATCTTTGCTCAGTTTTTGGCCACTAAATCTGATGGGTGTGCGATGGAAACTGTCCTTTTAAGAAAAGGAGAGTTACATCATCGACAATGACAGCATTACAGAAGGAGTATTAGTTCCGTTGTGTGCAGGAATCCTGCCTACTCGGTTTGCTGTACAAACAATCAAAAAACAAGTATTAATGAGTTTTATTACAATACGCATATTACCGATACTTAACTTTGGCAATTACACAGAGGTGTCGCAAGCAAGCGGTGACATACGAAATAATCAGTCTTTGCAGTGACTGCTGCTCTAACTGACAGAAGTCTTCCTGAAATGCTATCAAAGTGCCTAACGTTGACGCTGCTATTCAAGTGGCTAATCGTGAAGCTGCTATTGAACTGGGCTCCACCAGTAGGCCGCGGCGCTTATGTCCTCTTCACATAGCGGCCGCTACTGTAGCGTTGTCGTAGTGGAAGGGAGGTCGCTCAGCATGCGATTGGTTGTCCCCTTCTCACAGCCGTCTCGGCTTTGTCATTCACTACTGGCGTGCCGGCACTTGACTTTACGCCGTAACATTCCTCCCTCCCAAAGCGATGGACCGTCGTCGTATATGGAGCACGACAACGGGTAGTGGAGGGAGCGGGGGGAGGGGGGGGGGGAGAGGCTGGAACGTAGACGCTCTGATGGACCGGAAGCTGTGGCTGCAGGGGACGCCAGACTTCTGGTCGTACTTCGCCATCCGGCCTTCGCTTTGCTGGAAACATCCCCAGAAAGCACACAGAAAGGTACGCGTCCACCTCCTGAGGCCCATACCTAGATGCGGAAGGTGTCGGCTGCTGCGGCATGGAGGAGTCCAGCTTCATCGGTAGGACGAGAGGAGACGGAGGAGACGAAGGCTCCGTCTCCGTGGGGTCGTGACGACACCCTCTTGCAGCTACTGTGGCCGTGCTGTCTTTGGGATCCGTGAATCTCGGGGAGAGATACAGAAGGATCACCGTGCACATCAAAGTGGCGAATTTGATTGTGATGTCGGCGCTGCAATATGTCTGGGCCTGAAATGAGATACATGCATGATCCAAGTTTACGAAGGATCTCGCCTCGTGCCCATCGCCTGCTGATGCTAAAAACCCTGAGAAACAATACCATGCGCCGGATGCTGAGAAGGGTGGAGCTGTTTAAGGCACGCGATTAAGCTCACGCAGACTGGCGTGAGGTCTGGAACAGGTCAGAGAAATAAGACTAGTAAAACAAGAGTAACTGGTAGAATACTTAACTTTAATCCACAATTGTAGAACATCTCTCGTTACTGTACAGGCTTCACAATATTAATTATCAAATGCTATGGCGGCTTGCTAGGTCGCAGCAAATGACGTAGATGAAGGCTATGCTAACTATCGTCTCGGCAAATGAGAGCGTATTTCTCAATGTAGCTTCGCTAGCAAGTCGGCTGTACAACTGGGGCGAGTCTCACTAGACCTGCCTTGTGGCGGCGCTCGGTCTGCCATCACTGACAGTGGCGACACGCGGGTCCGTCGTATACTAGCGGACCGCGGCCGATTTAAAAGCTACCACCTAGCAAGTGTGGTGTCTGGCGGTGACACCACAGGAGCAGTGTCCGATGACTGCGGCCGTGAAGCAATTCCGCTGGCGATGGTCCATCTCGTGGATAGGAGGCAAGAAATAGTTGCATTCCTGGTGTGTGCTGTGCGAAGTTTGACCATCTGCTTCGCCGTTTGACTGTGGATTGAACGGTGCACTAGTTACATGCTGTGTGCCATTGCGTTCACAGAATGTTTCAAATTCCATTGACGTGAACTAAGGGCCGTTGTCCAGCACTATGACTTCAGGCAAACCTTCGAGGCATAAAATACAGGACAACACCTGAACTGTTCTACGTGACGCTGTCGAGTTCATTGGGACAGCAAAAGGATACTTGCTATAAGAGTCTACCACAATCAACGAACGAGTGATCCACAAAGGGCCCGCGGTGTCGTGATGACACTGGCGGCTGCTGTGACCTCGCTGTCATCGGGATCCGTGACTCTGCCATGGCGACTGCGACTTGAAGCAACCAGGAAACTTTTGCGGTGGAGCGGATTGATATTCCGCACATACGTGACACTGGGACGTCATCTATTCTATTTGGGGTTCCATACACCGCCAAGTACAGTGTCGACTCTGTTTCGTACGAACAATCCCTCAGTGTCCTTGGAGAAGTAACTGCAACACTTCTTTTCGCAAAGCTTTAGGGACCAAACGTGACGGTCCACTCTCACTTTGAAAAAGAATCACACCCTGCTATATAGCGAGGCTATCCCGACGTGCAAAGTGTCGGCGCACTAGAGTTCTTCATGTTACGCAATGAGCGAGGCCAAGATGTGTGAATGTATTTTAGCAAGATCTTCAGATCTCAAGGAGCTTCCGTGGCCTGTGCAATTTTCCTATTGATCGGAGGAAAGGATTGAAGCAATGCAAAATCCTGAGCATCGATGTGACAAGACGCAGCAGAAGCTTCAAAATCTGTATAAGGGCCAATGGGATGACGTGAAAGTGCTTCTGCATTACCATGTTGAGCTGTCGGACGATATTCAATCTCGTATTGGTATTGAGACAACAACAATGCACCTCTTTGCAATTTTTGGGCAGTTCGTACAGGAACCGGCTCCATCGGATGGATAAGCAGAATTTTCTGCCATACAAACAGTGTGGGAATTTGGTGACATAATACACAATAGCCAATGCCTCTTTCTCTACTTGTGAATAGTTGCACTAAGCATTGGATAACACTTTTGCCGGCAGTTGTTGCCGAGCGGTTCTAGGCGCTTCAATCCGAAACCGAGCTGCTGCTATGGTCGCAGGTTCGACTCCTGCCTCGGGCATTGATGTGTGTGATGCCCTTAGGTTAGTTAGGTTTAAGAAGTTCTAAGTCTAGGGGACTAATGACCTCAGATGTGAAGTCCCATAGCCCCCCCCCTCCCCCAAAACTTCCCCCCAGTTCTAAACTGGTGAGCGGTAGCGTTCTCGCTTCCCACGCCCGGGTTCCCGGGTTCGATTCCCGGCGGGGTCAGGGATTTTCTCTGCCTCGTGATGACTGGGTGTTGTGTGATGTCCTTAGGTTAGTTAGGTTTAAGTATTTCTAAGTTCTAGGGGACTGATGACCATAGATGTTAAGTCCCATAGTGCTCAGAGCCATTTGAACCATTTTCTAAACTGGTGATACCTTGACGTCTCAGGACGTGTCCTATCAACAGATTCCTTCTTCTAGTCAGGTTTTGCCATAAATTTATTTTCTCCCAATGCCATTCAGTACCTCCTCATTAGCTACATGATCTATCTATCCAGTCTTCCACATTCTTCTGTAGCAATAATTTCAAAAGCTTCTATTGTCTTCTTGTCTGAATTTTTTATCGTCCATACTTCACTTCCATACATGGCTACACTCCATACAAATACTTTCAGTAAAGACTTCCTAACACCTAAATCAATATTCGATATTCACAAATTTCTCGTCTTCAAAAAAGATCTTCTTGCTATTGTCAGTCCACATTTTATGACCTCTCTAATTCGGCCATCATCAGTTATTTTGCTGCCGAAATATCAAAACTTATCTACTCCTTTCAGAGTCTCGTTTCCTAAACTATTTCTTCCCCACCCTTCCCTAATCCGATGGGACCGCTGACCTCGCTATTTGGTCCCTCCCCCAGATCAACCAACCAACAGCTTCACCTAATTTAATTAAACTACATTCCGTTATCTTTGTTTTGCTTTTGTTGATTTTCATCTTATAGCCTCCTTTCAACACATTGACCATTCCGTTGAACTGCTCCCTATGTACTTTGTTCTCTCTGGCAGAATTAAAATGTCATCGACAAACCTCAAAGTTTTTATTTCATCTCGTTGAACTTTAATTCCCACTACAAATTTTTCTTTGCTTTCCTCTACTACTTGCTCAGTGTACAAACTGAATAAGATGTGGGATAGGTTACAACCCTGCCTCACTCCCTTTTCAAACACTGCTTCCTTTCATGCCGCTAGACTCAGCTGCCGTCTGGTTTCTGTACAACTAGTAAGTAGCCATCAGTGCCGTGTATGTTACCCTTGTTACCCTCGGAAGTTCTAATAGTGTATTCCAATCAACAATACCAAATGCTTTCTCTAAGTGTACATGAGGTAAATGATGAAATAAAATTTGCTACAACCTGCAGAATCGGACCGATACTAGACGGGATAAACGATAAGGGAAAAGAAGAAATATGATAGTTTATTTACTCAGAAATCGTTATCGTTGTTGTTACTTCATGGTGATGACTTGATTTATCGGAGATATTTCAGGCAGAAACTCACATTATAGCAATAAATAATTCAACGTTAGCCAAACCGGGACCAAAAATATGGGGCGTAGATTATAGACGAAAATGCGTGAGCAGAGGCCACTCGCTGGCATACGGCAACCGGCAGCAATCGTCTATGGAATGGGGGTGGAAAGGAACTGTCCATCACAAAGAGTTTTCAGTTGGACAGATAGGTATCTTTTGCTGAAAAATTTTTCGAAGATTTTGCTATTACTAGCGTATCAGAAAATTAAATAAATTAATATTGTAGGCATCATTTAAGCATAGATCCTACAGACGAAGTGCAACTGGAAAAGAAAACGAATTAGTGGCTTCTAACTCTCCACCTTGCTTTAACGCTTATACAGCATACCAGTAAACAACAAGCGGGTACAGCAGCTGAATAACTCGAGTGGAGAAAAATACAGGTTGACATTAACAAAACCGACAAACTGTGCGTGGAACGACAACAAATCGTCTCGGAATACAGTACAGGATTGCATCGCGTCCACGTCACAACATATCTTCAAAGTGGCCTTCATTGGATGCAATGAACCCGTTCACATGTCGCGTAATGGATTGCTGCACTTTTTCGAACGTTCCACATCCCTCCGAATAGTCACAGGCGTCGTGAACACGCTATTGAAGGATCTGCACATCAGGAACTACTTCAGCATACACAACGCTTTTAAGATGCGACTAGAGGTAAATATCCAGAGCGTTTAAGTGCGGTGATCTAGCAGCCCATGCTACAGGACCACCGCGTCCAATCCAACGTCCGGAGAAAATGTTGTTGAGGTGTCGGCCAACTGTAAAGTGGAAGTGAGGTGGTATTTCTTAACGCGGTAACCATATAATCTGTCGTATTACCAAAGTCAAATTCTCAAGCAGCCCAGGCAGACTATTTGATAGGAAGTCCAGGTACGGTCCTCCATCGAGGCATTGTGGAATAATAAGCGGCCCAAGAATGTGGTCGCCAAGAATTCCCGTCCACAGATTGATGCTGTATCTATGCTGATGAGACGCCTCAACTATTCCCCTAGGATTATCTGTAGCCCACAGATGACAACTGTTCAGATTGAAGATGCCAGTTGATGACGGAAATCCCATAATTGTGATCGCCTGGAGCAAAAACCACCGACAAAATGCTTCCCGTAGAGGGAAATCCGCTGCTGATAATACTTGCACTCGCTGTAGGCGATAGGAATAGAAGCAGTTGTCACACAAGATACGCAAAATCGTACTTTGGCTTACACCATGTTTCTGGGCTATTTGCCTGGAGCTTGTACTAGGGTTCGTCAATATCCTCTAGAACCCGGTGCTACAAATCGGGTGTACGCACAGTGTGCCGCCTTCCTGCACATTAGTCAGTCTGAGAGCAGCCATGATCACACAAACACCCAAAAACGCCTTCAAATGTTGTGTAATATGGTTGGTGTCTGTGAGGATACTTGTTTTGGTATAGCAGTGCTGCCTCTCGACGTTTTCCATCAGGTTAGCTCCACACGAATACAAAAAAAATGTTTAAATGGGTGTGAAATATTATGGAACTGCACTGCTAAGGTCATCAGTCCCTAAGCTTACACACTACTTAACCTAAATGATGCTAAGGACAAACAACACACTCATGCCCGAGGGAGGACTCGAACCTCCGCCGGGACCAGCCGCACAGTCCATGAATGTAGCGCTTGAGACCGCTCGGCTAATCCCGCGCGGCACACACGAATACCATCTAGGCTTTTGCCAGACTTGAATACCGGATCTTTCTGCTGCTTACAGAATGCTGCGTCAATCACAGAGCCTGCAGCACACAAGGAACACGCGGCACATGGTCAGAGGAATTTGCATTTTTCAGCGCCACCTAGTGTGGCAACGGTGCATTTCCGAACAAATGTTCATAGGACCTTTCTTCCTACATTTGCAGTTTGTTGGTTTTTGTTGATGTTCACTCTGCACTTATAGCACAAATTGCCCAATCTCTCTTCGTTGTATTTCATTCAGATAGTTTTACGCTGATTTTTGAGGACTGCAAACTCTACTTCACGCCGGCCGGGGTGGCCGAGCGGTTCTAGGCGCTACAGTCTGGAACCGCGCGACCGCTACGGTCGCAGGTCCGAGTCCGGCCTCTGGCATGGATATGTGTGATGTCCTTAGTTTAGTTAGGTTTAATTAGTTCTAAGTTCTAGGGGACTGATGACCTCAGATGTTGAGTCCCACAGTGCTCAGAGCCATTTGAACCATTTTGAACCTCTATTTCACATTAAATGAACATCTCGCAATTAGTCACTGCGGCTGTCTGCTTGTGGCTAGCTATTGTTTTTGAACACTCTACATCGGCAGGCATACTTCGCTAGCCACCATACGGCGTTTTGCGTAGCTATCTAGTACATAACTACAGGGAAGGGCAAAAGAAAACTGACCCAGAAAATATTTATAAGACTGTTTATTGTTAATTAACAGGAGGATTTCCCGCCACACAAAAAGCTTTAAACAGTGATTTACAAGCGCTAAGCGGTAGCTGTTGAAACGTCCCCTTTGAACATTTATACACGACTGTGCCTAAACTGACACACAATATTTTTAGCGCAACGCAATCTGACTATCAAAGATCCCTGCAAAAGAA
This sequence comes from Schistocerca cancellata, assembly GCF_023864275.1. Taxonomy (NCBI): domain Eukaryota; kingdom Metazoa; phylum Arthropoda; class Insecta; order Orthoptera; family Acrididae; genus Schistocerca; species Schistocerca cancellata. The sequence goes on from NC_064629.1 coordinate 199,839,811, forward strand.
TGGCCCTGAGTAACATTAAACTATACCTTTCAGAAATCACTTACCTCACAAAAATCTTCGTTACTCGAACTACTGCAATACAGCGAGCGCCACTATTGCCAGCTAAATAAAAGATTCAAACTACTGAAGGCACTAACTACTGATAGGGATAGTTAGCAAATGAAAGATTTTAATAGAGAACAAACACTATATTTACCTTAATATCATCATATATATAGCAGTTCATGACAAATTACAAAACTCCGCCATCTCTCTCCCCACATCCACCACTGCTGGCGGCTCACCTCCAACTGCGCAACGCTACGCGCTGTTCACATCCAGCTGCCGCTGCCTAACACTACAATGGCAGTCAACAATGCAAACTAGCCACAGACTGCACACAGCACAGCCAGTGATTTTCGTACAGAGAGCGCTACGTGGCGGCGGCGTTACCAATATAAGAACCTAAACAGCCTACTTACATAAAGAAAACATAAACAGCCTACTTACACTGTCACATGTGTGAGCATACGAATAGCTCACGAGCTCTGTCCCCAATACTCCGCTGTGTCATTATGATTGAGTAAGCGAGGGAATCAACGTGCTTATTGCAACGCAAAATGAATGGGACGCAAAATGGTGCCACGATAAATCAGGGCGTGATCATTGTCAAGATTTACGCGAAGCACAATTCGTGAAATTATGTGCAGAACTGAACGAAGTTTTTAGCAACGGAGTCCTTGCATAAAATTTCTGTGTTCACTTGCCGCGTCAAAACTGGATAAAATTCCAATCTTTCGATATATTCCACTATCTTCGTCAGTTTTAGTCCCTCATGAAGACTGTGGTATCCACCACTATTAAATCTCCGCACTGAGCAGCGCCGCGCTCCATTACGCGCGGCCGAGCAACTCTTCGTTGGCAGCACTCCTCCATGCGCGGTTCGCGGCTAGCATCGCAGGCCGCCTTCGCGCGAACGCGCTTCAAGCCACAGCGATTGGCCACCCAGAACACACAGGATTAGACCCCCAGAATATCCAGCGACTGCAAACGCTGGCCTTATTTAACGCCACCACCGACATCTACAACTCAGCTCTCACCGTGTTACGTTCTACTCCTAACTCGGAAGTGCTACGCTGCGGTGGACTGTTTCGTCTCTTGTACTGGTGTACCTGCTGCTCGATGTTGGCTTGGCTGCGCTCAGTAGTTAGAATTTGACTGCTTTACTGGATCTTGGACCTAACGTTTATTAGGCGTAGTGTGTCAACGGACTTCTAATTTCAGCGGAAGTCCACATTCCACGTGCAAATCCTGTACACTGTTGTGACCACCATAAATTTCCATTGGTTTCGTGAAGTTTTCGCCTACCACTTAGCGCTTGGTGATTATTTGTACCATTGTTGTGTTAAAAACTGTAGAGCTATAATATACAGGGTGTTTCAAAAATGACCGGTATATTTGAAACGGCAACAAAAACTAAACGAGCAGCGATAGAAATACACCGTTTGTTGCAATATGCTTGCGACAACAGTACATTTTCAAGCGGACAAACTTTCGAAATTACAGTAGTTACAATTTTCAACAACAGATGGCGCTGCAAGTGATGTGAACGATATAGAAGACAACGCAGTCTCTGGGTGCGCCATTCTGTACGTCGTCTTTCTGCTGTAAGCGTGTGCTGTTCACAACGTGCAAGTGTGCTGTAGACAACATGGTTTATTCCTTAGAACAGAGGATTTTTCTGGTGTTGGAATTCCACCGCCTAGAACACAGTGTTGTTGCAACAAGACGAAGTTTTCAACGGAGGTTTAATGTAACCAAAGGACCGAAAAGCGATACAATAAAGGATCTGTTTGAAAAATTTCAACGGACTGGGAACGTGACGGATGAACGTGCTGGAAAGGTAGGGCGACCGCGTACGGCAACCACAGAGGGCAACGCGCAGCTAGTGCAGCAGTTGATCCGACAGCGGCTTCGGGTTTCCGTTCGCCGAGTTGCAGCTGCGGTCCAAATGACGCCAACGTCCACGTATCGTCTCATGCGCCAGAGTTTACACCTCTATCCATACAAAATTCAAATGCGGCAACCCCTCAGCGCCGCTACTATTGCTGCACGAGAGACATTCGCTAACGATATAGTGCACAGGATTGATGACGGCGATATGCATGTGGGCAGCATTTGGTTTACTGACGAAGCTTATTTTTACCTGGACGGCTTCGTCAATAAACAGAACTGGCGCATATGGGGAACCGAAAAGCCCCATGTTGCAGTCCCGTCATCCCTGCATCCTCAAAAAGTACTGGTCTGGGCCGCCATTTCTTCCAAAGGAATCATTGGCCCATTTATCAGATCTGAAACGATTACTGCATCACGCTATCTGGACATTCTTCGTGAATTTGTGGCGGTACAAACTGCCTTAGACGACACTGCGAACACCTCGGGGTTTATGCAAGATGGTGCCCGGCCACATCGCACGGCCGGCGTCTTTAATTTCCTGAATGAATATTTCGATGATCGTGTGATTGCTTTGGGCTATCCGAAACATACAGGAGGCGGCGTGGATTGGCCTCCCTATTCGCCAGACATGAACCCCTGTGACTTCTTTCTGTGGGGACACTTGAAAGACCAGGTGTACCGCCAGAATCCAGAAACAATTGAACAGCTGAAGCAGTACATCTCATCTGCATGTGAAGCCATTCCGCCAGACACGTTGTCAAAGGTTTCGGGTAATTTCATTCAGAGACTACGCCATATTATTGCTACGCATGGTGGATATGTGGAAAATATCGTACTATAGAGTTTCCCAGACGGCAGCGCCATCTGTTGTTGAAAATTGTAACTACTGTAATTTCGAAAGTTTGTCTGCCTGAAAATGTACTGTTGTCCCAAGCATATTGCAACAAACGGTGTATTTCTATCGCTGCTCGTTTAGTTTTTATTGCCGTTTCAAATATACCGGTCATTTTTGAAACACCCTGTATTTATTCTGGTATTCCTGTTCATAAGGCAATAAAAAACGGTGACAGGTCAGCAACCATCTGCATTGGAAGCTCTGCTCATGTAACTTATTTATCAGCAGAACGAGAACCGGAAGCTGCTGCTGACCATCCTACAAACATTTGTTCAATGCGTACTGCAGACACAAGCAACGCAGCAAGTGCCAGCTTTAACTTCCTTTGATGAGGCAATGGAGGGTTGGGAAGCTTACGAATCAGGATTACTGGAGCATTTCCACACATTCATAGTAACTGACGCCAGCGTCATAAAATCTTTGCATTTGTCTTGGCCAAAATTTAAGATTTACCGGCTACTGTGGAAACTAGCCCCTTTATCTAACCTTCGGAGCTCTCTTTCTAAAATATTCTCTCGTTGCCGACTAAGTTTTACCTGCAGCTTATCCATGTTATTTCATCTTGGGTAGGCTTCTACCCAAACCCTCTTGAGCCTTCTTATGGGGCGCCACAGCCAGCTTCACTGCTGTCACTTCCAAGTTCCGCTTCAAGATCCTGGTGAGGGGGAAACGGTTTGGCTGGCAACCAGCCTGGATTCTGGGAACCATCGTCCAGCACCGGGGCCATAAAATCTTCAGGGTACAGCTTCCGGAGTGGGAGGTTCTGCAACATGCCAATAACATCGCCTCACCCCCTCCCCCCCCCCCCCCGTCTCTTCACCATCATTACCTCTCACCTAGTTCCCATCCTACCCTACGCCACCCAGTGAGTGTAACTCCAGACTTATGCTTGCCTTTTGCTCACAGTCAGATGACCAACACCACATCCTAGCAAGGCAGACTCACCCCAGACCGTCGGCCAGCTACAGAGCCTGTCCTCCCCGGACTACGAGAGGTCGCCATGTCACCAACTAGAAGTAATTACACATGACGATGAAGACATACCACTGGCTCCACCTGCTCCGCTGCCGAGGACCACATCATACAACCTTCGCCCCCCGCCGGTGCGTTTTCGTACGTATACTCCTGTGTCGCAAGACACCAACGACGCTGAGTACGCATAGGAAGACCCCCTGGACGTTGCGCTCATTTGCAGCAGATGCTTCCCCACTTCCACAAGGAGAAAGGGGTGTGGTATCCACCACTATTACCGGCGAGCCGGAAGTGGTCAAATCCAAAAAATTACGATTTTTTTTTTTTGCTACCGAAAATTAATTGGAACATTCCTCTTTGATGTAAACTTTGAATTATTGTTCTACTCGCCCTGGAAGTGGAGTTATTACCATTTTCCCCCACGCCTGCAGAGGAAATGGGCGACCGCTGAATGCATCTAACACACTCTCGTGACTTCCTGGCGAACTGCTTGGGATTTTCTCGGCCTTTTACGCAAGGGTTGGCTACATTGTTTTCTGTGACAAATGAAGCGTTAAGAGCGCGGAACATCGTCTCTTTGCTGTTTACCATTTCGGCTTCGAAGGCTCAAACAAACTTTGGGTTCAAGTAAGCTCAGTGATGGAAAGACAATTGGAGGGAGAGTCAGGCTTACTGATGAGGTGATTGAACGTCTACAGAGATACTATGGTTATGCTATAAGGCAAAATACTAGTAATGTTAGTGACATGCGAAAAGCAGTGTGGGCATTGTTCCTTCATACTGCCTCTTCCAATGAACACCCTCAACACAGCCTGTGCCCAAAAGATTCCTGGTGCAAATATAATGCAAAAAAGGACTATGATCACAAACATGGTTTGCCAGCAGCTGTGATAAATGCAATAAAACAAATTTTTCATGACTTAGCACAGCCAGAATTGTTACACAAATGTCTACACGGAAAGACGCAGAATCCTAATGAGAGCGTAAACAATTTGATTTGGAAAGTGATTCCTAAAAGGGTGTTTGTAAGCATAAAAACACTGCACTTTGGCATTTATGATGCAATAGCAACCTACAACCAAGGGAACAGTGTGAAGTGTGAAGTTCTGAAGGCGTTAGGATTTACAGCTGGGGTGAACACTGTACGAGCACTAAGAAATATTGACAGAGACAGGATAAGAGGAGCAGAAAGAAGAGAAAGGCATATGAAGTATGATGGAACAACAGGCCAGAAAAGAAGACAGAAGAGGAAGCTTTTGGAGGATGAAGAAGAAGACCCTGATAATCCATCCTATAGTGCAGGAATGTATTGAGAAACTTTGATAGCCATTTCCCGTAAATTAGAATTTTTCGAATATAAGGAACATTTTCTCAAAATCCACTCAAGCTAGAGAGATGAAATTTTTATACAGCACTCCTAATGGTCAAACTTACATTGTAACACAGCCATTTGGCAATATGTTCAGTAGTTTCATTTCAGTTTAATTATGAAGCAATTATTTGTAAAAAAAATTTGGGTCATTAATAAAAAAAATAATTGGAGGGAAACTAGAAAAGATACTCCAAAATCCCTCTGTCATGACTGCAATACTAAACCACACTATATGTAAAAAAAAATTCAAATTTTTTTATTTAGTAGTTTATTCATAAATGTTCCTCAAACTTAGTGTTTTAACATGGGCAGCACAGGCACCTCCGGCCCCCCTTAAATGTTTGCACCGAGCAGCGGTGCCTTCCATTACGCGGGGCCGAGAAACTCATCACTGGCGGCACTTCTCCATGCGCGGCCCGCTGCTAGCATCGCAGGCCGCCTTTGCAAGCGCGCACTTCAAGCCAGGAGCCTTATTTAACGCCGCCATCGATGTCTACAAGTCAGTTCTCATCGTGTTGTGTTCTTATTTACAACTCGGAATGGCTACGCTGCGGTGATGTTTCGTCTCGTGGGCTGGTGTACACCCCTTTCGATGTAGAGTGCCGGCATACAGGACCTAGAACCTGGCTGCCATACTGGAACATGGACTTTAACTGACTTAATATGCAATGGACTTGGAATTTCACTGGAATTCCACAGTCCACCTTCATTTCCTGGACATTGTGAAACATCCCGTTTGAAAAATTAATGAATTACTGTGCTACGAAAAAGGCTGTCTCATTGTAGCTATACCACAAAAGTTACTACTAAAACATGTTTTACTTTCCAGAAGAATTCAGGAAAACTGTGCAGACATAAAACAGAATAAAACAGATACAGCGCAAAAGCAATAATATAAATTGTATCACTCATTGGTAGTCTCGTGATATAATCGTGTAGCTGTCAAATAAACTAACCACTGTGTCAAATGGTATCTCTCAGAAAGTACTTTAAATCCATAATGTATTTTCAAGTAAACCAAAATGTTGCATTAAAATCTCATTAGCAGTACCAGTATATGTTCTAAGTATGCGAGCCTTATACTCGCTACATAATCGTGCAACTAACAAGGAAGAATGTACACACACAATAACACTGTGTCGTCGGTTCACTATAACAATGCATTCGTAATTACTATCTAAATATGTTCCCTAGGTTCTAGACTGGATAGTTAACTTCAAAACATCATTGCATGTTAACAGTTTCTAAGTGTGACAAAGCGTACTAGTAACGTGAAGTGAAAAATTTTATGGCAGAGACTAAGTTAAAAAGCAGATTATCTCTCAACAAACGGTTTTACATGTGCAATATGGTGCAATCCTTTACTGTTCCTAGTACGCAGAGTTTCAACTTCAAAGCAATTATCATGTTGTATACGTCGGTAAGGAATGCTAAATTTTTCTCAAGGTCAGCGTCTATGTTATTTTTCTCTGAGCCAGCCGGCGCACATGGCTTCCTGCAGTGCGAGTCATTGTGTGTCTCTTTGTTGGCACGTGTCGTTATTAGGGTTAGGAGATCTAACTTCTACAAATTCACCTTGTCGAGAGGGCCCTGCCCTGTTTGAATCCCGCCAGTTCTGATGAAATTCAGGCCTATCGTTATGTCGGTAGTTTCCATAGTTTCTTTCTTGTCGGTCACGTGGTGCGGAATTTCTCCCTGAATCGTAACTGCACGCTGACCTGATGCGTCTGAAGTTATTCTGGGTTTATCAGCACAATCATTCATAAATTTTTCAAAGGGGAGGTTTCAGTTGGAATAACCACAATCACTTCATATTATTTTCATGAAGTATTCGCCTACAACTTCGCGTTTGCTGACAGAATTATTTGTATCAGTGTTGTATTAATAAACTATAGAGCTGTTATATATTTATTGTTATTCCTTGTTATAGCAAAGATCACGGAGGACATCATCGAGAGCTTGGAATGTTATCAGAGTCTGATGCGGCAAGTATAACGAGAAATTTTATGCGTGTACAGAACTCATTCCGAAAGAGCTAAAGAGTGGAAGTGTTAGGTCAAAACTTCCAATAAAATTTGCAGTGCAAACCTTAATGGCAAAATAGCGCTCAATAGACTGTGTAACGAATAAAAACCATTACTATTCGAAAAGACTTCGATAAAAAGAAAATATTGCTCGATCGAAGGGAAGCATGGAACAAAGTCCGACGGAATCTCAACACCGTTTACTGTGCGAGTGGGAATTAATAGATCGTCGTGCCAAAACATTATCAAAAAGAACTTGCATTTATATCCTTACAAATTTGTTGTTGTGTGTGAGGTAAAGCGTCAAGGCGAATTTTCGTGTGTTGAGTAGAGCTGGAGGTTTCTGAGTGAAATGGTATCGGGCTTCTGAATCCCCAGTTTTTAAGTTCTTTAGATGAGGCCTGGTTCAGATTGTCAGGTTAGGTGAACTCACAAGACTTGCACCATTATGTATCAGAAAATCCCCTCAATACTTTGTAAAGCCGTTGCATAATCTCCAGATTTGTGCTTGGTGCATAATGTCTGGTGCCCGCATTACCAAACTGTTGATGCTAACCGGTTTCTCCAGAAACTGTTTATCTACAGAGTGGTCAGAAGCAGTCTCAAAAGTTTGTAATGAAGATACAGGGTAGATTGTCCTGAGAAATAATTGTTAAGAAAAAATGTGATACGTTGTGCCGTTTTGAGTTAATTGGCATGAAGGTAGCCAATCAGGCCGCTGAACGCGCACAGTCATACGGAAATCAAGATACAATCACTATTAGCTGTTCTCTCAAACTACAACCAGTCCTTGTACAGTTGTTGCATCTGTTTTAAGAACATCCTCATAACATCGTAGATGGCTTTCTGACATCTTGTGTACTATTGATGCTACTCCACAAAGTTTACGAATTTATTCATTTGTAACCTCATCGGCTGATGTTTTAATCCAGAAGTCTACCTGAGTATCTTTGTTTCCGTGGCACCAAGTCGTTGTTCCACTTCTTTTGTTGAAGGCCAACACTCGGCACTGAACAGTGCAACTGAACGGATTGCAGATCGGTGTGCTATCGACATGAAACTGTTTAGAATCTTCTAGTCACAGAGTATAACAGTCACAGAACGCTATTTGAGATGTGTGATGCTTAGACAGTTAGAGATTACTGCACTGAGATTAACAACAGCAGCAATTGTAAAGCCTACATACTTAAAAGTCTTTGTTGTTGGGACGTCAACACCACCGATTTTCGACGTATCTGGGTCATTTAGATCTGTTGTGAGATACTGCGTGTTTTTTATGTTGAGTCCTAGATCCACTTCTGCAAGGGTGTCGTTCCAGGCTTAGAGTCCACCTGCTTAGCTGGGTGGTAACGTGCTCACCTCCCAGGCGATCGTGTCCGGGTTAGATGCCAGGCCGGGTCGGCGATTTTCTCCGCTCGGTGTGTTGTGTTGTCCTCATCATTTCATCCTCATCTCCGGCGCGCATGTCGCCCAATGTGGTGTCGAATGAAATAAGACTTGCAACTGGTGGCCGAACTTCCCCGAATAGGGGCCTTCCGGCCAACGATGCCATACGCTCATTTCCGTTTTAGGGTACGGACTTATCACTGGCGGTCAGGCTTATCTCAGAGGCCAATAGCACATCATCAGCATACATTAATGTCCTGGATGCGGTTTTGTGCAGACGCCTTGTAGCCGTATCCAGTCGTCACCCATAGCCTGTGTTAAAACCTCCTTTCCTGTTACTATACAAGATCTTTCCGTGATGATGTTACAACCTTTCAGAGCTGATACTTTCCAGTTTCTTCGTAAAAACACCAGAGCGTGAAAACCTATGGAAGTTACTTAGCGGGACTACAGAGTCTCTCTCAGGAATTACTACACATCAACTTTTTTGGTTGCTATGGATTGTAAATTATCGTTAAAATTCGAGGATTGTTTAGATGTGCGAGGAGTGGAGACTATATGCTGCAAATACAAAAGACCTATATTGAGAGAAGGATGATTAAAAGATTTACAGATCAACTTATCTCCAGAAACACACAGTTTCTATGAAGAATGGCAGTATTACTGTTCTTCCACATTAGTGTGTTTGTACATTAGCTTTGGGATTAAGTTATAACAGCTACATATTGTTCCACTATTCACACAAAGATCTAGCTGAGGTTGTGTTTATGTAGAGTGAAACGAATGGGAATTGTTGTCTCCTCTCCACATGTCGTTAACTGGACGACGAAACCGTCATGTGTCTTCAGGTATTTCCCCTTCTGGCCCGCTGCCGCACCTGTAGCAACATATCAGTCCTCCATCCACCTTCATACATTCCACACCCTAAACAAAAATAAATTTAAGAGTCTCCCTTTCCCCAGTCGAGGAGGAGGAGGAGATTAGTGATTAACATCCCGCCGACAACGAGGTCATTAGGGGTTAGCTCGGGTTAGGGAAGGACGGGGAAGGAAATCGGCCGTGCCCTTTCAAAGGAACCATCCCGGCATTTGACTGAAAGGATTTAGGGAAAACACGGAAAACCTAAATCAGGATGGCCGGAGACGGGATTGAACCGTCGTCCTCCCGAATGCGAGTCCAGTGTTTCCCCAGTCGAATCAGCATTTATACACTACTGGCCATTAAAATTGCTACACCAAGAAGAAATGCAGATGATAAACGGGTACTCATTTGACAAATATATTATACTAGAACTGACATGTGATTACATTTTCACGCAATTTGGCTGTATAGATCCTGAGAAATGAGTACCCAGAACAACCACCTCTGGCCGTAATAACGGCCTTGATACGCCTGAGCATTGAGTCAAACAGAGCTTGGATGGCGCGTACAGGTACAGCTGCCCATGCAGCTTCAACACGATACCACAGTTCACCATGAGTAGTGACTGGCGTATTGTGACGAGCCAGTTGCTCGCCCACCACTGACCAGACGTTTTCAATTGGTGAGAGATCTGGAGAATGTGCTGGCCAGGGCAGCAGTCGAACATTTTCTGTATCCAGAAAGGCCCGTACAGGACCTGCAACATGCGATCGTGCATTATGCTGCTGAAATGTAGGGTTTCGCAGGGATTGAATGAAGGGTAGAACTACGGATCGTAACACATCGGAAATGTAACGTCCACTGTTAAAAGTGCCGTCATTGCAAACAAGCGGTGACCGAGACGTGTAACCAATGGCACCCCACACCATCACGCCGGGCGATACGCCAATACACGCTTCCAATGTGCGTTCACCGCGATGTCGCCAAACACGGATGCGACCATCATGATGCTGTAAACAGAACCTGGATTCATCCGAAAAAATGACGATTTGCCATTCGTGCACGCAGGTTCGTCGTTGAGTACACCATCGCAGGCGCTCCTGTCTCTGATGCAGCGTCAAGGGTAACCGCAGCCATGGTCTCCGAGCAGATAATTCATGCTGCTGCAAAGGTCGTCGAACTGTTCGTGCAGATGGTTGTTGTGTTGCAAAAGTCCCCAACTGTTGACTCAGGGATCGAGACGTGGCTGCACGATCCGTTACAGCCATGCGGATAAGATGCCTGTCATCTCGACTGCTAGTGATACCAGGCTGATGGGATCTAGCACGGCGTTCCGTATTACACTCCTGAAGCCATCGATTCGATATTCTGCTGACAGTCATTGATTTCGACCAACGCGAGCAGCAATGTCTCGATACGATAAAACACAATCGCGATAGGCCACAATCCGACCTTTATCAAAGTCGGAAACGCGATGGTACGCATTTCCCCTCCTTACACGAAGCATCACAACAATACACTCCTGGAAATGGAAAAAAGAACACATTGACACCGGTGTGTCAGACCCACCATACTTGCTCCGGACACTGCGAGAGGGCTGTACAAGCAATGATCACACGCACGGCACAGCGGACACACCAGGAACCGCGGTGTTGGCCGTCGAATGGCGCTAGCTGCGCAGCATTTGTGCACCGCCGCCGTCAATGTCAGCCAGTTTGCCGTGGCATACGGAGCTCCATCGCAGTCTTTAACACTGGTAGCATGCCGCGACAGCGTGGACGTGAACCGTATGTGCAGTTGACGGACTTTGAGCGAGGGCGTATAGTGGGCATGCGGGAGGCCGGGTGGACGTACCGCCGAATTGCTCAACACGTGGGGCGTGAGGTCTCCACAGTACATCGATGTTGTCGCCAGTGGTCGGCGGAAGGTGCACGTGCCCGTCGACCTGGGACCGGACCGCAGCGACGCACGGATGCACGCCAAGACCGTAGGATCCTACGCAGTGCCGTAGGGGACCGCACCGCCACTTCCCAGCAAATTAGGGACACTGTTGCTCCTGGGGTATCGGCGAGGACCATTCGCAACCGTCTCCATGAAGCTGGGCTACGGTCCCGCACACCGTTAGGCCGTCTTCCGCTCACGCCCCAACATCGTGCAGCCCGCCTCCAGTGGTGTCGCGACAGGCGTGAATGGAGGGACGAATGGAGACGTGTCGTCTTCAGCGATGAGAGTCGCTTCTGCCTTGGTGCCAATGATGGTCGTATGCGTGTTTGGCGCCGTGCAGGTGAGCGCCACAATCAGGAATGCATACGACCGAGGCACACAGGGCCAACACCCGGCATCATGGTGTGGGGAGCGATCTCCTACACTGGCCGTACACCACTGGTGATCGTCGAGGGGACACTGAAAGTGCACGGTACATCCAAACCGTCATCGAACCCATCGTTCTACCATTCCTAGACCGGCAAGGGAACTTGCTGTTCCAACAGGACAATGCACGTCCGCATGTATCCCGTGCCACCCAACGTGCTCTAGAAGGTGTAAGTCAACTACCCTGGCCAGCAAGATCTCCGGATCTGTCCCCCATTGAGCATGTTTGGGACTGGATGAAGCGTCGTCTCACGCGGTCTGCACGTCCAGCACGAACGCTGGTCCAACTGAGGCGCCAGGTGGAAATGGCATGGCAAGCCGTTCCACAGGACTACCTCCAGCATCTCTACGATCGTCTCCATGGGAGAATAGCAGCCTGCATTGCTGCGAAAGGTGGATATACACTGTACTAGTGCCGACATTGTGCATGCTCTGTTGCCTGTGTCTATGTGCCTGTGGTTCTGTCAGTGTGATCATGTGATGTATCTGACCCCAGGAATGTGTCAATAAAGTTTCCCCTTCCTGGGACAATGAATTCACGGTGTTCATATTTCAATTTCCAGGAGTGTATTTCATCAGGCAACGCCGGTCAACTGCTGTTTGTGTATGAGAAATCGGTTGGAAACTTTCCTCATGTCAGCACGTTGTAGGTGTCGCCACCGGCGCCAACCTTGAGTGAATGCTCTGGAAAGCTAATCATTTACATAGCACAGCATCTTCTTCGTGTCGGTTGAATTTCGCGTCTATAGCAAGTCATCTTCGTGGTGTAGCAATTTTAATGGCCAGTAGTGTATGTTCCCGTCCTATTTGTTACAGTCTTAGCCTCCAACAATCTCCTTAGATCAAGTCACCCAATAATATACACAACTTCCAAACCCTGACCCATTAGTTTTCGAAAAGCCATCTTTTTCGTTTCGAACTTTATACAACATCCACCTCAGAGACACAGTGGCCTTTCTGTTTTGTTCCTCATTTCTCCGTTCTCCCTTCACATGCTTGTTACATACATTGGAAGCTGACCATCAAGCACCACACCTCTCACCCACTGGCTTCTCGCCAGAATCATGACAGTCATTTGCACTGCAACACCAGACACGTCATAGTTTGAGGTTCACTTAGTAATGTTCCACCCGGTCAGCCGAGTGCTGTTGGCAAGCGGTGTGCACTCAGCTCTTGTGAGGCAAACTGAAGAACTACTTGATTGAAAAGTAGCACCTCCGGTCTCGGAAACTGATATACGGCCGGAAGAGCAGTGTGCTGACCACATGCCCCTCCGTTCAAATGGTTCAAATGGCTCTGAGCACTATGGGACTTAACTTCTGAGGTCATCTGTCCCCTAGAATTTAGAACTACTTAAACCTAACTAACCTAAGGACATCACACACATCCATGCCCGAGGCAGGATTCGAACCTGCGACCGTAGCAGTCGCGCTGTTCCGGACTGAAGTGCCTAGAACCGCTTGGTCACCAAGACCGGCTGCCCCTTCGTATCCGCATCCAGTGACTCTTGTGGGCTTGAATGGTCTTTTACTGTATTTTTAAGTTGTGTGGTTTTGTCGTATGTTAACTATAAAATGCTGTTCTTGGTTCGCTCTATCTGTAGACTTAAATGCCTAAACGTTTACATTTGAGATAACCTAGAAGCCTTGTGCATTCTGTGTCAGTGCTTCATAAGTAGAAATTTGATTAACGCTTGCGTGCAGCCAGTAACGTTATTCTTGAAAATGTTGGAATGCTAATATGAGTGAGGCACCTCATGATATGATGTGTGTTTTCTTACACTTCATCGCTTGGAAATGCTGCAGTGACGTGTAATGCAATGTTCCGTAACAAGTGCTTCATTGTGGACTCAACTTCCGTGAGTCAGTTCGAACCATTTTATTCCTTCCGAAGCTTGTTCCTAGATTTTCTCCTCACGGCTGTAAATTGTTACGAAGTGTTCGTTATTGTATATGTGTACATTCGTAACAGGTGTCCAGTTAAAGTTATAGCAGCGAGTCGTCTGAGCACTGTTCCAGTCAACAGTCGCGGCTACCTATCGATTCTGCTGACAGCCGACCGTTGCCTGCACAGTCCTGCGGAACTCTGTTTCGCCTCGAAGGCGCACACACACACACACACACACACACTGATTATCGTGTGATTTTATGTTTATATCGTGTGAGTATCTATGAACGCGTCCACTGTCCGAACTTCGCTTGCTCCGGAGTACCTTCTCTTGTGTCAGACAAATTTCCTGAATATTTGGAATTATTGGCGATTCATAAATATTACATCAGAGTAACAAAAATGCGTAGATGACGTAGCCGTACTAGAAAAGAGAAGACAAGATGTAATACGGGAAGCGTGCTACGTATTGTTGACCGCTTAAGACGCCAGCAATCTACCACCATGCAGTACCTCACTTAACCACTACCGCGATGTTTAGTAATATAGGAAGGTTTACCGCGAAATTCTGAAACACTGATAGCGGAATTCTATACTGAAGTGTAGTGAATTGATGTCGCCTATGTTTGGGTAGATCGATCGACTAAGCAACAGCCGATCTAGTTCATCCACAAGATGCGCAATGAAGCTGAGAGATTGGGGTACTGAGCGAAACCGAAAAAAGTGCCGGCCTCCAAAGTATTTTCGTAATGAGTTCGATGCAACGAACAGAATCACATAATCTCAAACTAAAATCCTCATAAACATAAATTAAAAATCAGACACGATTTGTGCATGCATAGATACCATTAAAAATAGTCATTAGCTACACAAAGAGAACAGATCAATCTACACCCCAGATCACATCTATAAAAAATCCACTTGTTCTGAGGTAGTGTGGTATGGAGACGCGTCATAAGAAAGTGTCGTATTTTCAATAAACATACGCCTGCACAAATTACTCCTCAACCCGAAGTTCTGTTTAAACACCTCTATGCTATACTAGGAATGGATTCAACTGGATGAGGTCTGTCCTTGAATTCGTAATATCTTCGCAATGACGTACCTAACCAGTTGTAGGGGGCTACCACAGTTTGACATGGGCTTCGCATTTTTCACTTTAACAAATCATTTCCAGAGGAGAAAGAAGTCGTAGGACGAACCGATTAAGTACCGAGACCATTGGATTTACAGTCCGACACCTACTCAATCATCGAGTCACATACGGTAACTAAGTTATTAACACATTAAAAAACGCCTGAAGCAATATAAAAAAGCCACTTACTTGGCTAACAGAGATTTTCGTCTTCAGAATATCTACATCGACGTCATACTTCGCAACCCAACTAATGGTGTTTGGCTGAGGATAATTTTTGTACCAATAACATAGCCCTCCAACCCTGTTCCACTCTCGAATAGCGCGCGGGAAGAATGATTGTCGGTAAGCCTTTGTATTGGCTCTGATTTCTCGAATTTTCTCCTCATGGTCATTCCGAGAAACGTATGTCGGCGGAAGTGATGTGTTGACCGACTCTCCTCTGAAAGTGCTCTGTCGAAATTTCACTAGTAAATCTCTCAGTGGTGTACAACGTACCTAGGCCAAATAATGCTCCCTGATCACCAGGTTGCGCGCCAAAGCTTTCGGAGTGCATCTGCATCTACTGTATGTACAATAGTACAGCGTCGTTGTTGTTACAGGCTGATGCCAATAGACAAAGGTTCTCACCTTATACGCTAAGATATATTCCTGTCCTTTCATGCGCCTTGCTTGCCGGCCAGGTCAGTTATAGACTCGCACTCCCTCATCCCCAGTGCAGTTTGTCGCTCTGCCCAACACAACCAGCATTCCTGCGTCGATCTTGTCGTTCAGTCTTTGCATACTGAACTTGGAACTCTGGTCTTTACCTCAGCTGTTGTTAAGATCGATACAGACAGGATGTCCTGCTTTGCTGACGTAGCACACTTAGTCGCGGCTAACAATGCCTATTATTGTATCATCTAGTCTTAGAAGACAGAAGCTTCAGTTGACAACTTCGTTTGTTTGAAATCCACGGAATTACCACTCACTGAGTAGCTTGCCAGTAGCTGCAACAGTTCTGTCAGTTATTTTATTAGAAGAAATGTATTCGCAATTGCGCATATGATTAGACCCCAGCTGCACAATGCATTGGCGACACATGAAAATTTGTGCCCGATAGGGGCTCGAACCCGGATTTCCAGGTTTACGAGAGTGGTCACTTTAATCACTTCGGCTGTCCGAGTACGCTTCCCGCAACGATCCGAACACCCACATGTCGCCATGTGTCCATATCCGGCAATGGCACAGTTGCTGTGATTCACTCACAGGGAGATATTATTTATTATTATCGCGACTAGTTTAGTCATGTAATACTACATTACAGTGTCCATCTGCGCTATCTGAAGGACACTGAATAGTACATCGTAAAAGATGGAGACTGCAAAATAGTAAAATTATGATTTATTAGTTGCAACTCCCTTTCAAGAAGCAGGACCTGGAAGGCCACACAAGTGCAGCACTGATACGGCGGCCCTCGAATGGCACGCCAACTTTGGACTATCTTGATGGGACATTATTTTGTTGTACATGACATTGAGTTGTCATGGTCCATCGCATCTCAGGTGGAGATGAGTCTGTCTACTCAGCTGACAATTAGTCACTGGAATCAGTCACAGCCGGAAAGTCCATAGGAGGATCGTTCCTGGGAGATTAATGGCAGAAAGACCATATGAATATCGCTGTGGGAAATGTAGACACCAGAACGATATTTACTAGAAGAAACTTAAGGAGATGTAATTCATGTAGGTTGAAGACCGACTACAAAACCCGTTACTCCGTAATCCACCTTACGGCGCATGGCGGAGGATACCCCGTACCACTACTAGTCATTTCCTTTCCTATTCCACTCGCAAACAGAATGAGGAAAAACGATTGGCTGTATGCCTCCGTATGAGTCCTAATTTCTCGTAGCTTATCTTCGTGGTCCTTATGCGCAGTGTATGTTGGAAGCAACATAATCGCTCTGCAGTCAGCTTAAAATACCGGTTCTCTAAATTTTCTTAATAGTGTTGCTCTAAAAGAATGTCTCCCTGCCTCCAGGGATTCCCATTTGAGTTCCCAAAGCATCTCCGTGACAGCTGCGTGTTGTTCATACCTACCAGTTTTAGCAGCCTGTATCTGAATTGCTTCAATGTTTTCTTTTAATTCGACATGGTACGGATCCCAAACACTCAAGCAGTATTCAAGAATACGTCGCCTTTCCTACTCCTCAAATGCTCGTTCTGCTTCAAATCTAAATGAATTTTATCCATAGTGGATGCTGTCGAACTCCGTGACTGTTTCTTTATGGAGTGTAGAAAAATGTCTGCTACCACTCACAATCAAAGGTTATTTATTTTCACACGACCGGTTTCGGGCTTGCGCCCATCTTCAGGTGTTTATTCATTCATGTACATGTTTGTACTTTGGAGATCACTGTATAAATACAAAAAAAAATTATTTGTTGCTGACTCTACAGATACAAGTGGGACAATTGTAAGTGGTAAGGCAGCATTTGACCAAAATTTTATCTCTACATACATTAAGATGAAGCACCATTATTACAGTTATTCTGTGGTGATAGTTTTGCCACTTACATATTATTGTGACAGGTAGCGGATATTTTTCTACACCCCAACTTCAAATCACTTTGCAACGTTACGCCCAGATATTTAAACCACGTGACTGTGTCAAGTAGGTCACAAGTCATGCTGTATCCAAACAGTATGGGTTTGATTTTCCTACTCATCCGCATTAAATCACACTTTTCTACATTTAGTGCCAGCTACTATGCGTCACGCCAACTAGAAATGTTGTCTAGAGCTTCTTGTTTCCTCTCATAGTCACTCTCCTTTGATACCTTACCGTACACCACAACATCATCAGCAAACAAGCGCAGATTGCTGCGCACCCAGTCCGCCAAATCAGTTGTATATAACGAGGATAATAGGGAACCGAGCGAGGTGGTGCAGTGGTTAGCACATTGGACTCGCATTCGGGAGTCCAGTGTGCTAACGGTTGAAACCAGCGTTCGGCCATCCTGATTTAGGGTTTTCGTGATTTTTCTATATCGCTTCAGCCAAATGCCGGGATGGTTGCTTTGAAAGGGCACGGCCGACGTCCTCCTCCATCCTCCCCCAATCCGATGGGACCGATGACCTCTCTGTTTGGTCCCCTCCCCCCAAATCAACCAATGAACCAAATAATAGCGGTCCTATCACATTTCCCTGATGATACTCTTGTCTCTGATGAGAACTCACTGTCGAGGTCAACATGTTGGGTTCTAGAATTTAAGAAGTCTTCGAGCCATTCACATATCTGTGAACCAATTCCACATGCTCGAACCTTCTTTAACAGGCTGCAATGGGGCACCGTGTCAAACGCTTTCCGGAAATCTGAACTATGGAATCTGCCTTTTGCCCTTCCTCCACAGTTCGCAGTATATCATGTGAGAAAAGGGAAAGTTGAGTTTTGCACTAGCGATGATTTCTAAAACCATGCTTATTGGTGGACATAAGCTTCTCAGTCTCAAGAAAATTTGTTATATTCGAACCGAGAATATGTTCAAGGATTCTGCAGCAAACCGATGTTATGATATTGGTCTGTAATTTTGTGGGTCCGCCCTCTTCTTATACACAGGAGTTACACGCGCTTTTTTCCAGTCGCTTAGGACTTTGCGCTGTGCGTGAGATTCGCGGTAAATGCAAGCTAAGCAAGGGGCTAATGCCGTAGAGTACGCTTTGAAAAACCAAATTGGGATTCCATCAGCACATGGTGACTTATTTGTTTTCAACTCCTTCACTTGTTTCTTTACGCCAGTGATGCTTAAAGTCGACAACTGACTGTAGTATTCTGTGGCGTGAGGGAGAATTTATCAAGGCTATTCCCTTGTTCCTTTTACAAATGAGTAGTCTACTGCACACACAGGATTTTATCATCACTCTTCTCTTCACACCGTACCTATACATAATATCAAACAGACAACATTATATTACACAAGCACGTATACAGCTACGCATCTTTCACATTGACAGGTCAGATATAAACAATGACAACTGACCTCCATTGGATCTTCACACAGCATGGCAACAATAAATCCCAACATTTCCTCAACTATCACTTTATATGCTGTTGA
The DNA here is from genome assembly GCF_023864275.1 of Schistocerca cancellata. Classification (NCBI taxonomy): domain Eukaryota; kingdom Metazoa; phylum Arthropoda; class Insecta; order Orthoptera; family Acrididae; genus Schistocerca; species Schistocerca cancellata. The sequence continues at coordinate 199,858,744 of NC_064629.1, forward strand.
GTGATACTTAAGTAAATAAATTAGTCAAATGAAAGTGAAGTAGAAATTAGAATATAAATGAAAAACTTGCTTTAGTTTAGAGAGTTACATACTGGCAAACAGCGAGCAGAACAGCAGAGCAGAAGAGACAATGACCGTAAAGCCAGCAAGTTCCACATAAGGGGGCGCTGTCGATTCAGCCGTCAGGGCATCGCCCGGCCGGCTCACGTGTTTCCCAGTAGTCGCAAGTGAGCAAAGTCCCTCGCCTACATTCCAAGAGACAATGACCGACGTTAAGAAGATTCTTCGAGAAACTTCTCAACGTGACAGAAGAGGCAATGACCGTGAAGTCGTTCACCTCCAGTAAACTGAAGTGAATAAATACGCAAGACGCAGTGGGACCGACAGACGAAGACGAGAGAAGAAGGAAGAAGAGAAGAGTAGCAGTTGTTTTCAGTCAGTTTCGGTGCTGAAGACCGTCATGCATGAAGAGACTACATCATACACTGACGCACCAAGTCTGCCGCTGTAATGGAATAGCAAGCAGCAGCCTCGGCGCCAGAAGACAGAAGTTAAAAGGAATTTGAAGTCTGATGTTTACGTACCCGGGTGAATCGTGAGGGCGGGAAGGAGACGGCCTCACATCAGCAGTCACCTGTGAACTGGGATGAAGATCTGACAGCCGAAGCTGGCTAGCGGGAGTCCGTTGTTCGAGTCCGGGACACTGGCCTTCCCCCGCCGCGCCGCTCCGCTGGCCGACGCACAACACACGCGGCCGCTTAGAGAAGAGAAACACTGGGACGCCACATCCAAGGTATCACCGTCCGATGCACGACTTCGCTCGCAATAATTAAACGGGCCACCTCGCGCTGCGCGTCTCCAGTCAGCTGGGCGAGACGGCGACACGAGATACACACCGCTACGCGTAAGCAGACGCCACCGCCGCCGCCGCTGCCGCAGCAGAAGGCTTCGCAAACTACACAGCTGCCGCTCTCCGAGCCAGTACAATCCAGTAAGAAACCCGTTGTACGAAACTTGCAATAAATGTTATCTTATGTAAAAATGCTGTTTCGTCCTTCCTCATACCCGAGCCAAGGAAGAACCCACCCTGCCCACACGTTGTTAAGAGAGAAAAGTTAATTTATTTAGTATTTTCACCTTCACGTAATGCTTTAGAATCAAATGCCCTTTGCAGTAATACTCATTCTGACAATTGACTAGCATCAAAAGAGAAAACCCAGTTACATTTAGTATCACAACTATTACATTTGGTGTCAGAAGAAAACCCTTGGCTCAATATGAGGTGTGAATGACAGTCACTAAAGGTCCACAGTTGGTATTGTTTAATGTGTGAAAGTATAGAGGTTTGCATAGCAGTCGTAATATTTTCTTTATTTAGAAGTGTATATTCTCTCATGATTTTAAGAGTTTGTCGAAAATATTTAAACATGTTTTTCATTCAGTGTAGTAAGATTGTGTAACTAATAGTTTGTAAAATGATGACACGAAATCGTACAAAGTCAGAGTCAGCACCACAAGCGGTTTATACTGAAGAATCTATTCAGCGCTTAGTTAATCAGATAGCACAGCTTAAAAATGATAACAATGCATTATTTGAACAGTTGAGTGAGATTAGGCAAACCAGTTCAATCCCTCCCACCCTAGATTCCTCAGCAGCAGCCTTGATAAGTCCTTTTTCAGGTAAACCTGGCGAAGACATAACAGCCTTTTTTAATGATTTAGTAGCAGCTGCAAAGTTAGGATCATGGTCAGATGAACAGCTCTTACAAATGACAAAGTTAAGATCGCTAGGAGAGGCTAAAGCACACGTATTATACCATGAAGAATTACGGAATGCTCCAACATTTGAGGAATTGAAGAAAGGATTGCTTAAACGTTTTCAAAAACAGAACAACTGTAGATTTTATAGGGAACAGTTAAACGCTATCACTCAGAGGCAAAACAAGTCGTTAGAAAGTTTTGTAGATAGGATTAGAAAAGTTAATATTAACACCTATCAGTTGACAACTAGTGATGAAGCAAATAAAGTTATTTTACAAGAGGCAGAAGATAGAACTCTGGATACATTTTTACGTGGGTTACCTCCTGAAACGTCCCGTCGTGTCTGGGCAGAGTTTCCTAAAAATTTAGCGGAAGCTGTATCTGTGGCGACGGCTTTTGAAGAAATTGACATTGCCACCGGATACAAGGAGAAGCGAAATGTATTTTCAGCAGGAGTACGATGTTTTAGGTGCGATCGACAGGGACATATAGCAAAAAATTGCAAACAACCTAAATGTACTAATTGTCAAAGAATAGGTCACACGTTCAAAGAATGCAGGTCTAAGAAAGTTTTTAGAAATAGAAATCAGTTAAACTCAAACGAGAATGTCGGAGCCGCCGCCAGGCGTTCCTAATAAAATTTCATGCCATTAAGGAGAATGTGAAGGCGGAATGCTGGTTATCTGCTACCATACAGGATAAAGAGGCAAGGATACTGGTGGATACAGGAGCAAACGTATCAATAGTGAGTAATGAATGCATTGGAGAAAAGAAATATGACCCTCCAAGGTATAGACTGAGTGGAGTAGGAGAAGGTACAGTGAAGTCATTGGGATGTACATAATTGATTTTCTATATTGACGGTGTACAATTTCAGGAAGATGTAGAAGTGGTAACAAAGGTAACTGACGGGTACGACGCGATCCTAGGACTGGATTTCCTGAATAAACATCACGCTAAAATCGACCTCAGACAGCAAACTGTAGAACTTAGCGGAATAGTGTTTCGGCTAGGTGACACCGCTGCAAAGGGCCCGCTGCCGCAAGATTTCCCCAACCGGAAGGCGAAATCAACTACACTACGTGCAACGTCCTTGGAGGTTGATTCGCGGGATAAAATACCATTTGGCTCAGGAAAACTTCTCTGGATGACCGTTGACCCCGAGGTACCTACAGATACAGTATGTCTAATAGAGCCACTAAAGGAAAATGAGGAATTAGATGTATCACATTATTTTGTACGTAGGAGTGTTGTACGGGTTCAAGACGTTGAGGGAGAAAGAAAAGTACCGGTACCGGTACATATTGACAATTTCGGAGTGGAGGACAAAGAGTTGCATAAGGGAATATTAGTAGCTACAGTCAGTACTTTTGAAGAAGATTTCATTTCGTCAGATATTGATAATGGTCAGAACCCAGACGCCTATAAAACCGCATTACGCCAGAAGATTGAGCATTTGAAAGGAAATGACAGAGACACGGTGTAAGCAGTTTTAGTTGAGTTCCAAGATTTATTTAATGCAGTAGGTCCACTGCCAGCAACAGATATCACACAGCATAGGATCACAACAGGAAATAGCCCCCCAGTTTATAGGAAGCCTTATAGAGTTCCGCATCACTTACAGCTAGTACTGGATGAATTTTTAGAACAGCATCTAAAAGATGGGATTATAGAATATTCTGATTCGCCTTATAATTCAAATATTGTAATTATTCCAAAGAAGTCTCCCGATGGTACGAAACGATATAGATTTTGTTGTGACTACAGACACCTTAACAAACAAACTATCTCAGACGTTTATCCTCTTCCAAACATTACAGATATCATTGACAGTTTAGGTAACAGTAAATACTTTTCAACAATCATCAGTTGGAAGTTGCACCTGAATATATGCATAAAACAGCATTTTCTACCCCTGGAGGCCACTGGCAATTTAAAAGAATGCCTTTCGATTTGAAAAATGCACCAGCAACTTTTCAAAGACTACTCGATGGAGTATTGTGAGGACCCAAAACTCAGCAATGTTGTATATATCTAGACGATATTATTGTTTTCTCCAAAGACATTAATGAACATGCTGTGCGTCTGCGTAATGTTTTTCAGAGACTTAAAAAAGCTAAATTAACATTAAATATGGAAAAATGTAGTTTTGCATTGACAGAGGTTACATACCTAGAGCATGTCATTAGTGAAAAAGGAATTAAAACAGATCCTCGATTAATTTCGGCAGTTAAGGACTTCCCAACACCACAACACGTTAAGGAAGTATAAAGTTTCATTGGTCTCGCATCGTATTACCGAAAATATGTTCAAAATTTTGCTGAAATTGCCCGACCCTTAACCCAATTATTGAAAAAGGGTGCAAAATTTCATTGGTCTGAAAATTGTGAATCTGCATTTCAAACCCTTAAAGATAAGTTAACACACAGTCCAGTATTAGCATACCCAGATTATAATAGAGAATTTATTTTATCCTGTGACGCAAGTGATCATTCAGTAGGAGTTGTTTTGAGTCAGAATAGTAATGGCGCGGAACACCCCATAGCCTACGCTTCGAAACAACTAACAACGGCAGAAAGAAATTATTCCACAACGGAGAAAGAATTGTTAAGTGTTATTTATGGCATCAAATACTTTAAATGCTACTTTTATGGTAGGAAATTCAAGGTTATTACAGACCACGCAGCTTTAAAATGGTTGCTTGGGTTAAAGGATCCATCTAGTCGTCTCACCCGTTGGGCCCTATGTCTTTCCGAAATGGATTTCGAAGTTATCCATAAACCAGGCAAAAAACACACGAATGCAGATTGTCTAAGTCGGACAATAGCACTTTTGGAAGCAACAGGCCGGGATACTGAGGACTGTGGAAAGGCACAAGATGAGGATACAGAATGCAAAAAATACACAACTCATAAACAATTTTGCTTTGAAGATGGTGTATTATGCCGTAAAACAAAACTTGGACCGCGAATTGTTGTTCACCAACGCCTCAGACAAGAAATAATGGCAGAGGCCCACGACCATATCCTTGCAGGACACGGTGGACAGTGGACAACCGAAAGACGCGTAGCAGAGCGATTTTGGTGGCAAACCAGAAAGCAGGATGTTGCGCAGTACGTTTGTAATTGCATTGCGTGCGCACAACGAGCTGAACTTTCTCGTTCAAAAATACCCTTACAGAGGCTCCCCGAGGCTTCATGTCCATTCCAAATCTGTGGACTGGATCTCTACGGGCCATTTCATAAAACACCTGCTGGTAATAAGTATGTTCTTACAATTATAGATCACTTTTCACGCTATCTAGCTATGGTGAGTCTCCCAGATCAGCAAGCAAATACAGTTGCCCAAGCTTTAGTTAACAACTGGATACTTAAATTTGGCGTACCTGAAGCTATTATCACAGATCAGGGATCTAATTTTATGTCTGAATTAATGAAATAGCTATGCCACTTACTAAAAATACGTAAATTACGCACAACTCCGTTACACCCTCAGTGCAACGGGCGCACAGAAAGAGTTCATCGGACAATTGGCAAGATGCTTAGTTATTATATTAACGAACAACATTCTAATTGGGATACGTATTTACTAATAATCGTGTCGGTATACAACGCCAAAACGCATGAAGCAACTGGCATGTCACCTTATGAAGTGGTCTATGGGAGAAAAATGCCGTCCCCTTTTGATGTAATCAGGCAAAAAAACGGAAAAGTTGGAGAAACGGTAAAAGATTTCAGTCGAATGATGAAGGATGTATGGAAAAAGGTTCAAAAATCTAATACAAAGGCTTTGGAACGACAGGAAAGGTTAGGTAATGCCCAAGCTAAATATCCAAATTACAAAATAGGTCAGTGGGTGATGCTGTCAACCCCACATATTGCGAAAGGAAAAACGAAAAAATTTGTAACAAACTACAGAGGTCCTTATCAAATTATTGAGATCACATCACCAGTCAACGTTAAACTGCAACTGCCCACCCGAACTACTATTGTCCATGCAAGTCGTTTAAAATCTTTTAACAGTGCTCCAGATGTAATTCCTTCAACAATAGTGTCTGTTTTTCTGAAGGGTGGAGGAAGTGTCCGAAAAGGAAAAAGAGTGGCTGCGCCAGCACAACATACACACATGGCACCATACAGTCTTCGACCAAGGGTGCGAATGACCTAGTTGAATCTTAGTAGACTGTGGATAGTATACAAATGTAAATAATTAATAACTGATAATGGTTTATTTTTTAAGAAAAAAGTGAATATAGAAACATGTTGATCTTGTAGATAACAATGTATTCCTTCTTTTCTTTGTTTTTGTTTTTACTAGCTTGGTAGGCCCATAACCATGTTTGCTTTTTTCAGAAAACACCATGGAAGCATTTCTTACATAAAACCTATCCTACTTCAATGACTCCCTTGACAGTTCCCTTCTATAGTCAGTAGATATGTTCATAAACTCACAGCAAGGCAAAATTGACGCCAATGTTATGATGCAACATGTCTTAAAATTAAAAAGTAAACACAAAACTAAAATTATAATGCTAGGAACGGGAATATCTAGAATCCTTGTCTTGGTGTTTCTGCTTTGTACAGTTTTCTTTTATTTAAGACGAAAAAATAAGCCAAATAACAATATACCACTTCATCACATCTCTGTTAACTGGATACCACACTCTTAACTGGTGTACTTCAGTGGTTACTTTTGAGCATTAGTGTATTAATTTTGTTTATTGTACTTCAGCCTTTACTAGACAGTCTCATGTTAAAATAAACAATACTGTAGAATAGATATTTTTTCATTAGTATAGGATAGATTAAACAGGTGTTGCTATGTAATTTTCTAGGTGAAAAATCTATTTTTGTGTATTCGTTGTCGTCAAGATTTGTTACACTTATTACAACGAATTATGTGTGAACTATGTGATTCATGAGCGTACAGTGCTTTAGTAAAGTGATAAAGTATTTTCAACATACTTAATGTGAAGCATGTGTAATCTTCTAAGTCGAGAGTTTTCATTGCTTGTGTTAGTGCTTTTGCCGTGTGAAGAGTGGAGGAATGTTGAATGGTAAATTCGAGGACGAATTTCTCCAAAGGGTGGAGGAATGTTGAGTGGTACTTAAGTAAATAAATTAGTGAAATCAAAGTGAAGTAGAAATTAGAATATAAATGAAAAACTTGGTTTAGTTTAGAGAGTTACATACTGGCAAACAGCGGGCAGAACAGAGGAGCAGAAGAGACAATGACCATGAAGTCAGAAAGTTCCACATAAGGGGGCACTGTCGATTCAGCCGTCAGCGCATCGCGCGACCGGCTCACGTGTTTCTCAGTTGTCGCATGTGAGCAAAGGTCCTCACCTACATTCCAAGAGACAATGACCGACGTTAAGAAGATTCTTCGAGAAGCTTTTCAACGTGACAGAAAAGGCAATGACCGGCTCACGTGTATCTCAGTCGTCACATGTGATCAAAGGCCCTCGCCTACATTCCAAGAGACAATGACCGACGTTAAGAAGATTCTTCGAGAAGCTTTTCAACGTGACAGAAGAGGCAATGACCGTGAAGTCGTTCACCTCCAGTAAACTGAAGTGAATAAATACGCAAGATGCAGTGGGCCCGACAGACGCAGGTGAGAGAAGAAGGAAGAAGAGAAGAGTAGCAGTTGTTTTTAGTCAGTTTCGGTGCTGAAGATCGTCATGCAAGAAGAGACTACATCATACACAGACGCACCAAGTCCGCCGCTGTAATGGAATAGCAAGCAGCAGCCTCGGCGCCAGAAGACAGAAGTTAAAAGGTATTTGAAGTCTGATTTTTACGTACCCGGGTGACTTGTGAGGACGGGAAGGAGACGACCTCACATCAGCAGTCACCTGTGAACTGGGATGAAGATCTGACAGCTGAAGACTGGCAAGCGGGAGTCCGTTGTTCGAGTCCGGGACACTGGCCTTCCCCCGCCGCGCCGCTCCGCTGGCCGACGCACAACACACGCGGCCGCTTAGAGAAGAGAAACACTGGGACGCCACATCCAAGGTATCACCGTCCGATGCACGACTTCGCTCGCAATAATTAAACGGGCCACCTCGCGCTGCGCGTCTCCAGTCAGCTGGGCGAGACGGCGACACGAGATACACACCGCTACGCGTAAGCAGACGCCACCGCCGCCGCCGCTGCCGCAGCAGAAGGCTTCGCAAACTACACAGCTGCCGCTCTCTGAGCCAGTACAATCCAGTAAGAAACCCGTTGTACGAAACTTGCAATAAATGTTATCTTATGTAAAAATGCTGTTTCGTCCTTCCTCATACCCGAGCCAAGGAAGAACCCACCCTGCCCACACGTTGTTAAGAGAGAAAAGTTAATTTATTTAGTATTTTCACCTTCACGTAATGCTTTAGAATCAAATGCCCTTTGCAGAAATACTCATCCAGACAACTGACAAGCATCAAAAGAGAAAACCCAGTTACATTTAGTATCACAACTGTTACAATGCCAACTGGTACTGTTAGGTGTGTGACAGAGGAATTATACGGTATCCAGTGATGTTCTACCTTCCACCATGGCTGTGTGGGGTGTGACGAATTGCCTGTAACCACGCAACGTAATCTCAGTGTTATTAATTTAGCTGTTATCAACCGTGTATTGCTTCCCTACAGGACCATTCTCAAACGCTAAAGACAGAAAACGTTTTGAAGGTCAGCGGCTCTCTGAGGTGACAACAGAGACCATACTCCTCATCTAACAGACTGTGTTGCATTTACTGGTCTTATAAGACATGACAAGCCGTATGCGCTATATTTGCGAAATTTCGCTAATTCACTCTGACACAATATACGAGGTATACTTGTGCCGAGGAGAATGTCTGATATATCTCGCCCTATTCCTTCGAATATTCTGAAATTCTGCAGCTTCTTCTTAAGCTAGAATGAGTGGTACAAAAATACGCTGAAATTTTCTTCTCAAAACAGACGACTGTAGCAACGGCTGTCCTGAACTATTAAGTAGATTGCAATCCAAGACAGCAGATGCATGTACAGAGCTGTATGGCTCAGTGTCTTGAATGTTAGGATCAGTAAATAAGACATACTGTTGCGCTCACAGATTCAGCTACAGATTTGAGCAAAATAAGAAATTATGCTCTCTCGATCTGAAAGAAGTAATTTTTTTTTCCTGGGCGCGTTACGTGTTTCTACCCCTAGCCATAAGACGACGCATTCAGCAATGTCGAACATAATGGGTGTGTTGGTCTGTGTGTTATGGTGTGAAATGACATAAGTAAGCATGGGCGTACTATCCTTCAAAACATTGAATACGGTAGACTCACTAGTCAACGTCACTCTGACACTACACTCCTTCCACACGTGCGTCTTTTAAGGGGTGCATTCGGCCCTGACTTCATTTTTATAGATGGCAAGGCATGACCGCATCGAACAGCGCAGGTGGAGGGTGTTCTAGAATGAGAAGAATTCCACTGATCATGTGTGGGATGCGAGGGGGAAACGTATTGCAGGAAGCCAACACATACAAACGACAATCAACCTGCAGTCAACCGCGCTGGTGGAGAAATGAAATGCACTACCTCGAGAACTCCTTACCACCCTTGTAACCTGCATGGGAGCACGTTGCAGAACATACCGAATTAAGAACCACGTCCCCTCTTTTGGGTGCCCAGGGAGCCATCACAAATAGCGATGACTTCAGTATAGTTATTGTTTCTGAATGAAAGTGTAATTTCTGTTCATCTCACTGCATGTTTTGATATTTGTAATTTAGCAGCCGTCACATGTAGCTCCAAGATTTCTTCCTCGGAGCAGTAGAAGCTACAGCATGATGCACATGACGTAATTAGTGGTATGAGGTAACAGTAGCATATAGTACCTCTCTCGTGGGAAATACCGTCAGAAATGTAGTCAGATTATACTATGTAGCCATCGGTAGAATATTGATACGTGGTTGATATTGAGAACTATTACGTAAAAGGTATGAAATTGTGCAAAACACAACAAAATATGTAAGTTCCTTTAATCCTAGAGTCTAGAGATGATGGCAACTCGCTGCAGAATCCACGGCAGCAAGCAGGCCAGACCGAAAACAGTACTGTCAGCGGACGGCTTTGTGCCGGGGATACCAGCCCATCCTTTTTACACCATTTGAGATTGTGGCCACTGTCGGTGGAGGACGCTCTGATTGCGCATCAGACCACCGAGTGTCTGGGCAGTCACTTACTGCCCATTGGCTGCGGTGGATGATCGATCGACCTCGTGGGAAATATCTAGTGCTGCGACTATATATAGTGCATGTTCTTATGTTTTTGGGTTCTGTCTGTCTTCGCGATATATGTATGAGTGTCTGATAGTCGATAGCTACATGCAGGATGCAGAAGTGTGATTTTTTATGGTGTAGGATACGAATTGTGATTACCACGTCGATATGGTACGGTGTACAATCGTTTGTGGCTATACAGCCTGGTTGGAGGTCGGGTAACCCAGAAAAATTCAAGCTTTCGTTGACATTAGCAACTCAGTGTACCTGGCGGTAGTTTCCGTATTTAATGACCTATAGACAACTTTTGCCGGTTTTTAACTGTCAGTGCAATATGACTGCTGTATGTTTTTCGACTTGTGCAAAATAGTTTGCGCGCTAAGTGCCTCAGGGAGAAAGGCTGGAGGAAGACTGGGGAGTTTCACAAGTGTGCTAGAACCCGCCGCGATCCTTTTAGAGTCTTTGTCAAGTATGGCAGAATTCCTTGGAACAAAATATGTAATTACATCGCAAAATTAAAGCAAACTACTGTGCAGAGATCTTTTTGAAAGTTTATTTAAGAGACATATTCAGTTGGATTTAATAACCCCTAAAGCAGCCCATGCTCAAAGACAAGGGAAGGCTGCAGTGTTTCTCACAAGAGTGCATGAAGTGTCTCAGGGATGAAGACAGGGAGGTTCCACAAATGCGCCAAAACCTGCCACGTTCTTTTTAGAGTCTGTGTTCAAGTGTGACGGTATTCGTCGGAATAAAAGGGGTAGTTGCATCGCAAAGCCTTAGATATTCTTGCACCATCTTCACAGCTCTCTCTCTCTCTCTCTCTCTTTGTGCAGTGGTACATTTAGATCCTGTGACATCTTCAAGATGTGTACGTGACAATATTCTGCACATTTCTTAAACAGAAGACTTAATAAAGACTTAATACTTCCTGAAGCAGTTCGTGTTCAATGACATAGGGTATGCGTGTGCCACGAGGAAAGAAAGAAGGTCGAGACATTTCCAGTGCAGCAGGAAGTACTTAAGGTGGTCCTGCGGTCTCCAGTGCCCAGTGTGGAGCGGTCCAGCACATGGCTCCTTCCAGTGGCCACGACTTTGGTGCATGGAGTGTACACAAGTAATTTTTTCATATACGTTTAGTGCAATCTGTGAGAGTGTAATTACATTGTATCTTTTGCTATCAGATTGAGAGAAAGTACAGCAATTGTTTAACATTTTCTTAATTGTTTAAACACCAGCATCAATTTCGAGTTGCATTGCGATTTCAGAAATAAATAAACAATATTCTTAAACAAATTGTTGAAACAATGCCTTGCGTACGCTTTGTTAGCTTACTGTCGTGAGGTCCTCCCAGTCCAGTAGCTCACCACAGACTAAATGCTTTCCCTGCCATTTTCCAGATGGTGGAGGGGACGGGACCAACAGGGTCTCCTGGTAGTGGTGGTGTAATTTAGGTCAGTTAGTCGGCAGACCTCAACTTGAACACATAAAATTTCATATTTCCGACAATAAATTTGAACTACCTGCCATGACGTCAGTGCCTCGTTGCCATATCTATGGCGGCCATCGTGGATCCGCCATCTTGAATAAATATGGCAACAATGGAGAGTGGGGTGATTCCCACTTCAACCCACTACTGACTGTGCTACAGACATTCCTTTCTGGTATTCATTATAGGGAGTGTTAGCGTGTAACAAGCGGTAATAAAATACACAAGTCATGTGTGCAATCGATGGCATTACCTAAAATCATCACTTCAAGAGTATTTGTACTAAGAGACGGCACAACACGGAAAGCAGCTCGAGGCCTCTGCGTACAACAGGTGCGATAGCAGCAAGCAGCGGCTGGCACAGACCGCAACTAAGTCCTGACATCAGTACAGTAAGTTAGCAGAAGTTCAGCCAGTGGCCCCGCCTTCAGCTGCGAGCATCAGTGGCAGCGTGCCGAGGAAAGAAAATTAGCGTAAGAGCTAGCTGTTGTATCGAAATTCAAGGTCAGTAATTATGACTGTGAAGTCACCGTGTAAATTAAAATCAGTTAAATTGTTTACTGCAGGGGTTAATACAGTAATAAATTTTTGTATTAAATTTTTTCTATTTTATTTTCATTTCGATAAGTGTCTGCGAAAAGTGAAGTGCGACACGTTCTCAATAGTAGAGAGGGAGTACAATCTCACAGCATTAGTGAAGATCCGGTAGATCAGATACAAAAAACTAGCAGTGAAACTAGTAAATTTAATCACTAATGACTCGAGTGAAAACGCGTAATCAAATCTTAACGATGTGGATCTGAAACAGTAAATTCAATTGCCAACGATCTCACTGAGAATTCTAAAGCAGCTATGAATAATTTCACTGAGAATGTAGATTTAACTAATAAACATGACAGTAAAAGCCGGCCGGGGTGACCGAGCTGTTCTAGGCGCTGCAGTCTGGAACAGCGCGACCGCTACGGTCGCAGGTTCGAATCCTGCCTCGGCATGCATGTGTGTAATGTCCTTAGGATAGTTAGGTTTAAGTAGTTCTAAGTTCTAGGGGACTGATGACCATAGATGTTAAGTCCCATAGTGCTCAGAGCCATTTGAACCTTTCTCTCTCTCTCTTTTTTTTTTTTTTTTTTTTTTTTTTTTTTTTTTTTTTTTTTTTTTTTTTGACAGTCAAAACCTGGATTTAGTGCTAAGTGAAATATAAAACTGGAGTATGTCTTGCCTTATCATAATGAAGTGGTCGGCTGGAATGACGACGCCAGAGAAAATGATTTTGATGTCCACATTACCAATGAACCGACAGAAGAATTTAGTAGGTTAAGTCATGGTACTGCATCAGCTGAGACTTTGTCAACCTTAGATAGTAAGGATCAACAAATCAGTGAAAAGATCGATATAGGGACAGTGTTTAAAACACTTCTAAAAGAAAAGATAGAGGCTGCAAAAAGATTAGAAAATAAAAACGATATAAGGAAGTTATATGCAGGAATAAATCAAATTAATAATAATTTTTGGGCTTCAGAACGAAGGGTGCGTATCATATGGGTAAATCAAGAAACAAAAGAATGGGGTAACACATTCACAAAAGTATGGGGTAACACCTTCTGCAGTAGTTATGTATTAAGACACACATTCAGCTACTAGTGGTCGGTAATTGAAATCGATGTTGAAGGTTGAAAATTTGAGCTAAACTGGTATTCAAGCTTTGGTCTCCTTCTCACTACGCAGATGCTCTCACCACTAAACCATCGCAACTGCACGGACTACTCTAGCACGATAGACCGATATCGAGGTTCAAATAGTTCAAATGGCTCTAACCACTATGGAACTTAACATCTGAGGTCATCAGTCCCCTAGACTTAGAACTACTTAAACATAACTAACCTAACGACATCACACATATCCATGCCCGAGGCAGGATTCGAACCTGCAACCGTAGCAGCAGCGCGGTTCCAGACTGAAGCGCCTGGAACCATTCGGCCATAGCGGCCGACAGCACGCCTCCCATGAGACCTAAATTCTCAACTTATCTACACACTACTGACGTAGTACCCCTGTCCATTATACGCATTACTAGCGGCGTTTCACCGATTTCCGTAAGAGTTCGAGCATCGTGTGCATCTGCATGGAAGGGATCATTGGCCTGCCTCGCTTTGGTTGTTTATGTGGTGTCTGTTGTTTTGGACGTGTCCGAAAGAACAGGCACTGTCTCTGATGCGCCGCGATTCAAGATAAATTGGAAGAAACTGAAGAAAAAGATGAGAAACTTCCTAAAATAAACAGTATATCTAACCATGTGGATAACATAGAAGGTGAAATGAAACAAAGATTAGGAACATGGTACGAACAAGAAACGAAGAAAGGTTATGTTCGTGTTAATAATTCATAAAATTATTTAAGCACGTGTAAATTCCATCAGGTCCCTATTAAAGGGAAACTATACCATTTGCGTTCATTTGACATCTCTGAACGCTGGCCACAACAAAAAACATAAAGTGATCGGCTAGCAGATTTGAAGGAAACTTAATTTCATAGGAAGAAGGAGTCATTAATTCATGAGAAACATATAATGAGCTGGTATAAGCATTCGTGAATCAATACTGGTCCAGCAGCACACAAAACAGCGTGAGAAGCGAGATAATTAGATTTTACTTATCAAAAATACCAAGTAAAAATGGGTGGCAATGTGTGAGACGGGCATCGAGTCGTTTAAGAGCGTGCTTTGGGAGCTGGAGGTTATATTTGAGAGACAATCTGCGCAAGAACGAAAGAGAGGGCAGAATGGGAACTTACATGCACCCAACAGAAATAATGACAGAAGAAATGAGACGATGGTCAGTCAGGAAGACAAAAATAAAATAGACAATATTCTGGGTGAAGAGGAAATTGGTAACAGTTCGGAAGAGGAAATAACGAGAGTTACTATGAGCGAAACTGGCGGAAAACGAACGAAGGTCATGACGAAGGCGAGGAGGTCGAAGCTCTAGAACCAAACCCCACAAACCAAAAGCGGAGTCGTATCCCGATAAGAAATTGAGTCAAGTTCGTGCTGGTAGGACTCAACGCAATCCCGCAACTGTTATGGGACAGAGTCGAAAACACTTGTTAAATTACAAGGACTTACCGTAGATTTTACTGGAGGAACACCATGATCACTTCACAATAGGAAGGGTACGATTTTACGGTATTCTGGACAGTGGCAGCCGACAACTTCTATTTCCAAGGCAGCATACCGGCGTTGTTCCGAGAAAAGGAGCTGCTCAACGCTGACCATGAAAAGGACGAAAGTAAAAGGGGCTCTGCCAGGGAAATACATGGAAGAAAACCTGCAGACTCGGTTAGAGTTCGTCTGTCAAAGGCACAAAGTAAAATCCAACTTCGTGATCGTGCCAAATCTGGCAGCAGACATAATAATAGGCATGAATTTTTTGAATGAACACCGAGTAATTCTTGACCTTGGAAGAGGGGAACTGGTGTTGCGCAAGGTGACAATCATTTATATTGGATTCTAAGGCAGGCAATACAAGCGCAACTTCCAGTCAGTTACACCGACCTGCGTCATGTGAAAGATCGATTATCTGAATAGTTGTCTGAAGAAGATAGTGGACACAAGGAGAAAGCAATGATCAGAGAAACTACCGAAATGGTAGGAAAGAAAGTAAAAACTACAGTGCGCTGAGCCTGCTGAGCGTAGTGAGTTTTGAGATATGCTCCTGCGGAACACAGAAGTTTTTCTACCGAAACCAGGTTCCATAAAGGGTTTATAGTACAAATTTAATGTGTGTACACACAAGAAATTCTTCTTTTCCGTCTTATGCGATCCCCCAGGTTTATGAAGACAAAGTTGCGAACGAGGTTTCGAGAATGCTAGCGGATGGAGTGACAGAACCTGCCGATCTGCATAGAATAACCACCGAAAAGTGGCCGATAAGTCAGACAGATCAATCCATTTCGTGCTAGACTCTCGCCGAGTAAATAAAGTTATTTATCCAGAGACGTACCGACCTGAGAGACTCGAAGATATTCTCCTGAAATTTGATGGAGCATCCGTTTTGTTCTCAGTACACTTCTCGGGTCAAGCTTCTCGCAGGTTGAGCTCGATCCCAGCGGCAGGTAGTGCACAACATTCCTTGCCTTTGGCAAGTGCTATCAATTTCGCAGACTACCCTTTTGGGCTTATCATTTTGCCTGCTATATTTATACGAAGTCTTGACGGCATTCTCAGCGAATTGCTCAAACGACACGTAACGACTTACGTCTCCTGATAGCCGAAAAGACGTGGGAATAACAGAAGGAACTTCTTCACACCTTCAAAGAGCACAGTTTCACGGTAAATTCTGAAAAATCTACCTTCGGGACATCGTCTGCTAAGTTTCTAGTTCACATCATAATGACAGATGGCACTGCACGTAATCCGGAGAAGACAGAGAGGCTATTGCAAAGTTAGAAATACTGGCGAACAAAAGACAACTAAGAAGCTGTGATTCTTCAATTTCTCCAGGCGTATTTTATGACGAAATAAATCTCGGGATTTATTTCGTAACTAAGAAGCTTCCTCGGCATCACAGATTTCTACACCATAATGTTCATGTATGCACAGAGTAGCCCCGTCTGAATCAGCTGACGGTAGAGAAAGGTGCATGCGACTGGGACGAAACGGCGGAGAGCGAGTTTCATACTCAGAAGTCGGCACTGCTTGAGGCACCAATGTTCTCAAATCCCAATTTAGGAGAGGATTTCTGTACGGTCACGGATTCCTCATACACGTATTGAGAGTGATGGGTTTACAGGACTATGTCGAGAATGGAAATCGTGTGTGGAAAAGTAGCACATTTTCCAGCAGAGTGCTCATAATCTAATCTACGATACTAGAGGTCTCATTGGCCTAGTCACTTCATGCAGTCGCGAGTTAGAGCTCATATATGGATGGTGTTTACTACTGACACGATTTTTGGCCTTTTCCCGGTCATGTAAACACCGTTGCCGCAGCGGCATCCCGCGGGCAGTCCAGTATCAACAACAGCTTCATTCAGTTTGTGTTCAGCACTACAATAACGTGCCACGTAGAGGCATACAGCACTTTGAGTCAGGATAGTGGCTTTACTTTCAGCAGGTCATACACAGCAAGATGTTGCCGATAGGTTACATTTCACTCACAGTGGTGTATCTAAGGTGCGGAGAAAGTACAGAGAGACCGGAAGTGTGAACGATAGACCTCGTAGTGATGGTCATCGCATGACAACACCAATCCAAGCTCGTTTCCTCCAACTGTCGGCTAGCAGGCGACCAACATCAACCGCAAGAAATATTGGAAATGACTTCTTCCGGGCAGCAGGGTTTCATATCTCAGACCAAACAGTACGTAGAAGATTGCACCAGGGTGATCTTCATTTCATAAGATCAATGAGAAGTTTTGCTCTGAGCCAGCGGAACCGAGGCAGCCGAAGGCGCTGAACTCTTGCACATCAACATTAGGGCATTGTAGAATGGAGTAATGTCACGTTTGTTAAAGAGATCAGGATTGGTCTGCGAACTAGACAAAATTTGGAAATTCATGGTTGGGTCTTATGGGACCAAACAGCTGAGGTCACCGGCCCCTAAGCCTACACACTACTTAATCAAATTTAAACTAACTTTCGCTATGAACAACACACACACACACACACGCCCGAGGGAGGACTCGAACCTTCGCCGGGGGAAGCCGCACGGACCGTGACGAGGTGCCTGAGACCGTGCGACTACCCGGCGCGGCGGGCACTAGACGTGTTAACGTTTGAAGAAGTGGTAGACGACACTAGGAATGCCGATACGATTATGAAGCCCATCGTTTTGTAGGTGAATATATAATATCCTGCACGCAATAATGATGGGACGGCAGACTCTTACGATTCCCATCTAAGACGATTTGACTGGTCCCCGATACTTCCAAGAGGTCCTACTAAAGATTGTAAAGCTGTAAAGACGTGAAGTCATGCATTGACCAGTACATTCCCCAGACATGAATGAAATTGAGCATGCGCGAGGCCTGTTGAAGGTGACCATTGCGCAGCGTCCGATCCAACTGTCAATCTTCAGGACCTAACTGAGGACGCCATTGAGAAGTGGTACCTCATACCCCAAGATAAACTTGATGGTCTCATCCGGAACAATCCTTGCGGAGTGGAAGAACTCATCCGTATGTGGGGCGGACATACTCACTACTAAAGAATGATAATCATCATCATGAGATAAAGATTTTCACTGTTTTTGTTTTCAACATGTACACTTAGGAGAGAGCCTGCTTTATTTTGTAATGAATTTTTTAAGTAACCAAAATGGTTCTTGTTTTCAGAAAGGATTGTGTTTATTTTGTTAATAAGGTATTGTAAAAACCTCAGTGGGTGTACTCTAAGAAGTCATTTTAGTAAACTCTGTGATATACCAAACTTTTGTTAAGGCGTGTGTATGGAGGAAAAACCAGAGTCTCTAGAGATGTAGATTAGCACGTAAAACGCTCATACGATTGGTAATGTACATGGAGCAATATATATTCACAATAGAGCACATAGAGGGGACTAGGAATATAATGGTAGATGCATTACCACGTTCCCCTATACGATTGCAGAGCAATGTCACTGATGATATGAGGACAACTACTTTAGCCTGTATTAAATGAGGAAAGTTGCGTTTGAAAACTTCGTTACCTGCAGTGTGAGAAACATTTAGAAGGAACAGGACAAGGATTCGGACCTATTAAGGGTCAAGGAAAAATGGAAAGATAAAAATGAAGCTACCATTCCACAATTCTGTCTACTACAGAAAAGAATGCGTTTGCATTTTAGCTTGTTACGTGTGATTTTGTGAATGACCGATAATGCTGACCATCTGCGCTATGTTATCACGCGCGAATCCACTGCATTCTTGTGTTGATGAAATGTCAGTGTGTCGCTTCTCTCCTGCTGTGTCCAACTTTCTGCTGCGTCGGAGAATCACCCACCTTCGTAGGCAATAGGGGCTCCAACTGTATCCTTCTGTGTCTCGATTTTTGACCACTGCTGTGCCTGTAACGATGTTTAGGAAACACAACAAGAGATCTCCGAAGATTGTATCGGCGGAGACACCATCAAACCTGTAGCTAGTCAATCAGGTTAATGGTAGTAAATTATCATTTTCTTGTGGTGGTTACAATGTAATTTGAGTTCATATATAGTAATTTAATGGCAACTTATGGACCAATTGTCATCTTGAGCATGCTTTCTGTTTGCCATTACGCAAGAGTTTGTGTTTTAGAGACAGACGGGCCTAGTAAGTTAAATTATTTTATACAATGTTCAACTAAAGTCGAAACATGACCGATCATGCAATTAGGATCCATGATACAATATTTTTGTAATTGTTTGTTACATTATATTTTAATTGTAAACACTTAACATTTCCAATAATTATTTACTGCGTATTTTTATTGGTATTGATGATGTTATTTTGTATGAATATAATGTACCGCAAAAGCTTTGGGGAGAGAAACCAACGGGGAACCGTTTAGTATTGTGTATATGGGGTGCAGCAGCAGGCAACCAGATAGTCTGCGGGGCCGCTTCGGAAAGACTCCGGCTACGAAGGACAGCCCTTTGGGAGCACAGTCTCGGCCATCATCCCAGCAGCTGACCGGCGACTCACCACAGCGCGTGGCAGCCGAGCAGCAGCGATAGTGGGTGCGGCAGCTTAACTGAGCCACGTGTCACAAGGGCGGGTGGGACAAGGAGAAGCACCGTGCAGCGAAAACTGCTGTGCTCAGCACGGCCGCCGTGGCAGACAATCTGCCACCCGTACGTACACGTGGCTGGCGATGCCCCAGTGAGGCGCTGGTGGAAGCGCCTCATCCAGAGCAATGGCAGCACGGGGCGACCAAGAGTATGGTTCTAGTGCCACGCTACTGTCGGATATTAGCTCCATTTTCTTTTGAGTTCTTGCAACTCACACAATCGCATGGACTACATGCACAATGCTGATCTGTGCTATGTCATTGAGGACTACACAACTTTTTATATACTTCCTCATCTCCAAGTGAGAGCAGTAAGGAGAAATAGTCCACTTGTGGATCGACCAGCCGTCCTTCTTCGTTTGAGGCTGGATGACTTCCCCATGTCTGTGGGGTCACTCCAACATATTGACAAATCCTCATGTGCTCGGTCTGAGCAAGACCATCCTAACTGACTTCAGACAGCCAACAATTAGTCCATCTGAAAAGTCCTGAATATGGCGGTGTTCAGAGACACTCAGAGCCAAGAATAATGCCTACTACCGTGCCAGCAGATGTTTAAAACGACTGTATCTGTGTGTATGAGTGAGCGATGCCTGTTACTACAAATTTATAGTAATTGTTTGCATGTGAGATGAGAGGACCGCCGGCCGCGATGGCCGAGCCGTTCTAGGCGCTTCAGTCCGGAACCGCGCGACTACTACGGTCGTAGATTCGAATCCTGCCTCGGGCATGGATGTGTGTGATGTTCTTAGGTTAGTTAGGTTTAAGTAGTTCTGAGATCTAGGGGACTGATGGCCTCAGATGTTAAGTCCCATAGTGGTCAGAGCCATTTGAACCATTTTTGATGAAAGGACCATCGATCATCTATCAATGTTGAGCAAGACATGTTTCTTCATCAGGAAAACAGTATGAGAGAGTGTCACAGTTTAAACCCACAACCATAAAAAATATTGTCTACCATTTCACTTCATGGAAGAGTGTGACAGTGTTTGAGTTGGGCATGAGTCACTGAATTTCAGTTGTCTAAATTGTAAATGTGATGCTTGCAAAGATGAGGTGATCGAATTTATAACTGCAGTTTCTAGCCTGGCCCTCTGGTCTGCTTCCAGTGTTTATTTGAATGAATGATTACCTCTATGGATGACTGAAGGGTCCCGAGTACGTTTCTGTCTTGATATTTTTTTTTAACAATGGGAATGAAAAGTTGGCATCATCGTCTTCGACATCTTGTTTTTGCTGTCGATACACGACTCGAACTTGTCCTATGTAGTGATACGTTGGTAAACACTAGTGAAATTTTTTTTGAGTAATTGACAAACGATCCCTACTCTAAGTTAGTCAACTACGCTCAGAAACAACTGTATTATAAATGGGGGTTTACGAAAAGTTACAAGCCGCTTTTGGCCAGTCTCATCTCATTTTTCTCAAGTTTTTTACTTGATATAATTCTATTAATGTTTCTCAGTGGGGACACACCGAGGGAGATCATTGCTGTAAATGAAACCTATAATGAGGACTCTGATTTTAATTTGTGATATTTCAGCTAGTGGTGGGACAATACTTGTTCTTCTGTCCTTTTTGTGCAGGTGAGCTGGGGCTTGGCGGAGGCCACCTGCATTGAGTGTGGCAAAGAAACGTTGGGTCTGACCGGGCCGGATTTTCTGCGAATAGGAAGGGAAGTGGCGACTCCTCAGGGCCGCAGATCTGCGGCTCTTGGTTATTCCATTACGCAATAAGCGACGGCGAGCGCGACTTCCTGGAGCCAACATTAAAGATGTCATTGACGTTCGCCGTCTGCGCTTCGCTGGAAACCGCCAGGTGCAAGTACTGCGTTCAGTGGTTCTCAGAATCTGAGGTCCGAAGCAACGGGACGCCGGACACACAGGCGCCTAGCGTCCGGGCGATATTTTGTTCGCTTTTGGCGGCGGTTTTCAAAGCTGCTTTCACGTGGAATTCAGAGAGTTGATATCGGGTAACTCTAGAAGATGAGATGTGATGTCAAAGAGCCCTACTGAAATGGTGAGGTCGCGAAGCAGTATTTTTTCGGTGGCCGTGAGCTGTGCATCAGACAGGGAGTCTCCACTGTATCGCCTGGGAGAATAGGTCTATTGATAGTGTCTTCTTCTGGAGATATTCTTGCACAGACTTAGACAGAAGCTTCGATTCTTTCCGGAATTTATCTCATCAAGTTTTATCTGTGGCCATCGATCATCAGAGAGCCCAGTAGTACACAGGTCAGCAGCTGCACCTTACGACTGCTGTTTACTGTCTACACTGACTGAGATCTAGATGGTGAAGTATTGGCACCAACTGGCGTAGTAGGGACCTCTAATTCTTCTCTGACGCCCTCAGCTGCGAATGCTCTCGTTTTGGCGCTACAGTACCCACAATTTTGCATGTGGAGTTTTCACAGAGTTCTCATTTCCTGCTGTGGCCTTTTCCACCAGACATCACGGCGTCTAGAGTGTCAGCAACCAAACTGACAGCCTGCAGCCGCGGGTTGCCCGCTTCGCAGACACACCGAAGCACTACACAACCGACAGGCAATATTGATGAACGGTCACAACAACAACAACAACAACAACAACACTGCAAAGACACCAGCGGCCACCAGGGCCCACTACCGGCCCATATAAACATAAGGAAGAGGTCGCTGCAGATCCCGGAACTATTTTCACACTTCAAACCCCGTGATGGAAAATCATACGCCGAAGCGCTATAAAGGCCGGCGCTCGGCCGCACATCGGCAGTTCATCGACCCCCCAACAGACGTGGATAGCTGCCGCCCCGGCAGCCCGGCTTGGATCTGCTCGCTGCTCGCTGCTCGCTGCTCGCTGATCTCTGGATTAGGCTTGGTATCTCGGAGAAGTCTCTGGCATTGACTAGTAGGAAATTATTTCAGTTGTTTTCTATATTATTCTTGTATGTAGTTGTGATTCAAAGACGGATCACTGTTTTGTGTTGGTGTTATGCTTAGAACATTTGTTTGGTTAATCGAACAGTCCAATAAATTGTTTTCGGACTTTGGTCGTTAGTTTCTTCTGCTTAGCAGACATAATATTTCCGATTGGAATTCTTCTCACAGTTGGGGTTTAACATTATCTCTGTTGATTCACCCACTCATAATTACCGTATTCAGTTTTTCAGAGTAGGTGCCCCTTTAAAAAACCTGCAAATTTATCTAAGCTCTACACCATTATTTTATGCCATTGCTCTATTAAAACATTGTTCAGCGAATCGCATATTTACGTGTTTATTAGATAAAATAAATCTCTTTGAGATATTTAATTTCTTTATCATTTAGCAGTCAGATGATAAATTTCATTTCCGGCCTTTTTTTTTTTTTTTTTTGTAACTATTGTGGATAGAAACTGATTAGTAACTTTTTAAAATTATAGCGCGTGTGCAACCATTTCTACTACAGATCTACAGGGTAATTTCTCCATTGTGCTTAAGGTGGTATCTGAGCAGTTCTCATGCAAATTCAATTGCATGCAAGTGTTACACACACTTCTCGAAGCCTGCACGTAGCCAGCTCTGCCATTGCTATCGCCTCTCCACATGAATGCAGTGTATGGGTCATTTCGAGACTTGTTTACTGGTATGCTGTCAATGACCTTTGTTTTAACAGATTCTTCCGTTTTTTTTTTTTTCGATAACTGGCTTCGTTAGTTTCTTTAGTTGCGTTGAATTTCATGAATGTTGGCAATGCTTGAGCTTCCAAACAGTAGAAATATACTGGGTGATCAAAAAGTCAGTATAAATTTGAAAACTTAATAAACCACGGAATCATGTAGATAGAGGTAAAAATTGACACACAAATGCTTTGAATGACATGGGGTTTTATTAGAACAAAAAAAAGTATTGCTAGACGCGTGAAAGATCTTTTGCGCGCGTCGTTCGGTGATGATCGTGTGCTCAGCCGCCACTTTCGTCAGACTTGGCCTCCCAGGTCCCCAGACCTCAGTCCGTGCGATTATTGGCTTTGGGGTTACCTGAAGTCGCAAGTGTATCGTGATCGACCGACATCTCTAGAGATGCTGAAAGACAACATCCGACGCCAATGCCTCACCATAACTCCGGACATGCTTTACAGTGCTGTTCACAACATTATTCCTCGAGTACAGCTACTGTTGGGGAATGATGGTGGACATATTGAGTATTTCCTGTAAAGAACATCATCTTTCCTTTGTCTTACTTTAGTAAGACATTTGGCGCACATACTAACAAAGCGATCGTAATAATGTAATGCCTGACAGGTATGCAACACACCTATCGTACAGGTAAAAAAGTTGCAATCTTAACTGACCGAAGCTACTAGGAAAGCTACCGTAGTCTAGGCTCTACGGTAGCCTACGGCACTTTTACAACTCTGAGTACGCAAGCAGGCCTGCGCACACCAAGGCTGTTAGGCGTAGTCCGTGCCCCCATCTTATAATATTGGCTAATGGGTTGCATTAGAATATAGGAGATCGAACACAATACGTAGGCATTTTGTCACCACAGTTCTCAATCGACGACATCCCTACACGAGCCAAATTACGCGTTTCTGGTAAGCGGTCGTCTTTCAAAAGTAATCAGTTTTTCTGTCCTGTACAAAAAACTAACAAACGCTGTCGCTGTTTTTCCTACATACAACATATTTTAACAAATATGGGGAAAATTCTGGGCGTGTCTTTGTTACAAAAGTCTTGCTGGAGTTCATGAAACCAAAGATTACGCCCCCCTTAAGGAAAAGTACAAACAGTCACCAAAGGAAATTTTTGTTGGTAAGAAGGAAATTAAAAGGATGTGACCCTACTAAAACTCTGCGAGGGAGAACTTGCAAGCTGTAAGTTTTGTACGCTGCTCGGTTTGGCGTTAGCTTCTCTTCAAACGTAACCTGCTTCGAGTAATTCTTAAAGTGACGGCTGATAACGATTAGTCGTGTTCCATTACTGATGTATCAGTTTGGATTCACTCAGTGCTGCATACTTATTTTCTGTTTAGTATCAAATGACGCCAGGACGCATTTCATGGCTGCCAATCGCACCGTGTCCACGGCGACTGGTCAATGACTGATCTGTGTTTCATTATCGAAATATCCTAATGTTCAAATTAAATGGACACCTCTGTTACGAGCTGCCGAAACTTCACAGTTTATTTCTTAGTTTACATTACAATGATCGGAGAACGTGATTTTCAACTATAGCGAAAGTTAACGCATTTGTTCGTATTTCTGTCTCAGAGATATGGCTCTGAGCACTATGGGACTTAACTTCTGAGGTCATCACACCCCTAGAACTTAGAATTACTTAAACCTACCTAGCCGGCCGGGGTGGCCGAGCGGTTCTAGGCGCTACAGTCTGGAACCGCGAGACCGCTACGGTCGCAGGTTCGAATCCTGCCTCGGGCATGGATGTGTGTGATGTCCTTAGGTTAGTTAGGTTAAGTAGTTCAAAGTTCTAGGGGACTGATGACCTCAGAAGTTAAGTCCCATAGTACTCAGAGCCATTTGAACCAAACCTAACTAACCTAAGGACATCACACACATCCATGCCCGAGGCAGGATTCGAACCTGCGACCGTAGCGGTCGCGCAGTTCCAGAATGTAGCGCCTAGAACCGCTCGCCCACCCTAACCCGCTATCTGAGAGATATCATCTGAAATGAAGCTCCAGCATATGCGCCAGCTAATTATCTGACCCGATAATTGAATACCAAAGATGTGTGTCTCTTACTGACAGCACATCTTAACGACTACCTCAGACTGTCTGTGGCATTTGATAATTTCGAGTGAACAGAATGAAATGAACTAATATTTTACATTCGTCTAATGCTAATGAAGTTTAATAGCACTGGTCATATTTGGAACCATACGTCTACAGCTGCCACTTGAATGCAAGAACTCTAACACAATTATGTTAAATTTGTTTGTTTAATACATGTCAATAGTTTCTTGCTGCAAACATCATCTAATAGTGTTGCTTTTGTTTTGTTTGTCAAGCTATAGACGAGGGATGTTCGGAAAGTAAGGTCCAGTTGGTCGTGAAATGGAATACATGGAGGAAATCAAAAATGTTTTAGTAGAGACAGCTAGCCCCACGTTCCACCTACATCTCTACATAGTCGCCGCTCCAGCTTAGAGGTTCGTCTTAGCGTTTTACCAGCTTTCCAATACCCTCGTCATAGAAGGCAGCTGCCTGTGCGTTTCGCCAATTCCCTAAACTGGTCCACAGTTCGTTGTCTTTGCCAAAAAGTTGTCTTCATAGTCAGAGGTTCATGTAGGCAAAGATGAAAATGAGAGAGAGAGCCAAGTCCGGACTGAGTGATGAATGACCAAACACTTTCCACCGAAAACGCTGCTGGAGCATCCTCATTGCCCCTGCGGTGTGCGGCCGAGAATTGTTGTGAAGGAGGAACCGCATGACAGCTGTGTTATGTGGGCTGCATGACACCAGGCGAAATCTCTCAGGCACTCATACTTGGCAGTGGACTCTAGTGTTCAAGGCATCTTTACGTGCTCTCTGTGCACTCAGAACTGTAAAGAGCGACGTGACACGATCGATAGGCGTACTAGTCACAGCCCAACACATCTGTGCAGAACTTCGTCAGATTTTCACTGTGGCTTCCTTTTCGTGCCTGATCAGACCTTACTTTGTGAGTTGCCCTTGTAGTATAGAAGACGAATGTTTATCAACACCCGTGTGGTAAAGTGATAAAATACTTTTAGAGCGTCCTCATTCATCCATAGCGGCTTAAGTTCTACGTTGATTTCTGAAATATTTTCCGACCTGCTGATACTAGAGACATACCCCTAGTGTTTCATAGCACTGATGTCGGGCACATGGTCTGTCAATCGAAGCCTTCGTGGCGTAATCTCCTGGACAATGTTACGTTGTTGCATTATTTATTCAAGTTCTTGGTTCTCCCTTTTTCTCTAGAATTCCGCAACTAGCACTGGACGAAGGCTATTTCCGAAAACATTTCCTCAAATATTAATAAGATTTTCATCCACCTTTATCGTACTCAAGCGAATAGTTCCATAGTGTCACTAGAACTATTATTCCGTTATAAGGTTTTATTTTTGTTTTGCTGCAGACTGTTATTCTAAGCGACAGTCCATTGAAAATGAGGCATATGGGAAAAAACCGGACATGCGCGAGTAGGACTCGCGCTCTGAGGATCACGAACATACTTAAGTATGTAAGTAATAATAATAATTATAATTATGTCGTGCGGCTCAATGTCCTGGTGCAAGGCTTTGTCATTGTGACTTGTGTGACCTTGTACTACCACTGAAAGGGAACGAACAGTTTAATGTGCAATTCCGTCTACGTGGTGTTTCTGGCGGCTCCCCACATTGTTGTGAGGTGAAGGCTAAGTTAAAACGACTGAAAAGTCAGTGATCCAACAGATTCCATCCCGCGACCTTTCGAATTCAATGCAGGTCACGTAAGGCTTTATCACCAGGCTCAACATGTATACGGGTTGTTCATCTATAGGTTTCGATGAGAGTTTGCGAGTATGAAACTGTGACATACAGGGCTGTATCTTTTGACTTCATTGACGTAGAAGCTTAAATTATTTACTCCGCCAAGGGACCGTAAACATAAATTTCAACTTGATACCTCCACCCGCTCGTGAGAAAAAAGGGTCTTTACAGACGGCCGTATCTTTTCATTGCATTGACTGAGAGGCTTAAATTTTTTACAGTGCCGAGGCCCCGTAGACCTCAGTATTTGACGTAAATGTCAACTCCATACTTCCGTTCCTGAGGAAAAGGGGTCTTAACAGACAAACGGAAAGACAGACAAATAGATCAACAAGCGCAAGTTAAGTAACAGGCCAATACCGTAGTCTTTGTAAAACCGAAATTGGATTCCAGCAGGACCTGGCGACTTATTTGTTTTCAACTCTTTCGTTATTTCTCTACACTAGAGATGCTTATTAGTATGTCGTCCATATGGGAGTCAGTTCGATAGTCAAACGACGGTATTATTGTACGTTTCTCCCGCGTGAACGATTTCTTAAACGCGGGATTTAAAACTTCAGCTTTCGTATTGCTATCTTCAGCTGCCACACCAGACCGGACAACGAATGACTAGATGGAAGGCTTAGAAACTCTTAGTGATTTTACGTACAACCAGAATTTTCTCTTGCTAGCCACCGACCGACTCATGCCACACAGGAACCTTGCAGTTCGACCGCCAGAACCAACTTTTCTATTCCGCCTAGCCAATTTCGTTGTGGAGGGACTTCCCTCCAAGTTTTACATGATTTCAAACCTACTTTCTCTATGCAAGACCCAGTTCAAATGTGTGTCAAATCTTATGGGACTTAACTGCTAAGGTCATAAAGTCCCTAAGCTTACACGCTACTTAACCTATATTATCCTAAGGACAAACACACACACACCCATGCCCGAGGGAGGACTCGAACCTCCGCCATGATTTCAAACCTACTTTCTCTATGCAAGACCCAGTTCAAATGTGTCAAATCTTATGGGACTTAACTGCTAAGGTCACAAAGTCCCTAAGCTTACACGCTACTTAACCTATATTATCCTAAGGACAAACACACACACACACCCATGCCCGAGGGAGGACTCGAACCTCCGCCAGGATCAACCGCACAGTCCATGACTGCAGCGCCTGAGACCACTCGGCTAATCCCGCGCTGCCATGACCCAGTAAAATACAACATTGCCATTATTTTACAGCACATTACTTCTGACATTACATCCACAGATTAATTAAAATTATATAAATTATCGTAAATAATCAGTAAAAAATTTACATGGATGTTGTATCAAAGAGCACAGTAACACAGAAATCACATAAAATAGAAACATACAAAGAAGCTAGATAACACCATTATAGGTAAAATCGATCATAGTGGTACAATCTTTTGCAAAGGTATGCCGGTGTTAATTATTGCATGCTTCGAGCACTGATCTTTTCACAAACGCTCGAATATCTATTAACCTTTGCCTGTTGTCATTTGCACGTTCTATTTCGAACCAAAAGTGTGACAGCCTTTGCTTCCTTAGCATTTTTCAAATTTCGGTATTACATCATGTCGGGTCTTTTACGGCCTTGATCCATTTACTGGGTATTACACTACTGGTCATTAAAATTGCTACACCACGAAGATGACGTGCTACAGACGCGAAATTCAACCGACAGGAAGAAGATGCTGTGATATGCAAATGATTAGCTTTTCAGGGCATTCACACAAGGTTGGCGCCGGTGGCGACACCTACAACGTGCTTACGTGAGGAAAGTTTCCAACCGATTTCTCATACACAAACAGCAGTTGACCGGCGTTGCCTGGTGAAACGTTGTTGTGATGCCTCGTGAAAGGAGGAGAAATGCGTATCATAACGTTTCCGACTTTGATAAAGGTCGGATTGTAGCGTATCGCGATTGCGGTTTATCGTATCGCGACGTTGCTACTCGCGTTGGTCGAGATACAATGACTAATAGCAGAATATGGAATCGGTGGGTTAAGGACGGTAATACGGAACGCCGTGCTGGATCCCAACGGCTCGTATCATTAGCAGTCGACATGACAGGCATCTTAACCGCATGGCTATAACGGATCGTGCAGCCACGTCTCGATCCCTGAGTCAACAGATAGGGACGTTTGCAGCAGCATGGACTATCAGCTCGGAGACCATGGCTGCGGTTACCCTTGACGCAACATCACAGACAGGAGCACCTGCGATGGTGTACTCAACGACGAACCTGGGTGCACGAATGGCATAACGTCATTTTTTCGGATGAATCCGGGTTCTGTTTACAGCATCATGATGGTCGCATGCGTGTTTGGCGACATCGCGCTGAACGCACGTTGGAAGGGTGTATTCGTCATCGCCATGCTGGCGTATGACCCGGCGTGATGGTATGGAGTGCCATTGGTTACACGTGTCGGTCACCTCTTGTTCGCATTGACGGCACTTTGAACAGCGGACGTTACATTTCAGATGTGTTACGAGTCGTGGCTCTACCCTTCATTCGATCCCTGCGAAACCCTACATTTCAGTAGTATAATGCACGAACGCATGTTGCAGGTCATGTACGGACACTTCTGGATACAGAAAATGTTCGACTGCTGCCCTGGCCAGCACATTCTCCAGATCACTCACCAATTGAAATGTCTGGTCAATGGTGGCCGAGCAACTGACTCGTCACAATACGCCAGTCACTACTCTTGATGAACTGTGGTATCGTGTTGAAGCCGCATGGGCAGCTGTACCTGTACACGACATCCAAGCTCTGTTGGCCTCAATGCCCAGGCGTATCAAGGCCGTTATTACGGCCAGAGGTGGTTGTCCTGGGTACTGATTCCTCAGGATCTATTCACCCAAATTGCGTGAAAATGTAATCACATGTCAGTTCTGGTATGATATATTTGTCCAATGAATGCCCGTTTATCATCTGCATTTCTTCTTGGTGTAGCAATTGTAATGGCCAGTAGTGTAGTTCTAAAGATCACTATTTACAATGTGTTTAACCTTTATCCATAATTCCTCTACGTCCATCTTACTGATACTAAGTGACGTTTCTTCGCTGTCGAGGTGAGATTCTAACAACTGCTTTATCTGCTCTTTCTATCAGAAACACTCTCCAGGCCTTGTCGACTGATTTATTAACTTTCGTAATCATAGTTGCTATAATGACATCATAATTACTAATCCCCATCTCTACACTGACGCTGTAGATTTGGTCCAGGCTGTTCGTAGCTAAAGTGTCTAAGACATTTCCGTTGCGTGTGGCCTGCCAAACTGGCTGCTCAAGGCAGTTGTTAGAAAACGCGCTCAAAATAACTTCGCAAGTTTGTGTGTCTGTACCCACTGCAGTATATCCAGACGTCCCAGTCTCAACTTTGTATGTTGAAGTCGCACCCAGCTAGTATTGCATGGTCTAGGTATTTACGCACTACTGACTGCAGACTTTCTTTGAATGACTCTATAACTGTCACAACGGATCGAATGGCCGGTAAAAACATCCAACAGTTCACTTTGTTTCACCTAGTCCTGTTACATGCGGCAAGATAACTTCAGTCACACTCAACTTATACCTCAATAGGAACAATAGTTTTGTCAGCTGCAATAAACACTCCCCCTCCTCCAACGTCTAATCTGTCTTGCCAATATACGTTCCATGACTCGCTACATATCTCAGTGCTTTCTACTTCACGTTTCGGCCAGCTCCCGGTCGGAAGAATAATTCGAGCCACATAACTTCCCTGGAGCGTAATAAATTCGGGAACTTTGTTATGAATGGGTCGACAATTACTTGAAATGTTTTTGCGCTGAAAGTTGTCTGATTTCCCTTTCTGCGTATAGATTGGCGATTGTTCATTAGAGTACTTTAAACTACCGCCTAGCCTAAAAAAAGAAGCCCGCGAGCACTTCACCAATACTCTGCTACCCGAGTAGCTACTTCTTTTGTGTGTAGGGCACCCCTGACCTACCAAGCGGAGTGCTACAAGCCCCCACCAGAAAACGCAGGTCTAGAAATCTTCAGCCAAGACTGTCACAGGGACAATGAAGCCTTTGGTTGAGAACCTCCAAACAGCTCCAAACCAAAGGACCACGATAAAATCTGGGAACAACGCTGCAAAATGCGAGCTATGCTTGCACCCTGCGCACAGGTCCAGCAGCCTTCACCGCCTCCATCAGCCGTCTGTATTAATCGAGGATAGCCTCAGAGCCCATGCGGCAGGCGTCCTTGGTGCCGACGTGAGCGCTGGCAGACATACCGAGTACACAGTGGCTTTCTTTCCAGCCATGAAAGCTATCTATCCCCTACTGGCTCCAGAACGTGCCAAACTTGGAGCTCCCGATAACTGGCAAATCCCTCCTCACGTGTACCTGCTCGACCCTGCTGCAGGTACGGCCACATGTTCACTCACATGGCAAATAGCAAAGGCCAGAAGGTGAGCCACCACACTGGTCCTCCACCTCTAGCAACACGAATGTGTTACCACCCGCCACTCACCCTACTGTGAGGGCAATCCACCCCCTCGGGCACGGTAGGGGAAATCTCGGCAGCAAATCCCGTTGGTGAAACAAGGGACACATGGGGTGATCCACGCGATGCTCCAGATTCTCCTCTACCGCTACATGCTGAGGCAGCAGCCTGAAGGCAGCTAACCGCAGCCAAAACCGCATTCAGCTGTTCGCGAACTGTGGCCACCTCTGCCTGCGTCCACGCATAGCATGTACACGGCCTACTCATGCTAGCAAGACTAACTGAAGGAGTAAATTATAAAAGCAGACAGAAACATAGATATGCAACCTGTTACCCACTGATGTGCCACCAATGGACCCTAATGTCTTAATGAGCTTGCTGGCTGCCTGCATTTACACGTACAAGTAAAAGCGCGAGATCAAATCCGTTAAATATAAAAAGTCGCACGAAATTTAAGAAGCAAGCTTCTAGTAAGACACAGGAAGAGCTAAATACGTAACTTGCCGCTCTGGAGGTATGAACAGGCGACGGCACAGGACCTGACTCATCGCGCTAGTTGATTATTAGTGCTATATGTCTACATGCATGTTTTTAGTGTGTTTTATCTATAAAAGAAAATAATAAAGGTTGGTTGGAACGTATTATATGGGCTTATTACCAAGCCTATCCTTAGAGGTATGAGTGCAGCATAATTTATTTTCAGTAATACAATGATCTAGTAAAGAATTTACAGGCACTACTAATAAATCAGAGAACAATCCGTGAAAGGTATTATCTATGGCAGTGGTGCTGCTTCGGTCGGAATGTTTGTCAATACTAGCCTGTAAGAGTCGAGTAAATCTCAGCCAGAAAGCTTGTATTGAAGGAAAAAAAATGCTCTTGAGCAGTGGAAATAAATCATTCAGATGGAGAAACGACAAAAAATATTTTATTCATCTTCTCTACATTAAAAAGCAACATTCTTAAAAAAAACAAAAACAAAAAAACTCACCCAGCCTCTTGTATGTGTGAATGTATCTGGAAAAATAAAAAAACATAACAAATAATTAGGAAAATGCATTCCATAGCCTAGACATGATTAGAGTGTGCATATATGTGACATACATACAGGAAACGACAATTCATCATTAAGTCTGGGGCGGGGGACATGTACTTACGTTAGTGATTTGTTGCACTGCATCGATGCTGCAGAGGCATTTGAGCTAATCTTTTATAAATACACACACACAAATTCCTGAACCCTCCTCAGAGGCTGTGGTTTCACCGCCAGACACCACACTTGCTAGATGGTAGCCTTTAAATCGGTCGCGGTCCGTTAGTATACGACGGACCCGCGTGTCGCCACTATCAGTGATGGCAGACCGAGCGCCGCCACACGGCAGGCATAGTCTACAGAGACTCCCTAGCACTCGCCCAGTTGTACAGCCGACTTTGCTAGCAATGGTTCACTGTCTACATACGCTCTCATTTGCAGAGACGACAGTTTAGTATACCCTTCAGATACGTCATTTGCTACGACCTAGCAAGGCGGCATATTCAGTAATTACAATGAATTCTGAACAGATAATATTGTGAATCATGTACCGTCAAGAGCGTCTTCATCATTAATGGATTAAAGTTAAGTATCAAGCTAATTACGTCCGCTTTCTGAATTCTCATTCCTTGTCGTGTTCCAGACCTCACGTCAGTATAGTTCTTCCCTCTTCACGTCAGCCTGCGTGAGCTAAAACGCGTGCATTTCGGCCTCCTCTCATAACACGGTGTTGGCTCGTCTGCTAACACAAAAGAGGCGACGTCTGTTAAAATGCTACCCACATATTTTTTTTCTTTTCCATCCTGTCTCCGCTCTACACTCCTTTTGGTAGGTGGTGATCGACCATCTCTATAAGATAATCTGGTGCATATTGAAATAATACACACACACACACATACACACATACGAAGAAACTCAGTGACCACTGTGTGTACATGGGTGGGGTGCGCGGAGGGGTGGGGTATCACCAGCTCCACATTGCGTTTGTGGTTCCTTCCCTCGCAAGCTGACTTTTCAGGTGTAACAAGTATCAAAAGAATCATTACATATAAAACTTCCTGGCAGTTTAAAACTGTGTGCCGGACCGAGACTCGTACTCGGGATATTTGCATTTCGCGGGCAAGTGCTTTACCGCTGTGAGGACGGGGCGTGAGTCGTGCTTGGATAGCTCAGTTGGTAGAGCACTTGCCCGCGAAAGGCAGAGGTCCCGAGTTCGAGTCTCGGTCCGGCACACGGTTTTAATCTGCCAGGAAGTTTCATATCAGCGCACACTCCGCTGTAGAGTGAATATTTCATTTTAGAATCATTACATGGTCTGTTGGTGGAAAGGGGAGAAATGAATCAGTGGCACTTCCGCTTTTCACTGTCTATCATGGATGTATGACGGTTGTTATAATCATAACCAGCTCCATGCTGCTGCGATTCTGAAACATCTCAATTCGACATTTCAGTTGTAGCATATACATTATGAAAAGACGCATTAGATGGTGTACATATGTATGGGAGGGAGGGGTAGAAATCAAGCAATGATGTCCACTCTATTGGACATTCGCTATGACTGTAGGAGGTTGGGTGATATCATCATCATCATCCTCCTCATTAATTGTTATAACTGTAGCGTAGAAGAAAAAGAAATTGGGTTCTTGAACAATTTTAAAAAAATCACATTCTAGATGAAGGAAGGCTATTACCGTCCACTGATTCTCGCTACTGCATTGGCAAATGTTTCTGCGAATGCTAGTTGACAGAATTTCTCACTATCCAGATGCAAATCGACTGTAAGGGGAAAGAATATATGAGGCGGTTCCTAACAGATCAGATTCTGTAATGAGAAAAAAAAAATACTTATAAATTAATTTCTGACGGTGAGTTCTCCCGACTATCACGGCACTCCATACTGGTATGTATATAAGTTATGACTTCCACCCTCAGCGATAGCCCCATTTATAAGTAAAACATTTCTTTTCTTCTCTATATCAACATTCACACTCAGCGTTTGTAGCGCCTGACGCTGCGCCTCCCTCCTTCCCTCTCCCTCCCTCCTTCCCTCTCCCTCCCTCCTTCCCTCTCCCTCCCTCCTTCCCTCTCCCTCCCTCCTTCCCTCTCCCTCCCTCCTTCCCTCTCCCTCCCTCCTTCCCTCTCCCTCCCTCCTTCCCTCTCCCTCCCTCCTTCCCTCTCCCTCCCTCCTTCCCTCTCCCTCCCTCCTTCCCTCTCCCTCCCTCCTTCCCTCTCCCTCCCTCCTTCCCTCTCCCTCCCTCCTTCCCTCTCCCTACAAGGGAGTCGGTGTTTTTAAAATATGACGTCACCGCCGTCGGTAGTCTTACCGACCTTGCCGACATTGTGATGGCGAATACACCTCAGATGACTTGCGACAACGACAGTGAGAAGCTGCAGTCACCATACACAGAGGTGCCTTCAGGCTATGGACCAGACTGTATCGTCATATCGAATGACGACCCTCCGACAATCAAGCTGGAGTGCTGGAGAGCGGTTAGGGAGTAAATTTAAATATTTCATCATACAATTATGTTCTTCAAAAATGTTCAAATTTGTGTGAAATCTTATGGGACTTAACTGCTAAGGTCATCAGTCCCTAAGATTAACACTACTTAACCTAAATTATCCTAAGGACAAACACACACACCCATGCCCGAGGGAGGACTCTAACCTCCGCCGAATACTGTTCTCCAAACGCACATTCATAATAGTTCCCTCTATTCTTCCAATCTACTTTCAATCCATATTCATCAGCGAATCTTATCACTGATATCCTTCAAACGTTATGAAGATTCAAACACGAAAATCATTTATTGATTGGTTGAATGAGACACTGAAAATTAGTCACCTTTACTATGGCACCACACCTCAAACCAGCTTTAATTTATAATTCATACTCCCTCGCGAACCCGGAATTTCACGGGTATTTATTTTGTTACGGCGTAAAGTCAAGCGCCGGCTCGTCAGTCTGGAAAGATAGAACGGAACGGGCTGTGAAGACTGACCGACCCCATACAGAATGACAACGCGACAGCAGCAGCCTCTATGCGAAATGAACAGAAGCGCCGCGCTCGACTGGCCTCGGCCCAGTTCTACAGAAGCCTCAAGACTAGTTACCTGAATAGAAGACTCAACTGTATTACTTCTCTTGTATTAGAATTGTTTATACTAAAGAACCTTGCTTGTCTTGTCTATCGCCCTTTGCTTGCGACACATCTGTGTAATGAACAATTTTAAGTATTGCAATCCTTATCATTCGTAATAAAACTCATAAATATGATTTGTTTGAATTGTTTTCTAGCGATCCGAGAAAGCAGGTTTCCTAGACACCCCGTATTCGACAAGTAGACAGGATTCAACATATTTTGCCAGCTGCCTATTAGAAATGAAAAAAAAAACATGAACTATGTATATAGTGAAGTATCGAAAAAGTTTAATTTCCGTGTATTCGTGAAGGCACCTTTGAAATTATGTGACAATCGTACAAAGAAATATGCATAACATACAAATGTATAACTATCAAAACTAAGAAACATGATCCTGTACAGTTTCTGTAACTGGGCGTAACTGCTTCGCATGTCTGCAATACGATTTTGTAGACGCCTCTTCATAGCTCTATAGACGGCTGTCGTTTTCGCTTACAGCCGTTTGCACTTCGCAGTTGCATGTTGTCGAAAGCGCTGCCAGATGTGAGGCATTTCCTTTAGTTGAATCGACTGTAGGAGTATCTCAGTAGTAAAGAACAAATATATTAAAATTTCATGCACGATGCGGTATTTTTTTACCAATCGTAGTGTTTATGACGTCATCTCTCTTGAACTATGTCATACTATGATACATTTGTCTAGGTACATTAAGCTGCCAGCGAAATATGCTGCGAATACAGATAGTAAGAAGTAATATAAAAGTCATGCACAATGTGACAGTTTTTCACCCATCTAATTGCTTTACGTCATACGATGGTGGATACTACCCTGCCGTGTACCTGTGGTCCCTGATGTCCCGGCACACCTGCCACACAGAAGTACCTTGCGGGTTGCCGTCGTGCCAGGCGCCTGCAGCTGATACTATTAGACTTCACTGCGCCATCTGCTGCAGTATGGAGCACGCCACGATTCCTGGGCACAGCCGGCACTATTTCGCAGCCGCGAAGCCACTTTACACCGACCATTTCCTGGTATCCCTATGCCGGGAGGTCTATGTAGGACTGCCGCCTGCATCTCTCCAACGGAGCGTGCCGCCGAGTCTACAGCCGAGTAAACGAGTCACCGATGCAGCACAACCGGATGAAGACAACGCCAGTGCACCGCAGATCGTGACCACAATAGAGTCCGACCTAGGAAAATAATTGATGGTGACAGACTGTGTGCTTTCTCTTGCATCTCTGAGGAACCATATTCATAGTGACAGTTATTCTTATTTGATCAGGACGATCTCTTGTGTTCCTTGTAGAGATTCAATTTCTGCTGTTTATGTTTCCTTGCCGCTTCCTTACAGAAATAAATTCTGGAATTAAAGACTACTTGGGAACTCTCTTTGTGCGTGCAACATCCCATAACGAGACACTTCACACCCGACAGCGATTGTTGTCTGGCAGTAAAAGATGAGTACACCAAGGTTGGTTGAGATCTGTCCAGTGGTTTAGGAGGAGATGTGGAACACACACACACACACACACACACACACACATACGTGTATCCATTTTTATAATATGTATTGATACATTTTCTAGATCTCAGGGTCGAGCGATAGTGAGGGAATCTGAGCAGATGCTTACGAAAGTAACTAAATTGTTGTGGTCTTCAGTCCGAAGACGCTCTCCACGCTACTCCATCGTGTGCAGGTCTTCAACTGAAACCCACTTACCGTATTCCATCCACAAATACACTCCTGGAAATGGAAAAAAGAACACATTGACACCGGTGTGTCAGACCCACCATACTTGCTCCGGACACTGCGAGAGGGCTGTACAAGCAATGATCACACGCACGGCACAGCGGACACACCAGGAACCGCGGTGTTGGCCGTCGAATGGCGCTAGCTGCGCAGCATTTGTGCACCGCCGCCGTCAGTGTCAGCCAGTTTGCCGTGGCATACGGAGCTCCATCGCAGTCTTTAAAACTGGTAGCATGCCGCGACAGCGTGGACGTGAACCGTATGTGCAGTTGACGGACTTTGAGCGAGGGCGTATAGTGGGCATGCGGGAGGCCGGGTGGACGTACCGCCGAATTGCTCAACACGTGGGGGTGAGGTCTCCACAGTACATCGATGTTGTCGCCAGTGGTCGGCGGAAGGTGCACGTGCCCGTCGACCTGGGACCGGACCGCAGCGACGCACGGATGCACCCCAAGACCGTAGGATCCTACGCAGTGCCGTAGGGGACCGCACCGCCACTTCCCAGCAAATTAGGGACACTGTTGCTCCTGGGGTATCGGCGAGGACCATTCGCAACCGTCTCCATGAAGCTGGGCTACGGTCCCGCACACCGTTAGGCCGTCTTCCGCTCACGCCCCAACATCGTGCAGCCCGCCTCCAGTGGTGTCGCGACAGGCGTGAATGGAGGGACGAATGGAGACGTGTCGTCTTCAGCGATGAGAGTCTCTTCTGCCTTGGTGCCAATGATGGTCGTATGCGTGTTTGGCGCCGTGCAGGTGAGCGCCACAATCAGGACTGCATACGACCGAGGCACACAGGGCCAACACCCGGCATCATGGTGTGGGGAGCGATCTCCTACACTGGCCGTACACCACTGGTGATCGTCGAGGGGACACTGAATAGTGCACGGTACATCCAAACCGTCATCGAACCCATCGTTCTACCATTCCTAGACCGGCAAGGGAACTTGCTGTTCCAACAGGACAATGCACGTCCGCATGTATCCCGTGCCACCCAACGTGCTCTAGAAGGTGTAAGTCAACTACCCTGGCCAGCAAGATCTCCGGATCTGTCCCCCATTGAGCATGTTGGGGACTGGATGAAGCGTCGTCTCACGCGGTCTGCACGTCCAGCACGAACGCTGGTCCAGCTGAGGCACCAGGTGGAAATGGCATGGCAAGCCGTTCCACAAGACTACATCCAGCATCTCTACGATCGTCTCCATGGGAGAATAGCAGCCTGCATTGCTGCGAAAGGTGGATACACACTGTACTAGTGCCGACATTGTGCATGCTCTGTTGCCTGTGTCTATGTGCCTGTGGTTCTGTCAGTGTGATCATGTGATGTATCTGACCCCAGGAATGTGTCAATAAAGTTTCCCCTTCCTGGGACAATGAATTCACGGTGTTCTTATTTCAATTTCCAGGAGTGTATTTTCACCATCCAATACTAAATTAGTGACATATTCTTTTAGCTATATCATAAATTTCCTTTCTCTCTCCAATTCGATTCAGTACTCATTAATTTCTTACTCGATCTATTCATCTAACGTTTAGCGTTCTTCTGTAGCTCCTTCTAATCTCGTAGTACACCCTATAACTTATTCCTTTCTTGATCTAGAACCTTCTGCACTACCTACTTACCCTGTATGACCACTGCACACCGGGAGGTTTTATGCTCCCGGGTGGCGCTGAGGGCACATGATACGATAGAGAAGTATACGAGTGGAGCGGAGACGAATGGGGAATCATTAAGTGATTACAGATGGCACAAAGACGGAAATCCGACAACTTAAGCGACTTTGACAAAAGCCAGACTGTGTGGCCCAGTGCCTGGGAGCGAGCATCTCGGAAGCGGTGAAGCTGTTTGGTTATTCGCGTGTTACAGTCGTGAGCACCTATGGAAAGTGGTTGAAGAATGCTGAAGCCGAGAGTAGGCGACAAGGATTTGGACGTCCATACCTGATCACAGAACATACGGATCGGAAGATTGACTGTTCTCTAAAGCAAGATAGGCGGCGATCTGTGGAAGATCTGACGACAGAGTAAATAGCTGGCGTAGACACATTTTGGAGCTCATTGTTCAGTGAAACAGTGTTGAACATGGCGTTCCGCACAGCGGACCACAACGTATCCCCGTGTTGATCTAATAACATCGTCAATTTTGATTATAGTTTGCACGGGATCATCGAGGTTGGACAGCGGATCAATGTAATCGTGTTGCCTAGTCGTGTGCATCCCGTTTATTGTTAAGCCATATGGATGGTCGTGTCCAGATATGCCGTCATCCACACAAACGGCTGGTCGAAACATGCAGCGCGCAGCGGACGCAGGCCGGTGGGAGCAGTACTATGTTAGTGGTGGACATTCACCTGGGCTTCCATGGAACCTGTGGTAGTAATCGAAGGCACCATGATAGCTGTGGACTACGTGAACTTTATTAGGGACCAACTGTAACCCCCTTATGCTCGATGTCTTACCCAACAGTGGTGGCATTTTCCAACAGGATAACTGTCCCTGTTACAAGGCCAGAATATTGCTGCAGTGGTTTGAGGAGAATGACAGTGAACTCACGTTGATGTCTTGGCCATCAAATTCGGTTTACCTGAATCCCATGAGACAAAACTGGGGCGCTATCGGACACCAGCTCCGCGGCCACAAAACAACTGCCTGTAAATTATGGAAGTGTGTGGCCTCTGCATAGGCATCTGGTGCCACAAACCTCTGGAAAACTATCAAATTCTTGTTGAATCCATGGCACGCAGTATAGCGGCTGAACTGCGTTCTAGAGGTGGACCAACACGCTGTTAAGTAGGTGGTCACAATGGTTTTGCTCATTAGTGTATTTCACTCAAACAACAAAACAAACTACTATGTATATTCCGTTCATATTGAGGGAGGCGGGGTATTAGCGTTACTCATGTATGTACACTGACGGAAAAAATCGCAACACCAAAAAGGAGTTGGAACTTCCTGGCAGATTAAAACTGTTGGCAGAGCACTTGCCCGCGAAAGGCAAAGGTCCCGAGTTAGTCTCGGTCCGGCACACAGTTTTAATCTGCCAGGAAGTTTCATATCAGCGCACACTCCGCTGCAGAGTGAAAATCTCATTCTGGAACCAAAAAGGAGTTGTTCGACATTAGCGAAAGCTGATAGCCCTGTTTCTGTATCTGACTTTTTTTTTTTTTTTTTTTTTTTTTTTTTTTTTTTTTTTTAAGATTTCTCACCAGTTACATATGAGCGGTGAGAGTAGCTCCACTATGAGACTGCAAATCAGGTTTGCTTTAAATACACGCTGCAACGGTAGTGTGTTCGACGTGGTGAGTAGATGTTACTCAAGAATGCCTTTAAGACGACAAAGACGCCATGTCACTGTGTTTGAACGAGGTCGTGTAAGGGCTACTGGAATCTGGATGTTCCTTGTGCGATTTGCGGGAACACTTGGCAGGAATGTAGCCACTGTGCATGATTGCTGGCAGCGGTGGTCACGAACTGTACGGCCGCAATAAGACCGGATTGCGGACGACTGCGTGGCACTACCGAGAGGGAAGACCATGGCGCATCGTACTGCATCTGCAGCAGGTGGCATCACAGATTTGTTTACAAATTTGTGTTACATTATATGGTCCATCCCTAAAGCACATATGGACCTTACAATCTCTATTACATTTGTTATTTCTTATTCTTTAATACAATGGTTAGTCTATCTTTCTACACTTATTCTACAAAGCATTGTTTTTCCTTTACTTTTTCTATTATTTTGCATTGGTTAGATTTACATTAGTTGGATCTACATTTATTCTACTTTACAATTGTTTATTCGGCTTACTTAGCCCTACTGGCTATTCCAGTAGGTTACCATCCCTAGAGACGTGGACCCGGGCCGCTACAGGGACACAACGAACTGGTTCAAATCGGTTCTTTCAAAGACAGCTCCGATTCAGACGCCTTGGTGCTCGCATTCCACTGACGCGAAACCACTGCCATTTGCAAGTTCAGTGGTGTCAAGCGAGAGCTCATTGGGGAGGACAGAATGGAGGTCGGTTGTGTTTTCTGATGCAAGCTGGTTACGTTTCGGTGCCAGTGATGGCCGTGTGTTGGTTAGAAAGAGGTCAGTTGAGGGCCTGCAACCGACTTTTCTGCGAGATAGCCAAACTAGGTTTACACCTAGGGTTGTGGTCTAGGGAGCGATTTCGTTTGGCCACAGGAGCACTATCGTCGCCGTCCCACGCACCCTGACTGCAAAATTGTACGCCAGTATTGTGATTCGACCTGTTGTGGTGCCATTCAACAAAAGCGTTTCAGGGGGTGCTTACCATCAGGACAACGCTAGCCACACTGTTGTTGTAACCCAGGATGCTCTACAGAGTGTCATGTTGCCTTGGTCTGCTCGATCGCCAGACCTGTGCCAAATCGAGCACGTATGGGACATCATCCATATATTGACCGACCATGTGCAACAGGCACGGAACTCAATCCCACGTATTTACAACCGGCACCTATAGAACACAATAGATGCACATTTGCATGCTTGTATTCAATATTCTGGCGGCTACACCGGTTATTAATGTACCAGCATTTCACATTTGCAATGGCTGATCTCACTCCTACATTAACTAGTGATCCTGCCATGTTGATCACTTAAATATGTTACCTGGACAAATGTATTCCCTAAAGTTCATTACTCTAAATTAATTATCTTTTTATGTTGTGATAATTTTACCCTCAATCTATTATAGTCATTGAAGTCGATGATCCGTTCGATTTCAATTAATATGCGTTGTGGTATTTAACATGTATAGCAATGGAAGGTGGTTATACAGAGCATGTCATTAATTTATGGTCGCAATAATGTTTGGTATGTGTTACTACAATAGTTGCTTTTGATTAGATATTGTTTGTCACTAGGCGTCGGATACTGAATCTTACATCTTACATAAGTTTTACCAGTTGTAGAGGTGTGCATTATACGCTGAAGACCTCAGCGCACCATTCCATCTTCCAAGTGGTCCTCTAACGGCACCAACCGAGCCGTGCAGGTCGATACTGTGGCGTGAGTGGAAGAAGCGCTGGAGATGTGCGTGCCCGTAGTCCCACTGCTAATAGCCGATTCGCAACAGTTCCTGTTGACACGTAGGAATAATTCGCTGAATTACAGGACAATACCACTAACGTCGATTTGCAGTAGGGTTTTGGAACATATAATGTATTCTAACATTATGAAGTACCTCGAAGCAAACGATTTATTGACACAGTCACCACGGTTTCAGAAAATATCGTTCTTGTGAAACATGACTAGCTATTTATACTCATGAAGTAATTGGTGCTATCGACAGGGGATGTCAAATTGATTCCATATTTTTAGATTTGCAGACGGTTTTTCCACACCGTTCCTCACAAGCGTCTTCTAACCAAATTGCGAGCCTACGGAGTATCGCCTCAGTTGTGCCACTGGATTTGTGATTTCCTGTCAGAAAGGTCACAGTTCGTAGTAATAGACGGAAAGTAATCGAGTAAAACAGAAGTTATATCCGGCGTTCCCTAAGGAAGTGTTACACGTCCTTTATTGTTCATGATCTATATTAACGACATAGAAGACAATCTGAGTAGCCGTCATAGATTGTTTGAAGATGATACTGTCATTTACCGTCTTGTAAAGTCATCAGATGATCAAAACGACTTGAAAAATGATTTAGATAAGATATATGTATGGTGCGAAAAGTGGCAATTGACTCTGAATAAGGAAAAGTGTGAAGTTATTCACATGAGTACTAAA
This sequence comes from Schistocerca cancellata, assembly GCF_023864275.1. Lineage (NCBI taxonomy): Eukaryota > Metazoa > Arthropoda > Insecta > Orthoptera > Acrididae > Schistocerca > Schistocerca cancellata. The sequence continues at coordinate 199,901,610 of NC_064629.1, forward strand.
GGACATCAGCTAAATTTCGATTACGCGATAAGTCACACAAATCTGAAGGCTGTAAATTCAACTAAATACTTCGGGATTACAATTACAAATAACCTAGATTGGAACGATCACATAGATAATATTGTGGTTAGAGCAAACCAAAGACTGCGATTCATTGGCAGAACACTTAGGTGCAACAGGTCTACTAAAGAGACTGCTTACACCACGCTTGTCCGCCCTATTCTAGAGTATTGCTGTGCGGTGTGGGATCCGCATCAGGTGGGACTGACGGATGACATCGAGAAAGTACAAAGAAGGGCAGCTCGTTTTGTATTATCGCGAAATAGGGGAGATAGTGTCACAGACATGATACGTGAATTGATAGGCTATCATTAAAACAAAGGCGTTTTTCGTTGCGACGGGAACTCCTCATGAAATTTCAATCACCAGTTTTCTCCTCCGATTGCAAAATCATTCTGTTGGCACCCACCTACATAGGAAGAAATGATCATCACAATAAAATAAGAGAAATCAGGGCTCGCACAGAAAAATTTAAGTGCTCGTTTTTCCCGCTCGCCGTTCGAGAGTGGAACGGTAGAGAGACAGCTTGAAGGTGGTTCATTGAATCCTCGGCCAGGCACTTTATTGTGAATAGCAGAGTAATCACGTAGATGTAGATGTAGATGTAGATGTAGATGTAGAAGTCTGGGCTCACAAGCCCTCTTATCGGTGTACCCAGTGCTGTCCATACAAAATAACGATCCTGGAGGGCGTCTATGCTGCTTTCACGTCCAGAACCTCGTCTAATGATGTAATAAGCTTCATGTAACCACATACCAGCATCGTTCCACAGCTGAAGCAGCACGTCCAACTCCTTTGACAATTCTCCGAAAGAACGATCCCGGTACTAGGAAGGCCACAATTTGACCCTTTCAAATTCGCTCAGTTGGCTGTAGGAAACACGAGTGCGTCTCCGTAGCATGATTGTCTACTTGCCTCACACGTCTGCACCACACTGGTCGCTCTCGCTGTGAGCATTTCCTATTAAAGGGTAGACACAGATGGGCTGTGGTAGCTGTGACACTAAGCTATCTGTTGGCGCATGCCGTTGAAACTATTTTCAGTACATCTGCTATCCCCCAGGTGGTATATGCTGTCATCGCATCAAAATAGACATCGTCTTTCCAGGTGCACTATTTTTTTTCCCTGCGGTGTATACTGAGTGACTGGACTTTTCAATATACAGAAGACTTGCATAGATCCCCGGTTACAAGCAACCATCTACCGCAGTCACTTACTACACTGTATAAACAATGTCTCTCAAATTATTACTCCAGTTCTTCATAAGCAGCATATGCGACGTACGTTAGACACTTGCCTGGAACCTTTAATTAGGATTATTACGGAATAGAACGATACAGATTTGGTGGTGTCGGACGATTCCGTCATCGACTGAAGACGGTTGAGCACACCACTACGTACAAGGTCATAATGCAGCCAATCTCATCATCCGAACGTATAGAATTAGAATGAATTCAACTCATATTGTTCTTCTTCAGTCAAATCGGTCGACGTTGTAACATACGAAATGTGGCCTGTAAGGAGCTGATAAGTTCAGTTCAAGATAGGAGTTTGTGGGATCCTGAGGATGGAAAAACTATATAATCGGCATATAATTAGGAATATATGGACTGAAATTATAACTTTATTGGAGACATCAACTAGGCAGAATATTTATAGGAAATTTTAGGCCTTAAATTATAGCCTTATAAAGTCTTTAAAGTGGGAAGTGTTATACGTCTTATACTTAAACTCACTGTAGTGAATCTTCTTTTGGAAGGGTTGTGTAGGTGGGTATTAGCTGTATACACATTCTTATTACTGCCTACTGGCATTTTTATGTCAGTAGAGCGGAGATTGTTCTATGAGACGGTTTGCAAATGCGGTGTACCGTATGTGATTCCACTTTTCTACGTCTACATCTACATGGATACTCTGCAAATCACACTTAGCTGCCTCGCAGAGGGTTCATCGCACCATCTTCACAATAATTCTCTATTTTTCCATCCTCTAACAGCGCGTGGAAGAAATGAACACCTATATACACTCCTGGAAATTGAAATAAGAACACCGTGAATTCATTGTCCCAGGAAGGGGAAACTTTATTGACACATTCCTGGGGTCAGATACATCACATGATCACACTGACAGAACCACAGGCACATAGACACAGGCAACAGAGCATGCACAATGTCGGCACTAGTACAGTGTATATCCACCTTTCGCAGCAATGCAGGCTGCTATTCTCCCATGGAGACGATCGTAGAGATGCTGGATGTAGTCCTGTGGAACGGCTTGCCATGCCATTACCACCTGGCGCCTCAGTTGGACCAGCGTTCGTGCTGGACGTGCAGACCGCGTGAGACGACGCTTCATCCAGTCCCAAACATGCTCAATGGGGGACAGATCCGGAGATCTTGCTGGCCAGGGTAGTTGACTTACACCTTCTAGAGCACGTTGGGTGGCACGGGATACATGCGGACGTGCATTGTCCTGTTGGAACAGCAAGTTCCCTTGCCGATCTAGGAATGGTAGAACGATGGGTTCGATGACGGTTTGGATGTACCGTGCACTATTCAGTGTCCCCTCGACGATCACCAGTGGTGTACGGCCAGTGTAGGAGATCGCTCCCCACACCATGATGCCGGGTGTTGGCCCTGTGTGCCTCGGTCGTATGCAGTCCTGATTGTGGCGCTCACCTGCACGGCGCCAAACACACATACGACCATCATTGGCACCAAGGCAGAAGCGACTCTCATCGCTGAAGACGACACGTCTCCATTCGTCCCTCCATTCACGCCTGTCGCGACACCACTGGAGGCGGGCTGCACGATGTTGGGGCGTGAGCGGAAGACGGCCTAACGGTGTGCGGGACCGTAGCCCAGCTTCATGGAGACGGTTGCGAATGGTCCTCGCCGATACCCCAGGAGCAACAGTGTCCCTAATTTGCTGGGAAGTGGCGGTGCGGTCCCCTACGGCACTGCGTAGGATCCTACGGTCTTGGCGTGCATCCGTGCGTCGCTGCGGTCCGGTCCCAGGTCGACGGGCACGTGCACCTTCCGCCGACCACTGGCGACAACATCGATGTACTGTGGAGACCTCACGCCCCACGTGTTGAGCAATTCGGCAGTACGTCCACCCGGCCTCCCGCATGCCCACTATACGCCCTCGCTCAAAGTCCGTCAACTGTACATACGGTTCACGTCCACGCTGTCGCGGCATGCTACCAGTGTTAAAGACTGCGATGGAGCTCCGTATGCCACGGCAAACTGGCTGACACTGACGGCGGCGGTGCACAAATGCTGCGCAGCTAGCGCCATTCGACGGCCAACACCGCGGTTCCTGGTGTGTCCGCTGTGCCGTGCGGGTGATCATTGCTTGTACAGCCCTCTCGCAGTGTCCGGAGCAAGTATGGTGGGTCTGACACACCGGTGTCAATGTGTTCTTTTTTCCATTTCCAGGAGTGTATTTCCGTGCGAGCTCCGATTTCCCTTATTTTCTTATGATGATAGTTTCTCCCTATGCAGGTCGGCGTCAACAACATATTTTCACATTCGGAGGAGAAAGCTTGTGATTGAAATTTCGTGAGAAGATTCCGCCGCAACGAATAACGCCTTTGTTTTAATGGTGTCCACCCCAAATCCTGTATCATGTCCGTGACACTCTCTCCCCTATATCGTGATAATGCAAAGCTTGCTGCTGTTCTTTGAACTTCCTCGATGTACTCCGTTAATCCTATGCGGTAAGGATCCGAGACCGCGCAGCAGTACTTCAAAAGAGGACGGACCATCATAGCATAGGCGTTCTCTTCAGTACATCTGTTACAGTTCTTTTATACTTTGTGTGTTCGGAGTATCTTACTCCAAATTTAAAATTTGTCTAGTTTATCCAGTAATTGAGGAAAGGGTGTACAATACTCACCTCTTTCTTTTCGAGACAGATAACTCGGGGGGGAGTGATACAGCAGCGTAAAAAGTTCACGATAGAGCTAACTGCGCTACAAATTTTAGAAGATGGATCGTGGCTCACACTGTCGAGTCACCATTTTTCCTAATAGTAACTTCAAAAATGGTTCAAATGGATCTGAGAACTATGGGACTTAACTTCTGAGGTCATCAGTCCCCTAGAATTTAGAACTACTTAAACCTAACTAACCTAAGGACATCACACACATCCATGCCCGAGGCAGGATTCGAACCTGCGACCGTAGCGGTCGCTCGGCTCCAGACTGTAGTGCCTAGAACCGCACGGCCACTCCGGCCGGCTTCTACGTGATTCGCTTGATAGGAAGTCAGAGTTACAGTACAGAGTATTAAGAGTCATTTATTTCACCTTCCAGTAGCAGTAGCCGGTGAATTCATGTCGGGCACCGCAGTTCGGCTGTGTGGCAGTGGACATGTACATTCCCTGGGCCAAGTCGGTGGCTCGATGCCGGCCGGCCCCACCTCAGTGCCTTCAGACACAATGCGCTCCCGGAAGATTAGCGGAACGACTCTAGTGTGAGGTTAAGCTAGCTTTGCAAGATCACTGTAAGGAAATACCCAAGCCAGAAGACTGTCAGAGGTATGCACCTGGTTCAAATGGCTCTTAGCACTACGGGACTTAACTTCTGAGGTCATCAGTCCCATAGAATTTAGAACTACTTAAACCTAAGTAACCTAAGGACATCACACACATCCATTCCCGAGGCAGGATTCGAACCTATGACCGTAGCGGTCGCGCGGTTCCAAACTGTAGCGTCTAGAACCGCTCGGCCACCCGGGCTGGCGGTATGCACTTGACACCTCTTGATAGAGCAGATACCCGAAACATACGGTTTTTCCATTTTTAGCCACGTGGAAAGGAAACGATAATCCGAGGATTTTTTCCACCAGAAATGTAAGTTTCCCATTGGTTGACAGCATCAAATTGTCGAATAGGGAGCGGTGGAGATAGTCAGAAACTAGCTGTAGGAAGGAAAGTATCCAAGGAAAGTATATGTTAGAACTCGAAACGAAAACCAGCACTAGCTGGAGAAAGCGAAATGGGAGCTGCGAGGACATTTCTGCCCGCTGAAAACCTAGTGATTATCCGCGACAAACAAAATTATAGGAAGGAAAAGTTTATAAAGGTAACATTGCTAAGGACCACCACACCTAACTTGGGACGCAGCTCGCCCCCATATACCTAACCGAATAGCTAAATTCCATAACTTCTCGAAGGACACTCCTGTTGCTACCGTAGAGTATTGCTGTTGACAGCGTCGTCCGCGAAGCGCTGCTCCCCGACGCTTGCCGTGCAGCTGTTATTCACACGAGACTGCGTAATACAAAGTACTTCACAAGTTGCTGCCATTTCACTCTGCGGCATCACAATATACAATATGGTGGGACCGAAGCTGCAGCAGCTAGGGGGGAGGAATTTACTGGACGAACAATGCTAAGTAAGCTTCACTTATTCCAATTTAGAAACCAGATTCAGGCCTGCATTTCCTAATGACGTGATTTCAGACCACTTTGTTCGATGCATTTTCATCAGATTTATCTCCGAGTTGCACATTAGACTCAGTTAGTTGCTTTCCACAATTTTCACAGTCACTCGCAGGTTCCAACTTAAATTTCTAGCCAGATAGCGTTTTTGAGTGTTCGATTTATTTTGAAGCCAGATTGCCTACGAAAACCTTTAACCTTTCAATGTTAGACTGCATATGAGGAGCCATTAATTCTAAGTTAAGGTCAGATTGACTATAATGTGCCTCGACCCTTATTATCAGAACATTTGAATACTTTGAAGGTGAGATTTTATACAGTAATGGTCTTGAAAGCAATTAATGAATAAATTGTATTATATATCAATTTAAAACCAATCTCCTATTCGTTTACCAAAAAAACCCTACAACGCGTTATTACCAAGCAAGTGTTCCTCTAGTGAGAGTGCATACAAAATGGAGATAGGACCACATTCAACTCCTGAGTCAGTACTGCATTGTAGTTCAAAGCGTGATGTGCGATGCATTGAAGTATTCCATGTTTAACATGGAATATGTGATGCTAGGTTAGCTTTCTTTGATGGCTGGCCTTAAGCTATCGAGATACGTCCTTACAAACTAAGTGAGGCTGGAATCTTCTATATAAGTGATGGCGACCAAATTGCATTCGTCCGCTGTGGTGTGGGATTAAGATGCTGGAGGAATCACACCATCCGTGAGTCGAATATGCTGTTTGGTTTTCTAAGTGCCCATGTAACTGCTGTAAATGCAAAGTTTTTTGGATAATATTGGTCAAAACAGAGATGTCAAAATTACTGTAAAGCATGTGGCTAACATTAAATCTCCATCTTTTGCTCTGAAAGGACCAGTGACTGCGAGACCTTCCAGCACTACTCACCTGTGTAAAATCTACTTTCAGGAAGAAGTGGGAGTAATGTTCATGTCATGTAGGCATATCGTAGTTTGTGTTAAATGTGGAGCTCTACTTTTCTCGTGTGCTGTCTGCCACAGATCTGTTTCAGCTACAGTAAGAACTTTTCTTATAGGCATTATTATTTTTGCTAAAGATATTGTGAGGGATCCTGCATCTATTCCCATGGAAACATAGTAATAAACACATTAATGTTAGATGATACGCAGTCAGTAAAATACAGAACTCCGTGATTTTATATGTATGTACCTAGCATCGTTCTTCATGAACGTTTTTTTTTGTGTGTGAATCTAAATAACAAATTTAATATAATGCGTTACTCCACGTTATTATTACATTGTGTGTATGAGCCTCTCCCTACCCTACCCTAGTTTACGTTGATTGATTTTTTTGGTAAGTAGTAATATTTATTACTTTGTTACAAGTACAGGATGTTGGACATCAGAAATAAACTCTGGTGTCTTGCTGTGTGCGGAATATACATACTAATAATGAGAGAATATTTTGCTAACAGGTGTTGCAGCACATTGCTCTGATCCTTATCCCTGTCTACACTCAAGTAATAGATGCAAATAAAACCATCTTTAACAAAGTATTAGAGCTGCTGTCTGCAGGATAGGATTGATGTGGAATAAGACAATTTTCCACAAAAATATTATTTATTATTATTTGTTGATACATCAGTAAAATCATACATCGAACGCAGTAAGTAATTCATCATCTTCAGTAAAAATGCTTGATGGCGGGAATAGTTGTGCCACTGCACAGACAGAGCTACGTCCCCTGCACATATACATCTCTTGATTGCTGGGTAAGCCGAGTAAACTGCCTTACGCTCTCCCGTTGTCATGTCTTTCCAGTTTTGATGAAGACGCCTGTGAATACATTCCTCTGATTGATGCCTGCAGGAAACACACTTGTTAAAGTCCTCTGTATTTGACACACGTGCCTCGTCCATTGAGCATATGAGATCTGGACGTGCCTGCAAACAGCTGGCGGAGGACGTGCAAGATCACAGGCTCGAGGTCGGCTCGTGACACTTCTCTCATTTAGGCAGACCAGCGTCTCCTCTTGCATGTGCCGCTTCACAGACACACCCGAATCGTGTTGAGCGTCTGATGAACAATTACTACAGTGTATTACTGTTTCTTTTTTTTTAAAGCGTCTTTATCCCATCACAGTGCGTTATTTGCAGCAAATAATTCAAATACTTTGACAGTTCATTTCGAACGATCTATTTTTTTCTCTGGTTCGATGCATTGCTGCTGTGAGGAGATTGGATGGTTGCTGACTGCGTGAGTCAAATGTCGGTGGCGCGTGTATGTTCTAACCAAGATCATCCTGAGAGAGATGTAAGTTTCTCATCGCTGGCACCAATATCTTGACTGCAAAATAAATGCTTGACACTTTCTGTCATCTGGATCTGATATTTCTGCCTTCAGGTTCACAGTTCTTTTTTCCTTCATACTGTTACTCGGCCATTTGACTTAAAACAGGTCGAATTAGCTCTCGTCAGTAGACACAACCTTCGTCCAGAAATTAGACGCACTGGATTTACGTTCTCTTGCAAATGCAGTCCACTTCCTTATGTTTCATTTTACTGATGTATGGTTTTCTATGGGCTTCTTGACTTCTCTAAGCAGCCGTCGGATAGACCTGCAGGAGGATCGCTTCGTAATTGGATTTTTGTACGTTTTGTTCTGATAAAACCGTGTATAATAGGTAGTTCCGTCAATGGTTTCCGTGATTTGAACAACGTATGAACTCAAATAGCGTTTTATTTTCTAAATGCAGATATCACCTATTCTTCATGTCGGATTAATTTGTTTGTGTATATGAAAATTAAATAAAAAAGTTAATATTGTAATATGAGGCGTACCTCTGTGTGTGTGTGTGTGTGTGTGTGTGTGTGTGTGTGTGTGTGTGTGTGTGTGTGTGTGTGTGTGTATGTATCTACCGTCGACGTCGTGTTCACATCCTCCTCAGTTGTCTATACGAAGGTGGTGCAGCGGCTTGCGAGTTTTTGCTTTTATTAAGAAAGGACGATTCAGTGCTCTCTGTCTTCAAACTAACTTGCCGACTTGTTCTTTCATTTGTTGTAAAATAAATACTGATTTATGATTGTGGCTTCGGTGACTTGGAAACCGCTCTATTTTGGTAATGTAATTACATTACTTCAAAAGTGTTCAACCCTAGGTAGTGACGATGCACCATAATCATGGCATATAAACAATGAGTTTTAGAAGGAAGGTCAGCGTTGGCCGTAATTTTAATGGTTTATTGACAGCAAAATCGATTTTCAATCACATAGTGATCATCTTCAGTGCTGTAGTGCAGAAATTAAACTCATAGGCACTGGTGTCAAGTTATTATCAGTAACAAAATCTATGAAACGATCACAATAACTGTTATAGTGATCGTTTCATAGCTTTTGTTACTAATAATAGCTTGACACCAGTGCCTATGAGTAATTTGTACACTACGGCACTGAGGATGATCACTATATGATTGAAAATCGATTTTGCTGTCAATAAACCATCAAAATTACGGCCATCGCTGACCTTCCTTCTAATTTCACGTATATGGTCGTTCTGCACACAGCACTCTATGGAGTCGCCAATCAACATTGGGTTTTGCTTCATATATGTGGGTGCACTTCTCAGTATTCCAGTTTGTTATACAGGAGGAGCCACGTAACACCACATGATTTCGAGAACGCTTCCATATATCAAAACGAGGTTTTGAGCAAATATGTTGTGTACATAGTTCCGCGTAGTCAGCGCGTACACAACTTTCCCAATAGAGCGCGCCCCGCTAAGCACAACAGCGCAAGCGCAGTGCTCGTCCGTCTCTGCACTACGAGATGGCGCTGTCTTAGAGACGGACCAAATTCTGCTTCCGCCGATCCGCGTATTAATATGTAACGCAGCCAATGAGATTGCTGCTAACGTAGAACCCTTTCTCCTCGCGGATCGCACTCGCGCAGTGATACCTGAACGCTCGAGGTATTATAACGAGTGTACAGACCTCCGATTAGTCAGTCTGCATTAGTCTGTAGTCAAGTCAGTCCACGCCTAATAAGATTATCATATTCCTGTACATAGCCATGAAGAGAAATGTATAGACACTTTGTCAAGTATCAGAGATATGTGAGAATAAGATTAACGTACCAAGACCAAAGGGACTTCAGATTGTCAATTGTAAATAGCATCCAGAACCAAGTTAAGTTATTTTTATGCTTGTAATTATTTCAATAAATGTGTGTGAATATTAATAAAGTTCTGTTTAAAGTTGGTCACCATCAATCTGCTGCTCTAAGCATGCAAGTGGCATTTCTATCATCTGACCTAACGGCAGAAGATAAACACGCCACGATAAGACCACGAGAGATATTGCTGACACTCGCCTACTTCGTTGGAGCGACATGTCAAATAATCTGATGGTGTGTGTACCGAAGGTCTTACAGTACACACACCACAAAATGATAGTACGCTAAGGGGCATATACTTCGGAACGTGATAAAGACTGTTAACTCTTGTAGTGATCGAGATATTCAAGCAAGTATGATTTTTTAAAACTAGACCGATATATTTTTTAACGACACCCTAAAGCGCTTGAAAAGTCACGTAGAGTGATAAAGGGCCTGTTAAGGTTGTGGTTGAAACTCTTCGCAAAATAATCCAATAACTGTCCTGAACCTGAAAGGCGAGACTGCTGGAATTGGCTATTGCATTGTAAAGCTGGGTTTTCCTAGGAGCCGCGTGATAAAGACCGGTTCCCACTAAAGCGCGGCAGCGCGGCGTGCGGCAACGGCAGCGGCAAGTGTTTTCCGCTTTGACGCGGCGGCTCGCGGAATTGGCGTTCCCATCCGGAAGCGGTAGACGCTAGCGGTAGCCAATGACGGACAGCCACTGAGATACGGAGTGGGACCCACAGAAACCCCGGTGCGTTTGATTAACTATATCGTGCACCTCCAAGAAGGAAAGACAAAGCTGAGTGAAGACAAACCAATTTTTCATTATCTGTACAATGTTCTCTTTCACGTATCTCATTTTCATTTTTTTCTCATTTCGCCATAAACAGATTTCATGCCTACCGTTCATGATTGTTCACTATCTCATAACACATTGAAACAATGTACAATAAAAGAGATTATTCAGATAGTTAAGCGAGAGACAAATTTAAAATGTGATACGGTAACAGGTACAGGAAGAGAAAACAGTAAGAACACAAAGGATTGGGGAAAGGGATGAAAGGGGAAGCCACCTGATAGAATTTCGCACAGAGCATAATGTAATCATCGCCAACACCTTGCTTAAGAACCATGAAAGAATAATATATATTTGGAACAGAGTTTTTTCAACCAGATTTTAAATTGTAAGACAATTCTCGGTACACAGGCAAACCGACAATAATTTATTGGTGAAGAGCTGCAGTTTACAACTAAATAGAGACAGTAAACGGTAGCAAATTAAGGAGATGGAACTTGAATAAGTCAAGACCCACAGTTTTTCGATAAGCTTAAAGGTACCGTAAGCCAACGACTGACTGAAGCAGAGGAAGGAATCCACTACAATACTAATGGATATCTTTGAGAGAATAAGTGGTGAATGCAGCAGAGGATGTGAATAGGAAAGAGGTACAGAGTTCGATAAAACGTGCAATATTAAATTTAATTGACAAAAGAGAAAAATATAAAAATTCAGCTAATAAAGTAGGCCATGGGAAATAGAAATGTCTAAAAATGACGTTGACAGAGAGTCCAAAATCACGTTGGAAAACATAGGAGAATGGAAATGAAAAATAAGAAAGAAAACTTTGCTCAAAGGAGAAGCAACTGTCAAGAACTCATTTGGCAAGCCAGAACTAAGCAAATCAGAGAAGGCTATAAAGAGGAAGGAATACGTAGAGAAGGGGGGGGGGGGGTTATACAAACTAACATGAGCACTATGTTAGATTCCTGTAAAATGTCTGAACACGCAAGGCAATACTGATCCTACCGCTTAGCTCAGTAGACAGAATGAAGGACGGCAAAACTGTATTTATAGCATTTGCATGTTTAGAGAAAGGTTTTGACAATCTTAATTGAAAAACATTCTTTGAAGCTCTGGAGGTATCATCGATAAGACACAGGGACACAAGATTATCTACAACTTGTACAGAAACAAAACTGCATTTCTAAGACTTCAGTGACTTGAAAGGGAAGCAGTAGTTGAGAGGGCAGAAGTAGAGAGGATATAAAATGAAGACTGTCAATAGCAAGAAAAGCGTTTCAGAAAAAGAAAATTTGTTCACATCGAATATAAATTTTAATGGTTGGGTGCTATTTTACAAAGGTATTTGTGTGGAGTGTAGCCCTGAATATAAGTGAAACGTGGACGATGAACAGTTCTGTCAAGAAGACAATAGACGCTTTCAAAACGTTGTGATAAATAAGAATGGTGATTATTAGATACGAAGATCGTGTAACTTAAGAAGAGGTACTGAATTAAAGAGGGGCACAACTTGACTACAAGAGGGGTTACTTGATAGGACATATTATGATGCATCAAAGAATCGTGAGTTTGATAATGGAGGCTAAATGGTAGAGTGAGACCAAGGCTTGCCAACGGTAAGCAGATTAGAATGGATGTAGGATGCAGTAGTTATGCAGAGATGAAGACATGAAGAGGCATGCAGAGGACAGACTACTGTGGAACACAGTACCAACACACAGACGAATTGTGTTTCTTGTCAATGCAGCGCAACAGCAAATAACATCACTTTTCATTAGGTAGGTCAGTTGCGTATTTATTGTTAGAATATTTCTTTAAGGCAGCCTCTAGCACATATTTGTGATGTATCTGTGTATACATCTCTATTAGTCTCTGCAAACAGCCTTATGTTAGGGAAAAGTTACAACATGAATGCAGTTTTCATGTGGTGACTGTCCGCAAATGATGAAGTTTAATTACTGTTATGGCCATTCTGCCATTTCATAATTTTTCATAAGCCGTGTTTTCCCTCATGAAACAACAACCAATGACTGGTTATGTATTATCCATGACTTTAGAATGCAGTGGCAGTTCTCAAACTGTGAGGCAAATGTATCGTAATGCACGTTTACACATGCTGCCATACGTTTCTTGTGCAGTGGAGGCTTTTCCGCTGACTTCAGATATCATGTGACCATTCTCAAGCATATTAAAGGGTGCACGAAAATCGTATGAAACTATTTTTAATTGCCGGTTTTGTCGGGGAAAGCAGGTTAATCAAAAAAATAAATACTGTATTTTGGCATCCAAATATGGAATTGGCAATTGAATTATAACGCCTAAAGTGGTATCAGTGAAAGCAATTATTATGACTGGTTCTTCATAACTACTTGCAAGACTGTGATCAGGGGGACTTTATGGACATTGAAAAAGATTCACATAATATTATATTTGGTACTTTATGGCAAAGTGTTTGAGACAAAGATTCGATCAGGAATGTAAAATCTTTCGGTAAAAGAAATCGAATTATCAAAGACTATACATCTTGACTGTAAAGACTGTTCTAGCGATCCTGGAAAGAGTAATTGGCAATCAGGTGTTATCTTGTAATTATAAAGTATTCTAAACGTTTCAAATAAACAAAATCTCTTAACGCAAAACGTAATAATAAATAATAAATTTGCTTACGTGGCCATCACCTGCAGCAAGCATAGAAATATTCATTTTGTAAATAACAAACGCAATTTTCTTCCTGTAACGTATTTAATTTGTTCTGTACGCTTTTTACCTTTTACTTTAAGGCACTTCTAGTGGAATCTTTGTGATATTTGTAGATTATGAAACAGTTCAGGTCTTATTTTTTTACGTGAATTAGTGATTACTGACAGTTGATCGAATTTTTGGCTGGCATCTGCGTTTCCTCTCATTTGGTCGCAATCTGTAGATCGAACTATGAAATCACTTACGGAACGTAAGCACATTTTCACGTTACAAACTTTTTTCCTTCACAATTTTTGTGTTCTATGCGCTACTTGGTGTGGAGCAGCTGCGAATATTTTACCAAAAACTGATTTAGAGTCGCAACTACTGAGTGTTCTGTTTATGTCTATTCTTATTTGGTTTGTTTATGTACACATTGCCAACCTAAAGAAGCATATGCTGAAAACTAAATGTCCATTGTGTTTTCTTTATATCTATTTATCTGTGTGTGTAGTTAGTCAGGCTGAGTTGAAGAAATTGAATATGAATGTAATATATACCAGAGCCTAGTTGAAAGTTTTCGTGTTCAGCTGATTCCAGTTTTTATTTAAATATCTCGTGGAGGAGTTCATGTAAGAGTGAGGACAAAGGGGTTGGGTGCTAGTATTCTGATAACAATCATTTGTTCAAATGTCATTCTACTATTTTATCTATTATTGTAAGCATTGAGTTTACTCTTACATGAACTCCTCCACAAAACATTGAAACCTTTCAACCACTGTCTGACAACTTCTGCATTCACTTTAACTACCTATAACTATCACCGAGTAGCCACACACACACATGCAGATATAAGGAGAACACAAATAAACAAACGTTAGTTTTCAGCATATAATTCTTTTGGTTGGCAACACGTACATAAACAAACCAAACAGCAAGAGACATGAGGTGAACACACTGTAGTTGCGACTTTAAATCGGAGTTTTCGGTAAAATGTCTACACCTAGTGACAGAAGAAAGAAAGAACGAATATGAAAATGTGCTTATGTTCTATAAGCTAAGTTTTACTTCAACCTACAGCATGTGACCAGGTGAGGGGGAAACGCAGATGTCCGCCAAAAACTCGATTAACTGTAAGTAAACACTTATTTACGTAAAAAAAAAAGTGAACTGTTTTATAATCTACAAATATCGTATATCAAAACAAATTTGAATCATTCTAGATTCCACTGAAGATGCCTTAAAGTGAAAGGCGAAACGCGTCTTGAACAAATAAAGTACACCGCAGCAAGAAAAAAGCGTTTGTTGCTTACAAAACGAATTAATCAATAGCGGAAGATACTTAGCAAATTACATCTTATGACATACCAGCAAATTAGTTTTGGTTTAACTTGTGTAGGTCTATACAGAATAGTGTAAATATTAATGTCTTCCACGTCGCTGTATATCTCACTTCACATGCTATTAAATGCCGTTTAAAACATTATTGGTCCATTGCAAAAAGCTGTAGTTACTTTCACATGTCAATAGATAAATAGATTTTACATACTTAGTATGCAATGAAACATGCCTCTTTAAGAGCTACCCTTTGCAAAACACCACGTTTCGATTTCTTGAACCATTTACGGAATTTGGGGCTGAAACAACCACATGGTTTAAGATGAGCAGAGCGAAGTACCGGTTGCATCGAGAGCGACCCGCGTGCGGCCCGTCCGCCAACATATCATCCAGTATCTCGAGAACGGTGATAGCTATCGTTCTGCTCTCAACTTTAAAAGCAATTTCGATATGTGGACTAAATTTCATACGCAATCGTGTATTACCTAAAATGAACTAAACGCGAAGTCCACCCAATCCGTTTTTACCTCTGCACACTCAATAAAACGTCGGGTAGTTGTTTACATAAAAGCGATACAGCAAGTAAATGCGACGAATAACGAAAAGAAATTCAGTCCTTTATCAAGCGAAGATACCAGTCTGTAAGACACAGAAGAATGAACTTTTTTTCACCAAATAGTTTCCTTTGAATCGGTTGATAAGCATTTCATAGCTGCCGCCGCGTCCGCGCCAGCGCCAGCGCTTCGGCGAAAGTTCGTGTATGACGTTACGCTCAGCGCTTTTTGTGATTGGGGGCGCGGACCCGGAGCGCTGCACGCGGCAGCGGTTCGACATAGGCAAACCGCGACGCAGAGGCCGCTATGCCGCGCCGCTGACGGCGTTTCTATGGCAACCACGCCGCTGCGGCGCGGTTTTGACGCACATCAGTCCTAGTTTGAACCGACATTAATGCTCCCGGCGTAGTGCGTCGTCCCCTCAACAGTGATGAAACAAGAGTAGGCCTGTCTGTTTTCAGACAGAACGTAATGTGCAGTGCGCCAGCACTTTGTCGGGCGTGACAGGCCAACTGTATCTCAACGAGTCTAATACGTTGTACGCTGCGTTTCAGTGTAGCAGTTGCTGCAAGTCAGGTTAAAGTTCGTGTGAAAAACGGGTAGCAAGTGTGCTAAAGAACTAAAAGTGCGTTTCAATGCAAAAGAATATAAACCGTCAATTGATACAGTGTCAAAACTCACACACAAATAAAGAAAAGATGTTATGTGGACATGTGTCCGGAAACGCTTTATTTCCATGTTAGAGCTCATTTTAGTTTCGTCAGTATGTACTGTACTTCCTCGATTCACCGCCAGTTGGCCCAATTGAAGGAAGGTAATGTTTACTTCGGTGCTTCTGCTGAAATGAGACTCATTGCTCCACAGTACTAGCATCAAGCACATCAGTAATTTGCATCAACAGGTTAGTGTTCATCACGAACGTGGTTTTGCAGTCAGTGCAATGTTTACAAATGCGGAGTTGGTAGATGCCCATTTGATGTATAAATTAGCACGGAGCAATAGCCGTTGCGCGGTACGTTTGTATCGAGACAGATTTCCAGAACGAAGGTCTCCCGACAGGAAGACGTTCGAAGCAATTGATCGGCGTCTTAGGGAGCACGGAACATTCCAGCCTATGACTCACGACTGGGGAAGACCTAGAACGACGAGGAACCTGCAATGGACGAGGCAATTCTTCGTGCAGTTGACGATAACCCTAATGTCAGCGTCAGAGAAGTTGCTGCTCTACAGGGTAACGTTGACCACGTCACTGTACGGAGAGTGTTACGGGAGAACCAGTTGTTTCCGTACCATGTACAGCGTGAGCAGGCACTATCAGCAGCTGATTGGCCTCCACGGGTACACTTCTGCGAATGGTTCATCCAACAATGTGTCAATCCTCATTTCAGTGCAAATGTTCTCTTTACGGATGAGGCTTCATTCCAACGTGATAAATTTCTAAATTTTCACAATCAACATGTGTGGGCTGACGAGAATCCGCACGCAGTTGTGCAATCACGCAATCAACACAGATTTTCTGTGACGTTTGGCAGGCATTGTTGGTGATGTCTTGATTGAGCCCCATGTTCTTTCACCTACGCTCAATGGTGCACGTTATCATGATTTCATACGGGATACTCTACCTGTGCTGCTAGAACATGTGCCTTTACAAGTACGACACGACATGTGTTTCATGCACGATGGAGCTCCTGCACATTTCAGTCGAAGTGTTCGTACGCTTCTCGACAACAGATTCGGTGACCGATGGATTGGTAGAGGCGGACCAATTCCATAGCCTCCACGCTCTCCTGACCTCAACCCTCGTGACTTTCATTTATGGGGGCATTTGAAAGCTCTGGTCTACGCAACCCCGCTACCAAATGTAGAGACTCTTCGTGCTCGTATTGTGGACGGCTGTGATACAATACGCCATTCTCCAGGGCTGCATCAGCGCATCAGGGATTCCATGCGACGGAGGGTGGATGCATGTATCCTCGCTAACGGAGGACATCTTGAACATTTCCTGTAACAAAGTGTTTGAAGTCACGCTGGTACGTCCTGTTTCTGTGTGTTTCCATTCCATGATTAATGTGATTTGAAGAGAAGTAATAAAATGAGCTCTAACATGGAAAGTAAGCATTTCTGGACACATGTCCACATGACATATTTTCTTTCTTTGTGTGTGAGGAATGTTTCCTGAAAGTTTGGCCGTACCTTTTGGATCACCCTGTATATCGATGAATCTTTCTCTGGGCTCCGTGTAACTGCGAAGCAAGTAATCTTCTTCGTCGTCCATAACACTCATATGTTAAGCCGTCTGGAAACCCAGGACTTTTCTTTCCTTTTCTCCCAGGTGAGCCATTAATACTGCACGGTATATTACTTTGGTTAAAGTAACAACCCTTTGACTGAAGACTCTTCTCGGGCAGCACGTGCAGACAGAATAGTTAATATGCGCGCGCGGTTTCATTTTCTGGGAAACACAAGCGCGCAACGTATGTAGGTTTCGCGTCCCTGTCGGCGCATAACACGCTGTCCTCATCGCGCGACGCAGAATTACTGCTCTTACAAAAACCCTGTTTAACCACGCTCAGCCGGGCTAAGTTGTTGCATCACGCCTTTCGATTGTTTACTTGTCTTCACTGGAGAGGTAGCAGGAACTGTGGCGTCCATCGGCAGGTAATTTCTGCTTCAGGAATCCTTGCGTGCAGACGTGTACACCAATGAGGAGAAATTAGACATGCTACTTACATATGGCGAATGGTGGCACGAGACTGTGGCGAAGGAATGGTAAATCACCCAGAGTGTCATTCCCATCTTGAATCGACATAAATTCCATCGTTATCGTCTGTCACCAGAACAGGAACACGGAGGGTGTGATGTCTAAAGTCCTACAGAATTTTATTGGCTTGTTCTGAATTTCTTGGGAGACGATACTACATTTTTAGTGTGTGCTCTTTACCGGTAAAACAAGAATTACGAACCAAGGTGAAGTTAATTTACGTAACATGCACTAGAGAGTAGCTGAAAATCCGCTCTCGCTTCGTTAGGTACAAATACAACGGCCGTGAATCGTAAACATATGGTGCGGCATCATAGTAAATTCCAGTGTGGGATCCTTCTTCATCCAGGGACGTAAAATGAAAATATTTATACACACTTTATTACTAACATTCTATCTCTTCTCCTAGAATAGGTACCAATGGAAAAGTCGGCTGAAGTGCCCGACCGGTTCTAGGCGCTACAGTCTGGCACCATGCGACCGTTACGGTCGCAGATTCGAATCCTGCCTCGGGCATGGATGTGTGTGATGTCCTTAGATTAGTTAGGTTTAAGTAGTTCTAAATTGTAGGGGACTGATGACAGCAGTTTAGTCCCATAGTGCTCAGAGCCATTTGAACCAATGGGAAAGCAGCAGTGTATGTAATTCCAACACGACAGATTCCCAGCTCATTCTTCCAGAGTTGCAACGCAGATACAGAATGAAGGGGATAAGACGGAATGCTGCAATAAAATAGCTGACAGGTCTCTTCGTTTGATTCCTTTTGATTTATTTCTATGGGGAGCGGTGAACGATGCAGTTTAGCCCTACGACGCCAGGCGATACTCGCCACAGCATGCAACGGTATATCATCCCGTATACTTTCACCTGTTCATCTATCTTTCAAACGGCTACTGCAGATGTGCCTTGCAGTCGATGGTAAACAATTTGAGCACATACTTAAGTAAACTGTAAATATACGTTTCTTTAATAAACGTATTTATTTTGTGTGGCGTGTCTTCAGTCATTCTGAATAACCTGTTTAGTTTATTTGAAGTGTATTCTATCTAATTACAGTTTCGAGTATTATTTATAGTGACATTTGTCCGAAAGCAGGTGGTTTGCTTTAAGAAGCATTCAGGTGTCTCCAGGCAAAGATAGATCAGGACGTATTATTTTTGTTTCAAATTTAAGGAAGTTATTATAATAACTTCCTGTTTTCCATGTATAGTGCTGTTTATCATTGCGAAGTAGGATTATGCGATGTTTCTGTTTCAGCTTTGACTTTCTATGGATTGCATGTATTACATTTCACAAAATGGACATAATCAACATTCAAGAAATGTTCAAAACAAAACGTTAACCTGTGCCATGAACACAGAATTAAAAATGTCGCTGCACAGTCATGACAAAGATTCGCGCCATCAAGACCGAAGGTGAACTCCTTGGTAGTTACAAACAGTGCGGGACGTTGAGCTAGGTATTCACTCTCAAGGAATGCATATTGCATCATACTGGTGTAACGGGGTGATGAGAACTGACGGAATGTGACGGCACGCAACCGAATGCGTAACAATCTGTCGTGGAGCTTATCGTGAAACTGGCTGTCGTTTAAGGCGTAGCTGCAGAAGGTGTGATAATGTGTTTTATGGGCACGCAAAAGACAAATATCCAGAAGCTGAATTCGTCCAATGGTTCCAGGTGATATGAATTGCCACAACACGCTCTCCTCAGGAGGGATAGTTTGCTCTAAAAAAGTCTGATTCTCTTATTCTTATACGCAGTCCGTCTTAGCACCTGGCTAGCCTCTGTAATAAAAAAAAATAAATAAAATAAAATAAAACTGAGTGAAGAGATTAACAACGAATTTCAACGGATGTCATGTGATGTCCGCTACGAGCAAATACAACGCACAATAACGAACAAAATGTACAAAAAAAGGCTGAGTGGTAACGTTTGCCCCCATGCAGTGGGCCCCGGTTAGATTCCCGGCCGTGTTGAAGATTTTCTGCGCTCGTAGACTGGGTGTTGTGTTGTCACTATTTCATCCTCATCACCAGCACGCAAGTCGCCCAATGTGGCGTTGACTGAACTAAGACTTGCACTCGGCGACCGAACTTCCCTGGATGGGACCTCCCGGCCAACAATGCCATAGGATCATTTCTTCTTTTTTTTCTTATACGCAGACCAGGGATCAACCGAAAGCAAGTTATTTTGACCAGCTATTGGCACATGGAAGATTGCACATCAAATTATGCTCATACCATAGTTGTAGTTCTCCTATGCCCATTTTCCCATTCTTGCTTGCTATGACGTAAATACTAGTTACTCCCCCCTGCAAGCTCACACACACGAGAAAGAATCGTAGGGAGCAGATCACCTGCAACTACTTGCAGCACAATAAATAACTTTCCAGCCAATCTACCATGCGGATTAATGGTCGGCATAATTGTATACGAATGCGTTAAGGCATTGATGTTAGTTGATACCGATACAACTCCCTTGGTACATCTACATCTACATCTACATCTACATTTATACTCCGCAAGCCACCCAACGGTGTGTGGCGGAGGGCAGTTTACGTGCCACTGTCATTACCTCCCTTTCCTGTTCCAGTCGCGTATGGTTCGCGGGAAGAACGACTGTCTGAAAGCCTCTGTGCGCGCTCTAATCTCTCTAATTTTACATTCGTGATCTCCTCGGGAGGTATAAGTAGGGGGAAGCAATATATGCGATACCTCATCCAGAAACGCACCCTCTCGAAACCTGGCGAGCAAGCTACACCGCGATGCAGAGCGCCTCTCTTGCAGAGTCTGCCACTTGAGTTTGTTAAACATCTCCGTAACGCTATCACGGTTACCAAATAACCCTGTGACGAAACGCGCCGCTCTTCTTTGAATCTTCTCTATCTCCTCCGTCAACCCGATCTGGTACGGATCCCACACTGATGAGCAATACTCAAGTATAGGTCGAACGAGTGTTTTGTAAGCCACCTCCTTTGTTGATGGACTACATTTTCTAAGGACTCTCCCAATGAATCTCAACCTGGTACCCGTATTACCAACAATTAATTTTATATGATCATTCCACTTCAAATCGTTCCGCACGCATACTCCCAGATATTTTACAGAAGTAACTGCTACCAGTGTTTGTTCCGCTATCATATAATCATACAATAAAGGATCCTTCTTTCTATGTATTCGCAATACATTACATTTGTCTATGTTAAGGGTCAGTTGCCACTCCCTGCACCAAGTGCCTATCCGCTGCAGATCTTCCTGCATTTCGCTACAATTTTCTAATGCTGCAACTTCTCTGTATACTACAGCATCATCCGCGAAAAGCCGCATGGAACTTCCGACACTATCTACTAGGTCATTTATATATATATTGTGAAAAGCAATGGTCCCATAACACTTCCCTGTGGCACACCAGAGGTTACTTTAACGTCTGTAGACGTCTCTCCGTTGATAACAACATGCTGTGTTCTGTTTGCTAAAAACTCTTCAATCCAGCCACACAGCTGGTCTGATATTCCGTAGGCTCTTACTTTGTTTATCAGACGACAGTGCGGAACTGTATCGAACGCCTTCCGGAAGTCAAGAAAAATAGCATCTACCTGGGAGCCTGTATCTAATATTTTCTGGGTCTCATGAACAAATAAAGCGAGTTGGGTCTCACACGATCGCTGTTTCCGGAATCCATGTTGATTCCTACATAGTAGATTCTGAGTTTCCAAAAAGACATGATATTCGAGCAAAAAACATGTTCTAAAATTCTACAACAGATCGACGTCAGAGATATAGGTCTATAGTTTTGCGCATCTGCTCGACGACCCTTCTTGAAGACTAGGACTACCTGTGCTCTTTTCCAATCATTTGGAACCTTCCGTTCCTCTAGAGACTTGCGGTACACGGCTGTTAGAAGGGGGGCAAGTTCTTTCGCGTACTCTGTGTAGAATCGAATTGGTATCCCGTCAGGTCCAGTGGACTTTCCTCTGTTAAGTGATTCCAGTTGCTTTTCTATTCCTTGGACACTTATTTCGATGTCAGCCATTTTTTCGTTTGTGCGAGGATTTAGAGAAGGAACTGCAGTGCGGTCTTCCTTTGTCAAACAGCTTTGGAAAGAGGTGTTTAGTATTTCAGCTTTACGCTTGTCATAGTCTGTTTCAATGCCATCATCATCCCGGAGTGTCTGGATATGCTGTTTCGAGCCACTTACTGATTTAACGTAAGACCAGAACTTCCTAGGATTTTCTGTCAAGTCGGTACATAGAATTTTACTTTCGAATTCACTGAACGCTTCACGCATAGCCCTCCTTACGCTAACTTTGACATCGTTTGTTTGTCTGAGAGGTTTTGGCTGCGTTTAAACTTGGAGTGAAGCTCTCTTTGCTTTCGCAGTAGTTTCCTAACTTTGTTGTTGTACCACGGTGGGTTTTTCCCGTCCCTCACGGTTTTACTCGGCACGTACCAGTCTAAAACGCATTTTACGATTGCCTTGAACTTTTTCCATAAACACTCAACATTGTCAGTGTCGGAACAGAAATTTTCGTTTTGATCTGTTAGGTAGTCTGAAATCTGCCTTCTATTACTCTTGCTAAACAGATAAACCTTCCTCCCTTTTTTATATTCCTATTAATTTCCATATTCAGGGATGCTGCAACGGCCTTATGATCACTGATTCCCTGTTCTGCACTTACAGAGTCGAAAAGTTCGGGTCTGTTTGTTACCAGTAGGTCCAAGATGTTATCTCCACGAGTCGGTTCTCTGTTTAATTGCTCGAGGTAATTTTCGGATAGTGCACTCAGTATAATGTCACTCGATGCTCTGTCCGTACCACCCGTCCTAAACATCTGAGTGTCCCAGTCTATATCTGGTAAATTGAAATCTCCACCTAAGACTATAACATGCTGAGAAAATTTATGTGAAATGTATTCCAAATTTTCTCTCAGTTGTTCTGCCACTAATGCTGCTGAGTCGGGGGGTCGGTAAAAGGAGCCAATTATCAACCTAGCTCGGTTGTTGAGTGTACCTCTGATTTCAAGGGTTCCTTTCGTATGCATTTTCTTTTCAAATCCCGATTGGTCGGAACTGAAAACAAATTCATTACTGAATAATGTGACAAGTTTTCTTATCTCATCTACAAATTTTCAGGCTGATTCGGATGATTCCGCAGTTTGCTGTGCACCATCAAGTTGACGCTTTCTTAGAAATTTCGTTATAGTACGTCTTCTAAATCTATAGCACTATTTGAATTTATCCAATCATCCACTGATTCCCTTGAAATCACTATAATCTAAGTCGCGCACAATTTGATGTGCAAAACATAGTAGGTCATTGTCACGCACATCCTGTAAATTATATCCAGCATCCTTGAAACGCGCAAACAACAGGCTTTGTAACAAGTCTGCCTTGTTCTCCCTTGAACATCGGTAGTTTTTCATGTGCACTACACGGTAATGTTGCTGCCGACTTAAACGAAATCTCTTAATTGTTTTAACTATACTGTAGACGATCTTCCATGTACGTTAATATGTTTAGTACGCGCTCCTTGGACGACGATTGTCCTTTACTAAGTTTCACTGCAGACGGATTTTATGGCTCCCTGTCCGACAACGATAATGAACTATATGGCTCGACACTGTTTCAATATTATTTTCATTGTTACGCACACATCGCCATCATTGTACTCCTAACGTACATTGCCCGCACAGTCGAGCGTCACAACACTACACTTTCCACTGACTCATCTTGTTCTTTCTCACTCTGCGAAATTCATTGGGTTCCATTCTGACGAAATGTCAGCATCGGCAAGTGTTGCTGTATATATAATGCAATGTTTGCTTCGTTTATGGTTACCATTGCTCTGCTTTGTATAAACACCACTAGCACTGTAGAACTAAAATGTAGACTTTCACGGCCGGAAATATCATGTCCATTATAATTATCCGGGCTGTTATGCCGTGGTCGGTTGATGAATTCTGTGGTGATTCCCAACGTTTCGTCTCCGACTGCTGGAGACATCTTCAAGGGGGGTCCGTGGCTCGATGGAAGGCCCAACACACCCACTGCCTCGCTACTGACTGCCGCTAAATTCCGTCTCCGCGCGCTCCCGTGCCGCGGCGTGACGTCACGTGTTTTGAAGACGTCAGTGCAATTGGCCGCTGTCCGTCGCCGTCGATCGCCGTTGCCATCACCCAGTAGTGGACGGGTGGTACACATCTTCTTTAACACCGGCATCCATATACCGTTTAATTTCACGCCCTCCTCCTTTCGGTTGAAATTATTTGGGTGTTTGGCGATTTCGATTGCCTCCCTGTAGAGCCTTTCGTAATATCAGCTCGTGGCCGCTAGTACTTACGTCTCCTCGAAACGAATATTGTGGTTCCCTGGCTGGAAAGCATGCTCCGCAACAGCTGATCGTTCCGTTTCTCCTCTTCTACAATTTCCCTTGTGCTGTTCCAAACGTTTAGAAACAGTTTTTTTAGTGGTACCCACATAAACATCACCACAGCTGCATGGGATCCTATACACTCCAGATTTTTCCAATGGTTTGCGAGCGTCCTTGGCAGGCTTAAGGTATTTCTGTATCTTCCTGGTGGGCTTGTAAATTACGGTAATATTCCGCTTCGTCAAGATCCTCCCTATTCTTTCCGTTACATTTTTAACAAACGGCAGGAAAACCTTAGATTTTGCAGTAGCCTGTACGTCAGTATGATTTCTGCGTGGCTGCCTCAACGCACGTTTTATTTCGGCGGACGAATATCCGTTCTTCATTAGTGCATTGTGGAGATGTTCCATCTCAGCGTCGAGCAACTCAGGTTCACAAATATTTCTAGCTCTGTCCGCTAACGTCTTGATAACACCCCGCTTCTGTTGTGGGTGGTGGTTCGAATCCCGGTGCAAATAACGGTCCGTGTGCGTGGGTTTGCGGTACACTGAGTGGCCCAAACTACCATTTTCGTTTCTGAAAACGAGCACATCGAGGAAATGTAATTTGCCGTCTACCTCCTCCTCCATTGTAAACTGAATTCTCGAGTTTATACTGTTCAGATGTTCGTGGAACCGGCTTAGTTCCTCCCTACCATGTCTCCACAACACAAACGTGTCATCCCCGTATCGGAACCATACATTTGGTTTCTTGCTGGCAGTACCTAAGGCCTGTTTTTCGAATTTCTCCATATAGAAGTTTGCAGTTACGGGACTTAGGGGACTTCCCATAGCCACGCCATCCGTTTGCTCATAAAACTGTTGATTCCACTTGAAGTATGTGGTCCTCAAACAACACTTACACAGTTCTAAAATATCGGCAGGAAAAATTCGATCCAGCTGTTCCAATACATCATTAAGTGGAACCATGGTAAACAACAATACCACATCGAAGCTCACCAATATGTCCTCCGGCTGGACCACTATGCCATTCAATCTGCTGATGAAATGTGTCGAATTCTTTATATAAGAGTCCGAACGGCCCACATGTGGTTTTAACAGCGTAGTCAAAAACTTGGCTAACGAGTAGGTGGGCGAACAAATGGCACTTAGTATCGGTCTTAACGGCACATTTTCTTTATGAATCTTGGGCAATCCATAAAGCCTCGGTGGTAGCGCAACCGAATTGCAGAAACGTTGGGAATCACAACAGAATTCATCAACCGACCACGGCATAACAGCCCGGATAATTATAATGGACACTGCAGAACTGTTGTGTGTTATTCATCGACTAAGCAATTCAACTACGCTTCGTAATCCCATACTGTGCTAACCAATGGATACCCCCAGTCCCGCTAACAGTTGCCATTAGCAGCCAATATTGTAGTTGCATGGTATGCGGGGCGTCAAATGCCGCATTCATCGTTGGGCTTTTGCGACCTCTCAAGGGATCCCTTGTAAGTAGTGTCTTGCTGAATATAATGACTGAGCCTCGCATGGGAACACTGGTTGGCGATTTTTACACCGCTATAGCTGACTCTGGCCAAACTGCTTTCAGTTTTAATACATTTCTCAGATTCATCTCCGAAGAGTTTGAAACACAATATTAACAAGCATTATATCACTGTGCTCTTCTTTTCACGAGCTTTCTGGTGCCGTTGAAGTATGCCATTCTGTTGAAAGAACTCGTACCTGCTTCAATATTTCCATCGGTACAAGATTTTAGAAACTTTATCAAATAGCCGGCCAGTGTGGCCGAGCGGTTCTAGGCGCTACAGTCTGGAACCGTGCTACCGCTACGGTCGCAGGTTCGAATCCTGCCTCGGGCATGGATGTGTGTGATGTCCTTAGATTAGTTAGGTTTAAGTAGTTCTAAGTTCTAAGGGACTGATGACCTCAGATGTTAAGTCCCATAGTGCGCAGAGCCATTTGAACCACTTTATGAAACAGCGATGTACTTGTCTCTTAGCGTACTATTATTTGCCGAAAATCTCGTCTCGGTACCTGGAACCACTCACAAAATAAAATCTGTGGTGACTCACCCCGTATACCTAAACTGTTTTCGGATTAATAGGGGTGTGCAAAATGGGGGTTTTGTTCGCTCGTACTCGCTAGAGAGCGCCACGCAAGGCCGTGGCATGGGCGACTGCAATTTCAGAGCGGGCAGGCTGTAGCCTTGGGGAGAGCAGGGCAGAGGCCGCCATGTCCGACCCGCTCACCGCTTTGCGTTGTAGCAACTTTGTGTGTCTGCAGGCCGGTGTTACTACCACCGGCTACTGGAACAACCCTAACATGAATATAGTTACGCTGTAGCCATATACTCCTGCGTGCATGGTAGCTTCTAATCGCGACGCAATTGTGACCCCTAAGAGACAAGGAAGCTTACTTTAGACAAAAAAGTAAACAGTTAAAAAATTCAAATAAAAGATAAGGAACTGTCAACTTTTGTAATGACTGTCGGTCTCGTAGTGAAAAAAATACATTGCTGTTTTTATATCATCTGCTTAAATAGTTCACATTTACGTAAGTGAATGTTACCGCCCAAAAAGCAGAAATTTAAAAAAATGACTGTCTCCTAACTATTCTCTGTCAGCATTGTGATTCAAATGAATTGTTAAATAACTACCAGAAAAAGCTATGCGTAAGCTTTAGATTTTGTAAATCAATGGTGGAAGCAAAAAAATTACCAGTTGAGTGGCAGAAAGCAATAGCAATACCCATTTTCAAAAGATGATCAGTAAAAGACTGTGGAAATTAGAGACATAAGTCTGTTAAATACAGCATATACAATGTATGTGACGATAGCAGTAAAGAGAATGGGAAACATCGTAGATAGCATACTACCCGAAGATCAAACTGATTTTGAGAAAGGAAGGTCATGCTAAGATTACATTTTCTCATTCAAACAAACCATAGGAAAAAGAAGAGAACACGATTTAATAACCCGCATAGTCTTTACGGACTATAGGAAAGCTTACGGCATGGTTGTGTGTGCTGTCCTTAGGTTAGTTAGGTTTAAATAGTTCTAAGTTCTACGGGATTGATGACCTCAGATGTTAAGTCCCATAGTGCTCAGAGCCATTTGAACCTTCTCCATTCTACACACGGGTAGCACGCTCACTGATACTACAAGCAGCGTGCATGTGTCTGACTAACAGTCATTCCTCGTCAGGTGACGCTGCTATCGCCTCGATGGGCTTATATTGATAGGTCACTGTGTAACCTCCCCCTCACTTATCGACCTTGATGACAGTGAAAAATTAAACCGCGTGTACCTAATGGAAATTTGGGAAAAGCAATCGTCACCGAAGTTAATCTGTCGGTAAAGAGGGAGGAAAGAGTTACATCTAAATGAAAGGAAAAATGCAAATGAAACTGGTGGAAATTAATTTTGAAAAGGGGTAAAGTTAATAAAGAAAGTAAATGTGCGGCCGTTACGTTAACAATTAACTAGCGGTAATTAGATATTTGAGATTTGGGGGAAATTACGGTCGCCAGTCCTAAGGACAATTACTATAGTACTGAAAAAGAAAGGTTATTACACATATAAATAGCACTAGAAGCGTGGCAACTGAAGGTTGACACGTGTAGTGTGAAAACTGAAAGTTTGTCAGAAGTAATAAATTTCGCTACACTCTGACTTAATTTAGCAAAAGAATTAATAAAACCGTAAAATTGAAAGTTAATTTAGTGACTGAAGTTAATAGTGAGCTTTCTTTCTGAAGCACATCGAAATTCAGTAAAATACGGTTAGTCTTGGACTATCTCAACAATCATTTCAAAAGCTACTTGAATCTACGCAATTTAGAAATACGAGATTTAATTTTGAACTTGAATTAAATGATTCTGAACAATTAACATAAGTAAAATTTAGTACGTACCAAGCTGAGCTGCAGTCACAGGTAAGCTAAAATACGGTAACAAAACTCGCACTCTTAATTTGTGCTTGTGTAATCTAAATATTGTAGCCAGCTATGAATACCTTAACTGAACTTTGAAATTAAAGTAGTGAAATCGAATGATGCTGGCGTTTGAATTTCAATGACACTCGGGTTCATTTCGGAAAAGGAAGGGACACTGCTCGGTAATGCAATTGGGACAATGAGCAACAAACGTTCATGCTAAGTTGCTGTAATTTTGTGATGCAACAATTTTAAAAGTTTGAAAAGCTGAGGTTTGCCATACAGTTCTAAAACTTTACGTGCTTCCAGTCTTCCTTGTTGGTTGATTGAAGGTTTGAAGCCATCGATCGAGGAGGTGGCGACAGTCCCTCATTGTCGGCCGTCGCTGTTGCAGAAGCTGGATGTTGGCGCGCCTTCTTCTCGACACGGTCACCAGACGAAACGGGCTCTTGATGTGCGCCAGCTAATGCTTCCCGTCCGCGACACCATGCCACAAACTATCATCGCAAGTCGAGCGCAATTACATGCTGCCCAACCCCGAAAGCGCGGCAACTCGCGGGAGCGTCACACAACACACCTGCTCCACTCCACCACCTCAGCCAGACTCTCCCTATGCCCGCGCTCCACGCGACAGAGTGCACTACCAAAGATCCTAAACACTTTGTTTCTCCACACGACCTATCGATGTATTCGTTCGATAGCATAGTTTTCCGTAGGCCAGACTCAGCGTATAAATACAAATAATATTCACAAAACAAACCAACATAAATGCCTATATATATATATATATATATATATATATATATATAACAGTAAAACAATTACAATATATAAAGAGACAGAAATGTCATATCTTGAGGTAACAAAACAAGGAAAAAAATTATAGTACAATAGGTGGAAATAGGAGGATACGCATTTCCGGCGTTACAAGTAGTCATAATGTTCTGACTGATCAATGTACTCAAATCCAAAAAAGTTCTGCCCCACCCCGTTTCCCAGAACTCCTGAAGATAGACGTTGGCTGTGGATATTGTATTACAGACACAGTCCCTTTCACTGTTCAGAGATGTGACTAAACCCTCCCAAAGATGTAAACAACCACGCACGAGCAGCGCCTTTTGGACAGAGGGGGTCAGACAGCCGATCAGTTCCAGTCATTCCACCAGGAAGGAGGCACACAGCTCGTGTTGCCTGTAGTTCAACCATGCCTAGACGGTCAATGCCGCGGTTCAATCGCGTCCGCATTGTTACTTTGGACCAGGAAGCGCTCTCTCAGGGGAAGTGTCCCGGCGTCTCGGAGTGAACCAGAGAGATGTTGTTCGGACATGGAGGAGATACAGACAGGATCTGTCGATGACGTGGGTCGCTCAGGCCGCCAAAGGGATAATACTGCAGTGGATGACCTCTACCTACGGAATATGGCTCGGAGGAATCCTGACAGCAACGCCACCATGCTGAATGATTTTCATGCAGCCACAGGAATTCGTGTTACGACTCAAACTCTGCGCAGTAGGCTGCATGACGCGCAACCTCACTCCCGACGTCCATGGCGAGGTCCATCTTTGCAACCACGACACCATGCGGTGCGGTACAGATGGGCCCAACAACATGCCGAATGGACCGCTCAGGATTGCCATCACGTTCTCTTCACCGATGAGGGTCGCATATGTCTTCAACCAGTCAATCGTCGGAGACGTGTCTGGAGGAAACTCGGTCAGGCTGAACGCCTTAGACACACTGTCCAGCGAGTGCAGCAAGGTGGAGGTTCCCTGCTGTTTTTGGGTGGCATTATGTGAGGCCGACGTACGGCGCTGGTGGTCATGGAAGGCGCCGTAACGGCTGTACGATCCATGAATGCCATCCTCAGACTGATAGTGCAACCATATCGGCAGCATATTGGCGAGGCATTCGTCTTCATGGACGACAATTCGCGCCCCTATCGTGCACATCTTGTGAATGACTTCCTTCAGGATAACGACGTGGCTCGACTAGAGTGCCCAGGATGTTTTCCAGACACGAACCCTATCGAACATGCCTGCGACAGATTGAAAAGGGCTGTTTATGGACGACGTGACCCACTAACTAGTCTGAGGAATCTACGCCGAATCGCCGTTGAGAAGTGGAACAATCCGGACCAACGAACTTGTGGATAGTATGCCACGACGAATACAGGCATTCATCAATGCAAGAGGACGTGCTACTGGGTATTAGAGGTACCGGTGGTAGAGCAGTCTGGACAACCACCTCTGAAGATCTCGCTGTATGGTGGTACAGCATGCAATGTGTGGTTTTCATGAGCAATAAAAAGGGCGGAAATAATGTTTATGTTTATTTCTATTCCAATTTTCTGTACAGGTTCCGGAACTCTCGGAACCAAGGTGATGCAAAACGTTTTTTTGATATTGTGTATAACACGTCAGTGCAGGATGCCTTAATACAGTTAGAGCAGTGTCACAGGCAGATGAGTGACAAGTCTCATAACAAAATATGTCCTGTACACTCGCATAAAATTTTTTCTTCAACATAAACTTTTACGACTTCATAAGTTCGCTGCTGCAATTATGTCGGTGTTTGGACCTACATATTTCTGCGAGCAACGTATTTTCGCAGTGAAGAGAACGATATCTGCCCATAAGAGCTCACAAACGGACTTTAATTTAAAAGCTTATCTTCGATTTAGCAGTTCTCAGTAAGTGATACGAAACACTGATGCTTTAGTGAAATGCAAAACGAAGTGGTAAGCATTGACACGCAGTTTTTCTACTTTTAACGTGTGAATAAAATAGTCACGAAGTATATGATGATGTCAATTTAATCCTCGTCCAAAAGCGAAATTCATCGTAAGTCTACTTCAATCTAAAAAAGTATCATGGACATACTGAACTGTTCCACGTTCTTTGCACCATCAATCAAAAGAAATGCAAGTTTCAGTTTATTATCATTTCTTATCAAAGTAACAGGTTCAGATAATAAATTTGCCACGAAAGGCAGTAACTAGCCACCGTGAGACGATACAGCTCCACCGAACTATTATCACCTATAGAATAGACTGTTTGACAACAGTTTCTCCTGCCGAGGTGCCTTGTTCCGATTCCTCCTCCCATCCCCTCATCTGCCTAACTCGTCACTCGCCTCGAATTGGCCGGTTGGTCAATGCTAAGACGTGAGCGCAAGTCACTCGCTGGAGCAAATCGGTGAACAGGCCTGGTCTAGTAATTTCTCAGTTTTATCCACAGGTGATAGCAAGATCTCGCAGAATAATCCTACAAAACAAATCTTTACTTTCAGTCTTATGCTGCTGATTGCGTTACATAGTAGTCCTACAGGGTGGTTACAATTAAACTTCCGAGACTTGAGACAGTGTAGACAGAAAAACTATTTCACCATATGAGCGGCAAACGTTATAGGGATGACGTTTAGACCTTTCACCATTCAGTACGGGGAAACACTTGCACACAGTCAATATTGCTCTGCATAAGGTGAGTGTGGCAGAGCATCATTGGGAGGAAGAGTGTTCTATCTATCGCTTGCGCCTTGTCCCGCGGTTACGCAGGGTCGGCCATGGTTACCGGATTTGGCATGTTAATTTTAAGGGGTGGTCGGATGCCCTTCCTGCCGCCACCCCATACCCCCCAGGACGGAAGTAGGGTACCCCAGCTGTCTGTGTCGAGTGTAAATCGTGAAATAGTGTGAATGAGTGTCAAATGTCTGAGTCATGTAACTGAGGCGGGACGTGGGGACCAGCCCGGTATTCACCTAGTAGGATGTGGAAAACCGCCTAAAAACCACATCCAGGCTGGCCGGCACACCGGCCGTCGCCGTTAATCCGCGGGGCGGATTCGATCTGGGGCCGGCGCGCCTACCCGAGTCCAGGAAGCAGCGCGTTAGTGGTCTCGGCTATCCTGGCGGGTATAGGGAGGAAGAGTGTGTTTCCACCGAATCTCCACTGAGATGGCATATAGACGATACCACTCATCTAGGGACGCCCACGTGAAATTTCCCCAGAGCATAATGGAACCGCCGCCAGCTTGTCTCTGTCCCGCCGTACAGGTGTCAAGGAGCTGTTCCCCTAGCAGACGGCGGATTCGGGCACTCTCATCGGCATGATGAAGAAGGTATCGGAATTCGTCAAACTATGCAACGTTCTGACACTGCACCAACGTCCAGTACCGATGGTCACACGCCCATTTCAGTCGTAGTAGCCGATGTTGTGGTGTCAACATTGCAACATGCACGGGTCGTTGGTTTCCGAGGCCCGTCGTGAGAGTGTTCGACGCACAGTGTGTTCCGTCTCACTTGTACTCTGCTCGGCGTTAAAGTCAGATGTTAGTTCCACCACAGTTCGCCGCATACGCTGTTTCACCAGTGAGCCCATCCTAAGACGTCCGACATGTGTGGTGAGTGATGGCCTCCCAATCCCACGACATCTGGACGTGGTTTCTCCTCGGGTTCGCCACGTGTTGAAGGCACTCACCATAGCACTCCCCGAACACCCTACAAGCTGTGCAGTTTCCGTAATGCTTGTGCTGAGCCTCTGGGACATCACAATCTTCCCTCAATCAGACTCAGATCGCGCGCCTTCCAGATTCTACACACGGACAGCAAGCTCAATGATACTACATGCGCCGCGCATGTGTCTGACTAACAGGGATTCCTCGCCAGGCCACGCTGCTATCGCCTGGCCGACTTTATATCGATAGTAGGTCGGTCGGGACAATGCTCTTGCCGATCATTGTTTGTACAGGGTGGTCCATTGATCGTGACCAGGCCAAATATCCCACGAAATAAGCGTCAAACGAAAAACTACAAAGAACGAAACTTGTCTAGCTTGAAGGGGGAAACCAGATGGCGCTATGGTTGGCCAGCTCGATGGCGCAGCCATAGGTCAAACAGATATCAACTGCGTTTTTTAAAATAGGAACCCCCATTTTTATTACGTATTCGTGTAGTACGTAAAGAAATATGAATGATTTAGTTGGACCATTTTTTTTTTTTCGCTTTGTGATAGGTGGCGCTGTAATAGTCACAAACACATGGTTCACAATTTTAGACGAACAGTTGGTAGCAGGTAGGTTTTTTAAATTAAAATACAGAACGTAGGTACGTTTGAACGTTTTATTTCGGTTGTTACAATGTGATACATGTACCTATGTAACTTATTATTTCTGAGAACGCATGCTGTTACCGCGTGATTACCAGTAAATACCACATTAATGCAATAAATGCTCAAAATGATGTCCGTTGACACAATGCATTTGGCAATACGTGTAACGACATTCCTCTCAACAGCGTGTAATTCGCCTTCCGTAATGTTCACACATGCATTGACAATGCGCTGACGCATGTTGTCAGGCGTTGTCGATGCATCACGATAGCAAATATCCTTCAACTGTCCCCACAGAAAGAAATCCGGCGACGTCAGATCCGGTGAACGTGCGGGCCATGGTATGGTGCTTCGACGACCAATCCACCTGTCATGGAATATGCTATTCAATACCGCTTCAACCGCACGCGAGGCATGTGCCGGACATCCTTCATGGTGGAAGTACATCGCCATTCTGTCATGCAGTGAAAGATCTTGTAGTAACATCGGTAGAACATTACGTAGGAAATCAGCATACATGGCACCATTTAGATCGCCATCGATAAAATGGGGGCCAATTATCCTTCCTCCCATAATGCCGTACCATACATTAACCCGCCAAGGTCGCTGATGTTCCACTTGTCGCAGCCACTGTGGATTTTCCGTTCCCCAATAGTGCATGACTCTGAGCACTATGGGACTTAACTTCTGAGGTCATCAGTCCCCTGGAACGTAGAACTACTTAAACCTAACTAACCTATGGATATCACACACATCCATGCCCGATGCAGGATTCGAACGTGCGACCGTGGTGGTCGCGCGGTTCTAGACTATAGCGCCTAGAACCGCTCGGCCACCTCGGCCGGCCTATAGTGCATATTATTCCGGTTTGGCGTTACCGATGTTGGTGAATGAAGCTTCGTCGCTAAATATAACACGTGCGAAAAATATGTCATCTTCTCGTAATTTCTCTTGTGCCAAGTGGCAGAACTGTACACGACGTTCAAAGTCGTCGCCATGCAATTCCTGGTGCATAGAAATATGGTACGGGTGCAATCGATGTTGATGTAGCGTTCTCAACACCGACGTTTTTGAGATTCCCGATTCTCGCGCAATTTGTTTGCTACTGATGTGTGGATTAGCCGCGACAGCAGCTAAAACATCTACTTGGACATCATCATTTGTTGCAGGTCGTGGCAGACGTTTCACATGTGGCTGAACACTTCCTGTTTCCTTAAGTAACGTAACTATCCGGCGATCGGTCTGGAGACTGGGATGATGTCGTCAAGGATACGAGTAGCACACATAGCACACGCCCGCTGGGCGTAATGATGACGATAACCATACATCAACACGATATCGACCTTTTTCGCAATTGGTAAACGGTCCATTTTAACACGGGTAATGTATCACGAAGCAAATACCGTCTGCACTGGCAGAATGTTACGTGATACCACGTACTTATGTCTGTGACTATTACAGCGCCATCCATCACAGAGCTAAAAAAGTGGTCCAACTAAAACATTCATATTTCTTCGCGTACTACACGAATATGTAATAAAAATGGGGGTTCCTATTTAAAAAAAACGCAGTTGATATCCGTTTGACCTACGGCAGCGCCATCTAGCGGGCCAACCATAGCGCCATCTGGTTTCCCACTTCAAGCTAGGCAAGTTTCGTTCTTTGTAGTTTTTTCGTTTGACGCTTATTTCGTGAGATATTTGGCCCGGTCATTATCAATGGATCACCCAGTATAAGAGCGGCGTTCAACAAGTAATGCACACAGCGTTTTTTGTCGGCCAGTTTCGACTAAAAAAACGTAAAATTTGTTGTGATATATCGTGGGATATTCTTGCTTCCGTCCCCCATAGTTCCATGAAATTTCGACTGTTTGCAGCGCTAGACGTAGCCTTCAAAGTGGCGTCTGTAGCGGTGCGTTCCAAGCTGAAATCAGTCACTGAGTTTCTTTTGGCGGAAGACCAGAGCATCGCTGATATTCGTAGTCACTCGCAGGATCTCTAAGTAGACTTGGCAGTGAACAAAAGCACGGAGAGTCGTTGGGCGAGGCGTCTGTCCCAATCTGAACGAGGTCGCACAAACTTTCCTTATTTCCCTCGTGCCGGCTGCCACACACAGCGGTAATTGCAGCTGTGTTGGAACGTGGGGTCACTCTCATTCGAGGTAACCGACAGATCACACAAATCGCGCTGTACAACTGGATATCTCGGTTCGTACATACTTGTCCACCATTTGGGGTACATAAAGGCGTGTGCCGCCTGGGTTCTTCCCCCCTAACAAAAGATCATAAAAAGCAACGAGTTCGGCCCAATGAACACTGCACTCAGCTGCAACCAGTACGTGGATTATAGGGAGGCTCCGACGTCGTCCAGTATGGGGCACCACGCAGGCATACAGACCCTCTCGGTGAGGTGGCGTAAGGCCGTCGCATTGAACGGAGATTATGTTGGAAAAGATAGTTTTGTAGCTAAAAGTCGGCCCCTGTGGCCGAGTGGTTCTAGGCGCTTCAGTCCGGAACCGCGCTGCTGCTACGGTCACAGGTTCGAATCCTGCCTTGGGCATGGCTGTGTGTGATGCTCTTAGGTTAGTTAGGATTAAGAAGTTCTATGTCAAGGAGACAGATGACCTCAGAAATTAAGTTCAAAAATTGTTCAAATGGCTCTGAGCACTATGGGACTTAACAGCTGAGGCCATCAGTTCCCTATAACTTAGAAATAATTAAACCTAACTAACCTAAGGACATCACACACATCCATGCCCGAGGCAGGATTCGAACCTGTGACCATAGCAGCAGCGCGTTTCCGGACTGTAGCGCATAGAACCGCTTGACCACTCTGGCCGGCCACAAACTCAAGTTCGGCGTCAATGTCCGCGTCGACCCTGGCGTCGATGCCGGCGTCTCCCATCGACCGAATGGTTTTTAAATAATACGTTGTTAAAAAATCGATCAATGGGTCCTCTCATGACGGAGCACAGAATTCGAATGATTCCTATTGGATGAGAATAAAATGAGAGGGGGGAGGGGCGGATGCCGGTGGGCGGAAGCTCTCCCCCCTCATCCTCTCCTCTACCTTGGTTGACCTTGCCACGTGCCGATAGTGGTCCTCAACATAACGCGGAGAACTGTAATATGAGACCGCTCAAAATCTGCTGACGATGAAGAGTCAGCGAATGGGCCAGCTCTCCCACTGTCGCGCTGCACCTTTGCTCTTCCGAAACTGAAGTCCGGTGCACTGATCACTGTTCGTCCTCTCTTAATCTCCACGTGGAGCTCTTCTGTAAAATGCCTTTCATGTCCAGCTTTTGAGACTGGTGGAAATGGGCACAGGTTCATTGTGCTCGGCCTTTGTGTCGTCCCGTATTTACGGGCAACTGAACCTCGATCTCATCCGGAGAAAGAGCGCCAGCTCGTCAGGAGCGCGTGAATGCTCCGGACCGATTTAGTGCACTCGAAATAAATGGCAGTCTCGTTGCTGCTTTGTTAGAGGCTGACCTGTAGCAATCGACACGGCTCCCGATACGCAGTGTAGGCGGCGTTGCAGACCGAAGGCCGCTTTGTCGCTCGCTCACCGTGACAGTGTGCCGCGTTTAATTCGAGCCGCAACGCAGCGCCGCGCGCGGGCCAGAGGGCTCGGCGCTGAGCAGCCGCTTTTGTGGCCGGCGTTTCGCGGTAGCACCCTCGACGGCAGCGCGCTACCGGCCCAAAACATTCCTCCATTGTCCGTAGGCTCGCCGGGGGCAGCGGCAGCGCCAGCTACGTCCTATAGTTGCTTTTTTAATTAATTGGTGGGGGAGCCACGTGACGTGACGTGGGGCGCGCTATCGACCAGGCCGTCGGCGGCGGCAGTCTGGCTGCGGCGGCCCGCGCGGCCGGTCGTCGCCTCTGTGCCGTTGCCGCTGTGACGTCACCTGCGCGACCCGCTGCCCCGCGCCGGCGTCCTCGCCGCCCCACCCCACCCCTCCCCGCCCACCCCTCCACGCCCACCCATCTCTCTCCGTGAAGCTGTTAGGCGTCTACAGTGTCACAGCATTACCCGTACTTCCCTGTTTGCACACTGCTTAACGAACAAATATCGCAGTGTTAATGTCTAGATTTCCGAAAGGCTTCAGACACTGTACCACATCGTCGACTACCTCTAAGTCTACTTCTGCATCTGTTCCTCGCAAGCCCCCTTACGGTGTGCAACGGAGAGCACTATCTATGACTCTCACTCGCCCCTCTTGTTCCAGTTGCGAAACGTCCGCGAAAAGAAGCTTCCCTGTACGCTCGAATCTTTCAAAGTTTACCTTCATAGGCCGGCCGGTTCTAGGCGCTTCAGTCCGGAACCGCGCGACCGCTACGGTCATAGGTTCGAATCCTGCCTCGGGCATGGATATGTGTGATGTCCTTAGGTTAGTTAGGTTTAAGTAGTTTTAAGTTCTAGGGGACTGATGACCTCAGCTGTTAAGTCCCATAGTGCTCAGAGCCATTGGAACTATGTTTTACCCTCATAATATTTTCGAGAGACATTCGCAGGACGAACCATTATACAGGGTGAAGAGAAACTGCCGCACTTGCGGACGGAATGCGATTCCTCGTCGCAAATCAAGACGAAAGTGTATCTAGCAAAACCTAGTCCCGCCAACAGGTTTAACAGAAATGCGGGACAGGGAGCATGAACTCTACACTTTGCTGCCCATTAGCTCAGAGAAACGTACCATATCCATGTGAGGGACCAGCACAGTGGCAGGCGAGACAGTATGAATCAAGGCCAGGCCTCGGGTTTTGACCCCTGCCCACCCGGCCTGAAGCTGGTAGTATCCGATCAAAATAAATATATAAGGCGACCGCTCAAGATAAGCACGAAATCTGGGTTCGAGTCCCGGTCCGGCACAAATTTTCATTGTCTTCATTCTATTATGCAAATTATGGTTGTCCATATTCGCAATCGCGAATAGAAAAAAAAAAAAAATGGCTCTGAGCACTATGGGACTTAGAACTTCTGAGGTCATCAGTCCCCTAGAACTTAGAACTACTTAAACCTAACTAACCTAAGGACATCACACACATCCATGCCCGAGGCAGGATTCTAACCTGCGACCGCAGCGGTCGCGCGGTTCCAGACTGAAGTGCCTAGAACCGCTCGGCCACTCCTGCCGGCTAACTGCGAATACATTTCATGGATCATCAAGGCTGACATAATGAAATCGGAAATGTCATGCTGGCAGTGTCTCTAATTCCACTTCTCAGTGGAGCAGCCATGAGGTAACATGCAGGAACAAAATTAAAAAAGTTAGACGAAACAATGTCGTGGAGAATGGATATACAGAGTCGCCGATGTTCGAGTCACGTTCGCACCAAACAATTTTCTTTTCAGTCAAAGCATAAAATCGTATCCAGTTCACGTCTCCACGATGTGGTATCTTGTATATCTCTGTCTGTTAGTGATACATTTATTTAAACAGTAAGATATAAAATAAACTTCTTACAGATGTAAACGCCCACTTTATTAGTCTAAGACACAATAAAGCCAACAGAAAGTAATAGTGGATACAGCAACATCGTCTGTATCCAATGAGGTACAAAAACTTGTTGCACATTATGCTACGCACAATAATTCCATTCTGTATATAGTATGTACACGTGCGAGCATCATGCACTTCGGTGAAAATGTTCATAGCAACCCCCTTGCATTTGCAATCACTTCTACACTCTGCTGGGCCCTACGCAACACATCTGCATCCACCATTGCCAAAGTAGCATGCACACGGGCTGCTAGGTCGTTTACATCCATGTGCGGAGCCCTACAAACTTGTTCCTTTAAGTGTTCCCCCAAATAAAAATCTCCTGGATTAACGTACGGAGAACGTGGAGGTCAGAACACTGGACCTCCACGACCAATCCATTTCTATGGGAACGCTTCTTTTAAATAGTTACCCACATTCATTCCAAAGTGCGGCTGTTCACAATTATGCTGAAACCGTAAGTGTCGCCAACCATTAAGTGGAACGTTTTCTCATGTTTAAGGCAAAGAAACGTACAATACAGGCACGCATTGAACTCGTCCGGGAATACCACGATTCCAGCCCACAGGTTTATGCCAAGCATGCCTGAAAGCCACGTTCACGAATGACGCGGAGTTTCTGTTCCGACCAATAACAGCCGTTCTGGAGGTTGAAAATACCTTCACGAGTTAAGCTAGATTCGTCAGCTCATATCACGTTATTTGTAAAATGTTCGTTATCTTCCACTTGGTGCAAAAGCCTTTCAGAAAACCGTACTCGTCGAAAGCGGTCTTCCGGCAGTGGGTGTTGAGTTAACGCGTAATAATACACTCCTGGAAATGGAAAAAAGAACACATTGACACCGGTGTGTCAGGCCCACCATACTTGCTCCGGACACTGCGAGAGGGCTGTACAAGCAATGATCACACGCACTGCACAGCGGACACACCAGGAACCGCGGTGTTGGCCGTCGAATGGCGCTAGCTGCGCTGCATTTGTGCACCGCCGCCGTCAGTGTCAGCGAGTTTGCCGTGGCATACGGAGCTCCATCGCAGTCTTTAACACTGGTAGCATGCCGCGACAGCGTGGACGTGAACCGTATGTGCAGTTGACGGACTTTGAGCGAGGGCGTATAGTGGGCATGCGGGAGGCCGGGTGGACGTAACGCCGAATTGCTCAACACGTGGGGCGTGAGGTCTCCACAGTACATCGATGTTGTCGCCAGTGGTCGGCGGAAGGTGCGCGTGCCCGTCGACCTGGGACCGGACCGCAGCGACGCACGGATGCACGCCAAGACCGTAGGATCCTACGCAGTGCCGTAGGGGACCGCACCGCCACTTCCCAGCAAATTAGGGACACTGTTGCTCCTGGGGTATCGGTGAGGACCATTCGCAACCGTCTCCATGAAGCTGGGCTACGGTCCCGCACACTGTTAGGCCGTCTTCCGCTCACGCCCCAACATCGTGCAGCCCGCCTCCAGTGGTGTCGCGACAGGCGTGAATGGAAGGACGAATGGAGACGTGTCGTCTTCAGCGATGAGAGTCGCTTCTGCCTTGGTGCCAATGATGGTCGTATGCGTGTTTGGCGCCGTGCAGGTGAGCGCCACAATCAGGACTGCATACGACCGAGGCACACAGGGCCAACACCCGGCATCATGGTGTGGGGAGCGATCTCCTACACTGGCCGTACACCACTGGTGATCGTCGAGGGGACACTGAATAGTGCACGGTACATCCAAACCGTCATCGAACCCATCGTTCTACCATTCCTAGACCGGCAAGGGAACTTGCTGTTCCAACAGGACAATGCACGTCCACATGTATCCCGTGCTACCCAACGTGCTCTAGAAGGTGTAAGTCAACTACCCTGGCCAGCAAGATCTCCGGATCTGTCCCCCATTGTGCATGTTTGGGACTGGATGAAGCGTCGTCTCACGCGGTCTGCACGTCCAGCACGAACGCTGGTCCAACTGAGGCGCCAGGTGGAAATGGCATGGCAAGCCGTTCCACAGGACTACATCCAGCATCTCTACGATCGTCTCCATGGGAGAATAGCAGCCTGCATTGCTGCGAAAGGTGGATATACACTGTACTAGTGCCAACATTGTGCATGCTCTGTTGCCTGTGTCTATGTGCCTGTGGTTCTGTCAGTGTGATCATGTGATGTATCTGACCCCAGGAATGTGTCAATAAAGTTTCCCCTTCCTGGGACATTGAATTCACGGTGTTCTTATTTCAATTTCTAGGAGTGTATGAATGCAGTTCTTCATAGTGCAACACTTTAACAACCAGTCTTTGAAGTATCTGGATCTGCCTTGCAATATCACGGGTACTTCAATAATGTTACTGGTGAACGGTTTCAAGATTCGCGTCCTCCGTTTGTGGTCTAGTCCTTGGACGACCTCTGTCCATTTTCTTTTGGACGAAGATTACTGGTTTTCCGAAGGCGCTGCTACACGGGGCGAAAATCATTCATATCACGATGTCGCTTTTGATGGTACCGTGTAGCATAAGCACGAACAGCAGCTTGGTTTTCGATTGCATCCGATACCAAAAGCGTGTTGACGTATTCACCGTTTGCGTACTCCATCGAGAAGCCGCTCAACTTGACAGGACCAATTATGGTTGTGTACTGCACCGTTAGTAGACACATGCATTCAGTCTGATGGATTCCATTGTCATGTGATAGACTATTGTCATGTGACAAAATGATAGCCTGCTTATAAAGAACGAGAACTAGGCTACGAACGTCTAAGAAATAAAAAAAGTAACCTAACAAAATTGGAGTCATAGCTCCATGGTGGATGAGAATTTGATATCACAGCAGCCTACTCAGTTTTTTTTAATTGTCGTCAGTGGGGTTTGAACACGGGACCTTTGCCACGCCGACCTCACGCTCTACCAACTTTTATTACTATTACTAGTCAGGTGCATCAGCAACTTTTTTTTTGTAACCGTCAAACTATCCACTTCTTTTTACATCCTACAGGATTGCATTGACTTTACAGAACTAACAACTGTTGGGAAAGTTAAAATAGGTACATATAAACAATCTTAACATTCTTTCACTTTGCGTAAAACAGTCTTAACAAAAAAAGAAAAAGCGAAGAGAAGGCTCCACCCTGGCTATAGGACATGTGGTTTCCTTCACGAACACATTTCAGAACGAGGAGACAGAAGGTATTGAGACTTCCGGACTATCTGGACTCGGGGTCGTCTTCTCGATGTTTATTTGGTACCGGTGAATTTAGGCAGTTTTTTTTTCTTTAATAGGCACACACACACACACACACACACACACACACACACACACACACACACACACATATATATATATATATATATATATATATATATATATATATATATATATATAAATTTGTGTGTGTGTGTGTGTGTGTGTGTGTGTGCATGCGTGCTGTAATGCCTCCTAGAGACGATAACACTGAACAGCCAAAGAAACTGGTATACCTGCCTAACATCGTGTAGCCCACCCCCCTGAGCACGGAGAAGTGCCACAACACGATGTGGAATGGATTCGACTAATGTCTAAACTAGTGCCGGAGGGAACTGACACCATGAATCCTGCAGGGCTATCCATAAATCTGTAAGAGTACGAGGAGGAGGAGATCTCTTCTGAACAGCACTTGCAAGGCATCCCAGATGCGCTCAATAATGTTCATGTCCTGGGAGTCTGGTGGCCAGCAGAAGTGGCTAAACTCAGAAGAGTGTTCCTGGAGCCACTCTATAGCAATTCTGGACATGTGGGGTGTCGCATTGTCCTTCTGGAATTGCCCAAGTTAGTCGGAATGCACAATGGACATGAATGGATGTAGGTGATCAGACAGGATGCTTACGTACGTGTCACCTGTTAGAGTCGTATCTAGATGTATCAGGCGTCCCATATCGCTCCAATTGCACACGCCCCACACAATTACAGAGTTTCCACCAGCTTGAACAGTCCGCTGCTGACATGCAGCATCCATCGCTTGATGAGATTGTCTCCATACTCGTACACGTCCATCCACTCGATACAATTTGAAACGAGGCTTGCCCGACCAGGCAACATATCAACAATCCACTGTCAGTGTTGAAGGGCCGAGGCGAGGCGTAAAGCTTTGTGTCGTGCAGTCACCAAGGTACACTAGCGGGCCTTCGGCTCCGATAGCCCATATCGATGATGTTTCGTTAATGGTTCGCACGCTGACACTTTTTGATGGCCCAGCATTGGTATCTGCAGCAATTTGCGGAAGGGTTGCACTTCTGTCACGTTAAGCGATTCTCTTCAGTCATCGTTGGTCTCGTTCTTGCAGAATCTTTTTCCGGCCGCAGTGATGTCGGAGATTTGGTGCTTTGCGTGATTCCTGCTATTTACGTACGGTATACTCGTGAAGTGGTCGCACGGGAAAATCCCCACTTCATTGCTACCTCGGAGATGCTGTGCCCATTGCATAACATAACGTTCAGACTCACTTAAATCTTGATAACCTGCCACTGTAGCAGCAGGAACCGATCTAACGAATGCGTCAGACACTTGTCTTATTTAGGCGTTCCCGAACGCAGCGCCGTAAGCCTATTTACCTATCTCTGTACTCGTATTTGGATACGGATGCCTATACCAGTTTCTTTGGCACTTCAGAGTAAAAGCGCTTCGCTAACTGGATTCATAATTCACATTCCAAGTTAGTAAACAGCGTGAGGAGAACTGCGCTACTCGGGCGAAGGGTGTGGTAGATCGCTGTTCGGCGGGACATGTTCAGGCGTCTGAGCATCCCCCCGTCGACGCCCACAGCCGGCCCCCCACTAACGACGGCTCTGCTTTCGAAGACAGACGACACAATGGCTTCTACTACAGACGTTTGACCGCTATCGGCGCCTCAGATGCACGCTATACTGATGCGCCTGTCACAGCTGTGCATGTCCTGGCTGCGATGCTGAGGAAAAGACGCTCAAAGCGTTTCATCTCTAGTTGCTGACACTGCCACGCGTGGCCAGTGAAGAGGTCAGAGAACCACCGGAAGTCCTACCAGGTGTGTTTATTCAAGAAGGCACTGCCCTGCTAGTAGTAGCCCTGAAGGGTGATGCGTCACCAGACCAAGCTACTCAAGAAGCCGGAGTCCTGCTGGTTGCCCCTACTAGTATTGCGTCCCCAGGCT
Source organism: Schistocerca cancellata (assembly GCF_023864275.1). Classification (NCBI taxonomy): domain Eukaryota; kingdom Metazoa; phylum Arthropoda; class Insecta; order Orthoptera; family Acrididae; genus Schistocerca; species Schistocerca cancellata. The sequence continues at coordinate 199,945,426 of NC_064629.1, forward strand.
TGGGTATTCAAGCAGCTGATGTCCTGCTGGCTGCCCCATCGGTCTCGGCCGATCAAGAGATTGCAGCCCTGTCAGCTTCTGCTCAACTCGGCATGGCTACGCAAAAGATCTCTGCCCGAGCAGGAGCAATTTCTGTGACAACTCGGGACGTACCAAAGTCGAACCTGGCGTCCCCCCTCTCGAATCAGACACCAGCGGAGGCGTCACATCTAGCGTAAGCGAGCAGCCGCGGTGGATGCGGACGATACCTCGTCAGCCGCCGCAAATTCTTCTGCTCGCAGGAGGCAGCCTAAGAAGAAGGCTACTGACCAGGACGCTCCACGGGCGCCAAATCCGCCTCAGCGTCAGGACAACGGCTTCCAGAAGCCTGGGCGGAAGCACACAGCCCGGGCACAGAAGCTCTAACAAGTACAACTGCAACCTGTTGCAACCTCGAACCACTTCCAGGTAGACCCAGATGTGGCCACTGACAGCATGGATGAAGACCCTAGCCATCAACAGGAACCAAAGCCGCCTAGATCTTCACCGATTGTCATGCAGTGGAAGGAAACTACACGACGCCCGCCGGAGTGGCCGAGCGGTTCTAGGCACTTCAGTCTGGAACCACGCGACCGCTATAGTCGCAGGTTCGAATCCTGCCTCGGGCATGGATGTGTGTGATGTCCTTAGGTTAGTTAGGTTTAAGTAGTTCTAAGTTCTAGGGGACTGATGACCTCAGTTGTTAAGTCCCATAGTGCTCAGAGCCATTTGAACCATTTGAAACTACATGACCTTCAACAAGATGGTGAAGGACGTCGCCAACATCACAGGCTTCAAAACAAAGGGTGAGGACCTCTACGGGGTGTTCCCTGCCACAATTGACATCTACCACCAACTAATGGCATTCGTCCAGCAACAGGGACTCCATTGTTTCACACACAATGCTGAGCCCCTGCAGCTGCTGAAGGTGGTTTCTCGCCACCTTCTCCTCAAGACGGCACCTGACCACCTGAAACAAGAGCTGGTCAACATCGGCTTCACAGTTCGCATAATTGAACACATGAAGTCTCACAGAACGCACAGCAACTTGCCCTTGTTTCTCGTCGTCCCTGTTGACAACTGTGGCAAACGAAATATCTTCAATGTCGACTGGATCGCCGACATCGACGTCTCGGTCGAGACACTTCGAGCCAAAGGCAAGAGATTGCAATGCTTCTCTTAAAAGGACTCAACAATGTTTCCAAGAATTGCACCATGCCCGTGTGTTGCGTAAAGTGCTCCCGGCAGCATCACAGCAAGGAATACTCTAAGAAGAAAGAAGACCCACTGCAGTGCTGCAACTGTAATCAGCTACAGGAGCACTGCATCGAAGGCGTACATCCGTGGCGGCAGGGCGACACGCATTGTACAGCCTGGAGTCAGCTAAATGTCTGTCGCCAAAGCACAGTTGACGGTCCAGCAGTCCACCTCCCAACATCGCTGGCGCCGCAGAGGACGCCCTCCTGCTGCCCCCGCCCCACAACAGGCTGAATGTGCTACCTAACGCACTGTCATAGCCGTGCCGGTACAGCCTGCTTCCCCTGTAGCGACCACCCAGGCCGCACCTGCTGCTCAGGACTTCACTCCTGCGGCCGCGCCGGCCAATGGGGTTCCTCCAAACGAGCTTGGCGCTCTACTGCAAACCCTTAATACAGTCACGTCCCAACTCCCAGCGCTGGTCTCCGCTGTCTCGATGGCCTTCCAGGTCGCTGTTGCCTCCACGCCGTAGATGGATAACGACCATGTCTACGACCTGAAGATCTGCGTTTTCAACGGTAATAGTCTCTTCCCCAACAAGGAGAATTCAGGCTATTTATCTACGCTGAAGCAGTAGATATCTGTGAAGCCCACCTCAAGCCTGGAGTTACTGTCAGGGCGGCGAACTTCACCAGGTACTGGACACATAGAATGAGTGCACTGCTGTCTACATCTAGACCTCTATCCGGCACCACAAGGTGCACCTACAGCAGCTAGCAACGATTGAAGCCACTGGTGTGCTAGTCCACACCACTGCTGGCAAGATAACCTTCGTTGTGGCCTACTGGCCGCCGCGGGAGCCTCATCAGTGTTGACATCGACGCCCTGCTGGCGATGGAGGGACGGCTTGTCATTGGCGGGGACTGCAATGCGAAATCCACGCCGTGGAGCTCTCGCCTCACCAATGGCAGTGGACGTCGCCTCCTGCATTCTGCACAGCGGAATGGTGCCATAGTCGTGGGGCCTGTCGACCCAACGATCTTCCCAGGTCATGGGCATCCTGATGTCCTTGATGTCGCCATCTTCAAGGGGGTCGCCACGACAGGAATAGCCTCGTCATCAGCTCACATCCCTGTGATGTTTGACATGTATGTGATCGGTGCTGCGGTCCAAGCTGGCCGTCTCTTCTGCAGGAATGTTGATGTCGAACGATACTAGGTTGAGGTGCTCATCCACCTCCACCACGCACCCGACCCAGTGGAGGAAGGGTCCGAGGTAGTCCTCGCCTTCCCCACTGATGTACTGCTCAGAGCTGCTGATACCGCCACGCCTGGCCGGCCACAACGACCACGTGACTTCTCCCGTCACCTGCCGACTCCCATCTTGGCCAATATTGCTGCAAAAAATCGGCTGTTCCGTGAGTGGCAAATCCCAATCCCATCAGGTACTCCAGAAGTAGCACACTATGCTTAGTCTGCTCCAGGCCGAGCTAAGGACGCTCGTCTAGCTGCTGCCTCTGCATCTGCATTTGCATCTGGATTCATCATCTCGAGCAGCACGCGTCGTTTCATCAATGCGGAGCTGGCCGACATGCATTTCATGTATGAGGCTGCACAAGGAAATGGATTAGCTGCTCAAAGGATGTGCAGGCAGTGACTGCCGGATAGGAATGAGCCTGACCCCCAAACATTGGAGCGTCTTCGTCGGGAGTTACGCACAAGTGAATCATTTTATGCTTCCAGGCGTGGAACTGGCATTGGAAGAAAGAATACCAAACACAGTAAAGGATAATGCTTCGACAAGCTCGAGAGCTGTAGGATATGCATCAAAGTGTTTAGCGTTTTAAGGACATTACATGACCACGGAATGCATCCGTATCATTTAGAAAGAGCGCAAGCAATGGACCATGACGATTATCTCCCACGTCTCAACTTTGCTCGTTGGTACCTACAGCAGACTGAAGCCAATGAAATTTTATTTACTGATGAGGCTACATTTGCGCAGTCGGTTATGTTGAACATACATAATTCTCATCCTGTGGGCTCACGGTAACCCACATGGCACAACATCACATGCCTACCAAGAAAGGTTTTCCATTAATCTTTGGTCAGGCATTGTGCACAATAACTTAGTGGACAGTACATTCTGCCAGGTCGTTTAACTGGCCGCACATACATCTTCCTACCGGAGGTCTTACCTGACCTTCGGGGCAATGTTAATCTATCTGTCAATAGTTATATGCAGTTCCAGCCCTGGCTCACTTAAATCGAAACGTCAGGTACCACCTGGATGCTGCCTACGGCCAGCAGTTGATAGGGCGGAGCGGTCCTGTTCCCCAGCCATCGCATTCTCGCGATTTATCCTGCGTGGATTTTTCTTCTTACGCCATATGAACTGCCTGGTGCACTAGAGTCCCCTCACATCTGAAGAAGGTGTATAAGATCTTCTAGTTGCCTGCTTGTTTGTTGCGGTGGACATGTGATTGGAATGCTTGATGGTCTCTCTAAGGTCGCCGATTCATGCATCGGTGGTGTGAATCGTGTATTACTGTTGTTCTTTCGGGCACCTCTTGTAAACTATTAATAAATTTCTGATGTCATTTATCTCTACATGCCTTCTCAATTTCCTGTGATTCATACTGCTGTACAGACTAGCACCGTAATGTGTCATTACTGTGTAAGGTGTCAGGCAAATCCAACACCTTCCATGAAAACCCTGACATGATAAGCAAATCCAGTAGTATGTTACATAGCTCCGAATAAATCCTGACATTAAATTAACCAAAGCAATACGAGTAACGAGTGAGAGTGAGCCAATGGAATACTACAGACTAACACAAGAATGCCTAAATGCATGTCGTACCTTCCCACAATGAGACAGACGCAGTTCCGAGGGGAGAAACGAGAACAGAAACCGAGAGCAGAACCGTGTTAAGCTGGAAGGCCCTACGATAAGGGACGGACACCCACGTCGCCATCTAAACGCTAGGACCACCCCCCAGCCCATGTTAAAAGCTAGAGTCCTCCAGAAGAACAGTATAGATCTTACGATAACACTAAAAGGACCACACCAGCTGCAAGTTTTAGCGTGAGACTTTTTTGCGTCTCTGTTACGTTGCAAACTTTAAAAACATTGCCCCACCATGAAAAGTATAACGTTTCTCATTCGATAGACAGAATTTTTGTAGGCGGAGCTTAAGATTAACATTGAGACCCTGACTGGTCAGATGAAAACACAGCCAGTTGGTTTAAAAAACTAACTTGGTTAAATTATAGTAAGGAGAAGTTAGGAGAGAGTTGCTTCCGAGACGTCGAGGTGAGCGGAGCTGTGCTGCCCGCCGCTCCCTGACGAACACCAACAAGGTAATGAACGCACGTGATGCTGCATAGCAGTGCATAAAGCTTCACTCAGAACTGCAGAAGTCTCATCTGTTACACCCCCTTTTTGCGTAATACTAGTATCGATCGTCAATTAAAGCTCATGGTGTTCACATTTGCCACTTGAAGTAAAAATCTGAAACGCGATGATTTTTCTGTTATATAGTTATTGAGAAGCCACATCAGCCACTGTAATTTACGACAAGTTAGATATGTAATTAAAGATAATTGAGGGTCACTGTAGACCAGTTTGATAGTTAGGTCATCCTTCGATCCTTGTAGAACTTGGAAACCCATTCAGGGAATATTCGTTTACATTTTTTCTTGAACGCAGTTGGTTTTTACCATCCTGCATTAAAACATTTCCTTTTAAAAATAGTGCAATTTATAAACAATGTTTTGTGAGTAGAATAAAATTTCCAATGGTGAACTTAACTGCTTTTTCGACGTTATTTTACCAGCTAACTAAAAATAGGAAAGCCTTGAACCCCTTCCACTAAATTTAGTTAGTATTAAGATTCTTTTACAGGGAGTGCAGTGGAGCTGACGCTGAAATCCTTAAGTATTTGGTTATATCATCGCTAGTCTCACTGAACTCTTCTGAACTCTACATGTCCTGTGCGGTCTGGCGTCTCCTTACCAGCAACAGGTCCCAGGTTCAAACTAGTCAATTCCCTAAAAAACACACTCAGAGCGTCGTTGCGCGAAAGTGGTAGGGAGACACGGTATAGAACAAACAAGACACCACACAGAATGTTAGAAAATGGCGACCCTGCCAGGATTGTAAAATACCGTGATTGTAGGTCGACCACAAGCCTAACTAGGTCAGAAAAATATCCTGTTAAAAATTTTCGTAATTAAAAATAAATTTTTTTTGAAAGGCATAAATAGTTGAAAACAGTAGCTGCAGCGATAGATAGTGAGACACTCTAGCAGAGACAATAGCATAATTAAGTTATGAATTTTAAAAATTGTTAGAATTAAGTTTTCTCCTCAATGCAAGTGCACAGGTGGCGGATACATCGTTGACAAGTTAGTTCTGACCCAACAAGTAAGTGAATGGATTGTCAGTCTTGGGTATAATAAGTGTCAAGTCGTGTGAACAAAAAGTTTATGAAACGCGTGAGATCGTATGAGCGCATGTTGACTCGAAGTAGGGCGCGTGAATTGCTTTTAAAACAGAAAATAAGGGATTCGGAAAGATTAGCAATGGCAGATAGAGACGTCGACCGAATTGAGGTAGAGACCCAGCATGAAAATGGACAGAGAATAGAGGACAGTACAACAGACGATGCAGTATTGCGAGAAATAGGACATACAACGCACCATAACGAGGATAATGTACGTCAAGGCATAGAAAACGTAAGTCACCATACGACAGAGGAGCAGGAAAATAGAGAGACAGTCGGTGAGGATTCTAACTTGCTTCTTTAATACGTAGAACCCATAGTACAAGTAATCAGAGCTCCCTCACCACAGAGTACAAGGAATGCGAGCAGAAACGTGTCACAGAACAGTTCAGTACAATCGGTTGCGAACCAACACTTGGGCGAAAACACAGAGCGTAGGACGTCGGAAGAAAACGCAATAGGACCCAGCAATCTGGCAGAATTATTACAACAAATTGCGGAAACCATGACAAGGCAAAATAAAGACATAGCGAACCAAATTCAAATTCAGAATGCAGAAACCACGAGACAAAAGCGTGCGATTAAAGAACAAAACAAAAAAATTCAGTTACACCTAAGTCATATTGAAGACGAGGCAAAAGTATCTCGAGAAGTGATAGGAAACTTAATAACAGGTCACAATCAATTGAGAACAGACATTGACAAGGCACAAGCGGACGTACAAACATTTCGTAATGACATTCAGGACGAGATCAAAACATTACGTAACAACACCCAGGGAGAAGTCAAGAAACTAGAGAAACAGATACACGTAATTTCTAGACAAGCAGCAGGTACAACGCGTAAAATTGTTGAAAACAGTGTGTTACACAAACGTGTCACCAAAGCAGCGCTGAAAAGATATGATAACCGCATAGTCAAAATAGAAGCGCAAACGAAGCGACAATTTCAGAAATTGCGAACAGAGTTGTTGCAAACCATTGAAGAGCGTAGTGAACAGGATCGAACAAGCACAGAGTCTGCAACCACATCCGTATCTGTAACATCACCGGAAAAACAAGCAATTAACGAAGATATTACGCATTTGCGATTCCAATCACAGGCGGAAAGTAACATACGTGAAATCAGACAGCCTGCACAGCAACAAACACGTTTCGAAATTCATGATGAACAAACGTCATCACAAACACATGCAGAACCACAAATGTATGTTTCAAGACAGTTTGTGTCTGTCACCGTCAGACACCACACTTGCTAGGTGGTAGCCTTTAAATCGGCCGCGGTCCGTTAGTATACGTCAGACCCGCGTGTCGCCACTATCAGAGATTGCAGACCGAGCGCCGCCACACAGCAGGTCTAGAGAGACTTTAGAGCACTCGCCCCAGTTGTACAACCGACTTTGCTAGCGATGGTTCACTGACAAAATACGCTCTCATTTGCCGAGACGATAGTTAGCATAGCCTTCAGCTACGTCATTTGCTACGACCTAGCAAGGCGTCATTACCAGTTACTATTGATACTGTGGATCATGTACCGTCAAGAGTGACGTTCACCATTAATGGATTAAAGTTAAGTATTCCACCAGCTACGTCCGTTTTTTTCTAAATTCTAATTTCCTTGTCCTGTTCCAGACCTCACACCAGCCTGCGTGAGCTAAAACGCGTGCCTTTCGGCTTCCTCTAGTAACACGGTGTTGGCTCTCCTGCCAACCACAACATTGGCGACGAGGCAATACCGCGTTCTTAACTATACTGCCCTGATTTACTTGTGTAATGGCTTCGCCACCATCTCCAGATGTACTGTCCGAATTTTATCGCTTACAGAATCAGCAGACGCAGGCCTTACTGGATGCCCTTGGACAGCACGTCAAGGGTCAACGTATGATGCAAAACGACCGCTAACGCAGCCACAACACGCAGTTGCACCAACTTTTCGTCCTTTTGATGCTACACTGGAAAGCTGGACGCAGTGGTCACGCCAATTTGGATTCCATCTCGCTGCCTACAGAATTCAAGGTAACGAGCGGCAGCCTTTCTTATTATCGTGTGTAGGGGTGCAAACGTACCGTGTGATAGTGAAGTTATTTCCCCGACGTGACGTAGCAACTCTGTCCTACGAGGAAATTTGGTCTTCATTAGATGCATATTTCAAAGAATCAGTCAATGTAGTTGCAAAACGGTACACCTTCTTTCGTACAAAAAGTACAGCAGGTCAGACTAATAGGGTGTGGGTTGCAACCTTGCAAGGCCTTACTAGGGATTATGCTTTTGAGTGTCAATGAGGACTCCCTTATTCAGATCCTATGGTGCGTGATGCAATTGCACAGAACGTTTCTGATGTTCATATCAGGGAGCAGATTTTGAAACTTCGACAAGTGATGGACATATTGGATCGGCAGGACACACTTGACTTTGCTCAGGAATGATTTGCAATTTCGCCACCTGTGTGTCAGGTTAACCGGTCCGCCGGGCGAGCTGTACGGAACATTAAACAGCACTCGTGCCCGGCCGCGCCGCTGCCGCCAGGCTCTCAGCCACGTGTGCCGCGCAGGCAAGCAAATGCAGTGTGCTACTAGACATTCGCGTAAGACTTGCCCGTCACGCCTAGCTATTTGCTTTTACTGTAATAAAAAAGGACATGTTCAAAGTGTTTGCCAGAAAAAGCTCAGATCGGAAACTCAAAACCATTCCAGGCCGTTTGCTTCGCGCTGGAATCAGAATCGAACCAAGGATACTCAGCCTCGCGAAACTTCACCCATGGAAATTCATATAGTTCATTCCACTCCGCCCAGTGCCACTCTCTCTCTAACAGTGACTGTGTTCGTCCCACAAATAGTGTGCATCGACGTCGCTGGAACTCCCGTCAAGTCTCAACTGATTTTGTACTAGTGTCAGTTCACGTTGCATGAGACAGTCGCTCTTGTCGTCAGCATGGCAATAGACTTTTTGTGGACTTGGACATTAACAGCAAAGTGATACCATTCCAGCTCAATACTGGGGCTGCAGTTTCACTGATCAATCAAGACACTTACAAACTGTTGCGCACACATATGTTGCGTGCCACAACTGTTACGTTAACTAGCTATTCAGGTCAAGAGATCCCTGTGTTAGGACAGTGCAGCCTTCTTTGCAACATACAAGGGACAAACAAAACTTGTCTCATTTTACGTCCTTCGTTCTTCTTCTGCAGTGAACTTGTTTGGTTTCGATTTATTTCAGTTCTTCAGTGAACCAGACTGTGCCTTCCGAAAGTGTTTCTCGTCTATGTGACGAATTTGCAGACATTTTTGCACCGGGCATCGGTTGCGCTAAGAACTATAAAGCACATTTGGAACTGAAAGTAAACGCGCACCCGAAATTTTTCAGAGCACGCAATGTTCCCCACGCATTGCGTGATGAGGTCGCAAAAACATTACACGATTTGGAATCACAAACTGTAACTGAACGTCTGCAGGCTTCTCTCTGGGCATCACCCTTAGTAATTTTGCCAAAAACTTCCGGAAAATGGAGACTTTGTTTGGACTTCAAGGCAACAGTGAATCCACAACTAGTGACTGCAACTTTTCCTTTACCCCACCCGGAAGATCTTTTTGACAAACTGTGCCCGGATAAATATTTTTCAAAGTTGGACCTAGCAGATGCGTACTTGCAAATACCGGTGGACGAAGAATCCCAGCGCGATTTGGTGGTTAACACGCCTCTTGGTTTATATCGATTCAAACGACTGCCATTCGGGTGTGCATCCGCCCCTGCATTGTTTTAGCAATATCTACAAACTGTTCGTGCGTTGGTCCCTACTGCAGCAAACTATCTGGACGATATTGTGACATCCGGAAGGACTGAAGAAGAACTTTTAGCCAATCTCAGAACATTATTCAGGTCTTGCGACAAAATGGTCTTTGCTTGCGGAAGGACAAATGTGTGTTTTTTGCTCGTGACTTGCCCTACCTGGGACATGTACTCAATGCCCAAGGCATACATCCCAGTCCCGAGCACCTCCGTGACATACAAGACTTGCCTTCGCCGCAGAATTTGAAGCAGCTACAGAGTGTGCTGGGCAAAATTAATTATTACCATAAATATGTGCCGCTCGCCTCTTCCATTTCAGCTCCGCTTCATGGCTTACGCCGTAAAGGTGTTCCGTTCGTCTGCACGACGGCATGCGAACGCACCTTTCGCCACGCCAGTTCAAATCGGCGTTGCTTTCCAATACTTGCCTTACGCCATTCGATCCCCAGAAGCCCCTTTTGTTGATGGTGGATGCATCGGATTTCGGGATCGGTGCTGTGCTTGTGCACGAAGATGGATCGCAAGGTCGCCCTATTGCCTTTGCGCCCAAATTGCTCTCGTCTGCGCAAAGAAATTATTCTCAGATCGAGAAAAAAGCATTGGCTCTCGTATTTGGTGTTACAAAGTTTCATGATTTCTTGTATGGTCGTCACTTTACCATCATCACAGACCACAAAACTTTGACATCGCTTTTTCATCCGACCAAGCCTGTACCTCCATGTACAGCGCAGAAATTCATTCACTGGTCTATTTTCCTCTCGCAGAACTGCTACGATATCTTGTATCGGTCCACTGCTAAGCATGGAAACGCCGATGCGTTGTCCCGTTTGCCTGTTGCTGCGGACAGAGCATTCGATTCCTCCAAACTTGCTTGCATGTTCATTGATTCGGAAATCGATGACGTGGTCGAATCGTTTCCGATTGATTTTCGTCGTGTACCTACAGCCACAGCTGCCGACCCTGCCCTTGCTACCGTTCTGCGTTTTGTTGCTACGCAATGGCCCTTGTCAGAGTCATGGATCAGGGATCCGTTGATTCGCCGATTTTTTGCTCACCAGGAGAGACTTTTTGTACGATGTGGTGTTTTGTTGTTGCGTTCTGATAATGATCAGTCCAGGGTCTTGGTCCCACGTTCGTTACAGTCTTCTGTCTTACAGCTTCTCCACCAAGGACATTGGGGTATAGTGAGAACGAAACAACTTGCTCGTCAGCACTGTACTTGGTTCAGAATCGATGCCACGATTACGAATATGTGCTCTTCTTGCATGGTGTGTGCCGAACAACAATCAGCACCACTACGGAAATTCTTTGCATGGACAAAAGCCACTTCCCCTTGGCAACGCTTACACATCGATTTTGCTGGTCCATTCTGGAATGCTCGATGGTTGGTTGTGGTAGATTCATTCAGTAATATTCCTTTTGTTGTCCGGATGTCTTCCACGACATCATCTGACACCATCCAAGCATTATCTGCTATCTTTTGCATTGAGGTCTTCCACAGACTATTGTTTCCGACAATGGCCCACAATTCATGTCCGCAGAATTTGTCATTCTGCAAGGCCATTGGTATTCAACATCTGACATCCGCGCCGTTTTCGCCACAGTCAAACGGTGCCGCTGAACGATTGGTCAGGACTTTCAAGTCACAGATGTTGAAGTTGAAAGAGTCGCATTCTCGGGAGGATGCGTTATTCCTCTTTTTGTCCTCGTATTGCTCTCAGCCCCGAGGTGGTCGCTCGCTGGCTGAGTTGCTCCACGGTCGCCCTCATCGAACCTTGATGTCTTTGCTACATCCGCCGCATCAGGTTCCTGTGCAGCGGCAGACACCTGCTTTTCCCCCAGGCGATGTTGTCTACTACCGCCACAATCGAGGTTCACAGCGTTGGCTCGAAGGTCGCATTCTTCGCTTCCTCGGCCGCGCTATGTATCTGGTTTTGGGGGCCCCTGGTGAGGTGCGTCGGCATCTCAATCAGCTGCGCCTCTGTCGTCGCACGGGATCTGCCGCTCCCCGTCTGCTTTCAGCGACAGTGCCGTCCGGTCAGCGCCCTGGGGACCCATCTACTGGATCGCCTCGGCCCCAGGTGTTACCGACGGTGCCTTCCATTTTGCCCCATGGCGACGCGCCGCCGCCGCCGCCGCCGCCGCCGCCGCCGCCGCCGCCGCCGCCTGTTCTTCCGCCGGCGACGCCCGCAGTGGACGCGTCACTGCAACCGCCGGGCGCCTCCCTGGGTCACGCACCGCCGATCGCTTCCCGTGACGGGTTGTCCTCCGACATGGAACTCTTGTCCGTTCCGGACCATATGTCGTCTTCGCCCGTCAGGTGCCCCGGCCCGATGGAGGTCGACCCTTCGGCCCCTCCTGTCTCTCTGCGGGTGCATATGCCGCATGTTGACGTGCATCCTGGAGCAGGTTTTCAAGCGTTTCCTAGCTCCCCACGGTCCGAATGGCAGGGTGCGGGTGGCACAGCCTCGCTTCCCACCTCGTCGCATACGTCAACGTGGGGTCCTCCCCACGGCGGGCGGAAGCCTTATGCCACAACCGTACGCCGATTTGCAGGGGAGGAATGTAGTGTCACCGCCAGACATCACACTTGCTAGGTGGTAGCCTTTAAATCGGCCGCGGTCCGTTAGTATACGTCGGACCCGCGTGTCGCCACTATCAGTGATTGAAGACCGAGCGCCGCCACACGGCAGGGCTCGAGAGGCTTCCTAGCACTCACCCCAGTTGTACAACCGACTTTGCTAGCGATGGTTCACTCACAAAATACGCTCTCATTTGCCAAGACAATAGTTAGCATAGCCTTCAGCTACGTCATTTGCTATGATCTAGCAAGGCGCCATTACCAGTTACTATTGATACTGTGGATCATGTACCGTCAAGAGTGACGTTCACCATTAATGGATTAAAGTTAAGTATTCCACCAGCTACGTCCGTTTTTTTCTAAATTCTAATTTCCTTGTCCTGTTCCAGACCTCACACCAGCCTGCGTGAGCTAAAACGCGTGCCTTTCGGCTTCCTCTAGTAACACGGTGTTGGCTCTCCTGCCAACCACAACAGTTTGGATTGTGCAATGAAGCAGCAAGGTTAGCCAGACAAGATACCGAACCAATACCTGACAATGGAAAGCCAGGTCGCGAATAGTACAGTGCAATGCATTCAGCTACACGTTCACAACAAAATTATTGCGTACCACTCCAACGATACTACGCAAGGGTAGGCGAAAGTTACAGTGGACAATATCCACAATATCCACATTATCCATTGAAATACCAGCAATCATTAGTAGGTCGCGGAGGCAATGACGTCGAAGCATTTAAAGGTATTCTGAGGGAACTAGAGTTCATATTTTCGGAAGATGACGCAAGAAAAAGACGAAGCGCACGTGAAAACGAAAGCAAAAAGCAGTGGAATCCACAAGACACAGTACGAAGAAACAATAATTACGAACCATGAGAACTTCGCACCAAGAAACGAAAATAGATTTCAACAAAGAACCGGTTATGGATTTAGAAGGGAATATGGTAATAACCATAATTCACCCAGGAACGGCAACAACTATTACAGAGGGAATAACGACAACTGGAACGGGTACTGGAGAACCAATAGACCGACAAATTATCAACAAAGAAACCACTATCAACATGCTGAATAAGAAAAGAGAATACAGATAGAAGAGGTGGAGGTAAGACCACCAAACCCCGATAAACGTTCGAATTGACAGCTAAGCGCCCATGCCAAAGAGAATGACGCACCGACCCAGGACAATTGCAGCACCTTGAACAGAGAAGTAAAAATCTTATCACGAGAAGAGAAGAAGGAAGAAACAAATCTGCAGGGGCCAGATGAAAATGAAGACAAGAAAATAACAATATCGTGTTGGGACGAAATTAATTGGTAGAATAGTGACGAGGAAGATGAATTACCAGAGGCATGCATAACGAATGTAGGAGGAAAGGACGAAGTAATGAGTATTGCAGAGTTATTTGAGATGGAAACCAGGGAAAGCGAATTCAATGAGGATAATGAGCAGTCGACAGAAGTTGAAAATAAGTTACGAGTGGGCACACAACCCAACGTATATAATGAAGGAAGTTATGAAGCGATAATTAGAGCATTTAGATGCGATTGTGTGGAAGTAGCGACGAAGAAGGAGAAGATAGACGAGGATGAGGAAAAAGTAGAGGATTTTGAAGAAAGTGTAAATGAAGGAAGAAATAAAGAATAGGAAATAAAAGAGAGAGAAGTAGCAGTCGAAGCTTATCCTACAGGAAGTTCGAATTCACAAGGGAAATTCCTAAGAAGACTCATGTATGATTCAGTGGAGGATTCGTTGATGCAAGAAGAAGAAGAAGAAGAAGAACAGAACCAACCCTTTCAAATTCAACCAATTGTGAAGGCCATGGTAAAGCATATCCCAGTCAATATTTTAATTGATAGCGGAAGTGAACTGACTGCGATCTCAGAAAATTTATTCATGCAGTGTAATGCCAATGAGGAATTGCCAGTTCTGAAAACACGTAAGATTAAAGTAAGAGGTCCTATTAGAAACAATGCTGCGGAAGTTAAGAGACAAACAAGGTTAACTCTTTTGTGTCAAGTTCAAAAGATCGAAGCCAATTTCGTGATTATACCTAAACTAACTGTAGATTTGATTATAGGTGCAGATTTTTTAAATGAGAGACGAGCGATAATAGGTATGGGGAAAGGTAACGTAACATTCGGGAATGTCACACTTCTCTTTGAGCAAAAGATAAAATTAGAAGAAATACCAGTTACAAACAAACAATTAAGAATGATGCAAGATAAAGAGGATGAAGAATTAGAATGGTATGCACAAAAGGGGAATCGCCTCGACTCATGTTAGAAGTCCATAAAGAAATCGACGAAAAATTGCAAGAAGTTCAAGGTATTTTGGAACACAGTAAAAGAGAATTAGAGGGTATTTTACGAGATAAAGCAGAGGTATTTTTACCTAAGACTGGCAGTATTAAACACTTTCAGTACAAGTTTGAAGATTAATTTTATTACTGGTAAATAATCAGCACAATATTTCAAGATTGTTGCAGATAAGATCGTCAGGAGAAAGAAGAATGAAGAGAGAGGAAGGTGGGAAAAAGAAAGTAGTTTCAATAAAAACAAAAATAACACCAATAGTACCATAGATTAAGGTGAAGGGATAAAGTGTAGATAGTCTAACAGCATGAAATACTAAAAATCTATACACCACAACACTACACAAAAATAAACGAATTTGAGGATTCTTGTAGACGTTAAGACTCAAAATATCTTAGAACTGTAACATGGAAATGGCGCCGAAATTTGTAAAGCTTTTAAGGAGGCGTAAAACAATGTAGGTACTAGACATACGTTAGATGATTATAAGTAAAACTTTTTGTAAGAACCATTGTAAAAACTCCAACAAAGACCAGATGCAACGACCCACAAGTTGCAACGCGAGAAGTATCAAGAAAGGAAAGGACGTAATTAGCAAGACACGATTCCTACAAGGCAGAAGTGTCGAGAGAAGGGAAAGGACAGCGAGACCAACAGAGGGTAGCTGAAGTGGGCAGTAAATCTGCTGAACCACAGGGTGGCGGAACCCTGCTGGGACAGAATACTGAACCACAGAGTTGCAGAACATGGAAGGGACCGGTGCAGGGACTGACAAGCAAACACCGGACTTTCACCACTCGTAAGCCCCGGGACGACCCAACTCAGCGGAGCGAGCAAAAAATGGCCTGACAAGAAGACGGCTTGAGCAAGCCACCACTGGCAAAAAATATGTGAAAAAGTCACACTACTGCTATTAAACAGCACGCTGATGCACGAAACTGAAGAAAACTTCCACAAAGTAAAAATGACATGCCCAAACAATTTATCAAACTGTTACTAAGAGGAGAACTTCAAAACGACTAGTTATCCATAAATAGTTCCATATCCTGCCCAGAGAAGAACCAAGAAGCAAGTAAGAAGCAGAGAAAAAGCAGGAAGAACAGAAGTTGACGATTCGCAAGATTGAGACCAAGAAGGAAGATGGGTGAAGAATAAACGACATACCTTCCCAAACCCATATCCTGTTGTAAACTAGTCGTCTGTGAAGTATTACAACGAAAAACGACCGCTTTCAGCGACACATAACGATGACTTTCACGCATACAAAGCCAGTAAGCCACGAGATTCTGCACTCAGAGGTCCATTCCATTATGGGACCTCCACAACAGCAACACGCACTTGCAAAGCCAACAAGGAACGACGAACAAAGCTGTACATCAAATACTTGCCCACATCCATCTCGCTCAAGTCCATCACCTTCGTGCAAAAAACATTCGCCAACCTCATGCTTAAACATTCATAGGATTGTGTGAAAGTGTGAAATCAAATTATGTGATGTAGGAATTGTGCAAAACAAACGTGTGAAAAACTAAATAAGTTAAGCACACCAGACAGCTAACAAACTACAAAATAACAGTCATTGACTATGGACTTAAGTAAAAAATAAATTATCGATAAAAATAAGTCATTAGTTCTGAAATGGACAGTATATAAAGAACTAAAGTAAGGCATAATAAACACTAAAACTATATGCCACTTATTTTCTCCTCATAAAAATAAAAGAATAACTATATTTTACTTATTTTCTTCTTATAAAAATAAAGAATAAAAAATTATCTTGTTGGATATTTTCCCTTTTTTTTTAACATTTGTACCATTTGTTAGGATAATATCTCAATACTTATGTATGTATATTTCTTTGTCAAAGCAATCCTTGGAAATAATTCTTATTTTTTATTGTAACAATGTTGAAATGAGTGTCTAGAAACAGAAACATTTTACTTGTACATGATATTTAGAAAATGTGTTAGGAATAGATTTTACTTAATTACTACATTTATAAAAACAATATTTCTAAGAAAATCGATGTGAAAGACTCCTCACTTTTGTTAACAAACTTCTTAAAAAACAAACTTCACAATTAAATAAAGAAAGTAAATAATTTAAAAATAGTAATTATAATAGAATAAAAATATTCTTCCCTTGTCAATATAAACATATTTTTAATAATAATATGGAAGAATATAAAAGTATAAATTAGTAATACAAACTAGCATAGAACAGAATAACGTGGCTGAAGAGTAGGCAACAAAATTTAGATAACGCAATAATTTTTGACTGGCTTAGATAACGATTCAATCATTGCCTAACTTCAGTGCAAAAATTAAGTTCGAAGGGTGGTGATATGAAAGGTGTCAGGCAAATCCAATATCTTCCATGAAAACCCTGACATGATAAGTAAATCCAGTAGTATGTTACATAGCTCCGAATAAATCCTGACATTAAATTAACGAAAGTAATACGAGTAACGAGTGAGAGTGAGCAAATGGAATACCACAGACTAACACAAGAATGCTTAAATGCATGTCATACCTTCCCACCGTGAGACAGACACAGTTCCGAGGGGAGAAACGAGAACAGAAGCCGAGAGCAGAACCGTGTTAAGCTGGAAGGCCCTATGATAAGGGACGGACACCCACGTTACCAGCTAAACGCTAGGACCACCCCCCAGCCCATGTTAAAAGCTAGAGCCCTCCAGAAGAACAGTATAGATCTTACGATAACACTAAAAGGACCACACCAGCTACAAGTTTTAGCGTGAGACTTTTTTGCGTCTCTGTTACGTTGCAAACTTTAAAAACATTGCCCCACCATGAAAAGTATAACGTTTCTCATTCGATAGACAGAATTTTTGTAGGCGGAGCTTAAGGTTAACATTGAGACCCTGACTGGTCAGATGAAAACGCAGCCAGTTGGTTTAAAAAACTAACTTGGTTAAATTATAGTAAGGAGTAGTTAGGAGAGAGTTGCTTCCGAGACGGCGAGGTGAGCGGAGCTGTGCTGCCCGCCGCTCCCTGGCGAACACCGACAAGGTAATGAACGCACGCGATGCTGCATAGCAGTGCATAAAGCTTCACTCAGAACTGCAGAAGTCTCATCTGTTACACCCCCTTTTTGCGTAATACTAGTATCGATCGTCAATTAAAGCTCATGGTATTCACATTTGCCACTTGAAGTAAAAATCTGAAACGCGATGATTTTTCTGTTATATAGTTACTGAGAAGCCACATCAGCCACTGTAATTTACGACAAGTTAGATAAGTAATTAAAGATAATTGTGGGTCACTGTAGACCAGTTTGATAGTTTTTTCTTTTGTGAAACTTAATTTAAACATAGATTATAGATGTAATAAGGAATAGGTCATCCTTCGATCCATTGTAGAACTTGGAAACCCATTCAGGGAATATTCGTTCACATTTTTTATTGATCGCAGTTGGTTTTTACCATCCTGTATTAAAACATTTCCTTTCAACAATAGTGCAATTTATAAACAATGTTTTGTGAGTAGAATAAAATTTCCAATGGTAAACTTAACTGCGTTTTCGACGTTATTTTACCAGCTAACTAAAAATAGGAAAGCCTTGAACCCCTTCCACTAAATTTAGTTAGTATTAAGATTCTTTTGCAGGGAGTGCAGTGGAGCCGACGCTGAAATCATTAAGTATTTGGTTATATCATCGCTAGTCTCACTGAACTCTTCTGAACTCTACATGTCCTGTGTGGTCTGGCGTCTCCTTACCAGCAACAGGTCCCAGGTTCAAACTAGTCAATTCCCTAAAAAACACGCTCAGAGCGTCGTTGCGCGAAAGTGGTAGGGAGACACGGTATAGAACAAACAGACACCACGCAGAATGTTAAAACTGTACACATATTCCTATACGAAATCTATTAATTTAGGTCCCCTCCACCTACCTTTAATTTTTGACACATAGGTTAGGACCATTGGTTATCCCCATCGTCAATGGATCACCAGAAAGTCTTCAAACACCTTCAGTAGAACATTAGCATAATTTTTGTGGCAGGTTGGAGTTCGCATCAGTATCGAACGTTAGTTCACCAATGGCATGTTCTGCGGTGCTTGATATGTAGTACACGGTAACTTCCTTTTGCCAGTCTACTGCATTTCTCTTCATTTTCGGGCACAGGATGTCATCAGGATAAAGTAAGGACACCATAGACATCGCTTGCGAGGCGGTGCGTTGTATGAAGGCCAATAGGCGGCAGAGCATTTGCTACACTTCCCTGTCGCCCCGAAAACTATCTGGTAGACGCCTATGTCATATAGCAGCTCGTGCACAACGGAGCTGTCGCGAGGTGGATGTTGTGCAGACCTTTTCTTGAAACCGAGAACAGCCGAAGGCTATATTTCCGAAAGGTGTTCGACACTGCACAAAATCGTTAGCTACTAAGCCAGATACGATCATATTTACTACATTTGCAGATATATGATTGCCTCCAGAAATATTTTGCTAACATAGCATGGTATGTTACACTAGTCGACAAATGTTCATCAGGAACGAAGGTGTATCGGGAGAGCCAAAACGAAATCGTAATACGATCTCCAATGTTTTAAATATGCATAAACGATTTATCAGATGGAATCAGCAACAGTGTAGGAGTGTTCACTGAAAATGCTGTTGTCTTTAATCTCGTCGTGAAGTTGCTGAAAAACTTGAAAACTTACAGCTATCCTTCTACATCTACATCTACATTTATACTGCGCAAGCCACCCAACGGTGTGTGGCGGAGGGCACTTTACGTGCCACTGTCATTACCTCCCTTTCCTGTTCCAGTCGCGTATGGTTCGCGGGAAGAACGACTGTCTGAAAGCCTCTGTGCGCGCTATAATCTCTCTAATTTTACATTCGTGATCTCCTCGGGAGGTATAAGTAGGGGGAAGCAATATATTCGATACCTCATCCAGAAACGCACCCTCTCGAAACCTGGCGAGCAAGCTACACCGCGATGCAGAGCGCCTCTCTTGCAGAGTCTGCCACTTGAGTTTGTTAAACATCTCCATAACGCTATCACGGTTACCAAATAACCCTGTGACGAAACGCGCCACTCTTCTATCCTTGATGTGGATAAATCGCCGTAACGAATAGTAAGAACCCGACAGTATCTAATTAAGTGAAGTCACTATGATGATACACGAATAGAATGCTCATACACTCCTGGAAATGGAAAAAGAACACATTGACACCGGTGTGTCAGACCCACCATACTTGCTCCGGACACTGCGAGAGGGCTGTACAAGCAATGATCACACGCACGGCACAGCGGACACACCAGGAACCGCGGTGTTGACCGTCGAATGGCGCTAGCTGCGCAGCATTTGTGCACCGCCGCCGTCAGTGTCAGCCAGTTTGCCGTGGCATACGGAGCTCCATCGCAGTCTTTAACACTGGTAGCATGCCGCGACAGCGTGGACGTGAACCGTATGTGCAGTTGACGGACTTTGAGTGAGGGCGTATAGTGGGCATGCGGGAGGCCGGGTGGACGTACCGCCGAATTGCTCAACACGTGGGGCGTGAGATCTCCACAGTACATCGATGTTGTCGCCAGTGGTCGGCGAAAGGTGCACGTGCCCGTCGACCTGGGACCGGACCGCAGCGACGCACCGATGCACGCCAAGACCGTAGGATCCTACACAGTGCCGTAGGGGACCGCACCGCCACTTCCCAGCAAATTAGGGACACTGTTGCTCCTGGGGTATCGGCGAGGACCATTCGCAACCGTCTCCATGAAGCTGGGCTACGGTCCCGCACACCGTTAGGCCGTCTTCCGCTCACGCCCCAACATCGTGCAGCCCGCCTCCAGTGGTGTCGCGACAGGCGTGAATGGAGGGACGAATGGAGACGTGTCGTCTTCAGCGATGAGAGTCGCTTCTGCCTTGGTGCCAATGATGGTCTTATGCGTGTTTGGCGCCGTGCAGGTGAGCGCCACAATCAAGAGTGCATACGACCGAGGCACACAGGGCCAACACCCAGCATCATGGTGTGGGGAGCGACCTCCTACACTGGCCGTACACCACTGGTGATCGTCGAGGAGACACTGAATAGTGCACGGTACATCCAAACCGTCATCGAACCCATCGTTCTACCATTCCTAGACCGGCAAGGGAACTTGCTGTTCCAACAGGACAATGCACGTCCGCATGTATCCCGTGCCACCCAACGTGCTCTAGAAGGTGTAAGTCAACTACCCTGGCCAGCAAGATCTCCGGATCTGTCCCCCATTGAGCATGTTTGGGACTGGATGAAGCGTCGTCTCACGCGGTCTGCACGTCCAGCACGAACGCTGGTCCAACTGAGGCGCCAGGTGGAAATGGCATGGCAAGCCGTTGCACAGGACTACATCCAGCATCTCTACGATCGTCTCCATGGAAGAATAGCAGCCTGCATTGCTGCGAAAGGTGGATATACACTGTACTAGTGCCGACATTGTGCATGCTCTGTTGCCTGTGTCTATGTGCCTGTGGTTCTGTCAGTGTGATCATGTGATGTATCTGACCCCAGGAATGTGTCAATAAAGTTTCCCCTTCCTGGGACAATGAATTCACGGTGTTCTTATTTCAATTTCCAGGAGTGTATTTGTTGAAAGGGTTCTGGGAAAATGCAGTGTGTCTGTAAAGGAAACTGCATGCAAGGCGCTAGTCCGACCAGATCTAGAATATTCTTCCACTGCTTGCAGTTCGTATAAAGTAAGTATCTTCCCGTAAGGACCGCGAAGACAAGATCACTAATTACAGGGTTCACAGAGGCACGTATATTTACCATTCATATCCAGTCCGCGTCGCCGTTAGCAAATTTGGGGGGGCGGGGGGGGGATTTTTAGAATACACCACAGCATTCCAGTCAACTGTAGAATATATGCTATCGACTACGTTTTGTCGCTGTTGAATCGTAAGCGTGCCATACACCCTGCATACTGCAGGCAGATCATCAATACGGAGCATCCTCCTCAGGTAACTGTAGTCGAGCAGAAAAGTACAGCAGTGGGACAATGCTGTAGGGATGTGGTGAATATCTATCGGCAAGTCCAGGATGGCTGGTACAATTTCCGAAAGGAAGAATGAGATCAGATGGCTATGGTCGCTTTTCCATTCCCATAATGTCAGTCGCACGAATAACGCCCAAGCCTTGACGTACACATTGGTGAGTCTTAGGCCGCCTCCAATCACCGAAAGAGAGAGCGTTGTGTAACTTACTTTGAAGCGTTGTCCTTGGTTCTCGTAATGTCCGAAGGCTGCCTGGAGTCTGTCCACCGTCGCTACAGCATGGGAAAGATTTCTCTCACATATATAATCTTCGATATCAAGTAGGTATTAACTAATCCGACCTATTGCAGCGCATCTAGGGATCGTAAGAAGTGTAAACGGATACAGGCGCGGATGTTGTTCAAGAGAAGTTTGTAGTTGAGAGCGATCGTGTGGCGCGTTGTCTTAGTGTACACGACCCCAAAATATTTCATCCCAGTAACCACTTTAATGCATCCTTCCGGTTGTACACCAACCGCTGTTCCGTATCTGTCAATCATGGCTAGTGCCATCGCAATCTCTTCTTTGATCGTACTAAAAGGACTACATCATACGTGTAAACCAGATACACATATTTATCTCCTCGCACATTGACGCCCCGTAGCGTTTTGCGTAGTTCTCAGTGAACTACGACGTCTGGTACTGTAGTACAGGGTGATACTGCTCCGAAGTACATTCCGAGGCGCGGCACGGTGTGTCAGTGTTGTCAGCTCCTCTGTTTTGTACTCCTTTTTCAAAATGCATCCGATCTGATTTTGCTAGATAAACTGTGTCTTGATCTAGATGAGGGATTGCATGGCATTTTTCCTGCATGCTGTATAGGTTAACTCTTCGAGGAAAGCATGCCCACGGAAGCTCGAAAGTGAAACATACCGTTATTACAATCCCTCTTTTGTAACGTCTACCACTAGAGTTGGATGAACATCTCCATACGATTTCGTTCTTACTAAATAAAACGCGCTGCTCTTCTTTCGAACTTCTCTATTTCCTCATTCAATCCTTTCTGGTATATGCTCCAGACTGATGAGCAATATTCAGGCTTCGGTCGAAAGACGATTTTATAACCTACTTCCTTCCTGGATGGATTACAGTTCCTTATAATTTTTCCTATTAATCACAGTCTTCCATCTGCCTTTCTTGCGATTATGTTTGTGTGGTCACCACACTTCAGATCTCTCCGCACGCATAACTCCAGTATTAGGTGCCGGATATGTTTTTATATGTGGTAAACTAGTGATCTTAGTCTGTGTTTGTGATCAAAAATAGGCAAAAATGGGACTTGAATAAATATACATACTAATCACTATTGCCGCGCGAGATTAGCCGAGCGGTCTGGTGCACTGCAGTCATGGACTGTGCGGCTGGTCCCGGCGGAGGTTAGAGTCCTCCCTCGGGCATGGGTGTGTGTTTCTCTCTCTAGGATAATTTAGGTTAAATAGTGTTTAAGCTTAAGGACTGATGACCTTAGCAGTTAAGTCTAATAATACGCTCCTGGAAATGGAAAAAAGAACACATTGACACCGGTGTGTCAGACCCACCATACTTGCTCCGAACACTGCGAGAGGGCTGTACAAGCAATGATCACACGCACGGCACAGCGGACACACCAGGAACCGCGGTGTTGGCCGTCGAATGGCGCTAGCTGCGCAGCATTTGTGCACCGCCGCCGTCAGTGTCAGCCAGTTTGCCGTGGCATACGGAGTTCCATCGCAGTCTTTAACACTTTGGGCGAGGGCGTATAGTGGGCATGCGGGAGGCCGGGTGGACGTACCGCCGAATTACTCAACACGTGGGGCGTGAGGTCTCCACAGTACATCGATGTTGTCGCCAGTGGTCGGCGGAAGGTGCACGTGCCCGTCGACCTGGGACCGGACCGCAGCGACGCACCGATGCACGCCAAGACCGTAGGATCCTACGCAGTGCCGTAGGGGACCGCACCGCCACTTCCCAGCAAATTAGGGACACTGTTGCTCCTGGGGTATCGGCGAGGACCATTCGCAACCGTCTCCATGAAGCTGGGCTACGGTCCCGCACACCGTTAGCCCGTCTTCCGCTCACGCCCCAACATCGTGCAGCCCGCCTCCAGTGGTGTCGCGACAGGCGTGAATGGAGGGACGAATGGAGACGTGTCGTCTTCAGCGATGAGAGTCGCTTCTGCGTTGGTGCCAATGATGGTCGTATGCGTGTTTGGCGCCGTGCAGGTGAGCGCTACAATCAGGACTGCATACGACCGAGGCACACAGGGCCAACTCCCGGCATCATGGTGTGGGGAGCGATCTCCTACACTGGCCGTACACCACTGGTGATCGTCGAGGGGACACTGAATAGTGCACGGTACATCCAAACCGTCATCGAACCCATCGTTCTACCATTCCTAGACCGGCAAGGGAACTTGCTGTTCCAACAGGACAATGCACGTCCGCATGTATCCCGTGCCACCCAACGTGCTCTAGAAGGTGTAAGTCAACTACCCTGGCCAGCAAGATCTCCGGATCTGTCCCCCATTGAGCATGTTTGGGACTGGATGAAGCGTCGTCTCACGCGGTCTGCACGTCCAGCACGAACGCTGGTCCAACTGAGGCGCCAGGTGGAAATGGCATGGCAAGCCGTTCCACAGGACTACATCCAGCATCTCTACGATCGTCTCCATGGGAGAATAGCAGCCGGCATTGCTGCGAAAGGTGGATATACACCGTACTAGTGCCGACATTGTGCATGCTCTGTTGCCTGTGTCTATGTGCCTGTGGTTCTGTCAGTGTGATCATGTGATGTATCTGACCCCAGGAATGTGTCAATAAAGTTTCCCCTTCCTGGGACAATGAAGTCACGGTGTTCTTATTTCAATTTCCTGGAGTGTATTTCACACACATTTGAACGTTTTTTTGAACTAATCACTATTGTCTTTTTATCATATCCACTGATGAAGGTAGTGCTATGGCCACATAGTTGTTAATTAAAGCAGGAGGAGTTTCTGTTCGGAAAACTAGTAAAAAACCTTTTTTTACCCTAAGTCAACAGAAACAAGTAGCTCTGGATGGCATTATGGATACGAACTCAGTGTTTAGCCGTACTTCATATAGGTTTTTTTTAATCCATCAACTGATGCATCTGAAAATGAGCTCGAAGATTTGAAGTAAAAGACTGAATTTAAAGCTTGGTATATATTACAGTTACTTTTTACGTGGAGGAAGCTTCACTGTGTAACAAATAATGTTTGACAGTTTAAGTGATACTGTCCTTTACGAAACGTGAATTTGACAATAACTTAGTGGACGAACTGATTTGCATGGGAGGTGCCTCTATGGCAACAAGGGAAAGGATTTTATAAGCAGGCGCGTGATCTACTATGCTGCAACAGAGGCAAGCATTGCTGGGAGCAAAGAACAATAGAGAAAGTTGTTACTACTCATTCACAGAAATTCGCTGTGTTGATAAACTTAAAGTTTCATTAACCGATTTTCAAGGGAAAAGAGCAAGGCGAGAGAGAAAAATGGATACTAATTATAGTAACTGAAACAAGACAACGAACACACTGTTCAACCTAAAACAGGGCGGTGTAAAGAACTTAGCTTACGGCACACGTAGCAAAGATTGTAGAAATGCGGACAGAATTTGATACAAAGAGTTGGAACTACTAACCACCTCTGGTAATGAACTAACGAACGGTTCGCCAGCAAGCAGCTGCATTTCGTCTCACCATTACGGCATCGTGGTACAGCTGCACAGCATGTTGCCACCGGATAACAACACCTCTAACGGTCCAGTCTGTAGCATGTCCCGTTTCAACTGCCTCGTTCGCTCCAGTAAACGTGCAAGATGACGCACTCTTTGACTCACCTTCCAGCCAATCATAGCTCTAGCTACAAGGCGCACCACGACGCGCCCAACGGCTCGCGCTAAAAGCGCGCCCTGTCGATTCCTCGTTCGCGGGAGAAGTTTATAGATTTTTCTAGAGAGTCTGTCCGTCAAAACGTGCGAATTCCAGCAACCAATGGAAACACACGCCAAAGAATTCGGCGGAAAACATCGTTCCAACTAAGTGCCCCAAATCATGTACACCAAGACAGAGAGAGCTGGTGTCACATACCACCACCTCTCGTTGTTTTTTGATTCCTCCCCCCTCCCCCCTTCCCACCTGCTATTGTCCTATGCATTCCAGTAGTTCATCTCTCCGTTTCTGAACTTGGAGAGAGCAGAAAATTCGTATTAGTCCGCAGCCAAACTAACAGAATGGATTTCATGCAAGATAGGGAGTGTTCATGAAATTAAGGCTGCTGATCATAAAGGGAAAGTCAGGATTAAAATAAGGCACATACCACTCAGATCGCTTCTCGTACGCATTGGTCCGAATGGAAAATGATAAAGATGGCATATAAAAATGATGAAACACCGTATCTATTTCAAAGGCTATTCTCTAATGAGAAAAGCACTGTCTCCAGGCCACGAGTGGCCTACCGGCACCATCCGACCGCCGTGTCATCCTCAGATGAGGATGCGGATAGGAGGGGCGTAGGGTCAGCACAATGCTCTCCCGGTCGTTATGATGGTATTCTTGGCCGAAGCCACTACTATTCGGTCGAGTAGCTCCTCAATTGGCAGCACGAGGCTGAGTGCACCCCGAAAAATGGCAACAGCGCATTGTGGCCTGGATGGTCACCCATCCTAGTGCCGACCACGCCCGACAACGCTTAACTTCGGTGATCTCACGGGAACCGGTGTAGCCACTACGGCAAGGCCGTCGCCATAATCTAATGAAAGATGTACTGAAATAAACGGACGTCTTTAACCGGATATCTAGTGGATGCAACTGCTTTCAGAGATTGCTTAAGAGTCAAATAATCATGCAGTAATGGGTCTTCCTTTCCCTACACACTTTTGAAATTCTTCCTGAGTTACAGATTTGTAGCTTTGTGACTTATCTGTTTACAACAGTATCATCCGCGAGCAGCATCATGAAGCTTCGACATTACCTACAAGCTGAACAGTAATGGCTCTATAACTCTCCTTTCTGGTACGTCCGAAGTTAAATTTGAGCTTGAAGATTTCTCACTGTTATCGATGATGTAATGTGTTATGTTTGCCAGGAACACTAAAGTTCCGTCAAAAAGCTATTTGATATTATGTATTCACGTATTTTGTTCATTACGTGGAGAAGTGGAACTGTATCTAACGCCTTCCAGATACCAAGGAACACGGCATAAACTCGGGCGCCGAAATCATATTGATTCCCACAGAAGAGATTTTCGGTCTCCAAGAACGTCATACCACGCAAGTATTCAACTTTAATTGTTCTAAAACACTACAACAGACTGCCGTCACTGATAATGGTCTATGGTTTTATGCGTCTGAGCGACGACTTTTCTTGAAACCGAGAACAGCCGAAGGCTATATTTCCGAAAGGTGTTCGACACTGCACAAAATCGTTAGCTACTAAGCCAGATACGATCATATTTACTATATTTGCAGATATATGATTGCCTCCAGAAATATTTTGCTAACAGAGTGTGGTATGTTACACTAGTCGACAAATGTTCATCAGGAACGAAGGTGTATCGGGAGAGCCAAAACAAAATCGTAATACGATCTCCAATGTTTTAAATATGCATAAACGATTTATCAGATGGAATCAGCTACAGTGTAGGAGTGTTCACTGAAAATGCTGTTGTCTTTAATCTCGTCGTGAAGTTACTGAAAAAACTTGAAAACTTACAGCTACCCTTGATGTGGATAAATCACCGTAACGAATAGTAAGAACCCGACAGTATCTAATTACGTGAAGTCACTATGATGATAGACGAATAGAATGCTCATACACTGCTGGAAATGGAAAAAAGAACACATTGACACCGGTGTGTCAGACCCACCATACTTGCTCCGGACACTGCGAGAGGGCTGTACAAGCAATTATCGCACGCACGGCACAGCGGACACACCAGGAACCGCGGTGTTGGCCGTCGAATGGCGCTAGCTGCGCAGCATTTGTGCACCGCCGCCGTCAGTGTCAGCCAGTTTGCCGTGGCATACGGAGCTCCATCGCAGTCTTTAACACTGGTAGCATGCCGCGACAGCGTGGACGTGAATCGTATGTGCAGTTGACGGACTTTGAGCGAGGGCGTATAGTGGGCATGCGGGAGGCCGGGTGGACGTACCGCCGAATTGCTCAACACGTGGGGCGTGAGGTCTCCACAGTACATCGATGTTGTCGCCAGTGGTCGGCGGAAGGTGCACGTGCCCGTCGACCTGGGACCGGACCGCAGCGTCGCACGGATGCACGCCAAGAACGTAGGATCCTACGCAGTGCCGTAGGGGACCGCACCGCCACTTCCCAGCAAATTAGGGACACTGTTGCTCCTGAGGTATCGGCGAGGACCATTCGCAACCGTCTCCATGAAGCTGGGCTACGGTCCCGCACACCGTTAGGCCGTCTTCCGCTCACGCCCCAACATCGTGCAGCCCGCCTCCAGTTGTGTTGCGACGGGCGTGAATGGAGGGACGAATGGAGACGTGTCGTCTTCAGCGATGAGAGTCGCTTCTGCCTTGGTGCCAATGATGGTCGTATGCGTGTTTGGCGCCGTGCAGGTGAGCGCCACAATCAGGAATGCATACGACCAAGGCACACAGGGCCAGCACCCGGCATCATGGTGTGGGGAGCGATCTCCTACACTGGCCGTACACCACTGGTGATCGTCGAGGGGACACTGAATAGTGCACGGTACATCCAAACCGTCATCGAACCCATCGTTCTACCATTCCTAGACCGGCAAGGGAACTTGCTGTTCCAACAGGACAATGCACGTCCGCATGTATCCCGTGCCACCCAACGTGCTCTAGAAGGTGTAAGTCAACTACCCTGGCCAGCAAGATCTCCGGATCTGTCCCCCATTGAGCATGTTTGGGACTGGATGAAGCGTCGTCTCACGCGGTCTGCACGTCCAGCACGAACGCTGGTCCAACTGAGGCGCCAGGTGGAAATGGCATGGCAAGCCGTTGCACAGGACTACATCCAGCATCTCTACGATCGTCTCCATGGGAGAATAGCAGCCGGCATTGCTGCGAAAGGTGGATATACACTGTACTAGTGCCGACATTGTGCATGCTCTGTTGCCTGTGTCTATGTGCCTGTGGTTCTGTCAGTGTGATCATGTGATGTATCTGACCCCAGGAATGTGTCAATAAAGTTTCCCCTTCCTGGGACAATGAATTCACGGTGTTCTTATTTCAATTTCCAGGAGTGTATTTGTTGAAAGGGTTCTGGGAAAATGCAGTGTGTCTGTAAAGGAAACTGCATGCAAGGCGCTAGTGCGACCATATCTAGAATATTCTTCCACTTCTTGCAGTTCGTATAAAGTAAGTATCTTCCCGTAAGGACCGCGAAGACAAGATTACTAATTACAGCTTTCACAGAGGCACTGAACCACTCTTCTCACGTGCTGTACGCAAATAGAAACGAAAGAAGCCCTAAGAACTGGTACAATGGGAAGTGTCCTATAGCCTGTACTTCACAGTGATTTGCAGAATATAGTTGTAGACTTAGATGACTCAGATATTCAGAAATGGAGATTTTCATAGATGCGAATAATGATCAGTTCTGCGCCACAGGCACCGTTGAAGTTTTGGGCGAATGATATACTATGTGATCAAAAGTATCCGGACATCCCAAAATATACCTTTTTCATATTCGGTGCATTTTGCTGCCACCTACTGCCAGGCAATCTATATCAGCGATCTCTGTAGTCATTAGACATGGTGAGAGAGCAGACTGGGGCGCTCCGCGGAACTCACGGACATCGAACCTCGTCAGGTGATTGGGTGTCACTTGTGTCATACGTCTGAACGCGAAATTTAAACACTCCTAAACGTCCCTAGGTCCACTGTTTCCTATGCGATACTGAAGTGGAAACGTGAAGGGACACGTACAGCTCAAAAGCGCACTGACCGACCTTGTCTGTTGACTGACAGAGACTGCCAACACTTGAAGAGGGTCGTAATGTATAATAGGCAGACGTCTATCCAGACCATCACACAGTAATTCCAACCTGCACCAGGATCCACTGCAAGTACTATGACAGTAAGGGAGGAGGTGAGAAAATTTGGATTTCATGGTCGAGCAGCTGCTCATAAGCCATACATTACGCCGGTAAATGCCAAACGGCGCCTCGTTTGGTGTAAGGAGCATAAACATTGGACGATTGAACAGTGGAAAAATGTTGTGTGGAGTGACGAATCACGGTACACAATGTGGTGATCCGATGGCATGGTGAGGATACGGCGAATGTCCGGTGAACGTTATCTCCAAGCGTGTGTTGTGCCAATTCGGAGGCGGTGGTGTTATAGTGTGGTAGTGTTTTTCATGAAGGGGGCTTGAACCCGTTGTTGTTTTGCGTGGCCAGTGGAGGTTCGAGTCCTCCCTCGGGCATGGGTGTGTGTGTGTTTGTCCTTTGGATAATTAAGGTTAAGTAGTGTGTAAGCTTAGGGACTGATGACCTTAATAATTAAGTCCCATAATATTTCACAAACATTTCAACATTTCTTTTGTTTTGCGTGGCACTACTACAGCAAGGGCCTCCATTGATGTTTTAAGTACCTTCTTGCTTCCCACTGTTGAAGAGCAATTCGGGGATGGCAATTGCATCTTTCAACACGATCAAGCACCTGTTCATAATGCATTGCCTGTGGCGGAGTAGTTACACGACAATATCATCCTTGTAATCGACTGGCCTGCACAGAGTCCTGACCTGAATCGTATAGAAAACCTTTGGGATGTTTTGGAACGCCGACTTCGTGACAGGCCTCACCGACCGACATCGATACCTCTCCTCAGTGCAGTACTCCGTGAAGAATGAGTAGCCATTCCCCAAGAAACCTTCCAGCACCTGATTGAACCTATGTCTGCAAGAGTGGAAGTTGTCATCAAGGCTAAGAGTGGTCCAACACCATATTGAATTCCAACATTACTGATGGATGGCGCCACGAACTTGTAAGTCTTTTCAGCCATGTGTGCGGATACTTTTGATAACATGATGTATTTCTCTCGTTTTAAGAGACTACGAAGATATTGAGGCGGTGGAGCTGCCACGTGAAGACCGCCTCATTTACCTATTTTTCGTATGGTCTGCTATAGTCGGACAGCCTCAGTTTAGTGTGTCATGGACTCTTGCCCATCCTTTCCCATTTCTTACACTCTGAACCAAGGGCGGCCAAGATTTCGAGTCGCGGGCTGTGCCCGCATGCGACTGCCAAAGCGCTCAGCCTCACTTCACAGTTCCCCCACCGCCTCTCCACGCTGTCTGGCAGTGCAGTCGCACTGCATACTACTTGGTTTTATATTTCACATTTCTCAACAACATAGGTTACAAACAAAACAGATTTTCAGTACAATTAAATAATTTTTGGAGCATTGATGAAAATATAATTATTATCTTGTGCAGAGTATCAGCATACAGACAGTCGAAGTCAATTTCATAGAGTTTCGCACTCAGCATGCCACGTAATCGTGAATTATTTAGTTTCATAATCGAAAAAATGTCTTTCACACAAATTATTTAGATTGAAATACCAAGTGTACCGGTATGAAATGAGCGTTAAGATACAAATGTGTCGATAGGGAACATACGTTGTGAACGACCCTTAATTTTATTTTTTGTTTGGTTGGTATGACATCTGTCAAAGATATTTAGTATTCATCAAGTCATGGAACAAACAACATCATATGTTTTCATCGTGTTAACAATGTCGAATTTTGTACCAGAAAGTAATGATTTGCGGAAAGAATTTTTTGTTTTCATTTGAAAAAAAGTGCTGCAGAGCCGCATCGAATGTGTGTCGATGCGTATGGTGATCATGCTCTATCAGAAGCAAACGCAAAAGATGGTTTCAACGGTTCAGAAATAATGATTTTGATGTAAGAAATGAAGAACTTTGAAGACCACCAAAAAACTTCGAAGACGCTGAATTGCAAGCAATATTGGATGAAGATGATACTTTAAGTCAGAAGCAAATGGCAACAATGCTAAATGTTGCACAACAAACAATTTTTGACCGTTTGAAAGCTATGGGAATGATACAAAAGTTTGGAAAATGGGTGCCACACGAATTGAATGAAAGACAGATAGAAAACCGAAAAACCATTTGTCAAAATTTGCTTCAAAGACATGAAAGAAAATCTATTTTTCATCGAAGTGTTACTGGCGATGAAAAATGAATTTATTTGAAGAACCCTAAACGGGAAAAATCATGGGTTAATGCGGGACAACCACCAACAACGACTGCAAAACCAGATCGATTGGGCAAGAAGACAAGGCTCTGTGTTTGATGGGATCAGAAAGGTGTGGTGTATCATGAGCTTCTAAAACCCGGTGAAACTATGAATACTAATCGCTACAGACAACAAATGATCAATTTGAACTATGCATTGATCTAAAAAAGACCAGAATGGGCCAGAAGACATGGCAAAGTAATTTTTTTACACGACAATGCACCTGCACACACAGCAAAACTGGTTAAGGGTAGCCGGCCGCGGTGGTCGTGCGGTTCTAGGCGCTGCAGTCCGGAGCCACGCTGCTGCTACGGTCGCAGGTTCGAATCCTGCCTCGGGCAAGGATGTGTGTGATGTCCTTAGGTTAGTTAGGTTTAATTAGTTCTAAGTTCTAGGGGACTGATGACCACAGCAGTTGAGTCCCACAGTGCTCAGAGCCATTTGAACCATTTGGTTAAGGATACAATCAAAACACTTGGCTGGGAGCTGCTACCCCACCCGCCGTATTCACCAGACCTGGCCCCTTCCGACGTCCATTTGTTTTCATCAATGGGACACGCGTTTGCTGAGGAACACTTCCATTCCTACGAAGAAGTCGAAAATTGGGTATCTGATTGGTTTGCTTCAAAAGACGAACATTTCTATTAGCGTGGTGTCCACAAATTGACACAAAGGTGGTCAAAATGTATAGAAAGCAATGGTCAGTACTTGGAATAAAACGTTTTTACTTTTCAATTCAAAATTAGTGTTCCATTTTCACAAAAAAACGCTCATTTCATAACGGTACACCTGGTACCGTAGCACTTCTGCAACCTCTTTATGGAGACTTGGAAACTGTACCTGAGGAAAGCAAAGTAGAATTCTTGGACCGTTTTAACGTGTAAAGGTTTGTCGTTAAAACTGGATTTACCTTTTAGGTTAATCAATTTACATCGGCACATGCAAAGGACGCGTTCGACTGAAACAGCAAACTGTCCCAAAAAGAGTACAGAAACAGATGAAAGACTGACAGTGTCTTCAAAATCTAAAACTAGCCTTCTAATTCTTTCAAGGCTACAATGAACTCATCAGACCTCGCGTTTCCTTTAAGCCAGTGAGCTTAGGGAACTGGACTGTCCATTCTACAATGCAATTTTCACTTTAAATGTATCCCCATCTAATCAGAACGACGTTACCTTACAATGTCTTACTGCGGACACAGTGTAGTCAAGTCTACTTAAATTGCGAAGTCTGCAATACATTCTCGATGTTCTAATTTTCGTTCCTGACCTCCTTTCTCGTCCATGAATTAAACAATAGCGATTTTTAAAACGAAAAATCGCTCTAGTCATGCACCTTGACTTAACCAACGTGCTTTGCTGTAATATGTCCTTGCGACTTTGATTTGATTCCGAAGATGATGTAAGATGGCTATAATTTCGCACCTTACAAGAACTCATCCACATACATTGCCGTAATCTACAAACACAATTAGGTATCATGTGGCAGGTTGTACATCGTATATATGAATATATAAAGGAAACTGACATTGCCACATACTTACTGTAAATGATTGTTACGCTTATTGCATGAAAGGTGACGGAGTGGCTTTATTATAAAAACGGCGTAATCAATGATTGCCTATACTAGTAGAGGTGGGAACGCCAGTGGAGATGAAACGGCAGGCAGAACTCCAAGTTCTGGGTGGAAGGCCCGCATAGGTTTTGGTCCTGCTTAAACACACAAAGTAGCTAGACGGACGTCGTGGCACCTGAGCTCTGGAGCGCAATAGAGTGACGGCCGGCCGCTATTGTAGCGGGATAGGAAGGATAACCGGATAATACTTCCGAACGCTGAAAATCTTGGAGGCAGGTGAGAGGATCGAAGAAGCGACACCTTGGAAACCACGTAGACTGGGTTATTTCCAAGAATTTTTACTCAGATGCGTACCATTGTACGAGTATAGGTTTTTCCTCGTAAACTTTCCGCGCTGGACGACAAAAGACTAAAATATGGTTGGTCGGCGATCGAAAGAATCTGTAGAGAGGGTGATTATTCCGTGGTTTCTGGAATATGATTCGTTTTCGGAATTACGATTGTGGGGAGCCAAGCCTTGCTGGGAAGCCAGCGCTGGAGAGAAGAGGTCTTCCGTTGTGAGCGCCCGTGTGTGACGGTCGCTCGATATCACCTTTTGTTGGTACGGACGGACTTCTTGTCTTTGCTCTCAGTAGAGTTTACAGTTAGACCAGTTAGGAACTGTACTGCTGCGAACCTATACGATTCATGACTTCACCTGGAAGTCGTTGTTGAGTACGCAGCGTTCAGTAATTGAGATCACTTCCTCTGCCTATACTTACGTTGAGACGTTATCTGAACTCCGTCCTTGTGGCTGGGAATTCGCGTTTCTCGTCTGTAGAACACAGAGAGGAGACGGCAGCATTGGAGTATATTAGTCAGAGGACCACCTTCTGCCGTCCTAGTGTTTGAAAGAGTTTATTTGTGGCCGGAGTTCTTCCATCGTCGCAGACGAGTACGAGAACCATCACTTCGACGCACCGGACGCAGTACATACGGTGATATCGCAAATTGCTTCAGCTTATTAGGGCTATAAAAGCTAAACATCTGTGATCAAGTTAGTTTATTTCTACTGAGGTTCCACACCACCGTAGATCATCTTTGAAAGCAGTGTCTTCTAGTGTTTGGTACGTAGATGATGTCAGTCATTTCGCGTTATAGAAATTAGATCGCGCAGTCATAATAAGGGGCAGAGTTGGGCAATTGACTAGTAATTTTACTTAGGAAATGTAAACTATGTGAGATAAAGGTTTTTTTTAATCTACAATAAATATATAAGCAGGAACAACGTTTATCATTTATTAGTATTAGTTGCCTTAATCATTCATTTATGTTTAGGTTGTGATTTATATGTTAAAGTCCATTAAGAGATCCTTAGATGTGCTTCAGGGGGTAGTCAGACAGGGCCAAGTCTTAATTTTAGCGTTTATTATTTATCGTTGCGGACATTTATTTTTACACACGCCAGGAGTAGTATCTTGGAATGAAGAAACCACTTCGTGGCATTCGCTTCAGAACTGTTCCAAAGATTCGACAGGCAGTAGACCTCTCCATTCGCACCATCAACAGAACAGGCTCTGCTAACAGTATACTACGCCTTCAACATCGCTGGCAACGGATTCTACACAATGCTGGTGACTACTTTGAAGGACAATAACAGGTGCAAACATGTAACTCTTTTGCATCGGTTGTGGATAAATAGTTGCCACTATATAAGTTCCAACCCTCGTATTTGAAGTCTACATATTCTTTGTTCAGTTCCTTTGAAAACGGTTCAAACTGACAATGGAATAATGCGTGCGTCTTTACAAATTATACTATTCATACCACTGAATTCTTCACGTGCTCCAGGCCCGCAAATTTAGCGCTGAGTGTTTTTTTTATGTACAGAATAACGAATGCTGCTGTCGACCGTTGCAATTTTTTTCTCTTTCATTGTCAAGTAAATCTTTAAATTCTGTCTCTTTAGTACTGTAATGTCGATTCATAGCAAATACGCAGTAGTTGTCGCTTATGCGAACTGAGTATTCTCATCCCTCTCTTCTGGCATTCTCATTCAATTTACAGGACTGCGACGATAGATCGCTGGACTTCCTCGTTTTGTGCAAACAGCTACTGGACCTGTGAACGTTCTTCATACCACGAACGAGTAGCGAAGGTTAAACAACGCTGAGAGCACGACTCTGCCAAACTCAGAGAGTTGTGCCTATCGAGAAATGCAGCATTGAAATTACTAAATGAAATGTTGCGCTGTACCGGGTACTTCCGAGAAGGACCAAGCAAAGGCGAGTGGCTGACGGGGCCTTGCCTTGCCTCCCCTCCCCCTTGCCACCCTCCTCGCCGCGCCCCGCCTGTCCTCGCCCCCCCCCCCTTCCCTTCCCCTTCCCGCCCACACCCATCCCCTTCCAACTACCGCACACTTTGCACACGTCACGTTTGGCCCGCCGTGCCTGGCAATGCTCTAAACAGATTGCCTTGCCAGTAGGCCACAGTTTCCACACGAGTTGGTGCGGGAGTGGAATATGCTGCCAAAACAGTGCAGCGATCATTTTCAGGTATTTAATCTCTCAATCCAGCTAGCATAAATTGGGACTCCTGCGATCACTCCAGCACGGACCCCTTGGCTGTGACGCTGCATGCATATGGAACCCTGATCTGCATAACAAATTAGGAAAATAAATTAATATGTACATACAAACATTCCGCATGATAAACGGATTGAAACAAAGTTAAAACTACACAAAACATTTGCATGCCTGACATACAGGTGTGAAGCGGACGATTGACTATAGTCCCCAAATACAGCGTGCCGCAATGGCCGAGCGGCTCTAGGCGCTACAGTCTGGAATCGCGCTACCGCTACGGTCGGAGGTTCGAATCCTGCCTCGGGCATGGATGTGTATGATGTCCTTAGGTTTGTTAGGTTTAAGTAGTTCTAAGTTCTAGGGGACTGATGACCTCAGATGTTAAGTCCCATAGTGCTCAGAGCCATTTGAAATTGATTAGTAGGGTACAGCGGGGCTACTCCGCTCATTTCATTTGTAAGCCCTATACAGTGAGGTGACAAAAGTCATAGGATAGCGATATGTACATATACAGATGGTAGTAGTATCGCATACATCATGTATAAAAGGCAAGTGCATTGGCGGAGCTGTCATTTGTGCACAGGTGATTCATGTGAAAAGGTTTTCGCCGCAATTATGGCCGCACGATGAGAATTAACAGACTTTGAACGCGGAATGGTAGTTTTAGCTAGACGTGTGGGACATCACATTTCGGAAATCGTTATGGAATTCAATATTCCGAGGTCCACAGTATCAAGGGTGTGCCGGAAATAACGAATTTCACGCATTCTCTCACGACGGACAACACAGCGGCCGACGGCCTTCACTTAACGACCGAGAGCAGTGGGGTTTGCGTAGATTTATCGGCGCTAAAAGACAAGCAACACCACAGAAATGAACGTGGGACGTACGACGAAATTTCCGTTAGGACAGTGCGGTGAAATTTAGCGTTAACGGGTTATGGCAGCTGACGACCGACGCGAGTGCGTTTGCTAGCAGCACATCGCCTGCTAGGGCCGGCCTGAGTGGCCGTGCGGTTCTAGACGCTACAGTCTGGAGCTGAGCGACCGCTACGGTCGCAGGCTCGAATCCTGCCTCGGGCATGGATGTGTGTGGTGTTCTTAGGTTAGTTAGGTTTAATTAGTTCTAAGTTCTAGGTGACTGATGACCTCAGAAGTTTAGTCGCATAGTGCTCAGAGCCATTTGAACCATTTTGAAGCCACTCCTAGGTTCGTGACCATATCGGTTGGACCCTAGACGACTGGAAAACCATAGCCTGGTCACATTAGTTCCGATTTCGGTTCGTAAGAGCTGATGGTAGGATTCGAGTGTGGCGCAGACCCCACGAACCCAAGGACCAAAGTTGTCAATAATGCACTGTGCAAGCTGGTGGTGGCTCGATGATGGTGCTGGCTGTGTTTACATGGAATGGACTGGGTCCTCTGACCACCTAAACTGATCATTGCCTGGAAATGGTTACGTATGTGAATAACATTACTTCAACTGCTCTGTTAGGGACTTCGTCTTCCTGCTTGAGGCATAGGGACGTCTCCGCTATGTAGCTTTTACGACCATCTTAATTTTTCATCAATGGTCCATACCTGCAGCTCACAGTGCTCATGCAAGCTGCCTGAGCCTGCTTCCCACTGGAATTTTTGATGTTTAATCTTTTAACCATCCAGTTTAGGCGGTTCTGGCAATTCGAACGCCATCCGAACGTTGAAAGACCCTGTGTTTTAACTATCCAATGGTACATTAGTTACATGTATATACCTGTGGGTGGGAGTAAATCATCGCGAAACCGGTTGTGTGTGATCCTGTAAAACAGGGACTGCTAACAGCTAATGCGACTACCACAAATATTTTATTGGTTCCTTAAAAAAATTAAAATACACTACTGGCCATTAAAATTCCTACACCAAGAAGAAATGCAGATGATAAACGGGTATTAACTGGAAAAATATGTTGTACTAGAACTGATATGTGATTACATTTTCACGCAATTTGGGTGCATAGATCCTGAGAAATCTGTATACAGAACAACCACCTCTGGCCGTAATAACGGCCTTGACACGCCTGGGCATTGAGTCAAACAGAGCTTGGATGGCGTGTACAGGTACAGCTGCCCATGCAGCTTCAACACGATACCACAGTTCATCAAGAGTAGTCAATGGCGTTTTGTGACGAGCCAGTTGCTCGGCCACCATTGACCAGACGTTTTCAATTGGTGAGAGATTTGGAGAATGTGTTGGCCAGGGCAGCAGTCGAACGTTTTCTGTACCCAGAAAGGCCTGTACAGGACCTGCAACATAAGGTCGTGCATTATCCTGCTGAAATATAGGGTTAGGCAGGGATCGAATGAAGGGTAGAGCCACGGGTCGTAACACATCTGAAATGTAACATTCACTGTTCAAAGTGCCGTCAATGCGAACAAGAGGTGAAAGATAGTGTAACCAATGGCACCCCATACCATCACGCCGGATGATACGCCAGGATGGCGATGACGAATACACGCTTCGAATGTGCGTTCACCGCGATGTCACCAA
The DNA here is from genome assembly GCF_023864275.1 of Schistocerca cancellata. Classification (NCBI taxonomy): domain Eukaryota; kingdom Metazoa; phylum Arthropoda; class Insecta; order Orthoptera; family Acrididae; genus Schistocerca; species Schistocerca cancellata. The sequence goes on from NC_064629.1 coordinate 199,983,788, forward strand.
ACACGGATGTGACCATCATGATGCTGTAAACAGAACCTGGATTTCAGCCATGTGTCCGGATACTTTTGATTTCATAGTGTAGCTGTCATTTTCTTTTGAAAGAAAAGCGATGTATCGCAGACATTAATAGGCGCTTGCAGAATGTCTACGGATATCAAGCAGTGAGCAAAAGCGCGGTGAGTCGTTGGGCGAGTCGCCTGTCATCATCGCAACAATGGCGCGCAAACCTGTCCGATCCTCCGCTTGCCGGCCAGCCACACACAGCTGTGACTCCTGCATTGTTGGAACGTGCGGACACACTCATTCGACGGATCGCAATGAAACATCTCACTGATCAACTGGGCGTCTGTGTTGGTAGTGCTGCCACACTCCTCCACCAGGTGGGGTCCATCTGTAAGGACAATGAAGGACACAGTCCGCGGGAACCAGTACCTGGGTGGTTGGGAGGTTATTGGTGCAACAAGACGTTGTTTCCGATGTCGGCCAGTACAGTGGCAACATGTGGGCGTACACGCATTGAACGGAGATTATCTTGAAAATAGAGTTTTCAAGCTAAAAGAGTGGGGAATAATATAACGTACTAGAATAGTGAATAAAACCAAAATGCTTTCAAAAATGAAATACAGTGCATTTCTTATTAATCGCCACTAGTATATTATCGTTCTAGTGCGAGGCTTTCCCTCTAGTCCTCGCAATTGCTCATTATCGTCCACACTCCAATTTTTATGACAATAGTTAGATATGTTGTCAGTAAAAGTTGGGACTGTGCCCACTCTCTGGTCGCCTGTAGCCACCTCACTGCCAGTACGCCGTGTCGCTCACGTCTGGCCTCGCACACATGGGAAAGGCCGCTCGACTGCATCAAAATGCGTGTCAGTTTACGATACTCCAATAATACTTTCTCCCGTACGATTCCGTATACAACAGCAACAATATATAGGCTGTTTGACCAGAAACGTCACAGGCACAGTACTGGGTGTGGGTTGATTTGAATGAAGTGCAGAGCAACCTATGTCTAAGTATATCAGGTTTATTTAGAGAAGCCCACCATCTTGGACATATGGAGGAATCTGCAGTACTTCTACTATAGTGTCCACAGTATCCAGCAGCACACAAAAACGTCTCGTTATCGTCACGGTCTGTAACGTATGGCTGCTGTCCACCCAAGGACAGCCTGTGTCGATTATTGTTGTCTTCTCACGCTCTCTCTTAAGGGGTAACATCAGTGTAAAATTTTCAAAAAATACTTTTTACTGTCTTAAAAAATGCTTAGAACCTTCTAAAATATGAGGCACAAAATCTAATTCCTGAAATGAAGAAATTGTTCTATGGAATTCTGAACTGCTCCTCTAGCACGTCGAATGATCCGAAACGGCATACCTGCGCCAAATCGATACACCCTGTAGCGTCTGAGTATGGTTAGAAGTATTTCAAAACAATACTACGTTAGCTTGGCGTCAGTAAGCGTTAGTAGTGTACGAAAAACACATTTTTCTTCAAACTTGATTTTTGTTTGCAGTATTGACTTTTGATGGTTTCTTTCTTATCCCATAGTATACAGTTTTGTCTTTCGAGCAATAATGAGTGGTAAGAAAGTGTACTCGGGCAGGAAAGGTACGAAAACATCGTATCCTAAGCAGCGTCGAAGCAGTATGTCATCAAAGCGTCCAAAGAACAGATATGAGGCTGAGAGCAGTTCGGAAGGGGTCAGTGCTGCTGCTAAGAAAATTAAAGACTGTGAACGTATGTGAATTACGGACTCGACTATAAGATTATAAATTTTCTTGCTGTTTTCTAATGGTTCTAATGGCTCTGAGCACTATTGGACTGAACATCAGAGGTCATCAGTCCCCTAGAACTTAGAACTAATTAAACCTAACTAACCTAAGGACATCACACACATCCATGCCCGAGGCAGGATTCGAACCTGCGACCGCAGCGGTCGCGCGGTTCCAGACTGTAGCGCTCAGACACTCAGGCCGCCTGCAGTTTTCTCTATTTCTCAACACGTGAAATGTAAGAGCTCTCGTTGCGAGAATGAAGTCCTCGAGGCATAAACTTCACAATAATTATTGTTTGTCCACACTGCCCGGAAGTTGTTATACCAAGTAATAAGTTTATACGGAAGGCAGAAATCAACCGTCGAATAGTCCTAGTTTGGAGTAGAGCTAAACGGAACGGAAAGTTTTGTGGCTTCATGGAATCGCCACGACCGGTATTTCAGTCGTCCATTGATAAACTGGTAAATATAATTTTTTTCCGGCCAGCCTCGAGATAGCAGATTAATGGTAAGAGTTTTCTAAAAGTTGAATGTTTTCATTTGTTCATGTCTGTAACACATTTCAAGACTTCAAACGCGTTATTCTCGAAATATGATTTTTCAAAACGGAACGCAGGCTACCTTCAACAATTTTCAACATTTTTATTCAAAAATTTAACCACAACTTTGAAATAACATTTCGATTAGTTAATTTAAACAATATTTATTAACAAATTACTGCCAGCCGCTGTGGCCGAGCGATTCTAGGCGACTGCTACGGTAGCAGGTTCGAATCCTGCCTCAGGCATGGATGTGTGTGATGTCCTTAGGTTAGTTAGGTTTACGTAGTTCTAAGTTCTAGGGCACTGATGACCTCAGCTGTTAAGTCCCATAGTGCTCAGAGCCATTTGAACAAGTTACTGTCTTTTTTTTGGTGAAAATTGAACGACTTTATTCGAACACTTGCAAATTACACAAAAATCAATAATTCTAAAATCCCTTTCGTGTGAGAGGCACCACATGCCTTGGACACACTGTGACATCAAGCAGTCAGGCCTGCAAGATGAGTGGTCTGCCAAACGAGTGGATTTATTCTTATTTATCGCAAAACATCAATGACTGATTGTGAGCTCTAGTACCCACAATTAAGCTACAAATTATTCTCCTGTTTGAATATTACGCAACGGAAACGGATAACGCACATCTGACTATTAAAAATTTACACAGCTCTGATTGTTCACTACGCACTGGCAATACCACATTTTATTGTATCTCACAGTTCGATTCTCACACCCATCATCACGAAAATTTCCTCCAGACCGAGCGGTACAAAAAGGAACATGCATAACCCACTGCCTCTGAACCTATCTTGCTACTCTCCCATGCAAACCACACATATTTTAATTACATGAAATACATCACACTGGCAACATAGATTACAACACAAAGAATAGTCACAACGTTAGAATCACATCACTTTCAGCTTTCCCACTTCAATTAGTATTCATCCCAGTTTCACACCACATTGCCCCACTTCGTAACTGTTCTTTCCTACTTCGAACTCTGAAGGATATATGCACGTCTTCCTGTGCAATGCAAGCCAAGTGGTGTTGCTGGATAGATGGCTGACTCACCTTGCTTCTCTCTCGGAGAATTAGAGGTTGAATCTAGCGTCACACGGAAATATAACACGCAAAGTAATATTAAGATCATATTCATCACACACAGTCCTCAACTGATAACATGGACGAGTACTTCTCTTTATCCTTTGTCTCATACACAGATTGAGACTCACACAGTACTCACCACGTGGAAGTACTCGTCCCTAATTTCCAAGTCCTGCACACGCCATTTCTTAAATATTTCCAACTTATAGTACACACGCCAGTAATTCAGCTTAACTTTAGCGCTTAGTACTAGCACTCGCAAGTATTTCAGCTTATTGCTAAACGTGGTTTCATTGTGACCGTTGGTCACTTCCGAAGATTACTACGATCCCCTTAATATTACCTGCCTATCGTTTAATTCTCCCCCCAAAAGTTCCTGAAATAGAGACATAATTATTCCACACTACTCTTGAGTATTACACATGCATACCATTCTCTCCACTCTTTTGTCTTTACGGAGCGCACATAGACAGGTCTTACCAACACAAGATCCAGCCCCAGAGTGCTGAAACATGGCCGTTCTTCAGGTCATCTCGCACCCTTGCCCAAGTGGGGAAGCACCTTGCTACCATATTGGTCACCCATATTTCAGGCGCTCAAAGCTCAGGTAAATTTCTTCTCTTTGGTTCCACCAAAGGTGACCAAAGGACCGTCTCAAAGATGATAATACGAGGGCAGTTCAATAAGTAATGCAACACATTTTTTTTCTCGGCCAATTTTGGTTGAAAAAACCGGAAATTTCTTGTGGAATAATTTCAAACATTCCCGCTTCGTCTCGTATAGTTTCATTGACTTCCGACAGGTGGCAGCGCTGTACGGAGCTGTTAAAATGGCGTCTGTAACGGATGTGCGTTGCAAACAACGGGCAGTGATCGAATTTCTTTTGGCGGAAAACCAGGGCATCTCAGATATTCATAGGCGCTTGCAGAATGTCTACGGTGATCTGGCAGTGGAAAAAAGCACGGTGAGTCGTTGGGCAAAGCGTGTGTCATCATAGCCGCAAGGTCAAGCAAGAGTGTCTGATCTCCCGCGTGCGGGCCGGCCGTGCACAGCTGTGACTCCTGCAATGGCGGAGCGTGCGAACACACTCGTTCGAGATGATCGACGGATCACCATCAAACAACTCAGTGCTCAACTTGACATCTCTGTTGGTAGTGCTGTCACAATTGTTCACCAGTTGGGATATTCAAAGGTTTGTTCCCGCTGGGTCCCTCGTTGTCTAACCGAACACCATAAACAGCAAAGGAGAACCATCTGTGCGGAATTGCTTGCTCGTCATGTGGCTGAGGGTGACAATTTCTTGTCAAAGATTGTTACAGGCGATGAAACATGGGTTCATCACTTCGAACCTGAAACAAAACGGCAATCAATGGAGTGGCGCCACACCCACTCCCCTACCAAGAAAAAGTTTAAAGCCATACCGTCAGCCGGTAAAGTCATGGTTACAGTCAAACGATCAACTCTGAAGTGTATTGTGCTACTCTTCAGAAATTGAAGAAACGACTTCAGCGTGTTCGTAGGCACAAAAATCTGAACGAACTTCTCCTTCATGACAACGCGAGACCTCACACAAGTCTTCGCACCCGAGAGGAGCTCACAAAACTTCAGTGGACTGTTCTTCCTCATGCACCCTACAGCCCCGATCTCGCACCGTCGGATTTCCATATGTTTGGCCCAATGAAGGACGCAATCCGTGGGAGGCACTACGCGGATGATGAAGAAGTTATTGATGCAGTACGACGTTGGCTCCGACATCGACCAGTGGAATGGTACCGTGCAGGCATACAGGCCCTTATTTCAAGGTGGCGTAAGGCCGTAGCATTGAATGGAGATTACGTTGAAAAATAGTGTTGTGTAGCTAAAAGATTGGGGAATAACCTGGTGTATTTCAATGCTAAATAAAACAACCCCTGTTTCAGAAAAAAATGTGTTGCATTACTTATTGAACTGCCCTCGTATATTGCACATTCACTATCTGCCGTTAGCAGACGACCATACATTCATTGATTTCGCAGATCTCACCAAATTGGATGTAGGGATTTATTTTGTGGGAGTGCACATATGATTAATAAAATAAATAAATTGTCATTCTTTCCTACACTGATATCCGGCTTCGGTGTATTAAGTGAAATTGAGTTATTACAAAAAATATGTTGTTCTGACAAGAATAACGAAGAATGTTGTACCTATTTTCAATGTCGGGCTGTACTGTACGCTTTCACGTGGTTCACTAGACACTCTCACGTAGATTACACAATTTTTTTTCTTTTTTCCAGTTTCAAATTGGCACCAGTTATAGTGTGTGCCAAAGCTCGCCTCGGGAGAACTACTGCAGTGTCGTCATTTTGTTATATTTTTCTACAATTTTTTTGTAATATACTTAAATATATGCTCAATGACTAGCCCAAGTATTCTATCTCTATCGCCTTCCTTTCCACCCACATAAATTGTCAAGGAAACACTTTAGGCCGTTACAGTGATGTTAGCCCTCAGTCTACCACAGTAAGTATAGTGTCATTTTTATCTTCGTCTATAACAAGTTTTTTACTCAATACGTCACTGGCCAAGATGTGGCTGAGGTTCCATAGTGAACAAGAATCATTTTGCCGCCATCGTACTGGAGTGGTACGTGAAACTGTCGATACCCCACAGCGTATGGAGAAAATTCTCTAATTCTTCTTTCGAGGATGTAACACGTTTATTGAATCGTTCACTTCTCAGTCTGTCACCCACAGAAACAAACGCTATACCGTAGAGGCATTCTTCAGTCACATATACAACACAGAACGCAATTTGAAAGCTGTCTCTCATGTTATGTATTCGTACACGAGGTGCTAAGGATTTGTATGACCCGAAGACCCAGAAGCGACATTTCCGTTTGTTAAAGAATAATCTTTGACACGGAACTGCAATAGATGTCTCTAGCCAGTACGTCGAACCCTCTGTATGTATGTATGTATGTATTTATTACACTGGGGACCTAGGAACGACGGAGAGGCTTTGTCAAGCCGTAGCCCTCAGTAATTCATAACCCCACTACAGGCCACCAGCAGTCCACCCACCCCACCGCCACCCCACACTGAACCCAGGGTTATTGTGCGGTTTGGCCCTCAGTTGACCCCCACGGGAATCGTCTTACACCAGACGAGTGTAACTCCAAATGTTTGTGGGATAGAATTATTATGATGTACGTGTACGTGGAAACGGTGTTTGTGCAGCAATCGCCGACACAGTGGAACCGAGGCGGAATAAGGGGAACCAGCCCGCATTCGTCGAGGTACATGGAAAACAGCCTTAAAAACCTTCCACAGGCTGGCCGGCACACCGGACCTGGACAACAATCCGCCGGGAGGATTCGTGCCGGGGATCGGTACGCCTACCTGCGCGCGTATGACCGCGCGGGCTTGAGCCCTTAAGCATAGTTTACACGACGACACTGCGCTACCACGCCGCGCGATTGCGCAACTCGTCGGGGAAACTAAACACTTTCGCCGTGTTCCAACTTTGCGCGACACTATTTGCATGGGTTTTGAGGTTATGGGTGTTCGTAGAGTGTAGAAAAACTGAAATATGAAGTGGGAAACGGAGAATAATGTTCGCGTTTTGGATATCTATGCTTTGCATAGCTGTTTGTGGGACTTCAGTGATGCTAATTACAAAAAATAAGCAACATATTGCTGCTTCGGAGACCGTCACGTGCGTTCAGAACAGATAGAACAGATCTGAGCTGCCGGGCGAAAATTTATTGAATTAGGAGCACATATACAACTGAATTAAGATAAATACAAGTAAATGTAATTCTAGCTGTAGAATTGCTCTTGTCTACAAAACTAAAATCCCATCGTTCGAATTGGCCGGCCGGCGTGGCAGAGCGGTTCTAGGCGCTTCAGTCTGGAACCGCGCGACCGCTACGGTCGCAGGTTCGAATCCTGCCTCGGGCATGGATGTGTGTGATGTCCTTAGGTTAGTTAGGTTTAAGTAGTTCTAAGTTCTAGGGGACTGGTGACCTCAGATGTTAAGTCCCATAGTGCTCAGAGCTATTTTTGAACCATCGTTCGAATTGGCCGACTATTTTTTTAAGGAGTGTTGTTGACAGGAGGGAAGGCTACACAGATCAAGAAGCTACATTCTTTCTTCAATATTCATCTATTTAAAACGTCGCAACAGTACTCTCTATTCACATATGTTTAGGTTTTGAAGTATTGTTAGTGTACAAAAAAAAATGGTTCAAATGGCTCTAAGTACTATGGGACATAACTTCTGAGTTCATCAGTCCCCTAGAACTACTTAAACTTAACTAACGTAAAGACATCACACACATCCATGCCTGAGGCAGGATTCGAACCTACGACCGTAGCGGTCGCGCAGTTCCAGACTGAAGCCCCTAGACCGGCGCGGCTACCACGGCCGGCTGTCACTGTACACATCTATCTTTAATACAGTAGTTTTCAAACCATTCTCTTCTTGATGCAGCCTGCTTCGATTAATTACTGCTGTTTAATAATTGGTATTGTTAATAATTATTGGTGTTAATGAAAAAGAATCATCACCAACTAAGACCGCATCTTATATCATGCCGAGTGTTTTCGATTATAATACATACAATGTGATATGTAATTTTAGTTTAGACGACAGTGATTCATGCATTACAATATCTTTATTCCTTATCAAATAATTAACTCTATTTAGAAGAAATTACTTCTTGGGTGTTCCATTACAAATTATTTCAGCAGCAGGATGCTGAGCAACCGAGCTGACGTCTTTTCTTCATCCAGTCACTAATCGAAACGTTACTTATTTTCTTCTTATGCAGCAATTCCGCGCAACAAGCTTTAACTCCATCACAATTCGTGCGACGTGCAGCTGACAAAACTTTACTTTCAGACACGACTAAGGAAACCACAAAACGACGAAACTGGAGTATATACTGTAATATAACCGCCGTCCGCGGATAGGAAAATCTCATTGTGAGTTATAGCGTTTTTATTTAAACTAAAGTCTTTCTTCAAAAATTTCAAAACAATATGCGTGAGGTAGGACTGATCTTCCAAGCCTACCAATAACTAAATCAGAGATTCTTCCAAACATAAACTGTCTGTAGTAACCATACAACTTCACCAAAACAAGCCCCGGGCGTCTCGTGAAGAGCGGCGCAGAGTTCACGTTGCCGTCACCGGAGTCCGAGGACGAGTAGAGGCCCTGCGTGGATGGCTCCGGTACGCTGGCGGCGGTGGACGAAGACGCGGCGGCTACGATGACACGAGTGGGCTCACTCGGCGTGAACTGCGTCTCCAGTTTTCTTTTTTTTTTTCCTTTATTGAGTTTCGATTCCCCCTAAAGGGGGCGGGCTGGCAGCAGCTTATTACGCCGCTCTTCAGCCTAAAGAATTTGTTTTAAAAAGATGAAGATAATAAAAAATAATAACAGTTGGCGATAAAATCGGTGACTTAAAGGTAAAATGGCAGAAAAATTCTAGAGCTTAAAACATAAAACACAGGGTTGATGATGCTAATAAAATACACAGGAGGCAGAAAAATAATAGACAGACAATTAAAAAAACACGGCGACAGTCTGGGTTCTGTTCGCAAGAGATATAAAATGCACACCCAGCGACAGCATGATTTCTGTTCGCAACACTGTGGAAAGACGCACAACACTGAACACTCACTTAAACACTGCACTAAATCGTTGGCACAAATATGACATACCACACCCGAGAGCAGGTGGGGGGAAACTGGTCAGATGACGGGAGAAAAAAAAGGGGGGAGGGAAGGAGAGTAAAAGTGAAGGGGGAGGGGTGAAAGGAGCCAATGGAAGATGAGGATCCATAAGAGGGGTGGGCGTCTCTAGGCTCCTGCGCCAGCCTAAATACTGCTTGGTGCATGGATATGGCTGGCTCTATTTGAAGTCACGTGTCGAGCGGAAGGAAAGAGGTCCGCGGCTGTAGCGACCTCTTGCGGCGTCGTGGACGCCTCCTGGTGGTCTCTGGGAAGCGTCTCTTGTTTCCGGGACGACCGGCCAGGCTGACCCCTACTCGGTCCGGGGCCCGCTGTACCGGTCTGCTTCGCGGGAAGCGAGAGTTGCAGGCGCTTAGTCTCGACACAGTATACTGGTTTCGCCGTGTCTACAGTCAAATATGAAACCATTTGCGTGCAACTCATTCCACGCAACGAGTGGCGCAACCCAAGGTCGTCGTGTAAACTAGCTTAAGTCAAGCCAGCTTGCATGACGATGAAATTTGAGTTCTCTAGAGCAGCGTGGTCTACCGGAAAAAGCCATTCACTCTTCTTCCGCCGGCCGCCGCGAACAGTTCGCTTGCTATCGTGAATGCAATGACTTGCAAAGCGTAGACGTTTTATCCTGTGATAATGGGATGGGCGCGTGGGAGCTAATGTCCGCCCCCGGTAGCTGCGCGACAGAATACGCCGGCACGGTAGCTCAGCGTATTCGGCCAGAGAGCTGGCTGGCCTCTGTAATAAAATAAACTGAGTGAAAACATCAACAACGAACTTCAACGGATGCCATGTGACGTCCGCTACGAAAAAAAAAATGTCAATCCTAAGGGCCTGGGTTCGATTCCCTGCTGGATTAGAGATTTTCTCCGCTCAGGGACTGGGTGTTGTGTTGTCCTGATCATCATCATTTCAGCCCACCGAAGTGGCGTCAAATCGAACGGTCTACCCGACGGGCGGCCCTAGCCACGTGACATTTACATTTACATGGAAGCTACTTCGGCCAGCAACATGATGTGATATTTGCTGTCTCGCGTTACATTTAGTTAATTGCTAATTATCACGTGATTTTTCAGGTTTCCTTAATTGTAATATTTTGCACTTGCATTCCTTGTGAGCAATGATAGTTCGTGTTCGCATTCGTGTCTTTATTGGTTCAAATGGTTCTGAGCACTATGGGACTTAATATCTATGGTCATCAGTCCCCTAGAACTTAGAACTACTTAAACCTAACTAACCTAAGGACAGCACACAACACCCAGCCATCACGAGGCAGAGAAAATCCCTGACCCCGCCGGGAATCGAACCCGGGAACCCGTGCGTGGGAAGCGAGAACGCTACCGCACGACCACGAGATGCAGGCGTGTCTTTATTAGAGCACGTGGGGTCGATACCTAATTTCTCTTCGGTCATTAGAGAATTAACCTCTCACTCATTAAATAATTTTACAGGCGTTAGCATACATGTGATGTTAGTCTTCCGTCGTTTGTAAATATATGGTTCCCTAATGACACGGACATTTGTATGTATTGTTCATAAGGATTGTATCCACTTTCTAAATAATACATTAATTTAACTTTAATCTTCATCTAAACTGGGATTTTTAAATAGCAATTTCCCCATTCCTAGATCTTTATTTCAGCCCTCACATGTCCTTACTGAAACCACTTTCATGGAAGAAACATGTTCAATCCAAGTACATATAATCATGAGAGTACAAAAATTATCTTCAGGAGAAAAAGCATTTCTTAATTTTAAATGAAATTTTCAGCTTAATAAGGTGAGCGTGCGTGGCAGTGGATCTTCAAGACACATATTCTGTAGCGACGAAGACGTCGACACTTCGCCTTTAGAATAGTTAATTTCAGTTGGTTTGGGATTCTAGAACACAGTGTGCAGCTTCATATGCATATCACGCATCATTCCTTTAAGGAGTGATACACCAACAGCTTGCATTATATGAGCTGAAGATTTTGGTCGAATTTATGTTGACGTAACAGATGTAAAACATCACTTTATAATTCCGTTGCGGAATGAAAAAGATGGTCCACTACTGCATATTCATTCCTAGTTGTCATTGTTGATTTCTGGGTCAAATTTCATACATAGGGGAATATTTTCAGGACGTTAAAAGGAGAGTCATAATATGCTGTGTATTACCCGGTAAGGCGAAGTTCTACTGCGGCAATGACAAAGTAACTTGGTCACATGACTAGGTAAAAAGTCACACCCGATTAAAGTAGTGCACGTTGTTGTATCACTATGAAAGCACTTCGGGTGAGGGCGAAAATGTCTTCCCTAGAAGGCGCAACGGCTTGCGGTTAGCGTGATTAGAAAGAGAAAAGATTTATCCAGCCAGCGGAGCACGTGCAACCAACATGTTAAGGTTGAGCAAGAGGGTGGTTAACAAATTATAAAAGGAGGGACACGAAACCGAGCACAATGCAATTCAAGTTTCTACGCCAAAGATGGAAAAGCAAGGTGTTCACAATATACTGTATATTCCATGCGGATATGGATAAATGTATTACCAGACAGTAATTTCTACGCTATTACGAATAAATACCAAGTTCGGAAAAACTACCCAGCTTTCGTCGCACAGGACTGAACTTTATCAAGGATACTCTTAGGAAAATTGTTCTGTCTACGGTATGTAGTTTTGAAAGGTGCCAAAATAAAGGTGTTACGTGCGAACGAGAGGACATAGTTGCAAAATGGACATACTGCATTAGGTTATTACGTAAGAATGAAGCATCAGAATCAAAGCGACAAATGGTTTACTTAGAGGAAACTTATTGCCGGTCAGCGTTTAGTTGTAGTGCGTGAAGGCGGTGGCATCGCTTGATCATTAAGTGTTCACTTCTCACATATATCTCAAAAATCAAAATTTCGGAATATCAGTCTGTAACGAACAATGAAGTCTCTTCTTTTTGTTTATTTGAAGGCAATAATATTTTATCTTTCTTCGACGAAACAAGATTTACAAATGCTGAAATATTTTCTAAATTAACAAAACTATTTAGCGACAACCGTATTATCCTTCGCAGCAGGATAATTTGTAACTTTTATGCCCATTTTCTCTTACTGGCAAACGCTCTCGTCCTCAGTCAAATGCTGATAGCAAAACATTCTGTAAGTCGCAAGGGGAGGGTTGGGATCGACTTTTTGAATCAAATGTGGTGGGCAAATAAAAGTGTTAATTCCATGATTAAAATGATGCGGTACGCGATTAGAAATAAAATAAATCCAATTAACTGAATATAAATACAGTTATTTGGATAAAGATTTAAAAATAAAAATTTCAAATCACCTGAAGGGACGTGAACTCAAAATTTCTAGCATGGCAGGTGTATGTTTTATACGCAGACACTACGGCACTACGCCGGCCGAAGTGGCCAAGCGGTTGTAGGCGCTTCAGTCTGAGCCACGCGACCGCTACGGTCGCAGGTTCAAATCCTGCATCGGGCATGGATGTGTGTGATGTCCTTAGGTTACTTGGGTTTAAGTAGTTCTAAGTTCTAGGGGACTGATGACCTCAGCTGTTAAGTCCCATAGTGCTCCGAGCCATTTTAAACTACTGCACTACGCAGTACGAAACTATTAGACACTACAGTTCAGAACATCATGCAAATTCTTTTTGTTGATTATTCGCAATGTCTTCATTAACTCGGTATATTTCAAGCCATTGCTACTATATAGAACGTTTGATTACAGTAACGTCCAACCAATGATCATTGCGCAATTATTTATCGTACTGCGCTTGATCTGGCGGAACTAATACAATAATTTCGCAACGATAAGATTTTTAAACACCTCTTCTTGAACAGCCTCCTCTCTCTAGTAAATAAAAAGCTACAAAGGCGCTGATAATCTCACGTCACAGAGTTGACTAAATCGAAAGAGCACATTTACATAAACCATTAGTGTTAGACAAGCGACACCTGGAAACTGATGTTTGACGGGTTAGAAAAATAGAAACAGGCCTAACATGTAAACATGACAGTGGACATCGCATCCGGATTTCGAAATCATTTTTTCGTCTGCCGTAGTTTGTGTCGCTTGTAGATGTGGTGACAGACGGGAGGCGTGTGACTCTACAGACCACTAAAGTTCAAGAAATGGCTCTAAGCACTATGGGACTCAACATCTGAGGTCATCAGTCAACTAAACGTAGAAATACTTAAACCTAACTGACCTACGGACATCACACACATCCATGCTCAGGGCAGGATTCGAACCTGCGACCGTAGAGAACACCAAAGTATCAGCAGTGAAAGGGCAGTGTTTCGTTACGGAAACAGAACGACAGCAACACTCCCAAGTGACGTGACAGTGAACTTTGAATACGAGAAATATAGGGCAAAAATATGTATTAATGCTTTTCGAAATACTTGCACTAGATTATAATATTTTTAATTTATTCTTTATGGATGGGCGTGATAATTTGGTGGCAAAGTGTATTTGTAAAACCCAATATTGCAATTTAAATGGAAATTATATTCCTGATTATGATCATCTTGTGCCTATTGCACTCTTTGAACTGCAACGTAAATATGTTGCACGTATTCTGCTTAATTTTTACTTTCATCTGTTATACTGGGTGGGGTAAATGTTTCCATATTTGTTTTCGTTTCATATGAAACAGAAACTGCTTGCATCACATGGTATTCTGTCGACTCATGTCTGTTTGTTACTGCTTATGAATCCGCGTGTGAACTACTCGATTTAAATGCACTGTAAGTACATTGCTCGTATTCTACATTAATTTCTTTTACTACCCGTTTTTCATACTACCCGTTTTTCATACTCTCACCGAAATTTTCATCGACTTCTGATAAAATGTACTGTTTGTAGTACCTGTTAATAACGTGCGTAATTACTGTCGCACTTTTAGCATTTGCAAGGAAGTCACCAAGACTACAAAGCATAACGCTTACTTCTCTACACCTACATCCACACTCTTCAAGACACTGTGAAATGCATGGCACTCAATGGTAAGAAGCAACACTATTCAAAGCGGAATTACAAACTCTTTCTGTGGCAAAATATAATAAAAGCTAAATACCAATACTGTCAAAACCTGCCAACATGGACTTCTACATTAAATGCGAGAAAGTACGGAAAACAGATGTAACAAAAATAACGCAGGATACGTGAAATATATTTACGTACAATACACTTAAATCGAGCAGTTCCCACTCACAATCATAAGCAATAACAGACATACGTACGTCCGCAAACAACTTGCAATGAAAGCAGCTTCTGTTTTATATGAAACAAAAACAAATTTGTAATCATTTACCCCACTCAATTTAGGGGTGTGAGAGGAACGCAATTAGAATATGAGTAATATATTTACAACGCAATTCAAAGAGTACAATACACACGAGTAGCCTTTATCAGATAACTATGACACGAGACCATACATGGAAGACTGAAACCAGTGCTCCAAGTGGTGCGGCACCGAGCTGAGGGCGTGTTCTCGAAAGTTCCTACTGAACTGACAACGGCTCCACTTGTAACAATACTGGAGTGTACGCCAGTATTACTTCCCACTCACTGTTTCTCGGGGGTAAGCGCGACGGTGCTGCCACAGTGGCGAGATTACCACTTCGCTTTGCCGAGTGAAGTGTTCACCTCACTGACGCGGGAGAAATCGCGTCGCAGCCGCTGCGGCACGCTTGATTTTGTAACACATGGCGTATAATGGGGCATACCACGCTGAGACGTTCGACCTCAGCGCGAAGCCACCGCGTTGTCACAGCTGTCCAGCGTTTCCTGCTGAGCCGCCGCACAACCGCGCCAGTGCACCCTGCACGTATTCTCGAAACGCACATAAGAACTACGTCTTCCTCAAACATTATTTTCGGTTAAAAACAAAAAAAAAGAAAAAAGAATATTTTGCGTTTACACTCTGACAGCGCTACTTGACTACCGACTAGAAACATTTTTATTATTGGTCATGGTCATTACAAAGTTTCGAATTTAACTAACCAATTCGTCGAGTCTGCATTGAAAAATGTAGTATGTGGCTACTTTACGTATAGGTTATACTTCATTGCGCAAGACATCTAGCTAACGTATCGAAGTTACTTTTAAAGTGGAGAGCAGTGATCTCTCTATTTAAGTTACAGTTTAGGCTAAACACATTATGAACGGGGAGACAAGCCACTCCGCACTGTTATCGTGCTGCAGACAACTGTATAGTGTGAAATTAGAATTGTATTAATACCTTCAGCTGCTAACGGGCGACCGCTACTGCCGCAGGTTCGAATTCTGCCTCGGGCATGGATGTGTGTGGTGACCTTAGGTTAGTTAGGTTTAAGTAGTTCTAAGTTCTAGGGGACTGATGACCTCAGCTGTTAAGTCCCATAGTGCTCAGAGCTATTTGAACCATTTGCTAACGGGCGTTGATATATATCAACGGGGGCAGGTGAAAATGTGAACACCGACCGGTACTCGAACCCGGGATCTCCTGCTTACATGGCAGACGCTCTATCCATCTTTTTTGTTTTGTTGTTGTGTTTGGTCGTTGCGGACGTCACAATGACATCCGTTCAGGTTCGTTTGTTGATCCTCCCACTCAGTTTTTTTATTACAGCGGCCAACCGGCACTCTGACCGAACACGCTGGGCTACCGTGCCGGCTAGTCCATTTGAGCCACCGAGGACACAGAAGACAGCGCGACTTCAGGGACTATCTCGCGCACGCCTCCCGCGAGACCCACATTCTCACCTTGAATGTCCACATACTACATTCGTAGTGGCCCACCCGAACACACTCATTACTCGTGGAAGACATTCTTACCAAGTCTCGTAAGAGTTCGACGAATATGTGTGCATCCGCACTGAAGAAGAAGGTCATGGCCGGTGTTGCCAGAACTATATACTTATATGGATACGGTCCGTGGCTCGTGGTCTTGCGGCAGCGTTCTCGCTTCCCGCGCACGGGGGTCCCGGTTTCGATTGCCGGCGGGGTCAGGGATTTTCTCTGCCTCGAGATGACTGGGTGTTGTGTGTAATTCATCATCATTGATTCGCAAGTCGCCGAAGTGGCGTCAACTAAAAAGGGCTTACAATACGGCGGCCGAACTGCCCCGCGTGGGACCTCCCGGCCAACAAAGCCACACGATCATTTCATTTCATATGGGTATGGTGTCTGTTCTTTCGGACATGTCCGAAAGAACAGACACCATATCCATAAGGTTTTCAAAGTAGCATTATTCTGCACCTTTATTTTGTTGTTACTCCTTTGTTAACGTACAGTCTGCTAGAATACTCTATAGCAGTCCACTATCTCCTAACCAAGTATCAGTCACAAAATTTTATACGGCAGTCAAACTGCTATCAACACAGTTTCGTCCATTAAATTCAAGACAATATTTCTCACAAGAAGTTAAACTGCTATACAACGGCTATCGGCGCATTGCCGTCCTTTCAGTCCGCTGAAACATTTGCATCATCAGATGCTTTCATCATTGCATTCCTTCCAATTTTTCTCACTGTTACGTCGGTAGCTTGCCGTTCTGCACTTATCTGAATGCGTCACACAGACATCCACGTAAGATGGTTCAAATAAAACAAACAACACCTACACATTTCACAAACACATGGAGACAGAAGAACATTACACTCACACCTTAAACCAGAGCATAAGCAAGCAAACCACAACAGCAACCCATATTGATGATTCTGTAGTCCATGGTGTGGTCTATCGTTATGAAACTCCAAACTTTCCAAACTGGTGTTGAGTTTAGCAACTGTCAGTCCATTTTTGTATCTACAACCTCAGCGCACAGCTCCGGTATAATTCGATGGAACTATACACAATACCTTAAGTTATTTAGATAATAAGTTAAAACAAATTTTCATACACTATTACAATATACAATAAATACATAATACGCGATGTTTAATTTTGATTTTTGCTGTTTATAAACAATGCCTCTGTTTACATCCCACCATTAGAGTGGTTCATCATTGTTATTATGGTGGTCACAGCTGCATGACTGTTTACATACAGCCGGGACATTGCCCGTCGCTCTGTTTAAGATTCTGTGCTTTCGCCCACCATCTGTTACTACCCGCACGCTGCTGTAATAACTCACGCCGATAACAGGCGTCATCTGCTATACTCTTTGAAATCTTACCTAAGGAGACTTACAGCTTCTATTTACAGATACATCGAAATAACCTTTTAGAATCTTGCTTCAAGCATAATTCACACTCATTTTTCAGGTCGTTGCTTCATTTCGCAGTGTGAGGTATCATTCCTTCTATATTTGAGTGTCATTGTTGCTACAAACCATACTAGTGGAACTGAATTCATGTAATGACTATTTTATACGACTTTCATATACCCTCATTATGTGACTTTTTAATATGTAGGGGCTATCTTATTCTACCTTGTTTTCATATTTAAAACCAGTGTGCGTCTTACTCTCTATAATTCATATTACGCGGCGTTCCATTTAAACCCTATTTACTACGTTTATGGTTTTTTATGGGATCTCCATGTCAGCGTTGTGCCTTATGTCAACAATATGTCTACTTCCTTGTACATCACAAAATAGTTGGCGGAAACCACTTTAAAAAAATGGTTCAAATGGCTTTGAGCACTATGGGACTCAACATTTGAGGTTATCAGTCCCCTAGAACTTAGAACTACTTAAACCTAACTAACCTAAAGACATCACACACATCCATGCCAGAGGCAGGATTCGAACCTGCGACCGTAGCAGTCGTGCGGTTCCCGATTGAAGCGCCTAGAACCGCTCGACCACTGCGGCCGGCCTTACCACTTCGCTCATAAATATTACTTAATGGACGATTTACACATCGTCTTTTACCTTTCCTCCCTCACTCTTCATAAATGATTGACGGACTTTCTTGTCGCCTAATAACCATGCTTCAACTCTTTGGCAGGACCATTTCTAACCTATCAGTGTACCATAATTCATTACAGCGGAAACCACTTCGCCGTTTCAGTTCATACAAAAGAGTAACGATATGTTCATTTTGACACAATCTGTACATCATCCCAAGAAAACATTTAGTTATTTCCATTATTTTTGCCACCAGAATTTTTCCTAATGTGCAGTGACACATTCACTTAACTGGTTTAGTGTCGTCCTCTTCTTCTGCAGCCTTCAGCTTATTTTTATGCGTTATTTCATTTCTACACTACTGGACATTAAAATTTGCTACACCAAGAAGAAATGCAGATGATAAACGGGTAATAATTGGACAAATATATTATACTAGAACTGACATGTGATTACATTTTCACGGAATTTGGGTGCATAGATCCTGAGAAATCAATACCCAGAACATCCACCTCTGGCCGTAATAACGGCCCTGATACACATGGGCGTTGAGTCAAACAGAGCTTGGATGGCGTGTACAAGTACAGCTGTCCATGCAGCTTCAACACGATACCACAGTTGATCAAGGGTAGTGACTGGCGTGACACGGGTCATAACACATCCGAAATGTAACGACCACTGTTCAAAGTGCCATCAATGCGAACAAGAGGTGACCGAGATGTGTAACCAATGGCACCCCATACCATCACTCCGGTTGATACGCCAGTATGGCGATGACGAATACACGCTTCCAAGGTGCGTTCACTGCGATGTCGCCAAGCACGGATGCGACCATCATGATGCTGTAAACAGAACCTGGATTCGTCCGAAAAAATGACGTTTTGCCAATCGTGCACCCAGGTTCGTCGTTGAGTACACCATCGCAGGCGCTCCTGTCTATGATGCAGCGTCAAGGGTAACCGCAGCCATGGTCTCCGAGCTGATAGTCCATGCTGCTGCAAACGTCGTCGAGCTGTTCGTGCAGATGGCTGTTGTCTTGCAACCGTCCCCATCTGTTGACTCAGGGATAGAGACGTGGCTGCACGATCCGTTACAGCCATGCGTATAAGATGCCTGTCATCTCGACTGCTAGTGATTCGAGGCAGTCGGGATCCAGCACGGCGTTCCGTATTACCCTCTTGAACCCATCGATTCCATATTCTGCTAACAGTCATTGGATCTCGACCAACGCTAGCAGCAATGTCGCGATACGATACACCGCAATCGTGATACGCTACAATCCGACCTTTACCAAATTCGGAAACGTGATGGTACGCATTTCTCCTCCTTACACGAGGCATCACAACAACGTTTCACCAGGCAACGCCGGTCAACTGCTGTTTCTGTAGGAGAAATCGGTTTGAAACTTTCCTCATGGAAGCACGTTGTAGGTATCGCCACCGGCGCCAACCTTGTGTGAATGCTCTGAAAAGCTAATCATTTGCCTATCACAGCATCTTATTCCTATCGGTTAAATTTCGCGTCGGTAGCACGTCATCTTCATGGTGTAGCAATTTTAATGGCCAGTAGTGTATGATACAGATTGTGGTCCACTGTCACTGATGATCCTATATGTTTTAACTGTCTTCATTACGTAGTCATTTTTTATTTTATTTGAGACCGCCTTACCTATAGGCTTTCTCAGGGCATACAGTTTACATGCTTCTAGAATATGTCCAACAGAACGAACAGGTATTTGTACCCTCTCCGTGAGGTGGGAAAGGGACCATAGAGGTCAACACATACCTTTCCAATATTTTTGTTGGAATCATGCTATGCATTACCGCTTTGTTGCCAGAGTTGAAATCTTTTGTTTTCTGACACGCATCTCATGATTTTAGAATTTCTTGTACCGTTCTTTCCTGAATTATTAAAATAGCAGTTTTCTTCATTTTGTCCTTTCATTTATTGGCACAAAAATGACGATATGTGACATGTATGAACCGCACAAACCTCTCAATTTCAAGTCCTGACAGGCAGACCTTCCACTGCTGTTTTTCTGAGTCTGCTCTACGATATAATGCACCTTTGTGTACGATATAGTTCTTCAACTTCTCATTCGCTTTCCTCCTCCAATCAGCTTTTATCATTTTAATATTGTCATCCCTATTCTTTTCCCTTCTCATATTTTTTAATATGCTCTTTATTTTTCTTCATGTTTTACTTTTGTTATGTATAACATGGAGACTTCTTTCTGCCCTCAATCATTAAAATACGCTTTATCCATACCCACAGGCAATCTGAATAATGCATTAGCCACTGCATTGCTTTCCCATGGCAAGTATTCTATTGTGAAATCATACTGCTGAAGCACTAAAGTCCATCTCGTTAATCTGTTATGACTTAGCCTACAATCCATCAGGAATGATAGAGCCTTGTGGTCTGCAAGCACTTATACTTTCCTTCCCATAACATAGTATCTGAATTTCTTAAGCGCTCACACCAACGCTATAATTTCCATTTTTGTTACCGATTATCTTCTCACCCGTTTGTTTAGAACTCAACTCTCAAAGGCAATGTATTTTCTTTCCACTGTATCTCCGTTTTCTATGAACTGACAAAGGTGAGCTCTCAATCAGTCAGTGAAGCTGTCAGTAAGGATGCAAATAGGTACATTTAAGTCTGAATGTGACAGAACAATAGTATTGCAGAATTCATCGTTTACTTTTTGAAATCCTTGTTCGCTCTCTTGGGTCCAGATCAATGTGGCATTCTTCTTCGTTAATTGAAGTAGGGCTTTCGCATTAACTGACTGCAAATTTGCTATAGAATCTGGTTGAACTGGAGAAGGTTTTCATCTGCTTTTTTTTCTTAGGTTCAAAAATGGTTCAAATGGTTCTGAGCACTATGGTACTCAACATCTGAGGTCATCAGTCCCCTAGAACTTAGAACTACTTAAACCTAACTAACCTAAGGACATCACACACATCCATGCCCGAGGCAGGATTCGAACTTGCGACCGTAGCGGTCGCGCGGTTCCAGACTGTAGCGCCTAGAACCGCTCGGCCACTTCGGCCGGCTTTTTTTTTTCTTAGGTCTTGCAAAATTTCTTACTACATTTAACTTTTCTAGGTCTGACTTGATACTGTCAGATAATATAATATGCTCTAGAAATTTAATTACCCCTTTTCCGAATTCGTATTTGTCTAAATTTACACTAATATTATTCTTCTCAAATTTAGGTAAGAGTTGATTCAATATGATATTGTGTTCCTTCCATGTTTTGGCAGCAATCAAAATATCATCAGTATACACCGTAATTTTGTACAGTAATGGCTCTCGAAGCACCTTATCTAACATACATATAAAAGCAGCTGTCGAGATTTTTAAGCGAAATGGCAATACTCTGAACTGGTAACTTCGTCCCCCATAAACAAATGCGGTAAATTTTCTACAGCTTTCTGCTAGTGGGACTTCCTAGAAGCTAACGGTCAAGTCTATACTTGTTAATATCTTGACAGCATTGAACTTCTGTCCAAGCTCCTCTAGTCCCTCAGGCCTACCCATCTGTGGTAAAATGATTTTGTTCGAGTCTGTAGCATTCCAAGTTATGCGTACTGAGCCATCTCTCTTTGGCACAGTTACCAGGGAACTGCAATAATTACTCTGAGATCGCTCGATAATTCGTCATTCAATCATTTTCTTTACTTCTCTATCTATTGCTTCTCTTTTCGCCAACGGAATGAAATGCGATTTAAATCTAAACGTATCATGTGGATTAACTGGAAAACATAGGCATAATACTTCATGCAGCCTGATTTCTTTGAAAATGCTTTTTGATGCTGTAGTAGTGTTTTTTCCTACTGGTGTGTCTCTTCCTCACGTAATCCCCAATATTAGGGATTTTTACAGTGATTCTAACCTGTATGCTTACCTCTTCATCTGGGGCCACCCCCACATATAAACATATGCTTTCTTATGGTTCATAGTTCCAGTATATCTGTTCCCAAATAATCTTTACTCTCGCATTATCATCTTCGTTTTGTGAAGCGTCATTTTCTGTAAGTTTAAATACCTATTACACCTGTTACTGTCTTATCCTCATTACACCCTCTGAAAAATCTAGCATTGCCCTATTAGTAACTAACCAATCTGTCCCCAAAATTAAACTGGGGCAAAGTCCAGGAACCACTACAGCATTCACTGACAATGTTCTGTTTTGCATTTTAAGTTCTATTAAAATCTGCTTGCTTATCATTTTACTTCTAGACCCACAAGCTGTAACCACTTTAACTCCTTGTACTGATAATATAGGAACATTCTTTACTTCTTAGTGAAATTAGTGATGCCTGCAGTAATTTACACTATCTGAATGTAGGATCGCATTTGTTTCCATGATCTGTATTTCAATTTCAGTTACTGGTTGGTACACTTTCTTTAATTCCTGTCTGCCTTCTTCCATCAGCGCAATTTTTACTCCATCCCGTTCGTCATATCTTAAAATCTCACTAATCGTTCATTACATTCAGCCGTTCGGGATTGCACCAGATCCAAACCGCCCACTAATTTTCCGGCTGTGTATGATTCCTATCCGTTTCAGGATCATGTTCCCTATTTTGAGTATCATAATTTTCCCTGTTTCCACCATAACGAGTTCCTCTGTTATTATCCCTTCGAAATGTACCTCTCCCTCTTCTGGACGGGCCGTGACTATGGCGTGTGGCCTGTTTACGTCCAAGTCAGGTCGTTCGTCATTTCTATTCGTTCCTCTGTTCGGTTATGCTCTCTGGCATTGCGGCGGTCTCTCCCCCACCTGTTCTTTCTCCAGCCCTCCGGTAGTTGCCTGTTGCCGGACAACGTTGTCTAATTGCTCAGGCAAGTTACTTTTATTTACATTGAGTAACTTCTGTTGCACTGATACTTGGAGTTAAAGTATAATAATTTCTATTACGTCTGATTATATTAATGGATCGGCTAAATATTGGTTCTTTTCCCAGTAATATTGGAAAATTCCTTTATAGTTGCTACAACCACTAGTCGAAAAGCTTCTGCCCCTCAAATATTTCGTTTCTAACACTGTTTTGTGTGCTAGTACACCAGTTTTGAATCAAAAATTCTTGCACAAATTCTTTGTGTTTTTACATGTGTTACTGTCCCCTGTTCCCCATGATATTGCGTCTCCTAACATACTGGCCACGAATTTAATTTTTTGTTATTCTGTCTTGTTTTCAGGTATGATGCCATCAAACTGTCTAGTGAGTGCCACTGGGTTTATAGTTCCCTTACTAGAGAAATGATGGAATTTTTGCGCATTATCTTAATTTGCTACGCCACTTACATGAACAACACTTTCCTTTCTTTCTTTCTTTTTCACACCAAATTTCTACTTTTCGTTTAACTTCATTTGCTATTTTGACCTGCATCTCAGGAAGTACTTTTTACTTTATTTCTCTCAGTTTGCCCTGAATCGCAATTGTGTTGATTGGGATAACCGCTATAATTCGCTTTGCTGGAGGTTACTGAAGAAAGAACAACGAGAAGTTAGATAATACATGAAGTAATAACCGTAGCATTTAAAACTTAAACATAGTATACAGAGGATAGTGGAAAGCAATATGTTATACTCACCATGGGTCAGTTGTGGTTTCACTTTCGTTGTGAACAGAGCAGTCTTACGGTGTACAACACCACATAAATGACAGGCACTAGCGGTATTTGAACACTGTGTTCCATGTTAATATCAACGAACGTTTTTAACATGACACATGTACCCGCCAGTCTCAGCAGATCTGAATAGGCCAGATAATTCGAGATAAAGGCTTTGATAGCTCCGAAACAGGGAATACGTATACTGCGCTAGAGAATCTTCTGATATTTATATGTTTCAGCCTTAGGTCACATAAATACTGTCATTGCCGGTTTCGACTTATAACCAGGTTATCGTACAATAATTTGAATACTTTATTACCCTGAAATATGTAGCAAAAGAACGAAATTCTCCTCGTATACCATTAAATGACTAAGAATAACTTCACTACAAGACTAATATCTATTTCCAGTTGCATGATGAAATCCGACAATACTGAAAAAGGTTTTTGCTCTAGTCTATAGTAGCACTTTTATTTTGTCTAATGGGTACCAGTTTTGGTAGGAAGTACCATTATGAGACCATCCTGCTACCAAAAACCCCTAACACATACGTTAGCTAAAACACTGTTTAAGAAACATTTACTAAATAATAGCAAATGTACGGAATAAAACACAAACTTAAAATATGAGGACGTGAAAAAAGCAATGCCTCCGAATATATCATGAATTTTTTTTAAAAATTATTTGAATAAAACAAATATCGTTATAACTTGAATACTCCGTACTAATGTTCCAAGGCCGGCCGCGGGGGCCGTGCGGTTCTGGCGCTGCAGTCTGGAACCGCGGGACTGCTACGGTCGCAGGTTCGAATCCTGCCTCGGGCATGGGTGTGTGTGATGTGCTTAGGTAAGTTAGTTTTAAGTAGTTCTAAGTTATAGGGGACTTATGACCTAAGATGTTGAGTCCCATAGTGCTCAGAGCCATTTGAACCATTTGTTCTAAGTTCTAGGGGACTTACGACCTCAGCAGTTGAGCCCCATTGTGCTCAGAGCCATTTGAACCATTTTTAATGTTCCAGAATAATACACTACTGGCCATTAAAATTGCTACACCACGAAGATGACGTGCTACAGACGCGAAATTTAACTGACAGGAAGACGATGCTGTGATATGCAAATGATTAGCTTTTCAGAGCATTCACACAAGGTTGGCGCCAGTGGCGACACCTACAACGTGCTGACACGAGGAAAGTTTCCAACCGATTTCTCATACAAAAACAGCAGTTGACCGCCGTTGCCTGGTGAAACGTTGTTGTGATGACTCGTGTAAGGAGGAGAAATGCGTACCATCACGTTTCCGACTTTGATAAAGGTCGGATTATAGCATATCGCGATTGCGGTTTATCATATCGCGACATTGCTGTTCGCGTTGGTCGAGATCCAATGACCGTTAGCAGAATATGGAATCTGTGGATTCAGGAGGGTAATACGGAACTCCGTGCTGGTTCCCAACGGCCTCGTATCACTAGCAGTCGACATCGCGGCGAACGCACATTGAAAGCGTGTATTCGTCATCGCCATACTGGCGTATCACCCGGAGTGATGGTATGGGATGCCATTGGTTACACATCTCGGTCACCTCTTGTTCGCATTGACGGCACTTTGAACAGTGGACGTTACATTTCGAATGTGTTACGACCCGTGGCTCTATCCTTCATTCGATCCTTGCGAAACTCTACATTTCAGCAGGATAATGCACGACCGCATGTTGAGGTCCTGTACGGACCTTTCTGGATACGGAAAATGTTCGACTGCTGCCCTTGCCAGCATATTCTCCAGATCTCTCACCAACGGAAAACGTCTGGTCAATGGTGGCTGAGAAACTGGCTCGTCACAATACGCCAGTCACTACTCTTGATGAACTGTGGTATTGTGTTGAAGCTGCATGGGCAGTAGTACCTGTACACGCCATCCACGCTCTGTTTGACTCAATGCCCAGGCGTATCAAGGCCGTTATTACGGCCAGAGGTGGGTACAGATTTCTCAGGATCTATGCACCCAAATTGCGTGAAAATCTAATCACATGTCAGTTCTACTATAATACATTTGTCCAATGAATACCCGTTTATTATCTGCATTTCTTCTTGATGTAGCAATTTTAATGGCCAGTAGTGTATTTATTAATTTATTATGAACCGGCTTTCGGCTTCTTCGGCTATCGTGGTCTAAGAAGCCGAAAGCTGGTTGATTACGAACTAATAAATGCTGTTGTGGAACATCTATACGTTGTATTCAAGTTATTAATATGCCTATATTCATCCAAGAACTGACGGAATATTCCATGAATGTGATTAACAATCTACATCTTTATTCTTCACGTCTACATATTTATTTCTTAACAGAGTCACCTTTGCGCTAACAAATTTCTCCCAACGAGAGATCAGTTTGTTGGTACCGTCGCTGTAGAGAGTTTGACTCTGTCGACGGAGCCACAAATTCACCTCTGCTTGCACAGCTTCATCGCTATGGAAGTGAAGTATTCGAGTGTTTTCGCTAAGTTTTCAAAACTGATGAAAACTGGGTGGGGACATGTCGAGACAGTATGGGAAAAAGATCGATGTGAGTGAACCCAAGACGTCGGATTGCTGCAGAAGTCGCAGCGCTCGTGTGTGGGTTGGCATTGTCACATTGATGAAGAGGGCCCTCGATGTATGAACGAAATCTTCAAATTCGAAACATTAGAGCACTCTTGTTTTTCACGCACCAGCACAGTTACATTAGACACTGTCAAGTTACGAAATGACAATTCGGAACCGCGTAGCGGCTGAGGACTGAGGACTATAAATATGTGGACATGATAAGTAAAATTGCAGAATGTTAATAAAGTTTGTTTTATTCAAAAAGGCTTTAACAGTTTTCACATACAAAATCCGAAGGCATTACTTTTCAGCATGCACTCGTATATCGAGCAACGTACGCCTGGCACGCAGCAGTGAAGCTCGCTTACCCAACCGGGTACTGGTATGTCACATACTACAAATAAAGGCTTATGTATGGTTTAAATAGACTCAAATTGCGGGCAGAAGATATAAGAGAGTCCTGTAAATACAGAGGCCTTTTTTTATTTCTTAAAGAGAGTCACAGTGTAAAAGATATCTAGGCGCTACAGTCTTGAACCGCGCGACCGCTACGGTCGCAGGTTCTAATACTGCCACGGGCATGGATGTGTGTGTTGTCCTGAGTTTAGTTAGGCTTAAGTATTTCTAAGTTCTAGGGGACTGATGACCACAGTAGTTAAGTCCCATAGTGCCCAGAGCCATTTCAGCCAAAAGATATCTAAAAATGTATATCGCATAAAATGTGTAATGTAACAAGGAAAATAATAAAACAAAGAATGAACCAACTCTCTCTAATCCACACATATTATAAAATATGTGTGTGTGTGTGTGTGTGTGTGTTTTCCACATCTCCTCCTAAATCACTAGAGCAATTTCAACCAAACCTCTGTATTGTGTATTGAACCACGGACTGAGAAACGACGGAGAGGCTTCGTCCCGATGTAGCCCTCAGTGGTTAACAACTCCACAACAGGCCACAGCATTCCACCCACGCCACCGCCGCCCCACACTGAACCCAGGGTTATTCAACCAAACTTGGCACACAGATTCTTTACTGTCAGCCAATAGTCGCTGTGCATTAAAGAACCACCTACCTAATATAGCTAAGTAGATGTCAAACAATGAGAAACGTGAAATATTGCTTCATTATGCATGACGTTTACTTTTAATATTTCTTTCCTACTAATTATATTATTATTATATTTTGCAGACAGAATTTACATATGGCTCTGAATGTACCTACAAAATTGTATCGCTGTATGACACTTGGATTAGGAGATACGACATGACAAACACTGAGCTGCGTCAAAAATTGTCGCACCGTGATTGAAGTTTTAATATATTCTTTACTGCTGAGTTACTCCTACAGCCGAGTCAAATTGAGGAAATCCATCTGGCAGCACTTTTGACAGTTTCAACTGCGAATTGCACACGGTTGTAGACGAAAACAGTAGCAATCTATACAGATTTGAAGAGTCGTTGCTATAGAGATGCCTACAAGATCGCGTTGTAGACGTGCGAAGCAGCTGTACCCAGGGTACAGAAACTGTCCGGGATCATTTAATTAGGATACTGTACTTATTCATTTGCATTTTATGCCTATTTCTTTGTACGACTGTTTCATAATTTCAAAGGTGTTTTTACGAAATATTTTTCGATACTGCACTACAAACAGTTCATTTTTTGTGTTCGTTTCTAATATAAAATTAGAAAAATGAATACTAGCGCAATGGCGGTTTCTCGTTTAGTAAAATATTAACGGTGGTGTAATACATTAAAGTACACTCCTGGAAATGGAAAAAAGAACACATTGACACCGGTGTGTCAGACCCACCATACTTGCTCCGGACACTGCGAGAGGGCTGTACAAGCAATGATCACACGCACGGCACAGCGGACACACCAGGAACCGCGGTGTTGGCCGTCGAATGGCGCTAGCTGCGCAGCATTTGTGCACCGCCGCCGTCAGTGTCAGCCAGTTTGCCGTGGCATACGGAGCTCCATCGCAGTCTTTAACACTGGTAGCATGCCGCGACAGCGTGGACGTGAACCGTATGTGCAGTTGACGGACTTTGAGCGAGGGCGTATAGTGGGCATGCGGGAGGCCGGGTGGACGTACCGCCGAATTGCTCAACACGTGGGGCGTGAGGTCTCCACAGTACATCGATGTTGTCGCCAGTGGTCGGCGGAAGGTGCACGTGCCCGTCGACCTGGGACCGGACCGCAGCGACGCACGGATGCACGCCAAGACTGTAGGATCCTACGCAGTGCCGTAGGGGACCGCACCGCCACTTCCCAGCAAATTAGGGACACTGTTGCTCCTGGGGTATCGGCGAGGACCATTCGCAACCGTCTCCATGAAGCTGGGCTACGGTCCCGCACACCGTTAGGCCGTCTTCCGCTCACGCCCCAACATCGTGCAGCCCGCCTCCAGTGGTGTCGCGACAGGCGTGAATGGAGGGACGAATGGAGACGTGTCGTCTTCAGCGATGAGAGTCGCTTCTGCCTTGGTGCCAATGATGGTCGTATGCGTGTTTGGCGCCGTGCAGGTGAGCGCCACAATCAGGACTGCATACGACCGAGGCACACAGGGTCAACACCCGGCATCATGGTGTGGGGAGCGATCTCCTACACTGGCCGTACACCACTGGTGATCGTCGAGGGGACACTGAATAGTGCACGGTACATCCAAACCGTCATCGAACCCATCGTTCTACCATTCCTAGACCGGCAAGGGAACTTGCTGTTCCAACAGGACAATGCACGTCCGCATGTATCCCGTGCCACCCAACGTGCTCTAGAAGTTGTAAGTCAACTACCCTGGCCAGCAAGATCTCCGGATCTGTCCTCCATTGAGCATGTTTGGGACTGGATGAAGCGTCGTCTCACGCGGTCTGCACGTCCAGCACGAACGCTGGTCCAACTGAGGCGCCAGGTGGAAATGGCATGGCAAGCCGTTCCACAGGACTACATCCAGCATCTCTACGATCGTCTCCATGGGAGAATAGCAGCCTACATTGCTGCGAAAGGTGGATATACACTGTACTAGTGCCGACATTGTGCATGCTCTGTTGCCTGTGTCTATGTGCCTGTGGTTCTGTCAGTGTGATCATGTGATGTATGTGAACCCAGGAATGTATCAATAAAGTTTCCCCTTCCTGGGACAATGAATTCACGGTGTTCTTATTTCAATTTCCAGGAGTGTATATATACAGGGTGTCCCAGCTATCTTGTCCACCCAATATATCTCTGGAACAATAACAGCTATTGGAAAGCGACTTTCACCGGTGTCAATGTAGGGCTGGGGCCCATGAATGAACATATTTGGAAACATTCTAAAACGAAAGCATATGTGTTTTTTAACACAAACTTATGTTTTTTTAAATGGACCTCCTATATTTTTTCTTCAGCAATCCATAGCATGACAAAGCACATACACAATGGCGTTGATTGCATCGCAATATTCCCATTACATCCAGAGATATTGAGACGCGAAGTTGACGCTTGAAACAACCGACATGCGCTGCTAGCGCGCGTCCTGAGACTCAGGCGTGAACCCCATGCTGCCCGTAATCGCGATGTGATTGACATGCGTAATCACACTTCCATACTCATCAAGAGGTCCGAAACGAATAATACGCTCTGCTGCCATCCTGCATTAACGTCGTACATTCTAGCAGGTATTTATCCCATAAGCTAGGGGTGATGCTGTTCTGTAACATATCTGTATACCGCAATGTTAGTCACAAAGTTAACTTCGCTTATCGTTAATCCGTTACTAAAAAGGTAATGCCGTTCAACGTTAAAACTTTACTTTACTGTAGATCTAGCGCAAGTGACAGTTAATCATTCACTCGTAATAGTAAAATTCATGTTGATGGTTTTAGTGAAACGAGCAAGTGGACTAAAAGTTTTACCGTTGTTTAGGTAAAATTGTTTTGATTTGGGAAGTTCAGGTAGGACATAGAAGATGAATGTAAACATGTTTAACCCATTAGTTTTATTATCACATAATTATCAATGTTATGTTTATCTAATGCGTTAAATGACAAATTGTTGCAAACAAATGTTTATTAACATCACTGGGTAAAATGGCCCTTTGTAGAAACTTCAAGTGTGATACCAGCACTACACACTAAACATAGCGTTCACATCTCATGTTCAAAGTGATGTCCATTGGCTTGCATACATAGGGTCACTCTGTGGATGAAGGATGCCCTACTTCGTGCTACTGTTTCCTCTTTGATGGCTGTACAAGCATCAATAATGCGTTGCTTCATGTCCTCTGGTGTTGTTGGTTCATGTTGGTAAACAGCATCCTTCACTGCTCCCCAAAGTAAATAATCCAGTGGTGTAAGGTCCGGAGATCAGGCAGGCCACCTAACTGGGCCACCTCGTCCAATCCACCTACCAGGGAACTTACGGTTCAGAAGTCGTCGTGCTTGTAAGGCCTTATGTGCAGTGCATCCGTCATGCTGATACCACATGACCATTCTCTGGTTCAGAGGTACGGTGTCCAAGAGAACAGGAAGATTGTGTCGTATAAATCTGGAGTACTGTCTGCCATTTTGGATGCCATTTATAAAGAAAGGTCCGATAATGATATCTCCAATAATCCCACACCAACCATTAACTTTCCACGGACGTTGATGCTCTACCTGACAGAGCCATTTTGGATTGTCTGCGGACCAATAATGAATATTCCTCATATTGACAATTCCTTTGTTGGAGAATGATGCCTCGTCGGTAAAGAGAACATCTGCAAAAAAATTTGGATTAGTCAGAAGTTTTCGCTGAGCCCACCGACAAAACGTTACCCTATTACGGAAGTCATTTCCATGAAGATCCTGGTGTAAATGAACATGGTAAGGATGAAATTTATGACGTTTAAGAATACGCTGTGCACTTGATTTCGACAGACCAACTTCACGTTCAATTTGACGTGTGCTGAATTGAGGATTCACAGCTATGGTAGCGAGCACAGCAACTTCAGCACGTTCATCTGTGCGTGTTCTAGGACGATGTCGAGGTCTTGGATTTAAACTTCCCGTTTCACGTAGACGAGATGTGAGACGACCAAACATCCGGCGCGAAGGCGATGACTTGTCAGGGAATCGTCTTCTGTACAGTCGTTCTGCCCGAACAGCATTTCGTCCACCTACAACGGGGTACAGTACAGGTATGTAGAGTGGGGTAGAAAACAGACATATTAACTTAATAATCATAATGTTCGCTAACAGTACTATCAACAAACAAGCAATCTCATAACGTATTTCCCGTCAACGTACATTCTCCATAGATCTGCAGCATTTCTACCATATTTTCATGTGTGTACATTATACTGTACAGTATAAGTTCCACAACACAACGTTTATTCACAATGTGTACTACCTCCGTGCCGTCGCTAGATTACTCTGATGCACGACTACACTGGCAAGCGGTGTACTGCACGCCAAAACAACAACAAATGGGATGCTCGGAGGGTGGTGGAGTACGGGAGTTTCCATGGGTCGCAAATCATAAACAAGGCGAAGTGGTAACTGTGGCAGTAGTGGGAACTACATTGGACACTTGACTAGGTAGAGCCAGGCCATGCGCGACAGGCACAACGGGTCATATAACGCATTAGATAAACCTTATTTTGGGTGTGCAGGATAAATAAGACAACCTGACGGGTGTACACAGATCGGTACTGGTTCATATTGCGTACGTAGATACGTAAAACGTGCAAGAGGGAAACCATTATGTGCTTATGAGAATTGATGGCAGCAGACCGTATTATTCGTTTCGGACCTCTTGATAAGTACGGAGGTGTGATTACACATGTCAATCACATCGCGATTACGGGCAGCATGGGGTTCACGCCTGAGCCTCAGGACGTGCGCTAGCAGCGCATGTCGGGTGTTTCAAGCGTCAACTTCGCGTCTCAATATCTCTGGATGTAATGGGGATATTGCAATGCAATCAACGCCATTGTGTATGTGCTTTGTCATGCTATGGATTGCTGAAGAAAAATATAGGAGGTCCATTTAAAAAAAACATAAGTTTGTGTTAAAAAACACATATGCTTTCGTTTTAGAATGTTTCCAAATATGTACATTCATGGGCCCCAGCCCTACATTGATAACAGTGAAAGTCGTTTTCCAATGTCTGTTATTGTTCCAGAGATATTTTGGGTGGACAAGATAGCTGGGACACCCTATATACAGGGTTATTACAAATGATTGAAGCGATTTCACAGCTCTACAATAACTTTATTGTTTGAGATATTTTCACAATGCTTTGCACACACATACAAAAACTCAAAAAGTTTTTTTTTGCATTCACAAATGTTCGATATGTGCCCCTTTAGTGATTCGGCAGACATCAAACCGATAATCAAGTTCCTCCCACAACCGGCGCAGCATGTCCCCATCAATGAGTTCGAAAGCATCGTTGGTGCGAGCACGCAGTTCTGGCACGTTTCTTGGTAGAGGAGGTTTAAACACTGAATCTTTCACATAACCCCACAAAAAGAAATCGCATGGGAGAGCGTGGAGGCCGGGACATGAATTGCTGATCATGATCTCCACCACGACCGATCCATCGGTTTTCCAATATCCTGTTTAAGAAATGCCGAACATCATGATGGAAGTGCGGTGGAGCACCATCCTGTTGAAAGATGAAGTCGGCGCTGTTGGTCTCCAGTTGTGGCATGAGCCAATTTTCCGCGGGCTACGCGTGAAACTTGCCCGCACGCGTTCAACCGTTTCTTCGCTCACTGCAGGCCGACCCGTTGATTTCCCCTTACAGAGGCATCCAGAAGCTTTAAACTGCGCTTCCATCGCCGAATGGAGTTAGCAGTTGGTGGATATTTGTTCATCTTCGTCCCGAAGTGTCGTTGCACTGTTATGACTGACTGATGTGAGTGCATTTCAAGCACGACATACGCTTTCTCGGTTCCTGTCGCCATTTGTCTCACTGCGCTCTCGAGCGCTCTGACGGCAGAAACCTGAAGTGCGGCTTCAGCCGAACAAAACTTTATGAGTTTTTCTACGTATCTGTAGTGTGTCGTGACCATATGTCAATGAATGGAGCTACAGTGAATTTATGAAATCGTCTTTAATCATTTGTAATAGCCCTGTATATATATATACTCCTGGAAATGGAAAAAAGAACACATTGACACCGGTGTGTCAGACCCACCATACTTGCTCCGGACACTGCGAGAGGGCTGTACAAGCAATGATCACACGCACGGCACAGCGGACACACCAGGAACCGCGGTGTTGGCCGTCGAATGGCGCTAGCTGCGCAGCATTTGTGCACCGCCGCCGTCAGTGTCAGCCAGTTTGCCGTGGCATACGGAGCTCCATCGCAGTCTTTAACACTGGTAGCATGCCGCGACAGCGTGGACGTGAACCGTATGTGCAGTTGACGGACTTTGAGCGAGGGCGTATAGTGGGCATGCGGGAGGCCGGGTGGACGTACCGCCGAATTGCTCAACTCGTGGGGCGTGAGGTCTCCACAGTACATCGATGTTGTCGCCAGTGGTCGGCGGAAGGTGCACGTGCTCGTCGACCTGGGACCGGACCGCAGCGACGCACGGATGCACGCCAAGACTGTAGGATCCTACGCAGTGCCGTAGGGGACCGCACCGCCACTTCCCAGCAAATTAGGGACACTGTTGTTCCTGGGGTATCGGCGAGGACCATTCGCAACCGTCTCCATGAAGCTGGGCTACGGTCCCGCACACCGTTAGGCCGTCTTCCGCTCACGCCCCAACATCGTGCAGCCCGCCTCCAGTGGTGTCGCGACAGGCGTGAATGGAGGGACGAATGGAGACGTGTCGTCTTCAGCGATGAGAGTCGCTTCTGCCTTGGTGCCAATGATGGTCGTATGCGTGTTTGGCGCCATGCAGGTGAGCGCCACAATCAGGACTGCATACGACCGAGGCACACAGGGCCAACACCCGGCATCATGGTGTGGGGAGCGATCTCCTACACTGGCCGTACACCACTGGTGATCGTCGAGGGGACACTGAATAGTGCACGGTACATCCAAACCGTCATCGAACCCATCGTTCTACCATTCCTAGACCGGCAAGGGAACTTGCTGTTCCAACAGGACAATGCACGTCCGCATGTATCCCGTGCCACCCAACGTGCTCTAGAAGGTGTAAGTCAACTACCCTGGCCAGCAAGATCTCCGGATCTGTCCCCCATTGAGCATGTTTGGGACTGGATGAAGCGTCGTCTCACGCGGTCTGCACGTCCAGCACGAACGCTGGTCCAACTGAGGCGCCAGGTGGAAATGGCATGGCAAGCCGTTCCACAGGACTACATCCAGCATCTCTACGATCGTCTCCATGGGAGAATAGCAGCCTGCATTGCTGCGAAAGGTGGATATACACTGTACTAGTGCCGACATTGTGCATGCTCTGTTGCCTGTGTCTATGTGCCTGTGGTTCTGTCAGTGTGATCATGTGATGTATCTGACCCCAGGAATGTGTCAATAAAGTTTCCCCTTCCTGGGACAATGAATTCACGGTGTTCTTATTTCAATTTCCAGGAGTATATATATATATATATATATATATATATATATATATATATATATATATATATATATAATGGCTCACCGGCCATTTGACCATATTCTGTGCGGATACACAAACAGTGCCCGAACTCTTACGGGAATGGGCAAAAACGCCGCGAGTAATGAATATAATGGGCAGGGGCACTATGAATATAGTGCGGGACAATAAGTTGGCAATGTGGGTCTTCAAAAATGGTTCAAATGGCTCTGAGCACTATGGGACTTAACATCTCAGGTCATCAGTCCCCTAGAACTTACAACTACTTAAACCTAACTAACCTAAGGATATCACACACATCCATGCCCGAGGCAGGATTCGAACCTGCGAATGCAGCAGTCGCGCGGTTCCAGACTGTAGCGCCTAGAACCGCTCGGCCACTCCGGCCGGCGAATGTGGGTCTCACGGGAGGCGTGCCAGAGGTAAGTTCCTGCAGTCGCACTATCCTCTGTGTCCTCGGTGGCTTAGAGACAATAAAAATCAATAGAAAAAACGAAAAAAAGAAGAAAGAAGAAAAAGAAAAAAAAGAAGAAAGAAGAAAAAAGATAAACAGAAAAAAAGAAAAAACTCAAATAAATCTCTTTCATACGCCATGTAAGCAGGCGGTCCAGGGTTCGAGTTCCGGTCTGGGCACACATTGTCAACTGTCCCCGTTGACATATCAACGCCTGTATGCAGCTAGGGGTCTTCATTTCATTGTAATTAAAGTTTTTATTTTTCCATTCACCGTTTTTATACGGTGCATACCATTATAAAAAGTCGATCTAATCATGAACCTTGTAATCAATTATGTATTGCCCAGAATAACACACTGAAGCGCCGAAAGCATGCGTATTCAAAACATATGTAAACAGGCAAAATACGGTGCTGCGGTCGGAAACGCCTATACAAGACAGTAAGTTCTAGCGCAGTTGTTAGATCGGTTACTGCTTCCACAATGGCAAGTAATCAATATTTATGTGAGTTTCAACGTGGTGTTACAGTCGGCGCTCGAGGGATGGGACACAGCATCTCCTCGGTAGCGATGAGGAGGGGATTTTCCCATACGACAATTTCACGAGTGTACCGTGAATATCAGGAATCCGGTAAAACTTCAAATCTCTGATATCGCTAGCCGGCCGTTGTGACCGAGCGGTTCTAGGCGCTTCAGTCTGGAACCGCGCTGCTGCTACGGTCGCAGTTTCGAATCCTGCCTCGGGCATGGATGTGTGTGATGTCCTTAGGTTAGGTAGGTTTAAGTATTTCTAAGTCTAGGGAACTGATGACCTCAGATGTTAAGTCCCGTAGTGCTTAGAGCCATTTGAACCATTTGATATCGCTGCGGCCGGAAAAAGTTCCTGCACGAACGGGACCAACGACGACTGAAGAGAATCGTTCACCATGACAGAAGTGCAACCCTTCCGCAAACTGCTGCAAATTGCAATGCTGGGTCATCAACAATTGTCAGCGTGCGAATTATTCAACGAAACATCATCGATATGGGCTTGCAGATCCGTAGGCCCACTCGTGTACCCTTGATGACTGCACCACACAAAGCCTTACGCCTCGCCTGGGCCAGTCAACACCGACATTGGACTGTTGAAGACTGGAAAGATGTCGCGTGGTCGGACGAGTCTCGTTTCAAATTTAATCGAGTGGATGGCCGTGTACAGGTATGGGGACAACTTCATGAATCCAAGGACCCTGCGTGTCAGCAGGGAATTGTTCAAGTTGGAGGGGGCTCTGTAATGGTGTGGGGCGTGTGCAGTTTGATTCATATGGAACCCCTGATACGTCTAGATATGACTGTGGCAGGTGACACGTACATAAGTATCCTGTCTGATCACCTGCATCCATTCATGTCCATTGTGCATTCCGACGGACTTGGGCATTTCCAGCGGGACAATGCGACATCCCACACGTCCAGAATTGCTACAAAGTGGCTCCAGGAACATTCTTCTCAGTTTAAACACTTCCATTGTCCACCAAACCCCGCAGACATGAACATTACTGAGCGTATCTGGGATGCCTCGTACTGATAGGGATTTTTGGACAGCCCTTCATGATTCATGGTGTCAATTCCCTCCATCTCTACTTCGGACATTAGTCGAGTACATACCACGTCGTGTTGAAGCACTTCTGCGTGCTCGCGGAGGCCCATCACGATATTAGGCAGGTGTACCAGTTTGTTTGGCTCTTCATTGTAGTACTATTTACTGAAAAGCAATGGTTTGTGTGGTTGCTGTTTCAACCGACAGTGTTTCTAGAATATGTCTTACGTTACAGACAATATGTGCCAGATAACATACAGTTGTTACGCCTGTCGGGCGTCTGTCAGTGTTTGTCACCCCACGACTGTGACATGACTGACGTGCTCTTTGTGTAGTTGCTAACATCGAGATCTAACCAATCTCGCTATTGTTTGCTAAATGGAACCCATCGTACATTAGTCTAGATTGAAGGTGAGAACAGTCACTATCATAGGAACAGCGTACAAATAGACAGTTTGGTTGTAGTAGTATTCTGGGAATAGGTAGCTGCACATTTTCGTTGATGGTGGGAGACATATTACACTGGCGGTGAAAATCACAACGCCAATGAGGAGTTACGTGCCATTAACGAAAACTGGTAGGAGTGATTATGCATATGAAAGACGATGTATATTTACATTTCGCGCCATTCGCGTAACAGTGGTGCTAGTAGCGCAACTATAAGGTTGCAAATAATTTTTCCTTTAAATACACGCTGTAACGGTCTTGAGTGTAAGTTACCTTTCAGATTGGACATGGTGAGTCGATGTTAGGCAAGTATACCTTTAAAGGAGACAAAGAGGCCATTTCAACACCTCACTGTGTTTGAACGCGGTCGTATAATAAACTCACGAGATACTGCAGATAGTTTGGCAATAATGTGGCCACTGTACATGATTGCTGGCAGCGGTGATCACGAGGATGTACGGTGCAAGAAAACCGGGCTCCGGATGGCGACATGACACTACCGAGTAGGAAGACCATCGTGTTCAGAGTACGGATCTGGCGCATCGTATTGCATCTGCAACAACAATTTAAGCAGCAGTTGGTACCACAGTGACACAATGAAACGTTAAAAATCGGTTATTTCAAAGACAGTTCCGAGCCAGACGGCCTGTAGCGTGCATTCCACTGACCCCAAACCATCGCCATTTGCGATTTCAGTGGTGTCAAGCGAGAGCTCATCGGAAGACATATTACGCTGGCGGTGAAAATCACAACGCCAATGAGGAGTTATGCGCCATTAACGAAAGCCGGTAGGAGTGATTATGCATATGAAAGACGATGTATATTCACATTTCGCGCCAGGTATGTTGTGTTTTCTGATGCAAGCCCGGCGCCAGTGATGGCCGTGTGTTGGTCAGAAGCAGGGTAGTTGACGGCTTGTAACCAACACGTCTTGTGTTAGACACACTGTGCACCTGGAGTTATTGTCTCGGGTGCGATTTCCTATCATGACAGGAGCGCTCTCGTGGACATCCAAGGCACCTTGTCTGCATATTTGTACGTCAGTCTCGTGATTCGGCCTGTTTTGCTGTCATTCATGAACAGAAATCCAGAGGGTGTTTTCCACCAGGATAACTCTCGTTCGCATACCGCTGTTGTAACCCAGCATCCTGTACACAGTGTAGACATGTTGCCTTGGCCTGCTCAGTCACCAGATTTGTTTCTATTCGAGCACATATGGGACATCATCGGACAACTGCAGCATCATCCATAACCAGCATCAACTGTCCCTGTACTGACAGACCAAGTGCAGCAAGCATGGAATTCTGGCCCATAAGCTGACGTTCAGCACTTATAAAATACAATGCATGAACTTTTGCATGATTGTATTAAAGATTTGTGGTTACACCGGTTGTTAATGTACCAGCATTTCACATTTGCAACGGTTGATCTCCCACTTACGTTAACCTGTAGTCTTTCAGTGTCAATCACTTAAATACCGGGTGATCAAAAAGTCAGTATAAATTTGAAAACTGAATAAATCACGGAATAATGTAGATAGAGGTAAAAATTGACACACATTCTTGGAATGACACGGGGTTTTATTAGAACCAAAAAAGTACAAAAGTTCACAAAATGTTCGACAGATGGCGCTTCATCTGATCAGAATAGCAATAATTAGCATAACAAAGTAAGACAACGCAAAGATGATGTTTTTTACAGGAAATGCTCAATATGTCCACCATCATTCCTCAACAATAGCTGTAGTCGGGGAATAATGTTGTGAACAGCGCTGTAAAGCATGTCCGGAATTATGGTGAGGCATTGGCGTCGGATGTTGTCTTTCAGCATCCCTAGAGATGTCGGTCGATCACGATACACTTGCGACTTCAGGTAACCCCAAAGCCAATAATCGCACGGACTGCAGTATGGGGACCTGGGAGGCCAAGCATGACGAAAGTGGTGGCTGAGCACACGATCATCACCAAACGACGCGCGTCTGTCAGACATTTTGTGAACTTGGTTTTTTTTTTTTGTTCCAATAAAACCCCATGTCATTCCAAGCACGTGTATCAATTTTTACCTCTCTATCTACATTATTCTGTGGTTTTTTAAGTTTTCAAATTTATACTGACTTTTTGATCACCCGGTATATTACCTAGACAAACGTATTCTCGAAATTTCATTATTCTATATTAATACTTTTTGTGTTGTGATTCTTTTCTGTCAGTGTCTTAACAGTCAGGAGTACAGAAACGAGTTACCGCAACTAAGTACCGCGATTTAAACATTTATGTAATAAGTAGAGAATTTGTCTTCATAGACAGTAAAACGTGCCCAGATCGAGTTACTGCGATGGATGAATTCTCGTAGTGAAAGTATCCACCGCTTAGAAGAGATAGTGAAATTTCCGGATCAGAATCCCATAGTGTAAGTCAGGGATACGTTTGAGAAACGGACTATGGCCTGTTATACCTTCAGCTTGGATCTCCCAAATCATCGCACAGCTCTTGCTCAGGAATGTCTTCGAGTGTCAATGGAGATACTGAATCATGTTACGGGGAATATGACGTTGTGTGTGGCGGCGGGTCATAATCGAACTGTCTGTTACCTCGTTAGGTCGTTATACAATGATTCAATTGTCTGTGCGTGCTTTCCATCCACCTTTGTCGTGTACAGGAGCCATAAAATTATTTCTGCGGTCAGCCAGAAAGCGATCGAGAACATACTGACCATAATTTCTGGTCTACAACTGCGCATTCCTCTCAAATGTTCCTACTTGCTATTTCGTCAGCAGTGTTATGATTCTCGTCGTCAGTTGTGTGGTGTCACCGCCAGACACCACACTTGCTAGGTGGTAGCCTTTAAATCGGCCGCGGTCCGTTAGTATACGTCGGACCCGCGTGTCGCCACTATCAGTGATTGCAGACCGAGCGCCGCCACACGGCAGGTCTAGAGAGACTTCCTAGCACTCGCCCCAGTTGTACAGCCGACTTTGCTAGCGATGGTCCACTGACAAATTACGCTCTCATTTGCCGAGACGATAGTTAGCATAGCCTTCAGCTACGTCATTTGCTATGACCTAGCAAGGCGCCATTATCATTTGCTATTTATCTTGTGATGCATGTACCGTCAGACCGATGTTCACCAATTATGGATTAAAGTTAAGTATTCCAGAAGCTCCGTACTTTTTTTACTAGACTCAACTCCTTTAACTGTTCCAGACCTCACGCCAGCCTGCGTGAGCTTAAACGCGTGCCTTTCGGCTTCCTCCTAGTGGCTTGGCTGTCTTGCCAAGTCACAACAAGTTGTTATGATGACAGGTGGCCA
Organism: Schistocerca cancellata; assembly: GCF_023864275.1. NCBI lineage: Eukaryota > Metazoa > Arthropoda > Insecta > Orthoptera > Acrididae > Schistocerca > Schistocerca cancellata. The sequence goes on from NC_064629.1 coordinate 200,024,316, forward strand.
ATGCTAAATAGAAACATATATTGCAGGTTTGGCAGTGAATTCGGTAAGGAGCTGGCAGCGTAGTCTGTATCTGCATCGACTTAAATAATTAGTAGTCGTTGGTAAAAAATAATATATATTGTACTTGTGTTACTGGCTTCTTCGTACGCTGCATACATATTATTACAAACAGATATCTAGGGAAGCATTTCTTATGTCACACTTGACTAAACGTCTTGTTAGAGGTTGCTTCGTATCAGCTAAAGGCTATGCTACATTCCTGGTTGACGTCCTGAGCAAGAGTGGACGAGAGCTCGCCAGATACTTGTCACAAGCCAGCAGCGCTAGTCGCGACTCACGGGTCCAACGATACCTGTTACGGACCGCGGTCGCTATCTGCAATCCCTAACAAGTGTGGTATCGAACGTTGATACCACATTCCTGCCCCGCAAATTTGCGAACGGCCGTTGAATAGGGCTAACGACCGCCGGGTGGAGGACCCCTTGCTGACGTAGTTGAGGAGGTGGGGAGCCTGACTACAGGCGAGGCGTGCCCACCCGCACCCTGCCCTTCGGACCGAGGGGAGACAGGAAACGCCTGGAAACCTGCTCCAGGGAGCACGGCAACATGAGGTGTCTGAGCTTCAACAACAATGGGAGGAGCCGAAGGGTCGACCTCCATCGGGTCGGGCACCCGACCGGCTACAGTGACTGGAAACCAGTTGCTGCTCTCATCTGTTACTTTCCCCTCTTTGGGGAAGTGTGAGGGGGTCTGTAGCCTTTCGGCTTTTACTCCCCTGTGAATGTGTGTGTGTGATTTTTCTATAGTTTTTGGTGTCTGTGATTTGTGATGATTGTTGTGAGTGTGTCTGGTACTTGCCTGAGGTAGGCGAGAAGTTTGGTGGTATATGGGAAGGAACAGGATGATGGATTGGGTGTTGGGATTTTCACTTCGACTTAGTCGTCGAAGATCGTCATAGGGCGCTTGTGCTTATCGCGGGACATATCATACCGACCTAGGGAGTGGATGAGTGCGTTTCCGGATCTGGAAGAACCCTCATAGAAGGCCCTTGCCAGATCCTGGAAACGCTCTCTCAGGAGTGGGATTTCGGCTGTAGCGTGCAAGTCGTCTGTAGGGAATCCAAGAGGTAGGTGCAGTGCCCTTCTGAGGGCGCGGTTCTGCAGCCTCTGGAGTTTGTCCAGGTGCTGCTTTGCCGCGTATCCCCAGACAGGGCACGCATACTCCATTACTGGCCGGATCAGGGCCTGGTACACATTTACTGCTACTGGGCAGGGAAGGGAGGTGGTTGTGTTCAGGATAGGATATAGGATGGACATTCTGGCGCAGGCCTTCCTGTGGACCTCGTCTATGTTGGGTTTCCACGTAAGACGAGAGTCCAAGGTTACGCCAAGGTACTTGGCGATTCTGCGCCAGGGGAATTGGGTTCTATTTAGGTGAAGGTGGAGGGGGGGGGGGGGGACGTTGAGGAGGTTCGCGCCTTCCGAGCCTGCGGGTAATCAGCATTGCCTGCGTCTTATCAGAGTTAATGGTGATGCGCCAGCGACGGACCCAAGTTTCTGTGTCATCTAAAACCTTTTGTAGCCTACGGATGACCAGGTCCTTGTTCGCGTTTCTCGTGTAGAAGGCTGTATCGTTAGCGTACTGTGAGGTGTGCACCAGGGGGGCCGTTGGAGTGTCCGCAGTGTACAAACTGTACAATACGGGTCCCAGGACCGATCCCTGTGGCACCCCAACACGAATACGCCTTCTGGTGGAGGTGGCAGTTTCTACTTTGACGGAGAAAGTCCTATTCGTGAGATAGCTCTTGATCAGCTGAACTATGCTCCCGGGAAACCCTTGTGTGTACAACTTGTAGAGTAGCCCTCTATGCCATACTGAATTAAAGGCTTTGGCTACGTCTAGTAGCACTATCCCGCAGTAGCCTCTGTGGTTGAAGCCCTCTGTGGCTCCTTCGACCATTCTCATGACCTGTTGTGGGGCAGAGTGGTTCTGTCGGAAGCCAAATTGGAAATCCGGCAGAATTTGGAAACCAGTAAGTGCAGACAGTTATACGGCAGTGGACAGCCTTGAAACCGGAACGTCAGTGTGCCCCATCACAGTTGAAGGCACCTGGTCCATGTGGTCACCAGGTCGCCGCAGCGATGCTGGCTGGCACTGCGGGCGACTCCGGCCAACACCGACTCAAAGGAAGGCCTCGGCGCTTGTTGGTGACGTCACGTCAGCTAGGCACGGCGAACGCCAGGTCTGTTGCAGGCAGAAACGCCTGGGCGTGCTTATCACTATAAAACTCTTATTTTTGGACAAACTGTTTGGTTTCTGAAGTTTCATGTAGATGAAAGATTTTCTTACTATCGTAAAACTACAAATGAAGATTATACACTCCTGGAAATGGAAAAAAGAACACATTGACACCGGTGTGTCAGACCCACCATACTTGCTCCGGACACTGCGAGAGGGCTGTACAAGCAATGATCACACGCACGGCACAGCGGACACACCAGTAACCGCGGTGTTAGCCGTCGAATGGCGCTAGCTGCGCAGCATTTGTGCACCGCCGCCGTCAGTGTCAGCCAGTTTGCCGTGGCATACGGAGCTCCATCGCAGTCTTTAACACTGGTAGCATGCCGCGACAGCGTGGACGTGAACCGTATGTGAAGTTGACGGACTTTGAGCGAGGGCGTATAGTGGGCATGCGGGAGGCCGGGTGGACGTACCGCCGAATTGCTCAACACGTGGGGCGTGAGGTCTCCACAGTACATCGATGTTGTCGCCAGTGGTCGGCGGAAGGTGCACGTGCCCGTCGACCTGGGACCGGACCGCAGCGACGCACGGATGCACGCCAAGACCGTAGGATCCTACGCAGTGCCGTAGGGGACCGCACCGCCACTTCCCAGCAAATTAGGGACACTGTTGCTCCTGGGGTATCGGCGAGGACCGTTCGCAACCGTCTCCATGAAGCTGGGCTACGGTCCCGCACACCGTTAGGCCGTCTTCCGCTCACGCCCCAACATCGTGCAGCCCGCCTCCAGTGGTGTCGCGACAGGCGTGAATGGAGGGACGAATGGAGACGTGTCGGCTTCAGCGATGAGAGTCGCTTCTGCCTTGGTGCCAATGATGGTCGTATGCGTGTTTGGCGCCGTGCAGGTGAGCGCCACAATCAGGACTGCATACGACCGAGGCACACAGGGCCAACACCCGACATCATGGTGTGGGGAGCGATCTCCTACACTGGCCGTACACCACTGGTGATCGTCGAGGGGACACTGAATAGTGCACGGTACATCCAAACCGTCATCGAACCCATCGTTCTACCATTCCTAGACCGGCAAGGGAACTTGCTGTTCCAACAGGACAATGCACGTCCGCATGTATCCCGTGCCACCCAACGTGCTCTAGAAGGTGTAAGTCAACTACCCTGGCCAGCAAGATCTCCGGATCTGTCCCCCATTGAGCATGTTTGGGACTGGATGAAGCGTCGTCTCACGCGGTCTGCACGTCCAGCACGAACGCTGGTCCAGCTGAGGCACCAGGTGGAAATGGCATGGCAAGCCGTTCCACAGGACTACATCCAGCATCTCTACGATCGTCTTCATGGGAAAATAGCAGCCTGCATTGCTGCGAAAGGTGGATATACACTGTACTAGTGCCGACATTGTGCATGCTCTGTTGCCTGTGTCTATGTGCCTGTGGTTCTGTCAGTGTGATCATGTGATGTATCTGACCCCAGGAATGTGTCAATAAAGTTTCCCCTTCCTGGGACAATGAATTCACGGTGTTCTTATTTCAATTTCCAGGAGTGTAGTTCTGTATTACTGAATCCTGTCGAAACAAACGTAAATCAATATGAGAAGATGATTTGCCCCATTGCAAGCTTCAGAAATTTTACATTCAAGTAACTATATTTACTCGATCCATTTTGTTATTGAAGCTTACCCCCAATCCCCTTACAATTAACTCGTTTCTTTTATTTATGTTCGTTTGACATTGTCATGGAAATGTGAACTAATTTACATGTGTAAATGTCCAACTGTTGACAGTCATTACATTACAGTCGTTTTCAACGAAAGGAATTCTAAACAGGAAACAAAATAGCTTCATACATCGAAAATACTGCTGAGCTTAAACTTTTTTAAACATGCACATTAGAAAAGATAAATATTCCCCTCTTGCAAATGAAAAGAGAAACTTTATAAGATAAAAAGTTTTATTTGATAAAACAAGTATCTCTCTTTTGCCTCTTCTTCTGTCCCCCACCCCCTCCCCCAACGCGTTCAATCGCAAGATATTTCATTAACATTCAGTGCTCCTCACCTCATAGTCAACCAAGATACCTAAAGAAGAGCACCAATATGTTCACAGTTTCTTGTAAAAGCAACTCAGTACAAACGTAACTTCCTCAGATTTACAAATAAGGTAAAGAAGCACGAATTCTGTTGCTGCTGGACAATGAAGTTGTTTTTGTATGTCAATCCTTAAAACCGGTGGAAATTTAAGTTCAGGAGTACACTATTTGTTGATAAGTGTAATGAATTGCACAATTAATTGATTGCAGAAATCTCTCAGAACAATGTGTGTTGGTCAACTACCCGCAAATAGTTTCACATTTTCCTGTGTCAGAGAGGGAGACACCACGATTATGAGTATGCCTGCAACAGACCTGGCGTTCGCCGTGCCTAGCTGACGTGACGTCACGAGCAAGCGCCGAGACCTTCCTTTGAGTCGGTGTTGCTCCGGCGCGAGACATGGCGCCCTCCGTCGAGTGGCGATGGCGAAGCTACGGGCGCTGGCACCCAGGGGCGAGGAGAGCAAGGAGGAGGTCCCCGCGGGGCAGCCCCGTCGGCGCCGACACTGGAAACATACGGCAAGCGGCAGAGACTCCACGACTAAGGAGGCGCATCTGTTTCTGATGCCTGCGCACCTCACCAGGTGGACCTGATATGACTAACATAGGGCGGCCAAGATGGCGAAGGATGCATCCTTTCGGTCATCAGCGATTGCCGCGGAAATGACGAAAATAGACCATATCATCAGACAAGAATTTGTGGGTCTGCCGTGGCAAAGAAACGCGGTGCGGAGGGTGAACAAAATAATCAGAGTTCGGTGGGGACGAGCATGCAACAATTCAGCCGGCGAAGCACCCTCGCGGGTCTGAGATCGGTACGAAGATTAAAAACAACAAAAGGGCGTCGTCGCGAGAATGAGAGTCGCGCAATTTAGACATTTGCGACTTAAACGTCCAAACGAATATTCCAGCGGCTCCGTTCGATTGAGCAGAGACCGGTGCTGAAGTCAAATGCTGAATACCATTAGCTTCACAAAAGGTTTCGAACTCTGCAGAAAAATTGAGGTCCTTTGTCGATGACAATAACTTGTGGCAATCCTATGCTAAATACAGAAGACAATGGTTTGATGGTAGACGATGTCGTTGATGACATGCGAACAAATGGAAAACCGCTAAAGGAATCAACAAGAATTAACCATCGTGGGCCCCATAAAGGACCAGAGAAATCAAAATGCATGCGATTCCATGGCAAAGTTGCCTTAGGCCAAGAGAAAAAATTCTGCGGTGGTGCGGATTGGTTTTCGGCACACACAGAACAAGAAGAACAAATCTTGGTTATGTGAGCATCAATTCCAAACCAGGTACAGTGACGGCGAGCGAACTGTTTTGTTGGTGAAGAAGTCGTAGCACAGCTGATTGCAACGAACGTCGAACAGTAATACGAGATTGATCTTCCTCCGTGCGGAGAAAGAGGACACTATGTTGTACAAAAAGTCGTTGTCTGTGCACAAAAAAAACGACGAACCAACGGATCTTCAATCAAATTTTTAGAAAAAGGCCATTGCGTAGTGACATAACGTAAAACAACACTTAATACTGGGTCGTTAGCTGTTGCTGTGGCTATACGACGAAAGTCAACACGAAAACTTTCGACAACATAATTTTGCTCCTCGATGAACATACAAGCCTGTTCGAAAGAGTCGAACAGCGTGTCTTTAGCTATTGGCAAAATCGAGATAACGCGTCGGCGTTACCGTGTCGGGCAGTAGGCCGTTTCAAGGTGTCATAATGGTACTGCGACAAAAATAGTGACCAACGAATACATTTTTGAGCCGTACGCGGAGGCACGAGCTTTGACGGGTGAAACAAAGACGTCAAAGGCTTGTGGTCGGTGATAACTGTAAACTTGCGACCATATAAGAAGTAGTGGAATTCTGTAACTCCAAAAATCAAAGCGAGAGCGTCCTTCTCCAGCTGCAAGTAGTTATGCTGCGCAGAGGAGAGTAGCTTCGATGCAAATGCTTCCGGGCGACCGCAAACCAAATTTGTAAGCAAGAACAGCACCGATTCCGAAATCAGAAGCGTCAACCATGAGGACAACAAGTTCTGCAGGATCGAAGGACGTAAGGCATGAGCTAGATAACAACGCAGATTTAAGCTGCTGAAAGGCACGTTCGCATTCAGGTGACCAAATGAACGGAACTTTCTTTCGACACAGTCGATGTAATGGTGCTGCAAGAGCTGATGCGTTAGGCAAAAACTTGTGATAAGATAATATTTCAGTTTGCCAAGAACTGATTGCAATTCTTTAATCGTCTTGGGTGCTGGTGGCTCTTATATTGCTCATAAATGATCCGGACTTGGATGGATGCCTTAAGAGTTTATCACATGTCCCAAATAGGATAACTGTTCTGGAAAAAAAATGTACGCTTGTCCTTATTGAGTCTAAGTCCATTTTCACGGAGCACTTCAAACAACTGTCTCAAATTTTGCATACGTTCTTGCTGCGTAGAACCAGAAACTACGATATCATCTAGGTAATTACACACTGAAGGAATCGACGCACAAAGAGTCTTTAAGTACCGCTGAAATAGTGCCGATGCAGAGGCACATCCGAACGGAAGCCTTTTAAATTTGTAGAGACCTAAATGCGTATTTACAATGAGAATCTTCTGGGATTCTTCACCCACAGGAATCTGGAGATAGGCATCTTGCTAATCTAACTTAGAAAAATATTTGCCTGGACACAATTTGTCAAACAAGTCTTCTTGAAGTGGCAAAGGAAATATTGCAGCGGCGCCGGATTAGCCGAGCGGTCTCAGGCGCTGCAGTCATGGACTATGCGGCTCGTCCCGGTGGAGGTTCGAGTCCCCCCTCGGGCATGGGTGTGTGTTTGTCCTTAGGATAATTTAGGTTATGTAATGTGTAAGCTTAGGGACTGATGACCGTAGCAGTTAAGTCCCATAAGATTTCACACACATTTGAACATTTTTTTGAAATATTGCAACAACAAGTTGAGGATTGACGGTGGCTTTAAAATCCACACACAGTTGCATTTTGCCTGATGGTTTCGTTCAGATAACGAACGGTAAGGGCCATAGTGATGATGTCACCTGTTCAATCATCCCTTGATCCTCAAGTTCATGCAATGTTTTAACAACTTCGTCTCGAAGCGCGTGAGGCACTGTGCGAGCGCGAAAAAAATTAGGCTGTGCATTGTCCTTCAATTCAGTATGCGCCTGAAAATTGTTCGCGCAACCTAAACCTGGCGAAAAAATGTCAAACTCTTGATATAGTTCAGTAACACTGTTTGTGGGAACACTTTTAGTCACGGCTAGTACGTCATCGCGCACAGTTAAGGATAATACATGAAATCAGTTAAGACCAACAGATGGTGGTGAACACAGTAAAAAAATGGTTCAAATGGCTCTGAGCACTATGGGACTTAACATCTATGGTCATCAGTCCCCTAGAACTTAGAACTACTTAAACCTAACTAACCGAAGGACATCACACAACACCCAGTCATCACGAGGCAGAGAAAATCCCTGACCCCGCCGGGAATCGAACCCGGGAACCCGGGCGCGGGAAGCGAGAACGCTACCGCACGACCACGAGCTGCGGGCGTGAACACAGTACATGAAAAGACTAGCTGAGCTTATCCACGGTATGTCGCTGGCAAACTACACACTCCTAATACCGGCATACTTTGACCACTGTAGGTAGCTATAGTAACATATGCGTTACGCAATGGAGCTGAACCCAGCAATTCGTAAGATTTACGTTTGATTAGTGAAACAGACGCTCCAGCATCCAACTGAAAAGGAATCGTATGATTCTGAATGTGCAAGTCGACAAAAAGTTTGTTCTGCCGTTGGCGGGAAAAGTCATTCTGAGAAGCAATGTTCACTGACAAATGTTGACGGGCAGACTGGGCGTGGCGGGACTTCTTTCGTCGGCGTGCACTGGCATCACAAGCAAAAGTGTCACAATCTGACAAAGTCACAGGTACTGGAGGCGAATTTACAACACTTATTTCCACTGCATGTGGCTCGTTGTCATAGGAAGCCTTATTGGGGGAACCGTTCTGGCTGAAGCTACTTTGTCCGGAAGCGCGATACTGTTTTTCAGAGTTCTGTCTTTTTAAGCACACTGCCTGGACATGTCCCGCTTTGTTGCAAAAATGACACACGGCCTTGCGCGATGGGCAATTCTGGCGCGAGTGCTGAGAATTACACTGCGGGCATGATCGCAACGCGGGCGGCTGCGGCCGGCGATTAACAGGTGTCCGTTTCCTGGAAGAGAACTGGGCCGGCGTACGCCGAGCGGGCACAGCGGAATGTATATGTGATGCGCACGCAGCTGGCTTGCTAACCTGACCAACTGCGGGGGCGATTCGAAAGAATTTGCACCAAAGTGCAAAGTGTCCTGTCTGTCCAAAATGTCCAACACTTGTTCTAAATGGGGTTGGATAATTTAAGAATTTGCTCTCTAATGCGTGTGTCTGACACGTTTTGTGCAGTAGTGTCCGGTACCATGATGTCAGAATATGATATTTCACAAGAACATGAAAATTCACAGTCGCAAGTGAGGCTTTGCAAAGCTGCTACCCACTCACGGTAATTCTGCTGAGGCGCACGTTTTGTGCGGAAAAATGCGTACCTTTTTGCCACAATGTTTATATTCTTCTTGCAATAACCGGTCTATGCTTTAACACGTTCTTCGTAACTGTGCTGTTCTGGCGAACCTTTCGGGAATAGTTTGAGGAGAATGCGGTACGAGGCCAAGCCAACACGAGATAAAAGCGCATGCAGCCTCGTTTTACCTTGAACGTTGTATGCAACCAGATGCTGTGAAAACTGCGTCTGCCACTTCTGCCAGCTCTCCACTCTACGGTTGACTGTTTTGCAGCCGATACGTGTGGCACAGCTTGTTGTCCCTGGACGAGCTGTCCCAGGGCGTGCGGTAGTGCGTTGTACTGCTGATTCTGCAATCGTAACAGTTCTGCCGGTACATTTTGTTCCTCCGGATATGCCTTCACAAATAAATCAAAGAATCACAATCGGGAGTAGGAAAAAATTTCGTGCACACGTCATTCATACAAACCGGAGAGGATGGGTAGTGCAGCCGAGTACATGGTCTAGAAATATTGCAAACAAAAATTAAATAAACGTCTTCTCCGATGTATCGATGAATCAGCTCTCCTGTCACTGCTCAGCTTTCCTAAAAAAAAAAAAAAAAAAAAAAAAAAAAAACTGGATCCCATCCTCGTCGCCATTTGTTATGATTCTCGTCGTCAGTTGTTACGATCATTGGTGGCCAATGCGAAATAGAAACATATATTGCAGGTTTGGCAGTGAAGGTTCAAATGGCTCTGAGCACTATGGGACTTCACATCTTAGGTCAGTGGCGGGCAGGAATCCTGCACCTGTGCGGTGCACTTGCAGGTGTTCTGCGTGCACACAGGGGCAAGCTGGCCACCCGCTTACCTCCCCTCCCCACCATACCTTCTGTCCACTCCTTCCTCTGTAATGCGTTTTGTTTTTCTAGCTTGCTTTATTGAATGATGGAATAAGGTTAGCAGGAGTGCTTGAAATAAATCATGGTTGGAAAGAGTACCTATTAACTACGATACGTTTTATTTAATTATCACAGGTGGAGTTTACAATACGTTTAATATCTGGAACAAAATTTCTGCATACAGACAAACGCAAACAGTTACGTAAATTTTCATCACTTATGTTTGCTCTTAACCGAGGCTTATTAATTCAGCAAATGTTTTTCCAGCCCTCACTATATTAAGCGCAGTTTTATAGCTTGCACGTACCGCTGGGCTATTATTGTTGTCGTCCTGAAAAATTGAAAACAGTGCTCCATAAAATGTTAAATCAGTTAGATGAGAGACATGACGAGAGAAAGTCGCAGATCTCTCGTGATAACGGCAACTAGGACAGATGCATCTAATATCGTCAGGTCGCTCTTCTTAAGCTCAGTCAATTTCCCCATCCGCTCAGAATCCGACAATAAATTGTACTCGTCCTTATGAAATTTATTATAATGGCCTTAAATACTAAACTTCCGTTGACCAGCGAGAATACTGCCACATATTAAACATTTCGAATTTTCACGTCTTTGCACAAAGAAAAAATGCTTCTCCCATTACTTTTTAAAAGATAGCAAATCTCCACGTCTCCGTTTCCTTGATTCACTCTGCATTTTCCGGTTCTTGAAATACAACGTTCACTACGTAGTGGTCGCTTCGCATCAACGTCCGCAGCTTAGCCTTGTACCACACTGCCGCAACCTGCCGGCTGTCGCCACTGCCGCATTCGACGATTGCACGCGAGCAGCACACGTGCAGCGCTGTGCGCTCACGAGCCGCGTGCAACGTTTGCCCGCCCCTGTCTTAGGTCATGAATCCCCTAGAACTTAGAACTACTTAAACCTAACTAACCTAAGAACATCACACACATCCATGCCCGAGGCGGAATTCGAACCTGCGACCGTAGCAGTCCCGCGGTTCCGGACTGCAGCGCCTAGAACCGCACGGCCACCGCGGACGGCTGGCAGTGAAGTTGGTAAGGAGCTGGCTGCGTAGTCTGTATGTCCGCAGCTCGTGGTCGTGCGGTAGCGTTCTCGCTTCCCGCGCCCGGGTTCCCGGGTTCGATTCCCGGCGTGGTCAGGGATTTTCTCTGCCTCGTGATGACTGGGTGTTGTGTGATGTCCTTAGGTTAGTTAGGTTTAACTAGTTCTAGGTTCTAGGGGACTGATGACCATAGATGTTAAGTCCCATAGTGCTCAGAGCCATTTTCGTAGTCTGTATCTGCAACGACTGAAATAACTAGTAGACGTTGGTAAAAAGTAATATATATTGTACTTAACTTGTGTTTCAGGCTTCTTCATATGCTGCATACATATAATTACAAACAGATGTATAGAGAGGCATTACTTATGCCATACTTGACTAAGCGCGTTGTCAGAGGTTGCTTCCTATCAGCTGAAGGCTATGCTTCATTCCTAGTTGACGTCCCGAGCAAGAGTGGACGAGAGCTCGCTAGACACTTGTCACAAGCCGCGGGTCCAGCGATATCCATTACAGACTGCGGTAGATATCTGCAACCCCCGACAAGTGTGGTATCGAATGTTGATACCACAAGCAGGATCAGGTATATGACTATAAACAAAAGTTTTGAGTTTTAACTGATTGATGTGTTCTAGAAAAGTTCACACGCACAAAATATAAGTCTTAGTATTGTAACTAATATGCGTATTGAAAACAGCACTATTAACCGTTCACAGGCGACCTCTGCGGGAAGTTCCAAGTAAATTGGTCTATCGCCCTGACGTCTAATCACCAAAGGTTAGCTGCTCGCCTTAAAAGTGGAAAATAATCATGCCATATGCCACACGGTTTTGTCAACCCTACCTACGGCACACAAAATTACTTCCATGAAATTTCAGCAGTCCAGGACGGTGTACAGTGCTCGCTAGTTCAATTCCTAATTTTATGGAAAACGCATTCGTGTCCATCCACTTCTGACGCTATCAGAGATAAAACGCACGCAGGCTTTTGACTGGCGCGGGCGGTTTGATATCTCAGTGCGAAGTGTCTCTTCTCACTGACTCTGGCTGTATTTGTATACGAGCGCAGCGGACCACCAAACGGAAAATCTGCTATCAGCTGCGCTAGGCACCTAAATGTCCCCTTTCTTGAACACGTATGCATTAATAGCTTTATCGCTTAAGGATTTACAATCTTCTTAATTTTTATATAAATAGAGTTAAGTTTGCTTTAGTTAATGAAAAAGTTTTAGCTCGACTACATTTAAACTTTGCCGACTAGAACATGACCTCTAAACTGCCTCTTTAAGATTCCTTGTAACCACAGTTATTTACAATACAGTCTTGACATGTGGTACAGCTGCATTATTGCATGAAAGTAATCGAGCGCTGTAATTAGAACTTTCTGTTACAAATACAAATTATACTTAATCTACTATGAATAAGAACGTTTCTGTTCCAATTGTGGTTTTTAGTAAATAACATGAAAACTAATAGAAGATGCTTACTGGTGTCACATAGTTCATGTTTTTAAGTGGAACTAATGTTACATACCAATTTTCAGCTTTCTGAGTCTAACATTTAGCACCTTCAATTTTTTGTAAAAACTACAATTTTAACCAAAATATTGCTCCGATCAAGTAACTTTTAATTGTGATATACATTTGCATAATCTAAACGGTTTTTAGCTTTACAATTTTATTTGTCAGCGCCACTTATATTTTTCTTAAAATCGTATATTTTGTCTAAAAAAAAAAGGTTCAAATAGCTCTGAGCACTATGGGACTCAACTTCTGAGGTCATTAGTCCCCTAGAACTTAGAACTAGTTAAACCTAACCAACCTAAGGATATTACACACATCCATACCCGAGGCAGGATTCGAACCTGCGACCGTAGCGGTCTCGCGGTTCCAGACTGCAGCGCCTAGAACCGCACGGCCACTTCGGCCGGCTATTTTGCCCAACGCATTCATTTGATCATTCTGAGGCTTTACAATTTTAACATTAGGTATACTTAAGCATGCACTGACTGGGTTTGGAAAAATTATTTTAATTTTTAATTTTGCATTTAGATTGTATGTTAAGCACAGGCATTCCCATGACATGGCGCTGGCAGTAGTGAACTGGGGTAATCCTTGGCACACTGGCTCCCCCCCGTACCCCTTACAACGGTACAGCGATTGTTTTCCCCGGCACCTCTTATTTATTTTTGTGAAAAATGTATTCTTGAACAAAATTAAGTAGTATAAACAAATTATGTTACTATAGCTGACCTCTTTTAATTGAAACTGATTTTAGCTAAATTTTTCTTAATGGTACAACCACAAAATTAATCATATATATACATAGAAAAACATAATATGGTGGCTTTTCGCAAATCATTATATAAAATAACATATGAACAAGAAATAAAATTTTTGATTATTGCAAAATTAATTTTGTGATTTAGAATTTTCTGTCTTTGCCTAAAAGATAAACACATAAGAACATTGCGCTCTTTTATAGACAATCAGTACCCTCTCATTTATTCATAACCATAGGCACTGTGGTGTGTGTTCTTATGAACTCTTCCACTTAAACAGAGGGTGGGAAGTCACTATGGTTGGTATCCTTCTCGACACTCTGTTACAAAAAGGGGGAGGGGAGGAGTCACTGTGGTTAGTGTCCTCGTCACTTTCTCCTCCATACAGCTTGTAGGCATCCTTTCATGAAGCTTCCATATCCCTGAGAAACAGACAACGTAGCCTAAGCTTCTGTTCTCAACTTAAATCTAAGGGATTACAAAACACATTCTGTAATCTATTTTCCTTCTGTAATTTAAGTAGCTAATTGTGAAGTTATCAGAAAGAATTTTTCGTTTTAAAATACATTGTTTGGGAAAATATTATTAACATTTTCAAAATGGTAGCTGGCAATACTTCATAAAATCGTGAGTCTACTTTAGCTTACTAATTACTACTTACTAATTACTTCTACTACTACTTACTAATTACTTCATTATTAAGCTTGAATTATGAACTTTGCAATTTTTTTTATAAACCATAGCTGCTATGCTCTGAAAGTCAATACAGGTTTTTTAAAATAGACTTATTTTCTGTTAGTTTGCAGTTTATTTCATCACCTTACATTTTACTTTACTTAGAAAAGCGAGTAACCTTTGTAAATTCTATCTCCACATGGCTCAGTTATCGTGCGGATTAGTATGCTAAATAAGTTGTTTGTGCGGCAGCACAAATAACTTACACGATGCAGTACATCTGATGTAATGGTACCATAGGCTGCCTCAGTACGATGTTTCATATCCTCTGGAGTTGTAGGCACATCACAGTACACGTTCTCCTTTAACGTACCCCACAGAAAGAAGCCTAAAATTGTAAGATCAGGAGAACGGGGCCCGCCACGTCCTATGAAACGCCCGTCGAACGTTCTCACAAGGGTCAGCCTAGTGTTCATTGCAGAATGTGCAGGAGCACCATCGTGTTGGCCCGCCCGGCTACCCGCGCGGTCTAACGCGCTGCTTCGCGAGCGGGAAGGTGTACCGGTCCCCGGCACGAATCCGCCCTACGGATTAGTGTCGAGGTCCGGTGTTCCGGCCAGCCTGTGCATGGTTTTTTAGGCGGTTTGCCATCTGGCTCGGCGAATGCGGGCTGGTTCCCCTTATTCCGCCTCAGTTAGATTATGTCGGTGATTGCTGCGCAAACACCGTCTCCACGTACGCAAACACCATAATTACTCTACCACGCAAACATTTGGGGTTAGACTCGTCAGGTATGAGACGTTCCCGGTGGGGTCCACTGGGGGCCGAACCGCGTAACAATCCTGGGTTCGGTGTGGGGCGGCGGTGAGGTGGGTGTACTGCTATGGCATGTTGTGGGTTTGTGTATCATTGAGGGTTCGGCAGGATGAAGCCTCTCCATCGTTTCTAGGTAGTAGGTACCCAGTTCAATACACAAACACACACCATTATGTTTGTACCACATACGACTACGCGTTTCCAACGGGACATTTCTAGCAATGCTGGCAGATCGTTTTGTAGAAACTCAACGTATTTTGCAGGTATTTAGGTGACTTCAATGAAGTGAGAACCAGTGAAGTGGTAGCCAATTACTCCACACTATACGTTTACATTCCACGGTCGCTGTCGCTCTGCCTGACGTAATCAGCGAGGATTGACCACGGACCAGTAACGCATATTTCGTAAATTCACTGCACCGTGGTTTGTGAAACCTGATTCATCGGAAAACAGGTAGAACTGCAGCTCATTCTCTGTTAATGCCCATTGACAGAAATTCATTCGATTATTAAAGCCATCTCCATGTAATTGCTCATGCAACGACACGTGGTAGGGTGAAATGTTTGACGATGAAGTATGTGCTTTACACTAATTTGACTGTCCGCCTCCGTAGCGTAGCGGTAGCGTTACCGCCTACCACGCAGGGACCCGGGTTCGATTCCCGGCAGGGGACTGGGTGTTGTGTGCCCTCATCATCAATGACTCGCAAGTCGCCGTCAACTAAAAATGACTCGCAATACGGCGGCCGACCTCCCCCGTAAGGGGCCTCCCAGCCAACAGTGCCATCCGATCATTTCATAATACCAGGGCTTCGCAACATACGTGCTCGCGGAGCAAGCTGTGAGCAGCACGGCGCGAGCACGGAGCAGCGCGAGCACGCTACCCCCACTACCGAACCAGAGCGGAGAGTGAGGAGAGTCACGTGGGGCACACAACAGCTGCCGCCAGTCAATGCAAATCCGCGGCCACCTGCAGGGATATCACTCACGAATTATTACTGCGACAAATGAAACAAATAAAGGAGAATGTACACATGCCATATAATTTTATTAGCTTAGTGTATGTCTCTACATTCGCATTAATTTGTGAACTGTTACACAATAAAAGGTGTCACTAAAGTGTGGGATTCTCGGTTATCTTGTACTCTTTGCCCTTTACAATTGCGTCTATGTTCGGAATAATTGTTCTTGTGCATTTTCGGCGCAGCGTGCAGTTTAAATTTCGATCAGACAATGCGTTTCTCAGGCGCGTCTTGTTACATTTCATTGCAGAGAACAGTTGTTCACAAAAATACGTGGAACCGAACATTGATATTATTGTAGCCGCCAGTTTGTGCAAACGAGGAAATCTATCCTGAGGGAAGTTTCTGTAGAATTCCAAAATGTTTTTCTTGTTCTGAAATTTGTCTCTGTATTCTCTGTCACACTGCAGGTCAATAATTTCTTGCTGCAGCTCAGGACGAATCTCTTAAATATTCGCTGAATATGGAGAGAACAGATCAAAATCACTGTCTAGTGCTGTCAGATCTTGAAAGCGCTGATCAACTAAACTATGTGAATAACGTTGACAGTCTTTGTGAAAATCTTGCATGGATGATAATTTAGGAAAATGAGCTAGGTTTCCTGTTTCCAGCTGACTCACCCAAAGTGTCAATTTCATTTTAAAAGCTCGTATTCGATCTATGAAATGAGTAATTAGCAGATCTTTACCTTGTAGTAAAATGTTCAAAGCATTCAGATGGCTAGTTAAATCTGCTAAGAACGCGAGATCACATTCAAACGTGCGCGCGCATTTCCCCTCCCGCCCCTCCCTCCCTACTCCGCGACCTTGCACCTGCTCGCGAGCACGTGCCTGAGCAGACGCGAGTACTCGCGCTCAAAACCGGCCAGTTGTTAAGCCCTGCGTTATACCATTATTTTGACTCATTGCATTGCCTCTAGCGATGTCAGATGAACCAATGTGAGGGTTCACGGCAACAGCAGCTAACACACCAGCTGCACCTGCTTCTCCTGTTATGGGTGTGTTACGGACTCGTTTGCGTGTTACGACCATACCTGTGCATACAATTGTTTGTAGATGTTTCCAAATGTGCGGCGCGTTGGATGATCTCTGTCCGGGTACCGGTACCTTTCTGCATACAACATGCAGGCTGCAGCGACATTTTGTCTACACTCACCATATATGAGTATCATCTCTGCCTTTTCAGAGATAGAATAAACCATTTTCACAGTTCTTACAACACTGTACACACTGTTGAACTCGCGCCATTCTCACGTTCCTACTGTACTTACTTCTGTTCTTACTTGTGTACAGTACACTATCACAGACATCCAGTAACACAGTGTACTACAGTTATTCAGAGCACAACCACTAATTCAGCAAGCGCTGCATGCAGACACGAAGACAGCCAAACTCGTAAACATCGTAGTCTTCACAAACATACCTCTACAGATCTTGTTTGTTACAACACCCGAATGAAAGTCTGAGTTTTCAAGCGTCAACTTTACGTTACAAATTACTCAGGATGTGCTTAACATTTTACAATGTAACAAAACGGCATTGATGAAGTTTTACTTTTTATTTTCATTTGTGCTAAGAATAACAACAGGTTTCCATTTAAAAATAAGTATATGTGGAAAATTATACTTCCGTGCATTTCTCAGTGGTTTGTATTATCCAACTACAACATCTCTTCTCCTCGCTTTCGGTCTACAGAATTGGTTATTCAGTGTTTGTTCTGGTTTGGGAGGTGTCTCCAGTGGTAATGTTACGTATATTGTTGTTTGTTTCTAAAATCCCTTTTTATGAGATGTAAGGGTTATTACACACCAATCTGCCACCATTTTACCTTATACATCAACGTACTGACTTCATTATTCCTATTTCTCCCTATTTTCATTTATCCATGTATTTCACTTTCCTGCACATTCCAACGATTCCTTTGCCTTCTTTAGCGTACTGAACTCATTATTTACATATGATTTTGTTGCGATCTTCTCTACACTTTTACACATCTCCTTTAACTAACATCAAAATGCTTTGGTGTGCCTCCATTATCACCATATTATTTCTCTTTCTTACCTACAGACAACCTTACTTCCAACATGAAAATTATTAACTTGTGCAGAATTTATTTTTTCTGATTTTAAGAATTTTCAGTTTCTATTACTTCCCTTAACACGAAGTATTTGTCTTTTGTTGTTACTAATCCCTTTTGTGGATCTCTTTAATTATTTTTTTTACTTTAGTCAGTATTTTTCTATCACTAGTACACATAAGTTACCCATTGTTACTTTAACATTTAGAATTTACTGTTGCAAACTACCCCTCATGTTCTCTTATAAGTCATCATTTGAGTGTAGTCACTGTGAGAAATAATTCTTACTTAGTAGTAAGATATTACAAACTAACAGCATATGTCCAACATGAAGGCATATGTTCCTTACTTACTACAGATAGCACAGAAGAAGAGAATGAATATTGAGAGGCAAATAAAGTGTCATCCAGTTGGGACCGCACAGTATGCCAAATTGTGTATCCACCGAAGAGCACAATCTGTTTAACTCGCGCATAACCTTTACGCACATATATATCTGAGGAAACTACGCCAAGATCCTTATATGACGAATTGCCGCCTTTTCTAGACACGCTTTAAATTTTTCAGATACAAATTGCGGACCATTATCCCATAAGGAGCTCTTAGGCTTGCCAGTCTTTACAGAATAGTCCAAATGTTCAAATGTGTGTGAAATCGTATGGGACTTAACTGCTAAGGTCATCAGTCCCTAAGCTTATGCACTATTTAACCTAAATTATCCTAAGGACAAGCACACACACCCATGCCCGAGGGAGGACTCGAATCTCCGCCGGGACCAGCCGCACAGTCCACTACTGCAGCGCCTAAGACCGCTCGGCTAATCCCGCACGGCGGGAATAGTCCTTTTCCAGCTTGTTAACCAGCGTTTTGGGATTAAGCTCTCTTTGCACAAGGAGTTCTTATTTCGTGGCAGCCGCAACTGTGCAAGTCCATTTTGAAAAATGAAGAAACCGCAGAACAGATGCTTAATCCACAGTCTTTCATTGGGCACATGACCGCTCTCTTTATTGTATACAGTTTGACATACTTGCTAAAACTGTCTATCGCTACTAAAACATCGGCACATCCTCCTTTAGATGTCGGGAGGGGGCAAAAAAGATCGCCTGCACATAATTCCAGAGGCTCACTTGGTTCAAATGGTTCAAATGGCTCTGAGCACTATGCGACTTAACTTCTGAGGTCATCAGTCGCCTAGAACTTAGACCTAATTAAACCTAACTAACCTAAGGACATCACACACATCCATGCCCGAGGCAGGATTCGAACCTGCGACCGTAGCGGTCACGCGGTTCCAGACTGAAGCGCCTTTAACCGCACGGCCACACCGGCCGGCTGCTCACTTGGTACTACATTGTACAGATCCACGTGTTGGGATGGAAAACATGTCTTCCATTCTGCTGAATCTAACTTCCTTGTTCGGAATAAAATTCCTTTGCGGAGGCAATAGTACTGCACTACTTTTTATTAATTAGTGATCGCTTAATAGCTTTTGAATAACCTGAACTGATCGTCATCAGAAATTGATTCTACCTTCGCAGTAACATTAAAACTTTCCTCCGACTCTACTTTTGATAAATCACCTTCAGATTTTGGATTTATTACTTTGACAGAACCATCCTCCTTAATGTCAGTTTCTAATTCTGAGGACTTGTAGTCAGAGGCTGGTTCCGTCTTAACTTGTACATCATTGATATCAGTAGATTCCATTTTTAATAGGCTGTTAGAAGTATTTAACAAATATTTTAAATATTCTTGACTTGACTGGTTGACCTCGAAGAGCTATGCCGGTGCGGTGTACCATCTAACATGATGCGACGCATCGCAACATAATGCAGGCAGCAGCAGCAGCTACGGCGGTGAGGATGGCTGTGGGAATCACCTACTACAGTATCAGTAGCAGCCAAAAGCGTGGTCCGGGATCAGGAGGGACCGGGGGGGCACCGGTGAGCGTCGTCTTTTTACTTCCTTCCGTCACGTTTAGGAATACTGTGGCTAACATTCACAATTTAGTTTCCACACTCGCGAGCCAATCTTTTAACGCTGTTCTCGCACTGATTTCGACATTTTTCGTTATGTGCCTACCGATTTCCCTCTTTTCTACATATCTCATTCACAGTTCAGTCTCCCTGCCTATACACCATATTTGGGACACCGGGTAGTAATCGAACGGTCTGTTACTTCCTTACGTCGTTATGAAATGACTCAATTGTCTGTGAATGCTTTCCATCCACCTTTCCCGTCTACAATAGCCTGAAAACTATTTTTGTGGTCAGCCAGAAAGCGATGGAAATTTCCAGTCTACAAGTCCACATTACTCTTTGTGCTCACTGAAATAAAATGTTCCTACTTGCTATTTCCTCAACATAATCACGAACTATAACTCTAAATAAAGGTTTTGAAATTCAGCTCATAGATATATTTTATAAAAGTTAGCACACACAAAATATAAGTATTAGTATTGTAACTGATATGTCTACCGGAAACAGCACTATTAACAGCTCACAGGCGACCTCTACGGGAAGTTCCAAGTAAAATGGTCTATCGCCTTAACTTCAAAAATGGTTCAAATGGCTCTGAGCACTATGGGACTCAACTGCTGTGGTCATAAGTCCCCCTAGAACTTAGAACTACTTAAACCTAACTAACCTAAGGACAGCACACAACACCCAGCCATCACGAGGCAGAGAAAATCCCTGACCCCGCCGGGAGTCGAACCCGGGAACCCGAGCGTGAGAAGCGAGAACGCTACCGCACGACCACGAGATGCGGGCGTTAACTTCTATTCACCAAAAGTTAATTGCTGGCCTTAAAAGTGAAAAATAATATCGCCATTTGCCACACGGTTTTGCCAACATTGCGGGTGGCACACAAAGAGTTACTTCCTTGAAATATAAGCCATCCAGGACGGTGTACAGTTCTCGCTAGTTCACTTTCTACTTTTATGGAAAACGCATTCAAGTCTACCCTCTTGGGGCGGACGGTTTGATATAAACGTTAGTATACTAAAGCATACACTGCCTGAGTTTGGAAAAGTTATTTTAACGTTTAATTTCACTCTTAGGCATGGTGCAATGCCTTGTATGTTAAGTACCGGTGCTCTGTGAGGACGTGCCTCTGGCAGTAGTGAACTGGGGTCGCCCCGGCACACTCGCTCGCCTCTGTACCTCTTATAATGGCACAGCGTTTCTTTCACCTCAGTTGCCAAACATTTGAGGCAACTTAGGGCAACCAAAAACTCTATTAAACTATAATGTTGTTGTTAAAGAGACTTATCCAGAAGTTTCATCACAGCATGTTTCGGATTGTTCCAAGTCCAATTTCTTCTGACCAGGGGAGCCATGGGAAACTTTCGGACTTTAAAAGTTTTGAAAAATGACAGCATTTGGGTTAATTGTAGTCATTGGGGTAAGGGTAGTTATATAAATGAAGAGAAGAGATCTTTAAAAACTGAAGTGAACGACGTTAAATAATAATTATTAGTTTATGATACATCATTGTATGTACACTTGCATGCATTATTTCCTGTAATTTCTAACTTTAGACCGTAATATTTACATTTACGTGTTGATGAAGAGAAGTTTAATGAGAAACAGAGTATAACATGCAAAGCATCAAACATTTGCGAAATGTGTAGGTTAGAACTTAGTGTTCGTTTCTTACTTAGTATATCACTAAGGCCGTAATAACCTCTGTACTGTATTTTGAGATTTTAATTTCACTTCGTACTTTATGTAAGCACGTTAGGCCATGGTAGGAATAGGTAAATCACAAGTCAAGGTGACAATGAGAAATATGTTAGCCGTTCTGGAAAGTATATTCGTTTAGGGAAGTATATTCGTTTAGGAAAGTCAACTTGCATGACGGGCAGAGATAATAAATAGCTACAGTATTCACGGTTATTATCTATGGGAATGCTTTATAGAAATTATCCAGTTAATAAGTAGTGCAAAAGAAATAAAATTGTATTTGTAATAGAATAATATGAAAGGAGGGTTTCTTATTCGTGATTACTAAGTTAACTTAGTAAATTATAGGCACGTAGCCTCAGTATCAATATTGCCCTTTTGTCTATGATAGTTAAAAGTCGTTTTATGTTAAAATTTTGCACAAATAGTAAGTTTTAGTGCAAAATAGGTCTCAACTGTCAGAAGTCGGTTAAAAACCCTTTCTGAGGATACCTCATTAATCGCTGTATGATTGCTGTGTGTTGAGAAAAACGGATGTTGACTTGAGAAACAATATATATGTTTCTTGTTCTGTAGCATTTCTGTTCTCCTCTTCTGGAATATGCCCGCACTTAGTGATCCATCATAACCTTTGCTCGTTAGTCTATAATAAATTGCACCATGAAAACTCTGCGTTATCAAAAGACAATTTCCTTGTGTCTACAAGAACATGTTAAAATTAAAGAAGGAGCTCTAATCTTTACTGAAACAGTTTTCTATCATGCCTTCACCAGCTTCTTCTTGTGCATACTTGCTGATGATTCTAAACGTGATACTAAGCCACAGCAAGCTAAGCGTGTAGATGGCAGCAGCGCCCATATATCGAGGCTCACGGGCGTGACGCGGAGGCGCCAAGGGGCAGTTGGGACACAATGTCCCTCTGGAGTGTAATCCGGCCGAGCGGCCACCCCACGCCCCACCGATTGTGGCGGCTTTATCCGGCTGTTTGTGCGTGTGTGCCCATGGATCGCTGCTTGTCCGAGTGACGGGCTATCTCGCGCCTGGGCAATGCCTTGTCGTACGGAAAGGGCCTCGGATTCACCTTGCACGAAATACAGTACACGATCCGTCACAAAAATTGATAGCGGTATAATGTTCGGGGTGAAAGAATTGTCTTAATGGGATCAGAAGTGGCGTATTCGTTTCATTATCTATGGTAATACATTGACGGAAACACGAAATCACAACAGCAAGAAGGAGTTGTGCGACACAAACGAAACTGGTAGGCGTGTTTCTACATATGAGAGATGATGTCAGTTCAGGTTTCACACCAGTCGCATAACAGTGGCGCGAGTAGCCCTACAACGAGGATACAAATCAGGTTTGCTTTAAATACACGCTGTAACGGTTGTGAGAGTTACACTACTGGCCACTAAAATTGCTACACCAAGAAGAAATGCAGATGATAAACGGGTATTCATTGGACAAATATATTTTACTAGAACTGACATGTGATTACATTTTCACGCAATTTGGGTGCATAGATCCTGGGAAATCAGTACCAAGAACAACCACCTCTGGCCATAATAACGACCTTCATACGCCTGGGCATTGAGTCAAACAGAGCTTGGATGGCGTGTACAGGTACAGCTGTCCATGCAGCTTCAACACGATACCACAGTTCATTAAGAGTAGTTACTGGCGTATTGTGACGAGACAGTTGCTCGGCCACCATTGATCAGACGTTTTCAGTTGGTGAGAGATCTGGAGAATGTGCTGGCCAGGGCAGCAGTCGAACATTTTCTGTGTCCAGAAAGGCCCGTGCAGGACCTGCAACACGCGGTCGTGCATTATCCTGCTGAAATGTAGTGTTTCGCAGGGATCTAATGAAGGGTAGAGCCACGAGTCGTAACGGATCTGAAATGTAACGTCCACTGTTCAGAGTGCCGTCAACGCTAACAAGAAGTGACCGAGACGTGTAACCAATGGCACCCCATACCATCACGCTGGGTGATACGCCACTATGGATGACGAATACACGCTTCCAATGTGCGTTCACCGCGATGTCGCCAAACACGGATGCGACCACCATGATGCTGTAAAGAGAACCTAGATTCATCCGAAAAAATGACGTTTTGCCATTCGTGCACCCAGGTTCGTCGTGGAGTACACCATCGCAGTCGCTCCTGTCTGTGATGCAGCGTCAAGGGTAACCGCAGCCATGGTCTCCGAGCTGATAGTCTATACTGCTGCAAACGTCGTCGAACTGTTCGTGCAGATGGTTGTTGTCTTGCAAACGTCCCCATCTGTTGACTCAGGGATCGAGACGTAGCTGCACGATCCGTTACAGCCATGTGGATAAGATGCCTGTCATCTCGACTGCTAGAGATACGAGGCCGTTGGGATCCAGCACGGCGTTCCGAATTACCCTCCTGAACCCACCGATTCCATATTCCGCTAACAGTCATTGGATCTCGACCAACGCGAGCAGCAATGTCGCGTTACGATAAACGGCAATCGCGATAGGCTACAATCCAACCTTTATCAAAGTCGGAAACGTGATGGTACGCATTACTCCTCCTTACACTAGGCACCACAACAACGTTTCACCAGGCAACGCCGGTTAACTGCTGTTTGCGTATAGGAAATCGGTTGGAAATGTGGTGTCACCGCCAGACACCACACTTGCTAGGTGGTAGCTTTAAATCGGCCGCGGTCCATTAGTACATGTCGGACCCGCGTGTGGTCACTGTCAGTAATTGCAGACCGAGCGCCACCACACGGCAGGTCTTGAGAGACTTACTAGCACTCGCCCCAGTTGTACGGACGACTTTGCTAGCGACTACACTGACGAAGCCTTTCTCTCATTTGCCGAGAGATAGTTAGAATAGCCTTCAGCTAAGTCCATGGCTACGACCTAGCAAGGCGCCGTTAACCATTTCTAGAGAGAGTCTCACTTGTATCATCAAGAATGCTGTATACAAATGATAGATTAAAGTTAAGTATTCCAGCAGCTACGTACTTTTCTTTATAGCATTCATTACGTATCCTGTTTCAGACCTAAGCAAGCCTGCGTGAATTAAGCGCGTGCCCTTTCGGCTTCTTCGCCCTGTGTCTTGACCGTCTTGTCTAGACACAACAGGAAGCTTTCCTCATGTCAGCACGTTGTAGGTGTCGCCACCGGCGCCAACCTTGCGTGAATGCGCTGAAAAGCTAATCATTTGCATATCACAGCATCTTCTTCCTGTCGGTTAAATTTCGCGTCTGTAGCACGTCATTTTCGTGATGTTGCAGTTTTAATGTCCAGTAGTGTAGTTCCCTTTGAAACTGGATATGGTGAGTTGAATATAGTAAAGTATGCCTTTAATGCGCCAAAGACTCCATTATAAACACCTCACTGAGTTTGAACGAGATCGTATAATGGAGCTACGAGAAGCTGGATGCTCCGTCTGCGATACTGCAGAAAGACTTGGCAGGAATGTAGCCACATTACATGATTGCTGGCAGCGGTTTGTCACGAGAATGTTCGTTCGCAGAAAGACCGGGTTACAGACGGCCATATAGTACTAATGAGAGGGAGAGTCATCGTGTTCGACGTACGGCTCTGGGGCATGGCACTGCGTCTGCAGCAGCAATCTGAGAAGCAGTTGGTACCACAGTGATAGAACGAACTGTTACAAATCGGTTATTTCAAGGACAGCTACTAGCCAGACGGCCTGTAGCGTGCGTTCCATTGACCCCAAACCACTGCCACTGGTGTCTTCGATGGTATCAGGCCAGAGCTCATTGGAAGAAATGTGGAGGTATGTTGTGTTTTCTGATGAAAGTTGGTTCTGCCTCGGTGCCAGTGACGGCCGTGTGTTAGTTAGAAGGAGGCCAGTTGAGATCCTGCAAGCAAACTGTGTATGTGCTAGACATACGTGACCTACACCTGGAGTCTGGGTTGCGACTTCGTATGACAGCAGGAGCTCTCTCGTGGTTACTTCAAGTTCCCTGACAGAAAACTTGTACGTCAGTCTGGTGATTCGACCTGTTGTTCTGCCATTCATGAACAGCATTCCAGGTTGTGTTTTTCAACAGGATAACGGTCGCCCAAAAGCTATTGTTGTAACCCAACATGCTCTACAAAGTATCGACTTGTTGCCTTTGCCTGCTCGATAAAAGGATCTGTCGCCAGTCGAACACATATGGGACACCATCGGTCGTCGACTCCAGCGTCATCCACAGACAGCATTAACCCTCCCTGTATTGACCGACCAAATGCAACAGGCACGGAACTCCATCTCACAAACTGACGTCGGGCACCTGTACAGCACAAAGCATGCACATTAGCATGCTTGCATTCAACATTCTGGCGCCTATACCGATTATCAATGTACCAGATTTTTCACATTTTCAATGGCTTATCTGACGTTTACGTTAACCTGTGATCTTACAACGTTAATCACTTAAATATGTTACCTAGACAAATGTATTCCAGACATTTAATTACTCTATTATAATTATTTTTGGTGTTACGATTCCTTCCGTCGGATTGTATTGGTTCTTATTTTGTGATTTAAACGATATAATTCTGTTTTTGTGATCCGATTCGATAATTTTACAGAAACGAATTATTCTAGTGGAAGCAAAGCTAGAGGTCAACATGTGGAACAGCAGGTGATCATTGTAGCTTTTGATATTGGATTACTGCAGTGTTTATAGACCGAAAATTATGTGCTATCTTCGCATATCGCCCCTGTCAAGTGTGTATTCTGTTTCATTCCAGTGTTTCATTATTTGGAACTATTCGACTTACTCAGGAGTCAGATAGGGAGGGATTCCCCCAAATTTATGATATAATTCAGAATACGTCTGAGAACGTCTGTGTCTCCCTGCTAAATCAGCAAGTAGTTGACGGAGAATTGTCCGAAACAAGCTGCCAAAAAGTGACCATCATTGAATAGTATCTGGGATGGAGGAGGTAGGGGAGGGTGGGTTAAGGTGGCATTTTTCAATACTTTGTTGGAGTTGTAGGACAAGTTATTACAGTTGTGGGGTAGTTAGTTACGGTTTTCTACAATGACTTCATTGAAACTCCATATTTGTACTTCGATGACAAATAAGGAATGAACACACAACAACACAGTATCTTATATTTTAAGAAATATGATTCCGTAAGTACTGCTAAAAATATAGAAACACTTATTTGTGGACATTAATATGGGGTGTGTCTGTCCTTCCCATTTATAACGGCTTCAAGTCCCCTGGTGACATATTCAACGAGATAACTGAATGCCTGTGGAGCAATGACAGCCCTTTCGTCATTCCTCAAGAGTGGAACTCAGAGGAGGCAGTGATGTTGTACTCCAGAGTCTGGAGCGAAGTCGACGCTATAACTGACCTCAGAGGTGTTCCATTGAGGTCAGATGGAGATGGGGACTATGGGAAGATCAGTCCATTTCAGGAATGTTGTGGTCTGCAGACCATTGCTTTTCGTATGTTGTGTTATAACGGGATGGACTACCTTGCTTACACACACAATCATCGTCTCCAACTCTTCCTCTATCGTAGGCACGAAAAATTCTGTAAAATGTGTATTTGTCCATCCTCATTTAGAGATTTATGAAGTGCAATAACGGGACAACATCCTAACAACGATTAATGGCCCGATACCATAACACCATCTCCTCCATACTTCACTGCTGGCACTACACATGATGGCAGAACACATGGGCGCCAGCAGGTTTTCGTATTAGTAAGAGCAAAACATTGGTCCCATGCATATGATTTACAAACTTTAAGAACTTTGTTGTCTGCTCATGATTTTATGCTGTTGCTTTCTACAGTGTACTTTTAGTATTTGATCAGTGTTATAAACATGCACACGCTAATAGTGTAATTATAGAAATACCTGTTTGTACATTTCTAAATTATGCGTTTTACCACCATTTACGTTACTTTGCATTGGTACTCTCCTATGCCCTATTTTCTCAATTAATTGTTTTCGTATGGATAAAATTTCACTGGTTTTGCACCTCTGAATCATTACCACAAGTTTAAACATCGTTTTTCAAATCGATTTACGTGAAAACATCGTGTAGGATAACGCAAAATTTGTAACTGTTCGGTTAATTTCAGAATCCATATCGTTCTGTTTTCGAACAGAAATATAGTGGCATTTTTAGGGCCACTTTCAAATTGTTCCCACAATGTTCGTCACCTGACGCTACTCTAAACTCGACTGGTGTTATCACACATCGATACCACCTCACAGGCATGATAAAAGTGGCAACAGAATTGCATGTTCGCGTTAGATGCCGACTGTGGTCGCGCGGGATCTGGTGGACCCTGTGGTGAATGTCCCCCGGCCCGCGCCTCCAGCCCTCCGTACCACGAGCGCCCCCTGCCGCCCCGATATACGTCGATCGGCGTCAGCCACACAGCTCACTCGGGCTCGGAGCCAGTTTGCTACATAACGCCCCCCTAGTCGCGGCTCCGACCCCAAAGTTCTTGACTCATCCTTCTTACTACTTAATTACAATATTTTATCAAAAGTATCCAAGACACCTGACTGAAAATGACTCACAAGTTCGTGGCGCCCTCCATCGGTAATGCTAGAATTCAGTATGGTGCTGGATCATCCTTAGCCTTGATGGCAGCTTCCACTCTCGCAGGCATATGTTCAGTCAGGTGCTAGAAGGTTTCTTGGAGAAAGGCAGCCCATTATTCATGGAGTGCTGCATTAAGTAGAGGTACCGTTGCCGGTCGGTGAGGCCTGGCGCGAAGTCGGCGTTCCAAAACATCCCAAAGGTGTTCTATACGATTCAGGTCAGGACTCTGTGCAGGCCAGTCCATTACAGGGATGTTATTGTCGTGTAACCACTCCGCCACAGGCCGTGCATTATGAACAGCTGCTCGATCGTGTTGAAAGATGCAGTCGCCATCCCCGAATTGCTCTTCAGCAGTGGGAAGCAAGAAGGTGCTTAAAACATCAATGTAGGCCTGTGTTGTGATAGCGCCGCGCAAAACCACGAGGGTTGCAAGCCCCTCTCCGTGAAAAACACGACCATACCAAAACACTACCGCCTCTGAATTTTACTGTTGGCACTACAGACGCTGGCAGAGATGTTCACCAGGCATTCACCATACCCACACCGTGTCATCGCATCGCCACACTGTGTACTCAACACAACGTTTCTCCAATGTTCAATCGTCCAATGTTTACGCTCCTTACACCAAGCTAGGAGTCATTTGGCATTTACCGGCGTGAATGTGGCTTATGAGCAGCCGCTCGACCATGAAATCCATGTTTTCTCATTCCTGGATAACTGTCATAGTACTTGCAGTGGATCCCGGTGCAGTTTGGAATTCCTCTGTGATGGTCTGGATAGATGTCCGCCTATTACACATTACAACCCTCTTCAACTGTCGGCAATCTCTGTCAGTCAACAGACGAGGTCGGCCCTTCACGTTTCCACTTCACTATCACATCGGAATCAGTGGACCTATGGATGTTTAGGAGTGTGGAAATCTCGCGTTCAGACGTATGACACAAGTGACACTCAATCACCTGACCACGATCGAAGTCCGTGAGTTTTGCGGAGCGTCCCATTCTGCTCTCTCACGATGTCTAATGACTACTGCGCTCGCTGATATGGAGTACCTGGCAGTAGGTGGCAGCACAATACAGCTAATATGAAAAACCTATGTTTTTGGGGGTGTCCGGTTACTTTTGATCACATAGTGTAGCTGGATTACATTTCGTGCTGCATTATTTGTAATGAGTCTTCGTACACTTGAAGAAAGCTGTCAGTTAAGTAAAACTTTTGTCTACTGCATTTGATTGTTCACTCATCATTTCTGCTTCTCTCCAGTTTTCTTACAACGACAGCTGCTGCGCCATTGTGTAACCCACCGCTCGTTACCGGTGGGTACAAATTCTTACACAACAGGAATAAATCACCAAAAATAGCACTTGGATTTGCTTTTCCTCTTACAGGCAAGTCGTATAATACACAAAACAGTGCAGAAGAAAAAATTTATTTCAACTTAACATAGCTAATTTGTACTACTTGCGCATGATTCTCGTTGATGAGTTCGTCCTACTCTTATTTTTTATTTAATATTAACTGATTTATTTGTTTGAATAACCCTTTTGGAGGGCGCGGCGTTACTGCACTGCTATTAATGAGAAAGAGTGGGCAAACGGATTGCTCTTAAGAAAGCTTACACCGTAAATGCCCTGTAGATGAGTCCTACACCGTCTGCTTTACGCCCTGTTGCTGTATTAGCAAAATATTTTGATAAAAGGTGATCCTTTGGGTGAATAATTAGAGACAGACAAGTTATGCGAATTACAAATTATTGAACATAATCAAACAGGGAAACATTTTTAATAAACATAGGCAAGACAGCAGATTTAACTTTTAAGAACTGATGGTTTATTCAGAAAGCGCTGAACGCCTAGTGAATGATGGTCCTACAAGCAGTTTTACTCGCAAACAAAGATAATTATTGGAATGTATCACAGACCTTGAATTATCTAGTGTGACACTTCAGATCAAACCATGACGTGTACTCAATACATAAGCTTCTTCACCTGCATTCTTATATACCCGCAGCTTAAATATGGTAAGCAATCCGTGGCTGCATTCTTAGATACTCGTAACTTAAATCCGCTAAGTAATCCAAAGTGTCTCTAAATATATTCAATCACACCACTCTGCCACACTCTCCGATGGCAGAAAACTACATTTTCTGCTTCTCGATCGATGTCCCAAACTGTTCTAACTTCTCTTCGTCCATCCTGCTCCCGAGAGCATTTCTTACACCACAAGCATCCACCAACGTCATGATCCTTCAGCTAATGAGGGCTCGGGCAGGTCTGTATCAAGTTACCCACGTTATTCAACATTTGACTTACATGCGAATGGACCGCCATTCCTACACTATTAATTCTATAACTAAAATACGAATTTTAGTTGACAGGTTATGTGAGGACGGAACTGCTGCCACAAGTTCTTATGATCTTTAATTCCTATCTTATTAAAACTGACGTAGTTGTGCTTCTAGTGAACCTTCACTCATATTATAATCAGCACTGATCATAGATTAATAAATCGATTCACTAATAACTGTAGACTGCTTCATTTTATCAGTATAATTGTGGAGAACTTTCTGATTTAATACTCTTAGACATATAAACTTACTATAGTTGAATATTTAACAATTTTGTATTTGTTGTTTGTCGTGATGATGGCTAGTATGCAGTGCCATTACCGAACATACGGTTCATTGTGTATCACAAAATTATTAATCACTCATATGTAAAAACGTTTGTGGTGGGATGGATGGTTTGATTATTAATATGTTGATGGCTGCAACTGATAACTTGTTATACGATGTACCGCATTCCGTTTAATACCTTAGTGCTCCTGCATTTACTGTACCAGTCTTCCTGGTCTCACTTCAGGTTATTAAAGTGAGTGCTGTATCTATTGTTATCCAGCCGTATCCGCTAGAAAGGTGGAGCGTGGCTGACCTGCGGCCGCCTGTAAATGCCACGCCGGCAAAACCGGGTTGCTCGCTCGCACTAATCCTCTCATTGTCCGTAGACCCTCTCAGTACTTGCTCAACGGAAACCATTTCCCACCTTATAGCTTTCTGTTCACAGACTCAGACTCAGAACCCACCTAACTATTTGTTACGTTCCACTACAGCCTCGGGACTCTAACAAGCCTCGTTAAGCTACAGTCTTCTATTGTAAGCGCACTCGTTAAGTTACGAGGGTACGATAAATGAACTTTTGCTTCTTTGTGTTTAATTTTCGTTGCTCCCAGACTTCCTTCATTCTTTGACAGAGTTGTTCCTTTCATTTCTGGGTCCACATTCTTCCGTTTCTAGATCTCCTTTTAACTGAAATCCTCCCTTTTGTGTTGCTTCTCTAAAAAGTATTCTGTTACCTACTGTGTGCAGTCTATTTTCAGTGTTTTTCATATCTTTGTCCATTTCGTTGAACCGTAGGCACAGTCTGTTACTATCCATCCAGTATATGTGTCCATAAAACTTTGGTCTTCCTTTACTCATTACATCAGCTCACTTTTCCATTTTCAAATAGAGCACTCTGTTCAATACTAATTTGTATCCAACATTAATATCACTTCCAGGCCCCATTATTTTCCTCAGATTTCTTCTTTCAACTGTTTCCACTTTTTCAAGATCCCCAAATTTTGTTAGATTAAGTATTTCTGCTGCATATAATGTTTCAGGCCTTACCATTGTTTGATAATATCTTTGTTTTATGTTGGAGGACAATTCTTTTTTATATATGTTTTTTGTCATATGGAAAAAAATAGAAATGAGCGTTTGGCGTCATTGGCCGGGAGGCCCCTTGCGGGGCAGATCCGTTCGCCTTGGTGCAGGTCTTATTACATTTGACAACACAACACAAAGTCCCTGAGTGGAGAAAATCTCCGACCTAGCCGGGAATCGAACCCAGGCCCATAGGACGGCACTCCGCCACGCTGACCACTCAGCTATCTTTTTTTATATATAAAAACATTTATTAAAGGAACAATGTTACACATTCCAAATACATACTAAGTACATATACTAACCATGTACACATGTTATACATGAAATGATCTAAACAAAAACAGTTTGATCATTGCAATTATGCTGATGTTAAAGACATACAACAGAAGATTGTGTTACTGAAGAAATTACCAGAAAGAATTACGTTAAAAATCAAGACATTCAAACTTCAACATGAAGAAATAAACTCTGCACTTTGAATTACATGTGCTCCAATCTTTACAGAAGCATAAATAGCTCTTTGTGAAGGATATCAGCAAGTTGGGGGATAATTTTTAATATATTAATGTATTCAAGGAAATAGTCTCTGTGCACAGGTTAAGGGTAGAAACTGACCTTTAACCTTCTCAGCTTACTCAGACTAGCTTTGAGCATTTTACACAACTGTGTGGAAGTCACCAAATACAGAAT
Organism: Schistocerca cancellata; assembly: GCF_023864275.1. Classification (NCBI taxonomy): domain Eukaryota; kingdom Metazoa; phylum Arthropoda; class Insecta; order Orthoptera; family Acrididae; genus Schistocerca; species Schistocerca cancellata. The sequence goes on from NC_064629.1 coordinate 200,056,700, forward strand.
ATGGAAGATTTATGCCCATCACACATAAAAACAATGTAATAATCATGTTAGACAAATTCTGAAATACTTGAGAATGGCGGGCAGGAGATATTATAAAGTTGACTAGCCTTCCAACTACACTTTCTGGGCATTAATTGAATGTTAAGTATCTGAAGTGATCGGACCTATGTAATACGTCTTGCACTGTAGAACTAACCTACACATCACATTGCAAAAATGAACAGGGCAATGTGTCAGCCATTGAATATAACATTATATCGGATAGAATCTTATGGTTTTGACCAATCGATAGGGAAATTTCCATAAAAATTGTCAATTTCCAGATTTCTAATATTAACCAATAATGCAGCTTCAGTGTTTTGTGATTTGACACTATTAGACACACAATCTAACTGTCACATACGTTCTCTACATTAGCTTATAAAATTTCAAAAACTACTCTCTGAAGTAGAAAAAGTACACACAAAAAGTATACAGTAAAATTTTAAATAATAGCCTTAAGGTGACAACAATACATCACTGTCATTTTTTATATTAAGCAATGCCCATTCTTTCAAATATAGTTTTTTACGTATTACCGAACTTGTGATTCGAATACCTTCTGAGAAGACTTCCCGCCACTTAAATCTATACACGATATTAACAAATTTCTATTCTTCAGGAACTCCTTTCTTGCCATTACCAGTGTACATTTTATACCCACACTGCTTCGACCATCATCGGTTATTTTTCTCCCCAAACAGCAAAACTTATCTACTACTTCAAGTGTCTCATTTCCTAATCTGTCATATGGAAATGCCTTTCCATTTTATGTACTCTATTTTCTATGGCTGTCTCTTCTTTTGCATTGCTTGTTATCCATTCTCCTACGTATTTAAAAGAGTTTGATTTAGATATTGTGTTGATATGAATTTTAAGATAGAGGTTGGGTGGCATCATTGATAATTCTCATGAAGTGTGTTTTTTTCAAATGATAGTTTTAGTCCTATTGTGTCCGCTTTTTCTGTAGTTCTGTGATTTGTTCTTTGCCACTAAATAGTGAGTCACTAATTGATAACATGTCATCTGCAAAAGATTGGTAATCCATGGTGATTTTATTTGAGTTTCTCGATAGTTGAACGTTCTTAGCATTGATAGATTTCTTCCATTTGCTCAATACCTTCTCTAACGCGCAGTTGAAAATCAGAGGTGATAAACCATTTCCCCATTCCAATCTTGATTTTATTTCAAAAGGTATTGACAGTTCCCTCATAAATTTTACTTCTTATGTTGTGTTCGTTAAAATTCTTTTGATTATTTCTGTTGCTTTCTTGCTGCGTCCAATTTCTTTTACAAAGTAGATTAGTGCATTTTTACCATTTGAGTCATATACTTTTTTTAAATCTACAAATTTTATAACGCATTTCAAGCTTCTGGTCTTCCTGATCTCTATTATGCCCTTTAGATTTAGTACTTCAGCTGCTCAGTACGTTCCCTTTCTAAATCTTGATTGATATTCTCCTATTTGTGGGTCGAGTATTCCTTCATATCCCTTTAAAAGTGTCATGGACATGGTTTTTGTATGTCTCTGGCAAGGTGGGGATACCTCTATATTTGTTAGGATCAGTTTTATGTCCCCTTTTACGCAGTGACTGTATTAATTCCGATGTCCATTCAGATGCTAACCTGTTTGTTGTCCACATTTCACTAATGATTTCTATTAGACATAGAATAATGTTGTCACTAGAGTGTTTCCACTATTCAGCAAATATATTATCTTCTCCTGATATTTTGTTATTTTACAGTTGTTTATCGATTTTTATGATTTGCTCTACTGTTGGTGGCTTCGAGTCTCATTGTATGTTGACTACGTTATCAAAACGAAATTCTTCTTTTGGTGGATCGCAGTTGTGTAGTTCTTTAAAGTAGTCCGCAAGTATTCTGCAATTCTCGGTGTTATTATATGCAGTCTCCTGTGTTTTTCTGGTCTATAAGCTGTAAAATTGGTAGGGTGTACTTCTTTAAACTATCACACATATCATAAACATGAATGTCCGTATACATCTATGATATATGTACCTATATATGTATGTATGTATGTTCCACGTCTCCTCCCAAACCACTGGGCCAATTACAACCGAACATGGTAAACGTATCATTTACTTTCTCATTTTTTCTGTTTCTCGTCTTTTCTTAGTTGCTTTAAATTCGTGGAGGTATTTTCGTCCCGCCTATGCAACTAAATGAAGGCAGTGTGTTTATTGCCATACGCATTTCCTTTCTTTTATTTGGGAAGTATCTTCAGTGGCCCGTAACACATCTTTCTTTTTATACATACACTAGACATTTTTTTAGGTTGGAATCAGATTTGTAGCACATATTTCGCAATGTGAAATTATCATTCCGTGTTGCTTATTATTTCCAGTGCTGTTAACACATGCGTGTACTCTTGGAGCGGTTTCGTCAGTTTTAATGCTCCAGCTGGCCGATTTCTGTCGCTCTTTCACCCACATTTGTCACAACACATATATCACTTGCACATTTTGCGATCAACATATGTGTGTTTTGTGTGTAATGTTTTTAATGTCAGAAGCATTTTGTCGTGATTATTCATTCTGATAACTGTCACGTTCCATGTTGGATGATTCGTATCCACGTTTTATGAGGTGTTCGGCGAAGGTAGAACGTCCTATAAGTTCTTTATATGTAGTTTTGAAGTTCCTGCTTGTCATCCCCAGATACACTGATTTACATTCTTGGCACTCTAGCTGGTTTATACCTGCTCCTTGGTACTTACCTGGTTTGCCTGTTGTTTGCAGATGTGACTGGAATGTGTTTCTTGTTCTGTAAGCCATGTGTAATCAGTGTTTCTTTAGTATATTTGCTACCTTGTGTCTTGTTTTGTGTTTGTGTGTAAGAGTGTACCATTTTTTTCTGTTATCCACGTCATTGTGTTACTATTTTGGGCCTCTGTGTGTGCTATAGCATCTGTGAGGTTCTTTGGTGTTTGTGTTCTCCGCTTGTTTTCATTTTTCTTTAGTTTTGTTTTTAATTTTTTGGTTGAGTTTTTGAAAAACTACAAGCTAACAACATGGTAGTTTCTGATAAAGGGATCAGCACGGTACTGATCAATAAAGAACAATATATAGAGAAAACTAAAGATTTCATCTCCTCTAACAATAACACAAAACTGACATCTGATCAGCCGTCCGGGGTGGCCGAGCGGTTCTAGGCGCTACAGTCTGGAACCGCGCGACCACTACGGTCGCAGGTTCGAATCCTGCCTCGGGCATGGATGTGTGTGATGTCCTTAGGTTAGTGAGGTTTAAGTAGTTCTAAGTTCTAGGGGACTGATGACCCTAGAAGTTAAGTCTCATAATGCTCAGAGCCATTTTTTTTAAATCTGACCCAATAGCTCGGTCCCAGACATACATTAAAAGCAACGTCAAAGACATCAGACACATACTCACAGATAAACAAAAAACAACACATCACACATAAGAACCCAAAACACCACTCCCAGAAGCCAACCGAAGGTCTACCAACCCCACATTCCACTTAGGCCTGTTATTAATTTTATGCATGCACAATAATACCAAATGACAAAACTCATGAACAAAATCATAATGCGACGTTGTTGTTGTGGTCTTTAATCGAGAGATTGGTTTGATGCAGCTCTCGATGCTACTCTGTCCTCTACAAGCTTCTTCTTCTCCAAGCAATTGCTGCAACCTACGCTCTTCTCAATCTGCTTATTGTATTCATCTCTTGGTCTCCCTCTACGATTTTTACCCTCCACGCTGCCCTCCAATACTAAACTGGTGATGCCTTGATGTCTCAGAACATGTCCTACCAACCGATATTTTCTTCTAGTCAAGTTCTGCCATAAATTCCTCCTCTAACCAGTTTAATCAGTACCTATTCACTATTTATGTGGTGTACCCATCTAATCTTCAGCATTCTTCTGTAGCACCACAGTTCGAAAGCTTCTATTCTCAGCTTGTCTAAACTATTTATCGCCCATGTTTCACATCCATACATGGCTACACTTTATACAAGTACTTTGAGAGAAGACTTCCCGCCACTTAAATCTATACACGATATTAACAAATTTCCCTTCTTCAGAAACTCCTTTCTTGCCATTGCCAGTGTACATTTTATACCCACACTACTTCGACCATCATCAGTTATTTTTCTCCCCAAATAGCAAAACTTATCTACTACTTTAAGTGCCTCATTTCCTAATCTAATTACCTCAGCACCACCTGATTTAATTAGACTACAATCCATTATCCTCGTTTTACTTTTGTTGATGTTCATCTTAATAGCCTCCTTTCAAGACACTGTCCATTCCGTTCAACTGCTCTGCCATGTACTTTGCTGTTTCTGACAGAATTACAATGACATCGGCAAACCTCAAAGTTTTTATTTCCTCTCCGTCGATTTTAATTCCTACTCCAAATTTTTCTTTTGTTTGCTTTACTGCTTGCTCAATGTAAAGATCGAATAACATCAGGGATAGGCTACAACCCTTCTCACTCACTTCCCAACCACTGCTTCCATTTCATGCCCCTCGACTCTTATAACTGCCATTTGGTTTCTGTACAATTGTAAATAGCCTTTTGCTCCGTGCATGTCACTCCTGCCACCTTCAGAATTTGAAAAAGAGTAGTCCATTCAACATTGTCAAAATCTTTCTCTAAGTCTACAAATGCTAGGAACGTAGGTTTGCCTTTCCTTAATCTACCTTCTAAGACAAGTATTGCCTCACGCATTCCAACATTTCTACGGAATCCAAACTGATCTTCCCCAAGGTCGGCTTCTACCAGTTTTTTCATTCGTCTGTAAAGAATTCGTGTCAGTATTTTGCAGCCGTAACTTTTTAAACTGATAGCACCGTAATTTTCACAACTGTCAGCATCTTCTTTCTTTGGGATTGTAATTATTATATTCTTCTTGAATTCTGAGGGTATTTTACCTGTCTTATACATCTTGCTCACCAGATGGTTGAGTTTTGTCAGGGATGGCTCTCCCGAGGCTATCAGTAGTTTTAATGGAATGTTGTCTACTCCAGAGGCCTTGTTTCGACTTAGGTCTTCCAGTGCTCTCTCAAATTTTTCACGCAGTATCATATCTCCAATTTCATCTTCGTCTACGTCCTCTTCCATTTCCATAATACTGGTCTGAAGTACATCGCCCTTATATAGACCCTCTTCCACCTATCTGCTCTCCCTTCTTTGCTTAGAACTGGTTTTCATCTGAGCTCTAGATATTCATACAAGTAGTTCTCTTTTCTCCAAAGGACTCTTTAATTTTCTTGTAGGCAATATCTATCTTAACTCTTATGATATATGCCTCTACATCTTAACATTTATCACTAGACATCCTTGCTTAGCCTTTTTGCACTTCCTGTCGATCTCATTTTTGAGACCTTTGTATTTCTTTTTGACTGCTTGATTTACTGCATTGTTATATTTACTCCTTTCATCAATTAAATTCAATATCTCTTCTGTTACCCAATGATTTCTACATGTCCTCTTTTTTACTTACTTGATACTCTGCTGCTATCACTATTTCATCTCTCAAAGCAACCCATTCTTCTTCGACTGTATTTCTTTCCTCTATTCTTGTAAATCGTTCCCTAATGCTCTCTCTGAAACTCTCTATAACCTCTGGTTCTTTCAGTTTATCCAGATCCCACCTCTTTAAATTCCCACCTTTTTGCTGTTTCTTCAGTTTTAATCTGCAGTTCATAACCAATAGATGGTGGTCAGAATCCACATATACCCCTGAAAAAGTCTTATAATTTAAAACCTGGTTAGTAATCTTTGCCTTATCATTTAATAATCAGAGAGCGTCCAGTGTCTCCATGACTCTTCCACGTAAAGAACCTTCTTTCATGATTTTTAAGCTAAGTGTTGGCTATGATTAAGTTATGCTCTGTGAAAAATTCTACCAAGCGGTTTCCTCTTTCATTCCTTACCCCCATCCATATTCACCTACTAATTTTACTTCTCTTCCTTTTACTTCTAACCAATTGCAGTCCCCCATGACTATTAAATTTTCATCTCCCTTCACTATATGAATAATTTCTTTTATCTCCTCATACATTGCTTCAGTCTCTTCGTCGTCTGCGGAGGTAGTTGGATTATAAACTTGTACTACTGTGGTAGGCGTGGGCTTCGTTTCTCTCTTGGCTACAATAATGTGTTTACTATGCTGATCGTAGTAGCTTACCTGCACCCCTACTTTTTTATTCATTAGTAAACTGACTCCTGCATTACCCCTATTTGATTTTGTATTTACAACCCTGTATTCACCTGACCAGAAGTCTTGTTCCTCCTGCTACCGAACTTTACTAATTCCACTATATCTAACTTTAATCTTCTATTTCCCTTATTAAATTTCCTAATCTACCTGCCCGATTAATGGACCTGACAATCCATGCTCCCGTCCACAGAACGTCAGTTTTCTTTCTCCTTATAACTATGTCCTCCTGAGTAGTCCCCGCCCGGAGATCCGAATGGGGGACTATTTTACCTCCGGAATATTTTACCCAAGAGGACGCCATCATCATTTAACCATGCAGTAAAGCTGCATGCCCTCGGGAAAAATTGTGGCTGTAGTTTCCTCTCGCTTTCAGCCGTTCGCAACAGCAAGGAAGTTTTGGTTGATGTTACAATGCCAAATCAGTCAATCATCCGGACTGTTGCCCTGCAACTACTGAAAAGACTACTGTCCCTCTTCAGGAACCTCACGTTTGTCTGGCCTCTCAACAGACACTCCTCCGTTGTGGTTGCACCTACGGTACGGCTATCTGTATCGCTGAGACACTGAGAAACGAAAGCCTCCCCACCAACGGCAAGGTCTATGGTTCATCTTGGGGTGGGGGTGAGGGGGGGGAGAACAGTGAAAATCACAAATGAACTCATAACACAAATAAAAGACTTACGCATCCCACAAAAAGCATCAGTCAGCTCTTTCAACATAGAGAACATGTACACCTCAATACCCACGGCAGACACATTAAAACTAACCGAAGAAAACTTACTGACATACAACAAACTACCTACAGAAAATACTAATGAAATAACTAAAACATTCAAAGCAGTCACATCACAAAATTACTTCCAATTTGAAAAGAAATTTTACTTACAAGAAGATGGGCTTCCAATGGGATCCCAATTTGAGGGACACAGGCAAACATATGCATCAACGACACAGAAAACACGATCTTTGAAACAGTCATCACAATGAAAGGATCAAAACTGTTTGCTGGTATAGATATGTGGATCCATAAATCAATGAAGAGAGACAACAATCAACACACACATTTGACATCTTCAGAAAGCCAACAGCCACAAACATAAGTATACAAGCTTCGTCCAACCATCCCCAAACCAAAAAATTAGTGATCCTACGACACACGTTACACAGAATAAATAACATCGCACTCCGCAAAGAAAACTATGAAAAAGAATTGCAAACAATAGGACTCACAGCCACAAACAATGGTTACAAAACCCATATAGTATAAAAAATCAACCAAAAGATTAAAACACAACTAAAGAAAAATGAAAACAAGCAGAGGACACAAACACCAAAGAATCCCACAGACACTACATCACACACAGAAACACAAAACAGTAACACTCATGACATGAATAACAGAAAAAATGGGACACTCTTACATACATACACAAACCAAAACACAAGATAGGAAATATACTGAAAGAACAGGAATTACACATAGCTTACAGGATAAGAAACACACTCCAGTCACATTTACAAACAACAGACAAACCAGACAGATACCAAGAGGCAGGTATATACCAGCTAGAGTGCCAAGAATGTAAATCGGTATGTCTGGGGATGACAAGGAGGAACCTCAAAACTAGATATAAAGAACTTATAAGAAGTTGGAAAGATGAAAATAGCCATGCTACCTTCGCCGAACACCTGATGAACCATGGACACGAAACATCAAACACGGAACTTGGCATGACAAATATTAGAGTGAATAATCACAACAAAATGCTTCTGACATTGCAAGAAAAATTTCATGTACAAAGAGCCATTGCAGTCGAAAAGAAGGTACTCAGTGACCAAATCCACATAAGCAATAACTCTCTGATCATGCTAACCATCAAAACAATAACAAACATAAGTGTAAGGAGGATAAATAATTGATCAATCTTCCTCCTCTCTCCTCTCTCTCCTCTCTCCCCCCCCCCGCCCATTCTCTCTCTCTCTCTCTCTCTCTCTCTCTCTCTCTCTCTCTCTCCCACCCTCCCAACCACCCTCACTCACTCACACACACACACACACACACACATATATATATACAGGGTGAGTCACCTAACGTTACCGCTGGATATATTTCGTAAACCACATCAAATACTGACGAACCGATTCCACAGACCGAACGTGAGGAGAGGGGCTAGCGTAATTGTTTAATACAAACCATACAAAAATGCACGGAAGTATGTTTTTTAACACAAACCTACGTTTTTTAAATGGAACAACGTTAGTTTTGTTAGCAAATCTGAACATATAAACAAATACGTAATCAGTGCCGTTTGTTGCATTGTAAAATGTTAATTACATCCGGAGATATTGTAACCTAAAGCTGACGCTTGAAACCTCCGACGTTCAGTTGCGTGTTGTAACAAACACGGGCCACGGTCAGCGAACAGCATCTGCAGGGACATGTTTACGATGACGACCGTGTTTACGAGTGTAGCTGTAGTGCACTGTTGTGGTTTGGTCTAGGTGTCGCAGTGTCCGCATGTAGCGCTTGCTGCTATTGTTATTCTGCATTCGTCTCCGCACGCAGAACAACTGTAGTACACCGTGTTACCAGACGTCTGTGATAGTGCAGCGTTGTAGGAACTGTGACCATGGTGTGTTCGAACTCTGAAAAGGCGGAGATGATACTCATCTATGGCGAGTGTCGACGAAATGCAGCTGAAGCCTGCAGGGTGTATGCAGAACGGTACCCGGACAGAGAGCATCCAACGTGCCGCACATTGCAAAACATCTACCGCCAATTGTATGCAACAGGTATGGTCGTAGCACGCAAACGGGTCCGTAACAGGCCCGTCACAGGAGAAGCGGTTGCAGTTGGTGTGTTAGCTGCTGTTGCCATGAACCCACACATGAGTACACGGAACATTGCGAGAGCCGGTGGACTGAGTCAATGTAGTGTCATGCGCATACTGGATCGTCACCGCTTTCACCCGTTTCATGTGTCGCTACATCAGCAATTACAAGGTGATGACTTTAATCATCGAGTGCAATTCTGTCAATAGGCATTAACAGAGAATGCGTTGCAGTTCTACCTGTTTACCGATGAGGCGGGTTTCACAAACCACAGGGCAGTGAATCTACGTAACATGCATTACTGGTCCGTGGACAATCCTCGCTGGCTCAGACAGGTCGAGCGACAGCGACCGTGGACTGTAAATATATGGTGCGGAATCATTGGCGACCAACTCATTGGTCCTCACTTCATTGCAGGGGCCCAAACAGCTGCAACATACATCGCGTTTCTACAGAATGATCTGCCAACGTTGCTCGAAAATGTCCCACTGGAAACGCGTCGACGTATGTGGTATCAGCATGATGGTGCACCTGCACATTCCGCATTTAACACTAGACTGACCCTTGACAGGATGTTCGACGGGCGTTTCATAGGACTTTGAGGACGCATAAATTGGCCAGCCCGTTCTCCTGATCTTACACCTCTGGACTTCTTTCTGTGGGGTACGTTAAAGGAGAATGTGTACCGTGATGTGCCTGCAACTCCAGAGGATATGAAACAACGTATTGTGGCAACCTGCGGCGACATTACACCAGATGTACTGCGGCGTGTACGACATTCATTACGCCAGAGATTGCAATTGTGTGCAGCAAATGATGGCCACCACATTGAACATCTATTGGCCTGACATGTCGGGACACACTATATTCCACTCCGTAATTGAAAACGGAAACCACGTGTGTACGTGTACCTCACCCCTCATAGTAATGTACATGTGCGTCAGTGAAAAAGACCAATAAAAAGGTGTTAGCATGTGGACGTAATGTACTTTTCCAGTCTCTTCTGTACCTAAGGTCCATCACCGTTCCCTTTGGATCCCTACGTAATTCTGTGCTCTCCGATACATACGATCGAACAGCGGCGGAGTGGTACTCATGCGTCAACTTTAGGTTACAATATCTCCGCATGTAATTAACATTTTACAATGCAACAAACGGCACTGATCACGTATTTGTTTATATGTTCAGATGTGCTAACAAAACTAACGGGGTTCCATTTAAAAAAACGTAGGTTTGTGTTAAAAAACATATTGCCGTGCATTTTTTTACGGTTTGTATTAACCAGTTACACTAGCCCCTCTCCTCACGTTTGGTCTGTGGAATCGATTCGTCAGTATTTGATGTGGTTTACGAAATATATCCAGCGGTAATGTTAGGTGACTCACCCTGTATATATATAAAGCTTTGCATCACCTGGGTTCCAAGCATTCCGGAAACTGTTCATCAAGGCACTGTTGGTCCAGATTGTCCCACTCCTCAGCGGCGATTTGGCGTAGATACCTCAGAGTGGTTGGTAGGTCACGTCGTCCATAAAGAGCCCTTTTCAATCTGTTCCAGGCATTTTCAATAGGATTCATGTCTGGAGAACATGCTGGCCACTCTAGTCGAACGATGTCGCTATCTTGAAGGTCACAAGATGTGCACGTTGGGGCCGCGAATTGTCGTCCATGAAGACGAATGCCTTGCCAATATGCTGCCAATGTGGTATTCACGTATCATACAGCCGTTACGGCGTCTTCCATGACCACCAGCAGCGTACGTCGGCCCCACATAATACCACCCCAAAACAGCAGGGAACCTCCAACTTGCTGCACCGGCTGGGCAGTGTGCTTGAAGGCGTACAGCCTGACCGAGTTTCCTCCAAACACGTCTCCGACAATTGTCTGGTTGAAGGCATATGCGACATTCATCGGTGAAGAAAACGTGATACCAATGCTGAGCGGTCCTTTCGACATTTTATTGGGTCCATCTGTATCGCACTGCATGGTTTCGTGGTTCCAAGGATGGACCTCTCCATGGCCGTCACGAGTGAAGTTGCGCATCATGCAGTCTATTGCGCACAGACTGAGTCGTAACACGACGTCCTGTGGCTGCACGAAAAGCATTATTCAACATGGTGGCGTTGCTGTCACGGTTCCTCCGAGCCATAATCCGTAGGTAGCGGCCGTCCACTGCAGTAGTAACCCTGGGGTGGTCTGAACGACGCATGTCATCGATAGGTCTTGTCTCTCTGTATCTCCTCCATGTCCGAACAACATCGCTTTGGTTTACTCCGAGACGCCTGGATATTTCCCTTGTTGAGAGCCCTTCCTGGTACAAAGTAACAATGCGGACGCGATCGAACCGCGGTACTGGTGGAATGACTGGAACTAATCGGCTGTCGGACCCCCTGTCGGAAAGAATGACACAATTACACACAGGAGTACGCAAACACACACACACTCTCTCTCACACACACAATAAATGAAAAATATCAAACCACACACGCAACACAAACAAAAGATGACATATAAACACACAACAACAGCTGGCAATATTACACACCGAAAATATACATATGTTGATCACAAAATGGAAAGTGCATGTGTTATAAGCGTAGTGACAAATATGGGTGAAAGAACGCAAGGAATCGGCCAGCTGGAGCATGGAAACTGACGAATACCGCTCCAGGACCATACGAATGAGTTAACAGCGCTGGAAATAGTAGGTAACACGGGACGATAATTTTTCATTACGGAATTTGTCCCAGAAAAGCTGACTCTAACCTAAAAAAACAAGAGATATAACGACAAAATGTAACAGAGCAACCTATTGTATTACTACATTAAACTTTTATTGTATGTATCAAAAGAAACCTGTATTACAGGCCACTGAAGATACTTCCCAAATAAAAGGAGTGAAACGCGTATGGCAGTAAACAAACTGCCTTCAATTAGTTGCATAGACAGAACATACCTCCACGAACATCATTTACTGTCTGGAGTGAACCGCTATGGGGGTAAGGACTAACTACACATGAAAGAGCCGGGATTGCAGTGAAAAGGTAGTGTAGCTCGCGACGTACGAATTCACAGAATTTATTCTCACAGTATTTGTGAACCAGAGTATTTAGTGACTTGCAACAAACTCCACACATAATTTCAAATCGTACGAAACTTTTTCTGCTGACGACTCCCACAAAACTATGAAAGGAAAAAAGTTTATCGCTTACTACAACTGCCACATCCAGCACGACGTTTCAATTTATTACATCTTTACTACTAACTGCATTCACGACACATTTTGCATACAGTATTCTTACATACCACTGAGTATACCTGCAAAATTGTGTAACTGAACGATACATTATGCGAGGTGCCGGCGAGGAGAGCTGTAAAGGAACCATCCCGGCATTTGCCTGGAGCGATTTAGGGAAATCACGGAAAACCTAAATCAGGATGGCCGGACGCGGGATTGAACCGTCGTCCTCCCGAATGCGAGACAGTGGTCACTCATATTTTACACCTTGACGCATCCCCAACTCCGTTTTTTTCTTTATTGTTATTTGAAAACCTGTACAACAGGCAGGCTGTCAGCAGCACTCTACGCTGCTCTTCAGCCATAGAATACACAATGAGAAAAAAAACAGTGAGAAGACACATAAGTTACAGAACGGTGGGCAATAAAACAGTAGACACATAGAGACAAACACGGAGCCGTTCACACTCGACGATAATCCACACTGCAAACTGTTGATACGACGCACAAACACTGAAGATGGCGATGGCGCAGGTGGACGAGAGAGTGCGACGGTAAACACTAAACACGACAACACACACGAGACACTGATGGCGATGATCTCCGGCGCGCGAAAGTCCACAGAGCGTGTGCGAGTCCAGGGACCTGCCAAGAGAGGAGGAGGGCCGGAGGAAGAGGGAGAGGGGAGAGCAGAGATGCCATGGGCAGAGGAGATAGGGGGAAGGGAGGAAGGGGGACGGGAAGCCCAGGGGAAGAGGGATGGAGGAAGGGGGATGGGGGGAAAAGGAGAGAGAAGTGAGGGAGGGTGCCTAAAGGAAAGGACACAGGAAGTGGGGGGGGGGGAGAATCAAAGTTGATAGGAGGGGTAGATGGAGGGGAGGAGGACATCATCAGGGAGGGGGAGCTGACGGAAGCCACCTTGGGAGAGGGTAAGGAGGGTGGAGAGATGGAGACCAGGTGGGACGTGGGAATACAGGCGCGGTAGCGGGCGGGGGTGGGAGAGGATGGGTGAGACAAGTGGATGAGAAGGATCGAGTTTGCGGGAGGTGTACAGGATCCATATCCTTTCAAGGAAAAGGAGGAGGTGGGGGAAGGGGATGAGATCATATAGGATCAGCGTGGGGGAGGGGAGACGGATGCGACAGGCGAGGCGGATAGCATGGCGTTCAAGGATTTGTAGGGATTTATAAAAGGTAGGGGGGGGGGGCGGAGATCCAGGCCAGATGGGCGTAACTAAGGATAGGGCAGATGAGGGATTTATAGGTGTGGAGGATGGTGGAGGGGTCCAGACCCCACGTACGGCCGGAGAGGAGCTTGAGGAGACGGAGTCAGGAGCGTGCCTTGGCTTGGATTGTCCGGAGATGGGGAGTCCAGGAGAGGCGACGGTCGAGGGTGACGCCAAGGTACTTAAGGGTGGGAGTGAGGGCGATAGGACGGCCATAGATGGTGAGATAGAAATCAAGGAGGCAGAAGGAAGGGGTGATTTTGCCTACAATGATCGCCTGGGTTTTGGAGGAATTGACGTTGAGCAACCACTGGTTGCACCAAGCGGTGAACCGGTCAAGATGGGATTGGCGAAGGTGTTGGGAGCGCTGCAGGGTGGGGGCAAGGGCAAGGAAGGCGGTGTCATCGGCAAACTGGAGAAGGTGGACGGCGGGTGACGGCGGCGGCATGTCCGCTGTGTACAAAAGGTACAGAAGGGGGGAGAGGACAGAGCCATGGGGCACGCCGGCGGAGGGGAAAAAGGTGTAGGAATCTGTGTTATGGATGGTGACATAGGAAGGACGGCGGGAGAGAAAGGAGCCGATCAGACGTATGTAGTTAATGGGAAGGGCGAAGGTTTGGAGCTTGAAGAGGAGACCGGAATGCCATACGCAGTCATAAGCTCGTTCGAGGTCCAGGGAGAGGAAGATTGCGGAGCGACGGGAATTAAGCTGGTCGGAAAGGAGATGAGTGAGGTGAAGGAGAAGGTCATCGGAAGAGAAGGACGGCCGAAAGCCACACTGGGTAACGGGAAGGAGGCGGTGCTGGTGGAGCTGCTGGTGGATGCGTCGGGTGAGGATAGATTCCAGGACCTTGCTGAAGACCGAGGTAAGGCTGATGGGACGGTAGGAGGAGACGGCGGACGGCGGTTTGCCAGGTTTAAGGAACATTAGGATACGGGAGGTTTTCCAGAGGTCGGGGTAGTAACCGGTGGACAGGACTACATTGTAGAGCCTGGCCAGGGTGGAGAGGAAAGAGACAGGAGCTTCATGAAGGTAACGGTAGGTGACACGATCGTGACCAGGAGCGGTGTTGCGTTTCGTGCGGAGTGTAGCAATGAGATCCTGTGTAGTGATAGGGGCATTGAGATCCGTGTGTGCAATGTTGTCCAAGTACTGGAAACCAGGAGCGAGGGGAGGGACAGAGGTGTCAGTTAGATCGCGGACATCCGGGAAGAGGGAGTAATCGAACTGGGGATCATCGGGGATGGAAAAGACATCGGAGAGGTAAGAGGCAAAGTGATTGGCCTTACTAAGGGAGTCAGGGAAGGGGTGATCATCATGGAGAAGAGGATAGTAGGGGGAGGGTTTAGTTCCGGTAAGGCGACGGAAGGCTGACCAGAACTTGGACGAGTTGATAGGTAGGGTAGCATTTAAACGGGTGCATGTCTGTCGCCAGTCCCGGCGTTTCTTAGCCGCATCCCCAACTCTCTTGTGATTCCTTTTTAAGGTACTGCACGTCGGCGTCTGCTCGTAGATATGTATCGTCGGTAGGTTTTCCGGCTTTACTTCCCCACGTGACAGCGACGATTCTCCGATGAGGTGTGGGCCTCGTGTTTTGCTATTACTGCGAGTCTTGTAAATATTGCTTTTTTTAGTAATTTTCCCGGCTAAAACTCTCCCCTTTTATGATTAAGACAGCCTGCGCCACCTTTCGGAGGGAGTGGGGACGTCAAAGAGGCACAAAAGTTCATATTAAGCAGTCCGTAAAACACGTTAACGTTCACTTCAGTTAGCGTGTTAGTTAATGCCTACACTTTCCGTTACATGGTGCTGACTTACTGCGGAATAGCTTTGGTTCCGTAAAACCTTTACTGATTAGAACTAGGTAAATGAAATAAGTATAACACTCTTGTATTTCACTTTCACTCTATATTCAAGGATTAGGAATGTGACACTGGACTCGCATTCGGGAGGACGACGGTTCAATCCCGCGTCCGGCCATCCTGATTTAGGTTTTCCGTGATTTCCCTAAATCACTCCAGGCAAATGCGGAGATGGTTCCTCTGAAAGGGCACGGCCGACTTCCTTCCCTAATCCGATGAGACCGATGACCACGCTGTCTGGTCTCCTTCCCCAAAAACAACAACAATTAAGATGGTGATGGATTATGGTCTATTTAAATGGTTCCTAGCCTGGAGGAATCTAAATAGTCCGCAAATGCCGATATGCACGCGCTCTACGTCCAGATTCGCAACTAACGGCACACGACATTTTCAAACGTCCACACGTTAATATCTGAATACTGGTACCTCTGAATTCACTCGTATCAGCAGATAATTTGAGTTTCTGTCGTCTGTATGTCCGTAAAGTTCCAATCTAGCACTAATGTCCTAAAATCCCCTTAATACTCCGTTGCTACCAACAGTCAGAGATCGTACACTACATCTCTTTTAATCTCTGTAATATTCTAACAGTTTATCGTGAATCTTAACACTATAAAGTCGAATCTAATTATTGTCTCGCTGACTGACACGGGTTCTCCGCCCTTTAACGAAACAATCAAGGAAAACAGGCGACAATAGTGACGATCAGGCCTTTTTATAGGTTTTTCATCACAAGAGTTTAACGTCACTGCCTTCTCCATGACGGAGCTTCCGTGGCTTTGCTGTACTTAGACGTTAAACTACTTGTTGATATACTATAATTTTGATCTGCAATTACCGAACTCTGATTCTACACTATTTTCCCCTCTAAAAATTCTATTCTTAATTTTAAATTATTCTTTCTATAGCTTTTATCACTGTAAACTGACCTCTACCTCGGTCCCTGGCGGTCCAGAGGAGACTCCACGGTCTGTCTCTCTGGCGGCGCAGATTAGACTCCTCGAAAAACTCCGCTGCCCACTGACACATATAATTAGTGCGCTGTGACCGCTCCACACTCTGACAGTTCCAGTTGTGGTTGTGCGCGGGATCGTACGCCAATCGAATTTCGTGCACTGCGCCACAGACGACCTCACCAAAACGGCTTCGACATGTTCGAATAGAGCCCTCGCCGCCAAATTTTAGCAGCAACGTTATGGTCCTCCAGTCAGCTTGCTTCTTTAGGGTGCACCCTTGAAAACAGAGGTGTGAGAACAGCAGCCGAAAAATGCAAAAACGGTGTGTGTACGTGGGCGCCGGACTGGCGGAGCTCCCACAGAATCAGACATCTTAATCTGAGAAGGCTGCACTCAAAATGCAATCACCAAGCACTAAACCGGTGGTCAGAGATTTGTTCGCGGCGGTAAAGCTATTCTGCGAAGGGCCAGCGAGTCGCCGACTGTGTGTAATCTCCATAGCGCCAGATACAACGCTGCGAGGGAGTCCCGATGGACCGCCTTTGTCGGGGACTCGCTATTCATAGTGTCCGGTCCTTCCGGGAACGCACTGCCTGAACTACCTTGACCCCAATCAGTGCACAGCTGCCCTCAGAGTGGCCACATACAACCACAGCCGAAAATAGAGGAAAGAAACCAGTGCCATCACACAAGTAATTTAATCAGAGCAAAGGGAATTAGAGCTCTCATTATCAGAACACATCTTATCACGTGACCTCACACGACCCGCTACCACCGACAACATTTCGAGTGGACGTCAAACTGAAAAAAAAAAGAAGGTGACAAGCCAGTGATTGCTTGGCGTCTTTAATAGCTTCCACTCATATTAGACTTTTTTTTAGAGTGATTGACTCACTCCAAGTAGGAAGTGTGGCATTCACACGAAAGAATCTGAACTTACAAATGCGCTAAAACATTCAATTTAGAGAAAAACTAGGAAAAAACTAATGAGGCAAAGTTTATGATAATGCCAACCCATTATTCGCACCAACTACTGCATCTTGCTGATGTTCTTCATGGGTTTTCAGCCGGATCATGTCGTCGTCCAGACACAATATTTCGGCGAACCAGCTGGCCGCCATCTTCAGGTGAGTTATAACTTTGCTACCTGATTACCATACATTCTTCATCAAATAATGTATTGATACCTTGTACTTTGCTCCATAAATGATGCGTATACATGTCCTCGGGCTGTACATTTTGACACCTGTGTACGTACAGTAATGGGCATTTTTGCGGACTTTCTCTTTCAGTATCTACTGAAAAATACAAGGAGCGCAGATAAAAACATATTTGCTAAAATTTGGTCTGTGTGCGAGGATTCTACGGTTTCGTAATAGATTAATGTTGTTTTATTCGACACATGCCTTGGAATTATTTTTACCTCTATTTTCCAGACATTGCTACGTGGCTCCATACCTTTTTCTTTGCAAAATGTGGTTTGTGCTACGTGTTTTACTTAATATAAGATATGTATACGTGGTTTTCAGAAGGCTATTTTATCGTTTTCCTCTGTGCAACATTGTACTCATAGACCTATACCTTTATTGGCTCTTATTATCACTTTTTACCCATCTCGGTGTCATAAAAGGCAGATATATAGTCACAGATTTACTACTCATAAATTGTCATCTGGCCCCACTGATCTATCACGGATAATATAAACCTAAAATATTTTTGAAATTTGTATTTCTATGAACCATTCATCCATACAATATGTCAATAAGCTGGTCTCCGTATATCTGTATGTAATCTTAAGTTACTGATCACCTAAGTTACAATATTTTCGGTTAGTCTGTCACGCCATAGTGAACAGATTCTTTCTCGATCAGTAAATCATTATATTTATACTTTCATGTATAATTTTAATGTACGGTAGAGAATATATATATATATATATATATATATATTATTAAGTGACTTTTGTCATCGATTACCGAGTACCCAGAAGCCAGTACCCAGTACCCAGTACATGACTGACGATAGGTTTATAATGTTTGGAAGTAAGTCCATCTTTGACAACGTAGTAACAGTTGTGAGATGCAACATTCACAATATGTTACGACGGAGTAGGACTTGTAGGACTTTTGGCTTTATGTGTATGAAATACAAGAATGTGATAAGCACGATGATCTATGCAGACATGTGACGCTATTCCACGCTGGATTATTTCAGGTCCTTGGTAATGGCTCATGCCCCAAATTAGCTAACAGCACGATTTTAATACAGCACAGTACAGCCTACAATGGACAACGTATTCTTTTATTTATGAAATTTATTGTATTCAAACACAAAATTCGGTCAAGAATTCTACAGGAAGCCTATGTTAAGGTTACTTATTTAGTTTCTCACTTACCTACAGGTCGGCGCTACAATCCTTGTATAATCTTGGCCTCCTTTGTCATCCGCCTCCATTCTTCTCCGTCTATCTCTTTCCTTCTCCAGATCCTGTCTACCATTGCTTTGAGACCCTCCCACATATAATCAAGCCACCTTTCTCTGGGTCTTCATCTTCTCCTTCTCCTTTTGGGGTTTCCTATAATCACTTTCTTAACACTTCGTTTTTCTGGCATTCTCTGTACACGTACAGCCCATCCCATTCTTCCTTGCTTGATTTTTCTACAATATTCATGCGTTCAAAAAGAGTCTGTAGTTCTGCATTTGTTCTTACTCTCCAGCTTCTTTCCTCTCTCATCGCCCCAACTACCTTTTTCAAAATCTTCCTTTCCCATCTCCATAACCAGCCTTCCTCCTTTCTGGTCATCACCCAGCCTTTCGATCAATACATTACTATTGATCCCAATATGGTCAAATATATTTGGATATTCGTATTCCTACTAATATTTCTAGTCTTGAATACATACTGCAAGGAATAATAACATCGGTTTCCACTTGCCATCCTTTCTTGAATTTCTGCTGCAGTCGTATTATCTGTCATTGTTACCGATCTTAGGTATTACAATTACCCTGCAATGGAAGGAGCAGCGTGGACGTTACGACTAGAGTCTTATGTTACTAAAACAAAGTAGTATATGACGATGAGAGATAGAGAAAAGACTTCAGTGAAATAAATGGGGAAGAATTCCTACGAGTGGAAAAGTTTAAATGTTAAGGCGATTGGTCTGTAATTATGGGGGGCCAGTTCTCATACATTTTTTATATATAGGAGGGATCTGCACTTTTTTCCATTCACTAGGGATTTTTCGCTGGGTGACAGATTCAAGACAAACGCGGGCTAAGCAAGGGACCAATGCAGCAGAGCACTAACTGTAAAACCCAAGCCGGCCGAAGTGGCCGTGCGGTTAAAGGCGCTGCAGTCTGGAACCGCAAGACCACTAAGGTCGCAGCTTCGAATCCTGCCTCGGGCATGGATGTTTGTGATGTCCTTAGGTTAGTTAGGTTTAACTAGTTCTAAGTTCTAGTGGACTAATGACCTCAGAAGTTGAGTCCCATAGTGCTCAGAGCCATTTGAACCATTTTGTAAAACCCAACTGGGATTCCATCTGGACCTGGTGATCTATTTGTTTTCAACTCTTTTCAGCTGCTTCTCTGCGCCAGAGATGCTTATTTCTATCTCCTCCCTGCGGACGTTTATACGAGAATCAAACGACGGTATGTTTGTACGATGCTCTTGCGTGAATGATTTCTTAAACGTGAAACAGCTTTCCTTTTGCTGTGTTCTATTCCAACCCCAGTTTGGTCGACGAGTGACTGGATAGCAACCTTCGAGCCCGCTCGTTGATTTTATGAATGACCACAATTTTGCCAGGTTCCCGGCAAGATCTTTTGCTAGGGTATGACGGTGCAAACTGTGTGCTTTCCACATTGCTCTTCTTACAGACGCACAAGATTCTAATAACTTCCACTTACTTGGCACATACGTCTCCAGAACGCGGTCTAAATCAGTCCATAATCCCACTATGTCCGCCATACTGGATCTAAATGATGTCCATTCACTGTCTAAATGGGATGCTAACGTCTGCTTACCTGCTTTTTCTAGCATAAACACTCTCCTGACACTCTTGACCCGCCTATCTCTGTCCATCTGTCCCTTCCCATTCTCCTCTAGCTCCTTCTCACACCATTTATCTCTTCCTCCCCCCTCTGTTGATCCATCTACTCCTCTCCTCTTTCTATCAGTCTCCTCCTTCCCCTCTCTCTGTCCGCCTCTCCTCCCTTTCACTGTTTATTTTCTCCTCCCCATCATTCTGCCCATCTCTTCCTCCACCCTCTACCTGTCCAGTTCCTTTCCCCTCTCTCTGCCCATCTCCTCCTCTTTCCTTCTTTTGTCCATCTCCTCCACGTTCCTTCCTCTTTCCATCTGGTGCTCCCCCTCTTTCTATCCATCTCCTCCCCTTTTCTTTCTATTTTCCCCTCCACTCTTTGTGTCCATCACCTGCTCCTTCATATCTGTGTCTATGTCCTCAACCAACTCTCTCTCTGTCTGTTCATCTCTTCCTCCTCCTTTACCTCTCCACGTTATAGCCACCATCCCAATAGGAGTTTGCTGGTTCTTACCTTCACAGTATACCTTTCCAAATAGTAATGTGTGTACCACGTTTGGCAGAAATTGACCCAGGGGCTTAGGAGGAGTGTTTCAGCGGTGGCTTTACCAGAGTAGGCACATGTCACATATATTTCACATATATTTAACATAAAACAGGAAGAAACACCGTCCGAACAGGCCTTCAAGCTCCAACGGTACTGACCGGCCGCCGTGTCATCCTCAGCCCTTATCCATCACCAGATGCAGATACGGAGAGGCATGTGGTCAGCAAACCGCTCTCCTGGCTGTTGATAGTTTTCATAGTCACCGCAGCTACTTCTCAGTAAAGTAGTTCCTCAATTGACCTCACAAGGGCTGAGTGCACCCCGCTTGCCAACAGAACTTGGCAGAGCCGGACGGTGATCAATCCAAGTGCTAGCCAAGTCTGACAGCGCTTAAATTCGGTGATCTGACGCGGACCGGGCTTTCCACTGCGACAAGGCCGTTGGCATTTAACACAGTAAACAAGTATTTGTACATGTATTTCATCTAAATCTGTAGAGAATTTAGTATTCCAGTTTCGATTTCATGCAGCCCAGTCTCTAAAATACACCATGTGATCAAAAGTATGCGGACATCTGGCTGAATATGTCTTACAAGTTCATGGCGCCCTCCAACGGTAATGCTGGAATTCAATTTGGTGTTGGCTCACCCTTAGCCCTGATGTCAGCTTCCACTCTCGCAGGCATACGTTCAATCAGGTGCTGGAAGGTTTCTTGGGGAATGGCAACCAATTCTTCACGCAGTGCTGCACTTAGGACAGGTATTGATGTCGTACGGTGAGGCGTGGCACGAAGTCGGTGTTCCAAAACATCCCAAAGGTGTTCTATACGATTCTGGTCAGTACTCTGTGAGGCCAGTCCATTATAGGCATAATATTGTCGTGTAATCACTCCGCCACAGGCCGTGCATTACGAACAGGTGCTCGATAGTGTTGAAAGATGCAATCGCCACCCCCGAATTGCTCTTCAACAGTGGGAAGCAAGAAGCGGCTTGAAACATCAATTTAGGCCTGCGCTGTGATAGTGCCGCGCAAAACAACAAGGGGTGCAAGCCCCCTCCGTGAAAAACACGACCACACCATAACACCACCGTCTCTGAATTTTACTGTTGGCACTAAACACGCTGGCAGATGACTTTCACCGGGCGTTCGCCATATCCCCGCCCTGCCAGCAGATCGCCACATTGTGTACCGTGATTCGTCACTCCACACAACGTTTTCCACTTCTCAATCGTCCATTGTTTACGCTGCTTACACCAAGCGAGGCGTCGTTTGGCATTTACCGGTGTGATGTGTGGCTTATGAGCAGCGGCTCGACGGAGAAATCCATGTTTTCTCACCTCATGGATAACCGTCATATTACTTGCAGTGGATCCCGATGAAGTTTCGAATTCCTGTGTGATTGTCTGGATAGATGTCCGCCTATGATACACTACGACCCTCTTCAACTGTCGGCGATTTCTGTCAGTCAACAGACGAGGTCTACCTGAACGCTTCTGTGCTGTACGTGTCCCTTCACGTTTCCACTTCATTGTCACATCGGAAACAGTGGGCCTAGGAATGTTTAGGAGTGTGGAAATCTCGCGTTCAGACGTATGACACAAGTGACACCGAATCACCTGACCACGTTCGAAGTCCGTGAGTTTTGCGGAGCGTCCCATTCTGCTCTCACACGATGTCTAATGACTCCTGTGGTCGCTGATATGGAGTACCTGGCAGTAGGTGGCAGCACAATGCACCTAATAAGAAAAACTTATGTTTTTGTGGGTTTCCGGATACTTTTAATCACTTAGGGTATCTCCTGAACATTTTTTTCCCACATAAGCTAGGAAAGCCCTGCGCACATCTAGAATGCTTGTTTGTGATCACAGTTTTTAACTATCACTCTTGAAGTTACCTTCAGTGTATATGCTGCCGCAATTGTTATGTGTCAACACACTATTTTGTTACTTGAATATCAACAATTGCCAAATAGGACATGCTATTAATGATTCTCAAACTCTTAAAAACTGTCGTGTGTATGAGTGCTGGATGCCTGCTGCAGTCATCACGTGTCATTGGTTGACTGTCAGATGAGTGGACCATCTGTCACCTGCTTATGAAGTACAATCCTTACTTTGATCAGGGGTACGGTATATTTGGGAGTCAGTGATTAACTTTTGAAGAAAAAACTATTGCACTAAAATTTGCTTTCTTGGAAGAGCGTGAACGTGTTTGCACTGGCCACCTGGCAATGAATTTGTTAATGGTTTTAATAACAGCAACTTCAGCCACGGCCGTCTGCCACGTGTCCAACTTTCGATCGAATGTGTGAACAGATCTGTGGGTGACTGGGATCCCTGTGTGTGTTTCTGTGTCAAATAAGATGTAGTAGTTATGATTTCGTAGACTTTCCCAGCGTAATAACTTCTGATATTCTTCACGGGTTTGCAGCCGGATCATGTCGTCGTCTAGACACAATGTTTCGGCGGACCAGCTGGCCGCCATCTTCAGGTGAGTTAATGCTCATGCACTGCCTCGCCGGAACTGAAATCCAGCCACAACGACGGAAACCTCTATATTCCACGGACTGAGCACCGCGCGTGCGCGAGATGATGGACACGCAGCGTGCCGGTGGGAGAAGACGGCAGAAACGATAAATCGCAACAGCACCAGTTGGAAGAATCCAATGATCAAAAAGAAGACCGTTGTTGTTTAATGTCGGATAAAATCGGATTCCATATCTTACTTAGAGGAAAATCTTTACCCTTGTTAATAATATTACTTGATAATCTAATTTCAGTTTACCCTTTGCGGGAAGTATTTCATCCAAAATTTCAAGAATTTAAAGAAAAATTGATATTAAAAGTGTTTTTAAGCCGATGGCCAAGACTAGTGCCCTTCTGGGCTCAGTTAACGATAATTTGGGTTTTAGGAAGCCCGGGGTTTATGAAATTCTATGTCAGTGTGGAAAGAAGTATATTAGTCAAACTATTCGAACTATTCAGGACTGGTGTGTGGAAAATCATTGGCACACTCGGTTGTTCCAGTCTGAGAAATCGGCAGTGGCGGAACACTGCCTCAACGAAGGGCACAGGAGGATGTATGACAAGACACAATTGATCTCTACTGCTTCTCGCTGTTGGGAATGTATTCTTAAAGAATCCATTGAAATTAGATTGTTGTTGTTGTTGTTGTGGTCTTCAGTCCTGAGACTGGTTTGATGCAGCTCTCCATGCTATTCTATCCTGTGCAAGCTTCTTCATCTCCCCGTATCTACTGCAACCTACATCCTTCTGAATCTGCTTAGTGTATTCATCTCTTGGTCTCCCTTTACGATTTTTACCCTCCACACTGCCCTCCAATGCTAAATTTGTGATCCCTTGATGCCTCAAAACATGTCCTACCAACCGATCCCTTCTTCTAGTCAAGTTGTGCCACAAACTTCTCTTCTCCCCAATCCTATTCAATACTTCCTCATTAGTTACGTGATCTACCCACTTTATCTTCAGCATTCTTCTGTAGCACCACATTTCGAAAGCTTCTATTCTCTTCTTGTCCAAACTAGTTATCGTCCATGTTTCACTTCCATACATGGCTACACTCCATACAAATACTTTCAGAAATGACTTCCTGACACTTAAATCTATACTCGATGTTAACAATTTCCTCTTCTTGAGAAACGCTTTCCTTGCCATTGCCAGTCTACATTTTATATCCTCTCTACTTCGACCATCATCGGTTATTTTACTCCCCAAATAGCAAAACTCCTTTACTACTTTAAGTGTCTCATTTCCTAATCTAATTCCCTCAGCATCACCTGACTTCATTTGACTACATTCCATTATCCTCGTTTTGCTTTTGTTGATGTTCATCTTATATCCTCCTTTCAAGACACTGTCCATTCCGTTCAACTGCTCTTCCAAGTCCTTTGCTGTCTCTGACAGAATTACAATGTCATCGGCGAACCTCAAAGTTTTTATTTCTTCTCCATGAATTTTAATACCTACTCCGAATTTTTCTTTTGTTTCCTTTACTGCTTGCTCAATATACAGATTGAATAACACCGGGGAGAGGCTACAACCCTGTCTTACTCCTTTCCCAACCACTGCTTCCCTTTCATGCCCCTCGACTCTTATAACTGCCATCTTTTCTGTACAAACTGTAAATAGCCTTTCGCTCCCTGTATTTTACCCCTGCCACCTTCAGAATTTGAAAGAGAGTATTCCAATTAACATAGTCAAAAGCTTTCTCTAAGTCTACAAATGCTAGAAATGTAGGTTTGCCTTTCCTTAATCTTTCTTCTAAGATAAGTCGTAAGGTCAGTATTGCCTCACGTGTTCCAACATTTCTACGGAATCCAAACTGATCTTCCCCGAGGTCGGCTTCTACTAGTTTTTCCATTCGTCTGTAAAGAATTCGCGTAAGTATTTTGCAGCTGTGACTTATTAAACTGATAGTTCGGTAATTTTCACATCTGTCAGCACCTGCTTTCTTTGGGATTGGAATTATTATATTCTTCTTGAAGTCTGAGGGTATTTCTCCTGTCTCATACATCGTGCTCACCAGATGGTAGAGTTTTGTCATGACTGGCTCTCCCGAGGCCATCAGTAGTTCAAATGGAATGTTGTCTACTCCCGGGGCCTTGTTTCGACTCAGGTCATTCAGTGCTCTGTCAAACTCTTCACGCAGTATCTTATCTCCCATTTCGTCTTCATCTACATCCTCTTCATTTCCATAATATTGTCCTCAAGTACATCACCCTTGTATAAACCCTCTATATACTCCTTCCACCTTTCTGCCTTCCCTTCTTTGCTTAGAACTGGGTTGCCATCTGAGCTCTTGATATTCATACAAGTGGTTCTCTTCTCTCCAAAGGTCTCTTTAATTTTCCTGTAGGCAGTATCTATCTTACCCCTAGTGAGACAAGCCTCTACATCCTTACATTTGTCCTCTAGCCATCCCTGCTTAGCCATTTTGCACTTCCTGTCGATATCATTTTTGAGACGTTTGTATTCCTTTTTGCCTGCTTCATTTACTGCATTTTTATATTTTCTCCTTTCATCAATTAAATTCAATATTTCTTCTGTTACCCAAGGATTTCTATTAGCCCTCGTCTTTTTACCTACTTGATCCTCTGCTGCCTTCACTACTTCATCCCTCAGAGCTACCCATTCTTCTTCTACTGTATTTCTTTCCCCCATTCCTGTCAATTGTTCCCTTATGCTCTCCCTGAAACTCTGTACAACCTCTGGTTCTTTCAGTTTATCCAGGTCCCATCTCCTTAAATTCCCACCTTTTTGCAGTTTCTTCAGTTTCAATCTGCAGTTCATAACCAATAGATTGTGGTCAGAATCCACATCTGCCCCAGGAAATGTCTTACAATTTAAAACCTGGTTCCTAAATCTCTGTCTTACCATTATATAATCTATCTGATACCTTTTAGTATCTCCAGGATTCTTCCAGGTATACAACCTTCTTTTATGATTCTTGAACCAAGTGTTGGCTATGATTAAGTTATGCTCTGTGCAAAATTCTACAAGGCGGCTTCCTCTTTCATTCCTTCCCCCAAATCCATATTCACCTACTATGTTTCCTTCTCTCCCTTTTCCTACTGACGAATTCCAGTCACCCATGACTATTAAATTTTCGTCTCCCTTCACTACCTGAATAATTTCTTTTATCTCGTCATACATTTCATCTATTTCTTCATCATCTGCAGAGGTAGTTGGCATATAAACTTGTACTACTGTAGTAGGCATGGGCTTTGTGTCTATCTTGGCCACAATAATGCGTTCACTATGCTGTTTGTAGTAGCTAACCCGCACTCCTATTTTTTTATTCATTATTAAACCTACTCCTGCATTACCCCTATTTGATTTTGTATTTATAACCCTGTAATCACCTGACCAAAAGTCTTGTTCCTCCTGCCACCGAACTTCACTAATTCCCACTATATCTAACTTTAACCTATCCATTTCCCTTTTTAAATTTTCTAACCTACCTGCCCGATTAAGGGATCTGACATTCCACGTTCCGATCCGTAGAACGCCAGTTTTCTTTCTCCTGATAACGATGTCCTCCTGAGTAGTCCCCGCCCGGAGATCCGAATGGGGGACTATTTTACCTCCGGAATATTTTACCCAAGAGGACGCCATCATCATTTAATCATACAGTAGAGCTGCATGTCCTCGGGAAAAATTACGGCTGTAGTTTCCCCTTGCTTTCAGCCGTTCGCAGTACCAGCACAGCAAGGCCGTTTTGGTTAATGTTACAAGGCCAGATCAGTCAATCATCCAGACTGTTGCCCCTGCAACTACTGAAAAGGCTGCTGCCCCTCTTCAGGAACCACATGTTTGTCTGGCCTCTCAACAGATACCCCTCCGTTGTGGTTGCACCTACGGTACGGCCATCTGTATCGCTGAGGCACGCAAGCCTCCCCACCAACGGCAAGGTCCATGGTTCATGGGGGGGAAATTAGATTATCAAGTAATATTCTTAACAGGGAGTAAGGTTTTCCTCTATGTAAGGTATGGAATCCGATTTTGTCCGACATTAAACAAACACGATCTTCTTTTCGATCATCAGGTACAGTTATTTAATAACATACGTCAAGTAACCGTACTGGCTAGCACAAAATACTTACTGAACGAAACAAGGAGTCAAATAACATAAGATTCAAATATTTTTGTGAAATACACTACTGGCCATTAAAATTGCTACACCAAGAAGAGATGCAGATGATAAACGGGTATTCATTGGATAAATATATTATACTACAACTGATATGTGATTACATTTTCACGCAATTTCAGTGCATAGATCCTGAGAAATCAGTACCCAGAACAACCATCTCTGGCCGTAATAACAGCCTTGATACGCCTGGGCATTGAGTCAAACAGAGCTAGGATCGCGTGTACAGATACAGCTGCCCATGCAGCTTCAACACGATACCACAGTTCATCAAGAGTAGTGACTGGCGTATTGTGACGAGCCAGTTGCTCGGCCACCATTGACCAGACTTTTTCAATTGGTGAGAGATGTGGAGAATGTACTGGCCAGGGCAGCAGTAGAACATTTTCTGTAACCAGAAAGGCCCGTACAGGACCTGCAACATGCGGTCGAGCATTATCCTGCTGAAATGTAGGGTTTCACAGGGATCGAATGAAGGGTAGAGCCACGAGTCGTAACTCAACTGAAATGTAACGTCCACTGTTCAAAGTGCCGTCAATGCGAACAAGAGGTGACCGAGACGTGTAACCAATGGCACCTCATACCATCACGCCGGGTGATACGCCAGTATGGTGAGGACGAATACACGCTTCCAATGTGCGTTCACCGCGATGTCGCCAAACACGGATGCGACCATCATGATGCTGTAAACATAACCTGGATTCATCCGAAAAAATGACGTTTTGCCATTCGTGCAGCCAGGTTCGTCGTTGAGTACATCACCGCAGGCGCTCCTGTCTGTGATGCAGCGTCAGGGGTAACCGCAGCTATGGTCTCCGAGCTGATAGTGTATGCTGCTGCAAACGTCGTCGAACTGTTCGTGCAGACGGATGTTGTCTTCCAAATGTCCCCATCTGTTGACTCAGGTATGGAGACGTTACAGCCATGCGGATAAGATGCCTGTCATCTCGACTTCTAGTGATACGAGGCCGTTGGGATCCAGCACGGCGTCCCGTATTACCCTCCTGAACCCACCGATTCCATATTCTGCTAACAGTCATTGGATCTCGAACAACGCGAGCAGCAATATCGCGATACCATAAATCGCAATCGCGATAGGCTACAATCCGACCTTTATCAAAGTCCGAAACGTGATGGTACACATTTCTCCTCCTTGCACGAGGCATCACAACAACGTATCATCAGGCAACGCCGGTCCACTGCTGTTTGTGTATGAGAAATCGGTTGGAAACTTTCCTCATGTCAGCACGTTGTAGGTGTCGCCACCGGCGCCAACCTTGTGCGAATGCTCTGAAAAGCTAATCATTTGCATATCACAGCATCTTCTTCCTGTCGGTTAAATTTCGCGTCTGTAGCACGTCATCTTCGTTGTGTAGCAATTTTAATGGCCAACAGTGTATAAGTACACCAAAGGGCCAAAGAAACTGGCACACTTCTCTAATACTGTGTAGGGCTCCCGCACCACTCAATTTCATTTCATTCCTTCCTCCTCACTTTCTCCTCAAACTCACACTCCATCACACTGCTATGCACTTATGTTCATCCATCATGGTTTCTCCCTCCCATACACCGAAAAAAAAAACACTCTATCACAATTCCTTACCTGCTCTTACACAGTATATAAATACACACAAACATAACACAGGCCAACGATGGAAAAACGATTTTGCTGAAAGTACGTTATTCTTGTCTTTTTTAGTGTGGCAAATTCAAATACGAGACTTTAAAAACTGTATCACCCAGCATTTCTTCACATTTTACCGTTAAATTTATTGAATTAAGCGATTTTTAAAGAATTTAAGAGCTTTTGTATAGTTAAAATAATTTAAAAAGGAGGTATAGTGAATGTAGATGACGTTGGTAGCACTGCTGAAAAACATTTGCTGGCAAAGAAGGTCGATTCTGTTTTTGTGTTAACAGATGGTGTTTTTGTTACTGTCAACCTAACCTCAGTTTCCTGTAGCTACATGTGCTCAGTGCAATGTCTGATCGTGGCTGTAAAAACTCTGCTGACTGTTTTTGTTATATTTGTGGTGAATTTGTGATTAAAAAACACCAAAGGAACATTACGGACTTTGTGAAAAAGGTTTATCTATCATACTTTGGATCTAAACTTGGTGATCAAGATAAATCTTGTGCGCCACATAAGGTATGTTTTGTGTGTGTGTGTTGAAGATTAGAAAATCTGTCCAAAAAAGAGAAAAAAAGCCTTTAGATTTTCTGTTCCTATGATATGGAGGGAGCCAAGAAATCATTTCGATGATTGCTAATTTTGCAATGTTGATATTACCGGTCATAATTTTAAAAATAAGAAGTAATAAGCTACCCTAACCTTCCGCCCGCCATCCGACAAGTAGGGCGTGGTGTAGATTTGCCGGTTCCCCACCAGATGATTTAAATTCTATTCCAACAGAAGTATTTTCTGATGTACAATGTGATTTAGATGAACCAGATAATAATGAATTCCATTGTAATACAGAAAGTCTAGAGCCCAAAATGTTTACTCAGATCGAGCTTAACGATTTGGACAGGGATCTGGGCTTAACGAAAGAAAAAGCTGAATTGCTTGGCTCTATATTAAAAGAAAAGAACTTACTGGCCGTAGAAACCAGCATAAACGTGTATAGAAAGAGAGCGCAGCAATTTTTCAAGTTTTTTCAACAAGACAGTGATTTAGTGTGCTGCTCAGACATTCCTGGTCTAAAGAATGAGTTTGGTATTGAATACAAAAAGGAAGACTGGAGGGTGTTTATTGACTCATCCAAAACTAGGTTAGAGGCCGTTTTATTAGACAATGGTAACATGTATGCATCTATACCTGTTGGACATTCTGTACATATGAAAGAAAACTATGAAAACCTAGAAATAGTGCTAAATAAAACAGGCTACTCTGCTCATGCTTGGATGATACGTGGCGATCTAAAGGTAGCATGCATGCTCCTTGGTCAGCAAGGTGGCTTTACCAAATTTCCATGTTTCTTGTGTGTATGGGACAGTAGGGCTAGGGATCAACACTGGCGCAGAAAGAATGGGCTGTAAGGGAGTCTTTAAAACCTGGTGAGAATAACATTCTATGTAAAAGCCTTGTAGATCTAAACATCGCACTCCTACCACCTCTAGATATAACGTTAGGCCTAATGAAACAGTTTGTAAAGGCTTTGCCTAAAGATGGACCATGTTTTAAGTATCTCTGCCAAAAGTTTCCACACCTTACAGAATCCAAACTCAAAGAAGGCGCCTTTATCGGATCTGAGATTAGAAAATTGATGTTTGATGTTAACTTTGAATCCACAATGACCTTAAATGAGAAAGAAGCTTGGGTATAATTAAGGCAAGTCATTGCAAAGTTTTTAGGACATGAAAAAGACCCAGAATATGTTTCCATTATAGCTACAATGTTAAAGAAGTTTAGATGTTTAATGAGCCTGAAAGTTCACGTTTTGAACAGTCACCTTGGTTACATCCCGGACAATACCGGACAATATGGGAGATGTTAGTGAGGAGCAAAGAGAGCGTTTTCACCAGGACATGAAAGTGATGGAAAAACGATACCAAGGCCGCTGGAACACCAACGTGATGGGGAACTACTATTGGTCACTTCACCGAGAAGTTCAGCAAGCGACTCGTCGTAGAAAAAGCTACACAAGAAGCTTTTATTATAAAGAGAGAGAGAGAGAGAGAAAGAAATTACAAACCAATTCCAGCTGACAAGTGAAACCTCTATTAACACATACCATTGTTTTAAGTAGCTTACTGTAAATACAGCCCATGCTTATGTTGTAAGAAAGCGTTTTATTAATTTCCCCATTTACCGTACAGCATAGGATTTTTATACTATATAATAAAAAGCATATTGCTCGAAAACTATAAGTGATACGAAAAAACTAAGGCTAGATTTGGATTCAGCTCATAAAAAAATCTATAAAGATCAGGTATCAAAATAAAAAAAAGTTTTTCACTACAACGTTTTCGTTTTAATTAAATAAGATTACACACATACAATAATCTAATAAAAATAGTTGTAGGTTGTTGTGGGTTGGCTGGAGAGCCAACACCGTGTGACTAGAGGAAGCCGAAAGGCACGCGTTTTAGCTCACGCAGGCTGGCGTGAGGTCTGGAACAGGTCAAGGAAATTAGAATTTAGAAAAACGGACGTAGCTGGTGGGATACTTAACTTTAATCCATAAATGGTGAACGTCGCTCTTGACTGTACATGACTCAGTATCAATAGTAACTGGTAATGGCGCCTTGCTAGGTCGTAGCAAATGACGTAGCTGAAGGCTATGCTAACTATCGTCTCGGCAAATGAGAGCGTATTTTGTCAGTGAACCATCGCTAGCAAAGTCGGTTGTACAACTGTGGCGAGTGCTAGGAAGTCTCTCTAGACCTGCCGTGTGGCGGCGCTCGGTCTGCAATCACTGATAGTGGCGACACGCGGGTCCGACGTATACTAACGGACCGCGGCCGATTTAAAGGCTACCACCTAGCAAGTGTGGTGTCTGGTGGTGACACCACATAGGTCAACACACATACTTCGAGGTACAAAAACAAACGGAATACAGTGGTGTGCATAAAAGTGTGTTGTAAAAAAGGTAAGAAATGCATAGTGCTGCAGAACAACTAAAAATTAGACCAAAATTAACAGTGTCTAAAGCAGGAAAACAGCAATGTGCTAGCAGACGGCATTTCCCGATGTAAGCGACAAATCAAGCGAAAATCACCGTAAGGACGTACAAATCAACATATTCTGAACGAAGTGTTTTTCGATCTAAAATCAAATCACATTGTAAAAACTTTATTATAAACGACTGACGATGCTTTACTTCAATAAAGCGAAACGCGTCTGGTGAAAAAAAAATCACGCATTTCTGTAGCTGCAATGACAGAACAAAAATACGCTCAAGAACTACGTACTCTGTCTGATCAAAATCGTCTGAACACCTCTACGTAATGCGGAACTGAGCACTGGGTAACACAACAATCACTTTCACCAAAATGAAAGGACGCGTTGATTATACTGTTGTCAGCATACAAGCAATAACAGCTGAGTTGGTCGTTCAGGGAAGCTCAATGGCGTCTAACATGGATTGATCTTTGGATGTAACCTGTGTAATAAACCCGTCAGGGACACTTTAATCCTTCTACAGCTGCCCAAGTCGACTATCGGTGACGTGATTGTGAAATGGAAATACGAATATCAGCGCAAAACAAAACACTCGTGAGTTCCAAACTGCTATCAGCACTCCAGCTAGCATAGTGCCTTTGAGGAGGGAGGCAAGAAGAATGGGGTACGATGATCGAGCATACTCATAATCCACACGTATCTACAGGATGATTATAATTAAAGGTAAACTTTCAAACCGCTGTAGAAAGAACACCACTGGTCAGAATGACGTAAAATTGCAACGGAATATTATCGGAGAAGGGGAAAAACGTATGGCAGAAGAAAAATAAATAGTTGCAAAATGTAGCAATAGATGATGCTGTAGCCATCATAATTTAATAGCGGTCGACTACAAATGACAAATGAATCATACAAAAATGCCTAAGGTGTACGTTTGACGTTAAACAAACTGTAATACTCGTTGTGCATGGGTGTACAAGTGTTAGTTACGTAAGCCCATCCACCACGGCAAAGTCAATTCACATCGAATGGGAAAAATAGGTTTTTAATTGCCCTGAGGCCAAAAAACGCATAAAAAACATCAGTCATATCGGTTTTTAAATGTCCGAAGGAAAAAAACCGCATAGAAAGCATCAATCAAAATCAAATCGGGTTATTAATTTCCATGAGATTGGCGCAAATCATGTTCCTTATGCTGTCCACCATTTTCTGTAACAAGTTGAAATCGAGAAACATCAAGTTCCACAACTGATCGAAGTGTTTCCAGGGTCACATTCAGAATGTGTTGCGCAATGCGCACCTTCAATGCACCTAAGTTTGCAGTCGGAAAACTGAACTCATCTTTCAGATAGCCCCACATCCAGAAGTCACATGTGTTATGATCAGGTGATCAGGACAGTCAGGCTGTAGGGAAACGGCGGATGATAATTGCAGCATTTCCGAAGTGACGCTTCAGCAGCTGCTTAACTGGATATGCAATGTGCAGAGGTGCGCCATCTGCATAATAATGATCCCACCCACACATCCACGCTGTTGGAGAGCTGGAATGACATGGTCGCGCAAAAGATACTCTTAGCGCTTATCAGTGATGGTGCACGTAACAGGATCGGAAGCACCTGGCTCTTCGAAAAAATATGGCCCTATGACGAATGTTGCAGTAAACCCGCACCACACAGTGACGTTTTCAGGATGAAGTGGTACTGGATTTACGTGTGGATTTTCTGTTGCCCATATTCGACAATCCCGTGTATGAACATATCCTGTCACATGAGAGGGGGCTTCGTCTGTTCACAAAATCTTCCACAGTCAATCATTGTCCATTTCCCTGCGAGCAAGAAATTCTAAAGCAAAGGTCTCTCTTGATGGCAGGTCAACAGGAAGCAACTCGTGCACGTGGGTAATTTTGAACGGATAGCAAAGAAGTATGTTTCGTAGGACTTTACGCACCATGCTCACTATTATGTCCAATGTTCGGGTAATTTTCCGTGCACTACACACTTTCACACCACCGCTCGTGTCCTACACTGGTGTGGCCACTGCTTCCACTGACGTCGAATCAGTTCGTTTGCTCCCGCTACCAGGTTGCACATCGAAAGAACCGTCTGTTCGAATTTCCGAATAATTTTCTCCAGACCTACAGCAGTCATATGACCATCGCCGTTTTTTATACCCTTCAGTGTCCGGAGCTTCTGCAGAGTGACGTGTGCAGCGACATCATTCTTGCAATACAGCTTTAGAAGCAGAGCGCCATCCTGCGTTGACACAGTCATGGCTAACGTCGCAGACGCGAAAGGAGGAAATTCCGTGTACCCTGCGTGTTTATACCAACTTCAATGGGTCGTGCGCATGACAGGTGTTTTCATTTAATGATTCTGACACATACAGTGCCATCTATTGATCAATTTTCACACTATTTTTTTCTGCCATACGTTGTCCTCCTTCTCCCATAATATTCCGTTGCAATGTGACGTCATTCTGACCAGTGGTGTTATTTCTACTGCGTTTTGAAAGTTTAATTATAATCACTCTGTATATCAGATGTTGGACATATGTGTCCTGCATTAGAGTATTAAGAGCGTTGCACTCTTCATGAGTAATATTTCGGAAACTAACATTATAGCATGTTTGAGTGCAGAATCGTGTAGCCTTAGAAGTGTGAGTGTTTATGTTCTGTGGTCATTTCTCTCTTGCCAATACATTCTTGGGACTGACTCAGACACTACAACAATACTTTAGGATTGGTAGCGCAGTTGATTTACATAAAATGCTTCAAACTCCTTCCGTCTCGAGTTCCATCATGCATAAACAACATGCTTCTCCTTAACTGTGAGTTATATCGACACAGCACTCTCATATCTAATACACACAGATAAGGGATGCTAACTTCCTCGACAAGTGTGCATCTGGAGAGATCTTGTACGCTTGGATAGGTGCCATGAGTAAGACTAATGCGGAATAGTCTTCACTGAAGAGCAGTTACGGACTCAGCTCGCTCTGTTCCTTCACCTGACGTGGAATATAGTGGGTATAGTATCCTCTTACTTCTGGTCAGCTGCAAATTACATTGGCGGCAGTGTCACAAGGAGGGTGGTTCAAATGGTTCAAATGGCTCTGAGCACTTAACATCTGAGGTCATCAATCCCCCAGGACTTATAACTACTTAAACGTAACCAACCTAAGGGCATTTTGGTGTATATGGTTGAGAATGAATGGACATACTGTGCAGTCAACTACCAACATTCGCAATCTAGTATATGGTTCTCACAAAGCAGTGGAGGGATGG
Organism: Schistocerca cancellata; assembly: GCF_023864275.1. Lineage (NCBI taxonomy): Eukaryota > Metazoa > Arthropoda > Insecta > Orthoptera > Acrididae > Schistocerca > Schistocerca cancellata. The sequence continues at coordinate 200,092,227 of NC_064629.1, forward strand.
TTTAGCGATGATTCGGAAATTGGGGAGCATGCTGCCATGTCACAGATCGGCGTTGAAATTACGGAAAAACTGGTAAAATTGCTAAAATTGATCACACTATCGACTGTTGTACTTATTACAGTACATTGTCCCATATCAATGGTGTCTTTTCCACTGGTATGCTGTTGTTTACCAACGATTGACGGACGCCACTTGTTTGAGATGGAGATAGCCTTTGTTTGAGCAACACACTCTGGGGATGGCCAGCACTGAAACAGTGATTCCATGCATGACTGAAATCGAATGAGTAACTTCTTGTTCTCTCTAAAACGGAACACCTAGACATCTGCTACCCCTCACTGTGAAAGATGAGATTGAATGTACGGGTCATCACCTTCGGGTGACTGTTTGGAAACGCTCCACAATGCCACAGACTCCTCCAATTTCCATATGTTGCAATGTCATCCACATTTTTGCCAATAAGAAATACCCCCTCTGTCTTTTCTTTCAATCACCTACATTTTGTGGGAGCAGGGTAGTTTACACCATGCGATTACCAGCTTTCTGTGAGAGCCAATTGATCGAAATGTGTTAATGTCGGTTTAGCACCTGACATAGACCTTGAAGTCGTGGTAGCGTACAAAGGTGTAGTCTTACACTAATTGAATGTTTTACAGCAGAAAAAACAATGTATCAGCTGTTTGTGAAATAACAACACAGGGACCATCTGTTGTGACTGATAGTCTGTGGGATATGGTCCTCCTAAAACATGGGTGAAACTTCACAATAGTCTGCTCAAACTAGTTTGATCACTGGCCACCTGTTCCAAAGGACCAATATCTGTATATTTAAAAGGATTGCCACATATTATCGATGTCAGCGCGCAGTCGGTATTTGTTTTCGATATATTGGGAGAGAGGAGTGTGGTAATTTCTTATCGAGCACGCTACTGAGTTATGTTAGCAGATTTGTTACAGTTTGTAGTTTTTTCTCTGTTGTATGGTACAAAAGACGAGTGAATATTTTGGTGCCAGACATGAATGAAGCCTGAGAGACACAGATCTACTTCGGATTGCAGTATCTGTATGTAGTTTGGGGAAGCAATGCATTGCAGTAGCAAAATCCACTTCCCTCTTCCAGTTCCCATACAATGTTAAGATTTCTTAATTTTCACAATAAGAAACACCTCCATAGTGCTTGTACTGTCTTTACTACCTCGTGATGCAGGAGAAGGCTTCACTGGGTGCAGGCCTTATACGCTGTATACGGTTGGTGGAGCTGTGAGCCGGCCGGAGTGGTCGTGCGGTTCTGGGCGATACAGTCTGGAACCGCGAGACCGCTACGGTCGCAGGTTCGAATCCTGCCTCGGGCATGGATGTGTGTGACGTCCTTAGGTTAGTTAGGTTAAGTAGTTCTAAGTTCTAGGGGACTAATAACCTCAGAAGTTAAGTCCCATAATGCTCAGAGCCTTTTGAACCATTTTTTGCACCCTAAGACACACTGGTGCCACTCGCAAAAAACGAATGAGGAATGTCCATTCATCACAGAATTTCACTCAGTATTGTTTGGTGCCATCAGGATTCAGTTATTGGCGAAATATGACACTTAGTAAGGGATCTGTGATAGATTCGCTGTAATTGGGAGGCGTATAAAGTTGGTGTTGGGCGTAAAGTTGTAAGGTGCAATATTTTTTTGGTTTACCTATTCTAGAATTAAAGACAAGTGTGTAAGTTGAAATGACATGTTTAATGTTACAACAAAAATACACAGTTTACAGTGTGACAACAAAAAACAGTTGTCAGGATAAAACATTTCGTCAACATCAAAAAGTGATATAGTCCTAAACACAACAATATTAAATATTAACTCTTAGAGGGTTAAATTATCCTAAATACTGCAATATTAATGTTTAACTAGAAGTTTGTTTATAAAATTGTTCCTACACTTACGTTATGATGTTGGTCAGTACTATGAAAATCGTCCGATTCCGGTTTAAAGTTCGGTACTATTTTTAGGATGACCATCAAGTTTACAGTGGATGGTTGGTGATGTGACAAAATGAGCAAAAGATTACCCAAAGTCGGTCGAGTTTACAGTGGACGCAAGCTGGTGAATCAACAGTTTTACGCCTCTGCACGTGGTATTTACCTTAAGCTGCGATGAGCTGTCGTCTCCTGGGCTGCTCTCTTCCGCTGAAAGTCCTATAGAACTAATTAAACCTTTGCTGAATTTCCTAGCGGGAACTTTCCCTATGTTTCTCGTTATGCAAGAAAATACGTATTCATCCCTAGTCTCAGAAAGTGGCTATATACACGCGCATGGCTGGAGCAGCGTGCATATTATAATTCCCTCTCAGTTCTCGCAAGAACAATTAACTAATGGGCTTGTTCGTTTCTCCACAGTTGGAGCTAAACGATGCTACAGCTAATTTCTCGCTGTATGTCAGCTGCTGTGAACGCAGTATTTACCCAAATTTCTTCTCTGCATCGTACAGAGCGTTATGCGCTCCATTCTGCACTTGACGCCAGTTCAGAGAAAAGTCCATTGAAGTTTCCATCTTGTCTTACTCATAGTCGAACTGTCTCCCCACTTGGGTTCTTTCGTTCTTCATGTCACAGCTTTTTTTGACCAATAGGAAGGTTCTTCTTATATTGTGAAAACTCTCTCTACCAATTGCAATGTCCCTACCATTAAATTGCGTCGAAACTTTGGCTCTTTTCTCCTTCCTAGCGCGTTTCCGCCAATCGAACGTTTTGTACCCGTTCCAGATGCCTAAATGCGTACATTGACTCTCTCACATGTGTAGCACTCGCTGGACATGTGATCTAAAATGCGTCACTGGTTTTGTTCACATCCCTTTGGAATTCCGAAACACAGTTTTTAAATGCTTTCTTTTCTGTCTTCCCTCAGGTGGGCTGTTACACTCGCTTTCCCCGTCTGATTCACCTGGTCGGTCGTTGACTTTCTGCCTGGGAATTTCGTTCAATATTGTTTGGTGCCACCAGGATTCAGTTATGTGTTGGGCAGCCTTTGCGATGGTGTGTATTTAATTGGTTTCCGTGGTACCCCCTGTAGCTCGACCTTGCCTCTTCTCGCCCCTCTGAAATTCCAAACTAAAACGCCTCTCACTGCTTGTTGCACCTTCTGCTCATAGGCATGCATTGTTTAGGAACGGTGTGTTAATTACCATCGACTGAGTGTCATCCCAGTTTCGCATTAGCCGGCCGAGGTGGCCGAGCGGTTCTAGGCGCTACAGTCTGGAACCGCGTGACCACTACGCTCGCAGGTTCGAATCCTGCCTCGGGCATGGATGTGTGTGATGTCCATAGGTTAGTTAGGTTTAAGTAGTTCTAAGTTCTAGGGGACTGATGACCTCAGATGTTAAGTCCCGTAGTGCTTAGAGCCATTTTTGACCAGTTTCGCATTACATACTGATTGGCAAATTTGCTCATAACCGCCGAATTAAGTTAGGTGTTTAAGGACACAGCATGCAACTGAGCTGAAATTTGAAATTTTCAGTTACCTCCAACGTAATGGACCTTCTTCCAAATGACCTAATCATGCCAGTATCCACCAATATTAGGCAAGGAAAAAAATAATGCAGTAGAGTTTGGAAACTGGGTGGTTGCAGGATCGAATCCTGCCAAATAATTCAGTCCTAGTGTCCATCAATAGGAAGCAAGGAAAAATTGTCTTACACAAACGGTTTCGATATAATTAATTAGTCAGTCTGTCTGATACAGTGGGGAATATTTCCAAGACATTCATAGCTGGGGGTTTACCAGGTAGACACTGCTTTATTTACAGTTTGGTCTCACCACGGCCAATGGCGTGTGCAGGCTCAGCACTGGAACATGACGTTATTACTTAAGAGAGAGAGGGCATGTGGTTCGACAGGAGCTACTCTGGTATCAACATCAAAGGGTTGCGGTCACCTGACGCTCTGTTCAATGATTAGTGTGACATCTGGTCTGCGCAGTGTACAAGGCTGCTGGCAATAGAGCAGCCGAAAAGTCTCACAGGACCTGCAGCTGTGGGAATAGACAAGGCAGCTGGTCCAACAGACAGCGTATGCTCCACCATCAAGGTTTTTAACAGTGTGATTATGTCCTGTGAGTCATGTTGACGGTATTCGTTGCATAATCGGAATAAAAAAAGTATGCATTTGTTTAAATATTGCACACTGTCTCGACACCCTCAAAGTGTTTAATTAAGTAGTGTTCCACACACTGCAGTCAATTTCTCGACAAATTCTTTGAATAAATAAGTAAACTATATTCCAAACACTGCCTTTTATCCCATAAATTGTTTAAATAAATAATATCCTACACATTGCCTTGTCTCTCAGAAATTGCTTAAACAGTATTCCATACACTGAAATCGATTTTAAGCTAAATTCTTTAAATAAATAAATAATATGTGTTCCATACACCACGTTGTATACAAAAAATTGTTTAAATAAACAATATTCCACATGTTGCTTTGTATACCAGAAATTGGACAATATTCGATACACTGCTATCTTCCCCCCCCCCCCCCCAAACAGCCAATCAGCTGAGTCTTTTTCCCGTCAATTTCCAGGTGGGGGAGGGGAAGGGAGGGTGAGTGGGGGGGGGTGTATGAGAGGAGTTAATTAGTTTATCGATTTAAGTAATTAGTCAATGAAGTTGATAGTGGGAGGGGGCTCTTCAAGTAACTCAGGCCTAAAAGTATACTTATATGGGCGAGTGGAGCCCACAGGAAGGGGGAAGATGAGGGGCAGAGAGGCTTTCTTGGAGGGGCATATTTTCCCCCAGAAGTTGCAAACCACTTAGCAGAATATTAGGTTAAGGGGAGGGTGAAGGCTGATAACCTCTCAAGTTTTCCGTGTTATAGAATGCAAGTTGCCCCACTACTGATGCAGACAGAGAGTGGGACAGGAAGAGATAGACAGGTTGTGGGGGGGGGGGGGGTGAGAGTGGAGAAGGTGAACAGAGAAAGGGGTGAGAAAAAGATGGACAGAGAGGAGAGTTTAACAGATGGAAGTTGAGAAAGGCTAATACTACTGGAATAAATGTATACCTTGGCAAGCCAGGTACTCATCTAGTGTTTTATGGAAGTTCCTTGTGTTAGTCTTCTTAAAATATGACTCACTTGGCGTTAGTTGAGTTTTATGTGGTGTACTCCGATCAGTTTGAGTCATTTTGATGTACGTTTCCTTGCTTCTATTAAATTTTTCCTGCTCTTACGATTTTTATTTGAGTTCTAGATATTCCAAGCTCGTTGTATCTTTATAATTAATTCGTCGCAATGATCATTTCATGAGGCATGTTTTCATTTCTTTTTAAGAGGCATAGTTTCTTTTGCAGTCTGAATAATGTATTTTTGAAGATGTTCCCGACATTTAGGTATTCCTTTTTCCAACTGTATTTTAATGATTTTCTCTAGATAACTTTTGCATCAGCGTTTTTTGCGTTGATATTGGTTCTTTTTTCTAAATTCGGGTCTTATATTGAATTTAATGATTGATACGTAGTGGTCTGAATCTCGACCGGCGCGCTTGGAAACTTTTACATTGAGTACCTCCATTGCAGATTGTCTACTTATAGCAACGTGATTGACCTGTTTTTCACCATAAGTAGGTTTAGGGATACCATGTGGTTTTCTAAAAAAAATTTTGAAGAATGTAGATTTTAGTACTATGTTATGCTTTCTGTACAGGCCTAAAAGTCCTTTTCCTTTTGCGTTGGTTATTTTGTTTGCAGGGATCTCTCCTGACGTTCTTTGGAGATTGTGCATTAAACTCCTAAAATAGGAAGATCTAATACTATCTTTCTCGACTAAATGTTATCTACAGTGTTACACACATTATTCCAAACAGTTTCTGTTTGCTCTTTCTGTGTTCTGTTGTTATTGTCTGTTGGTGCATCTGTCGTTAAAATAGTGTAATATTTGTTTAATGATTTAAGTGTTGGAGTGGAAAGTTTTAATAGAGTTAAATTCTGTTATTGAGATTACATATTTTTTCTTTCTGTACAATACCGCCTGTTCCATATTGGGTTACATTCTTGATAATTTTTTCTTGGCTTCCTCTTAAATATCCTGAATCTTTCTGAATAGAAAGAATGTTCATCAGTAAACATTGTTTCTTGCAGTGTTGTTATCATAATATTTTTTCATTTACAAAATCTATTAAAGTTTTAAGTTTTCCTGTTTTTGAGGGCGAATTTACATCAAAAGTGGCTACGTTATTTAATTTTCTGTGTTTGACTCTACAGTACCACCTGTTCCATATTGGGTTACATTCTTGATAATTTCTTTCTTGGCTTCCTCTTAAATATCCTGACTCTTTCTGAATAGAAAGAATGTTTATCAGTAAACATTGTTTCTTGCAGTGTTGTTATCACAGAATTTTTTCCTTTAGAAAGTCTATTAAAATTTTAAGTTTTCCTGTTTTTGAGGGCGAATTTACATCAAAAGTGGCTACGTAATTCAAGTTTCTGTATTTGACTGTATGGGTTGGTTGGAGGAGGAGGAGATTAGTGTTTAACGTCCCGTCGACAACGAGGTCATTAGAGACGGAGCGCAAGCTCGGGTGAGGGAAGGATGGGGAAGGAAATCGGCCGTGCCCTTTCAAAGGAACCATCCCGGCATTTGCCTGAAGCGATTTAGGGAAATCACGGAAAACCTAAATCAGGATGGCCGGAGACGGGATTGAACCGTCGTCCTCCCGAATGCGAGTCCAGTGTGCTAGCCACTGCGCCACCTCGCTCGGTTATGGGTTGGTTGTATAAGGCAGATTTCAGAACGCTCCAATTCATTCTTTGCACTATGTTGTAGGCCCCCGAATACTTGCTTTTCATTTCCTTGGAAATGGGAGATTGGGTGTTCCTCTGGGGTAAAATCTCTTACGCCGGCCGAAGTGGCCGGGCGGTTCTAGGCGCTTCAGTCTGGACCGTGCGACTGCTAAGGTCGCAGGTTCAAATCCTGCCTCGGGCATGGATGTGTGTGATGTCCTTAGGTTAGTTAGGTTTAAGTAGTTCTAAGTTCTAGGGGACTGATGACCTCATCTGTTCAGTCCCATAGTGCTCAGAGCCATTTGAACCAATAAAATCTCTTACAAAGTTCAAAATGGTTCAAATGGCTCTGAGCACTATGGGACTTAACATCTATGGTCTACTTAAACCTAACTAATCTAAGGACGTCACACAACACCCAGTCATCACGAGGCAGAGAAAATCCCTGACCCCGCAGGGAATCGAACCGGGAACCCGGCCGTGGGAAGCGAGAACGTTACCGCACGACCACGAGCTGCGGACTCTTACAAAGTTCATCTCCATTGTTAATTGCGTGTTGAGATACTACTCAAGGTGGTTAGCACTGAGGAATATGTTCCCAGCCGCATCTCTGGTGAACAGAAACTGACCACTTTGTCGTTTGTTGCAAGCCAGGCGCATTGAGGAATTTTTATTGTTTTGTTTCTTCTTGAAGTTCCGCTGTTCCAAGATCCATTCTTCCCACCTTAACTACCGTTGAAGTATTCACTGTAGTCCTAGCACGGAGCCCCTCACAGGATGCTATCACCCGGGCCAGATGAGCCCTGTTTTTTTTACGAGGTTGTTACTCCTCCCACTCCTCCTTCCTCATCACTTGCAAAATGAGGTCCCAGGCTTGGGACCAGCATAGCAGAGTTTTTGGGTCGTGTGATAATATTAACAAAATTGCTTGACTTTTTAGTCACATCTTTATTTCGTTCTCATTTGATATACATTTTTGAAGACTTATGAGACTGGTGAGTGAACGCTTAACAATACGCTATGATGACTGCCGTGCGTTATACGTAATCGTTTAAGTACACACAGCTTAGAAAGCTGTAGAATAAACAAACCATGGCTGTAATGAAAGTCAGTCCAATAGAAATGACCTCATCATGCCATCTAAGTCATTCCTAAAATTATAATGTTTGCAAGTTGCCGTAGATTAAATAAACCTTGTACTTTTGGAAATCGTTAGTCTTCTTTTATTCAATGCAATTTCCGACACTGGAAATACCGTCAAGGCGACTAATACCATTTTCATCAAAGTACTTGAAGCCAGCGGAGGTACTGGCTAGAACAAAATTTTCACTTTTAATAGAAATATTTGAGTCTGATGCATCCTTTCCTTGTGATATTTCATATTAGACAGTACGTTTTTCTATTCCCTCACTTTCATTTTAGGTTTTCATTCATTTCTAAAGCGCAATATTCTTAGCAATATCAGTCGTTTTTCCACTCTGTTCACTATGTTTTTACACCTCACAACGCGCAAAATTCTAACTAATATACATCACCGTTCACTTACAACTCATTGTTGACTACGAAAAAATTGAGCGACAGATTCATTAACTGCCGAGAAGATTCTCACGAAGTACCGATCATCTGAATTTCGTGAAAGTGGATTTTAGAGACCTTCAGCTGAAATGTGGTGCTTATTTGCAGCAGTGATTGCGAAATGAATTGAATGAAGGCTGTCGTAGAACAACTACCTAATATCTACCTCCCACTGATAGATCACTTATGTTGGCAATGTTTCCAACGACGACGACTTTCTACTTCTACCAGCAAGACCCGATCAGCGGCTATACGGTATAAAAAAAAAAAAAAACCTCTCAGCAACTGATTAGAAATATAGTACAATATTGTATATTAAATAAGCGTTAGGCAGTCATTAACCATCTTATGAATTCTGTAGGAGTAAGCTTTTTCCGAGGGTGTTTTGACGTCCATCTGTTTTGTTATACCAATAGCAACTGTGGTTTAAGAAGGTGTGCGCAACTAGTGTCGCTGTAAATGGGTGGGTGACTTCTTCGTTCCCTCGGAATGCAACCATGGATATCTTTAATAATGGGAGAAATACGTTCAGAGCAAGTGGATTAAGAAATGAAAAAAACACACCTTGGATTAATAACAAAATTCGGAAAATACTGAGGAACCAAGATTGTTGCACTGTCGGTTCAAAAAAGAAAGCGAAGATGTCCAGCCGAAAGTTAGAAGAAATTATTGCGTCTAAGAAGATCAATGCGCGAAACGTGTAACTACTTCTAACGTCATTCATACTTTGTTAGCGAAAGATCTTGCCGGAAACATGAATTCTCGTCCTATGTCAAATCAGTAAGCGGGTCGAAGGCTACCGTCCAGTCACTCGTCGATCACGCTGGTGTGGTAACAGAATACATCAAAAGGATGGGTGAAGTTTTAAATTACGCATTTTTAAAAATCATTAACGCAGGGGGATCGGACAGGCATAACACTGTTTGACCGTCGCACAGATTCCCGTACGCAGGACATAGGAATAGACATCGCTGGCGCTGAGCAACTGAAAGAGTTGCAGGTAAGTCGCTACTTTCGCATGTAGTCCCAGTTCGGATTTACCAAAAGTACTCTTCGACATCGGCGCTTTCCTTAGCTTTCTCTTATCGCGAATATCTCGCCCAGCACAAAGTCCCAAGTGACTGGATGAAAGAAGGCCCCTCCTGTATGTAAAAAGGCTAAAAGACGGGACCTTAAAAAATACAGAGCAGTGCCCTTCATATCGCTTTGCTGCTGAATGCTTGAGCACATTTAAATTCGAATATAATGAATTTCCTTAACATAGAAAAGCTTCTTCCCACAGATCAGCACTGATTTAGACAGCATCGCTCGTACGACGCTCAGCTTACCGTTTCCTCACACGATATCCTATGAACCTTATATGAAGGGCGGCAACGGCCTTGCTGCATTGGATACACCGGTTCCCGTCAGATCACCTATGTTAAGCGCTGTCGGGCGTGGTCGGCACTTGGATGGGTGACCGTCTCGGCTGCCATGCACTGTTGCCATTTTTCGGGGTGCACTCAGCCTCGTGATGCCAATTAAGGAGCTACTAGACCGAATAGTAGCGGCTCCGGTCAAAGAAAACCATCATAACGACTGGGAGAGCGGTGTACTCACCACATGCCCCTCCTATCCGCATCCTCATCTGAGGATGACACGGCGGTCGGATGGTCCCGATGGGCCACTTGTGGCCTGAAGACGGAGTTCTTTATATGAAGGGCAACAGCGCAGTCTCCATATCCCTAGATTTCCGGAAAGTGTTTCACACAGTGCCCCACTGCAGATTGTTAACGAAATTCCGAGCATATGAAATTGGTTTCCATATACACTCCTGGAAATGAAAATAAGAACACCGTGAATTCATTGTCCCAGGAAGGGGAAACTTTATTGACACATTCCTGGGGTCAGATACATCACATGTTCACACTGACAGAACCACAGGCACACAGACACAGGCAACAGAGCATGCACAATGTCGGCACTAGTACAGTGTATATCCACCTTTCGCAGCAATGCAGGCTGCTATTCTCCCATGGAGACGATCGTAGAGATGCTGGATGTAGTCCTGTGGAACGGCTTGCCATGCCATTTCCACCTGGCGCCTCAGTTGGACCAGCGTTCATGCTGGACGTGCAGACCGCGTGAGATGACGCTTCATCCAGTCCCAAACATGCTCAATGGGGGACAGATCCGGAGATCTTGCTGGCCAGGGTAGTTGACTTACACCTTCTAGAGCACGTTGGGTGGCACGGGATACATGCGGACGTGCATTGTCCTGTTGGAACAGCAAGTTCCCTTGCCGGTCTAGGAATGGTAGAACGATGGGTTCGATGACGATTTGGATGTACCGTGCACTATTCAGTGTCCCCTCGACGATCACCAGTGGTGTACGGCCAGTGTAGGAGATCGCTCCCCACACCATGATGCCGGGTGTTGGCCCTGTGTGACTCGGTCGTATGCAGTCCTGATTGTGGCGCTCACCTGCACGGCGCCAAACACGCATACGACCATCATTGGTACCAAGGCAGAAGCGACTCTCATCGCTGAAGACGACACGTCTCCATTCGTCCCTCCATTCACGCCTGTCGCGACACCACTGGAGGCGGGCTGCACGATGTTGGGGCGTGAGCGGAAGACGGCCTAACGGTGTGCGGGACCGTAGCCCAGCTTCATGGAGACGGTTGCGAATGGTCCTCGCCGATACCCCAGGAGCAACAGTGTCCCTAATTTGCTGGGAAGTGGCGGTGCGGTCCCCTACGGCACTGCGTAGGAACCTACGGTCTTGGCGTGCATCCGTGCGTCGCTGCGGTCCGGTCCCAGGTCGACGGGCACGTGCACCTTCCGCCGACCACTGGCGACAACATCGATGTACTGTGGAGACCTCACGCCCCACGTGTTGAGCAATTCGGCGGTACGTCCACCCGGCCTCCCGCATGCCTACTATACGCCCTCGCTCAAAGTCCGTCAACTGCACATACGGTTCACGTCCACGCTGTCGCGGCATGCTACCAGTGTTAAAGACTGCGATGGAGCTCCGTATGCCACGGCAAACTGGCTGACACTGACGGCGGCGGTGCACAAATGCTGTGCAGCTAGCGCCATTCGACTGCCAACACCGCGGCTCCTGGTGTGTCCGCTGTGCCGTGCGTGTGATCATTGCTTGTACAGCCCTCTCGCAGTGTCCGGAGCAAGTAAGGTGGGTCTGACACACCGGTGTCAATGTGTTCTTTTTTTCATTTCCAGGAGTGTATATGAATGGCTCCAGATTTCTGAAGTACTAGAACCCACTACGTTGTCCTGGAGGGCGAGTGTATCTTAAGGAGAGGGTATCTAAGGAGACTCCGAGGAAAGTTTTATAGAACTGCTCTTGTTCCCTGTATACCAAAAGGAAGTGGTGGACAGGGGGATCAGCAATCTTAGACTGTTTGGTGGTGGTATGGTGGTAAGTTCTTATGGGACCAAACTGCTGAGGTCATCGGTCCCTAGGCTTACACACTACTTAATCTAACTTAAAGTAACTTACGCTAAAGACAATAGGCACACACACACCCATGCCCGAGGGAGGACTCGAACCTCCGACGGGGGAAGCCGCGCAAAGCTTGGCTATCCCGCGCGGCCCTTTGACTGTTTGCAGATGACACGGTACCGGAAAGTGACGTCGTTGAGTGTCTGTAGAAGATGACAAGATGACTTAGACAGAACTACCTTTTTGGTTCGATAACTGACAGCTGGTTCTAAATGCAGAAAAATATTTGGTAATGCAGCTGAATAGGAAAAACAATCCCTTAAGGTTATAATACAGCATTAATAGTCTGCTGTTTTACACAGCCACGTCGATTAAACATCTAGGCCCTAGGACAACCGATATCAAATGGAATGAGAACGTGAGGACAGTAGTGGCGAACGTGAATGGTCTGCTTTGATTCACTGGGACAATTTTAGAAGAGTGTAGCTCATCTACAAAGAAGACAGTTTGTAGAACACTGGGGCGTGACATTCTTAAGTGCTGTTCGAGGGTTGGGCTCCCATCAGGTCGGATTCAAGGAAGCTATCGAAGAAATTCCGAGGTGAGCTACTTGATTTATTACCGGTATGTTCGATCAATACACAAATATTACAGAACTGCTGTGCTGCGTCAACTCCCTGGGAATTCCTGGAAGGGAGACGACGTTCTTTTAGCGTTACACTACTGAGAAAATTTAGAGAACCGGCATTTACGGCTGACTGCAGAAAGATTCTTTTGCCGCCAACGTAAATTTCGAGTAAAGACCGCGAAGACGAGATAAGAGAAACTAGGGCTTGTAAGAGACAGACAGACAAGGGTTTTTTTCCTTGTTCCATTTGCGCGTTTAACAAGAAAGGGAATGATTGGTAGTGATACAGAGTAACCTGTTATGCACTGTGCGGTGGTTTATGGTGTGTGTATGTACACTCATGTTCAGAAAGAAACACTTTTAACGACTAAACGAGTAGAGGTACGACGTTCATATTCACATGACACGTACATTCTGCAGCAATGATTCGCATTTCAGTCACCTCGGTTCAGCATGTGTGTTATTGCGAAGTACGCACAGGGTCCGCCAGGGATCCTGACGACTGGTTCCATGCATGATGTTATCGACGCGGGTAAGGTGCGAATGGCGTCCTGTGGTGTAGCCATCCATGCAACATTCACCTGGTTCCAAAGTTCATCTGTGGTGGTCGGCATTGGTGATGATGATGATGATGATGATGATGATGATGATGATGTTTGGTTTGTGGGGCGTTCAACTGCACGGTTATCAGCTCCCGTCGAAATTCCCAAACTTTTCTCAGTCCAAACTCGCCACTTTCGTGAATGATGATGAAATGATGAGCACAACACAAACACCCAGTCATCTCGACGTTGGCGTTGGGTCACAGCAATGCACCGTCGTTTCACCATATCCCACACACTTTTGATTGGCGACAAGTCTGATGGTCTGGCGATCCAGGGCAAAATGCTGACATCCTGTGGCAGCAAAAAGGCACATGTTCGTGCAGCAACATGTAGTCGCGCATCGTCTTGCTAAAAAATCGCGTCTGGGATGTGGGGTTTTCTACGGGTCGCAGGGTGCCATTCACATAGGTCACACTGGTCACAGTGCCCTGGATACGCATCAACTGTGATTTTTGGTTATACCCAATAGTATCCTGCACCATAATATTTTGAGTTGGCGCTGTATGTCTTCTGCGAATGCAGTACTGTTATGCCGCTCCCTGTGTCTGTGGCGAACCAAAATGCGCCCATCATTTTCAAACAAACAGAACCCGGCTTCGTCTGCAAACACTATCTGATACCATTTCTGTCCCCAGTGATGTCGTTCCGTACATCGTTGTCGTCTAGTACGTTTCTGGACATTTGTCAGAGGTAGGCGAAGAAGCCGACGACGCGCACGTAACACATGCCATAATAAATGGCGAAGGGCTGTCACCCCAGATTGTGAACGATGTGTTCTACTGTTGCGCCAGAGCCGAGGAGGACGCAGGTCTGCCCTGCAGTGCTATGCGGATGGGATCTCCATCTTCTCGGTGTTTGGTGTGGGTGCTGCAACCTGACCGATCTCATTGTGTTGTACGGCCTTCCGTGAAACATTCGGCACACACCCGTTGCACTGTTGAAACATTTTGTTCCTCACGAGCAGCAATATCACGTTCATGCCAATAATGCGCCATGGTTCAAACTCACTGATTTGACTATACGGTTCGCGAATACGTCTGCGAGGCATCCTGGACGTCCTGCGAGACATCCTGCACGTCTGCTAAAGTCAAACTGATCCACTAACTTCTGTTTATAGCCACAACAAGAACCGCAGACAAATTTTACCAGTAGGTGGTGTTGCGCCGCGGTATCGATGTTGACCTTGAACCCGCGGGCCGACATGGTTCAAATGCTAATCACTTCTTCAGAGCATTCTAATGTATGTCCCTTGTGAATATGAACGTCCTGTATCTAGTGGTTCAGCGTTTTCTGTTTCTTCTGAACGTGAGTGTAGATGTAGATGCGCACATATGTGTAGTAGTTTCGTCACTCAGACACCCGGTAACTTCTCTACATTTTATTATAGTTTATTTCTAACACCGATAGTTTGTTAACATATAATCTTTCTTTCCTTTTCAGCTATGCATTGTTCACTAGTACCAAAATCCTGCCGGCCAGTGTGGATGAGCGGTTCGCCGGCACGGTGCCTCAGCGTGTTGGATCAGGGAGTTGGTGGCCTCTGTAATAAAAAAAACTGTGTGGAAGGATCAACAAACGAACTTCAACGGATGTCATGCGACGTCCGCAACGACCAAACCCAACGATAAAAAAATAAAAAATAAAAAAATTCTAGGCGCTACAGTCTGGGACCGCGCGACCGCTACGGTCGCATGTTCGAATCCTGCCTCGGGTATGGATGTGTGTGATGTCCTTAGGTTAGTTAGGTTTAAGTAGTTCTAAGTTCTAGGGGACTGATGACCTCCCATAGTGCTCAGAACCATTTGAGCCATTTTTTTACCAAAATCCTGGGTATTCTGGCTATAGAAACGTAAATTTAATTTTACCTTTTTCCTAATATTTATTTATTTTTTCGAAAATGACGACATTTTCAATATTTTACTTTATTTTTCATGTTCGTGTTTAACGTCCATGTATAACACAAAAATTCTTTCTTTTATTGTTGGCTAGACCAAACAATGCTTATTCCTTCAGAAGAGACGCAACGATGATGTGTAAGAATGTGTTTGTACATGCTGAAAGTAAACTGAGTTCACCTGCTTATCCTCATAGTCACGTCACTTGTTGTTGTTAATTTCTACCAGGTACGGCACTGAAACAAAAATATGGGTTCCGTATCGGTGCTCTATCAAACATAGTGTCCATCTGTGAAATATTAATTTCGTTCTCTTTATTTTAGATTCGTTTTTGAAACTAAAGGAACATATTTTAGTGCACGTTCCACTTCTATCAGCAAATTCTGAAAGATTTTCTAGCTACAAACGCGTGTTGTCTATCAACAGATTTTCGCTCATATTCATGATCCTCATACGCTGCAACGGCTCTAAGATGGTTATGCAATTGTTTCCTCCCATCTCCAAAGAATGAGTATTCTTTTTTTAAAAAAACAGCCATTTTGAATTAATTATCCTTTTCTGTGATTTCAGCTCCAACCTACTATAAAATTTTTCATTACTCTAGTTCGATTTATACCTCATTGTACGTATGTTTTATGTCACCTTTACCCCATTTAATCGATATTTTCAAGTATTTTAGTGACAATTTTCCAGGTATTTTAGGTCATAAAAGTCCGAGCGTCGCGGTTACAGATCGTTTTTCATATTCGCAATGTAACTGAGTTCTCACTTGGGGCAGTTGCCTCCACCCCCTCCCTTGCGGGCGCTCCTGCCATGAAACGATCTCCACGCATTCGCCAAACGTAAACCCTTCTGTCGGACTGACGCGGGCTATAGCATGATTCGTTACTCCAAATCGCTCGCTTTCAATCATCCACTGTCCAGCGGCGTTGCTCATTGTAACACCTGAGGCATTGTTTAGCACTGAACACACTGGGTTATTATAGTTAAACTTCAAAACACTGTAAAAATGACACCACTGGTCAGAATGACGTCTAATTGCAACGGAATACACTAGTGGCCATTAAAACTGCTACACCAAGAAGAAATACAGATGATAAAACGGGTATTCATTGGGTTGTTTGGGGGAAGAGACCAAACAGCGAGGTCATCGGTCTCATCAGATAAGGGAAGGTTGGGGAAGGAAGTCGGCCGTGCCCTTTCCAAGGAATCATCCCAGCATTTGCCTGGAGCGATTTAGGGAAATCACGGAAAACCTAAATTAGCATGGCCAGACGCGGGATTGAACCGTCGTCCTCCCGAATGCGAGTCCAGTGTGCTACCACTGCGCCACCTCGCTCGGTAGGTATTCATTGGACAAATATATTGTACTAGAACTGAAATGTGATTACATTTTCGCGCAATTTGGGTGCATAGATCCTGAGAAATCAGTACCCAGAACAATCATCTCTGGCCGTAATAACGGCCTTGATACGCCTGGGCATTGAGTCAACCAGAGCTAGGATGGCGTGTACAGATACAGCTGCCCATACAGCTTCAACACGATACCACAGTTCATCAAGAGTAGTGACTGGCGTATTGTGACGAGCCAGTTGCTCGGCCACCATTGATCAGGGTTTTTGAATTGGTGACAGATCTGGAGAATGTGCTGGCCAGGACAGCAGTCGAACATTTTCTGTATCCAGAAAGGCCCCTACAGGACCTGAAACATGCTGTCATGCATTATCGTGCTGAAATGTAGGGTTTCGCAGGGATCGAATGAAGGGTAGAACAACGGGTCGTAACACAACTAAAATGTAACGTCCACTGTTCAAAGTGCCGTCAATGCGAACAAGAGGTGACCGAGACGTGTAACCAATGGCACCTCATACCATCACGCCGGGTGATACGCCAGTATGGTGAGGACGAATACACGCTTCCAATGTGCGTTCACCGCGATGTCACCAAACACGGATGCGACCATCATGATGCTGTAAACAGAACCTGGGTTCATCCGAAAAAATGACTTTTGTCATTCGTGCAGCCAGGTTCGTCGTTGAGTACACCACCGCAAGCGCTCCTGTCTGTGATGCAGCGTCAAGGGTAACCGCAGCTATGGTCTCCGAGCTGATAGTGTATGCTGCTGCAAACGTCGTCGAACTGTTCGTGCAGATGGTTGTTGTCTTGCAAATGTCCCCCTCTGTTGACTCAGGTATGGAGACGTGGCTGCACGATCCGTTACAGTCATGCGGATAAGATGCCTGTCATCTCGACTGCTAGTTATACGAGGCCGTTGGGATCCAGCACGGCGTTCCGTATTACCCTCCTGAACCCACATATTCCATATTCTGCTGACAGTCATTGGATCTCCAACAACGCGAGCAGAAATGTCGCGATACGATAAAACGCAATCGCGATAGGCTACAGTCCGACCTTTATCAAAGTCGGAAACGTGATGGCACGCATTTCTCCTCCTTGCACGAGCCATCACAACAACGTTTCACCAGGCAACGCTGGTCAACTGCTGTTTGTGTATGAGAAATCGGTTGGAAACTTTCCTCATGTCAGCACGTTGTAGGTGTCGCCACCGGCGCCAACCTTGTGTGAATGCTCTGAAAAGCTAATCATTTGCATATCACAGCATCTTCTTCATGTCGGTTAAATTTGGCGTCTGTAGCACGTCAACTTCGTGGTGTAGCAATTTTAATGGCCAGTAGTGTATTATCGGAGAAGGGAGAAAAAATATAGAAGAAGAAAAAAATAGTGTGAAAATTGATCAATAGATGGCGCTGTATGTGTCAGAATACGCAAATGAAAACACCTGTCATGTGCACGACCCATTGAAGTTGGTATAAACACGCCGGGTCACGGCTTTTCCCCCGCCCCCATCTGCCGCCGTGTCGCCTCTATAGTGCTGTTTAAAGTGAATGTTCAGTATTGTGCGTCCCCTGTCAGTGTTGCGAACAGCCACCACACTGTCACTAGTTGTGTTTTTTATCTCGTGCGAACAGAAACCAGACTTTCGCCGTGTTTTTTAATTTTGCTTGTCTACTTACCGTGTTTCTTCATCCGCATCGTCAACGCCGTGTTTTTATATTTTAAATTCCACAACTTTCCGCAATTTTACAGTTTTTCAAACATCAATGTTTTAACACGTTTTTTATTGTTTGTTTATACTCTCATTATGTTTTTCAGCTTTTCTGTGGGCTGCAGAACAGCCTATTACGCTGCTGCCAGCACGCCCCCCCCCTGCGTGGGGGGGGGGGGAATCGAATGTAATAAGGGGGGGGGGGAAACGGCTTTTCGTCCTTTCGCATCTGCGACGTCCACAATGACCGTCTCAATGCAGGATCACTCTCTGCTTGAAAATCTGTATTACAAGAATGATGATTGTGCACACGTCGCTTCGCAGAAGGGTTTGAAAACAGGCGTTGGTCCGATGACAGCCGTTAGTCTGGAGAAAATGATTCGGAAATTCGAAAATACCGGTTCTTTTGATGTGCAACGTGGTAGGGACAGGAAAGGAATTGATTCGGCGTCAGTGGAAGCAGTGGCCACAGTAACGCAGGAGGAGACGAGTGGTGGAGTGCAAATGTGTAGTGCGCGGAGTATTAGACATTAGACATACCAGTGAGCACGGTGCGTAAAATCCTACGAAACATTCTAACATTCTTCTTTGCATCCATTCAAAATTATCTATGTGCTCGAGCTGCTTCCTGTTGAACTGCCAGCAAGAGAGACCTTTGCTTTAGAATTTCTTGCTCTCATGGAAGTGGACAATGATTGGATGTGGTAGATTTTGTGTACCTACAAAGGTCACTTCCCATCTGACCGGATACGTCTATACACGGAATTACCGAATATGGGCAACGGAAAATCCACACCCAAATCAACCAATACCACTTCATCCTGAAAAGGTCACTGTGTGGTGCGGGCTTATGGTTCAAAATGGTTCAAATGGCTCTAAGCACTATGGGACTTAACATCTGAGGTCATCAGTCCCCTATACTTAGAACTACTTAGACCTAACTAACTTAAAGACACCACACACATCTATGCCCGATGCAGGATTCGAACCTGCGACCGCAGCAGCAGCGCTGTTCTGGACTGAAGCGCCTAGAGCCGGTCGGCCACAGCGGCCAGCCATGTTTATGACAACATTTATTATAGGGCCATATTTTTTCGAAGAGACACGTGCTTTCGGTGCTTTTACCTGTACCATCACTGGTAAGCGCTATGAGTGTCTTTTGCGCAACCACGTCATTCCAGCTCTCCAACAGCATGGATGTATGGATGGGACCATTTTTATGCAAGGTGGCGCACCTCCGCACATTGCAAATCCTGATAAGCAGCTGCTGAAGCGCTATTTCGGAAATGCTAGAATTATCAGTCGTCATTTCCCTACAGCCTGACCGTCCCCATCATCTGATCTCAATCCGTGTGTGCCGGCCGTGGTGGCCAAGCGGTTAAAGGCGCTCCAGTCTGGAACCGCGCGGCCGCTACGGTCGCAGGTTCGAATCCTGCCTCGGGCATGGATGTGTGTGATGTCCTTAGGTTAGTTAGGTTTAAGTAGTTCTAAGTTCTAGGGGACTGATGACCTTAGAAGTTAAGTCCCATAGTGCTCAGAACCATTTGAACCATCAATCCGTGTGACGTCTGGCCGTGAGGCTATCTGAAAGATGTGTTCAAACTTAGCTGCATTGAAGGCACGCATTGCGCAACACATTCTGAACGTGACCCGGAAACACTTCGTTCAGTTGTGAAACATGCTGTTTCTCGATTTCAGCTTGTTCCAGAAACCGGTGTACAGCATATTAAACACGTTTTGCGGCAGTCACACGGAAATTAATAATCCGATTTGATTGTGATTGATGCTTTTTATGTGGTTTTTGGCCTCAGGACAATTAAAAACCGATGTGAGTGGTACTTTTTATGCGGTTTTTGGCTTCAGGACAATTAAAAACGGATGTGGGTCATACTTTGGTTGCGGTTGTTGGCCTGAGGACAATGCAAAACCGATTTTTCCCAACCTATCTGAATTGACCTTGCCATGGTGGATGGGTTTACGTAACTAGTAGTATCACACCTGTACACCCACGCACACTGAGTAGTACAGTTGTTTAACGTCAAACGTACACATTAGGCATTGTTGTATTATTCGTCTGTTATTTGTAGTCGACCACTATTACATTGCGATCCTTACAGCGCCATCTATTGCTACATTTTGTAACTCTTTATGTTTCTTCTGCCATACGTTTTCCCCCTTCTCCGATAACATTCCTTTGCAATTTGACGCCATTCTGACCAGTGGTGTTATTTCTACAGCGATTTGAAAGTTTAACTTTAATTATAATCACCCCATTCTTCTTGCCTCCCTCCTCAAAGGCACTATGCTAGCTGGACTGCTGATAGCAGTTTGGAACTCAAGAGTGTTTCGCTTTGCGCTTATATGAAGCGAATTTTTTCGCCCACCCTCTGCAGTGTTCGGCGGTCCCACTTCGTCAGTACATGAGGTCTGCGTGGTCTTGGTTCATCTGTGGTTGGTCGTTCGTATTTCCATTTCACAATCACGTCACCGATAGACGACTTGGGCAGCTGTAGAATGATTAAAGTGTCCCTGACGGATTTATTACACAGGTTACATCCAACGATCGGTCCGTGTTGGAAGGCACTGAGCTTCCCTGAACGACCAATTCTGCTGTTATTGCTTTTATGCTGGCAACAGTATACTCACCGCGTCCTTTCATTTTGGTGGAACTGTTTCTTGTGTTACCCAGTGCTCAGTTCTGCATTACACAGGGGTGTTCAGACGCTTTTGATCAGACAGCTGAAGTAGTTCTTGAGCGTATTTTTGTTCTGTTGTTGCAACTATAGAAATGCCAGATTTTTTTTCACCAGACGCGTTTCGCTTTATTGAGGTAAAGCATCATCAGTCGCCTATAATTAAGTTTTTACATTTTGGTTTGATTTTAGATTGAAAAAGAGTTCGTTAAGAATATGTTGATTTGTACTTACGGTTATTTTCGCTCGATTTCTCGCTAACATGGGGAAATGCCGTCTTCTAGCACATCATTGTTTTTCTGCGCTAGACACTGATAATTTTGGTCTAATTTTTAGTTGTTCTGCAGCACTATGCATTTCTTACATTTTTCACAACACACTTTTATGCACAACACTCTGTTACGTTTGTTTTTGTATCTCTAATTATATGTTGTGGTTTGTTATTTGTAGTGTTGCCAACATAATTTTCCACTACTTTTTCTTTGACCTAAAACTATTTTTTTATTAGATTATTGTATGTGTGTAATTTTATTTAATTAAAACGATGAAACGTCTCTGTGAAGTCGTTTCATAAGACGCTTGTCGAATTTGGTACAACCTATTCATTTTACTACCTGATTTTAGCTCAATTCATGAACTCTTCCAGAAAGACTGAGCACTCACATAAGGCCTATTGATTATTATATGTGTGTTTTAATGTGGGTTTCGGTTTTGTTTTGTGGGAATCGCTGAATTGGTCATCGTCTGCTGGGAGCAGACGATGTTGCTTCTCGTTCAAAGGAGAGCACAGGATGATCAACTTAGGTTTCCAATACCTGAACAGAGAGGTGTACCCATCTTAGTCGAGGGCTCTATCGAAGGCTGTTTTAGTATGTGAGGTTGGTGACGGAGGGCTACCCCTCTGGTAGCTTCCGCTGCACGAGGAGCTAGGTAATCTGGAAAGAGAAAGGGGCACCCTTCGGTGAATGCTTGGTGAATACGGATCGTAGCTCTTAAGGGGGGTTTCAGGTGATAGGAATCAGGTTAAGTTAGGACTCCGTTATGTTTAACTGGTGAAATACACTCCTGGAAATTGAAATAAGAACACCGTGAATTCATTGTCCCAGGAAGGGGAAACTTTATTGACACATTCCTGGGGTCAGATACATCACATGATCACACTGACAGAACCACAGGCACATAGACACAGGCAACAGAGCATGCACAATGTCGGCACTAGTACAGTGTATATCAACCTTTCGCAGCAATGCAGGCTGCTATTCTCCCATGGAGACGATCGTAGAGATGCTGGATGTAGTCCTGTGGAACGGCTTGCCATGCCATTTCCACCTGGCGCCTCAGTTGGACCAGCGTTCGTGCTGGACGTGCAGACCGCGTGAGACGACGCTTCATCCAGTCCCAAACATGCTCAATGGGGGACAGATCCGGAGATCTTGCTGGCCAGGGTAGTTGACTTACACCTTCTAGAGCACGTTGGGTGGCACGGGATACATGCGGACGTGCATTGTCCTGTTGGAACAGCAAGTTCCCTTGCCGGTCTAGTAATGGTAGAACGATGGGTTCGATGACGATTTGGATGTACCGTGCACTATTCAGTGTCCCCTCGACGATCACCAGTGGTGTACGGCCAGTGTAGGAGATCGCTCCCCACACCATGATGCCGGGTGTTGGCCCTGTGTGCCTCGGTCGTATGCAGTCCTGATTGTGGCGCTCACCTGCACGGCGCCAAACACGCATACGACCATCATTGGCACCAAGGCAGAAGCGACTCTCATCGCTGAAGACGACACGTATCCACTCGTCCCTCCATTCACGCCTGTCGCGACACCACTGGAGGCGGGCTGCACGATGTTGGGGCGTGAGCGGAAGACGGCCTAACGGTGTGCGGGACCGTAGCCCAGCTTCATGGAGACGGTTGCGAATGGTCCTCGGCGATACCCCAGGAGCAACAGTGTCCCTAATTTGCTGGGAAGTGGCGGTGCAGTCCCCTACGGCACTGCGTAGGATCCTACGGTCTTGGCGTGCATCCGTGCGTCGCTGCGGTCCGGTCCCAGGTCGACGGGCACGTGCACCTTCCGCCGACCACTGGCGACAACATCGATGTACTGTGGAGACCTCACGCCCTACGTGTTGAGCAATTCGGCGGTACGTCCACCCGGCCTCCCGCATGCCCACTATACGCCCTCGCTCAAAGTCCGTCAACTGCACATACGGTTCACGTCCACGCTGTCGCGGCATGCTACCAGTGTTAAAGACTGCGATGGAGCTCCGTATGCCACGGCAAACTGGCTGACACTGACGGCGGCGGTGCACAAATGCTGCTCAGCTAGCGCCATTCGACGGCCAACACCGCGGTTCCTGGTGTGTCCGCTGTGCCGTGCGTGTGATCATTGCTTGTACAGCCCTCTCGCAGTGTCCGGAGCAAGTATGGTGGGTCTGACACACCGGCGTCAATGTGTTCTTTTTTCCATTTCCAGGAGTGTAGTTAAGAACTTTAGCTTATCTGAAGCGTGTGAAGCGAGTTATTTTTTTAAAATGATTTTTAATCTTACATTTTGTGGAAATTGCTTTTGTCTTTCTGTGTCGATTTTGTGCCAGGTGTGTGGTAATCAATGACCCTTCTGGTTCACCACGGCACCGCAATAGGCTTTATTTATCAGTTTGCTTGTTTAATGAGCTACAATTTCTGCAAGAATATCTGTTCTTTCCTGCGCGTTCTACAAAGCAGCACAACATTTTGAGTCAGAATGCACCACGTGCTCTAGTTCGGCCGTTTGCAAGCAGCAGACGCAGTTAGTATGTTAAATAGTTATCGCACAGCCTTGTGTCTTGGTTAAACCTCTGTCCTGAACAGAGCATGCGTAGAATCGTAATGCAAATCTCACTCAGATATTTTTATGATATTAATGCAAAGGAGATGATTGTATAATTGTCTCCCATCACACATCTTCTGTGTTTCTTCTTGCTGTAGCTAAATTGTGCTCTGTTTCATTCTCACGTAATTCTTACTTAAATATTTCGAGTCAGGCACCAGTTATGTGTAGTTAGGATGTGCAACCAAATATTTAGTTACAATAAATAATTTACGTGAAAGATAAATTCTTTGGTGTCGATGTTACCCCCTTACTCTGATTTCCATTCCTGAATTAATCAAGTTGCTTCATGCACGACATGGAGTGCCATTTATCTGGCTGCTTAAAGAAATTTGCGTATTTGTAATTAAATTATTAATGTAATTAAACTAATAATTTTCCAGCTCGGTTTCCTCTAAATGGTTAGGAAGGGCTTGGGCTGGTGGCGACCCTGAATTTCTGAATTTTTATCATTATTTGTGTGAGAGAAGCAGCTAGAAATGCGAGATAACGTATATGGCTCGATGAGCAACGTCGTAAACATAGTAATACGTTACAACGAAAAAGTTTTTTTTTTTGTAAAACTGCTTTTTCTTTGATAGCTGATCTTTGTAGATTTTTATGAGCTGAATCCAAATCTAGCCTCAGTTTCTCCGTATCACCCATAGTTTTCGAGCAATATGCTTCTTATTATATAGTACAAAAATCCTATGCTATACGGTAAACGGGGAGGGGAAATTAATTATATATATATATATATATATATATATATATATATATATATATATATATATATATATAAAGCTTCTTCTACGATGAGTCGCTTGCTGAACTTCTCGGTGAAGTGATCAACAGTAGTTCCCCATCATGTTGGTGTATCAGCGGTCTTGGTAGCGTTTTTCGTTTTTCCATCACGTAAATATCCTGGTGAAAACGCTCTCCTTGCTTCTCACTAACATCTCCCATATTTTCCGGGAATTTAAGTTCATTGTGGATTCAAAGTTAACAACAAACATCAACTTTCGAACCGCACGTCTGACAAAAACGCCTTTTAGTTTAGCTTCTGAAAGGTGTGGTAACTTTTGGCAGAGATACTTAAAACATCGCCCATCTTTAGAGAAAGCCTTTACAAACTGTTTCATTAGGCCTAACTTTATACGTAGACGTGGTAGGAATCCGTTTTTTGGATCCACAAGGTTTCTGTGTGGAATGTTCTTCTCACCAGGTTTTAAAGAGTCCCTCACAGGCCAGTTCTTTCTGCACCAGTGTTGATCCCTAGCCCTACTGTCCCATACACACAAGACACATGGAAATTTGGTAAAGCCACCTTGCTGACCAAGGAGCATAAATGTTACTTTTAGATCACCACATATCATCCACTCATGAGCAGAGTAGCCTGTTTTATTTAGCACTATTTCTAGGTTCTCATAGCTTTCTTTCATATGTATAGAATGTCCAACAGGTATAGATGCATAAATGCTACCATTGTGCAATAAAACGGCCTTTAATCTAATTTTGGATGAGTCAATAAACACCCTCCAGTCTTCCTTTTTGTATTCAATACCAAACTCATTCATCATACCAGGAATGTCTGAGCAGTACACTAATTCACCTCCTTGTTGAAAAAACTTGGAAAATTGCTGCTCACTATTTCTATACATGTATATGCTGGTTCCAACTGCCAATAAGTTCTTTTCTTTGAATCTAGAGCCAAACAATTCAGCTTTTATTTTCGTTAAGCCCAGATTCCTAACCTAATCGTTAAGCTCTGGCTGAGTAAACAATTTGGGCTCTAGATTTTCTGTATTACAATGGAATTCATCACCATCTGGTTCATCTACAGGGTGTTTCAAAAATGACCGGTATATTTGAAACGGCAATAAAAACTAAACGAGCAGCGATAGAAATACACCGTTTGTTGCAATATGCTTGGGACAACAGTACATTTTCAGGCGGACAAACTTTCGAAATTACAGTAGTTACAATTTTCAACAACAGATGGCGCTGCAAGTGATGTGAAAGATATAGAAGACAACGCAGTCTGTGGGTGCGCCATTCTGTACGTCGTCTTTCTGCTGTAAGCGTGTGCTGTTCACAACGTGCAAGTGTGCTGTAGACAACATGGATTATTCCTTAGAACAGAGGATTTTTCTGGTGTTGGAATTCCACCGCCTAGAACACAGTGTTGTTGTAACAAGACGAAGTTTTCAACGGAGGTTTAATGTAACCAAAGGACCGAAAAGCGATACAATAAAGGATCTGTTTGAAAAATTTCAACGGACTGGGAACGTGACGGATGAACGTGCTGGAAAGGTAGGGCGACCGCATACGGCAACCACAGAGGGCAACGCGCAGCTAGTGCAGCAGGTGATCCAACAGCGGCCTCGGTTTTCCGTTCGCCGTGTTGCAGCTGCGGTCCAAATGACGCCAACGTCCATGTATCGTCTCATGCGCCAGAGTTTACACCTCTATCCACACAAAATTCAAACGAGGCAACCCCTCAGCGCCGCTACCATTGCTGCACGAGAGACATTCGCTAACGATATAGTGCACAGGATTGATGACGGCGATATGCATGTGGGCGGCATTTGGTTTACTGACGAAGCTTATTTTTACCTGGACGGCTTCGTCAATAAACAGAACTGGCGCATATGGGGAACCGAAAAGCCCCATGTTGCAGTCCCATCGTCCCTGCATCCTCAAAAAGTACTGGTCTGGGCCGCCATTTCTTCCAAAGGAATCATTGGCCCATTTTTCAGATCCGAAACGATTACTGCATCACGCTATCTGGACATTCTTCGTTAATTTGTGGCGGTACAAACTGCCTTAGACGACACTGCGAACACCCCGTGGTTTATGCAAGATGGTGCCCGGCCACATCGCACGGCCGACGTCTTTAATTTCCTAAATGAATATTTCGATGATCGTGTGATTGCTTTGGGCTATCCGAAACATACAGGAGGCGGCGTGGATTGGCCTCCCTATTCGCCAGACATGAACCCCTGTGACGTCTTTCTCTGGGGACACTTGAAAGACCAGGTGTACCGCCAGAATCCAGAAACAATTGAACAGCTGAAGCAGTACATCTCATCTGCATGTGAAGCCATTCCGCCAGACACGTTGTCAAAGGTTTCGGGTAATTTCATTCAGAGACTACGCCATATTATTGCTACGCATGGTGGATATGTGGAAAATATCGTACTATAGAGTTTCCCAGACCGCAGCGCCATCTGTTGTTGAAAATTGTAACTACCGTAATTTCGAAAGTTTGTCTGCCTGAAAATGTACTGTTGTCCCAAGCATATTGCAACAAACGGTGTATTTCTATCGCTGCTCGTTTAGTTTTTATTGCCGTTTCAAATATACCGGTCATTTTTGAAACACCCTGTAAATCACACTGTACATCAGAAAATACTTATGTTGTAATATAATTTAAATCATCTGGTGGTTTAGGAACCGGCAAATCTACACCATGTAGTACTGTTCGGATGGCGGACGGAAGGTTAGGGTAGCTTATTACCGTCTGTTTTTCTTATTATGACCAGTAATATCAACACTGCAAAAGTAACAATCATCGGAATTATTTCTTGGAACACTCCATATCATAGGAACAGCAAATCTAAAGGGTATTTTCTCCGTTTTGGGCCATTTTCTCAGATCTTCAACACACATATAACACACCCTATGTGGCGCCCAAGATTTATCTTGATCACCAAGTTTAGATCCAAAGTATAATAGATAAACCTTTTTCACATAATCTGTAATGTTTGTTTGGTGTTTTTTAATCACAAATTCACCATAAATATAACAAAAACTATCAGCAGAGTTTTAACTACCACGATTAGATATTGTACTGAGCACATCTACAGGAAACGGGAAAGTGAGGTTAGTTTTACAGTAAGCAAAACACCATCTATTAACACAAAAATAGAATCGATCTTTTTTGCTAGGAAATGTTTTTCAGCAGTGCTACCAACGTCATCTACATTCATTATACCTCCTTTTTAAACTATTTTAACTACATAAAAGCTGTTAAATTCTTTTAAAAAATCGCTTAATTTCATAAATTTAACTGTAAAATGTGAAGAAATGGTGGGTGATACAGTTTTTTAAGTATCTTATTTGGATTTCCCACCCTGAAAAACATAATAATAAGGTATTTTCAGCAAAAATGTTTTTCCATCGTTGGCCTGTGTTATGTTTTTGTGTATTTACTCGTATATACTGTGTAAGAGTAGGGAAGGAGTAAAGGAGGGTTTTTTTTCGGTGTAGGGCAGGGGAAACCATGATGGATGGACATAAGTGTATAGAGGTGTGATGGAGTGTGAGTTAGAGGAGAAGGTGTGGAGGAAGAAGTGAAAGAAGTGAAATGAAAGTGTGTGGTGAGGGGGGGGGGGGAAGGATATGGTTGTCGGAGAGTGGGGGGTAGGGGGGCCGTGAAGGATGGAATAGCCTCTTTTCTTTTTCATGTAATTTCATCAGTTATTTTATATAGAGTCTTGTTTCCATTATTTATTTGTTCATTGAGCAACTGTTTATTTTGTGTTAACGCTTTTCATATGTGGAAATTTTCTTGGAAAGGGAGGAGGTGTCTGTCTTTGCCGATTTTTATGACATTGATATCTTTTTCAATATTTCTCGGTCTATGGTGTTCTTGTTTTAGATGATCTGCAAATGTTGAATGGTTCGTACCGTGTTTAAATGCTCTGATATGTTCTTTATATCATGTGTCGAATGTCCTGCCAGTCATTCCAATGTATATCTTATGTATATCTTTCCACAATCTCTGCAACCGAGCTGATAGATACCAGATTGTTGGTATCTGTCTGGTTTTGATTTCAGTTTTGGGATGTGCTTTTGTATTGAGTTATTTGGTTTTTAAGCAACGTTTATGCCTTGTTTTTTTTGAATATGTTACCTATTTTATGTATGAATTTGTTGTGGTAGGTCATTATATGCCATTTATTTGTTGTAGTGCAAGTTGCATGAGTTATTTGTGTCTTTATTTTTTGTTTAGTTTGTCTCTCATTGATTCTTTGTGTCCATTTTTGATGCTATTTGTTTTATAATGGCTAGCTTTTTCTGGTAATCAGAATTGTTTAGGGGGATCCGATTCAACCTGTTTAACATGTATCCGATTGTTGCTTGTTTGTGGTTCTGCAGTTGGTTTGAGGTTGCATTTAAGATAATGTCACTTATTGTGGGTCTTCTGCATATGTCAAATGTGTGTTTATTATTGTCTTTTTTTAGTTATGTCTAGAAAGTTGAGTGACTTATCTTGTTCTTCTTCTGTTGTGAACTTTATGTTTCTGTGTACAGTATTTGTGTGTTCGTGTACTTGCTGTATTCTCCCTTTAGGTTCATGTACCATGCATATTATGTCATCCATTTATCTGTACCAGTAGATGACGTTGTACCTTTCCTTTGTTATTATGTCTTCAAATATTAATTTTTCTATGTGATTCATGACAATGTTGCCTGATGTTCCTGAAATAGGTGATCCCATGGGTAAACATTGTTCTTGTACGTAAAATTTTGATTAAATTCAAAATAATTTTGTGGTGTTATTAACTGTAACAATTTTATTCTTTCATCTGTGTGCTCCTGAGGGAGCTGGCTGTGTGTTTTCAGGTTTTCTTCAATAATTTTTGTGGTTTCATCAACAGGGATGCAATTGTACATACTTTATACATCAAAGGAGAGCAGTGTTGCTTTGCCAAGGATTTTAGTGTCTATTATATATCTGCTATCAAAACTAATGGAGTCACAGCTCACCCAGAACTATAAACTATTAAGTGGTGGAACAATTAGAAATACCTGTTATCTGGTAGAACAAACTGACAATACAAAAATTTCTCTCACAGAATTTCGTCCTGTGCATATTTCGGGCAGTAAATGGACGTTAACGATAGGCAGTCTGGCAACACTCTAATCTTATGTACGATAACTACCTACACGAAAAAACTTCAGTAGTATTGTGCACCTGCAGTGGATAGCGTTTTGGGGTCTATTCTGGATCGAAACTTATTTGTTTTTATTTGCTAAAAGTAATCTGTGTGGTACGGCATCTGGTGTCTTAATCGTTTACAATGGGTCTCTTACAAAATATTTGCAGTTATGTACTACGAACACAGAAATGGAAGTACAATCATTCCCACTGGTCAGCTTTTAAAGAAGCGTTTTGCACGTCGTGGACGCGAACTGTTTCGTGCCACAGCATCTACTAGATTCGAAATCTGTTTTCTGTGTACACTCGTCAATGGGGCCTATCGAAATTATTTGCAAAGCACGTTTCTAGCCATACTGGTGACGTAAGGCCCTAAAGAAATGTAATGGACATGAAGGTGGCAAGAATAATGGTTCGTATTAATCGAAGGGACCATTGGGGAAGAGTACTCAAAAACCAAGCTTAGGCTTTAGTAGATGCAGTGGAGCGAAAGAATTCGCGTCCACGACGTGCGAAAGGTTTCTTTAGAAGCTGACCAGTGAAAACGATTGGATTGCCATTTCTGTGTTCGTAGTTCGTAAATGCATGACGTTTTGTACAAGACCCACTGTAATTGCTACGTAACGGTTAACACGCCAGAAAACGTGCTTTTATAAGCCACCACCCACAATCGTACCCTCTACCTCCTGCATCCTAACCTAAAACGCTATCCACTGCACCAACTGCGCGGCGCTACTGGAATATCCTGACAGAGGTGTTTACCATACAAGAGGTTAAACTGTTGCCAGACTGCCAGTCTGTAACATCCATTTACTGCACGAAATATGCAAGGGACGAAGTTTTGTCAGACACTTTTGTATTGCTAGTATATGAGGAATCGCGCTGCGAAGTCCGAGCACGCGAATTTTCTTCACCCTGTATATCAAGCAGGCAACGGCCTTGCCGCAGTGGATACACCGGTTGCCGTGAGATCACCGAAGTTAAACGCTGTCGGGCGTGGTCGGCACTTGGATGGGTGACCATCAAGGCTGCCATGCGCTGCTGCCATTTTTCGGGGTGCACTTAGCCTCGTGATGCCAATTGAGGAGCTACTCGACCGAATAGTAGCCATACCCCGAAACGTGTCACAGCATATGCATCAGTCGTCCTGATTAGGAAATGCAATTTACGTATCGTAGTAAGCACCTCTTTTTCTGACCAGCATAGCATTCGCTGATTTATATTTACAGTCCACAGAAGCTTGTTGTTCACCGTCCCGCGATCCTACGACGAGTAAAAGACACCTCTTTCATTAAGCCGCAAGGGACTCAGACTGCTGGGTCAAAACTTACAAAAAAGATCAGTGTAACAGGTATTTCGTAAGTCACTTCTCTCCTACATAACAAAGTGCATTTCTACAAGTTAATTTGGTCCCAGGATATGCTTTTACGCATCCTACATTATGCGCCCCCAGATGCTTACACCTACGTAGTTTATAGCACACCGTGATCCCTCGTATGATCGCTATATATGCACTTAGCATAGTTAGTTAGTGCATATATGATGGTTGTGAAATCACGGTCCACGTTGAATGTATTTTCTCTCAATAGTGCTTCCTGAGAAATACATCGCCCTTTTCTTCCGTTAGCCGGCCCCTGTGACCGAGCGGTTCTAGGCGCTTCAGTCCGGAACCGCGCTGCTGCTACGGTCGCAGGTTCGAATCCTGCCCCGGGCATGGATGTGTGTGATGTCCTTAGGTTAGTTAGGTTGAAGTAGTTCAAGTATAGGGGACTGATGACCTCAGCAGTTAAGTCCCATAGTGCTCAGAGCCACTTGAACCATTTTTGGTGCAGGTACCCAGCGATGACAAAGTCCACGAATAAAATGACGTCCTGTCGTCGAATTTTTCCTCATTTATACTCCGTAACTGCCCATTTGTTTCTCTTAAACTTGGTGTCTAGTCACGTCGCCCGGAACAATGAGACTCGCTCCAGTGTGGTGGAAACGACCCGCTTACTACACCGTTCCTCGCTGCACGGGGCAATTTACCGCTGTGCTCAGCCATCCTTGGTTTGCAACTCGCTTGCGCATATATTACGGTGCCCTATTTGTCGACATAAAGTGGCTGACGGCCAGCTCTGTTACGACAAGATTCTGCAGCGGCCTTCATGCTACGTTTGACAAGGAAACTCCCAGTACGTTGTACTCGATGGCGAGTGTTCATCGGAGGTGAGGGTATCATTTGGAGTGCCCCAGGGAAGTTTGGTAGGTCCGCTGTTGTTTTCTATCTACATAAATGATCTTTTGGATAGGGTGGATAGCAATGTGCGGCTGTTTGCTGATGATGCTGTGGTGTACGGTGAGGTGTCGTCGTTGAGTGACTGTAGAAGGATACAAGATGGCTTGGACAGGATTTGTGATTGGTGTAGAGAATGGCAGCTAACTCTAAATATAGATAAATGTAAATTAATGCAGATGAATAGGAAAAATAATCCTGTAATTTTTTGAATACTGCATTAGTAGTGTAGCGCTTGACACAGTCACGTCGATTAAATATTTGCGCGTAACATTGCAGAGCGATATGAATGGGACAAGCATGTAATGGCAGTTGTCGGGAAGGCGGATAGTCGTCTTCGGTTCATTGGTAGAATTTTGGGAAGATGTGGATCGTCTGTAAAGGAGACCGCTTATAAAATACTAATACGACCTATTCTTGAGTACTGATCGAGCGTTTGGGATCCCTATCAGGTCGGATTGAGGGAGGACATAGAAGCAATTCAGAGGCGGGCTGCTAGATTTGTTACTGGTACGTTTGATCAACACGCGAGTGTTACGGAAATGCTTCAGGAACTCGGGTGGGAGTCTCTAGAGGAAAGGAGGCGTTCTTTTCGTGAATCGTTACTGAGGAAATTTAGAGAACCAGCATTTGAGGCTGACTGCAGTACAAGTTTACTGCCGCCAACTTACATTTCGCGGAAAGACCACAAAGATAAGATAAGAGAGATTAGGGCTCGTACAGAGGCATATAGGCAGTCATTTTTCCCTCGTTCTGTTTGGGAGTGGAACAGGGAGAGAAGATGCTAGTTGTGGTACGAGGTACCCGCCGCCACGTGCCGTATGGTGGATTACGGAGTATGTATGTAGATGTAGATGTAGATGTAGATGTAGATGTAGAAACTAATTACCGTACGAGTACCAAATTTGGTAGCATTAACGTCAAGGACATGGGGAAGAGAAATAGTGCTGAATCAATTCAATTGAAACGTTTTCAATGTGCTGCTACGGTACATCATACCAGTACATACCGGTACGCTGCTACAAAAGGGGATCAATATGGCCATCAGTGTCCAGAAGAGTCTTAAAGCGCAAGAGTGCATTCTGCACAACAGAAAAAGGCATGTCCATATGTATGCTGGCTACCTCTCTTGATATGTTGCGATTCATATCAGCACATGTGTGAATGTTTTCCAATTAAACATTGTCCTTCAGGTAGCCCCACAACCAAAACTCACAGGGTATGAGATCAGGTGATCGTGTCGGCCAGGCATTTGGAAACGATCTGCTGATAATTCTATCGTTTCCAAATGTGTTTCGGAGAAGCAAGTGAACTTCACGAGCGATGTGCGGTGGTGGCTCATCTTGCATGAATACTGTTGAGTCCAATGCTACATTTTGTCAACACCGCCTTGAAAGAAGAATGTCGCTTTCCCTCCACGGATTCCCATTTCAGTTCGCGAAACATTGTCGTAACATTCACATGTTGATGGAGCCTAATTGTAACACTCCCTAGGTTTCACCTGTGTATACCAGCTCTGCTCTAACGATACAAAAAACATAAGAGTCTGTGTCACAGTTCACCACTACACCACTGGCTTTAAACCGTTATGAAATACCTATGAATGCCGACCCCGACAGATCTAAATTGGAATTATTTATCGCCTGCGTGACACGTTTCTTGGAAAATGATTCCGATTTTCAAACGTGTTTTTGTGGTGAACATGAATGCTTACAGATCTCTCACTGCGGATCACAACTATCGAAACGCTGCTCATAGATTGGTGTCGCGGTATGTATATCTGTCCCAGACAATAGTGTAATTCAACTGCCACTTTAGAATGTATCTAAAAAGTTAGATTTACTGCCTAAGAAGGTGTTTTCGGGTGGAGAGTAATGGTATACGCACGAACAGAGAGATATGCTGCTTACAGCAGAACTGGTGGGATGTAGCGAATTGCAGAAGATCTATGATTAGTACAGGTACGGGGGTGGGGGGAGGGGCTGACAAATAATGTAATTGTACGTGAAACAACGTGCAAAGTCAAGACTGTTTGTCTGTAAGAGAAATGACCGTTTTCTTTTTTTACTATTTTGTCTGAATGACTGCATAGATCAATCAGATTCCATTATGTAGAAGGACCTCACTACAGACAATATGTCAAGATGTTGGCTTGTTAATAACAGTGTATCATATCTAACGCGCTGACATAAGCCGTATGCGCTGGGGTAAGCCTTCACTGGAACGCAGTTTGGTGTGAGATACACTCCTGGAAATGGAAAAAAGAACACATTGACACCGGTGTGTCAGACCCACAATACTTGCTCCGGACACTGCGAGAGGGCTGTACAAGCAATGATCACACGCGCGGCACAGCGGACACACCAGGAACCGCGGTGTTGGCCGTCGGATGGCGCTAGCTGCGCAGCATTTGTGCACCGCCGCCGTCAGTGTCAGCCAGTTTGCCGTGGCATACGGAGCTCCATCGCAGTCTTTAACACTGGTAGCATGCCGCGACAGCGTGGACGTGAACCGTATGTGCAGTTGACGGACTTTGAGCGAGGGCGTATAGTGGGCATGCGGGAGGCCGGGTGGACGTACCGCCGAATTGCTCAACACGTGGGGCGTGAGGTCTCCACAGTACATCGATGTTGTCGCCAGTGGTCGGCGGAAGGTGCACGTGCCCGTCGACCTGGGACCGGACCGCAGCGACGCACGGATGCACGCCAAGACCGTAGGACCCTACGCAGTGCCGTAGGTGACCGCACCGCCACTTCCCAGCAAATTAGGGACACTGTTGCTCCTGGGGTATCGGCGAGGACCATTCGCAACCGTCTCCATGAAGCTGGGCTACGGTGCCGCACACCATTAGGCCGTCTTCCGCTCACGCCCCAACATCCTGCAGCCCGCCTCCAGTGGTGTCGCGACAGGCGTGAATGGAGGGACGAGTGGATACGTGTCGTCTTCAGCGATGAGAGTCGCTTCTGCCTTGGTGCCAATGATGGTCGTATGCGTGTTTGGCGCCGTGCAGGTGAGCGCCACAATCAGGACTGCATACGACCGAGGCACACAGGGCCAACACCCGGCATCATGGTGTGGGGAGCGATCTCCTACACTGGCCGTACACCACTGGTGATCGTCGAGGGGACACTGAATAGTGCACGGTACATCCAAATCGTCATCGAACCCATCGTTCTACCATTACTAGACCGGCAAGGGAACTTGCTGTTCCAACAGGACAATGCACGTCCGCATGTATCCCGTGCCACCCAACGTGCTCTAGAAGGTGTAAGTCAACTACCCTGGCCAGCAAGATCTCCGGATCTGTCCCCCATTGAGCATGTTTGGGACTGGATGAAGCGTCGTCTCACGCGGTCTGCACGTCCAGCACGAACGCTGGTCCAACTGAGGCGCCAGGTGGAAATGGCATGGCAAGCCGTTCCACAGGACTACATCCAGCATCTCTACGATCGTCTCCATGGGAGAATAGCAGCCTGCATTGCTGCGAAAGGTTGATATACACTGTACTAGTGCCGACATTGTGCATGCTCTGTTGCCTGTGTCTATGTGCCTGTGGTTCTGCCAGTGTGATCATGTGATGTATCTGACCCCAGGAATGTGTCAATAAAGTTTCCCCTTCCTGGGACAATGAATTCACGGTGTTCTTATTTCAATTTCCAGGAGTGTATTTATTGTTTTAAGGACCTGTTGGCGTAAGCGCTGTCGGTCGCTTTTCGACGTCCGTAGTCATGACAGGGCTGTGGAAGCGTCCTGATTTTATTGTTGTTGTTTTTATTGGATAGTGTATCAAAAATACAGATCGCACTGTTGGTAACTAGGCGAGAATCGAGTTTGCACATGTGCATTAACGTCATTCCACACTCGAACAGCACGTGGAAAAAATGACCAACGTGCTTGTTATAAATTGATGGTACTTGAGCATCTGGGAAGGCTGTCTACGTATATTAAAGTAGTGGCTAAATGTATGTAAGTAGTTCGTCGACAGCGTGTGTCGTATGCGTTTGGCGGGGGTGGGGGGTGGGAGAATCATGTGACAGGGGACACACAATCATCTAAATAAAGTATGGGATTGATGGAACTTCTGCTGTAGGTATCGCTTTACTGCGCAACGCTCTATATAGAAGTCATATTAATGCACGGATACATAACGGAAGAAAAAATGGTTCGAATGCCTCTAAGCACTATGAAACATAACATCTGAGCTCAGCAGTCCCCTAGACTTGAACTACAGTATTTCAACCTAACTAACCTAAGGACATCACAAACATCCATGCCCGGGGCAGGATTCGAACTTGCGACCGTAGCAGCAGTGCGGTTCCGGACTGAAGCGCCTAGAACCGCTCGGTCACAGGGGCCGGCTAACGGAAGAAAAGGGCGATGTATTTCTCAGGAAGCACTATTGAGAGAAAATACATTCAACGTGGACCGTGATTCCACAACCATCATATATCTGGCATAGCGATCATACGAGAGATCAGGGTGTGCTATAAACTACGTAGGTGTAAGCATCTGGGGCCGCATAATGTAGGATGCGTAAAAGCATATCCTGGGACCAAATTAACTTGTAGAAATGCACTTTATGATGTAGGAGAGAAGTGACTTACGAAATACCTGTTAGACTGATCTTTTTTGTAAGTTTTGACCCAGCAGTCTGAGTCCCTTGCGGCTTAATGAAAGAGGTATCTTTCACTCGTCGTAGGATCGCGGGACGGTGAACAACAAGCTTCTGTGGTCTGTAATTATAAATCAGCGAATGCTATGCTGGTCAGAAAAAGAGGTGCTTACTACGATACGTAAATTGCATTTCCTAATCAGGACGACTGATGCATATGCTGTGACACGTTTCGGGGTATGGCTTCGATTTTCGAGAACTTTTTTACTGTAAGGGACGACCAAGCCAATGGCGGTAATAAGCTGAGGTGACTTCCTAATATCGTATCGGACTGCCTTAAGCCTGAAGTAGACCAGTAACTCGACGTGGCACTCACTCAAAGAGTCATTGGAAGTCCCCTGCAGAAGTATTGAACCATACTGCCTCTATAGCCGTCCATAATTGCAAAGTTGAAGCCGGTGCAGGATTTTGTGCCCGAAATGATCTGACGGTTATGCCCCATACATGTTCCTTGGGAGTTTTGTCGAGCGCTCTGGGTGGCCAAGATATTCGTTCAAATTTTCCAGACTGTTCCGCAAATCAAACGCGAACAATTGTGACCCAGTGACTTAGCTCATTGTCATCCATAAAAATTCTATCGTTGTTTGGGAACGTGAAGTCCATGAACGGATGTAAATGGTCTCAGAGTAACTAAACATAGCCGTTTCCAGTCAGTGATAGTTTCAGTTGGACCAGTGGACCTAGTCCATTCCATGTAAACGCGGATCACACAATTAACGAACCACCAAGTGCTTGCACAGTGCCTTGTTGACAACTTTGATCCATGGCTTCGTGGGGTCTGCACCATATTCGAACCCTACTATCAGCTCTTATCAACTGAAATTGGGAAATTGGGACAGGCCACGACTTCCTAATCTTGTAGGGTCCAACCGATATGGTCACGAGCCCAGATGAGGCGCTGCAGACGATGTCGTACTGTTCGCAAAGACACTCGCGTCGGTCGTCTGCTGCCATAGCCCATTAACGACACATTTCGCCGCACTGTCGTAGAGGATAGAATCATCATAGGCCACAAATTAATTTCTGCGGTTATTTCACGCAGTGTTGCTTGTCTGTTAGCACTGAAAAATCTACGCAAACGCTGCTGCTCTCGGTCGTTAAGTGAAGGCCGTCGGTCACTGCGTTGTCTGTGGTGAGAGGTAATGCCGAAAATGTGGTATTCTCGGCAGGCTCTTGACACTGTGGATCTCGGTATATTGAATTCCGAAACTATTTCCGAAGTAGAATATCCTATGGGTCTAGCTCCAATTACCATACCGCTTTATCATCTGTTAATTCCCGTCGTGCGACAATAACCATGTCGGAAATCGTTCCCCATGAATCACCTGAGTAAAAGTGACAGCTTCGGTAGTGCACTACCGTTTCATACCTTGTGTACTCGAAAATACCGCTATCTGTATATGTCCACATCGCTATCCCGTGATTTTTGTCACCCCAGTGTACGTTACCATCGTTTCATTTTGTGGATGCATCGTCAAGAAATAGAGAATTTTTGTAATAAGAAATCAGTAGTGTTGAATGCAGTTGCTGCTCACCGCTTCTTGGTGACATCCTGCCTGCCTGCTTATTACTCCACTGTCGACGTATGGAGAGTGTGAGGGGGAAGCGGTCCTCAGCTGGAGATTAGGAGTGTTGATAAAATATTGATATTTCGATATTTTTCCAAAATATGTCGACACAAATTGGTGATATTTTTCCCCTATATACCCATATCAAAATGGCTCTATCGATCGCCGATGTTTTTACTTCATATTATATTTTTTCACAATATTAGGTAAATATTTGAAATTTTGCTTTCGAAATTGTAGTAGAGCAAAATTTTACTTTCACGTTGTGAAGGAGTCTTATTACTTTCTGAGCTTTCATCGCGTCCAATCTTTCTCTTTGTAAAGCAAGTACAGGGCTATTACAAATGATTGAAGCGATTTCATAAATTCACTGTAGCTCCATTCATTGACTTATGGTCACGACACACTACAGATACGTAGAAAAACTCATAAAGTTTTGTTCGGCAGAAGCCGCACTTCAGGTTTCTGCCGTCAGAGTGCTCGAGAGCGCAGTGAGGCAAAATGGCGACAGGAGCTGAGAAAGCGTATGTCGCTCTTGAAATGCACTCACATCAGTCAGTCATAACAATGCAACGGCACTTCAGGACGAATTTCAACAAAGATCCACCAACTGCTAACTCCATTCGGCGATGGTATGCGCAGTTTAAAGCTTCTGGATGCCTCTGTAAGGGGAAATCAACGGGTCGGCCTGCAGTGAGCGAAGAAACGGTTGAACGCGTGCGGGCAAGTTTCACGCGTAGCCCACGGAAAATTGGCTCATGCCACAACTGGAGACCGACAGCGCCGACTTCATCTTTCAACAGGATGGTGCTCCACCGCACTTCCATCATGATGTTCGGCATTTCTTAAACAGGAGATTGGAAAACCGATGGATCGGTCGTGGTGGAGATCATGATCAGCAATTCATGTCATGGCCTCCACGCTCTCCCGATTTAACCCCATGCGATTTCTTTCTGTGGGGTTATGTGAAAGATTCAGTGTTTAAACCTCCTCTACCAAGAAACGTGCCAGAACTGCGAGCTCGCATCAACGATGCTTTCGAACTCATTGATGGGGACATGCTGCGCCGAGTGTGGGAGGAACTTCATTATCGGCTTGATGTCTGCCGAATCACTAAAGGGGCACATATCGAACATTTGTGAATGCCTAAAAAAACTTTTTGAGTTTTTGTATGTGTGTGCAAAGCATTTTGAAAATATCTCAAATAATAAAGTTATTGTAGAGCTGTGAAATCGCTTCAATCATTTGTAATAACCCTGTATGTGTGACATAAAAGAAGAAGTCCGATTGCACGAGGGAGGGGGGGGGGGATGGCTGTGTGAGGGGAATAACAAGATTTCCGATGTGAAGAAATAGCACACCAGTTGCGTTAAAAACAATTTTTATTACGACTAGTGTGCTATTTCTTCACATCGGCATTCTTCAAAAACAGCTGCTGAAAATGATGAACAAAAATCTAAATGACAAGACTGGTCTTTGCGGTAGGTGGAGACGTGTGAGGGGAAATGCTGACGTAATTGGAGCTGGGCACAGCCAGCTGAAATTGCAACGCTTAGCTTCACCACGCAATTTTCACACTACAACTGCTAGGTCGCTGGCGTCGGCAGAAATTGAAAAACAGGGAAGTCGACGTGAAGTGTTCCGGACAAATCCGATATGTGACGAAACCGAACGACGGACC
Source organism: Schistocerca cancellata (assembly GCF_023864275.1). Taxonomy (NCBI): domain Eukaryota; kingdom Metazoa; phylum Arthropoda; class Insecta; order Orthoptera; family Acrididae; genus Schistocerca; species Schistocerca cancellata. The sequence goes on from NC_064629.1 coordinate 200,131,888, forward strand.
TATCGGACACCTTTTATTGTGCCACTTCCATGCAGTTACCATTGTTAGAAAAGTGGTTTTCGCCAAGCGTGAACGTGCATCGCGTTTCTTTCAATTCTTACTCTAAGGGTCATAGGCAGACTGCTAACTTATTGATGTACATAGCTTTTAATAATAAATCAGTACTTAAATATACAGCTCTAAAACTGGCAGTATATTTACAATGAGCAGCCAATATTTTTATAGGCAGGTTTGTAGATATCTTTTTCCATCTGCATATCTATATATCGAAGCTGTTTTTCTCATTATATAATGAGCCTATTAAGATATTTGTTTTAAATATAGATATATCGAATTCCCGAAATTTTAAAAATATCGACAATCCTACTGGGGACTGCGGCTGTGGCGTGCCAGCCTTCGGCCAGGTAGTCTGCCGACCACTAGCGTGTGAACACCGGGGACTGCGACACACTTTTCTTTTTAGTAAATAAAGTGCGTTTCCTCGACGATTTCCTACCCTATACAATGTCGGGAAGAGAGAGAGGAGCAGCGACGAGTACAGCAGGATATACATTCATGATACGGTGCGGCACTGCACAGAGCAGAAGTGGACGATAGCCAGGCTTAGACGGTCTTTGTAAATGTTTCTCTGAATCGCCATCATGACGATACACACTAATAATCCAGGGAGAATGTAGTGACTGCGTATTTGGTTCGTTGCTTATGTTGTTTTGTGACGCTGTGCTTCTTGTTTATCGATATACACCACTGGCCATTAAAATTGCTACACAAAGAAGAAATGCAGATGTTAACCGGGTATTCATTGGACAAATATATTATAATAGAACTGACATGTGATTACATTTTCACTCAATTTGGGTTCATAGATCCTGAGAAATCAGTACCAAGAACAAGCACCTCTGGCCGTAATAACGGCTGGGCATTGAATCAAACAGAGCTAGGATGGCGTGTACAGGTACAGCTGTGCCCATGCAGCTTCAACACGATACACCAGTTCATCAAGAGTAGTGACCGGCGTATTGTGAAGTGCCAGTTGCTCGGCCACCATTTACCAGACGTTTTCAGTTGGTGAGAGATCTGGAGAATGTGCTGGCCAGGGGAGCAGTCGAACATTTTCTGTATCCAGAAAGGCCCGTACAGGACCTGCAACATGCGTTCGTGCATTATCCTGCTGAAATGTAGGGTTTTGCAGGGATCGAATGAAGGGTAGGGCCACGGGTCGTAACACATCTGAAATGTAGCGTTCACTGTTCAAAGTGCCGTCAATGCGAACAAGAGGTGATCGAGACGTGTAACCAACGGCACCGCATACCATCACGCCGGATGATTCGCCAGTATGGCGATGACGAATACACACTTCCAATGTGCGTTCACCGCGATGTCGCCAAACACGGATGCGACCATCATGATGCTGTAAACAGAACCTGGATTCATCCGAAAAAATGACGTTTTGCCATCGTGCACTCAGGTTCGTCGTTAAGTACACCATCGCAGGCCCTGCTGTCTGTGATGCAGCGTCTAGGGTAACCCCAGCCATGGTCTCCGAGGTGATAGTCCATGCTGCTGCAAACGTCGTCGAACTGTTCGTGCAGATGATTGTTGTCTTGCAAACGTCCCCATCTGTTGACTCAGGAATCGAGACGTGGCTGCACGATCCCTTACAGCCACGCGGATAAGATGACAGTCATCTCGACTGCTATTGATACGAGGCCTTTGGAATCCAGCACGGCGTTCCGTATTACACTCCTGAACCCATCGATTCAATATTCTGCTAACATTCACTGGATCTCGACCAACGCGAGCAGCAATGTCGCGATACGATAAACCGCAATCGCGATAGGCTACAATCCGACCTTTATCAAAGTCGGAAACGTGATGGTACGCATTTCTCCTCCTTACACGAGGCATCACAACAACGTTTCACCAGGCAACGCCGGTCAACTGCTGTTTGTATATGAGAAATCGGTTGGAAACATTCCTCATGTCAGCACGATATAGGTGTCGCCACCGGCGCCAGCCTTGTGTGAATGCTCTGTAAAGCTAATCATTTGCTTATCACAGCATCTTCTTCCTGTCGGTTAAATTTCGTGTCTGTAGCACGTCATCTTCGTGATGTAGCAGTTTTAATGGCCAGTAGTGTATTTTGTCATAATAACGCGGTGTAGTACTGGTTAAACATTCTTCCTTATCATGGAGGAGTAGGTATTTGGGGATCTTATGCCACTTCTCTTGCCGCAGTATTGTCGATCGGGCACCCATACAGATGGTCTGCAACCTCGCACAATTGCGATGGAGAACACCAAATAATAGTAATACTGCTTCTGCACTCGTATAGCGTTGTTAATCCTATAGCTCACCACACACACATAATTTTTTCCAGCTACCGACCAACAACGCTGTGTATTGGCGCAGGCTGCTGCTATGGAAACAATAGATATGTGCGTTACGTTAATTGGATCACGGCTGGTAGACCGCATATGGAAATATTAATTTTGTTCAACTAACTACCCCACAAACCACTGCGTATTGACACTGCTGCTGCTTACATCGCATCACGACCGGCAGACCTACATATGGAAATATTAATTTTTAGTTTTTCAACTATCTGGCCACACCACTGTGCGCTGATGCAAAAAAGTTATCTTGCTGGCAGACGCCAGACCTATCCTGGTACCGGCCGCTGTGGCCGAGCGGTTCTAGGCACTTCAGTCCGGAACCGCGCGACTGCTACGGTCGCAGGTTCGAATCCTAATTCGGGCATGGATGTGTGTGATGTCCTTAGGGTATTTAGGTTTAAATAGTTCTAAGTTCGAGTTGACTGATGACCTAAGATGTTAAGTCCCATAGAGCTCAGAGCCATTTGAACTTATCCTGGTGAACAAGCAATATTGACAATGCAGCTCGCACTAACGTTACGCTGTTGGAAGTGACATTGCAACTGAGTGCTGAAAAACTACGGCAAAGATTATAGTAGCATCAATGTACTGAGGTGACAAAAGTCGTAGGATACCTCGTAATTTTGTGTCGGACCTCTTTTTGCCCAGCGTAGAGCATCAAAATAAAATGGCTCTGAGCACTATGGGACTTAACTGCTGAGGTCATCAGTCCCCTAGATCTTAGAACTACTTAAACCTAACTAACCTAAGGACGTCACACATATCCATGCCCGAGGCAGGATTTGAACCTGCGACCGTAGCGGTGGCGCAGTTCCAGACTGTAGCGCCTAGACCCGCTCGGCTATCCTGGCCGGCGTAGAGCATCATCTCGACGTGGCATGGACTCAACAAGTCGTTTGAAGTACCTTGCAGAAATATTGATCCATGCTGCCTCTATAGCAGTCCAGATTTGTGAAGGTGTTGCCGGTGCATAATTTTCTACACGATCTGTCTCTCGACTATGTCCGATAAATCCTAGGTGAAATTCACGGCGGCCATCTGGATGGCCAAATCATTCGATTGAGTCCTCCAGAATATTCTTCAAACCAGTCGCAAACAATTGTCATTGAAAAAAGTTCGATCTTTCGTAACATAAAGTCCATGAATGGCTGCAAATAGCCTCCAAGTAGCGTATCATAACCGGGACCCAGTCCACTCCGTGTAAACGCAACCTACACCATTACGGGGCCACCACCAGCCTACATAGTGCCTTGTTCACAACGTGGGTCCATGCTTTCGTGGGGTCTGCGTCACACTCGGATCCTACAATCAGCTCTTACCAGCTGAAGTCGGGACTCATCTGACCAGGTCACGGTTTGCTATTCTCGGCACACTCTTGACACTTTTGATCTCGGAATATTGAATTCCCTAATGGACTGCCCCATTGTTCTAGCTCCAACTAACATTCCTCGGTCAAAGTCTGTTAATTCCCGTCGTGCTGCCATAATCACGACGGAAACTTTTTCACGTGAATAACCTGAGTATAAATGACAGCTCCGCCAATGCACTGGCCTTTTATACGTTGTGTGCACGATAGCCGGCCTATGTGGCCAAGCGGTTCTAGGCGCTTCAGTCTCTAACCGCGCGACCGCTACGGTCGCAGGTTCGAATCCTGCCTCGTTCATGGATGTGTGTGATGTCCTTAGGTTTAAGTAGTTCTAAGTTCTAGGGGACTGATGACCTCAGATGTTAAGTCCCATAGTGCTCAGAGTCATTTGAACCAATTTTTTTGTACTCGATACTACAGACATATGTATATGTGCAATGTATGACTAATACTGACTGCGTGCCAATACCAGTATTTGGCAAATACTAATATTTGCAAAGACTTACTGCCTGCTGTTTGCTGCTGCTGCAGCTGCTGTAGTCGAGCGATTTGCACTGGCACTGCGCATAAACTAGATGGCTTCTGAAGCACCCGGCCCATTGGCCATCAAGTACTTGGGGGAGAGAGTGAGAGGGCCGAGCCAGAGAGAGAGAGAGCAGTTACATAACAGCCCAATTACCAGACGTTCTTAACAAGGGTCAGGGGTCAGCATCATTAGGATGACGTAATCACTGATTTACCGTAGGCCAGAAGCGGCCCAGTGTACCTGCTTAGGTTTCGGTCACCTTCTCTATCAAAACTTCTGGCGTCACATATAAACTGTTTAGCACGACATTTTGCTTTCACGTGGAGCAGTACTGTTTTAAAAACTCCTTTTAAATGTCAGCTTAAGTCTTGCATTTTTGTCCGATTTCATTCCCCAAGTTTCGTCTTCGCCCTGCATTCTCGACACAACAAAGCGTATATTCAGCTTTTCATCCCGTAGTTCAGGTAGCACACCTTTAAACCGATCTAAATAGTCCCACGGGTGCAATATTCCGTTTGGATAGAATTTTCTAAAATTTTCGATCCTGAGGAAGAATTCATGCTGTATACCCACTATGTTTCTTACTGCTACGCCTTCATCGCGTAATAATGATTTCATTGATTTTTTACCTGTTGCCCAACTCCTTACTTAACATTGCGATCGTGTCTTGGCTACGTCATCACACACTGGCTCCACATGGCATACGCTAATGGCTTGTTTTGATGCAACAGCATGCACCCTATGTTTGAACTCCTGTACTTCCCCATCCAGTCTCTCCAGGCGCCCATTGAAGACCACAGTTTTCACGCTGAGTTCTTTCTGCGCTTCTCCGATTTCAGAGTCGACTTTCTCTCAACGTTTCGTATGCTCTGTGACCAATCGATCGAACCGATCAAAGAGCGCGACTGTTTTTTGCTCATCTCCATCGTCCATCTTCTTTATAGCTTTACTAGTTTATCAATCTTTGCAATAATTTTCTGCTCCAGTTGCATACTATTACATTCCATTTGCTCACTATTCTGTTCTATTTTCTTATTAGTTTGTTCTATTTAGTCATTAGTTTAGACTTTCAGACATCTACATTACGTGATTATGCTGTTATTCACAATAAAGTGCCTGGCAGAGGGTTCACTGAACCACCTTTAAGCTGCCTCTCTACCGTTCCACTCTCGAACGGCACGCGGGAAAAACGAGCACTTAAATTTTTCTGTGCGAGCCCTGATTTCTCTTATTTTATCGTGATGATCATTTCTCGCTATGTAGGTGGGTGCCAACAGAATGTTTTCGCAATCCGAGGAGAAAACTGGTGATTGAAATTTCATGAGAAGATCCCGTCGCAAAGAAAAATGATTGCCACTCCAATTCACGTATCATGTCTGTGAAATTAATGGTTCAAATGGCTCTGAGCACTATCGGACTCAACATCTTAGGTCATAAGTCCCCTAGAACTTAGAACTACTTAATCCTAACTAACCTAAGAACATCACACACACCCATGACCGAGGCAGGATTCGAACCTGCGACCGTAGCCGTCCCGCGGTTCCGGACTGCAGCGCCAGAACCGCACGGCCTCCGCGGCCGGCCTGTGAAATTATCTCCCCAATTTTGCGATAATACAAAACGAGCTGCCCTTCTTTGTACTTTTTCAATGTCATCCGTCAGTCCCACGTGATGCGGATCCCACACCGCATAGAAATACTCCAGAATAGGGCGCACAAGCGTGGTGTAAGCAGTCTCTTTAGTAGACCTGTTGCACCTCCTAAGTGTTCTGCCAATGAATCCAAGTCTTTGTTTTGCTCTACCCACAATATTATCTATGAGATCGTTCCAATTTAGGATATTTGTAACTGTAATTCCTAAGTATGTAGTTGAATTTACAGCCTTTAGATTTGTGTGACTTATCGCGTATTCGAAATTTAACTGATAGCTGTTAGAAATATCATCTACACAATTCCGAAGTTAGCAACGGCAGATAAGTGCGAAAATTATCGCACTATCAGCTTAACATCTCGTGCATCCAAGCCGCAGGCAAAATAATATACAGAAGAATTGAGAAGAAAATTGAGGATCTGTTAGATGACGATCAGTTACCCTTTCATAAAGGTAAAACCACCAGATTGGCAATTCTGATTTTGCGCTTGATAACGGAAGCAAGACCGAAGGAAGATCGGGATACGATTATAGGATTTATCGATCTTAAAAAGGGTTCGATAATGTGAAGTGGTGCAAGATGTTCCAAATTTTGAGAAAAATAAGATTCAGCTAAAGGGGAAGACGAGTAACGTACAAAATGTGCAAGAACCAATTGGAAACAATTAGAATGGAAGACCAAGAGCGAAGTACTCAGATTAAAAAGTGTGTAAGACAGAGATGCAAATTTTCGTCCCTTCTCTTCAATCTGTACATCGAAGAAGCAATGAAGGAAATAAAAGTAGGGTTGAGAGTGGGATTAAAATTCTGGGTGAAAGGATATCAATGATAAGATTTGCTGATGACATTGCTATCCTCAGTGAAAGCGAAGAAGAACTGTACGATTTGTTGAATGAAATCTAACGAATAAAAACTATGGATTGATGTTAAACGGGAAAAAGACAGAAGTAATGAGAAGTAACAGAAATTAAAGTAAGGAGAAACCTCATACCAAAGTTGTTCGTTACGAAATAAACGAAGTTATGGAATTCTGCTACCCTAGAGGCAAAATAAGCCATGGCAGATGAAGCGAGGGGTTGATAAAAGGCAGACTAGGACAGCCAAAGAGAGATTTCCTGGCTAGGAGTCTACTGGTGTCAAACATAGTCCTTAATCTGAGGAAGACATTTCTGAGAAAGTGCGTTTGGAGCACAGTATTTTATGGTAGTGAGTCATGGACAGTGAGAAAACCGGAACAGAAGATAATCGAAGCGGTTGTGATGTGGTGCTGGAGATGAATGTTGAATATCAGATGGACTGATAAGATAAAGAATGAGGAGGATCCCAGCAGAATCACCGAAGAAAGGAACTCATCAAAAACACTGACAAGAAGAAGGGACAGGATGATAGCACATGTGTTAAGGCATCAGAGATTAGCCTCCACAGTACTAGAGGCAACTATAGAGGGTAAAAACTGTAGGGGAAGACAGAAATAGGAACGCATCCAGCAAATAATTTAGGATGTAGAGCGTAAGTGCTACTCTGAAATGAAGAAGTTTGCACAGAGGAGGAATTCATGGTGGGCCTCATCAAACGAGTCAGCAGACCGATGACTCAAAATGAAAAAAAACTCTCTTCAAATTCCTTCTTCAGCATTTTCATTAAAGTTGTGAACACGTCACACTCAGACCTACACTCTTCCCGTTTGGGTGTATCCAGGATATTTGGACCTCCCACGTATATCAACAAACTGCAGTCCCCTATACCGGAATCTTTCGACATCTCACTGTCTGCTTCATTTTTCATCTCTGTTTGATCATTTTCGCCCGACAGGTCCATATGTACATTCCTGATGATTCCAGCTGCATTGATTTCTTTATCTGACGTCATGAACTGAAATATCACACGAACAGAAGAATACAGGGTGACCTTTTCCACTGCGTGCCAACTCCAGGGATTGATCCATAAGAGGATACGGAAAAAAAGGTCTAATGAACTTACTAGGTCTACAACTTTGCTTCCGCCGTTTTTTCTCGAAGTTCGAGACTTTATTGCGAAAAACTTACAAAAAATTTACGATTCACAGTATTGGCCATCGTTGGCCACTGCTTTCTCCTAGCTTTAGGGCAGCATACGAATCTCGCAATGTATAAACTGGGCATCTTTTGAGGGGAGCCATGAATCGATCCAATTTTTCAGTTGTTCATATGACCGCAAGTGATAATCTTCTAGGTCGTGTGTCATAGTTCGAGAAAGGTGGCAGTCCGAGGGATGAATATCTGGAGAATACAGCGGGTGGGGTAGTACTTCCCATTTAAACGTTTCCAAGTATGTTTTGCTGGGATTTTCGACATGGGGTCGTGTAGTGTCATGCTGCAAAATCATTTTTTCATGTATTTCAGTGCTCGGCTCAAACACATGAATTGTTTTCGATAACGATCTCCTGCGATTGTTCCCGTCGGTTGCAGTAGCATCGAAAGCTTTCTCTCTTTCGCAACCATGCCGATTTTTAACATCAGAATCACTATTCTTGAAGCATGGAAATCGTTTTCTGCGAAGTTCTGTCGCTAACAGGCGTCTCATCATAGGTCTTACTCATCTATTTATTAGCCTCAGCCGGAGATTTCTTCATATCAAAGCAGAAAATTAAAACCTCCCGCAGATGACGAGAACTGGGCTCATATATTCAGAATAACTTTATAATGCAATCAAAAATCGACTGATATTTTGATGGCATTATGTTCTCAAATGCCTAAGCTTACTGCATGACACTTACGAACGACTTGCACCACTACTTTCCACTACTGCCGTCTATTACAAAACGGCGGAAGCAAAGTTGTAGGCCTAATAGTCCGTAAATACATGGTTACCATGCTAGAGGCCATTTATTCAATCATATATTGTTACACAGACTGCGGTCTTGTGTTGAAAGTGGTTTACATGTGCCTCAACACATGCGTATAGACGCCGTAGCATGTTTTGTCTCACACGTTCACGTCAGCCAGGCTGCATCCGAACGCTGTCAAACGCAACATGAATACACTGTTCCAGTGTCTCCACATCTGGAATGGGCTCTGCATACACAGTACTTTTGAGATGGCCCAGTAACCGGAAATCACATGGCTTGAGATCCGGTGAACGAGCAGGCCATGCAACTCGACCCCTTCATCCGATCCATCGACCAGGGAAGACAGTCTCTGTAACAAAGTATAACTGAATAAATGATATTTAGTATGGAAACCATGCATTTGCGGGCGTAAGTTCATTAGAACTTTATTATTCATCATCAATCCGTAGAGTTTGTAGACGGTGGAAAGAATCACCCTGTATAATGGCAAAATTGAATTACAATGACTCTCGTCTACAGTAACTAAAGGAGAACAATAAGTCAAACTGCAACGCACTATTCAGTTAAACACTGTATTCAGTACAGAGAAGCACACCAGACGTACACACAATGAAATAATACTGGAAAATCCTATGTTTATACAATAGATTCAATTCTGATTTGGCTTTGCATTAAAAAATTAGCGTGGGCTACTACGGAAAGATGGGGTAACGATATTTACATTACTATGTAATAAGTGCCAAGGTATAATACCAGCATTATAAGTTGCCGTCAGTATTTTCAATTATTACTGTGTGAACCTACTGAAATTATTTGATGAATGTCCGCACTGCCAGTCAGTTACACACCGATATTTTAATTCCGTGAGAAATCACAGCGCCTAATCAACACTTACAATAGACAGCTGTCTGCACAGCGGCGTGCGTGGTTTTGATGACACAGAACCTCGAAGCGTCGCCGTATTGATATGCAGCAGTACCGCCTGTTGTCCACCCGATTAGCTATTGCAACGGTCGCTTTGTAGTAGATCTCACTGTTCATAAACGTCGCCCGCGCCACAGGTGATGTATCATGGAATAATAGAATCACTCTTCAACGCAGGTTCTTTGCACTGCGCTCAGACGAGTGTACATACGATCGTATAGCGTTGATGGCCGGGAGTCCCCACCTGTGTTGCAAGTCTTTTCAGGTGACTTGCGTGTCGATAATGAAGATGAAATGGTGATGAGGGAACACAACACCCAGTCTCCGACTGGAGAAAATCTCCTACGTAGCCAGGAATCGAACCAAGACCCGCTGCACGGCAGTCAGACGCACTGACCACTTTTTTCTTTCTTTTGTTTGTTTGTTTCTTTTTTTTGATCACAAAGAAAAAATTTTACACTATTTACGGAATTTCTTGCAGTCTGTTGTCATAAATACATAAAATTGTAAGTTTTTACGATATAATCAGCAATGATGGTGAGTAGTGGTGCCAAGCAGCAGATTCATAATTTTAAGGAAGATTTGTGTTAGCAGTGCTTTGCTGGCGATACAAAAATGACTTAAAAGTAAATAGACGACTGATTACATTCATTTCAAAAATTTTATTTTCAAGAAACGTAAAATGCAGCACTGAAATATGTACATCTAAAACTGTGTATTGATTCAAAGCAAAGAATATAAAAACGTTTTTACATTGGAAGTATCACTCTCTAATTGTATAAAACCTTAGTAAAGGTCTATTAATAACAGACTTTGTAAAACTTATAATGAGAGAGAAAACAGTAAACAATGAAGAACTGAACAACAATGATTACTGCAATGCACCTCTAGAATGGCATTTGTGTTCATCACAGGCGGAGTTCCACTAACTTCAGAACATATTTTGTGGGAATATTTTTTTTTACTGTGGACAACGATTTCTTCGGCTTCATCTGCAACATATCATTCAATTAAAAACCAGATCCTTGATTTCTTCAAGACTGTAACCAGAATAATAGTGAATGGTTTTTGTCCACCCTGATTTTTCTTTCATTGCTAAGTCTAGTACTACAGCAACTGCAGCCAACTTTGAATCCGATTCGGACACAAATGTATATTCCGTAAGAGAGAGTTCAAGGATGTAACGTGCCAATGTGAGAAATGGTAGCGTTACTTTGGAACACGTTCCGTATCTAATAAGAAATCTGTATGAGAGTGGGATGCCCAATTCAAATCCTGCATTATTCAAGATATTTATTTCCATCCTTATGAGTTCATTCTTGTCATATGTTATATCACATTCATATGACGTTTCATAGAGCATTGGGGCCATTCATTCATCGTATTTGCTGGCAATAAAGATGGCAGTTGCACCAACTAATTGTAAAGTTTCGTTGGATACAGTAACCTTTGACAGATATAAATCTGTAAGGTTAACAGCAAAGTATAATGTTTGATGGTTGAGCTCAAAATTCTCTTGTATTTCCACCATCCAGTCGACAAGCTTAGTGTTTATACTGGTTGGCCTCTCCATGTAGTTACCAATTACAAACTTTGCTTCTCTTTCTTTGAGGTAACTGAATATATCCGTAGCATATTCTGGAACATGAACTGAGTCACCCATATTTTCTGCATGAAAGTGTTCAACACCAGGTGGAGGTAGTGGTGCTTTATTCGTTTGCTCATCCTTTGTAGTCAGTTTTTTACTGGACGATCCAAGTTCTTCCACAGCTGTCGAATACAGCTCATTGTCAGTCGAATCTGGCGATTTCACATGAACGAAAGTTAGAACTTCTGTTTTGTTACAGATGGGTTTCCTAAATGAGCTTTGGTGTACCTTTTCAGGTTTTATGTTTGCTTTCGCCATTTCCACTTTTGGAGGGAATGTTGGCATATTATTCCTAAAAGTTTTTTTTATGTGGCATAGCAGCCTTATTTCTATTTTCTGACTTTTTAAGATTTTACTTAGCTACATGATCATCGTTTCCACATTCTTTTTTGAGTTTTTTTGTTGCAATTTTCTTTCATAGATCAAACGCTGATCTTTTAGGCAACTACACTCCTGGACATTGAAATAAGAACACCGTGAATACATTGTCCCAGGAAGGGGAAACTTTATTGACACATTCCTGGGGTCAGATACATCACATGATCACACTGACAGAACCACAGGCACATAGACACAGGCAACAGAGCATGCACAATGTCGGCACTAGTACAGTGTATATCCACCTTTCGCAGCAATGCAGGCTGCTATTCTCCCATGGAGACGATCGTAGAGATGCTGGATGTAGTCCTGTGGAACGGCTTGCCATGCCATTTCCACCTGGCGCCTCAGTTGGACCAGCGTTCGTGCTGGACGTGCAGACCGCGTGAGACGACGCTTCATCCAGTCCCAAACATGCTCAATGGGGGACAGATCTGGAGATCTTGCTGGCCAGGGTAGTTGACTTACACCTTCTAGAGCACGTTGGGTGGCACGGGATACATGCGGACGTGCATTGTCCTGTTGGAACAGCAAGTTCCCTTGCCGGTCTAGGAATGGTAGAACGATGGGTTCGATGACGGTTTGGATGTACCGTGCACTATTCAGTGTCCCCTCGACGATCACCAGTGGTGTACGGCCAGTGTAGGAGATCGCTCCCTACACCATGATGCCGGGTGTTGGCCCTGTGTGCCTCGGTCGTATGCAGTCCTGATTGTGGCGCTCACCTGCACGGCGCCAAGCACGCATACGACCATCATTGGCACCAAGGCAGAAGCGACTCTCATCACTGAAGACGACACGTCTCCATTCGTCCCTCCATTCACACCTGTCGCGACACCACTGGAGGCGGGCTGCACGATGTTGGGGCGTGAGCGGAAGACGGCCTAACGGTGTGCGGGACCGTAGCCCAGCTTCATGGAGACGATTGCGAATGGTCCTCGCCGATACCCCAGGAGCAACAGTGTCCCTAATTTGCTGGGAAGTGGCGGTGCGGTCCTCTACGGCACTGCGTAGGATCCTAAGGTCTTGGCGTGCATCCGTGCGTCGCTGCGGTCCGGTCCCAGGTCGACGGGCACGTGCACCTTCCGCCGACCACTGGCGACAACATCGATGTACTGTGGAGACCTCACGCCCCACGTGTTGAGCAATTCGGCGGTACGTCCACCCGGCCTCCCGCATGCCCACTATACGCCCTCGCTCAAAGTCCGTCAACTGCACATACGGTCCACGTCCACGCTGTCGCGGCATGCTACCAGTGTTAAAGACTGCGATGGAGCTCCGTATGCCACGGCAAACTGGCTGACACTGACGGCGGCGGTGCACAAATGCTGCGCAGCTAACGCCATTCGACGGCCAACACCGCGGTTCCTGTGCCGTGCGTGTGATCATTGCTTGTACAGCCCTCTCGAAGTGTCTGGAGCAAGTATGGTGGGTCTGACACACCGGTGTCAATGTGTTCTTTTTTCCTATTCCAGGAGTGTATTTCATCGGCGAAACATCTTTTCGCTTTGAAGTTTCGTCAACCACTTTCACATCAGAGTTCTTTTTCGTGCGTTTACTAACTGATCTTTTCAACATTGATGTATCACCAAGAGATTTTCTTCATGCTGTTTTTTTTTTTTTTTTTTTTTTTTTTTTTTTTTTTTTTTTTTTTTTTTTTTTTGGTGCCGCATTAAACATGCAGATGTTACGCGCACGAAAAATACGATGGAGAAATCAGGATAGAAGCTATTCCCAGCGGTACTTCTGTTTTCTGCGGCACTACAGCACAGAACTAATTAGAAGTGGTATACAGAAATACTACTCCAGGAAACTCAGGCTGCAACCATATGCAGATTCTGAACAGTTTTCAAAATTCTGATTACTGTTAAGATCACATGCGATTGGTTGAACGTTGGTCACTCAGCTAAGGGGACAGACGCTGAGACGAGTATACCACTGCAGTCCAAGCTCCTAGCTCCGTGCTGCGTAGGGTCTGTCTGACGTCACACAACAATCAGAATATTTGTCACATTTTATTCCAAGTCATTCACAGTTTTCAAGTGAAAAATCGGCACCTCTTCACCGAAGATCACATGTCTGGAGCACACATCGCCTTGTATCACGCCCAGGGGATAATACTTCATAAAAACTGCTCTTTCTCATTTCGAATGCTGAACAAAATCACATAAAAACAGGGACGAGAGTCAGATATTTTATGAGTGCATGCCTAAGCCCTGCGTACCCGTTTTTCTCACAGTGTCTGTACTTTTGCTTCTCACGCTACCTGCTATAGACGGAATCCTCCAATGTTCATCATTTCACAGGTAAGGGAAGCACTCACACAAGGGGATTCTCTTGCTTTTCCCACTGTCACCAATGTTTATCATTTAACAGGTTGGGGAGACACTCGATGAGATCCAACTTTCTCTGGTAAGATCCCAATATATTCTGTTAATCGAGGTCTGTAAATGTGGTCTGACTGATCACAATTAATATTATCAAAATGATCGACGTACTCATTTCCAGGCACTTTGGTCATGTAGCTTAATGGAATGTAATGAAGTGTATTGTCGTAACGTTTACCACTCATTTCAGATACTTGGCTCATTGCACATGAAATCCAGTATTCAAACAGATTGTCATAAGTTTAGACGAGTGGCACATTTCTTGCAATTAGAATTAATCGTTTTTAGTGGCATTGCAAGTTATTTTCACGAGCATATGCGTGAACAATCGTGATGCGGGTGCTGGAAGATTTGGCAGTACGATAAAGTATCTACGCTCGTGAAATTTGTTCAAACCGATTATACGTCCCTCTCTCTCTCTTTTAGAATTTCCAGATGAATCACTGTCCAGTATACTTTGCGTCTCCCATAACCATCGCGATTCGGTTCATTGTTGTTCTCTTCACATGACACACGATTTCGAAATTATCACTCGCAAATAAATAACCGATACTTAACCGTCAACACTGATGTGAAATACATAATTTCTGTGGTTAGAATTTTAATTATTTCGACAAAATACTGTAAATTGTGTTCTGCAGCTGTGGCATCGAGGCTGCATGATACACGCTCATCTACATCTACATCACGCTCCGCAAGCCACATTATGGTGTGTGGCAGTGGATACTTTTTGTAACACAAACTGAGCCCTCCAACACCATTCCACTCGCGAATAGTGCGCGGGAAGAATGATTGTCGGCAATCCTCTGTATTAGCTCTAATTTCTCGAATTTTTTCCTCATGGTCATGACGCGAGACGTATGTAGGGGGAAGTACACTATTGGCCATTAAAATTGCTACACCAAGAGGAAATGCAGATGATAAACGGATATTCATTGGACAAATACATTATACTAGACCTGACATGTGATTACATTTTCACGCAATTTGGGTGCATAGATCCTGAGAAATCAGTACCCAGAACAACCACTTCTGGACGTACTAACGGCCTTGATACGCCTGGGCATTGAGTCAAACAGAGCTTGGATGGCTTGTACAGGTACAGCTGCCCATGCAGCTTCAACACGATACCACAGTTCATCAAGAGTAGTGGTTCAAATGGTTCAAATGGCTCTGAGCACTATGGGACTCAACTGCTGAGGTCATTAGTCCCCTAGAACTTAGAACTAGTTAAACCTAACTAACCTAAGGACATCACAAACATCCATGCCCGAGGCAGGATACGAACCTGCGACCGTAGCGGTCTTGCGGTTCCAGACTGCAGCGCCTTTAACCGCACGGCCACTTCGGCCGGCGTCAAGAGTAGTGACTGGCGTATTGTGACGAGCCAGTTGCTCGGCCACCATTGACCAGACGTTTTCAATTAGTGAGAGGCCTGGAGAATGTGCTGATCAGGGCAGCAGTCGAACATTTTTTGTATCCAGAAAGGCCTGTACAGGACCTGCAACATGCGATCGTGGATTATCCTACTGAAATGTAGAGTTTCACCGGGATTGAATGAAGGGTAGCACCACGGGTCGTAACCCATCTGAAATGTAACGTCCACTGTTCAAAGTGCCGTCAATGCGAAGAAGAGGTGACCGAGACGTGTAACGAATGGCACCCCATACCATCACGCCGGGTGATACGCCACTATGGCGATGACGAATACACACTTCCAATGTGTGTTCACCGCGATGTCGCCAAACACGGATGCGACCATCATGATGCTGTAAACAGAACCTGGATTCATCCGAAAAAATGTCGTTTTGCCATTCGTGCACACAGGTTCGTCGTTGAGTACACCATCGCAGACGCTCCTGTCTGTGATGCAGCGTCAAGGGTAACCGCAGCCATGGTTTCCGAGCTGATAATCAATGCTGCTGCAAACGTCATCAAACTGTTCGCGCAGATGGTTGTTGTCTTGCAAACGTCCCCATCTGTTGACTCAGGGATCGAGACGTGGCTGCACGACCCGTTACACCAATGCGGATAAGATGCCTGTCATCTCGACTGCTAGTGATACGAGGCCGTTGGGATCCAGCAAGGCGTTCCGTATTACCCTCCTGAACCCACTGATTCCATATTGTGCTAACAGTCATTGGATCTCGGCCAACGCGAGCAGCAATGTCGCGATACGATAAACCGCAATCGCGATAGGCTACAATCCGACCTTTATCAAAGTCGGAAACGTGATGGTACGCATTTCTCCTCTTTACACGAGGCATCACAACAACGTTTCACCAGACAACGCCGGTTAACTGCTGTTTGTGTATTGAAATCGGTTGTAAACTTTCCTCATGTCAGCTTGTTGTAGGTGTCGCCACCGGTGCCAACCTTGTGTGAATGCTCTGTAAAGCTAATAATTTGCATATCACAGCATCTTCTTCCTGTCGGTTAAATTTCGCATCTGTAGCACTTCATCTTCGTGGTGTAGCAATTTCAATGGCCAGTAGTGTAATGTATTGTCCAACTCTTCCCGAAAAGTGCACTCTCGAAATTTCAATAATAAATCTCTCCGTGCTGCACAACACCTCTCTTGTAATGTTTGCCATTGCAGTTTGTTGAGCATATCTGTAACGCTCTCGTACCGATTAAACGATCCCGTGGCGAAATATGCTCCTCTTCTTTGGATCTTCTCTATCTCTTCTATCAGTCCTATCTGGCAGGGATAGCAGACAGATGAACAATATTCAAGAATGGCTCAAACAAGCGCCTTATAAGCCACTTCCTTCGTGGATGAGTCACATTTCCTTAAGATTATTCCAGTTGTAAGGTGGCAGAATAAATGAAGGTCAATTTTGCACCTTGCATGAGAGTTTTATACTTCGTAACTGGAAGGTGAATATGATAGCTAACGTACTTCGGTGTTTATGAGTAGGTTTGCCTCTAAGTATGTAATGCAAAAGGGATGACACTCAATCGACGATATTAAAACACCGCTCCTATATAATGCATCTCAATGAGCAGAAGATGAAGCAAACAGCGAGAGGAAACGTTTTGTGTGGAAACTGCCGAAGGCAGAAGCAGAGGCCGCACCACAGTAGACACCACGAAAACCTCTTATGGGGCATCCAGCGGTGGGAGTCAGCGACTGGACAGGTGATGCATACCGGAGAGCAAGTAACGGGCCACCAGAAGTAGGACAGAAAGAAGCTTTAGAAAACCGCATTTCGGAATTCCATATGGATACGAACGAAACCAGTGATGCAGCTGATCATGTGAACAGCGAGTGGTACACATGAAATGCACTCTTGTAACTTTTAGGCGTCTGGAGCGGGCACAAAACGTCCGACTGGCGAAAACGAAATAGGAAGGAGTAAAATGCCGAGATTTCGACGCAGTTTAATGGTAGGGCACTTGCGATTGACAGACAGAGTTTCCACAAGATAAGAGGAATGCTCCTATTGACAGAACAAAGCTGTGACATGGAGAAGGGCCGGCCGGAGTGGCCGAGCGGT
The DNA here is from genome assembly GCF_023864275.1 of Schistocerca cancellata. Taxonomy (NCBI): domain Eukaryota; kingdom Metazoa; phylum Arthropoda; class Insecta; order Orthoptera; family Acrididae; genus Schistocerca; species Schistocerca cancellata. The sequence goes on from NC_064629.1 coordinate 200,149,490, forward strand.
TCTAGGCGCTACAGTCTGGAACCGCGCGACCACTACGGTCGCAGGTTCGAATCCTGCCTCGTGCATGGATGTGTGTGATGTCTTTAGGTTAGTTAGGTTTAAATAGTTCTAAGTTCTAGGGGACTGATGACCTCAGAAGTGAAGTCCCATAGTGCTCAAAGCCATTTGAACCATTTTGAACATGGAGAAGGAAAGAACCCAGATGGGGAGACAGTTTCTCTACGAGAAAGAGAAGAGCGAAATTTTCGGGGACTCTTCTCTTAACTGGCGTCAAGTGCAGAATGGGGCACATAACGCTCTGTACAATGCAGAGGAGAAATTTGTGTTGATACTGCGTTGACTGCAGCTGACATTCAGCTAGATATTAGCTGTAGCGTCGTTAAGCTCTAAATGTGGTGAAACGTTCCAGCCAGTTAGTTAATTGTTCTTGCGAGGACTGAGAGGGCATTTAAACATGCACGCTGCTCCAGCCATGCACGTGCATATCGCCATATTTCAAGACTAGGGATGAGTACTTGTTTTCCCGCATAACGAGAAACACAGGGAGAGTTTCTGCTGGAAAAGTCAGCAAAGCCTTAATTAGTTTTTATAAGAATTTCAGAGGACGAGAGCAGCCATGCAGATGACAGCTCATTGCAGCTAAGGTAAATACTGTGAGCAGAGGCGTAAGCTTGTTGGTTCACCAGCTTGCATTAACGGTAAACTCGAGTGACCTTGGGTAATCTTTTCTTCAACTTGTCACAAAACCAACCATCCTCCGTAGGCTTGATTGTCATCCTAAATAGTACCGAACTTTGAACCGGGATCGGGTGATTTATCATATGGTTCAAATGGCTCTGAGCACTATGGGACTTAACATCTATGGTCATCAGTCCCCTAGAACTTAGAACTACTTAAACCTAACTAACCTAAGGACAGCACACAACACCCAGTCATTACGAGGCAGAGAAAATCCCTGACCCCCGTCGGAAATCGAACCCGGGACCCCGGGCGTGGGAAGCGAGAACGCTACCGCACGACCACGAGCTGCGGACGGTGATTTATCATACTACTGGCCAACATCATGATGTAGTCGTAAGAATAGTTTTGTAAAGAAACTTATAGTTAAAATTTACCATAGTCGTGTTTAGGATTATTTCACTTTCTGACGAGATGCGTTCGTTTGACAACTGTCGTAACATTGTCACATTGTAATCTGTGTAATTGCGTGTATTTCTGTGATAAGATTGCAACAAAAAAATGGTTCAAATGGCTCTGAGCACTATGGGACTCAACTGCTGAGGTCATGAGTCCCCTAGAACTTAGAACTAGTTAAACCTAACTAACCTAAGGACATCACAAATATCCATGCCCGAGGCAGGATTCGAACCTGCGACCGTAGCGGTCTTGCGGTTCCAGACTGCAGCGCCTTTAACCGCACGGCCACTTCGGCCGGCAGATTGCAACATTAAACCAAAAATATTTGCAGCTTACACAGTTGTTGTTCTGTCCTCAAAGCCTTACACAGTGAATCTGAGTCTGGCAACTGCTTTTACCACTATTTGGCTTACACCAGGGCTTCCCAACGTGTGGTCCGCGGACCCCTTAGGGGTCCGCCGGCTTTTTCTAGGGGGTCCGCGGCCACCTTTCACCAAATCGTGTAAAATAAGGAGTAAAATTATTGAATAATGATGTGAAAATCAAATTCATCACTATTTTTTTTCGTGTGAAAAACATGGGTACTTTTACTTCAGGTCGTATTCTCAAGCAGCCTTTGCAGTTCCTAAGTGAGAACGGATACGCAGTTTAGTGCCGGAGAATGCGGCTTCTCTGCTCGACTGTTTCGCAACAATACGCGGGTCGTTTGTGCGCCGGCTCACGGCGCTCTATGCGCTGTAACCTTTTACGCATGCGCGGAGCGAGCTTTGTCGACCAATCACAGCGCTCTCTGGCACGTATGCGGCTCCAGGCATCGTTATATGTTAAACTTGCTTTGTCAGTGCACTACCTATTTCATAAGTCGATTTTGACCAGTTTATTACTTCTAACATGGATCGGTGGCTGAATTCAGGATCATTGAAGAAGGGTGCAGTTTCTCCATCGCCTTCACTAACAAGGGAAGTTCCCAGTGGAAATAAATGAGGAGCGAGGACAACCAAAGGAAGAACAATCAAAAGAAACTCCACAGCCGGATTTATTATGTGAAAACGCTGCAAGTACTCCATTGGTTGCAATATCCTGTGGAAGTGTAATAATCAAGAAGCGTAAGTAAAACGAAAGCTATTTAGAAATGGGCTTTATGGAGACAAAGGAGGGTAAAGCTCAGTGTGTCATTTCTGCACGAGTCCTTTCAAACAGTTCAATGGTTCCAGTTAAATTGCGCCGTCATTTTGAAGGTACTCACCCGGATTTCCAGGCTAAAACATCGATTTTTTTCAAAAGGAAGAGTGCTGAACTTTCTGCTTCTCAGCATTGCATGAAAACTCATGCAAAAACAATTAATGAAAATTCATTCAAAGCTTCTTTCTTGGTTAGTTATCGAGGGCAAAAACAGGCAAAGCTCATACCATTGCAGAAAATCTCATAAAGTCGGGTGTTAATGATACTGTTTCTTGCATGCTAGACGAAAAGGCAGTAAAGCTTGTATTTTCGGTGTCATTGTCAAACAATACTGTCGAGAGATGCATTGTTGACATGTCAAATGACGTCAAAGACACTCTTGTTTCTCGCATCCAACACAACTCATTTTCTCTGCAGGTACATGAATCCACTGATGTTGCAGGATTAGAGTTTTTATTGGCTTTTGTCCGTTATGAATAGTCTGGATCTTTTGAGGAGGACCTCTTATTGTGCAGACCACTACCTGCCAACACAACAGGAGCTGAAATATTCCGTTTATTGGATGATTTTTTAAGGACTAACGACGTTTCGAGTGGTCTAAGGTGCTGCAGTCGTGGTCTGTGCGGCTGATCCCGCCGGAGGTTCGAGTCCTCCCTCGGGCATGTGTGTGTGTTTGTGTGTGTGTCGTCCTTAGCGGAAGTTAAACTTAGGTCAATAGTGTGTAAGACTAGGGACTGATGACCTGAGCAGTTGAGTCCCATAGACTTTACATACATTTGAACATTTTTCTTCGGATTTCACGAAAAACCACACACACACAAACACACACACGAACGCACGACTGTTACGAAATATGCATGCTCCTTACACAACAGTAGCCAAATAGTGGAAGTGAACAGACCGCAAGCGGCAGCTTGTCAACAGCGTACAGTTTGGAAGTAACGTTGATTGCTCTTGGAGGAAGGCAGCTCCAACTTGTGAAATGTCAATTACCAAGTAGTTTTAATCAGGCTATAGTGTGTTGAACAAAGGGAGTACATCCACTAGTAAGTGTCTGGATACAGTGGGAATTCAAACTGGACTGGGTCGTTAATTTCAAGTTGTTTTGATTCATCTCTAAACCAAAGACTATTGATACTTCGGGGGGGGGGGGGGGGGATAGGGGTCATTGGGAACATGGCACTTGCATTAAGAAGCTTTCAGTTCCCATGGGTTTCGCTCTGAAATTTAAAGTTACTGTGCTCTTGACTGACTAGTGGTCCGCCATGGATTTTCGGCTGAAGAAGGGGTCCGCAGCTGAAAAGGTTGGGAAGCCCTGGCTTGCACTGTAACACCAAAGTAACTGGTATAGGTATGTATGTTCAAATACAGACATATATAAACCGGCAGAAAACGGCGCTGCAGTGGGCAACGCCTATATAAGACAACAAGAGTCTGGCTTAGTTGTTAGATCGGTTACTACTGCCACAATGGCAGGTTACCAAGATTTAAATGAGTTTCAACGTGTTGTTGTAGTGGGGGTATGAGTGATTGGACGCAGCATCTCCGAGGTAGCGATGAAGTGGGGATTTTCCTACACGACCCTTTCATGAGTGTACCGTGAATATCAGGAATCCAGTAAAACATCAAATCTACGACATCGCTGCGGCCAGAAAAAGATCATGCAGAAACGGGACCTACGACGATTGAAGAGAATCGTTCAACATGACAGAAGTGCAACCCTTCCGCAAATTTCTGCAGATTTCAATGTTGGGCCATTAACACGTGTCAGCGTTCGAACCACTCAATGAAAGATCATCGATATGGGCTTCTTCAGCCAACGGCCCACTCGTGTACCCTTGACGACTGCACGACTCAAAGCCTTATGCCTCGCCTGGGCCCTCCAACACCGACACTGGACTGTTGGTGACTGGAAACATGTTGCCTGGTCGGACGAGTCTCGTTACAAATTGTATCGAGCGGATGGACGTGCACGAGTTTGGAGACAACCTTATGAATCCTTGGACACCGCACAGGTTCAAGCTGGTGGAAGCTCTGTAATAGTGTCGGGCGTGAGCAGAGGATTCCATTTAAAAAAACGTAGGTTTGTGTTAAAAAACATACTTCCGTGCATTTTTTTTATGGTTTGTATTAACCAATTACACTAGCCCCTCTCCTCACGTTCGGTCTGTGGAATCGATTCGTCAGTATTTGATGTGGTTTACGAAATATATCCAGCGGTAACGTTAGGTGACTCACCCTGTATGGGACCCCTGATACGTCTAGATACGGCTCGGACATTTGATATGTACATAAGCATCCTGTCTGATCACCTGCATACATTCATGTCCGTTGTGCATACCGACGGACTAGGGCAATTCCCACAAGACACTGCAACTCCTCACATGTTCAGAATTGCTATAGACTGGCTCCAGGAACACTCTTCTGTGTTTAGACACTACCACTGGGCACTAGACTCCTCAGACATGAATGTTATTGAGCATATCTGGGATGCCTTGCAACGTGCTGATCAGAAAGGATTTGGACCCCCTCGTACTCTTACGAATTTATGGACAGCCCTGCAGGATTCATAATGTCAGTTCCCTCCAGCAGTACTTCAGGCACTCGGCGTGTCCATGCCACGTCGTGTTGCGACACTGCTGCGTGCTCGCTGGGGCCCTACGCTATATTAGGTAGGTGTACCAGTGTCTTTGGCTCTTCAGTGTATATCGTCATTCCACTTGGGTTAGTTAGGTCGTTGAGGATAGTTACTCCTAGATATTTGAAGGCAGATACGGTTTCCGGCAGTTCGTTATGAATAGTGTAGCTATACAGTAGTGGGTTTCTTTTCCTATGTGCAATATGTTACATTTACGTACGTACAGCATCAACTGCCAGATCCTGCACCATTCATCAATTCTCTGGAGATCATTTTGCAAATCGTTACTGTCTTCTGGTTCAAAAATGGTTAAAATGGCTCTGAGTACTATGGGACGTAACTTCTGAGGTCATCAGTCCCCTAGAACTTAGAACTACTTAAACGTAACTAACCTAAGGACATCACACACATCCATGGCTGAGGCAGGATTCGAACCTGGGACCGCAGCGGTCGCGCGGTTCCAGACTGCAGCGCCTAGAACCGCTCGACCACCCCGGCCGGCCACTGCCTTCTGGCATTGCTACTTTGTTACAGACTACTGCATCACCTGTGACCAGCCTTAGAGAGCATCCGACGCTTTCTACTAGATGATTTATATACATTGGAAACAATAACGGTCCTATAACATTTCCTTGTGGTACACCGGAAATTACATTTACATCTGTCAGTTTTGTTCAGTTACGAGAGACGTGTTGTGTTCTGTGTGCAAGGCAGTCCAGAATCCAGTCACAAATCCGTTCCGATACTCGATAAGCTCGTATTTTTTCACTAAACGGCAGTGCGGAACGGCGTGAAATGCCTTCCTGAAGTCAAGGAACACGGCATCAATCTGAGCGCCATTGTCTACGGCGCTGTGGATATCATGGAGGAACAGAGTGAGCTTAGTTTCGCAGGATTTCTGTTCGCGGAATCCATGTTAAGAATGTCATAATTCTTGAGCATAAAACATGTTCCATAATTCTATAACGTATTGACGTGAACGATATAGATGTATAATTGTGTGGATCTGTCCTACTACCCTTCTTGAAATCAGGAAGGACCTGTACTTTCTTCCAGTCGCTAGGTACCCTTCGTTGCTTAAACGATCTACGATAAATCACTGCTAGAAGGGGAGCAAGTTCTTTCACATAATCTTTGCAGAATCTTATAGGTATCTCATCTGGTCCTGACGCTTTTCCACTATTGAGCGAATGTAGTTATTTTTCTGTTCCGCTATCGGTTATCTCAATATCTGCCATCTTGACGTTCATTCAATGACTGAAAGGAGGAACCGTGTTACGAGCTTCTACTGTGAAACGATTTTGGAAGACCAATTCAGTTTTTCGGCCTTCTCTTTGTCATCTTTCGTTTCAGTGCCAGTGTGGTCACTGAGTGAATGGATAGACGATTTTGACCTACTTACTGATTTTACATACGATCAAAACCTCTTAGTGTTTTTACTCAGAGCGGTTGACGTCGTTTTACTTTCGAAGTCACTGAACACATCTCTCATTGCTCTCCTTACGGTCATTTTCACTTCTGTTCCGGCGTAATGACAAATGCCGGCACGAAGATCAAGAACGATAGAGCAGAGAGGGCTGTGAGACGACATCAGCCAATAGCACGCTGCCTATGACGTCACCGCGACAGGAGCGGTCTCTATACGAAGAGAGTAAAAGCGACTCGCCGCCTAGCCTCGGCTGCACTAGAAGAGAGGACTAGAAGAGTCGCCCTAGTAGAGCTGCTCTAGAAGAGCCGAGACTTGTGATCAATTACTTGCATGGACATTGTATATTTCGAAGGACCCTGATTATTTAGATGTCGCCCACTGCTTGCGACAACTCGTTGTAAATACAAAGTTACGTATTGTCAATTCAGTTACTGTAATAAACTCCATTAATATGATGTTGTCTAGCTATCCGAGAAAACAGCTTCCTACGACTCTCTATAATCGCGTTCTGTACTCACCAGTGACGACGATCGATCAGATGTGGCATCACGTATCGATTCCTCCCCACAGGTCCGTTACGTTGGTAATGGAATTGCAAGTTCCTGTTCGACGCCAGTAGCTATCACACGGGATTTGGCGGACCAAATGGAAAACGTCAGCTGAGCCACACCTCCAACGGTTCTGTACTACAAGCGCCCTCTGCCGTCGCAATATACACAATGTGATCAAAAGTATCCGGACACCCCTAAAAACACATTTTTCATATTAAGTGCATTGTGCTGCCACCTACTGCCAGGCACTCCATATCAGCGGCCTCAGTAATCATTAGACATCGTGAGAGAGCAGAATGGGGCGCTCCGCTGAACTAACGGACTTCGAACGTGGTCAGGTGATTGTGTCACTTAAGTCATACGTCTGTACCCAAGATTTACACACTCCTAAACATCCCTAGGTTCACTGTTTCCGATTTTAAAGTGAAGTGGAAACGTGAAGGGACACGCATAACAGCCGGCCGCGGTGGTCTAGTGGTTCTAGGCGCGCAGTCCGGAACCGCGCGGCTGCTACGGTCGCAGGTTCGAATCCTGCCTCGGGCATGGATGTGTGTGATGTCCTTAGGTTAGTTAGGTTTAAGTAGTTCTAAGTTCTAGGGGACTGATGACCACAGATGTTAAGTCCCATAGTGCTCAGAGCCATCTGAACCATTTTTGGACACGTATAACACAAAAGAACACAGGCGGACGTCGTCTGTTGACTGACAGAGACTGCCAACAGTTGAAGAGCGTCGTAATGTGTAATAGGTGTACATCTATCCAGACCATCAGACAGGAATTCCAACCTGCATCAGAATCCACTTCAAGTACTATGAGAGTTAGGCGGGAGGTGAGAAAACTTGGATTTCATGGTCGTGCGGCTCCTAGTAAGCCACACATTAAATGCCAAACGACGCCTCACTTGGTGTAAGTAGCATCAACATTGGCCGATTGAACAGTGGAAAAACGTTGTGTGGAGTGACCAATCATGGTACACAATGTGGCGATCCGATGGCAGAGCGTTGGTATGGCGAACGTCCGGTGAACGTCATCTACCAGCGTGTGTAGTGCCAACAGTAAAATTCGGAGGTGGTGGTGTTATGGTGTGGTCGGGTTTTTCAAAAAATGGTTCAAATGGCTCTGAGCACTATGGGACTTAACTTCTGAGGCATCAGTCCCCTAGAACTTAGAAATACTTAAACCTGACTAACCTAAGGACATCAGACACATCCATGTCCGAGGCAGGCTTCGAACCTGCGACCGTAGTGGTCGCGCGGTTCCAGACTGTAGCGCCTAGAACCGCTCTTCCACCCCGGCCAGCTCGGGGTTTTCATCGAGGGGCTTGCACCCCTTGTTGTTTTGCGTGGCACTATCACAGCACAGGCCTACATTGATGTTTTAAGTATCTTCTTACTTCCCGCCGTTGAAGAGCGATTCGGGGAAGGCGATTGCATATTTCAACACGATCGAGCACCAGTTCATAATGCACGGCCTGTGGCGGAGTGGTTACGCGACAATAACATCCCTGTAATGGACTGGCCTGCACGGAGTTCTGACCTGAATCCTACAGAACACCCTAGGGGAAGTCTGGAACGCCGACTTTATGCCAGGCCTCACCGACCGACATCAGTACCTCTCCTCAGTGCAGCACTCAGTGAAGACTGGGCTGCCATTCCCCAAGGAACCTTCGAGCGCTTGATTGAACTTACGCCTGCGAAAGTGAAAGCTGTCATCAAGGCTAAGGGTGGGCCAACACCATACAGAATTCCAGCATTACAGATAGAGGGCGCCACGAAGTTGTAATTCATTTTCAGCCAGGTGTCCTGATACTTTTGATCACATAGTGTAGCACGGCCGGCGGCAGCAGTTCAGCCCATTTGCACTTAAACCAACTGTGCTACGACACCTTTGTTGGTGCAGCATCCTCGTTTATATAATGATGACTGGAGTCTGTTTCTTGCTGCTTCACTGTAATGAGCCTTCATACGTTTGGAGAAATACAAGTTAAGTAAATCTGTTCTTTACTGTGTTAATTTGCTCGCTGATCATTTCTTCTCCTGTCCGGCTTTCCTACGACGACAGTTTCTGCACCACGCTGTAGGCCACCTCTCCTTACTGCTGCGTACGAAGTCGCACACAGCATGGGATATGCGGGATGGGAAGCGATACTGCAGTCTGCTTACAAACTAACAATTTATATAATGTGTATGAAGTTACGTTGTTATCGGCACATGTCATCTGGGTGCTTCGCGGTTTTTGTCAGGCGGGGTACGTAGTGTGTTATCTACACCCAATGCCATAAAGTTTTGCATCATCAGTGATTATCAAGCACTTTAGAAATATCTTAATCTGTGGCTAAGGTTTTGAGACGTCCTTCACATCCATAATTTTCAATACTGGTTCCAAAATTTCAAAAACTTCAAATGTTTTTTTTCTTCCATTTCCGATAAGCAGTTTAATACATGGTACACTACTGGCCATTAAAAATGCAGATGATAAACGGGTATTCGTTGCACAGATATATTATACTAGAACTGACATGTGATTGCATTATCACGCAATTTGGGTGCATAGATCCTGAGAAATCAGTACCCAGAGCAACCACATCTGCCCGTAATAACGACCTTGATGCGCCTGGGCATTGAGTCAAACAGAGCTTGGATGGCGTGTATGGGTACAGCTTCCCATGCAGCACGATACCACAGTTCATCAAGAGTAGTGACTGGCGTATTGTGACGAGCCAGTTGCTCGGCCACCATTAACCAGACGTTTTCAATTGGTGAGAGATCCTGAGAATGTGCTGACCAGGCAGCAGTCGAACATTTTCTGTATCCAGAAAGGCCCGTACAGGACCTGCAACATACGGTCCTGCTGAAATGTAAGGTTTCGCAGGGATCGAATGAAGGGTAGAGCCACGGGTCGTAATACATCTCAAATGTAACGTCCACTGTTCAAAGTGCCATCAATGCGAACGAGAGGTGACTGAGACGTGTAACCAATGGCACCCCATACCATCACACCGGGTGATAGGCCACTATGGCGATGACGAATATACGCTTCCAATGTGCGTTCACCGCGATGTCGCCAAACACGGATGCGACCATCATGATGCAGTAAACAGAACCTGGATTCATCCGAATAAATGACGTCTTGCCATTCGTGCACCGAGGTTCGTCGTTGAGTACACCATCGCAGGCGCTCCTTTCTGTGATGCAGCGTCAAGGATAACCGCAGCCACAGTCACTGAGCTGATAGTCCATGCTGCTGCAAACGTCGTCGAACTGTTCGTGCAGATGGTTGTTGTCTTGCAAACGTCCCCATCTGTTGATTCAGGGATTGAGACGTAGCTGCACGATCCTTTACAGCCATGCGTATAAGATGGCTGTCATCTTGACTGCTAGTGATACGAGGCACGGCGTTCCGTATTACCCTCCTGGACCCACCGATTCTATATTTTGCTAACAGTCATTGGATCTTGACCAACGCGTGCAGCAATGTCGCGATACGATAAAACGCAATCGCGATAGGCTACAATCCGACCTTTATCAAAGTCGAAAACATGATGGTACGCATTTCTCCTCCTTACACGAGGCATCACAGCAACGTTTCACCAGGCAACGCCGACCAACTGCTGTTTGTGTATGAGAAATCGGTTGTAAACTTTCCTCATGTCAGCACATCGTAGGTGTCGCCACCGGCGCAAACCTTTTGTGAATGCTCTGAAAAGCTAATCATTTGCATATCATGGCATCTTCTTCCTGTCGGTTAAATTTCGCGTCTGTAGCACGTCATCTTCGTGATGTAGCAATTTTAATGGCCAGTAGTGTATTTTGCAGGGTAAAAATACACGCACGTCTTACCAATACTAGAATTTTACTAATTAGGTTTCGAATTATTATCCCCTTGTCTGGGCTACAAAAATGACACATGACCAATAAAACAGTGAAAACACAATTTTCACCAACAGTGAAATCAACGAAAATCGTGAGAATTTTGTGGCCTAATCTTATTTCAGTTTATCCACTTGTATGAAATTCACAGAGCAGTCTCTGTTAATGATGCTGCATAAACAAAATTCATTCACATATCACAGTGACCCAAGACCTATGTTATTGCGCAACACTAACATAATGAGAACTAAATTTCGCTTCCTCTATCGTTACACCTGCCCACGGCCGTGATACTGTCTTCTTGCCCCATTTTTTTTATCTAGTCCTACGGCAATTATTCTAGAGGTTCAATTACGCGTTCGACCATTAAGACTTGTTTCCGTGACCTGCTACATCGCTTAAGGCGAACGCCGGGATGTTTACTTTGTTAGCGACGTCCCATCTCATTCCCCATCCTTCCTAAGCCCGAGCTCGCGTTTCGTCGTCGACGCGACGTTAAAACATAATATCTCTCACTTCCTTTTCTGCTGCAATTTATTAAACTCATCATTAGACACCCGTCTGAATGATCACAGTAACAACATATCCTTTAGTGGCCAATATTAAAAGCCTTAATTCGCTTTTCTTAATGGCAGCGCAACGGAGGGTTATGTAGAGCGCGTAATGCGTCACTGTGCACAGGACTAGACAGCAGGGCGACTCCCGTCTAAGGTCAGGCACGTGGCGTCCCTAGATGCGGCAAATGCGCGACCCACGCTGACAGCGGCAAATGGAGTCTGTTTTTATTCGTACCAAGTGAGACAACGCAGCCGTAATATGCAGGAATCGCAGCTAAAAGTCGAATCCAATGCACTGATTTAGCTTTTATAGTGGTTACCATACACTGTTACAGAAAATCCGCTACTTTTGCTTCTTCTACGAGCCTTCATCTTATGGCGCTTCTGACAAAAACTGAAACTGTTTCTTTCGGACCATCATCATCTACACTTCATTTCCCGTGATTGTAACTGTCTTATCTGTGACGCTACGGTCGCAGGTCCGAATCCTGCCTCGGGCATGGATGTTTGTGATATCCTTAGGTTAGTTAGGTTTAAGTAGTTCTCAAGGACTGTCCGGCTGGTCCCGGCGGAGGTTCGTGTCCTCCCTCGGGCAGGGGTGTGTGTATTTGTCCTTAGGATAATTTAGGTTAAGTAGTGTGTAAGCTTAGGTACTGATGACCTTAACAGTTAAGTCCCTTAAGATTTCACACACATTTGAACATTTTTTTTAAGGAATTCTAAGTTCTAGGGGACTGATGACCTCAGAAGTTAAGTCCCATAGTGCTGAGAGCCTTATGAAACATCTTATTTGTGATGTACACAACGTGATGGGAACTGGTGAGGTACACTTATCGGCTGTCATTATCCTATGACACCACGTTTGCTTCTTGGAAACGGCGCATCCGAGATATTTCGGGTGAAATGCAATTTAGGAAAACCGCTGACGACTGATTGTAGTGAGAAATTCACATAACTTAATGAGTAGCCTCTTCAGTTGCTAATCGTTTTTGTATTTTAGTCTGCCACGTAGTTTCACCACTGAAGAATTTGCAGATTCATTACAAACTGCCGGCCGATGTGGCCGAGCGGTTCTAGGCGCTTCAGTCAGGAACCGCGCGACCGCTACGGTCGCAGGTTCGAATCGTGCCTCGGGCATGGATGTGTGTGATGTCCTTAGGTTAGTTAGGTTTAAGTAGTTCTAAGTTCTAGGGGACTGCTGACCTCAGATGTTAAGTCCCATAGTGCTCAGAGCCATTTGAACCATTAAAAACTGGCTTAAATACAAATGCGGGAACCACTCGTGGACTACAGTAAAGAACATATTAGCAAAAATGAAACTAAATGAGCGTGTGGCATTGTTGGCCGGGAGGCCCCACCCGGGGAAGTTCGGCTGCCGAGTGCAAGTCTTATTTCAGTCGACGCCACATTGGGCGACTTGCGTGCCGGTGATGACGGTGAAATGATGAGGAGAACAAAACAACACCCAGTCCACGAGTGGATACAATCTCCAACCGGGCCGGGAATCGTACCCGCTGCATGGTAGGCAAGCATGTTACTACCTTTTTTTGTTGATCTTATTTTGTTCTGTATTGTTCGTTGAATTTGTTCGTGGTGGACGTCCGATGACACTCGTTCAGGTTGTTCGTTGATCCGTTCACTCAGTTTTTTACTACAGAGGGTAGCTAAACCCTCTGACCGAACACGCTGAGCTACGGCGCCGGCCGGCCGGTGTGGCCGTGCGGTTCTAGGCGCTACAGTCTGGAACCGTGAGACCGCTACGATCGCAGGTTCGAATCCTGCCTCGGTCATGGATGTGTGTGATGTCCTTAGGTTAATTAGTTTTAAGTAGTTCTAAGCGCTAGGGGACTGATGACCTCAGAAGTTGAGTCCCATAGTGCTCAGAGCCATTCTACCGTGCCGGTACCACTCAGTCACGCAGGCGGACAACATATTAGCAATTTGGTGGTTATTCATTAATGTAGTACTACGTTGCGAATTAGCAGCATTCTCCAAACAGGGAGAAATTGTACGGTCCAGTCATATTAATGAGGCCACCACCCAAGGTTATTAAAAGGTAGATTGGGCCCGAAGCGAAATGTGCTGCGATTGGCTGGCGCAGTGACGTCATTATAGGAGCAAAGCGTGGCAGCGGCGTGCGCAACGAGCGGCTTTTAAGCACAAATAACTACTTATAACTGCAGTAACTTCTCAGAAAATTGTTTAAAACATTTGATTTACCTGTTTTGATGTCAACAATGGATAAATAGTGCCAGTGCCGGGATTTTCTCTTTTCTGCTACTACTGCCTTTTGCATTTTCAGCTTCGGACTGAGGACGCGCATGCGATTGAAAAGTCTTGTTCTGCCACATAGTTTGATAATTTATGGTGAAAAATCAGCATATCTGGTTTGGGCAGCAGCGCATATTGTGTTCACTATATTTCTTTCCTCCTAAATACTTAATTAATAATATATAATTAAAAATAATTAAAAAACAATTAAAAATAATTAAAAATAATACTTAATTAAAAATGAGATCCTACTGTGACACTTTATGTAACCAGTCGTCTGTTGGAACTGTAAGTCCACTGCGAGGCAGGACTTCAGTCCAGCCAAAATGTTCCACATCTGTCGCAGAACGACTTAAAATATCACTTGACGATGTTCCCAGTATGTCGTCATACTTCTTTGCACGTTGTGCGCGGTTGCCACTAGCCAGATATCGAAATCCTTCTGCAGAGCAGTCAGGACCCTCTGTGACAGCTGATCCTTGTGGTGCTGATTCAATAGGACAGTTAATATCTTGCAGTTTTCTTTCATCATCTACCATTCCCAATGCTTCATTTACGTCGGGCAAAATTCCTATGAATAAATTTGATGTCAAAAGCCCGTCATCTGCCTCTACAGAAGTTTCATGTGATGGAGGAATATCATGAGCACTGTGCCCCAAGAGTAGCAGCCGTAATCAATGTTTCACTATTGTGATACTCGAAAAAAGCTACACTGATCAATAAATCCTCTGACGTTCTCTGCCCTTGACAGTGAGGTGAATATGTGACAGGTTAGGAAACAGCTTCATTTCACTCCTTTCTAATGTGAGCTGTCTTTCTACAACAGATTTATTAACAGCGTACCCTCGTGGGAGTGTTGTTCCATGATCAGGACAGTTGTCCTCATTAATTTAAATAAATGTAGAATCTCTGGAAACAACCAGATTCGTTTATTTGCATACTGTGCACTTGTACGGCAGGTTCCAATGGCTCTAAGCACTATGGGACTTAACATCTGAGGTGGTCAGTCCCCTGGACTTAGAACTACTAATACCTAACTAACCTAAGGATATCACACACATCCATGCCCGAGGCAGGCTTCGAACCAGCGACTGTAGGAGCAGCGCGGTTCCGGACTGAAGTGTAAGGCAGGAAAATATCTGTGTCACATTAGGACCTTCACACACAGTTTGATTTTTTGTGCCGAGGTCGTACAGTACCTGAGCAACATTGTAGCCAACATCTTGCCTGGAGCAGATGACAGCGTTCAACTGATCGTCTGTTACCTATGTGTCAAAATCATACTAGACACGTTGATTCAATCCTGAAAACAAACGGCGTACCATAACAAATAAAACGTACCATAACAAATAACACGATTTTCAACAGGATCTTATGTAGCGCTGCGGTCTACGTTCATTTCGTCGAACGAGAGCACACATACGCATTCAGCTTTTGACAATACAGATTACTGGGCGTTTATTAGCTGCAAAACATCTGTAAGCAACCAGGAAAGTATCTGAAACCGTGTGATGCCCACCTTTTCAGTATTAATAGTCCTGGTAGTGTTTTTTTATCTTTATTGATTTTCGATTCCCCCCCTCCTGGGGAGTGGTGGGCTGACAACAGCTTAATACGCTTCTCTACAGCTGAGAGAAAGTTAAAAAAAACAATGGTGAGAGAACAAACAATATCAAAAAGGCGATAAAACGCTGATTTTGGTAATAGCAGTAAAATGGCGGAAAGTTGTGGAACTTAAAATACAAATACGGCGTTGATGATGCGAAGAAGACACACAGGAAGGAGACATGCACAATTTAAGAAACATGGCGACATTCTGGTTTCTGTTCGGTAGAGATAAAAACACAATTAGCAACAGTATGGTGGCTGTTCGCTAGACTGACAGGGGACGCACAACACTGAACACTCACTTATAACATCACTTTGCAGGTGACACGGCGGCAGATGGGGGGGGGGGGGGGGACCCAGACCTATGAAGAGGAAAAGGGGGGGAGGAGAGGAAAGAAAAAAAAGGGGGAACTGATGGAGAGGACATAGAAAAGGGTGGTGGGCAGATGCGAGAAGAAGGGGAAAGGCAGTGGTGGGGAGAGCAAAAAGGACTCAGGGGAGAGAAGGGAGGCAGAGAGAGGGTAGGTGGGGAAAAAACAGGATGGAAGAGGGGGAAGACGGAGCCCGGGGAAGGACAGAGGAAGGGAGCGGGAGGCGAGGATCAGAGTCGATAGGAGGGTTAAATGGAGGGAGAGATGTGATCATACGGGTGGGGGAGTCTACGGAAGCCACCTTGGGAAAGGAGATGAAGGGTGTAGTGGTGGAGGGTAGGGTGGACACAATGGTGAAGGCTCGGCAGAGGGCGGGGGCTGGAGAGGAGAGGAGCATCCTGGTAGTGGGAAACCAACCTGATTTCTTAAAAACAAGTAACACTTCCTAGATACAGCACAAAGGGTAACTGTTTTGCAGATGTCTTATATTTGCCACTTTGTTTGTTTCTTTTCACTCAGAAAGCTGTTTATCAGCGCTGTTGAAAACATTTGTCTAGTATTTCAGTCACATTCTCCTGCACTCTCTTCTTTTGATACCTTTGCTGTGTTTTATTTTCTCAACAGACACTTCCACTTTCAGCTTCAGACACTGCTCACTATACTTCAGTTTTGTACTCATAGATGTCAGTCTGCGACTCCTATACTCTAATTATTCTATGCATTTACTAAGTTCACTGATTATTTTTACTGTCAATCTCGCACTCATCTGTAGCTATTGTCTGGTCTATTTTTCTTGTTCTGGAAGACATATTAGCCAGGTTCTCAAGTGCACTTTGCATTGTCTTCAGTGCCTGCAACTTGTCTGCCCTATTTGGAGAATGTGCGTCATCTGCACTCGAATTACCAATTACACTGAAACTATTGATGGTATATTCATTCTCAGTACTGTGTCTAGTTTACTCACTTCACTAGGTGCTTCTCTGCCTACGACAGGAATCGCGTTACAGCACAGCCAAGCATTTTGAGCCAAAACTTTTATGAAACAGAACCCTGTTATATGCCTCGATACACAATGGAGCCGGCCGGTGTGGCCGAGCGGTTCTAGGCGCTTCAGTCTGGAACCGCGCGACCGCTACGGTCGCAGGTTCGAATCCTGCCTCGGGCATGGATGTGTGTGATGTCCTTAGGTTAGTTAGGTTTAAGTAGTTCTAAGTTCTAGGGGACTGATGACCTCAGATGTTAAGTCCCATAGTGCTCAGAGCTATATACACAATGGAGCTGCGCGCTCTCACTCCCAGATGAACCAAGGAGCTACCAACAGCGTCTCCTCAAAGACCGTTCACAGAACGTTGCTGTACATGGACCTCAGCACAGGCGCCCATTCTGACTGCCCTTCACAGGCGACGAAGGCTAGTTTGCGCACCAGTAGCGCAACTGAGAGTCAACTGAGTGGCGGCTGGTGGTCTTTTAAGATGAATCACGTTTTATGCTCCATCGGTCCGCCCCCTTAGCTGATTGGTCAGCAGGTCTGACAACCACGCAGCAGTTCCGGGTTCGATTTATGGTTGGGTGGGAATTTTTCTCCACTCTAAGGCTAGGTGTTGTGTTGTCCCCATCATCATTTCATCATCGACTCGCAAGTCACCCAGTATGGTGTCAACTGAAAAAACTTGAAACTTAGCGGTCTAACTTCTCCGGGTGGGCCGCGCGGGATTAGTCGAGCGATCCAAGGCGCTGCAGTCCTGGACTGTGCGGCTGGTCCCGGCAGAGGTTCGAGTCCTCCCTCGGACATGGGTGTGTGGGTTTGTCCTTAGGATAATTTAGGTTGAGTAGTGTGTAAGCTTAGGGACTGATGACCTTAGCAGTTAAGTCCCATAAGATTTAACACACATTTGAACATTTTTTCTCCTGGTGGGGACTCCGGGCCATCCATGCCATACGATGCTTTCATTTCATTTTCATATACTCTATCAGTCAGATGGCCATTGGATTGCACGTTGTGAAACGCCTGGAAGCAAACACCCTACAACAGTCGTCAGGAGGGTCCAGGCCGGAGGGCATTTCTTGAATGATCTCGTCATTCTGGAGGGCACAATGGATCAACACAAGTGTGCACCTCACCTTGGGGACAATGTCCCCTCCCGCAAGCAGCTTTTTTTCACTTGTCATGATGAAATTTACCAGCAGAACATTGCAATGGGTCACACAGCTCGCAGTGTACATGCGTGGCTCGAAGAGCACCAGAATGAGTTTACTATACTCTCCTGGCCACCAAACTAATTTGTTTAAGAAACTTCTTTATTCTGGCTTTTGGCCGTAGTACATCAGGAACAGCTTGGTGGAGGTGTCCTGTTGCCTCTCATGCGAAGCAGTAGACATCTGGCATTGCTGACAGCCCAAAGAGTGTGTCACTCGAATACCACTGTCAGCGATGTCTCTGGATGCAATTGCGATAGTAGCTTGGCAGCACAGCTGACAATACCGCAGAGGTGGTCGTGACCTCCTCCAGCGAGCGGGTGATTCTCTACTCGATCGGCAACTCTCTCCTGCCTCAGGGCAGTCTGTGCTCCTCGTGATCAAACAGTGGACCCCGTACTGCATTCCAGGGTGTTGCTGTACGTGTTAGAGGCTTGTGGTGTAGGCGGTGATACTGAGATGAGAATATTTTAGTACAGTATGCCGATGCTTTGTATAAAAATGCTGCCTATGACATAAAGTCAGATGATGGATTATGTAAACCCAAAATTGGTTACGCCTGTTATTGTGTTACAGGATGGTTAATAACATAAAAGGAATTGTAAAAGTTATTATTTAAGTACATTAACCACCCTACAAAATTTCTATATTTCCCTTATGCTTAATTGAACTTGTCATCATCAGGATTTTTTTACATACCTTAGAATTAGCCGAACATATGAAAAACTTTACCAGTATCGAATGGTCGATTCTGAGAACTCTTTTAGACGATATTAATCCTATACCGTGTTATTGCCAGCAGCTCTGAAAGTGGCTTCGTTCCTTAAAATTTTCCTACGGTTCTAGTCAGTGTGAGGTTCAGACAGATTACATAATAATAAGACGGAGATTCAGAAAGGAAGTATTAATTCGTAAAACCTTTTTTAGGAGCAGGTATGAACTCTGACCATAATTTATTACCAATAACATGTACACATGTAGGCTAAATCTAAAGATTAAGCGAAAAGTTACGAAGTTAAAGAGATGGGCTTAGGATAGCTTGAAACAACAAGAGATTGTTTAGAGTTTTAAAGAGAGCATTAGGCAATGGCTAAATGAAACAAGGGAGAGGAATAAAATAGAAGATAAATGGGCAATTTTTGGATGAAATAGTCTAGGCAACAGAATAAAACTAGTCAAAGGAACAAAGCTATTGAGGATTTCTTGGACAGCATAAGGGATATAAAATTTTATTAATGAAATGAAAAAAAAAGTGCAGCAAATGAGGCAAGCAGAAGGGAACATAAATACCTCAAATATGATAGCGCCAGAAAGTATACAGAGGCTACGCGGGTATGATTAGAAGAGAAATATCAACCTATAGAGGCATCCGTGACTGTATGGGTGCCACATATTAGAAAATTAAAGTCGGTACTAATAAATACTTGAAGGCTAGAAGTACGAAGGAATACATAGGAGGGCTGTGGGAAAGGGATTAGAAGACAATATAGTACAAAAGGAAGAGTAGGTAGATGAAATTGAGATAAGTGACGCAACACTGCGAAAAGAAATTGACAGCTCAGTAAAAGACCTAAATCGAAAAAGGCACGTGAAATATCCGAAATTCCTTCAGGACTGTTAAGAACCTTTGAAAAACAGACTATGATGAAACTGTTCAACATACGAGTCTGATGAAATGCCTCCAGACTTCAAAAAAAGTGTAGCAATTTCAGTACCAAAGATGCAGGTACTGCCAGCTGTATTATAGAACCATCGATTTCATAAACCATGATTGCGAAACACTAATACATTTTACATACAGAGGGATTGAATGGTAGCTTGAAGCCAATGCGGGAAGTCTGACAGGAACAAGCTAGTGGAAAATTCTCAGGTTTCATGGGTAAAATATGTCGAGAGAAAATTTACGCTTAACTTGTACAGAAATAAAACTGCAGCTATAAAAGTCGAAGGAGAAGAAAGAGAGACAGTAGTTGTGAAAGGTTCAAAAAAATGGCTCCGAGCACTATGGGACTCAACATCTTAGGTCATAAGTCCCCTAGAACTTAGAACTACTTAAACCTAACTAACCTAAAGGACATCACACACACCCATGCCCGAGGCAGGATTCGAACCTGCGACCGTAGCAGTCCCGCGGTTCCGGACTGCAGCGCCGGAACCGCTAGACCACCGCGGCCGGCCAGTTGTGAAAGGAGTGAGACACTATTGTAACTTATGTACATTAAGCAATCAATCGAGGAAATCAAAGGGAAATCTGGAAAAAGAAATAAATTTCAGGTAAAAGAGTGTTATTAAATGTTGCCTTCTGGTGAATCTATCAGAGACAACAGAGATGTTGGAAGATCAGTTGCCTCGAATGGAAAGAGGATATAAGGTAGAAATCAATTAAAGTAAAGCAAGAGTAATAGAGTGTAGTCGAATGAGGTAAGGAGACAATGGGGAGATTTCGTTAAGAAAAGAGACGATGAATTCAGTAAAGGGGTTTTGCTATCTGGGCAGTAAAATAAAAGACGAGAGCAAAAGTAAAGGCGATATAAAGTACACACTAACAATAACAAGAAAATATTTTGTGAATAACATAAATATGTTACAATCTGTTATAAATTTAAGTACTGAAGCAAACCAAGCGCCGTATCATGTATGAGATACAGAGGCGAGCGAGTGCGCCGGGACTTACCCCAGTTCACTGCTAGTAGCGCCACGTCACCTTAACGCGTCTGCATGTAGCGCACAAGTATTGCACCACAGTTTAGTACGAAATTATAAATCAAAATTTATGTTTAGAACTTTGTTAAATTATAGTTTAGTGTAATAATGTTCCAAATACCAAGTCTTGATGTTCTAAACTTAATAGTTTACGAAAAAATGCCGTTTTAGAGAAAAATCAGAGGCGCTAAATAATGACGCTAGGAAGCCAGTATTTGATCAGGAGGTGCAGTTAGAAGTTATAAATAAGTGATGCTGGTTTCCAAAACCATAAAACAAAAATTAAGGCCAGAATCCACGTTTTTCGGAAAAGTCAGAGGCGCTAAATAATTGACTTTTGAAAATTTGTCTTATGCTTCTGTACACCCCAAAAATAATAACAGAGAGTTCACGTTAATCTAACTCTTATAGTTTTTGAGTAATTAAATAAAAACTAATTTTGTAACTAAAATGTACCTAAGTGTTGTAGATTAAGTACTTGAAATTTTAATGATAGAGGATTTTGGTTATAACAGATGATCAAATATATCAAATAATAGAGCTACACCAAGTTTAAGACTTGTAACATAAATAGCAACTGATATAAGTCTTAGCAAAAGTATGATACAGAGGTAACAATCTACCGCTGGTTCCACTAAATAAATTCTATTAAGCAAAGTTTTCATTCCAGCGAGCTGAAACTTTCTACGTGCTTTCAAACTGCTTATCTACATACCAGCAAAAATTAAGAAGTTTCTGAAGTAATTGGTAACTATATTATTAAAGATTATGTGCCAGAGATAGCGGTCATTTGTGGACTGCCGCCGTATGCAAATAGACAGAGACAACAGATGTTTTCTCGGCAGTCCGCACCGGCACCTTATAAATACAGCCCCTGAAGCAGTAGGAAGGTTCACTTCGTTCTCAGACAGTATGAGGTCCACGCCAGTTAAACGCTTGGTCGCGATCTGCCTCGGATGACGTCAGAGCCGAGCTGTGACAAGCGCGTATTTGGCAGTGAAAACGGATAGTGAACTCGCGAGAACTGTACACCGTCCTGGATCGTTTAGAATTCGGTAAAATAACTGTTAGTGTGCCGTCCGTGTGAAATTCAATTCCGCGTGGCAAGTGGTGAATTTATTTCCACTTTTATGGCGAGCATTAATTTTTGAACATTTATTGCGAACTTTCAACTGAGTGATGTAAGTCAGGGCGAAAAATAATCTGGTAGGAAGTTACCGTAGAGGTCGCCTCTGAACTGCTAAAGGTGCTGTTAGATTAGAAAGACTTGTTTTCAATTGAACACAACGCAATTTTAAGTGTTGTTTGTGAGAAACTTTAATTAAATTAAATCTTGATTGGAACTTTAACCTTCCTGATCCCACAAAGAAATGGGAAATAAACACTTTTTTTTCAGTGGGCTGGACCGGAATGTGGCCGTGCAGTCCGGAAACTAAGGTCAGTATGTTTCCCTTCGTTTTCTGGCTGACCACCAAATTAGTTGCAAGGCTCATGTGATTAAAGGCGGCATCAAAACTTTAAACCAGTGAAGTAAGCTTATTCGCCGCCCCACAGCATCGGAAAAATCTTTACTGAAAGTTTTTGTAGAAACTGTAGCCCTATGTGGATGTGAAACGTGGACAGTAAACAGTACAGACAAGATTGGAAGAGTAGCTTTTTACAGTAGACTACTGAAATTTGGATGAGTAGATCGGATAACTAATGGAGACATGCTCAAACAAATCTGGATGAAACGAGCTTTATGGCGCTATGGCGCCACGTGGCTAAAAGCAAGAGCAGCTTGACTGATGTGTTAAGGAACAGTTAATTTTTTTAATGTAGGGAGTGTGGGAGCTAAAAATAGTTGTTGGAGGCTAGTGCACGAATGTGATAAGCAGATTAAAATGTGTCTTAAACGAGCTCCTCGTCCAGGCCTTCAAGGTCCAACAGATGTTGAGCGCCTCCCGTATTGTCCTCTACCTCGCAGCTTCGTGTGGATGCGATATTGAGGGGCATGTGGGCAGTACAGTTCACTTCCGGCCGTTTTGCCGATTTTCTAGAACTTGGTGCCGCTACTGCTTGGTCAAGTAGTCCCTCAATAGGCATCATAGCGCTGAGTGCTCTGGGTACCAGTCCTCCCATCAAGGAAAAATCCCTGGCAGTATGGGGAATGCTCCGCAAAACAGCCATCTACACTGACCATTCAGGTACAGAGGTGAACCTCAAACGTATACAGGGTGTAGCGGCTACAAGTGCAGATATTTCTATTCGTGACTAAGGAAGGTGTACTGAACAACATTACACCAATATTTACTTAATTTCCAGACTAATAATTATAGCCATTACTAGTTGTATGTTTTTCGGTTGTTGGTACCTCCAAGTACATGTGGCAACAGCAAGTCATTAATGTTTATTTTCCCCTGATCAGCAGGTCAGGTGTTGCAGTGTGGATGCACAGGCGCAAAACGGGAATTCTATACTGTTCCAGCGTAAAGTCAAGCGCCGGCACGCCGGTCAGGAACGTTAGAGCAGAGAGGGATGTGTAGAAAACACTAGCCAATTGCATGTGGACCGACTCCTCTGTAGGATGACAACGCCCGCATCTCGTGGTCGTGCGGTAGCGTTCTCGCTTCCCACGCCCGGGTTCCCGGGTTCGATTCCCGGCGGGGTCAGGGATTTTCTCTGCCTCGTGATGGCTGGGTGTTGTGTGCTGTCGTTAGGTTAGTTAGGTTTAAGTAGTTCAAAGTTCTAGGGGACTTATGACCACAGCAGTTGAGTCCCATAGTGCTCAGAGCCATTTTTTTGATGACAACGCGACAACAGCGTCTTCTACATGAAGAGGACATAAAGGCTCCGCTGCCTGGCTGGAGCCAAGTTCAGCAAGTTCTACTGCACCGAGTTCAAGAATAGCATCAAGACTAGCTACTTTGCTTCTACTATGTAGCATTGTCTATACTGAAGAGATTTCTTATTTTGTGATCATTTCCTATTGTAAAGTCCATTAATATGATTTACTTGAATTGTTGTCTAGTGATCCGAGAAAGCTGGTTTCCTAGTCACCCTATATTGGAGAAGTAGGCAAGATAGAACATTGGCGACGAGGTGTACAAGGAGCCCAAAGCTGACAGCCACCACTGATTCTGTTTTGTTTTGTCATGGACTATTGTGTTTTGCTGGTGCCTTAATTCTACATTGTCTTTTCTTTGCCAGGGTGTGTTTACTTCCTTTAATAGTGTCTCTATAGTGTTTTTGCTGATCAGTGTTTTCCGGTGGGCGTTGCAGAAATTTTCTTTGCTTGTGCTGTTATTTTTATTGCTTGCTTTGTCTGTTTATTGCATTTGTCTCTTCCAACATGGCCACCCCACCCCAACTCTCCCACCCTCTCCTCAGGTGTAACAGCTTCAAGCAATTGATGCAACGAAGCTTACACATATGTTTCAGTTTCAGAGCCAGCAGACATCGACACTGCTTAACACAGTGCAACAGGTACTAGCCAGTGCTGCGCGCCCAACAGAACAACAAGCACTATCCGCCGTAGCTTTGAGTGCCATGCAATGGTTTGAAGCCCATGTAATTGCTCACAAAGTACCAGGTACTGTGAAACTTCATTATTTTTTTCCTCAGTAGGAAGAGTAGTGTTTCGCCTCATCCAGAAACTGTTCCCTAACGCCACTCCGAGTGAACTTTCCTAAGAGCAGGTTCTAGATTCGCTAACTAACTATTATGACCAACAAGTGTATGTGGTAGCAGCTGGGTATCAATTCTTTAATTGCAACCATCGGTCAGAACAAATTTATCTTGAGTGCGCAACAGGTTTGCAGGGTATGACGAGGAAATGTAAATTCAAATGTGCCTGTTGTGTTTTATATTCAGACGTTATGTTGCGTGATGCGATCGTGTACTGTGCAACTGATGTCAAACTTAGAGAACAGATTATGAAACAGTCCGATCCATCGTTTCAACACGTAGTGCAAATACTAGATCAGCACGATTCAGGTGCCGTATCAGCTGACACATTTGAGTAGCCAAAAATTTGTCGGTTCGAGTTGCCTCTTGCTCGTGACCAGCCCATTAGGCAGCAACAGCTTGCATGAGCCACGCCGTGTAAACAGTTCTCCACGCCGCGTAAATAGCTCTCCAAACAGGCGAACAGAATTAAGTCATGCAAGTCGGTGCTATTCGGGACACAAACTCCAAGACTGCCCATTCAGAAAAGCAGAGCGTTACGCTTGGTCCGCAGCTCGTGGTCGTGCGGTAGCGTTCTCGCTTCCCACGCCCGGGTTCCCGGGTTCGATTCCCGGCGGGGTCAGGGATTTTCTCCTCCTCGTGATGACTGGGTGTTGTGTGATATCCTTAGGTTAGTTAGGTTGAAGTAGTGCCTGCCTTGCCTTTCTAACGAACGAGTGGACTTTCCCTGCACTTTGGATGAAAATTTGTCACTGCTTATCACCCACCGTGCCCCCAGGGGCTCAGCATTCATTTGCTGGGTACGGGCTTGGCGACCCCGGGGTTCCTGAGCTGGAGACTGGTAGGCGCCACCAGTCCCCCGTCACCGTAAGCTCTGCGCGTACTTCAGCGACCACCGTGCGGCGCGGCGGTGGAACGTTGTGTGTCTCAGGGAATGGGGATCTTGGCTTGACCGCCCGGATCGCGAGGATGGAACAAACCTCTATAAAAAACCCCTCAATCTCAAGGTGTGCTGCGCGCTGATGAGATGCATGGCTGTTGAGGTGGAACAGTCGTTAGCGGGCAACCTCTGGGGAACCTGCCGCACCTCAGTTGTATAAGGCTTACCTAGGCACGCGGGGCTCTGTCTAGGCGGACTTCTAGTTCCCTAGCTGCTCGTGGGACCGAGATGGATCCTTCGAACTCCTCTTTTCTTCCTCCCAGCGGAACGGGTGGGCCGCTGGAAGGTTCTAACACCAGTCTCTTAAGAGGGCCCGTGCAGTCAGTCCCCCTGACTCCGGCGCTTCTTTAAAAAGTCCAGTCTTAGGTAACAGAATACATTCTGGTAATCCGAATGTGTTTCTCATTGTGAAACGGAAGGAGGGTAGTTTCGAGAAGGTTTCGCCCTTCTATATACAAAAGGGATTGGAGGGAATCTGTGGCTCCTTAAAATCGGTAAAGCGCTTACGTAATGGAACCTTGCTAGTGGAAACTTCCACTTCCCAGCAAGCCAATAAACTTCAGTCTGCTAAATGCCTTGGAGAGTTTGCCATAGACACTGAACTGCACAGCACCTTGAACTACAGCAAAGGTGTTGTGACATGCCGAGATCTAGCTGATATTCCCAAGGAAGAACTGCAACGTGAGTGGGCTCCAGAAGGTATCGTTGATGTCCAACACATCATGAAGAGGGTTGATGGCACTCTTGTCAAATCCGACTCCTTTATTCTGACCTTCAGTAGCACAAAACTTCCTGAACATGTTAAAGCTGGCTTCCTTCGCCTTAGTGTGAGGCCTTATTTCCCGGCCCCAATGCGCTGTTTCAAATGCCAGCGTTTTGGGCATACCACCTTAGGCTGTAAAGGCGAAGCGACTTGTGGAAACTGTGGTCTGGCTGCTCATGAAGGAGTTGGTTGCTCGCGTCCGGCAAAATGTATTAATTGCTCTGGGAACCACCCTGTTTGGAGTAGGGACTGCCGCATATTTTTAGAGGAACGCAAGGTCCAGGAAATAAAAACAACCCAGCGTATCCCCTATGGTGAGGCCAAGAAGATCTTTAAGTCGATGCAACCTCCCACATTTGCTACATCTTTTGCCTCCCTGGTTCAGAAGCCTACTCCAAAAGTCGATGCCTCAACGCAGACCGAGGTGGTGAGTGTTGGCACTAACACCTGTAGCTGTCAGTGCACTTGCAACGCACCCAGTGTTTCAGAGCCAGTAGCCCCTACTCGAATGGCAGACAAAGGTACTGTGGCGAACTTGGGCCAGCCCCTAGCTCCTCCAACAGCTGAGGCTGTTCCCACACCCAGTGCGCCAATTCCCACTCCCACATCAGCTCCCCCAAAGTCCACCAAACCACAGAAAGCTACCGTACAGCAGCAACAGCGCGTCAAATCCCGTGGTAAACCTTCGGACCATGCGGCTGTTGTTTTACGTGAGGCTTCATCTGACTCTTCCCCAGAGTTGATGGAGTACGATGTATGTGTGGGGCAACCATCTCGTCCCACGCCTGCCCCTACACCTGCTGCGGTCTCCCCGCCCCGTCGGAGAGACAGGATGAAGGTGCTACCCCCAACATAGATGGCTCCCATACTCCAGTGGAACTTGCAAGGGTTCAGGACGCATGTGGAGGAACTTCGTCTACTGTCTCAGGGTAGACCACTGTGTCTCTGTCTCCAGGAGACGTATTTCCATCCATCTTACTCCCCTGAGCTACGAGGCTACACACTCCATAAAAAGGACGACCTGCGTGGAGAGAGAGCTAGAGGAGGCGTAGGTATTTTCGTCAGGACGGACTACCACTCCTCGCCTCTCTCACTTACAACGACTCTACAGGCCGTCGCTGTGTCTGTGCACGTGCGTCATCCATTGACGGTATGTTCACTTTACTTGCCCCCACATGATGCTCTTGATGAAGCAGCCCTCACCGACCTTCTTACCCAGCTCCCCCAGCCATTCATTATTTGTGGTGATTTTAATGCCCACAATGTGCTTTGGGGCTCTGCAATTACCTGCCCCAGGGGTAGAGCAATTGAGAGGCTTCTCCTGTCATCCTGTGCCTACTTGCTCAATGGAGGACAGAGTACTCATTTCTCCACAGCGACTGGGTCGTTCTCTGCCATTGATCTCTCGCTTTGCTCTCCGGCTCTTGCCGCCAGTGCTCACTGGGAAGTGGTCGCTGACTTGCACGGCAGTGATCATTTCCCAATCTGGATTCACCTGCCCGATGGCGTGGGCCCCGAAAGGAGACCACCACGATGGGTGCTCAGTGGAGCTGACTGGACACTTTATAGCCAGTTGGCCCAATTCGACCACTGTGCGAATGTTGAGATGTGGGTGGATCATATTACCAAAACGGTCCACCACGCCGCTGCAGCATCCATTCCACAGTCCACAGGCCACCGGAAGAGGCCACCTGTGCCTTGGTGGAGTGCCGAATGCCGCTCTGCGATCAGGACCCGGCGTGCGGCTCTGCGTCGGTTCAAGTGTCGGCCGACTGCTGAGAATCTTGCAGCCTTTCGGGTGGCGAGGGCAAGATGTCGCCGCATTATTCGTGAGAGCAAGAAGAGGTCATGGCAAACGTTCCTGAACACCATTAATCGTTCCACCAAAAGTTCCATTGTGTGGGAGACCATCAGGAGAATTTCTGGCAGAGGAGGGCGGTGCCCCATAGCTGCTGTAATGAATAATGGCACTCTCCACACGGATCCGCGAGACATTGCCCAGACTATGGCAGCGTATTTCGCCACAGTTACTGCAACAACCAGTCAGGATCCAGGTTTCCAGCGCCATAGGGCCGTTGCTGAGAGATGTAGTCTGGACTTCCATTCCACCTCTCATGAAGTTTACAACTGCCCATTTTCTATGTGGGAGCTGGATTCTGCATTGTCTGGTGCTCGTGACACATCCCCTGGCCACGACAGGATCCATTACAGTATGCTGTGGCACCTCACAATGCGCAACAAAGACATCCTCCTCGCACTTTTTAATGCCATTTGGGCGTCGGGTCACTTTCCTGACGCGTGGCGTGAGGCGGTTTTAATCCCTTTTTTAAAACCCGGGAAAGACCGCTCGAGCCCAAGTAGCTACCGTAGCATTGCCCTCACTAGTTGCATAGGGAAGACCTTGGAGCGGATGGTCAACCGCCGCCTTGTCTGGATGTTAGAATCCCGGCAACTCCTTAGTCGCTTTCAGTGTGGGTTCAGGAGGTTTCGTTCCACCTTCGATAACCTTGCCCTCCTGGAGGCGGCTATCCAACAGGCTTTCCTACGCCGTCATCACCTTCTAGGTGTATTTTTCGACATCGAGAAGGCCTACGATACTACTTGGAGGCGTCTCATCCTGGAGCAGCTTCACGAATGGGGTTTTCGTGGTTGTCTTCCTCTTTTTCTTCAGTCTTTCCTCTCGCCACGATATTTTAGATACCGAATTGGTGACGTCCTGTCTGATCGCTTTGAGCAGGAGAATGGTGTCCCTCAGGGTAGCGTTTTAAGTGTGACTCTGTTTGCCATCGCTATTAATAGCATTACGTCCATAGTGAAAAGTCCTGTCCAGTGTTCTTTGTTTGTGGATGATTTCTCTTTGTTCTGCTCTTCTTCAAGCCTTGCAACGACAACCCGTCAGTTGCAACTTACGATTAGGCGTTTGGATGATTGGGCGAAGAAGAGTGGTTTTCAGTTTTCCACCGAGAAGTCTGTATGTGTTCTGTTTAACCGTTCTCGTTCGCTTTTAACCTTTCCTGAGTTGCGCTTGAGGGATACTATTCTTACTTTTAAAGACACGGTGAGATTTCTGGGGCTCATTTTTGACTCGAGGCTCACGTGGTTACCTCATCTTAAAGACCTGAAACGGCGGTCGCTTCAGGCTTTAAGTATTTTAAAATGTCTTAGCCACAGTACATGGGGAGCTGACAGGACTTGTCTGCTCCAGTTTTACAGGGCGTTTGTGCGGTCTCGGCTCGATTATGGGTGCACGGTGTATGGGTCTGCGAGGCCTTCTTACTTAAAAATGTTGGACGTTGTGCACCATGAAGGGCTTCGGTTGGCCACTGGGGCATTCCGAACTAGCCCCATCCCCAGCCTCTGTGCAGAGGCTGGTGAACCGCCACTTCATATGCGGCGACGGCTACTTACAGTGCGCCAGGCGTATAAAACTTTGTCCACACCCTACACCCCTGCATACCATACCGTTGCTCAGCCTCCTCTGGCACGATTGTTTCATAACCGGCAACGTGCGACGCAGCCCTATGGGATTCGCGCACAGGATTGCCTCAGTGCGATGTCTATGGCTGGTCTTCGTGTTTTACGTCGCGGTTGGAGCAGATCTCCACCTTGGCTCCTCCGGAGACCCAAACTTATTTTAGATTTGACTAATTTTAAGAAAGATGGCACACCAGATTCTACATTCCAATCTCTGTTTTTTAACATTTTAGATGTGCATCACGGTTTCACTGTCGTTTATACTGATGGCTCCAAACAGGAGACTTTCCTTGGCTGTTCTGTGGTGTTCCCTGCTCATGTTACCCGGATTCGCCTCCCTGCTGAATATACCGTTTTCTCAGCGGAGCTCCACGCGATCCTGACGGCACTGGAGCAGATGAATCGAGTTCGGGGCGATCGTTTTCTTCTCTGCTCCGATTCTCTTAGTGCCTTACAATCACTGCAGAACCTGTACCCGACTGAAGAGATGGTCCAGCTGATACATGACAAACTGTACTCGCTCCAACGGCGGGGTAAAGAGGTATCCTTCTGCTGGGTGCCTGGTCATGTCGGCATATGGGGCAACGAACAGGCTGATCGGGCTGCCAAGGAGGCCTGCAGAGAGCAGGATGTGGTCCAGTGTCCTATCCCCTTGCAGTCAGTCATCGCTGCACTCCACAGGAAATGCATGGAGTTGTGGGAGGCTGAATGGCTGGCGGTGACGGCCAGTAAACTGCGGTTAGTAAAGTCAACCACTCGGCCGTGGCGTTCCTCCTGCCGGCTGCTCAGGCGGGAAGAGGTGGCGCTCACACGTCTTCGGATCGGGCACTGTCCTCTGACACATAGCTATTTATTACGGCGGGAGGATCCTCCGTTTTGTGATGCTTGTGGTGTGCACATCACTGTCCGGCACATTTTGACAGACTGCGTTTTATACCGTGATGCAAGGGCAGAAGCACAAGTTGATGGGGATCTGCCCTGTGTTTTAGCTAATGATGAGACATGTGTGTCTAGGGTTTTTAAGTTTTGTGATGTGTCTGGACTCTGGCCTAAGCTTTTAGGCTGGCGGTTTTAGTGTATTGCAGAGTGGCTGACTCCTCCCTTTTTTCCTTGCGGTCAGCCAGCCACTTCCATGTGCTCCATTGTTTTAGCTCCCTCTACCTTTTTCTTCCTGTGTTGTCCATGTTTTACTGCTGACGCCCTGCTTCATCCCACGCTTCGGTGTGGGTGAGCACATATTTTTCAATGATTGTTCCCCGTGTTTTATGTTCCGTTTTATGTTGCGTTAGATGTAAATGTTCTGAGTTTTTTCTTGACACCCGTCTCACTCTGATACTGAACGGGCGCTGAAGACCTTGCTGTCGTGCGCCCACAAAACCCTTCTACTACTACTACTACTCACCCACCGTATCCTCCGTAGCTTCTACATGGTCTATAACCAGTATACGATACTCCTTGGCCGTCGCGGCCGCTGTGGGCGAACGCTTCTAGGCGCTTCAGTCTGGAACCGCGCGATAGCTACCGGTCGCAGGTTCGAATCCTGCCTCAGGCATGGATGTGTGCGATGTCCTTGGGTTAGTTAGGTTTAAGTAGTTCTAAGTTCTAGGGGACTGATGACCATAGATATTAAGTCCCATAGTGCTCAGAGCCATTTGAACCATTTGAACGTTACGCTTGTGGCAAGACAGGTCATGTACAATCCATATGTTTGCAACAGAACAAATGTACTGACATAAATATAGTCAAAAGGCTCATGTAATAAATGTAGTGTATTCAAAGCCTGCTGCAGGCTTTAGCAAAACTAGCAAGCAAACAGTTTCTTTAGTGCTACGCGAGCCCAACATGCTTTTTGTTCATTCGCATATTAATGGAAAGCGTGTGAAATTTCACTTGGACATTGGTGCCTCTGTTGCACTGCTAAATCGTAACACATATGAACTGTTAAGCTCCCCATTCCTGTCTAAAACCAGCATGCACCTGACAGCTTATAATGGACGAGACATTTCCGTTCTTGTAAAATGTACTTTGCCTGCCATGTATCGCTCGCTTACACGAACTGTGACTTTTACTGTGCTACAAACACGCGATTGTGAGAAAATATTTGGCCTTGATTGATTTTATTTGTTTGGATTTCAAACTCAGGACAATGTGTTGTCAGTGACTGCATTCAGTGCAAAAGACAGTGTAGCTAGGTTGCTGAAAGAATTCGCTGAGCTCTTTTCTGAAGGTTTAGGTAAGGCTCATAGTTATTGTGATATTTACGTGTAAGTAAGACATTGTGTGAAATTCGAAGAAGTGTGAAATGAAAAGTAGGGGTCGCTATGATTTTGCGCTTTGTGCGTATTGCATAATGTTGCTGCGTATGATATTTAGCTAACATATTGAATTTTTCTTTAGACTTGGGTGCAGGTCTCTGTCACCAATATCGAGAAAAGTGATCTGACGTAGCACACTCGTTGGCGATCGCCCCGCGCCAGTGAAATATCCACAACATTCCTCACATTTGATAAACGGTTTGAGATATCAGAATTGGATTTTGGTAAATGATAGCATGCAAAGAGAACAGTATTTTGCCGTATGATTATTATACAATTCTTCATTATTTACTGTGTTATTCCACTAACTACAGACTTTTTCGATGCAAGATTTTTAAGGGCCATCATTAGCTGGTGAAACGAGAAATCCTATGGGTTTTGGAACAACATAAGTGAAGACATTACACGTTTATTTTGTAGCGAGGATGTACTTTTTTATAAAATACTGACCTTACCTTTCTCCATTTCCTCACTTCATAAACTTAATAAACCACTGTGTCAGAATTCTCTCGCAATTGTTTCTGCACAACATGTTAGTGAGCTGATAAAAACTCCGCTGTGTTTTAGCAAAAGAAGCAAATTTTAACATAGCAACAAGAGAAATGTGTAGACTTTACTCAAAATTCGCCACTGGTGAAACTTATCTGAAAGTTGCAGATGGTTAACAACAAACCAGGCGAAAACAAATTCCTGTACTTTCGGCAGATATAGATACTAACCAAAGCAGAGGAGACAGATCTTTTTGAATGGTCGCCATGTAAGAGTAGGGGAAGAGGGATCCCGCTTAATATATACAAAAAATGTGGGCGTAGGCTTCAGTCTGGAACAGCACTTCCGTTCCAGAGCTCAACATTTCCCCTACGGCACCTGCCCACAGCCACCACTGCTGCTCTCGCCACATATCCCTGCCCTCTGCGCATCTGCTAGCCACAGTATTCTGCATAGACTCTACACCCCTTCATGACGATCATTTTTCCCGACAGCAGCGGAATTTTAATAAGATAATGCGTCATGTCACAAGGCCAGGAGTGGCATGGAGTGATTTGAGGAACGCAGTGGCGAATTCCAGTTGATGTGCTAGTCCCCAACTCGTCAGATCTGGACCCGATCGAACACATGTAGGATGTTATTGAACGTGGCGTCAGAACTCATCGCCTCCCTCCCCAGAATTTACGGTAATTCGGTGAAATGTATGTGTATATGTAGTTCCAACTGCCTCCAGCGACCTACCATGGCCTCATTGCTTCCATGCTACGGTGTGTTATCTGTGCCAAAGGTGGACGTACTGGTTATTAGGTAGGTGTTTTGGCTGATCTGTGTATACCCGTTGCCACCTGTATAATTTTTAGCAATTATGCAGAGATCAAGAGAGTTGCACAAGACAGACTAGCGAAAAAAGATGCGTCAAATCGGTCTTCACACTGAAGACCACACCAAGAAAAAATGTTGATATGGAAAGTCTGTGACCCGAGTATGAGAGGATGAACAGTCTGCCTGTATGAATGTAGTTCTCTGCTGTCACGACTAATACAGTCGATTAATTGACAACGAAAAATGAGATGATATTAACGTTTGGACTGCGTGGAAATTGTTCTCAAAACGTCAAAATATATTAACTTTAAACATGCCTCCATGGGGAAAGCTTGTTCGAACATTTTTGATTATACAGCGAATGGCTTACTCAGACATAGCTGTAGGGACACTGCCTGTATGACGCTTTTGGCGGATAGGAAAGGTCAGTAGGAGTGTATGCCATTAAGGTCAGCTACTGTTGCTACTAGGAGACGGTTGAGGCGGCAATAGGATACGAGCTGCCTTGCGAACTATTGCAGTGGCTGCATTGGCTGTTCTCGACTGGGTAGCAACAAAACAGCATTCTGTCAACAGACGGTAGCCACGATCATGCGAATGCCCAGAGGCACGCTCGAGTGGAAATGCAGCTACGCACGCGACACAAAGCAGGCACGCGAGCTCAGCACACGCTAAGCCCGCCACCGTCCGCGTAGTCTGTGATGCTGACAAGGTGCCGTGAGCGCGGCGTGGGAGCACCACGTGTGAGAGATACGGATTGTTTAGTGATGGACAATGACAACCACTATTTCCTGGATGTGGGGGTGTACTTATTGACCTAGTTCCTATATGAAGCTTGGTGGAGGCAGAGTAATAACTTTTCTGTAAACCATACAGGGTGTAAATGATTACTGTTTGTCGCGTATCACAATGATGTAGGGTAAGTCGAGGTGAACCATTTTATATGAGACACTTGTGGTCTGTCAAATCCGGAAACAGACCCAAAATGGCATACAAAAGCTACAGAACATGGGCGCCGTGAGAGATCTTGAATAAAGTCTTGCCCTATTATACCACCATATTTCGTTAATCATAGTAAGTTAAGCTTTATCGCGAGGGTAATGAAACAAGAAAACAAACTTTTGAACACGTAATGAGAAAACTAATTACGTCCGAAATTCGATTGACACTTAACCTCTTCACACCAGAGGTAAAAAGAAGTTGCAGGAAATTTTTCTTTTAATATTTTCCAGCAAACTAATAGAAAGTTTGCCAAAGATGTAAATGAAATATTTTCTTCATAATTCAGTAAGGCATAAATGGAAGTTCACGTATCTGGACCTCAAGTCTCAGTTATTGTGAAAACGTACTAGTTTTTTCTTTGTATTTTCTTTCCCCTTTCTTCAATGATATATATTTTATTTGAAACATTAAACTGTATATGCTAGTGCACGCTGAAAATAGATTCATTAATGTTAATATTTTTGAAATATATAAATTCTAATACAGAATTTTATTGATAAAACAACGTCATAAATGCAAGGAAATAATCATACAGTGATTTCTGGCGAGTAATAATATGTTTCTGTCAGTTAATAAGTCTTTACATTTCATAATAATGTTGGAAAAAATTATTTCTCACCATACATAAATACATTCCACATTCCGCATTTGACTCCCACGTCTCTAATCTTGGAATGCAGCCACAAGTCCTGCAGTTTGAAGCATTCCTTGTCTCAACATTTTTTCGGAGTTGGTCAACATTGTAAGGCCTAACTACTGAAACTGGTTGCAGAGCAGCTCTTTTCGGTTTTTTGTTCAAATTGCCGGCCGCGGTGGCCGTGCGGTTCTGGCGCTGCAGTCCGGAACCGCGGGACTGCTACGGTCGCAGGTTCAAATCTTGCCTCGGGCATGGATGTGTGTGATGCCCTTAGGTTAGTTAGGTTTAAGTAGTTCCAAGTCTAGGGGACTGATGACCTCAGATGTTAAGTCCCATAGTGCTTAGAGCCATTTTAACCATTCGGAAATACGTTTATCTACGTAACATATTTAAGCGATTAACATTTCAAGATTATAGGTTAATGTAAGCGCGATATAAGGCATTGCAAATGTGAAATGCAGGTACATTAATAACCGATGTAACCGCCAGATTGTTGAATACGAGCGTGCAAACGTGCATGCATTTTGTCGCACGGGTGCCGGATGTCAGTTTACGGGATGGAGTTCGATGCCGGTTGCACTTGGTCGGCCAATATAGGGACGGTTAATACTGTTTTTTGATGACGCTGGAGTTGGTGTCCCATATGTGCTCGATTGGAGACAGATCTGGTGATCGAGCAGTCCAAGGCAACATGCCGA
This sequence comes from Schistocerca cancellata, assembly GCF_023864275.1. Classification (NCBI taxonomy): domain Eukaryota; kingdom Metazoa; phylum Arthropoda; class Insecta; order Orthoptera; family Acrididae; genus Schistocerca; species Schistocerca cancellata. The sequence continues at coordinate 200,184,808 of NC_064629.1, forward strand.
CACTCAGTAGAGCATGTTCAGTATGTGAGCGAGCGCTATCCTGGTGGAAAAAAACCCTGGAATGCTGTTCATAAACTTCAGCATTACATATCGAATCACGAGACTGAAGCGCCAACACGCGGCCATCACTGGCACCGAGGACGAACGAGCTTGAATCGGAAAATACAACATACGTCCATCCTGTCCTCCAATGAGCTTCCACTGGAGACCACTGAAGTCGCAGAGGGCAGTGGTTTGGGGTCAGGTCAGTGAACTGCACGCTACATGGCGTCTGGCTCGAAGCTCTCTACATTAATTATGTTTGGGTGTTGCGACTTTTTCCGTCAGTTTATTAACTGATGAGCAATCAGAAGCCTGCATTCCTGCCAAGTTTGTCTGCAGTATCGCAGAAGGAACATCCAGCTTTCCGTAGCCCTATTACACGACCTCGTCCAAACACAGTCAGATGTTGAAATGACATCTTTGTCGCTTTAAGGTATTATTGTCTAACAGCGACCCACCACGTCCAGTCCCAAAGTTAACTAACCCTCACGATGTTTCCAGCGTGTATTTAAAGTAAACCTGATTTGCATCCTCACAGTGGTGCTATTAGCGCCACTCTAATGCGACTGTCACGAAATTTAAATAGACATTGTCTTTCAGATTGTAATGGTACTTGAATTACGTAACCATTACGGCACCTCACCTCAACCTCTCGATACCAGCAATATTCTACTGTGTTTCTGTAAAATAGTTAACATATTTCTGTGACAACATTCAGATTTGATTTCATTAATGTAGAGGTACTTCGATACATCGATATGTATATATTGCAATGATATTATTCTTATGTGTATTCTTTCTTTTGTCACTATGATCATTGACGTACTTGCTACTCTGGTTTTTGGGCGCGTAAGCGGTTATTAGAGAGTCAAGCTTTGGTCGTCATGTTAAAAAGACGTAAATTGTAGTCAGTTTATGAAATGTGAACTTTAACAGTGAGGAAGATATTTTCAAGTATGTTGTATTTTGTGAAGTGATGTTTTGGAACGAGTTACGTGATATTGCAACAAAAGTAATATAAAAGAAGTGTAACTTAAAATCGGAGTGCTGATTACTTTTTTACATCACCATTGTCCTAACTTGAAAAAAGTTTAATATTCAAGATTGGTTTATGAAACACATCTATAAAACTTTTGGATATCGCAGAACAACACCCAGGCCTCTTTGCATTCGAGCTTGGAATCATCACTACCTAGACTTTCGACGATTGAGCCATGAGTTCACAACGAGACCAGCGTGGGAAACACAAAAAGATGAGTGCCTAGTTTATCCATTATTTCAAGGAATGACTTTATTAACTGTGCTCTAATGACACCTGCCACATAATATAAATTAGTTGTTCCCCGAAAATGTAATATTTAGCAGCGTGAGCAACACTACAGTCATAATTAATTTTGGACCTTTGTTGTGGTAGGGTTGTTAGAAGATGCAGAAACACGTCTACTAACTTTCGTTTAGGTTGCACAACTGGTTCTTGGTGTTGGGAATTTTTTTTTCTTTTTTGCCGTCTGCGTATTTCATGCAATGCTGTAGAGTGTAACAACAAGGGTTATTTCAGTATTACATTATCGAAGACCAAATTGAAATTAACAAATATGCATTATGACCTGAGGTCCACATGCGAGGGCCTTCAGAAAATGTTTCATTTCATACTAAGGGACAAAAGTTTTTGCAAATCTGAACTAATTCTCAACATCTAGATAATTTAGCCAACGTTAAGTAAAATACACAGTTTCTCAGTCTAATATTTAGGCGTAAACTAACACATGTATCGTTCCTTGCAAGGTGTCGCGCACTGGTTTTAAAACTAAGAATTAGAAGGCGCACACTCCTGGACCATCGATCTAGAAGAAAAAAAATACGCCTACTTATGGAGGAAAAAAATTGTAGGCCGAGGGAACGAAGAGGGTTTTACGCCTTACAAGTACAGTAGTCACTTAGTAAGAAGACCAGAGGAATAGAACGGTATAGTTGTTAAACGTATGTTGTTAAAATTCACTAAATTGTGAGGTATAATTTTCACAAGAGTCAGTTTTACAGTTTTTGAGAGCACAATTGCCTCTGAGCACTATAGGACTTAACTTCTGAGGTGATCGGTCCCCTAGAACTTAGAACTACTTAAACCTAACTAACATAAGAACATCACACACCTCCATGCCCGAGGCAGGATTCGAACCTGCGACCGTAGCGGTCGCGCGGTTCCAGACTGTAGCGCCGAGAACCGCTCGGCCACACCGGCACAATTAAGCCGATGGCGTAACAATACGAGAGTATATTCCAACATCTAGCGGTCCAGGCATGCACTGAAGCGTAAGTGGCTCTTGTAGGCCAGTTTGAAGCTGTTTCCCAGCTTGACAGACCAGAAGTGTCTCATATCAAATTGTTCGTGTCGACTTCCACTACGTCAATGTGGTCTGCCGTAAGGAGTTATCGTTTACATCCTATAGTAATCAGTACAGATCCGAGTAGTAAAGGTGTACCTTCCTAAAGATGTATAGTACTGTTGCTCTTGCCTCAGAGCACATATCAAACTGTTGCGCCTCACTTATAAAAAAGATAATTCAAGAAAGGATAGGTTAGTGTTAGGAAAGGAATACGCACGTACTACTTTTTATATAATGTGTGTGTGTTTTGAATACTTAGTAAATGCCTAACCAAAAACAATTTTTACAGGACATTCATCTGTTTTACTAATCGTGATACAATCAAATGGCTCAAATGGCTCTGAGCACTATGGGACTTAACATCTGAGGTCATCAGTCCCCTAGAACTTAGAACTACTTAAACCTAACTAACCTAAGGACATCACACACATCCATGCCCGAGGTAGGATTCGAACCTGCGACCGTTGCGGTCGCGCGGTTCCTGACTGAAGCGCCTAGAACCGCACGGCCACACCGGCCGGCTGATACAGTCAGAATTACTTTTATTTCATTTTCTGGTAATCGGTTTGGGCTGTACCATCTCTATACGAGAATGTTTCGTTTACACAGATGAATAGCGTACAGTATAGGGACTACTATTATGTCGGTGCAAAAGTTCGTAGTGTTTTTCCACAAGTTTAATAAAGGCAGCAGATACACATAACAGAGCATTTAGTCATCAGTATTACGTTCTCCTTCACTGTTTATAACTTTTATGTTCCGCAAACATAGAAATCATATCGTTTTGTGGCTAAGAGCTCATCGATTCATTATCGGAGCGCATTTTCATCCGGAAAGGAGTTCCTTGAAGGTTGTTCGATAGAGAGCGGGAAAGGTGAAAATCTGAGGGTGCAAGGTAAGTTCAATAAGGAGGGTGCGGAATAGTTTCCCGGCCCAACTCCTCTGTAGTGTTCTCTGTAAGTCCAATTGAATGCAGGCGGATGTTATCGTAGAGTAGCATCACTTCACACAGACTTCTTGATCCTTGTTCTCGGACTGCGACTGCAAGTTGTCTCAGTTGCTGACAGTAAATGTCACCTCGAGGAAGCAGTTCGTACTACACCACACCGTCCCTGTTCCACCAGATGAACTCCATTATCTTCTGTGGATGCGAGCGACGGGGAGTTGCTGGCTTTGTTTGGGCTCAACTATTCCTATGTTAGCATAAAGACACCATTTCTCGTCACCACTAATGATAAAGGATAAGTATAGTCAGTATTGTTCACGAGGCAATTGATGATGAGCAAACAGAGATGGCCATATGGCCATCTACTGATTTTTGTGATTTTGGCTTAGTGCATGCGGTATCCATACATCAAATTTTTGGACCTTCCACAATGCATACAAATATCGTACGATCGTGGAATGATCAGAGTTCATCACATTTACCAGTTCTCGAGTACAATGACGTGGATCATTGTGGATTAATGCGTTTAAACGATCTTCATGAAACCCCTAAATTCTTCCTGAACTTGGAGAGTCTAATGTCAAAACGATCCACCTTAAAAGCATTTTCTTGCCATGCTCTGTCGAATGGCATTATCCTCATACACGGTGCAAATGTTTCTGGCTGCCTCCGCTGCTATCACCCCTCTATTGAACTCAGACAGAAGAGTATAAGGGAAATGTTCCGATCTCTCCACTCGGCACTCCATTTTCTAGGGTCAGCAGCTCCACTAGTATCTCGAAATGACAAAATGACAGTATGTAAATTCAAGTAGCAATAGCGAACTACAAATAAAAATTGTCGATCGGGGAATAAGCCCATAGCAACTGGAATCCAACATGCGAAACAAAAACGCTACAAACTTACACATTAACCTAACACAAATGTGTGTGTGTATGTGTGTGTGTGTGTGTGTGTGTGTGTGTGTGCGTGTGTGTTTGTTTTGACTATTTGGTAAATGCCTAACCAAAAACAATTTTTCCAGTATGTTTCGCTAAGCGTGATACAGTCGAAATCTCTATTCTTATTTTTTTAAAATTTCTGATAACCGTTTTAGGCTGCACCATCTTGACAACAGAATTTTAGTTTTTTTTTTAAAAAAATGGATGACTGATTTCGAGTATAGAGACTACTATTTCAGTGCTTTCAGTGCTGCCACCTGGAAAGTACTCTAATCTGAAGGTAAATAGCCGAAACTGGGTAACCAAAAATGTAATAAGGAAAACAACTTTGACTGTGTCATGATTGGTGTTTCATAATCACTCCCCGAAGTTTCAAAGACTTTATGCGTAAAATTGTAGTATTACTGTTTATTCTGATAAAAATCTCTATGCCGTCGCGTCGAAATGCGGTGAAATATCCATCTAAATCTCCTATAACCTGATACTAGCGTCACATTATGTTTTGTTACGGCTAGAAATTCATTTTGTTCTACATATGTAACGTAGCTACTTAAATTTGGTGTATTTCTCGTGACCATACTGGTGGCTAGCTTTAAAAACGTTGAGTTGTTTCGTATTATCTCTGACTTAGTAATGTCGCGAGCGGTCTCTTTCTTGGTGTGCTTTGTAATGATCGTGCTAACGTTTACCTGTCTTTTAATACAGCTGTGTAGAATTTACCGACGGATTCTCTGCTAAATAAAATTGTTTTACAGTAATATATCTCTTTGATACGGATTCTAATATAATGGACATTTAGCCACAGAATGGTGAAGTAACTGTGAATTACTTTGTGTCTAACACGTAACTGCTGTACGTGGATAATCCTTAGGAATAAGTGCACAGTAGGTTGTTGGAGATCGGTGTTGCTTTCAGTTGTAATGAGGAGAGGAGAAAGTGAATTTCGATCGCAGCACTATGCCTTCGCTTGGTGAAAAACACTCGTCATGCAGCATGTGGGCCACTATAACAGTGGTTCCCAACTTGGGAGTAATTACTCCCAGATTTCGTAAGACTGTAATAACGATTACAGTGTGAGAAAAGTAGTGATACTGGATTTTGGATGCACCAAAGTTTTTATTTTTTTCAAACAAGCACTTTCCTTCGGGAGCTGTACAACGGCCAAATCGTTGTTCCCAGTCTTGGTAGCAGCGCTGGAAGGCTTCAACTGGTAGCACCTTCAACATGTCGGTCACATTCTTTTGAATGTTGTCCAGAGTCCAAAAATGACATCCTTTTTTAGACATTTCTCAATTTCGGGAAAAGAAGAAAAGTGACAAGGAGTCAGATCAGATGAATATGGGGGCTGTGTAACAACAGGAATGCCTTTTGAGATCAAACCTTCCGTGTGGAAGTTTGTGTGACATGGGGCCTTGTCATGATGCAGAACAAACCTTTCGCATGTGGAAATCTTCGGTAAAAATTTGATGTATGGTGAAATTATTGTTAAACTCTGTCTGATCTGACAAGAGCACGCACATGTTCGACGTTTTCGGCGGTTTTTGAAGCTGAAGATCTCCCTGAGCAAGATTAATCTTCAGTGTGTTCTTGGCCTTCCAAAGAAGGTTTGCACCAGCGAAAAACTTGTGCTGTTGATAAAAAATGTTCCCCATAGGCTTTTTTAAACTTTTTAACTTCAGTGATGGCGCTATGAAAAATCACATGATGGCTGTACGGAACTGAAACTCGGAGTGAGCATCTGGAAGAGATGAACACACTGGTCTACGCAAGTAGAACAACACAGCATTGGCAGATCGCTCGCAGCGTTATCAGTCACATTACCTTTTTCACACACCTCGTAAGTTACCAATAATGACACTTGTTTTCAAGTACAATCATTAATCCACGATACATTGTTGTGGGGGTTAAAGCTTGTGAAACGAATGTAAGAACATCTTTCTCACATAGCCCACACAATATACACCTACTTTGTACTTTCTAACATGCATCTATGACAGTAAAATTATGACATATATATCACATATGCTTAGATATCTCACGAAAATGCCTTTTCCGAGTTGTAGATACGAGGGTCGTCTACAAAATAAGCTCCGTTTCTATTTCTAACCGCGGCAGCGCTACGATAGCAGTTCCGAGCATGCGCGGCAGTTACTCTGACTCAAGGAGAAGACATGTACGCCATTTTCAGAGCGCTGCTGCCAATGTGTGCTTTGTAGTGCTTCTTTATAATCTCAGCCGTAATTGAAAATGCCACCAAGTGTGAAATCAGATCTGTGGTTCGTCTTCTAAATGCAAATAAAGTTAAACCAAATGAAATTCATCGACAAATCTGCGTGGGTTACGGACAAAATGCTCAGACTGTTCAATGAAGGACGTGATCAAGTGCACGATGAAGAAGGAAATAGGCACCCATCTGTGGTTTCTGATGAACTGGTTCACACAATTGAAGAGAAGATTAAGCACAACCGAAAGTTTATACTTAGTGCCCTTGCTATGGAAGTTCCGCAAATCTCACGATCACTAATTCATGAAATTGTTACTGTCAAAAGTTAGTGTTTCTTTCCACGATAATGCCGACCTCACACGGCGAATGTGACCAAACAACTCTCATGGGAATTTCACTGGGACGCATTTGATCATCCTCCGCACAGCCCGGACCTCGCTCCTAGCGACTTTCATCTCTTCTTACACCTAAAATCTGTGATGGTCAACACTTCAACGATGATGACGAGCTGAAAGAACATGTTACCACATGGTCGAATACACAGGCGGCAACCTTCTATGAAGAATGCATACAAAAACGTGTGCCACGCTATGGCAAGTGCCTACAAAATTTCAGAAGCTATGTAGAAAATTAATTTAACAGTTGTAGGTTTTTGTACAATACATATTTTTTCTGTATCTGAACACGTTTGTTTTATATAACCAAATGGAACTTACTTTGTGGACGACCCTCGTAGTTCCCGCAAAAGCTCCGATAGTTGTTTCTTTATTCTAACTATTATTGTAACTAAGTGACAGCACAACAGTAAGCATGTAACGGTTCAAATGGCTCTGAGCACTATGGGACTTAGACCGAGCGAGGTGGCGCAGTGGCTAGACACTGGACTCGCAATCGGGAGGACGACGGTTCAATCCGCGTCCGGCCATCCTAATTTAGGATTTCCGTGATTTCCCTAAATCGCTCCAGGCAAATGCTGGGATGATTCCTTTCAAAGGGCACGGCCGACTTCCTTCCCCGTCCTTCCCTAATCCGATGAGACCGATGACTTCGCTGTCTGGTCTCCTTCCCCAAACAACACACACACACAGACTATGGGACTTAACATCTGAGGTCATCATTCCCCTAGAACTTAGAACTACTTAAACCTAACTAACCTAAGGACATCACACACATCCATGCCCGAGGCAGGATTCGAACCTGCGACCGTAGCAGTCGCGCGGTTCCAGACTGTAGCGCCTAGATACGCAGCATGTACTGGTTTTAGGGCTCACACTGTGTTATAATTATAATTGTTATTATTATTATTATTATTATTATTATTATTACTGTTGTTGTTGTTGTTGTTTTTGTTGTTGTTACCAGTGGTAGTGGTAAGAAACAAAGCAATAGTAGCATGAAGACTTCCAACTTCTACCAGTTCAGAAGTTATGAGTCGAGCTAGTCGAACTATCAAGTCGTTTACAAACAGTAGGCCTAAGTATAGTGACGGATTGTAATATGTTTGATTTTATATGGATGAGTGAGTGGGAGGGGGGGGGGCGGGGGAGTAGGCAGTGCTGGGCATTCGTGAAGCAAATGTCGGTAAGTAGAGGATTGGTGCAGAAGAAGCATGTTTTGTAACAAGCGTCTACCCTCAATGTGGGTAGTTAGCTTTCTTTTCAGAGAAGTAGTTGTAAGTAGCACTCGTAATGCACAGAGGTCTGCTTCATCAGTCTGTAAAAGAAGGTTGTTAGGAATAAGCAGTGCCATTAGTCTTACTGACTCATTAATTTGTGGTTTGACAAAACATGTAGACAAAGTAACTAACATTTATCTTTCGTCATTTTAAAAATGAAAATGTTCGATGAAAATTCTTTTTCATTTTAAAGTGTAGTTAGGTGCTAAAGTTGGCGATCGTTGCGGGAGGGAGGTGGGGATGTACTAGCTAATATCTCACTGCACTCGTGAGTAATGGTGTCAGGAAGGTTGAAAATCACTGCCCTGTAGCAATGTTGTTTTCGTTCACTGTATAGAACGGTATGGATGCGTTGTGGATGTAACTTAAAATTTTGCCAGACACCAGCTTCATGCTACAACTTTTCTTATCTGTCGGAGAAATACGCACGCTGAATTTGTTTTCCTCCAGCAGGGTTCCCGCGAGTTACGCTTTAATAGGATTCTATCTCAGCGTTGCAGCTAAGTCGGTTATGGAGAGATGGAATAAACGGAGCAGGTTAGAGGAAGCGGCAAAATTTGTCATCAGGACGAATTAATCTACTAAAGTTTATCACGTACAGTAGATATTAGGAAAGGTGGCAGTATGGAAAAAATCTTGCGCAAATGATGGTAGTAACGTTTGTTCAGTTTTCAGAACGTTATGTAACAACCGTGCAGGCATATTTTGATACGAAGGGATCCTTACTAAAATGATGAAGGTCTACAAGTGGTTAGTCCAGTGCAAACAGTCGTATACATCCTAACAATTTAAATGGTGTTTCTAACATTTATCTTCTTTTCAAAGCATCTTCCAGCTCTCTTCGCAATATTGTGAGTAGTTCTCTTCGCCTCTCGGAGAGTGACTTCTAAGTGTACACAAAGCGATGTCGCACGGGATGCAGGAATGATTAAAAAAATCACATTTTGTCTTTGGAGAAAATGCGCAATCACTTGTCGTAGAAAAGCTGTGAGTAATTTAAAGGTATGTGTCTCATATTATATCAAGGAGAGAATAATATCACGGTAGTTCAAACATTTTGTAGCGGGGTTTTTGTGAAGTTCCAAGTTACTTATCAGCATCGAGAAGGGACGCTCTCGCAGACACATATGGAGCACTTACGAAAACACAGAGAAATCGTCTTGGCCTCTTTGGGAAAAAAAAAATTTTAATTTAAAAAGCCACATATTTTAGATCGAATTCGCCATCCAGTTAAGTAAAATTTGTACAATGATTTTCCAGTTACCCGCGCTGGATTAACCGAGCGGTCTTAGGCGCTGCAGTCATGGACTGTGCGGCTGATCCCGGCGGAGGTTCGAGTCCTCCCTCGGGCATGGGTGTGTTTGTCCTTAGGATAATTTAGGTTAAGTAGTGTGTAAGCTTAGGGACTGATGATCTTAGCATTTAAGTCCCATAAGATTTCACACACATTTGAACATTTTTTTCCCAGTTATTGGATTCCACTCCCGAAGAAAAAATCTCGAAGGTCTGCAAAATATTTATCTATGGCTGCTATAACGTCTTCATTCGACTAAAACGTTATTTAACCACTACTTTTTTGGAAAAGGTGGAAATGAGAGTATTTTTAAAAATAGAGATGGGGCCCCTCCACGCCCGCACCAACGTGGTGACCAAACCAAAAGTTCTACTGTCACCTCCGTCAACATGTTAGTTATCTAGTAAGTGGATCACAGGATCCTGGGCTGTGATGTTATCCGTGCGTCTGGGTAAGACTTCGCATTAACACGGTCCATCAGGTGATAGATAGTGGACGAAACGCGAGTGAGGGTAGCGATTTGAAGAGCAGAGGGAAAAAAGTGCCAAGACTCTTGCCGTGGGAAAAACACCTCTGCGACAGTAGTGGCTTACTAGATGCGATAGTTCATGCAAGGTTGGATTTGTTAGTATGGGTATCATGCATCATTACCGTGGCAAGAACTGGCGATGTATCCCAGTTGCTGCAGCCGCTACATTCATGGAACAATCAAGATTGTTATACAGTTGTGGGATAGCGGCCATAGATCATCTCACTGTGTGGGAGATGTGTGGAGCTTGTCTGCATGCAGTGTACGGTACGGATTCCCTGCGTGATGCCAGTTATTCGGCAGTGTATTCCAACTGGATATCCAGTAATGGCGTCTGATTAACAGGGGCTCACCTGTACCGTTGTGTTTGCGTGTGCTTGGCCATAGATGTTAGGTCCTTATAAGTATGTCTTTTGGTCTTTTATGTTTCCATCTATGGTTGTGGTCGTAGTTCCCCTGATTCAGAATAAACGGGTTCTGCGAATGTCTGGAGTTTCTGTATAGTCTTGTGGTGAGTTTGTGGATTACCTCCGTGAGAGTCTCAAGTCGGTATTCCCAGTGGAGGTCCGCGATGCGTGTGTATCGGGGAGCATTGCTTATGATTTTGAGTACTTTGTTTTGTATGAGCTGCAGACGGCGCAGGCGTGTAGTTACAGCGTATACCCAGACAGGAGCTGCGTACGTCATCAGGGGTCGAATAAGTGTCATGTACGTGGACCTCGACACCCTTCTGTTCAGTGTGCTACGCCTGTTGAGCATAGGGTAGAGCTGTTTGAGCCTCGCGCTAGCTCGGTTGGTCATGTGTTGTATGTGGTCCCCCCAGAGTAATTTCTGGTCCAGCCAGACACCGAAGTATTTGACTTTCTCACGGAAACGTATTGGGCGTGCATGTAGAGTTATTGGTCTGCAGTATCGGTGTTTGCGCAGTTGCTTCGGTCTTCTAGTGAACAGAACGACTTCGTACTTGTCGACGTTTACTCTAACACGCCATTTCTCCAACCAAGGCTCAGCCACTCTGAGTGCAGTCTGTAAGCGTTACGTAATGTTTGATGGTTTATAATCTTGCGCGAAGATGGCTGTGTCATCCGCATAGATTGCCGTCGTTGTGTTGTGTGTGGTTGGGAGATCGTTTATGTACAGGTTAAACAGTAGGGGCCCTAGGATGCTTCCCTGGGGTACTCCCGGGTGTATACCGTGTCGTGTTGATTGTTTTCCCTGCACGTCAGTGTTGAAACTGCTGTCTGTGAGGTATGAGTTTATTAGACGCACCAACCCGTCGGGGAATCCCGCGTCGCTGAGTTTGCGAATGAGGCCGTTGTGTCATAGACGGTCGAAAGCCTTTTCGATGTCCCGGAACATCGCCCCTGTAGCTTTGTTTATGTTGAAGCCATGTGTTATATGTTCAACGACGCGTAAGAATTGTTGTGTTGTGGAGTGGTGATTCCTGTAGCCGAATTGCTCCGGTCTCAGGATGTCATTTGTTATGCAGTGCCTAGTGATGCGTTTGAGAGTCACCTTCTCAACAATCTTGCTGAGCGAGCTCAAAAGGCTGATGGGTCGATAATTTTGTGGGAGGCTGTGGTCTTTCCCCGGCTTCCTGAACATCAGGACCTTGGCCGTCTTCCAAAAGGCGGGGAAGTGTTGGTGTTTTAGTATGGCATTCGTTATGTGTCTTAGGTACTCAGTAGCTTTATCCGTGAACTCCTGGAGGACACGATTTTGAATGCCATCATGACGAGGGTCTTTCCTAGCAGCGGAATGCATTATAGCCCAGGAGACTTCGGCTGTGCTAGCATGTCAAATGTCGTCGCGCGATGGTTGGGCTAGAATGCGTGTAACCTCTTGGTCAGTAGCAAGTGTGAACACTGGATCTGATGGTACCAGGTTCGGTGTGAATGGGGCTGCGAGTGTGCGGGCCATTAGTTCTGCTTTCTCTTCCGCTGAGTATGCAGGTCCGTCAGGCCCTTGAAGCGTTGGGGTATATATTTTCTCCCTGGTGAAGTGTCGGGCTAGTTGCCACACGCCAGGTCGTGCGGTGTCCAGCCCTTCGAGTTTTTGGTTCCACTGTTGTGTTCTATGCATAAAATCTGATGAATAGGATGAATGTCCTACAGTCTGCACTCAAAACTCCACAGGGTTTCTGTTGCCTAATAATCTCTATAGTCAAGATCATTCTCTTGAAGAATGTCACCAGCTCGTTGACTAGTAGTTAGGCTCGCTGCTTCTAGTTTGCGAGGCCCCGGGTTCGATCTGCGGCCGGATTGGGTATTTTCTACGCTCGGGATTTGGTGTGTGTGTGTGTGTGTGTGTGTGTGTGTGTGTGTGTGTGTGTGTGCGTGCGTGTGTGTGTGTGTGTGTGTGTGTGTGTGTATGTGTGTGTGTGTGTGGGTGTTTGTTGTTTTCATCATTCATCTAATCAGACGGAAAAATCGTGGAAATGGTGTCTAATAGAAAGACTTGATCCTGGCAGACGAACAGCCAAAGACGGGATCTCATGGCGAATAAAGCCATACGATCGTTTACTCTCTTCTTTGAGAATGGCAATTTTTTTCCAGTTACAACCCAGATCTCTGCGCCCATATTTTGTTTTAAATGTGGTTCAGAAGCCTAGCATACTATTCATTAATTGATCTTTCCATTTGCGAGGCAATTATTAAAAATAATCCTTGATACCAGAAAACTCTGGCCATAGCCTGCCGACAGATAAAATCGACGTAGCATTTTTTGGTGCTGCGGTATCGGTTACCATCCATTCATTTGATGGCTTTTAGATTCTGGTGTGAAGCGGAAGACCAACATATCATCCATAACTCCCAATCTGTGAAAAACATTCGTTTTACTCTTTTTAAAACATTATAAACGTCGCTGAAAAGTTTGTTTTTACATTTTGTTTTGGTCAGTGTCCAATAAATATGACACCATCTGGCACAAAGCTCTCTCATAGTTAGTACTTCAGGTAAAAAGTAGTGACTTTTTGTGACGTCCTTATGTGGTAAGTTACCTCAAACACGTGTAATTGCCCATCGTTCAATACTTCATTGTGCAATTTTTCGCCGGCCGCGGTGGCCGAGCGGTTCTAGGTGCTCCGGTAAGGAACCACGCGACAGCTACGGTCGCAGGTTGGAATTCTGCCTCGGGCATGGATGTGTGTGATGTCCTTAGGTTAGTTAGGTTTAAGTAGTTCTAAGTTCTAGGGGACTGATGACCTCAGATGTTAAGTTCCATAGTGCTCAGAGCCATTTTTGAAGTATTCAGCATAGACTCTACACCCCTTCATGACCATCATTTTTCCCGACAACAGCGGCAATTTCTAATAAGATAATCATTTTTTTGCAATTTTTCGGTGTTTTCATATATGGTTGCAGATTGGATCACCTATATTTAAAAAAGCTATGTAATGAATTTCATTTTACATACAGTAGCCATACAAATTACATATTTATAATAACACAAAACAGTAACATCTGCAGTTACATTTTATACATGTATCAGAATTCTTAAAGAGCATCAACAAAACATTAAAGAAAGTGGTTATCAGCAGTGACTTTGACGAGATGAGGATCTTCCCGTGCACATGTTGTAAGACAAAAATAGACAGGAAAACAAATGCTGGATAGTTTGAGGCTCTCTGCAGACTTACAGGTCCGTTTGGTCACCAAGAACATTCTATATTGCCATACATACTTTTTCATCTTAGTATATACCTTGATCTAAGAGGTTCACCAATTGTTTAATCCAGATTTACGCAAGATGCTAAGGCTTATTTAGGACAGACCCAGCTGTCTAAGTTGTTTAGTCTACTTAATCAAACTGCTTTTCCGATGGATTATAATCGACAGTATTGCAGGCACGTTTCAATTTATCAGCCTATTCCTTAAATCCATATTCCTTATGGACTTGCACAATTGTGAGTGAATTTCCATTGACGGTAAACTTTTGGAAACATAACAACAGCATGAAACTTCCTGAGAGATTAAAACTGTAAACTAGATTGCTACTCGAACCATGAACTTTGTATTTCACGAGCAATTCTTGTAACGATTCAGCTGTATTTTTTCACCTTTTAATTTATTATAAATATTAAATAGCACAAATAAACATCATTTGCCGTAACAGGGTATTTGACCGTTTTCTGGCAATCACCTTAAATGATTAATTACGTCATTCTGTTCCCATAACATGCTTTTTCTCCTAATGAATTTCAGTGTTTGAAAAAAAAAACAGAAATGAAATCAAAATTATTTTATACCCTGTTAAAACGCGCTGTTTCAGCCATGTGATGCTTGTGACGTCACTGGTTAGCACGCTGCTCCCACTGCCATACATTCATTCACAGTGATATCATAAGTTGCAATTTATGTTTCGGAAAATGTGTTACAAATGGTGTGCAGTACCATGTCGTACAAATAAATCCATAAAGGCCCCTTTAAAACTGATTTTGAGTGTTCCAAAGAATGTTGTTGTTGTTGTTGTGGTCTTCAGTCCTGAGACTGGTTTGATGCAGCTCTCCATGCTACTCTATCCTGTGCAAGATTCTTCATCTCCCAGTACTTACTACAACCTACATCCTTCTGAATCTGCTTAGTGTATTTATCTCTTGGCCTCCCTCTACGGTTTTTACCCTCCACGCTGCCCTCCAATGCTAAATTTGTGATCCCTTGATGCCTCAGAACATGCCCTACCAACCGTTCCCTTCTTCTTGTCAAGTTGTGCCACAAACTCCTCTTCTCCCCTATTCTATTCAATACCTCCTCATTAGTTACGTGATCTACTCATCTAATCTTCAGCATTCTTCTGTAGCACCACACTGCGAAAGCTTCTATTCTCTTCTTGTCCAAACTATTTATCGTCCATGTTTCACTTCCATACATGGCTACACTCCATACAAATACTTTCAGAAAAGATTTCCTGACATTTAAATCTATACTCGATGTTAACAAATTTCTCTTCTTCAGAAACGCTTTCCTTGCCATTGCCAGTCTACATTTTATTTCCTCTCTACTTCGAGCATCATCAGTTATTTTGTTCCCCAAATAGCAAAACGCCTTTACTATTTTAAGTGTCTCGTTTCCTAATCTAATTCCCTCAGCATCACCCGACTTAGTTCGACTATATTCCATTATCCTCGTTTTGCTTATGTTGATGTTCATCTTACATCCTTCCTTCAAGACACTGTCCATTCCTTTCAACTGCTCTTCCAAGTCCTTCGCTGTCTCTGACAGAATTACAATGTCATCGGCGAACCTTAAAGTTTTTATTTCTTCTCCACGGATTTTAATACCTACTCCGAGATTTTCTTTTGTCTCCTTTACTGCTTGCTCAATATATAGATTGAATAACATCGGGGAGAGCCTACAACCCTGTCTCACTCCCTTCCCAACCACTGCTTCCGTTTCATACCCCTCGACTCTTATAACTGCCATCTGGTTTCTGTACAAATTGTAAATAGCCTTTCGCTCCCTGTATTTTACCCCTGCCACCTTCCGAATTTGAAAGAGAGTATTCCAGTCAACATTGTCAAAAGTTCTCTCCAAGTCTACAAATGCTAGAAACGTAGCTTTGCCTTTTCTTAATCTAGCTTCTAAGATAAGTCGTAGGTTCAGTATTGCCTCACGTGTTCCCATATTTCTATGGAATCCAAACTGATCTTCCCCGAGGTCGGCTTCCACCAGTTTTTCCATTCGTCTGTAAATAATTCGCGTTAGTATTTTGCAGCTGTGACTTATTAAACTGATAGTTCGGTAATTTTCACATCTGTCAACGCCTGCTTTCTTTGGGATTTGAATTATTATATTCTTCTTGAAGTCTGAGGGTATTTCGCCTGTCTCATACATTTTGCTCATCAGAGTTTTGTCAGGACTGGCTCTCCCAACGCTGTTAGTAGTTCTAATGGAATGTTTACTACTCCCGGGGCCTTGTTTCGACTTAGGTCTTTCAGTGCTCTATCAAACTCTTCACGCAGTATCATATCTCCTATTTCATCTTCATCTTCATTCTCTTCCCTTTCTATAACATTGCCCTCAAGTACATCGCCCTCTATATACTCCTTCCACCTTTCTGCTTTCCCTTCTTTGCTTAGAACTGGGTTTCCATCTGAGCTCTTGATATTCATACAAGTGGTTCTCTTTTCTCCAAAGATCTCTTTAATTTTCCTGTAAGCAGTATCTATCTTACCCCTAGTGAGATAAGCCTCTACATCCTTACATTTGTCTCCTTGCCATGCTTGCTTAGCCATTTTGCACTTCCTGTCGATTTCATTTTTGAGAAGTTTGTATTCCTTTTAGCCTGCTTCATTTACTGCATTTTTATATTTTCTCCTTTCATCAATTAAATTCAGTATTTCTTCTGTCTCCCAAGTATTTCTACTAGCCCTCGTTTTTTTACCTACTTGATCCTCTGCTGCCTTCATTACTTCATCCCTCAAAGCTACCCATTCTTCTTCTACTGTATTTCTTTCCCTCATTCTTGTCAATTGTTCCCGTATGCTCTCCCTGAAACTCTGTACAACCTCTGGTTTAGTCAGTTTATCCAGGTCCCATCTCCTTAAATTCCCACCTTTTTGCAGTTTCTTCAGTTTTAATCTACAATTCATAACTAATAGATTGTGGCCAGAGTCCACATCTGCCCCTGAAAATGTCTTACAATTTAAAACCTGGTTCCTAAATCTCTGTCTTAGCAATATATAATCTATCTGAAACCTGTCAGTATCTCCAAGCTTCTTCCATGTATACAACCTTCTTTTATTATTCTTGAAGCCAGTGTTAGCTACAATTAAGTGGTGCTCTGTGCAAAATTCAACCAGGCGGCTTCCTCTTTCATTTCTTACCCCCAATCAATTTTCACCTACTATGTTTCCTTTTCTTCCTTTTCCTACTATCGAATTCCAGTCACCCATGACTATCAAATTTTCGTCTCCCTTCACTATCTGAATAATTTCTTTTATCTCATCATACATTTATTCAATTTTTTCGTCATCTGCAGAGCTAGTTGCCATATAGACTTGTACTACTGTCGTAGGCATGGGCTTTGTGTCTATCTTGGCCACAATAATGCGTTCACTATGTTGTTTGTAGTAGCTTACTCGAATTCCTATTTTTTTTTATTCATTATTAAACCTACTCCTGCATTACCCTTATTTGATTTTGTATTTATAACCCTGTATTCAGCTGACCAAAAGTCTTGTTCTTCCTTCCATCGAATTTTACTAATTTCCACTATGTCTAACTTTGACCTATCCATTACCCTTTTTAAATTTTCTGATCTACCTGCCCGATTAAGGGATCTGACATTCCATGCTCCGATCCGTAGTTTTCTTTCTCCTGAAAACGACGTCCTCTCGAGTAGTCCCCGTCCGGAGATCCGAATGGGGAACAATTTGACCCCCGGAATATTTTACCCAAGAGGTTGCCATCATTATTTATCCATACAGTAAAGCTGCATGCCCTCGGAAAAATTACGGCCGTAGTTTCCCCTAGCTTTCAGCCGTTCGCAGTACCAACACAGCAAGGCCGTTTTGGGTAGTGTTACAAGGCCAGATCAGTCACTAATCCAGACTGTTGCCCTGCAACTACTGGAAAGGCTGCTACCCTTCTTCAGGAACCATAGTTTGTTTGGCCTCTCAACAGATACCCCTCCGTGTGGTTGCACCTATGGTACGGCTATCTGTATCGCTGAGGCACGCAAGCCTCCCCACCAACGGCAAGGTCTATGGTTCATGGGGTGGGGGAGGGGGGGAATTTATGTTGTATCCTGCCTAGAGAGGGGCCGCTCCGCATGCAACTGGTGCCGGACCGGAAGCTGTGGCTGCAGGGGACGTCTGGCTTCCGGTCATACCACGCCATCGGCCTTCGCTCTGGCGGGAACGTCACCCAGAAAACGGCCAGAAGGGTACGCGTCCACTTCCTGAGGCCCATAACCAGACGTACAAGGTATCAGCCGCTGTGTCGTGGGCGGGTCCAGCTCCATAGGTAGGAAGAGAGGAGGGGGAGGAGGAGAGGGCTCCGTCTCCATGGGGTCTTCCCGCGGTGTCGTTATGACACTCTCTGGGGGCTGCTGTCGTCGGGATCCGTGAATCTGGGGGAAGGGATACAGAAGGATCACCGTGCACGTGACAGTGGCGAATTTGATTGTGATGTCGGCGCTGCTGTCCGTCTGGGGCTACAGTCGCAGGTTCGAATCCTGCCTCGGGCATGGATGTGTGTGATGTCCTTAGGTTAGTTAGGTTTAAGTAGTTCTAAGTTCTAGGGGACTGATGACCTGAGATGTTAAGTCCCATAGTGCTCAGAGCCTTTTGAACCATTTTGCAGCTGCATATATGGAGGTAGGATGGCGCATGACAATGGAGGTCTGCGGGCAGACACCATTGGGGACCGCATCTGCCATGAGTTTAAATGGCAGTTAGAATTAGAAGATGCGAATTGTCTGCATGTCTTATGCTGTGTGGTCAACTGTCACAGGCCCATCGTTACCATCTGTGTGGTAGAAATGGAGTCCCTGCCGTGTGTTCCGATGGATCTTACCGCAAATCACGTCATCGGTGACCTCAACATACATTGTGCTGTTCAGTATAAGTGGATGTTCACTATGACGTTCACCGCGAAGAAAGAACTCTACCTCGAGTGCCTTTGGTCTTGCGTAGTCAATGCAGAATGTGAAACGGAGTGTTGATTTACGGAGTCTGTTTGCCATTGCTCTGGATTACTATAGAGCGCTCATGTAACCGCCGCAGTAGGTAAACAAAGCTAGTGTGCGCGCTCCACAGGAGGAAACACAGGACGTCCGTATTGCTCGGCTTCTAAGGGCAGACTGCCATCCAGACAGCCCCCAGACCGACCCAAATTTCCAATTTATTGCACAGTGCAATGCACCATCCATCGTGCTCTAAAATCACTGCTCGAAGATCCTGATCCCCATAAGAGTTCAAACAATATTTGTGCATTTGCATTGAAAAAAACGTCGCCAAACAGTCTCCCTGTTCCTTCAGAAATGTATATACCTGATTGCTGTTTGTTCTATCGGACATGTCCGACATACCGAAATAATTGTGACCAATAAGAGCCTCCTCATTTACATTTGTATTTCTGTTACTTAAAATGTATTAACATCTTCTAGTATTTTAATACCGTATGTTGTCTACTATTTTAGAACCACAGTTGTCAAATAAATGAATAATATTTGTGCAACATCAGCAGTTAAGTTTTGCTCAAAATATCGCAGTATGTATTACTATTGTCGGGTGAATTGGCGTGTTTGTGTAAGGACGGACTCGCGACGTTTACCATGTACTCTATACCACAGGAGATGTCGATTTGGACAACGCCGCTTCGAAGGACGAATACGATACGGGAACATATCTGTGTTTCAAAAACTATTCGCCTAAATATTGTGATATACACATATTTGAAACCGTCTTGCCGGCCAGGGTGGCCGAGCGGTTCTAGGCGCTTGAGTCTGGAACCGCGCGACCGCTACGCTCGCAGGTTAGAATCCTGCCTCGGGCATGGATGTGTGTGATGTCCTTAGGTTGGTTAGGTTTAAGTAGTTCTAAGTTCTAGGGGACTGATGACCTCAGATGTTAAGTCCCATAGTGCTCAGATCCATTTTGAAACCGTCTTTTTAAGCCCATCATGTTACGCTAAAATTTAACATGGGGTTCCATTTAAAAACCCAAAGATGGCCTCATACCTCTGTAATAAAAAATAACACAAACATGAAATGTGATGTATTCAAGTAGCTCCTGTCCCTGCAATACACTGTCCAAACGGCATCTTTGTGTCTATTACGGTTGGGGAGATACAAAGTGTGTTATGACGTAGCTGCAAAAAAAAAAAAAAAAAAAAAAAAGGTTCAAATGGCTCTGAGCACTATGGGACTTAGCATCTCAGGTCATCAGTCCCCTAGAACTTAGAACTACTTAAACCTAACTAACGTAAGGACATCACACACATCCATGCCCGAGGCAGGATTCGAACATGCGACCGTAGTGGTCGCGCGGTTCCCGACTGAAGCGCCTAGAACTGCTCGGTCATCAGCGCCCGGCACTTAGCTGCCTCACCCTGTACACATAAATACAAAATTTCATTGATGAAACGCCATCACTGTACCAGGCCCTGTACTTTTCGAATCGCTCTCGTATTTGGTAGAACTGTGCGCAATTTCGCTGCATATCTTTGAAACTTTCTCGGCTTCGCTAAATCACTCAAACGAATGACGAAATTAATCGCAGGCGGAGAATCGCTGCCGATCCCTTTCGTTCACCCTTGCCCAAGTGATCTGGTGGACTGAATGTAATTGGCTGACTGTTGACGATGAGCTCCAAAGGGACGCGCCCTTTAGCAACGTCTCGAGGATGCCAGTGTAAACACTGTTGTTAATTGAGCCGTTCCCACGTACGCAGCTGAAGTGGCTGTACACAACGCCGCGGCAGCCACTCACGGCGCAGTCACGACAGTCTCCAAAAGCCTCTTCTTGTGTTTCTCATCATCGCACTCACCAGGAACGTGCGAACTTCCCTTACGTGTAGAATATGAAGG
Source organism: Schistocerca cancellata (assembly GCF_023864275.1). Lineage (NCBI taxonomy): Eukaryota > Metazoa > Arthropoda > Insecta > Orthoptera > Acrididae > Schistocerca > Schistocerca cancellata. The sequence goes on from NC_064629.1 coordinate 200,205,375, forward strand.
GGAAGAAAACGAATACAAACTTTTAGCTGTTGCGAGTTACGTCTTTTATTGACTTATTTTCTCTTGCACACGACGCATTTCGAGAATAAGTTTCTGTCATCAAGCACGTATTTATAATATTACGCCTGCTTAAATGAGATGTTTTCTGAGTACCAGCTACTGCATCGTTTTGATAACTCGCTAAAAATTTCATCGTTCTCGATGATCCTTTTCCTATAAACTATTACAGCATTTTCGCGGTTAGGGTGCAAGTCATAAATAGAAAGACATGCATCTAGAGTGCACGTGTATAGGTAATAGTAATTCGAATTTCGATGATTCATAATTTCGAAAAACAGTAATGCGATTATTTAGTGCCGTTCTTACACAATCATCCGTTTACTTCGGAATCATTTAGTAGCGACTCACCTAAACAGAATAATTTTTCTGAGAGTTACTATGCTAGTTTTGAGCTAAACTCTGAACAGAAAAGAACTTTCAAGTGAGTGCATTTCCACTTAATCGCGCTTTCTTGGATATAGTCAGTGGTGTACTTGGTAATATTTTACTTCTACTTTTTTGCGGTAGATGCTCGAATATCGTTCCCTGGTTTTCACAGCGTCTACTTAATATTTTTCAAGAAAGTTCCATCGACTCCTTACTCGCCGTTTCCTTCTCTTCGTAAGTAACTCGAACGTCCCATGCAAACGGAGGAGAATGCCTCCCATAGCATAACACTGCTCCCACCAGCCTGCGTCCATGGCCGGCCGAAGTGGCCGCGCGGTTCTGGCGCTGCAGTCTGGAACCGCGAGACCGCTACGGTCGCAGGTTCGAATCCTGCCTCGGGCATGGATGTGTGTGATGTCCTTAGGTTAGTTAGGTTTAACTAGTTCTAATTTCTAGGGGACTAATGACCTCAGCAGTTGAGTCCCATAGTGTTCAGAGCCATTTGAACCATTTGAACCTGCGTCCATGGTGCGCTGTACATTTCGAGCCGCCTTTCACCTTAATGACAGCGTTTGTGGAGACGACCATCGACCCAGTGTAGCAAAAATGTGATTCATCGTCCGCATCTCGTGGTCGTGCGGTAGCGTTCTCGGTTCCCACGCCCGGGTTCACGGGTTCGATTCCCGGAGGGTCAGAGATTTTCTCGGCCTCGTGATGACTGGGTGTTGTGTGATGTCCTTAGGTTAGTTAGGTTTAAGTAGTTCTAAGTTCTAGGGGACTGATCACCGTAGATGTTAAGTCCCATAGTGCTCAGAGCCATTTGACCCATTTTGTGATTCATCCCAAAAGCCGACACGGTTCCACTGATCAACGGTCGAATACCGATGGTCCCGTGCCCACTGCAGTCGTAACAGACTATGTCGTTACGTCAACATGTAAAGACGTAGGAGTCGCCTTCTGCAGAGCTCCGTGTTAAACAATGTACGATGAACGTTGTGCTCCGAGACACTTGTGAGTGCACCAGAATTGCGCTCTTTCGGCAGAGACGCCACAGATCACCATCTAGCTTACTTTACAGAGCAAACAAGCTTCCGAACACCACGTTCTGTGAAGAGTCGTATACGTCCAACCATTTAGAGCCTAGTGGTAAACCACTGTCCTTCTACCTCTTTCCGTAGTTGCTCACGACAATAGCACTTGAATATGCGACCAGCTACGCCGTTTTCGAGATACGTGTCCACAGGCTTTGCGTAATACGAGGTGCATTCAAGTTCTAAGGCCTCCGATTTTTTTTTCTAATTAACTACTCACACGAAATCGATGAAACTGGCGTTACTTCTCGACGTAATCGCCCTGCAGACGTACACATTTTTCACAACGCTGACGCAATGATTCCATGGCAGCGGCGAAGGCTTCTTTAGGAGCATGTTTTGACCATCGGAAAATCGCTGAGGCAATAGCAGCACGGCTGGTGAATGTGCGGCCACGGAGAGTGTCTTTCATTGTTGGAAAAAGCCTAAAGTCACTAGGAGCCAGGTCAGGTGAGTAGGGAGCATGAGGAATCACTTCAAAGTTGTTATCACGAAGAAACTGTTGCGTAACGTTAGCTCGATGTGCGGGTGCGTTGTCTTGGTGAAACAGCACACGCGCAGCCCTTGTTGCAGTGCAGGAAGGAATTTGTTCTTCAAAACATTTTCGTAGGATGCACCTGTTACCGTAGTGCCCTTTGGAACGCAATGGGTAAAGATTACGCCCTCGCTGTCCCAGAACATGGACACCATTTTTTCAGCACTGGCGGTTACCCGAAATTTTTTTGGTGGTGGTGAATCTGTGTGCTTCCATTGAGCTGACTGGCGCTTTGTTTCTGGATTGAAAAATGGCATCCACATCTCATCCATTGTCACAACCGACGAAAAGAAAGTCCCATTCGTGCTGTCGTTGCGCGTCAACATTGCTTGGCGACATGCCACACGGGCAGCCATGTGGTCGTTCGTCAGCATTCGTGGCACTCACCTGGATGACACTTTTCGCATTTTCAGGTCGTCATGCCGGATTGTGTGCACAGAACCCACAGAAATGCCAACTCTGGAGGCGATCTTTTGAACAGTCATTCGGCGATCCCCCAAAACAATTCTCTCCACTTTCTTGATCATGTCGTCAGACCGGCTTGTGTGAGCCCGAGGTTGTTTCGGTTTGTTGTCACACGATGTTCTGCCTTCATTAAACTGTCGCACCCACGAACGCACTTTCGACACATCCATAAATCCATCACCACATGTCTCCTTCAACTGTCGATGAATTTCAATTGGTTTCACACCACGCAAATTCAGAAAACGAATGATTGCACGCTGTTCAAGTAAGGAAAACGTCAGCATTTTAAGTATTTAAAACAGTTCTCATTCTGGCCGCTGGCGGTAAAATTCCATCTGCCGTACGGTGCTGCCATCTCTGGGACGTATTGACAATGAACGTGGCCTCATTTTAAAACAATGTGCATGTTTCTATCTCTTTCCAGTCTGGAGAAAAAAAAAATCGGAGGCCTTAGAACTTGAATGCACCTCGTAATAATCTGCCCTTTGTCGAAGTCGCATATTTTAATGGATTTCCCCGTTTCCAGCCCATATCTTCGCTAGGGTGATCCCACGTCCGCGTCTGCTCTGCATTTTGGTTACCGTTTCAGTTAAATCGAATGACGTTATCAGCAAGGCATCACACATGTCCATGAGTACTCTTGTCGCCATTAGTCTACGAACTTACATATTCGCAGTGTATTCCACTAGAACGTGAATATACTGTATTTTGCAATTAGATCAAGCTCCTTCATCGACATCTACATCGATACTCCGCAAGCCACCTGACGGTGTGTGGTGGAGGGTACTTTGAGTACCTCTATCGGTTCTTCCTCTCGGTATGCCTCTGTGTGGGATCTAATCTCTCTGATTCTATCCTCATGGTCTCTTCGCGAATATACGTAGCAGGGAGCAATATACTGCTTGACTCTTCAGTGAAGGCATCTTCTCGAAACTTCAACAAAAGCTCGTACCGAGCTACTGAGCGTCTCTCTTGCAGAGTATTCCGCGGGAGTTTATCTATCACTTCCGTAACGCTTTCGCGATCACTAAATGATCCTGTAACGAAGCCCGCTGCTCTCCTTTGGATCTTTTCTATCTCCTCTATCAACCCTCTCTGGTACGGATACCACACTGGTGAGCAGTATTCAAGCAGCGGGTGAACAAGTGTACTGTAACCTACTTCCTTTGTTTTCGGATTGCATTTCCTTAGGATTCTTCCAATGAATCTGTCTGCCATCTGCTTTACCGACGATTAATTTTATATGGTCATTCCATTTTAAATCACTCCTAATGCCTACTCCCAGATAATTTATGGAATTAACTGCTTCCAGTTGCTGACCTGCTAGATTGTAGCTAAATGATAAGGGATCTTTCTTTCTATGTATCTGCACCACATTACACTTGTCTACATTGAGATTCAATTGCTATTCCCTGCACCATGCGTCAATACGTTGCAGATCCTCCTGCATTTCAGTACAATTTTCCATTGTTACAACCTCTCGATATACTACAGCATCATCCCCAAAAATCCTCAGTGAACTTTTTATGTTATCCACAAGGTCATTTATATATACTGTGAATAGCAACGGTCCTACGACACTCCACTGCGGCACACCTGAAACCACTCTTACTTCGGAAGACTTCTCTCCATTAAGAATGACTACAGTTTGCTTTGTCGAGTAACGAGGATTACAGAATAATACTCACCTTTCACTTAATAATGTATAGAAACTCTAAAATATCTTTCACAGATGTGAGATTTAGATTTAGGGACTTTATGGTTAATTTCAATTATCTGGTTACTTCTGAGGGTTTATCAACCAATAATCCATGATTTTAGCTCCGTGGGTCCGAGAATTCTCGTGTTAGATGGCAGCCATGGTAACAATACGGCCGTAGCTAAGAAACTTTCAAACAGCAAAATGTGGTCTTCGATCAGATTTCCGAACCAAAATATCCTCATCTCAAAGAAAAGACTCATTTAAACTGAATTAAAAAGGCTCTAGAAAATTAATAAGGTACTTCCAGCTAGCACTCATCCTGCCACACAGTCCAGCCCTACTGGAAGACTCTCTGAGATATGGGAGCAACGTAGAGATAAAAAAAATGATTCGACAGGTCACTCCACCTCAATGAGTTTATGTATTATGTTCGTCCACGATAGCCGATCATCTGTGTAGGTAGGAGTAGGATAGGATCTTAGGTTTACAGCACTGCTCCAGGCTGTTTCCTTCGAAGGGGATGTAGAAATTAATCGGGAAGTATCAGTATTAAAACGTCGTGCGTCAGTTCCTCGGGGAACATTCTGTCCGTCCCTGTCTGCCATTACAGGTGATAGCCACAGTTTCGGTGCAAATACCTTGTAATCAGGATGTCTGCCATTGCCAGTAAACACACAGTTTTGTACACTGCAATATACAGGGTCGATCATTTGTATCCATAATGGGGAATTATTCGGGACAGAGAGGAGATACAGCAAAATGTTTTAGATAAAAGTTGTACGTGGTAAAGAGGGTCACGCATTGCTACTAATGGCTGTGACCTTGAAATTGATTTGGGGGTTAAAGTGATTTTTTTAAAATGGAACTCTAGTATTCGATGTAAGATTTGAGAAGAGCGGAAACTTTTACGTATAAATGATACATTATTCAAGGTAATAAAAAGGTGCAATGAAGGTCAATTAAGAAAATATGGTTTTTTTCACCGGCCGCTGTGTTCGAGCGGTTCTAGGCGCTTCAGTCCGGAACCACGCGGCTTCTACTGTCACAGGTTGGATCCTGCCTTGGGCATGGAAGTGTGTGATGTCATTAGGTTAGTTAGGTTTAAGTAGTTCTAAGTCTAGGGGACTGATGTTAAGTCCCATAGTGCTTAGAGCCATTTGAACCATATTATATTTTTTTTCTAGCAGGGATTAATTGGGAATAGAGGAGGGATACAAAGTGGGAGGGGCATCCGAGGAATGAGAGGCGAGAGGACTCACTCAGCGGCTTGTAAATCAATGATCTACGTTTTATTTATTATTTGAGAACAAACATAAAACTTGCAAATGTCCAAAGAGTATTTATACGTAGCGGCGTATTTATTTTTGCAAATAAACACATAAATTAAAGCTTAATGTTCAGATCTCTCTCCGCTCTTTCCAAATCTGACATTACAAATAGGGGTTTTCATGAAACGAAACTTAACCTTCTAATGAACTACGATAATTACCTTCAATATCATGATTGTTGGTAACGATACGTGACCCCTTATACCCCTTGCAATTTGCATCTAATACTGTATTTTGCTTTATCCCACTTGTAATCTGAGTTAATCCCTACTAGGACTAAAAACATTTGCTTATTTGATCACGGAACCTTGCCATTACTCTGAATAATGTATTTTTTCACAAGTAAAATTTGCAGGTCTTTCAAATCACAAAATAAGCAGTCTTGCATATGCGGATGACTTGGTAGTGATGGCAGATTCGATTGAAAGTTTGCAAAGTAATATTTCAGAGCTAGATCAGAAATGTAAGGACTATGGTATGAAGATTAGCATCTCCAAAACGAAAGTAATGTCAGTGGGAAAGAAATATAAACGGATTGAGTGCCAAATAGGAGGAACAAAGTTAGAACAGGTGGACGGTTTCAAGTACTTAGGATGCATATTCTCACAGGATGGCAACACAGTGAAAGAACTGGAAGCGATGTGTAGCAAAGCTAATGCAGTGAGCGCTCAGCTACGATCTACTCTCTTCTGCAAGAAGGAAGTCAGTATCAAGACTAAGTTATCTGTGCACCGTTCAATCTTTCGGCCAACTTTGTTGTATGGGAGCGAAATCTGGGTGGATTCAGGTTACCTTATCAACAAGGTTGAGGTTACGGATATGAAAGTAGCTAGGATGATTGCAGGTACTAGTAGATGGGAACAATGGCAGGAGGGTGTCCACAATGAGGAAATCAAAGAAAAACTGGGAATGAACTCTATAGTGTAGCAGTCAGGGTGAACAGGCTTAGATGGTGGGGTCATGTTACACGCATGGGAGAAGCAAGGTTACCCAAGAGACTCATGGATTCAGCAGTAGAGGGTAGGAGGAGTCGGGGCAGACCGAAGAGAAGGTACCTGGATTCGGTTAAGAATGATTTTGAAGTAATAGGTTTAACATCAGAAGAGGCACCAATGTTAGCACTGAATAGGGGATCATGGAGGAACTGTATAAGGGGGGCTATGCTCCAGACTGAACGCTGAAAGGCATAATCAGTCTTAAATGATGATGATGATGATTTCAAATCTTAAATCAAATATTAGGGTCAATATTTAAAAAAAATTAATCTCTAAATCACCGTGAAAATCACGTTGAAAGTCACGGCCATTAGTAGCAATGCGCGACCCTCTTTACCACCTACAACTTTTCTTTATAACGTTTTGCTGTATCCTGTCTCTATCCCGAGTTATTCTCTATTATGGATTCAAATGGTCCACCCTGTAGCTGCAAAAACTGCATCCTCCTTCAAATGAAGGTATTTGATGGGTCTGAAGGCAACCACCTCCTTTTGCCATAATAACGTGTTTGGCTGCCATCCGTGATACACGTTGCCAAAAAGATGAACACTACGCTGCACCACCTCCATAGGCACTCTGGACACTAATCTATAAAATTAATGAGGTTGTATCCCGTTCCATATTATTATTTTTGTTATTATTATTATTTGCTGATGAATGATGAGGAAATCACAAGATCCAACATGGTTAAAACAACATTTTTGCTACACCTGCCAGGAGCCACTCTTAGCATAAACATTAAAGATGTTAATGCACTGCCTGACAGATAAAGTGAAGCACCCAGAAGACACGGTCGGGTGCCAGTGTAACTTCGTACACGTGCACACCATAAGCGAGTACGTAAGTAATTGGAGTTACAGTTCTGTATGACAGGTGGAACGCCCACCAGAGGGCATTACTCTTGTTCTGGTTTAATGTTGTCACCAGGCTTGGCAGGGTAGATAAGAGAAGCAAACAACGTCTGATGTTGAGAGATCACTGTGAAAGATACGGAAATGCCGCGTACACGTGTCAGACAGCGTTATCAGCAGCTGACCGAGTTTGAAAGAGGACATTGTGTTTCCCCACCTGGCCATCTGGCAGAATCGTGCAATATTCAGATTTTTAGGCGATTTGGAAATGACAGGAGTCCAATGCTGAACTGCGCGGGTAGCTGAGGGCTGGCATACTCGTCAAGGTTCCATTCGAACACGTCCGTCCACCACAACGGAGGACCGCCGTACTGTGCACCAAGCACGTAGTAATGGATTCACATCTGTGGCTGCCATCCGAGTACAAGTAATGGGCTCTCTGCAATATTCTGTGTCACCCCGAGAAGTTATTGAATAAATCATCGCTTCCTTAATTTTTAAGACAAAAACCAGAAAATCATGAATTTCAACTAAAATTTTAATTTGTGAGATCCAGAATACTGTTTCTACTAAATTATTATGCAAAAGGAATCTAAATACAAATTTTTACGTTTCTAGCTCTTTTCTGTTGCGCCAATGATTTTTACAGAAAAACGTCCAAATTTCGAAAATGGTTAAAGTTACTGAACTGACATTCAACACATATTGATTTAGTATTACTCCTGACATGCCAGAAACGTTTCAGGTTATTTACTTGATTTTTAAAGTATTGCGCAACATTTATGACGTCAGAGCTAGTTACAGCGGACTAGGCTGGCACATAATGGAAAGACTGATGTGAATTTTATACGGCGTGAGTAGGCTGCTTCCCTACAGTCCCTTTCTTTCAGCGTTCTGAATAGATACAGCGGTGCTACTCGAAGCTTCATGGCACGTGGTGCCAACGTGTATGAGTTCAGGTTGCGGCTGGTATTGGCTGAGGGTACTCAGACGGCACGAGGTTATGTCTAGGACATCATGCATATTCATGTTGGTTGGATGGTCTTTTTGGGGGAGGGGACCAAACAGCGAGGTCATCGGTCCTATCGGATTAGGGAAAGATGGGGAAGGAAGTCGGCCACGCCCTTTCAAAGAAACCATCTTGGCATTTGCCTCAAGCGATTTAGGGAAATCACGGAAAACCTAAATCAGGATGACCAAACGTGGGTTTGAACCGTCGTCTTCCCGAATGCAAGTCCAGTGTGCTAGCCACTGCTCCACCTCGCTCCGTGCATAGTCATGTGTTACTTCTCATTAGATTGTATCGTCCTGCTATTTTGTGACAGGGCAATGCTCGTACACACATGGATCTTGTCTCTGTGAGCTGCCTACTTATCGTTGATATACTCCCGTGCCCAGCAAGATCTCCAGATCTGTACCCAAGAGGACGTGTGTATATAACATGCGCAGAGTCTATTCGTACGTCAACTACGTCCTAGTGGTAATATCCAGGATATCGTAGGTACATGATGGTCTATTTAGGTCTGTGTCTCATGCTCTTTTCTGTGGTACTTAATGCTCACTTTTTGTCGCAAATTCCTCGCTTTTTTGGCATCCCTCCTCCTCTTCCTCGATGGTGGTTTATGTTTCTTAAAAGGCGGTGTCATTAGAGTCCTCATCGCTTTCTAGTGTTATGAGACGCCGATTCATAATCCTTTTTTAAAAATGAGCCTTTTTGGGAGTGTTTTAAACGTGTGACATTCATCTCTATTCCCTGTCCACTTTTTACCCATATATTTACATGGCACGTACACGCTGTCACTTATTTGATTTTGTTGCAGTCTTCTTTGATACGACCTTCTTTCCCACAGCGGCCACAAATTACTGCTTGTTTATCACAATGTTTTGCCAAATTATTAAGGTCTTGGCATTGAACACATCTCCTCGCTACTAGACAGTCTTTCACTGAAACGAACTAAATCCATGATATACTGGGTGATCAAAAAGTCAGTATAAATTTGAAAACTCAATAAACCACGGAATAACGTAGATAGAGAGGTAAAAATTGACATACATGCTTGGAATGACATGGGGTTTTATTAGAACCAAAAAAAAAGTGTTGCTAGACGCGTGAAAGATCTCTTGCGCGCGTAATTTGGTGATCGTCGTGTGCTCAACCGCCACTTTCGTCATGCTGGGCCTCCCAGGTCCCCAGACCTCAGTCCGTGCGATTATTGGCTTTGAGGTTACCTGTAGTCGCAAGTGTATCGTGATCGACCGACATCTCTAGGGATGCTGAAAGACAACATCCGACGCTAATGCCTCACCATAGCTCCGGACATGCTTTACAGTGCTGTTCACAACATTATCCCTCGGCTACAGCTATTGTTGAGGAATGATGGTGGACATAGTGAGCATTTCCTGTAAAGAACATCATCTTTGCTTTGTCTTACTTTGTTATGTTAATTATTGCTATTCTGATCAGATAAGCGCCATCAGTCGGACATTTTTTGAACGTTTGTATTTTTTTTTTTTGGTTCTAATAAAACCCCATGTCATTCCAAGCATGTGTGTCAATTTGTACCTCTCTATCTACATTATTCCGTGATTTATTCAGTTTTCAAATTTATACTGACTTTTTGATCACCCGGTACTTTTTGTCGCTTCATGAGAGCTGTTCTAACCTCAGAGCTCACTTCAATAACTTGATGGACGACTTTTCTGGTCCTGTCCTGAACAGTACGGTAAAACTGCTTTCGAAGCTTTTCTCGCTCAGTTCATCTTAAAGACTTTGCATGTATATTTTTGTTTAAGTGCCTTGCACCTGTGTCTCTCTTTCTTAGGCTATTCACAAATCAATGTCTCTTGCACCTTTTATGCGTTCATTATCTTTTCCATAAAACTTTGTGTGGTATCACGCATCAGTAGGGTAGCTGCGTGGTCTAGGGCGCCTTGCCAAGGTTCGCGCGGTTCCATCCGTCGGAGGTTCGAGTCCTACCTCGGGCATGAACGTATGATTTGTCTTAGCGTAAGTTAGTTTAAGTTAGATTAAGTAGTGTGTAAGCCTAGGGATCGATGACCTCAGCTGTTTGGTCCCTGCCGGCCGGGGTGACCGAGTGGTTCTAGGCGCTACAGTCTGGAGCCGCGCGACCGCTACGGTCGCTTGTTCGAATCCTGCCTCGGGCATGGATGTGTGTGATGTCCTTAGGTTAGTTAGGTTTAAGTAGCTCTACGTTCTAGGGGACTGATAACCTCAGAAGTTAAGTCCCATAGTGCTCAGAGCCTTTTGAACCATTTGTTTGGTCCCATAGGATCTTACCACCACCATTACGTATCAGTACCACCGTACCGGCGTATCAAGTTAACAAAGGAATTGTAAGTTCCCGGCCAACAGTGATAGCGGTCGTTTGGGATCCGGCGGACCCAATGGGGCACACCTGCTGGGCCACACCTCCAGCAACTCTGTACTTCGAGCGCCCTTTTCTGCCTTTGGTTGACTCTGAGACTCCTGGACACTTCCCATGTTGAGATCCCTTCCTGGCACAAAGTAACAATGCGGACTCGATCGAACCGCGGAATTGACCGTCTGGGCATGGCTGAAGTATAGACAACACGAGTCGTGTACCTCCTTCCTGGTGGAATGACTGGAACTGATCGGCTGTAGGAACCCCTCCGTCTGATAGGGGCTGCTCATGCATGGTTGTTTACATCTTTGGGCGGTCGGGTTTATTGACGTCTCTGAACAGTCAAAGGGACTGTGGTGGTGGTGGTTAGTGTTTAACGTCCCGTCGACAACGAGGTCATTAGAGACGGAGCGCAAGCTCGGGTTAGGGAAGGATTGGGAAGGAAATCGGCCGTGCCCTTTCAAAGGAACCATCCCGGCATTTGCCTGAAACGATTTAGGGAAATCACGGAAAACCTAAATCAGGACGGCCGGAGACGGGATTGAACCGTCGTCCTCCCGAATGCGAGTCCAGTGTGCTAACCACTGCGCCACCTCGCTCGGTAAAGGGACTGTGTCTGTGGTACAATATGCAAAGTCAAAGTCTATCTTCAGAAGTTCTTGAAAGCAGGGTGATGCAAAACCTTTTTTGATGTGTGTGAGACGGCCGGCGGCAGCCTCTCGATCTGTTCGCATTCGGAGCTACATTGCTACGCAGACGCCGCCTAGTCTTGGCTCCGTCGCCATCGTTGTTGCTGTTGTAATAGCTGGACTCTGTTTCTTCTGCATTACTTGTAGGCCGGCCAGTGTGGCCGAGCGGTTCTAGGCACTTCAGTTTGGAATCGCACGTTCGCTAAGGTCCCAGGTTCGAATCCTGCCTCGGGCATGGATGTGTGTGATGTCCTTCGTATAGTTAAGTTAAAGTAGTTCTAAGTTCTAGGGGACTGATGACCTCAGATGCTAAGTCCCATTGTGCTCAGAGCCATTTGAACCATTATTTGTAATGAGACCTCACATGCTCGGAGAAATAGAAGTTATGTAACTCTCGTGTTTATTGTGTTAACTTGCTCGCTAATCATTTCTGCTCCTCTCTAGCTCTCCTAAGACGACAGTTGCTGCACCACATTGCAGCTCACCTGTCCTTACCATTGTGCACGAAGTCGCCCACATCAGTTTGTGTATCAGTTTCCAGGATGACTCAAATTACTGGCTTACTTAATCATTCTTATTCAAATTTTCTCTTTGGTGGAGTTTATTAAGGTCACTAGTTTTTGTAGCACTATCTTTGCGTTTTCATTTGTTCGTGACTTTATGAACATGGTATGTTGTTGTTATGTTTTCATTTCTGCTCTTTTAGCTGCAGTAGCTGTTTTGGTTGCATCTCCACTAGGCGGCATCGTCAGCGTCGTACTTGGATATGTTTTCCTTGTCTTTCATGATTTTTCTCTATAAATGTCGGTTTCTTTTCGTAGTTGCTCGAACCTGCCAATAATGGTTCCTGCTCGATCGCCCATTTCGATATATCCTCCTTTAATTGCACTTCAAATTCGCTTGCTCTTCCCTTTTGCCCAAAAAATTCATTTTCAAAGTTTTCATGACGCTATTATATATTCACTGCTCTTCTAATTGTTGCAATGTTATCCTGACTACATCTGTTTGCCCATTTGATGTCGAATACGCCGCAGCACACAAAAGTCGCATTTCGCTGAGTCGGCAGAAGCAGCGCCGCATATGTAGGGTGTGGCTCGCCTCGCGCCAGGCGCGGCTGGTCGGGACGGCAGAGCAGCTGGCAGCGGCGGCAGCAGTGGGCAGAAAGCGCCTGTCGCAGCGCTGTGGTCTGCGTGCCTGTCCCCAGCTGAAGTAGCGCACTCTGCACTAGAAATTCGAAAAACCGAGCGATTGAAACCGGCACCGGTATTTTAGTTCCGAATAAGACGTATTTTTCGATATTTCTGTGATCTAGGTAATTACAGGTGTTTTTTATTTTTAAGTAATAACCGAATAAAAAGCCGAAATATTGGTTTATTTAAATAAATCTTTTTCTAAAAAAGGAGCAATTCTTATTCTTAAAATTTCCAGTTGTTTGAAATATTCCGTTATTATACACTACTGGCCATTAAAATTGCTACACCACAAAGATGACGTGCTACAGACGCGAAATTTAACCAACAGGAAGAGGATGCTGTGATATGCAAATGATTAACTTTTCAGAGCATTAACACAAGGATGGCACCGGTGGTGACACCTACAACGTGCTGACATGAGGAAAGTTTCCAACCAATTTCTCATACACAAACAGCAGTTGACCGGCGTTGCCTGGTGAAAAGTTGTTGTCATGCCTCGTGTAAGGAGGAAAAATGCGTACCAACACGTTTCCGACTTTGATAAAGGTCAGATTGTAGCCTATCGCGATGGCGATTTATCGTATCGCGACATTGCTGCTCGCGTTGGTCGAGATCCAATGACTGTCAGCAGAATATGGAATCGTTGGATTCAGGAGGCTATTACGGAACGCCGTGCTGCATACCAACGATCTCCTATGCCTAGCAGTCGAGGTGACAGGTATCTTATCCGCATCGTGCAGTCACGTCTCGATCCCTGAGTCAACAGATGGGGAAGTTTGCAAGACAACAACCATCTGCACGAACAGTTCGACGACATTTGCAGCGGCATGGACTATCAGCTCGGAGACCATAGCTGCGGTTGTCATTGACGCTGCATTGCAGACAGGAGCGCCTGCGTCATTTTTTCGGATGAATCCAGGTTGTGTTTACAGCGTCATGATGGTCGCATCCGTGTTTGGTGACATCCCGGTGTACGCACATTGGAAGCGTGTATTCGTCATCGCCATACTGGCGAATCACTCGGCGAGATTGTATGGGGTGCCAGTGGTTACACGTCTCGGTCACCAACAGTGGACGTTACATTTCAGATGTGTTACGAGCCGTGGTGCTACCCTTCATTCGATCCCTGCGAAACCGTACATTTCTGCAGGATAATGCACAAACGCATGTTACAGTTCCTGTACGGGCCTTTCTGGATACAGAACATGTTCGACTGCTGCCCTGGCCAGCACATTCTCCAGATCTCTGACCAACTGAAAACGTCTGGTCAATGGTGGCCGAGCAACTAGCTCGTCAAAATACGACAGTCACTACTCTTGATGAACTGTGGCATCGTGTTGAAGCTAAACGAGCAGCTGTACCTGTACATGCCATCTAAGCTCTCTTTGACTCGATGTCCAGGCGTATCAAGGCCGTTATTACGGCCAGAGGTGGCTGTTCTGGGTACTGATTTCTCAGGATCTATGCATCCAAATTGCGTGAAAATGTAATCACATGTCAGTTCTAGTATAATACATTTGTTCTAGTAAGCCGGCCGGAGTGGCCAAGTGGTTAAAGGCGCTACAGCCTGGAACCGCACAGCTGCTACGGTCGCAGGTTCGAATCCTGCCTCGGGCATGGATGTGTGTGATGTCCTTAGGTTAGTTAGGTTTAAGTAGCAGTTAAGTCCCATAGTGCTCAGAGCCATTTGAACCATTTTGTTCTAGTATAATACATTAGTCCAATGAATACCCGTTTGTCATCTTCATTTCTTATTGTTGTAGCAATTGTAATGGCCAGTAGTGTATGTACGTTGAAACTGAGTCAAAATTTTTCAGTATGTGTCCGATTTCTACGTGTACTGTAGGAAATAACAGGAACAAACAAAAAAAAACGAAAATTGGTTATTTTAGAAATCGTTTGTTTTGCACTGTTTTAACACTCAGGCTATACTGGGGTGAACAAAAAACAGACGTAATCGAAAACCGGTTCTTTCTGCGACAATACCATCCCTATGCTGCAGTGATAGGAGGGCGACGATCCCTTCACGCTGGCGGCGGGCGGTATCCACCATGGTTTGATGGTTGATTTTGGGGCGGGGACGAGACAGTGAGGCCATCGGTCTCATCGGACGAGGAAAGAATGGGGAAGGAAATTGGTTGCCCCCTTTCGGAGGAACCGTGCAGCATTTGCCTGAAGCAATTTAGGGAAATTACAGTAAACCTAATGCAGGATGTCCGGACGTGGGTTTGAACCGTCGTCCTCCAAAATGCGAACCTAGTCTGCTAACCACTGCTCCACCTCACTCGGTCGGCCGATATTACTTCAAACTTTAAGACACTTGCCGTGCCCTGTTTACACTTAATGTCTCCTCGAGAAAACGCGCACTTGGATGAGTGACACTTTCACTACATGTGGATGCAGGTATCACTTGCCGATAGCGACAATTGCCACACGAAAACACCGCCTGAACACTGAGATGAACACACAACCCATCCGGTGGCCTTCTTGGAGCTCTCAGGAAAGAAGTTTTTGTGGAAATGCAGGACTATGTGATATAACAGAAGCAAGATCACAGGCGGATGTAGGAGTGACATATGATATAGGCTGTTAGGATTTGGTGCCACAAACTGGGCAGGTACAGCTGAGGAAAGTACTGCGCTGCCTACAGAAGTAAAAGAAGATTCCCCAATGGTGGACGCGAATCTGCAACAAAAACAGTACGAGACTCAGAGCCAGTTCGTACAAGAAACAGCCACCTTCTGCAGTGATGTAAACAGTAAAACGCTGACCGGAACAGATCCGCGACAGATTTATGAAAGCATAAAGAACGTTATACAACTTACTAGGCGGGAAGAGCCGACGACGCTTAACTACAGCGTTAAGACATCTGGTAGGGAATATTCATCTAGAAGGGGAGTATATTACTTTTCCTGTACCTGATTTCCTAGACAGAATTCACCTCAAAGTGAACAATCTGCCAACTGAAGTGGAAAATTGGAGAAACTGAAACAGGTTTCTACCAGAAGAAACGGATCATTCACCTTAGAAACGCTGTACAAGCACTTTGTGATGGTGCATGGTCGTATACATGAGATTATGACGGGAATGTATATCCATCATCCCTACTGGAGATAAGAATGAAACAGCTTAATGCCATGAGCAGTGTCAGCGCATTGCATGATGTTAGAAGACTGACACAAGGGTGGCAGGTAGATGTATTGTCTCCAAGAACAGTAAGCTAAGGCAGGAAAGGTCCCCAGTATGCCAATAACTGCTCAGATAGTCCCCCAAGGGCAATTTCCTATGGCAGCAATCATGGTCTTTAACAAGGTCATAACAATGATAAAAATATCAAAGTATACAATATTACACATATAGCAAAGTGTACATTTAGCAAATACGACTGCAGAGAGCCGTGTGAAAGGCTGGAAGGTTGAGAGTGGAATGCAATCAAATGATCACAATTTCATACACTGTACTATCACTACAAGGTATAATGAATCATCATCCTCCTCTAACATTACCGGTTTTTTTTCATAGAGATAACCGATACTAAGTATACTATCGACTCTTGCATAGGTTAAAATTATCTCAGCTGTTTCACTAAAGGAATTCATATGATTTTGTATACGATGTATTATATTTCAGGCTAAAATGTATAAAAAAAGAAATTAATGTGTTACAATCGATATGTACTAACAGTTAAAATTACTCTTCTTTTAAGAATAATTGAAATTACAAAATTTCTAGCCTACTTAAAATTCATATTATTAATTGCACAATCAAACACTAATTATTAAATTTGTTTCTGGATTTATTTATGAAATAATGATATAATTTGGTAAAGATTCTTCTCATGTCGAGAGAGTTTTTTAAACTCTTTTGCTTTGTAAACTCTTTGTAAATTGTGAGTACCGCAGAATGTACGTAGTGGCGGGCATGTCTCAGATGAAGTAGACGTTTATATAAGTTTGTCACCAACAATGTAATTATAGGTTTTTTGAATGTGGAAATTATAAAGTCGGTGTGATTTAGAAGAATGAGATAAAATAAAAAAATATTCATAGCAACAGGTAACTCCTCTTCAGTTATTTCATCTTCAAGAACCCGCAACGTTAAATCAAAATTTTCAACAGCAAGATTGTACTCTTACACAAGACTTTGAGCCATCGACAACAACAATGAGATATTGAAGATAAGTAAAAAGTGATTCAGTTGTATATCTTACACCTCTCGAGAATTTCAAAATTTGTGCAAAGACAGAGAATTTTAGTAGTGATGTGTGGGAGAGTAAGATTACAAAGGGAAATCCAGGACGCCTCAGAGAATGTACGCATAAGGCCGAAATACAACAGCAAGGTCGCTAACTGGGAAGAACAAAGAAGGGTATTTCAGTGTCAGGGAAGTCTACCGCTGGGTGATAATGTAGATATCGAAACGCAAGAACTGACAGTGACTGTACATTAAGCAGTGGAGGCATCGATACCTGTCAAGAGGAGTAATTCTAAAGGAGTACCTTGCATCTACATCTGCATCAACATCTACATACATATTCCGCTCTTCAGCGTATGGTGCGTGACGGAGGCTACCCTGTACCACTGCTAGTCATTTCCTTTCTTGTTCCAGTCACAAATAGAGCGAGGGAAAAACGACTGTTCAAATGTGCGAATTCCTAAGGGACCAAACTGCTGAGGGCATCGGTCCCTAGACTTACACACTACTTAAACCAAATTAAACTAACTTACGCTAAGGACAACACACACCCCATGCCCGAGGGAGGACTCGAACCTCCGCGGGAGCGGCCGCGCAATCCGTAACATGGCGCCTCAAACTGCGAGGCCACTCCGCGCGGCAAGAACGACTGTCTGTATGCCTCCGCATGAGCCCTAATGTCTCTAATCTTACCTTCATGCTAAATGTACACTGGTATTAGTAGAATCGTTCTCCAGTCGGTCTCAAATGCCGGTTCTCTAAATTTCCTCAATAGCGTTCCTTGAAAGGAACGTCGCCTTCCCTCCAGTGATTTCCATTTGAGTTCCCTAATCATCGCACCCACCGGTAAAACATCTAGCATTCCATCTCTGAACTGTTTCGATGTCTTCCTTTAGTCGGACCTGGTGTGGATCCCAAACACTCGAACAGTACACAACAAGAGATCGCACTAGTGTCCTATGTGCGGTATATGTAGACCAAACTACACAAACTAGAATGTGAAACAAAAAGAGCCAGGAAGCTATACCACAGCAGCATGACCGAAGAAGAAAATCTCGGAAGGTTACGTATACACGTATGTGAAACATCGTTTTAAGGAAGAGTTATGGGCACAAAAATGAAACGCTGGAAGCCTTTTTCACACTCAAAAGGAATAATGGAACGGTAACAGAAAGCTGGGAATAGTCAGCTGGCCTGCTAATGGAAACACTACTTTCTGACGACGGAGAAGAAGGAAAGACAGAAGATCAGCATAGGTTACGAAAACTGTTGTGGGAAGGCTATAGAAACAATGAACTTGTGCACCCCTTCACACAAGAATACATTAGACAAATAATTTTAAGAGTGAAAAAGAAAATCTCCTGGACCAGATGGGATCCCTGCAGAAGTAATACATGCCGTATGTGAGCAATTAGCTAGTTAATTGCATGAACTGTGCAACAAGTTTCTTTTGCAAGAAAGGATCCCTGCACTGTGAAAGAATGCTGAAGTAATAATTAGTAAAGGGCAACACCAGGATTCCATGATACCCAAATCCTAAAGACCAATTTGTCTTTTGAATGTTCTCGATAAGACATATGAAAAACTATTAGGCAAGAGATTGCATTGTATTGTATTGAACTGGGGTCCTAGAAACGGTCCGCCGCTCGTGGTCTCGCGGTAGCGTTCTCGCTTCCCGAGCACGGGGTCCCGGGTTCGATTCCCGGCGGGGTCAGGGATTTCCACCTGCCTCGAGATGACTGGATGTTTGTGTTGTCCTCATCATTTCATCATCATCCAGGAAAGTGGCGAAATTGGACTGAGCAAAGGTTGGGAAATAATTGTACGGGCGCTGATAACCACGCAGTTGAGCGCCCCACAAACCAAACATCATCATCATCATCATCCTAGAAACGACGGAGAGGTTTCGTCCCTGCCGGAGCCCTCCGTGGTCCAAAACCCCACAACAGGTTACAGCAATCCACTCACCCCACCGCCGTCCCACACCGAACCCAGGGTTATTGTGCGGTTCGTCCGCCAGTGGATTTCCCCCCCCCCCCCCCCCCGGAACGTCTCACACCAGACAAGTGTAACACCAAATGTTTGCTTGGAGACTATTATGGTGTACGCGTACTTGGAGACAGTGTTTGCGCAGGAATCGCCGACATAGTATAACTGAGGCGGAATAAGGGGAACAAGCCCGCATTCGCCGAGACAGATGGAAAACCGCCTCAAAAGCCATCCACAGACTGACCGGCACACCAGTCCTCGACACTAATCCGCCAGGTGGATTCGTACCGAGGATTGTCACGCCTTCCCGGTCGGAAAGCAGTGTGTTAGACCGTACGGCTAACCGAGCCGAGAGATTACTAGACCATACACAGCTACTTTGGGATGAACCCTCTCCAGTAAGGGTTTATAAAAGGCAACTGAAGACGCAATTAATAAGGCGATTTCGCTAGCGACAGATACTCACTCTATGGATGCTCCAGCGATGAACATCGATATTGCTATCGCTTTTGATAATCTATGGTGGCCGTCTTTCTTTGGTCGCCTTACGACGTTGGAGCGTCCAGAATCACTGCACAACTGCAAGAGAGATTTTTGCCACGGGCGACATGCTTCTTTAACATGTCCAAGAAAGAAAATAACGAAGACAATGACAAAAGGCTGTCCACAGGCATCAGTGCGTGGTCCAGAGTTTTGGGATGTAGCACTGGAGCCCATGCTACAGAAATTACATGACAGTGGTGACGTAAGTGGACTGGTAGCCTTTGCAGATGACGTGTTATTCGTAGTAAGTGATGAATCTGGAAGAATAATAGAAGACGAATGTAATGTGGCGCTCCACGAACTTGAGGGCTGGTACCGAAATGTTAAATTGTCACTATCACCTCGGAAAACAACGTATCTCCTGCTGAAAGGGAACCTAGCAAGAAACTCTATAGTAAAATGAAACGATGTAACGATCAGGAGAAGCGTAGTAACGAGATATCTATGAGTATTTCTGGACGAACGACGCAACTTTGCACATCATATCGAGGAAGCAGGCAGGAATGGCACAAACGTGATGAATAAAATTATAACCGTTGCAAATGGGCAATTTCTGCTTCCCTTGAAAACAATCAGAGCATACCACCATTCTACATTAGCATCAGTCATAGGATAAGGTGCGAGCGTTTGGGTTCTTAGATTGCAGCTAGTGAAGCCAGCCTCACTAGTAAGAAGAGTTCAACGAGGAGCGCTACTAAAATTAACGGGTGTCTGTTGCACTACCCGGAATAACGTGCTGCTAGTAATTCTAGGAATATGCCCACTACACTCAGAAATTAGGAAAAGAGGAGCCTTTTACTGGTTAAAGACAGGCAATCATATGGAAATACGAAAGATGCTTGGAACGGGGGCCGATACGAAAAAAGTTAAGAATGGATCGCATACTACAGCTGTGGCAAAATGACTGGAACACTTGAGGCACAGGCCGGATAA
This sequence comes from Schistocerca cancellata, assembly GCF_023864275.1. NCBI lineage: Eukaryota > Metazoa > Arthropoda > Insecta > Orthoptera > Acrididae > Schistocerca > Schistocerca cancellata. The sequence goes on from NC_064629.1 coordinate 200,225,692, forward strand.
AACATGAATTTTTCCCTATCGTCAGGGAGGGACTAAAAATAAGATATCTTAAGCCATCAAATGGTTTGATACATTGCCTGACTGGCCATTCTCTGTATGCTTCGTATCTGTGCAAAATCAAAAGACACATGACTGATAGCAGCGCTTGCAGGAGCGTGGCCACAGCCATTGTGGGACTGTGCACTCTGTAAAGATGCGGCGGGTAATGAGTATTAGGCATTAAGGATGTTGGATCCCAAAGTAACAGTGAGAAGCGAGTCTACCTGACGCTCCGTGGACGAAACTGCAACCGCAGTAAAGAAGGGCCGAGGAAGACTTCACGAGGTATTCAGACACAAGTCAGCATGCTGCCATCCCAGAAGACAATATGCTGCGCAGATGGAGAGAAGACCTACCGAAGTCGGCGACCACCGAATCAAACAGTTTCTCAAGAATTTACATTGCGTTAGTGCAAGTGATTACGGGATTGGGGACTTAAAGACGTGACAGTGGTTGGTGGAATTGCTCGTTATAGTGGAAATGCTGCGGATGTGCTGCCCGACTTGCAAGAAATCCAACAGGCAATGGCTGTTGACAGGGGTAATATGAGGGTGGATCCAGTAACGGAAACAACCATCTACAGGTTAAATGACCTCTCCGTCCGAACAGGCCTCGGAAGGATGAGGATATGGAGGGACATGTGGTCAAGATACCACTGTCCCGGCTGCTGCTTCTCAGACAAGTAGCACCTCATTGGCCTCACAAGGGCTGATTGCACCCCACTTGCCAACAGTGCTTGGCAGACCCTGACCGTGATCCATTCAGGTGCCAGCCAAGCCCGATTGCCCTTAGCTTCGGAGATCTGACGGGAACCGTTATTACCACTGCAGCAAGGCAGTAGGCAGCGGGTTAAAAGCACCAAAATAAATCGACAAACACAGGACAGATACTGTAGTGATTATAGTAGTAGTAGTAGTAGTAGTAGTAGGGTCACTGGGTGAGGATTTTGTAGTAGTTTCGTAATAGTAGAAGTAGTTGTAGAATTAAGAAAATTAAATATCGGAAATAAATAGTTAATACCAAAATTTATTATTATCCAAGAAAATGTAATTTGTATGGCCTATATTGGCTTTCCAGATAAGGGGCTGTAATTGTGAAGGATAAATAAATAAATAAATATGCATGATATCAATGACCATTTAAAGCAGTTGTGGGCCAACTTGCCTGAGGAGTGGATACAACAGCTTTATGACACTCTACTCAACCGAATCGATGCATACATACAGACCAGAGGGGGCTCCCTGATAAATGGGATCGTACTGCCAAGAAATCTGTAAATTTGACACTATTTTCTATCCACTGAATTAGCAATACGTACCTTTTCAAGCCATGAAGTATCATTTCGCTTACTCCTCTCCTCCATTCTATTTCATTTTTTCTGCCAGGCAGTGTATTTTTATTTACATCTAAATAAACATTCATATGTAGTTGAACTAGCGATTGTTACAATGTTAGAAGGAAAGCCCCATGTCGCCACAACGGATGGAATACCAACTGGTAAGATTTAATACTAGCTGGCAGTGTGACACAGCCCGCATCTCGTGGTCGTGCGGTAGCGTTCTCGCTTCCCACGCCCGGGTTCTCGGGTTCGATTCCCGGCGGGGTCAGGGATTTTCTCTGCCTCGTGATGGCTGGGTGTTGTGTGCTGTCCTTAGGTTAGTTCTGTTTAAGTAGTTCTAAGTTCTAGGGGACTGATGACCATAGATGTTAAGTCCCATAGTGCTCAGAGCCATTTGAGCCAAGTGTGACACATGTGCTCAGGACATAGATTGATTTGGGGCAGGGGACCAAACAGCCAGGTCATCGCTCACATCGGATTAGGGAAGGATGTAGAAGGAAGTCGGCCGTGCCCTTTCAAAGGAACCATCCCGGCATTTACATGAAGTGAATTAGGGAAATCACGGAAAAACTAAATCAGAATGGCCTGACGCGGGTTTGAACCGTCATCCTCCCGAATGCGAGTCCAGGATTACACATGGGACACACCACTTATAGATGGTGCTCACACTTGTGCTTACCAAGTGCCACCGTGTCGACCGTGTATTATGTGTATCTCTATTCAGGGAAAGCCGTCAACACCAGAAATAAACCTGTTTTTGGACTACAGGCAACTTCAACCCATGAGTAGTCGCACCATTGAGAACCTTTATGAATTTATTTCATATTACGCCTCAGACGGGAACCTATCATCACCGCGCATCAAAACAACATGGATTAACCAGGGCGTAGGAACACCTTTATTAATAACTGTTCGAAGCATGGGTGAAGATGTGGTACACTCTGCTAACAGGATACGAGGCGACGATACCGTTTGCCAACAGGGCAACGATCAGCCTGGTGATGCATGTGTTCTCATATGAGCACTGTTTACTCTCGACGAAATAGGACACTTCATACGTCTGCTATTATCTGTCACCGGGGAACGATGTAATAATCTACTGCCCGGTTATGAGTTTACGGCTGTTCGCAACGACCTACTGCGTACAAAGAATCAGTCTATCACTACATAATTCTGCCAGAATGGTTTGTGGGACACTAAACTGACACAAGAAGGCTTCGGACATCCCGATGGCTTTGAATGTACTAAGCACATTTGACGCGTTACCGAGGGAGATGCGTCCGCTTGGACGCAGAGTGAATAATGATTGGTGGTCAACGATTAAGCGCTTGTGAAGTCCACGGCACGGCGATTGGCATTTGTTATCAGAGGCTTAATGTACACTATAGTCAAGAAATGGAGTTGTTGAAGAGATAAATCACGTCCTATCGTGGTCAATTGTGCACGAGCAGTTTTTTACGTGAATTTTATGTGAGAAAAAAAAACGTTCTGGGAATGTGTTTTACGTTATTCGCTAAAGAATTATGTTCTCTACAAAACAGTATGTTCAGTTTTTTTATGCTGATATATGAGTGGATTTACATACACTGAAGCGACAAAAGCCATGGGATACGATATGTACATATACAGATGGCGGTATTATCGACTACAAAAGGTATAAAACGGCTGTGCACCGGCGGAGCTGTCATTTGTACTTAGTTAATTCATGTGAATTCAATATTTCGAGAGCTACAGTGTCAAGAGAGTGCCGAGATTACCAAACTTCACAAATTATCTCTTTAAAAGGAGCCAACGTAGTTGCCAACGGCCCTATACTTAACGACCGAGAGCAGCGGCGTTTGCATAGAGTTGTCAGTGTTAAAAGACAAGAAATACTGCGTGAAATAACCACAGAAAACAATGTGGGACGTACGACGAACATATCCGTTAGGACAGTGCACCGAAAATTTGCTTTTATGGGCTATGGCAGCAGACGACCGACAGGACTAGCTTTGCTAACCACACGACATCGCCAGCAGCGCCTCTGCTGAGTTGGGGACGGTCAGATCCTAGACGCATGGGAAACCGTGGCCTCGTCGGATGAGGCAATTTCAGTTGGTAAGAGTTAATGTTAGGGTTCGAGTGTGGCGGTGATCTCACGAAGACATGAACCCAGAATGTCAACAGGGCGCTTGTGCAAACTGGTCGTGGCTCCATGATGGTGTGGGCTATGTTTACATGGAATGTACTTGGTCCTCTGGTCCAGTATAACTGATCACTGAATAGAAATGGTTACGTTCGGCTACTTGGAGACTATTTTCCGCCATTCATGGACTTCATGATCCCAAACAACGATGTCATGTCATTGGAACATAATTGTTCGCAATTGGTTTGAAGAACATTCTTGATGTATCCAGCTAATGGTTTGGCCATCCAAATTGTCCGACATGAATCTAATCGACATTTATGTGACATAACGAAGAGGTCAGGTCGTTCACAAAATCCTGCACAGGCAACACTTTCGCAATTATGGACGGCTATGGAGGCAGTATGGTTAAATATTTCTGGAGGGGACTTCCAGCGGCTTCTTGAGTGAGTCCACGTCACGTCGAGCTGCTGCACTACGTCATGCAGAAGGAGATCAGACACGATGTTGGGAGGTATCAATGAACTTTTTTCGCTTCATTGTAGGGCGGGACGAGAAAGTAGCACAACAGCCACTGGTGCTCAGAAGCAAATCGTCGAGCGATAAACAGGTTTACTTTGTATCAAAACCGTGAGAAGAAACTGTGGAAGACATATTCATAGGGCCATAACCTTTACCGGAGAAAGATACAGGGCCTGATTCAAAAGTTTGAAGACTTAACTCAGAACTAGAAATTTATTGGACATTTAAGTGCAGCGGACTATAATTCTTCAAAATATGATCCTTCAGCATCAATACAACGCTGCTAGCTCGTCTTCCACCGTTCGTAGCCATTCTGGAAGGCCTCGGGCGTCATGCTGTCAAAGGCTCTCGTCGAAGCCTGCTGGATGGCTTCGATGGAGTCGAATCGCTGCTCTTTTAGGCCTGTCTTCATTCTGTGGAAGAGGTAAATTCACTTGGAGCCAAGTCAGGGCTGTAGGGTAGCTGCGGCAGTGTTGTCACGTTGAACTTGACCAGAACTTTGGCAGCGGCGCGCGGCATGTGGGCGAGCGCGTTGTCGTGGTGGAGAATCCAGTCACCTTCGATTGCATGGCGGACTCGGCCAACTCGATACCTCAAGCGGCGGAGCACTCCAGCGTAGAAAGTCACCTGTGATAGTCTGTCCACGAGCAACAAACTCCTTGTGAATCACTCCTTTACCATAAAAAAGACAATCAGTATGCACTTAACACACGACTGGCTCATGCGAGCTTTCTTGGGCTTCGGCGAGGAAGCACTGTGCCATTCTGAGCTTTGACGCTTCGACTCAGGATCGTACTTGTCTCATCACCAGTAACCACTTTCTCCAGGAGGTTCGGATCACATTCAACCGTTGGAGCATTTCCTGAAAAAGTCATGCGCATTTCTTCTGATCCACCGACAACACTTTTGGCACCAGTTTGGCACACATTTTTCGCATTATCAAATTCTCCGTCACAGTCTTCCACATCGTACTCTGACTGAGTCCCAGTTCATCAGCAATTTATTTAGTACTAAGACGACGGTCATTGTTTAAAAGTTACTGCACTCTCTCCACATTTTGAACCGTTCAGTTTGATGATGGCTTCCCAAAGCAGTCGTCCTCATCAACATTCCCGCGGCTATCTTTGTGCCACACGAAAACCATTGCACGGGACATGGCTTTTTCCTTAAAGGCCTCTTGAATCATACCGAGAGTCTCCGTGGCGGTTTTGTTCAGTCGCACGCAAAACTTAATCGTATAACCCTGCTCCAAGTGCTGTTCCATTTTCGCCTCTCCCACTTTTCGACCGAGATCGAGTTTCTTACTTATGCGTTGGTTAAACTCACTTGTTTTCCCTCAATTATTGTAGGTCTTATCTTCCTTTCCGTCATACGTTTTTTCTCGAGTTCAGTGTTACTATGGACCCTGGCTCCAACTAGCCAACGGTTGCTACCTGTGGTGAGTCGATTTATGACTGACAAATCCGACCACATACGGTTGTTCGATGCGAGGATGTAACCTACGTCGTTCTGAAACGAGCCGACGGGCTTCTCCAGGTTCTGTTCCTTTTCGAGTTTATCTTGTAAATGTTTTCCCGCAGTATAAGCGTTCTTTGTTAAGAAAATTCGTGATATGTCTTCTCTGTTCTCTTTGAAAGTCACAAGTTTCCAGTAAAGGGATGATCTTCAGTGGACTTCACTCTATCTTGTTATTAAAATCGCCAAGTATTAAGGAAAACGCTGTCGTTTCTGAAGTTTTTGTTGTTGTCATATAGTTATAGAACTGATCTACTTTTCATTTGTCGAGGTGCAGTTAGGAGCGTAGGCTAGGCAAAAATAATCTGAAATTTAGTCTTTAGCTCTGAACTCAGGGATAACGTAGATCACTCTGTCTAAAATTGACATGGTCTTAATGATAAGCTGTTCCCTCCTGTTACGAATTAGCAGACCTACGCCAACCATATGCCTATTTATGTCCGAATTATTCTGAAATAGGAGGTGCCCATACTTGAGAATATAAGTCACTTCGCCTTTCAGCCTCGTCTTACCGATTCCGAGAGTGTCCCATTTGATGTTGTGCTATTCGTTTTCCGAAAAACCGAGATGTCCTTTACTTCTCATGGTGTGTATATTATATGCTGCACCACAAAAATTTTGGTTCATGTTGTTACTATTTCCTTTATGTATATTTTGATGCTTATTTTCATTAGTCGATTCCCCCCCCCCCCCACTCCACCCCACTCCACTCCACTCCACTCACTCCAATCCCTCAGAATACATTGGACACACTGACATTTCAGTCCGATATTCCAAGCCTCCAGCTCAAGTTGCCTGTGGTGTGCAGGCTTCAATGTTCAACATTTTCACTCAAGAATGGTTTGGACAATGCTTTCGCATGTGGGTTGAGAAGTGGTGTAGGGTGGTATAGTAATTAACAGAGATCTGGATGGACAGGGATTTTAGCGAATGTTCCCCTCAGGATATGGAGATGAGGAAGAACAACTGCTCGTGTAGGATAGGATCGCCACTTTCGGAGATGATCCTGCTCCCTTTGGGATCGTGAGAGGGAACCACCCAATACCACAGCCGTCGCATTACACCACGATTATTCTCATATGGATATTATGGTAGCCTAGAGGCGCCGTTGGTATGAATCCATTAGGGACTAAATTAATAACAATCTGCGCCTACTGCTAAGCATAGAAAATTAGCACCGTGGTCATCTTGTTTCTCTCTGTCTTAAGCGTAATGCATGTTGAATATCTCTTCATCATGGGCACTTATCGCTTTTGTTGACAAAGCATCAGAAGTGGTAATATTGTAATTATTACAGTTTTTCGCAAGGACAACTTATTCTAGACATTTGAGTCAGCATTCTGCGCATCTTGTGAAAGGAAGATAAGACCTGCAATAATTGAGAGAAAACAAGTGAGTTTAACCAATGCATAGGTAAGAAACTACCAACAGAAAAGTTTAGAGGACTGGAACTGCATGAACTCTCGACGGAAATTACCAGCAGTATTCGAACAAGCAGTAAAGAATGTCAGTGCACACCAAAATCAGAAAAACTGAGAATCAGATTCGAAGCAGTATAGCTCATTGACGAAAGGCGTAACACCGACAGAGACACAACCTAATAGAGAGACCTCAATATAAATGTAAAGAAGACGATCATACGAGGTCAATGAAGGCAAAATACAGGACTGATAGAGTAGACCATCAAAATAAGTGTGTACATGAAGAGAAACTTATCCATAACATTCGGAATGGCCGAGGAGAAGGTGTTACTGAAAAAGAGAAAGTTATAAAAACTGTCGAGAACTTTCATCGGAGGCTCCACAGTCTGACACTGACAGGCCTAAGCCTACATGATTAATCACAAAGATTTGTTATGAATCTGGGATCGGATATAATGTTACCTGTCGATAACAAATGAGTTGGAAAGCGCTCTGAAACAACACAAGAATTGTAAGGCGCCAGGAGAAGATTATATCACGAGTGACATGCATAAAATTGGAGGGAAAATGAAGAAGCACTACTGATTCTATTAAATAAATATTTCGAAGAAGGGGAGATTCCAGATTCATGGAAAAATGCAGTCTTTTTCTCTTCAGAAAAGGTGACAACACGAACATCGAGAATTCAGGCCAGTTAGTCTTTTATATGTATTTTACCAGCTGCTAACAAAAATCGTTACGATCCGACTAAATCAGAAATTTGACTTTTACCATACAGTCGAACCGACGAGATTCGGAAAAGGCTTCAGCTGTACCGACACTGTTGGGGAAATGGATGGAGTATAATGTCCCAAGTCAGATAACCTTTGTAGACTACCAGGAAGCGTTCGTAATGGTCGAAGCCTGGGCTGTATTGATGACAATGAACAGAACTCGTTTTGACTACAGATATACCAAATCAATTGGCTACATTTGCAAAAATACCACTCTACATGTGAAAATAAAGGAAGATTGACTCACTGAGAAGGTTCCCGTGAGAACTGGCGTGACACATTCTCACCTGGACTACACATATTGGTTCTGGAGAGTGTGTTAGTCGCCATCCTGGGGACAGAAAGCTATCAACACGGGATGTGTCTGAATCACATTTTCTTTACAGAAGATATCATCCTCCTTAACAATGATGCAGACGAACTGTCAACAATTATCCGAGAACTCAAAGAATCTTTCCAAGCTGTAGGCCTCAAAATTTACGTTCAAAAAGCTGAATTGATGAGCCCTTTCAGTATTACGGTTTCTATCGAGAACCCTACTGTAGATGTAATAAGGGAATACATTTATGTAGGGCATAAAATTCAACTTGGAAACGTTAATAAGACAGCAGAGATCTCCTAGGAAATCGTCCTCACCTGGATGGCATTCGGGAAACTTTCTCTGTAAACCAACGATGCCTACAAGTCTAAAAATTAAGGTTTGTGACACATGTATCATGCCAGTAATAGTATATGGACACAAAGCTATGACTCAACAAACAGCGCATGTCACCTTCAGGTCTGTGAAAGGGCAGTAAACGCCAATAGAGCGAACAATAACTGGAGTGATTCTGAGAGACAGCATCACGAACAAAGAGATAAGGGGAAGAAAGGGCGCTATGTCGTTGTTCAGTAGATAGCGTGACTAAAGTGGCATTGTGCAGCACTCATGGGCACGGACAAATTCAAATGATGGACCAAAACACGTGCGCAGTGGTGTCCGACGGAGCCCAAGAAAAGTTTGTCAAGCTTCAGTAACTATTGCTGCATTATTACTTATTACTCGTAGTTCATAGACGATTTTCTGTCGCCTATTTTCACTGTTTTTAATGGGGTAGCTGGAAGAATGGAAAAATTAGATGTTTGCCTCATATTTACTCAAAATATTCATTTTCAGAGTAACAGCAGCATACCCAGTCAGAAAACATTACAACGAGAAGCTGGTAAAGTAGATGTAAATCTACGTCAACCTTCATAACTTTGATATATCCACAGCTGGTGTTTGGCTGGGAGGAGGGAGTGGCCGTGTATAATACTGTGGTACACTGTAATACTCCTTAATCACCTACAGCACAATATGACAGTCTGCTCTACAAGAAATTAAGTTGGTGGCAGAAAGATGCAAGTATTGCAAGTATAGGGCATTTTTCTTCGATTAACTGGGATGTAACGGGTCTATTTTATGCGTGGAGTGCAGAAGTTTCTATTCTGTTCACATATTGTTGAGTAACTCTATCACAGGTAAAAAATAAGTCTGTGCTACAATCCGGCTAACAATGGCCATGTTAAAAGATATTAGTGGTAGTTTTAGAACATTATGCATATGCGAACGATTTGGCCATCTGGAGGAGGTGTGAGATATGATTAATTTGTTGTACGGCTGAACGCTAGAGGTCGCAGGTCTGAGGGTACACCACAGTAGTTCTGGTTAGGTGACCATTAAGGGTGACACCAAGTACAAAGATGAGCAGTGTCGCCGGAAATGGGTAAATCCCAAAGCTGAGAGCGTGGATGGCCGTTGCTCGCATGGCCTTTGTGCAGAAGACACTACTGCAATAAATGGCAGAGTGCTAGACAAGATGAAATATGGCTTCTTACAGCTCTTCAAGAATCTATAATTACAATCAAGTATTAAAGCAAATCTGAATACATCTGTAATCTCAGAAAAATGAGGTGCATACAATGACACAACACTATTTCAATATCATTAAAACTACAGAAATTAACATTTTACAATGAATAAACATTTTCACAATGAACCTTCGAATTAACAACTTTTGAAAGCTTTTTGCGATTTCAGTGTACGATATTTCATATGATAGCATTGCACAGTAGCTATCTTCTATGAAAGCTACATATCTGTTATCTGTATTATTTCTTGATTTATTACATTTTTTATGTCTTTTCGTTATGCAAACACTTGTCAGAACATTGTATCCTCCACAATTACACAGCAAATGAATACAGCACGAATACTTCACATTTCGTCATACTTGTGTATTTATTTAATGAACGATTTACTATTTTGTCAGTCACATTACTTAAATATTAATTGCATTCGATAATATAAATTCATGGTAATTTAAGAAGTGGTCAATCACATGTGTTAGCCGACATCACCATTGTAAAAGAGTGCCGAAAGACGCTTCTGACAAGCAGGCCTACATAACAGTTCAAACAAAATTTAAAGACAATCTATTGTCATTTACCATGAGCACACTTGCACAAGAATACAGGGCTGTTTATTTATAGCCCAATATTTATTTATATATATTTTGAACAGTCTGAATGTGACCAAATTTTAATAACAATTATTTATTTAAATATTACTGTAATATATCAGTTTAGTCTGGGAAGCGGTCAGTATGAGTCAAATGATATCTGTATAACTCAAGAACGATGCATTTTTGGTGGGGACGGCCTGCAGTCAAGTGGGACTATTTCGAGTGAAGAAAATGGCTCTGAGAACTATAGGACTTACCATCTGAGGTCATCAGTCCCCTAAACTTAGAACTACTTAACCTACCTAACCTAAGGACATCACAGACATCCATGCCCGTTGCAGGATTCGAACCTGCGACCGTAGCAGCTGCGTGGTTCCGGACTGAAGCACCTAGAGCCGCTCAGCCACAGCGTCCGGCCTCGAGTAAAGAGCTCAAGGGAAAGATTCTGAGCACTTTTATGTGAATTCTGGAAGAAGGTAGACCTGCCGTTGGTGACGAGTGATATTCAATTGTAGAGGAGTTTGATTCTGGGCTGTGAACAGCAGCTATCATGCTTTAGCTTCTGAAGGGGCTTCGTATTTCGAGGGGTCTGAATGTGCCTCAGAGTAGGGCTCAAATTATTTTCTCTTGTATTATGGAATTGAGGACAGGCAGAGTATGAATTTTTATTCTTTGTACTGTGTGCGATAATGTGTAATTCATCATGTTGAACTCTGAACTGCTTTGAGCTGGTGAATATTTCGTATATTATGATTACGAAATTGACTTGGTTTTCGTGTATCTTTGATTACAGTTTAGTTTGGGGATTTTGCTACCATTTTGGAAAGGCTCTCAATATAATTTTACTGCATTTGATAAGAGTATTTCCTGTCTGTATTTTAAATGAATATTGTTGGACCACTTCCCATTTATTTGAGATGCCCTTTCTTGAATAAATGTTATTCAACATAATTCTCTGTCGTTTATGTCAGTTACAGACGTTAGAGTATAAATCTTGTTACTAAAACATCAATTTAACTCTCATTTTGTATTTCTGGGAATTTATTAACTCGCAATTCTAACCAGTGCATAGATCATTTGACTGCATGATTACAGCTACAGTTTATTACTTGCAGTGAATGAGCAGTGGGGCACAAAAGTAGACGTGCACGACTCGACCCAGTGGCTACATCGAACTATTCTTTTTAAACATAGTAGTGTATATCCAAGATATCTAAAGTCCGAGTAACCACAGGTAAAGATGTAACTGGTTTGCTCATATCGGATGCTCTTTAGAAGAGCAACTCAGCAGCAGAAAAACATTAGGTACGGTCAAAGTCTGACATCATGAATCAGCAGTTCATTGATAGTCACTGCAGATTCTAGAAGCACCTGTCCACCTGTGGCGTCACATTTTTCTTCTTCTTAGTCCACTAGATATTCACTTCCGGACATACCCTTCTACGAAAGATATCAATGTCGATCTCTTGTTGGATCCAGGATTCTCCTGAATGTCATCGGATATCGTCTCTCCATCTCCTCAGACGACATCCGACACACCTGTTTCGCTCCCATGAAAATCGTTGCATCAGTGTTGTGGTCCATATGGATTTGTTCCTGTGCACATGTGCTGCCAAACGCCACTTCAGTCTCGCTATCCACTCGTCAGCTTCAAAGAAACTCGTCCTTATCCTTACCTCTTCGTTCATGACCCTATCTCTCAGACACACTCCATACATTGCTCTCTCGATTGCCCTTTATTACTCTTTAACAGACTTGGAGATTATATGCTCTGCTTATTGTAAGTGTTACACTTTAGCATCCATATGTTTTTACTGTCATAATGCGTATGTCATAAACATTAATTTTTAGATGTATGGCATCATCAGTTTATGGAGAATGTAAGCAAGTTTCCTGAATGCCATCCAGGTGAGGTATACTTCCCAGGAGATCTCTGCTGTCTGATTATCTTTTCCAAGTCGGAAAAGATGCCTCACATAAATGTATTATTTTATTACTTCTACAGTAGGGTTCTCGATCGATACCGTGATACTGACAGGACTCATAATTTTGATCTTTTGAACGTTAATGTTGAGGTCTACAGCTTGAGCAACGTGTTTCAATTTTCTCCGATAACTGTTAATTTGTGTCACTGCTAAGGAGGATGATATTTTCTGCAAAGAAAATGTGAGTCAGACGTTTCCCATATTGATAGCTTTCTGTCCCCAGGATGGAGACTAACACATCCTCCAGAGCTAGTATGAGTAATTTAGTGAGATTGCGTGGCCTTGTCTGACGCCTCTTTTCACGGACCCCTGTCCAGTGATTCAGTTCTCCTTTATTTTTGTTGGATTCTACCCACTCGTCTAATATAAGGTGCCTAGGAAAGCAGCTTTCTCGGATCGCTAGACAACAACTCAAGCAAATCGTATTAATGGAGTTTGTTACAAAAAGAAATGATTGCAGTACTTAACTTTGTGAGATACAGAGGTGTCACAGGCAAAAGGGTGACAGACGAACATAAACAAGTTCTTCAGTATATACAATTCGTAATACAAGTGAACCAATACACTATCAAAGTCACTGCTGTAGCGTTCGTAGGTCGGCTCTAATTCAACTAGTGCACGGCCAGACGGAGCGGCGCTTATATTCTCTTGGTCTAGATGCCGCTCCTGTCTCGGTGTCGTCCTAGAGAGGGGTCCGTCAGCGTACTATTGGCTGACGTCGTCTCATAGCCCTCTCTGCTCTTCCGTTCTTGATCGTCGTGCCGGCGCTTGACAACAATTTTCACATGGGGAGTGGTATTTTCGTAAATGTTGCGAATTTATTTGGTATATCTATAGTCAATGCGGGTTTTGTTCGTCGTCCTCCACTGCCCAGGTTTCGATCTTTAAGAACACCTTCTCCCCTGTTCGACTGTATGCTTGAAATTTTTGACTCAGCCGGTCCGTAACGATTCTTGTTAGCAGTTTGTAAAATACAGATAAAAGACTAAAGCCTGAATTCTCGACGTTTGTTTTGTTACCTTTTTTGGAGAGGAGAATGACAACTACATTTTTCAATAAATATGGAATCTCCCCTTCCTCGAAATATTTATGTAACAGAATTAGTGAATTTTCTTCTTCCCTCCAATTTTAAGCATCTCACTGGCGATCTGATCTTTTCCTGGCACCTTGAAATTCTTGAGTTGTTTTCAGAGCTCTTTCCATCTCATTTTTATCGATACGTTCCATTCAATCCGATCTCAAAAATCGTAACAATTCTTTGTGATTCATCAAGTAGGCTTGGGCTTGTCGGCGATTGACTATACAGCTTCCAATGAAAGCCTTCGACAGTTTTCACAATTTTATCTCTTTCCGAATGTTGTGGACGATATGCTTGCTTTTTGATTGATTACGTTGAAGGACTTACTTGATCGCATTGCTTTTGATGCTTTTTTGTGTTGTAGTCACTGATCTCGCGAGATTTTCTACTTAGCGTTTTTGTTGAGACTTCTTTATTTGGGTGGGTCTCTGTCAGTTTTTCACCTTCCTTCTGTAAGTTGTTCTGTTTTGGATCTGAATCTTGGACTTCTTTGTTTTTGGTATACCCTGACTTTCTTAACTGCTGCTTGAATAGTGCTGGGAATTTCTGTCGAGAGTCTTTCAGTTACAGTTTTCTTACCTTTTCCGTTGTTAGTTACTTGTCTGTGTATTGGCTGAACTAATTTCTTACCTCTGTCAGCTCATTTATTGTTGGTCAGAACTTCCTACCCATCATACTAGTTATTTAGGGTTATGTCCTAATATGGATCTTCGCTCTTTCTAGCTGAGGGTCGCTGACTGTTTTGAAGTAATTTGTGTCCAACGCAACTGAGCAATTTCGGCTGTTCACTATGAGGATGTAGCCTGTTTCACTGTCAACTGTCGTGTCAGGGTCTCTCCAGGTCCACTTCCTTCCTCTATACTCTGTTCATGCAGTATAAACATTATTTGTTAATACAAAATTGTTAAGGCTTCCGTGGCCACTTGTTGACAAACCGCCTATTGGCTTCTTTCTCGGGTTCTTCGGCCGACATTCATATAATGATTTTTCTGACGTTTCGCCAGCACGAGTGGCTGGCATTGTCAAAGCTTCACCCTCCATTGCTGGTGGTGAACTGGAGCCGAGCTCGCGGACACCGACTATATGTACCTGGCGTGCCAACGTCCGAGGGCTTCTCTGCGGTCATTTCCGGTGCGGTTCTCCTCTTGCTACCTGCGACGGTCGTTCGCTGCAGTACGGGAAGCCAGGATCCGTTTACCTTAAGGCTTTCCTCTTTCTTGTTCAAACTGTTCGCGTGTTTTTGTATTTCTACAGCTTCTCTGAACAAGCGTGTGTGATAGTGCTTCTCTACAGCCAGAACTTCCGTGTCGGCGAATTTTATTACGTGGTCGGTCTCATTCAGTGCGTGCTCTGCCACGGCCGATTTCTCCACCTGCCCCAACCTGCAATGTCGTTTATGCTCTTTGATCCTGGTGTTGATGGATCGTCCAGTCATTCCGACATAAACTTTTCCGCATGTGCATGGTATACGGTATATTCCCGACATTGCAAGTGCGTCTCTTTTCTCCCTCGCTGATCTAAGACGCTCTTTGATCTTCCTTGTCGGTTTGAAAATCGTCTTTACGCCATGTTTGCGCAATATACGGCCAATTCTGTCCGTCACTCTGGGAATGTATGGCAGAAAGGCCATACCCGACATTTCTTTTTCTGGTTCCTTACTTCGCCGAGTGTTTGGCTCTGTTACACTTCTAATATAATTTGTGGAGTACCCATTGCTCCTCAGGACAGTTTCCAGGTGTTGCATTTCTCGTTTGAGGTGTTGCGACTCACATATTCGTCCTGCTCTCGTTACGAGCGTACTAATCATGCCTCTTTTCTGGCTCGGGTGGCGGTTTGACAGTTTGTGCAGGTATCGGTCCGTGTGTGTCGGTTTTCGATACACGCTGTGTCCCAGGTTTTTGCCGTCCCTTGTGACCAGCACATCTAGAAATGGCAGTTTCTTGTCCTTTTCTACTTCCATGATAAATGTTATGTTAGCATGGAGGCTGTTCAAGTGTCTTAGGAAGTCACCGAGCTGTTCTTCACCGTGGCTCCACACCACGAAAGTATCATCGACGTACCTGTACCACACCTTAGGTTTGCAAGTCGCCGAGTCCAGTGCCTGTGTTTCGAATTGTTCCATGAAGTAGTTGGCCACCACTGGACTGAGAGGACTACCCATGGCGACGCCTTCCAGCTGTTCGTAGAAATCTCCATTCCACGTGAAATAGCTCATGGTGAGACATGCATGGAAGAGCTTTCTGATGTCCTGCGGGAAAATGGAACTGATGTGCGCCAGAGCGTCACTGAGTGGCACTTTCGTAAATAACGAAACAACATCAAAGCTGACCAAGATGTCGTTTGGTGCAAGTTTCAGTTTCTTCAGCTTCTCAATGAAATGTCCTGAGTCCTTAATGTATGTGTCGGTCTTTCCCACGTGTGGCTGGAACAGAGAGGCCAAGTGTTTTGCCAGTTTATATGTCGGTGATCCAGGAGCGCTAACGATCGGTCTCAGTGGAACGTTGTTCTTATGGATCTTGCGTAATCCATACAGCCGAGGTGGTAGGGCTTCTGTGTTGCGCAGGTTTCTCTGTATGTCCGCCGGCAGAGAAGACGCCTTGATTAATCGATTCGTATTCCGTGTGATACGCTGCGTCGGATCTGCGCTTAGTTTTCGGTACGTCGTCGGATCTAATAGGTCTCGGATCTTTTGCTCATAATCTTCGGTCTTCATTACGACGGTCGCATTCCCCTTATCGGCAGACAGTACCAATATACTCTTGTCGGCGTTGAGATTATTAATGGCTTGTACCTCTTCTTTCTTCAGGTTGCAAGCTGGTGGTTTTGCTCGGCGCAGTATCCTGGCTGTTTCCGTGCGTATTTCCTCTGCCCTTTCACAAGGAAGGGTCCGAATGACTGCTTCGGTGTTGGCAATGATATCCTCCATAGGTATAGATCTCGGGATGATAGCGAAATTCCCTCCTTTTTGAAGAACAGACACTTCCTCTTCGGTCAATTGTCGTTCAGTGAGGTTGACCACTGTGTGTGACATGTCGGGAATGTCGGTCTGCTTCCTGCATCTTTCAAACTTTTTCTTCTGTCGGTGCAGTCGGTGCAGCGCTCGAGTTCGTTCTGCATGCTCCTGTGAGTGATGCTGTCGATCTTGTCCCAGTCGTCTCGATGCATTCTGCTACTTAGTTGATAGAAAATGTCCAGAAGTTCCTGATCCGTTCTTGCCAAGTATCTCCGTGTTGTATGTATTCGCTCACGAAGAAAAGATCGTTCCATTCTGTCGTAGATACGATGTGCTTGGGCGGTGGTGAATAGGCGCTTGCATCTCAAGAACTTCGGTGTAGCACATTCATCTCGGCACCGTGACAGAAAGGCGAGAGAGGACATCAGTCGCGCCATGACTGGACGATCCATCAACACCAGGATCAAAGAGCATAAGCGACATTGCAGGTTGGGGCAGGTGGAGAAATCGGCCGTGGCAGAGCACGCACTGAATGAGACCGACCACGTAATAAAATTCGCCGAAACGGAAGTTCTGGTTGTAGAGAAGCACTATCACACGCGCTTGTTCAGAGAAGCTGTAGAAATACAAAAACACGCGAACAGTTTGAACAAGAAAGAGGAAAGCCTTAAGGTAAACGGATCCTGGCTTCCCGTACTGCAGCGAACGACCGTCGCAGGTAGCAAGAGGAGAACCGCACCGGAAATGACCGCAGAGAAGCCCTCGGACGTTGGCGCGCCAGGTACATATAGTCGGCGCCCGCGAGCTCGGCTCCAATTCACCACCAGCAATGGAGGGTGAAGCTTTGACAATGCCAGCCACTCGTGCTGGCGAAACGTCAGAAAAATCATTATATGAACGTCGGCCGAAGAACCCGAGACAGAAGCCAATAGGCAGTTTGTCATTATTTGTTAAGAAAATTCTTCATTATTTATCATCTGCAGTTTCGCACTGTAACTGCAATATTTTCAATGAAGGCACGATCTTCTGTGGAGCTCACTCCTATCTTGGTAATAAAATCGTCAAGTATTAAGGAAAATGTCGTTTCTGAATTTCTGGTGCTGTCAAAGCTTCATAGAACTGTTCTAGTTCTCGAATCACGTAGATCACTCTGTCTGAAACGGACGTGGTCTTGGTGATAAGGTGTTCCCTCTTGTTGTGAATTAGCAGAGCTGTGCCACCTATATGCTTACTTACGTCCGTATTATTCCGAAACAGCAGGTGCCGAGACTTGAGTACAGAACAGGCCTGGCCACACAGAGCTCCGCCAGCCCTCCGGCCGTGCTCTTGCCTGGCGCTACGAGTGCAGCGGCGAGTGGGGCTGAGGAGTGAGAAGGAAAAGGAAAATGTGAGCTGCAGCCGGCGCCGCTACAGCAAAGCAGTCGACTTGTCAGATTCCAAGCAGTTTGCTGACAGTACTACTTGTGTTAAATCAGACGTATAGTCTGCATTTGGAATACTATGGTGTCTATGTACTTATGCAAAAAAGCCGGCCGAAGTGGCCGAGCGGTTAAAGGCGCTACTCTGGAACCGCACGACCGCTACGGTCGCAGGTTCGAATCCTTCCTCGGGCATGGATGTGTGTGATGTCCTTAGGTTAGTTAGGTTTAAGTAGTTCTAAGTTCTAGGGGACCACAGCAGTTGAGTCCCATAGTGCTCAGGGCCATTTGAACCATTTTATCCAAAAAGATTAAGTGGAGAAGCCACATCATTCCCTACCAAATGGGAACTGTCTTACTTTTCATATCGGTTTTGAAGGTCATGCAAAGCGCTTAACATGCCGTTGCACAATTATGAGCTGGAACCACAATTATTGGAACGTCATTAGCAGACCAGCCACGAAGATGATATGATCCACTTGTCTTCTGACAAACAACAGTGAATGCTGGCTGAACTGAAGGCAAATATTAAGGGAAAAATGAATTAACGGTTAAGTTATTATAGTGCTAACAAATGTTTTATGGCAGACATTACCAATATTTTGAATTCATTAAGTGACATAATGCAAGAGGAGAATTATTTGATAACAGTTATGGTGGACAAGGTTGACGCTTTAAAAGAAAGTAAAAAAAGGTTATGTAAAAATCAGCTTCAAGTTCGTGTCATAGAACATTTCCTGCAACTCACGGCAGTCATTTGCGGACAAGATATAACTATATTTCAGTAACTGAAACGTATCATTATGAGTTCCCAGAGAGATCCCACGACATTGCACGATTAAATATAAATTTCGATATATTTGTCAGCCGGCTGTCACTTTTGGTTCCTAACGTACATGATTACTTCCAACTTTAGCTGATAGATGTACCGGGAAGCACCCATCTCAGTGACCTATTTGTCTAACCCAGGAAATTACTAGAGATATACAAAATGTTACCCCAAGACCAATATCCTCGACCGCACAGAACAGCTGCTGAAGTTGCTTTTTAATTTGGTTCAACACGTGTGTGACATTTTGTTTGGTTTAACAAAATTTTAGCCTGCGTAACTTCACGTGATTGACTTTATCGCGGACCATAGTTCCCGATATTCTGTGTAGTCTAAAAGTAAAATGTAGAAAAACATCAGTCTAAAAGTGAAGAGTTTAGAAACATCAAAATTATATGTTAAATGCTTGTTTGGAGTGATTTTTGTTAATTAAGTAATAAAAGTTATTGCTTTGGCAGAAAAATAAAAAGTTGGAAATAAGCATACGTTGTAAAACGCTACCTATAAAAATGAGCTGCACTATTCGCCTTTTATAAGTAGTTGCACTGTGCTGCAAACAGGTCTTTTTCAGTTATCCAGGTGTGCAACCTTCGGCATTTAAACATTTCTCTTGCGCACCTGTTCACTGCTCAGAATAGGGCAGTAGGGTGGGGGGGGGGGGGGGGCGGTGCTGAACAGACACCACTGCACTAGCGGGGCACGAACGAGCTCTGGGAGCAGCATAAACCTCGGCCGGGCCTGGTATACAGGTCTCTTCACCTTTTAGCCTTATCTCAATGATTCCGACTGTATCTCATTTGATGTTGTGCGATTCGTGTTCCAAAAACGCGAGATGTTCTTCAAGTCTAGTGGTGCAAATATTACGCTAATGGCCATTAAAATCGCTACACCAAGAAGAAATACAGATAATCAGTGGGTATTCATTGGACAAATTGACATGTGATTACATTTTTCACGCAATTTGGGAGCATAGATACTGAGAAATCAGTACCCAGAACAACCACCTCTGGCCGTAATAACGGCCTTGATACGTCTGGGCATTGAGTCAAACAGAGCTTGGATGGCGTGTACAGGTACAGCTACCACATGCAGCTTCAACACGATACCACAGTTCATCAAGAGTAGTGACTGGCGTATTGTGACAAGCCATTTTCTATATCCAGAAAGTCCCGTACAGGACCTGCAACATGCCGTCGTGCATTATCCTGCTGAAACGCAGCGTTTCGCAAGGGATCGAATGAAGGGTAGAGTCACGGGTCGTAACACATCTGAAATGTAACGTCCACTGTTCAAAGTGCCGTTAATGCGAACAAGAGGTGACCGAGATGTGTAACCAATGGCACCCCATACCATAACGCCGGATGATATGCCAGTATGGCGATGACGAATACACGCTTCCAATGTCCGTTCACCGCGATGTCGCCAAACACGGATGCGACAATCATGATGCTGTAAACAGAACCTGGATTCATCCGAAAAAATGACGTTTTGCCATTCGTGCACCCAGGTTCGTCGTTGAGTACACCGTCGAAGGCGCTCCTGTCTGTGATGCAGCGTCAAGGGTATCCGAGGCCATGGTCTCCGAGCTGATAGTCCATGCTGCTGCAAACGACGTCGAATTGTTCGTGCAGGTGGTTGTTGTCTTGCAAACGTCCCCGTCTGTTGACTCAGGGATCGAGATGTTGCTGCACGATCCGCTACAGCCATGCGGATAAGATGCCTGTCATCTCGACTGCTAGTGATGCGAGGCCGTTGGAATTCAGCACGGCGTTCCGTATTACCCTCCTGAATCCACCGATCCATATTCTGCTAGCAGTCATTGGATCTCGACCAACGCGAGCAACGTTGTCGCGATACGATAAACCGCAATCGCGATAGGCTACAATCCGACCTTTATCAAAGTCGGAAACGTGATGGTACGCATTTCTCCTCCTTACACGAGGCATCACAACAACGTTTCACTGGGCAACGGCGGTCAACTGCTGTTTGTGTAGGAGAAATCGGTTGGAAACTTTCCTCATGTCAGCACGTTATAGGTGTCGCCACCGGCGCCAACCTTGTGTGAATGGACTGAAAAGCTAATCATTTGCATATCATACCATCTTCTTCCTGTGGGTTAAATTTCGCGTCTGTAGCACGTCATCTTGTTGGTGTAGGAATTTTAATGGCCAGTAGTGTATGTGCTGCAGACAAAAACTTAAGTTCAAGTTGTTCCTAACTTATTTGTTTTTATTTTGTTGTTTATTTTGAATACTCCAGTTTTTGCCCCATCAATCTCCTCCCTTTCCCACAGAAATCAATTGGGGACATTGAGATTCTGAGCGTCCAGCTCCTCTTGTCTGTGGTGTGCTTGCTTTAAAACTGAACACTTTTGTTCAGGAAGGTTTCTTTTCTCATGCTGACCGAATGTGGTTTGAGCAGAGGTGGAGGGCTTTATAGGAATTAATATACACTGAAGAGCCAAAGAAACTGTTACACCTGCCTAATATCGTGTAGTGCCCTCGCGAAGACGCAGAAGTGCCGCAACACGACGTGACATGGAGTTGGCTAATGTCTGAAGTAGTGCTGGAGGCAATCGACACCATGAATCGTGCAGGGCTGTCGATGAATCCCTAAAACTATGAAAGGGTGTAGATCTCTTCTGAACACCACACCGCAAGGCATCCCAGAAACGCCCAGCACAGTTCATGTCTGGGGTTTTTGGTGGCCAGCGGAAGTGGTGAAACTCATAAGAGTGTTCCTGGAGCCACTCTGTATCTATTCTGGACGTGTGTGGTGTCACATTGCCGTGCTGAAATAGCCCAAGTCCGTCGGAATGCACAATAGTCGTGAATGGATGCTATGAATCAGACAGGATGCTTTGGTACGTGTTACATGTCAGTATCGTATCTAGACGTATCGGAAGTCCCATATCATTCCAACTGCACACGCCCCACGCCATGACAGCCTCCGCCAGATTGAACAGTCCCCTGCTGTCGTGCAGAGTCCATGGATTCATGAGGCTGTCCACATGCCCCTACACATCCATCCGCTCGATACAATTTGAAGCGAAACTCAGTCATCAACAGTCCGATGTCGGTGTTGACGGGGCCAGGCGTGGCGTAAAGCTTTGTGTCGTGCTGTCATCAGTGGTACACGAGTGGGCCTTCGGCTCCTAAAGTCCATATCGATTATGTTTCGTTGAATGGTTCACACATTGACCCTTTTTGATGGCCAAGCATTGAAATCAGCAGCAGTTTGCGGAAGGGTTGCACTTCTATCACGTTGAACGATTCTCTTCAATCGTCGTTCGTCCGCTTCTAGCAGGATCTTCTACCGGCCGGAGCGATGTCGGAGATTTGATGTTTTACCGGATTTCTGATATTAACGGTACATTCGTGAAATTGTCGTACGGGAAAATCCCCACTGCATCGCTACCTCAGAGATGCTGTGTCCCATTGCTCGTTTGACGACTATAACACCACTTCAAGCTCACCTAAATCTTGATAAAGTGCCACTGTAGCCGCAGTGACCGATCTAACAACTGTGCCAGACACTTGTTGTCCTATATAGGCGTTGCCGACCGCAGCGCCGTATTTTGCCTGTTTACATATCTCTGTATTTGCGTACGCATTGCTGTATCAGTTTTTTTGGAGCTTAGGTGTAGATTTGAATGGTTTAGGGTTTAAGGACATGTTCCCTTCAGAATATGGAGGTGAAGAAGAACAAGGGCTCATATAGGACAGGGTCGCTGCTTCATGAGACGTTCCTGCTCCCACCGGGATTATGAGGGGCAACCTCCCATATCAATATCACACCTCGATACTTGTCATGTGAATATTTTGGAAGCCTAGAGACGTCGAGCGTATGAAACCATTCGGGACTACATTTATAACACTCTGCACCGACTGCGAAGTACTCCATAAAAAGTAGCAGCACAGTCAGTTTCGTTCCCTCTGTCTGAAGCGTATTGCAAGTTGAAAAACTCTTCAACATAGACGACAGAGCATCAGAAGTCATAATATAATCATTACGAATAGATGATTTTTCTCGTTCGTTGAGTATTTATAGACTGAATGACAATTTTCCTTAAAGACGTCTTACTATAGACATTACAGAGAGCGTTATATGTTCGTGTTGCACTTGCTGTTGACAGCTGGTCTTCAGTCTATGTTAGCTGGTTTAATTTTCTTCGCTCCTTTTTGATCTCACTTTTTCGGTCATGGCATATGGTTACCCTACACAGTAGGCTATTTTGATTTGGAGATTTATTTTATTCGTGGCTTACGAAGTCTCTCTGTGGACGTTCACTTTCTTTCAATCAATGCTGTGTTGTTAATTTTTCGTTTGTGTTCGTCTATTTTGGGGATAGGACGAATGACAGCGTTCTTAAGAAACATATTTTCCAAGTCTATAATGATCAAAAGACGAATTGCCTGCTCATAATGTTTACAGTATAACCAGTGGAATGCTCCAAAAATGTGAATCCCGTCTGGTGAATCAGCTGTGCACTTTTCAGTAGGCCTGTGACCGGAAATCTAAAACAAACATTACAGTTATGGACTTACTTTATTTAGTTTGCGGTCGGTGCATCTGAGTCTTATTAACAGCTATGCTCCAGTGCACCTAGTCACAAAAATGAGAATAACGCTGTGACATGCGTTTTTGGCATTCCGACCCTAGACAGCTGCGTCTTTGAGACGCAAGTTGTTGTTACTTTTTAGCCCGCTCAAGGAACACATCGGATGTTAGTATAACTAAATCTTGACAAAACACCGAATAAGTTTTGCTATTCAATGAGCGACTGGCTACTGCCTGGATGGCACAGAATTGGCCTGTTAGATTCACTTGATTTTACATCAAACGTTTACACGTGTACAAGCGATATAATTTGCGGAAACCGGAAACTTAATATTGAAATCTGAATGTGATGCTCGTTGTCATGTTTAATGTTAGGATTGAATCTATTTTGCTAACCCGGTCAAATATCGGTTTCCGAGTGTCACTTGTCTAACAGGAGTGAATTTTGTAAATCTGCTTTTCTGATTTAGTGAACCCTGTACATTCAGAGTATAAGCGTCTTCATACGTTTTTTATCAAAGAGGGAGGAGGTTGTTCAAGAAGAGAAGTTAAAAATCTTATCCATCTTAGTCCCATCAGATTTATTTATTTATTTAGCGTATGTGGTTTTAAGTACAAATGGTTTCATGTTTAAATACATACAGGCAGATAAAGATAAAATCAACATACATTATAACACATAAATAATGTCTCGTCTTATGGACATTCAGTTAAGGATAAAGTAGGCATACACAGGTTGTTACAATAAGGTATCTTGTCATAGGTAAGATTTATCATATAGAAATTGTTGCAGTCCCATCAGATCATGCACACTATGTAAAATAACTGGGTAGTGATTATTCTTTCAATATTATTGTAGTGAAACATTTTGGACAGTTGCAATGGGCTAAAATATACCCGACAGATAAAGACGAAAAGGATTAGCGTGATTCTCTTGATTCTAAAGTCTAATAAGATTACCCTGGATATTAGCGCAGCGTTGGGATGTAAAACATATGCAAGAGACGCACGAGATTTTTAGTTCATATCCCTTCAGGCGTTTTGATATTTTTTCTTTTATATCTTTATCAAAATCATTCTCTACGTTATTTATACTCAGTTAACTGCATTTATTTTATTGCTTATCGCTTGCCGCGTAATTTTAGTAATCGTATTAACGTTTTTATTTGCCCACGACCTTATAGAGTGTTCCAAAAATTGATCGCACCCATCCTCTTGTGAGTTACCGAATGTTTTGGCACTAGCATATGATTGTGGGTGAGAGAGTTTGCCACTAAGAGAAAGTTTAGAAATTAGTCTGCTAGGAATGATAACGCAGTCATTAGTTTTGTTTTATTGATTTAGAAAATATTTCAGGAATTATCTATCTTGTTTCGTCAACGAAAGATAAAATACTATTCTTTTCAAATAAAAATTAAAAGACTTCATGGTTCATTTCTGAATGGTGGTCTGAATTTCTAGTTTTTTAGTCATGTATGAGAAGTGAATCCTTTATGAAACCCATGTCACAGCCTGCATGCCCAACAATCGAACGGTGGCCGACATTTTCCTTTGACTACACTCCTCGCAAACTGTCACTTTACGAATATTTATTTGCGTGTAATATGTGTGAAGCGATGTTTCATCTGAAAAAATTATAGGGCTCTTTGATTCTGCGGTTTCGTTCTTTTGTAAAAACCTAATGTAGTATTCCCTTTTACTGATACGTTTTCTCGTTCGTACACAGCAACATGTTTATTTTAGTACCTCTTTGAACTAAATCCCTTAGACAGAACAATTTTTCTGCGCGATTCCTTAGCAGCCTTGAGGCTCAGTTCTGTGCGAAAAAGCTGCGCAGAAATAGCTGCCTGATGATACATTTATCCATATCGCCAGTGGAATACTTGTTGTGAGCACTTCGCTTCTCCTTCTTCCGCGCAGAAATTTGATTCCCACTCTGCTCTGCCTCTTTCCGTAATTTGCAGACCATCTTCTTGCTCAACTTTAAAATTCTGGCTGCCGGTTCCGCCGCCTTCTCCGTCGTTACGATTAATCTCATCTCTTTCTCATCGTCAACAAATTTAATCACCTTATCCGGAAAGTGTTGCGTCTGCCCACGAAGACATTTTCCGCACTCACCTTCCACGCCTGCACTAGGACGTAACAACATGTACCACTTTAATCTGAGCGTGGCTGTACCTAGTCACGTAACCAAGTTAGATCCTGCCACGGCCGCATTACCACTTCGCCTTGCCGGGTATAACTGAATCTTGGCAACAGCTCAGAATAAGTTTGGCAGCTCTGTGACCGACGACCTAGTTTCTAGAGGGCACAGAATTATCCTGTTAAATTCACTCGACTTTACGTCTCATTTCCATTCAATAATCTTTGTGATTTTTCACTTAAGGTGTTGGCATAAGGTGATCAATATGTATGGCTTTTAATCCAGGAAAGACAGTTCACGTAGAAATTGCTACTAATCTCGTCTTTCAAGTTAAGATTTATTTGTACTAGCCACAAATGGGCCAATAACTGAGAACGGAATGTCACAGCTCTTTACAACGTGTGATGTAACGTGGTCGCCAGTAAAGTAGTAGCTTTCTATGTCTCGTGGTCCCAGTCTTGCTGAAGTCCAGACTTTTAACCGTTCTGTTGCACAGCTACAAGCAGCCACATCGAAAAACGATAATTAAATCTTAAGAAAACTTCTCCATCAAAAGTCGGCTCGCTAGCTGCAGTATTTCCTAGTGCAAGAACGGAAAACTTACGATACTGCACAACTGATAATGCCTCTTCCCACTTTTGCCGACATAACGTTTGATTTTCATGAATTATGAAATTCCACATTTCCGTATTACTTGAGTGTGACACAGGATAGAAGATAAACACAGACTCTTTCGAAGCACGTTGCATAATATCATTTTACACATGTTTATTGAACACAACAGTAACCATAAAAGAGAAATTAATCATAATCTACATAGTCCCTCACATTATCAGAAGCAGGCTGACAATGCTCAATTAGTTTACTGATCCCACGCCTGTACAAACCTTCTGGTTCCGAGTCAGAGACGTCGTCAAACCAGGTTTGAAGTGCATTTTCATCTGAAAAGCAACTTTCTTAAAGGTTGTTAGGTAAGGAGCGGCAAAGGTAAACATTTGAAGAAATAAAGTAAGTCTGTGAGGGTTGGCTTCCCAAATAAACTCCTGGATAGCTTTGTCTGTGAAATCAACAGAGTGCATTGTCGTGTGGTAGCAGCATGTTGTCGGTCACTTCTCTTACACAGTGACCAGAAGGTGTATCAGTTTTTGGCAAGAAGTAGGAGTTGCGATGGATGTAGCCCTGGGGAGTAGATTGTAGTGGACAACAAACATTTTGAGCCATCAGATGCAAAATATTATGTTCTCAATGGTTCAAAAAAATGATTCAAATGGCTCTGAGCACTATGGCACTTAACTTCTGAGGTCATCAGTCGCCTAGAACTTAGAACTAATTAAACCTAACTAACCTAAAGACAGCACACACATCCATGCCCGAGGCAGGATTAGAACCTGCGACTGTAGAGGTCGCTCGGCTCCAGACTGTAGCGCCTAGAACCTCACGGCCTCTACGCAATGCCCCTTTGCTCGAGTGCATGTCTTTTGTTACGGTTCAACCGCCAATTTCTTCTTAAGAAGTTGAAATGAAGGCAGCGCAACTCATCATAACAATACTGCATAGGAATGCTCAATTCAATGAGCGAAATGATGACGTTCAAGCAAAAATTAAGTAATAATTACTCATTTTATTACTGCATGGAACACTCCTATCCCCGACTTCTGAAGCATATCTGTTGAATGCAGATGTTGTGCGAAGTTTAAATGGTCACAACTCATCACATACTTCCAGTATGTGAGAAAATCATTCATTCCAGAACGATCTTTCTTTAAACAAGAAAATCCTTTTCTGAAGAGTCTGTTCCTAAAGACTGGAAAGAGCACAGGTCACACTAATATTCAAGAAAGGAAATAGGAGTAACCCATTGAATTCCAGACTCATATCACTGACCTCAATGTGCAGAAGGATTCTGGAGCACATAATGTACTCGAACATTATGAATCACCTTGAAGAAAATTACTTATTGATACATAACTAACACGGATTCAGAAAATATTGTTCTTGTGGAACATAGGTATCTCCTTATTCCCATGAAGTAATGAGTGCTGTTGACAAGGAATATTAGATCGATTCCATATTCCTAGATTTCCAGAAGGCTTTCGATACTGTTCGTCACAAGCGACTATTAATCAAATATCGTGATATGGAGAATCCTCTCAGTTGTGTGACTGGATTCGTGATTTCCTCTCAGAAAGGTCACAGTTCGTACTGATAGACGGTAAATCATCGAGTAGAACAGAAGTGATATCTGGAGTTCCGCAAGGTAGTGTCGTAAGCCCTCTGCTGCTCCTGATTTACATAAATGATCTAGGTGATAATCTGAGCAGAGCCTTAGATTGTTTGCAGATGACGCTATAATTTACTGTCTACTAAAATCATCAGATGATCAATTCCAATTACAAAATGATCTAGAGAGAATTTATGTATGGTGCGAAAAGTGGCAATTGGCACTAAACAAAGAAAAGTGCGAGGTCATCCACGTGGGTACTAAAAGAAATCCTATAAATTTTGGGTATTCGATAATTCGTACAAATCTAAGGGCTGTCAATTCGACTAAATGCCTAGGAATTACAATTACGAGCAACTTAAATTGGAAAGACCACATTGATAATATTGTGGGGAAGGCGAAACAAAGACTGCGCTTTGTTGGCAGAACACTTAGAAAATGCGACAAACCCACTAAAGAGACAGCCTACATTACACTTGTCCGTCCTCTGCTGGAATATTGCTGCGCGGTGTGGGATCCTTACCAGATAGGCTTGATGGAGGACATCGAAAAACTGCAAAGAAGGGCAGCTCGTTTCGTGTTACCGCTCAATAGGTGTGAGAGTGTCACTGATATGATACGCGAGTTGGTGTGGCAGTCACTGAAACAAAGGCGGTTTTCTTTGCGGCTAGATCTATTTACGAAATTTCAATCACCAACTTTCTCTCCCGAGTGCGAAAATATTTTGTTGATACCCACCTACGTAGGGAGAAATGATCATAATAATTAAATAAGAGAAATTAGATCTCCAACGGAAAGATTTAGGTGTTCCTTTTTCCCGCAACGGATGGCTGATAGCCATCTCTACAAGGTCTACAGTGGGTCTACACCTTTGATGACTCACCAATACCCTTATTTCTACAAGGACTGCAGTGGGTCTACACCTCTGGTGGCCCACCAATACCACAATCTCTACCAGGACTACAGTGGGTCTACTCTGTGATGACCTACCTACCAATATTCATCAACTTCGACTGACTCTGCTGTGGGTTTGCTCTGTTGTGGCCCATTACCTGTCAGCATGTCAAGAGTCAGCACTGTCTTTCCGTTGGAAGGACAACACTACTTCTTCAAGACTGCATGGAAATCCACTACTTCTGTGTGCAATTTTTTTTACTAATGAGACTTTGTGAAAAAAAACTGTAATTACTGTTATGATGAATGATCAGGACTGTCTTTATGGACTGTGAGAAAATTTTAGCTTTTGACCAACATTGTATAAATAAGTGTGTGCATTTGATATCTTTGTTATTGTAATTATGAAAAATTTTTTCAAATCATTATTGGCCACTGCCCAAAAATATTTTGTAAAATTTTTTGTGGGGAGCATGGGGGCTATGTAAGTAGGCTGTTTACATTTTCTTATTGGCAACGTTACGTAGCGCTCTATATGAAAATCACTGGCTGTGCTGTGTGCAGTCTGTGGCTAGTTTGCATTGTTTGCCATTGTAGTGCTGGGCAGCGGCAGCTGGATGTGAACAGCGCGTAGCGTTGCGCAGTTAGAGGTGAGCCGCCAGCAGTGGTGGATGTGAGGAGAGAGATGGCGGAGTTTTGAAATTACATATGTTGTGGACTGTCAAGGCAGCCAGTCCACAGTGACGGGTAGCCGATAGAAAGGCACGCGTACACACACGCCGACTGGCGTGATTTCTGGAACGGGATAATTAGTGAATGCGATAAAGAAAAGAACGTAGCTACTAGAACACTTAACTTTTATGCATCCTTTTGGTATACATCGTTTATGGTGAATACAAGTAAGACTCTCTCCAGATATGGTTAACTGCGCCTTGCTAGGTCGTAGCTATGGACTTAGCTGAAGGCTATTCTAACTGTCTCTCGGAAAATGAGAGGAAGGCTTCGTACGTCTAGTCGCTAGCAATGTCGTCCGTACAACTGGGGCGAGTGCTAGTCCGTCTTTCTAGACCTGCCATGTGGTGGCGCTAGGTCTGCAAGTACTGACAGTGGCGACACGCGGGTCCGACATGTACTAATGGACCGCGGCCGATTTAAGCTACCACCTAGCAAGTGTGGTGTCTGGCGGTGACACCACAACATATATTATGACTTTTGATGATATTAAGGTAAATACAGTGTTTGTTCTCTATTAAAATCTTTCATTTGCTAACTATCCCTATTAGTAGTTAGTGCCTTCAGTAGTTTGAATCTTTTATTTGGCTGGCAGTAGTGGCGCTCGCTGTATTGCAGTAGTTCCAGTAATGAAGATTTTTGTGAGGTAAGTTATTTGTGAGAGGTGTAGTTTAATGTTACTCAGGGCCATTCCTTTGCAGGGATCTTTGATAGTCAGATTGCGTTACGCTAAAAACATTGTGTGTCAGTTTAAGCACAGTCTTGTATAAATTATTCAAAGGGGACGTTTCAAGGTGTACCTTTTTCCGACGCGCCATTCGAGAGTGGAATGGTAGAGAAGTAGTATGAAAATCGTTCGGTGAACCCCGCTGCCAGGGACGTAAATGTGAATTGCAGAGTAACCATGTAGATATAGATGTTTTCCGCAAAAGCACTCACCCCAATCTTCAAGATAAATAGTAGAATTTCAGATAAGGAAATGGTAGTTGATAAGTATACTCGTAACGCCGCACCACGGTCAGCTGATCGGGCTGCAGGCCGCACCTGGGCTGAGACGACGGGTGGCTTGTGGCAGCTTGCCGATGGCCGTAGTAGGACGAGGAAAGTCAAGGACGTAAACTGTTCTGATCTCGATGCCGCCATGGTCTGTTTTACGTAATTGTTTCCAGAAGTTGTTGCTATTACTGGAAGATTAAAAAGGAAAGCGAATTTTGATTGGCGGTCCATCAGACTGATAATTTCAGCAGACAGCCGAAATGAAGATACAAAAACTGAGGAAGGAGTGGACTCGAACTCGCGACGTTTCGCCTACACTGCCTGACGTTTGCCACTAGGCCACAAACAAATACAGCAGTAAAACTGCTCGAGTGAAGATAACACTTGCTCCAGACATTTCCTTATTTTACATTGCTGCCACATTCTGCATATGGCGAACCGAAGATTTTATTGGCCAGCTTTATTTAACGACTCGAACCTAACCTCCGTTGGCCCAAGTCTTATGTGGTATCTTGTACTGAAATCAGGCCACGGGCTTCAAAATTGGCAACGGAAAAGTTTCCATCAGACACTGATAGTGGTCGTGTGAGATTGGCGGACCCAATTGAGCTCGCCTGCTGAGCCACGCCTCTAGTGGCTCAGTACCACGAGCGCTCTCTGCCGCCGCAATACAGGACAGCCGGCGGCAGCCAGACTTACTCGCACTTGCAGCCTCATCACTACGTGAAGATGTTATCTGTTCCTTCGGACATGATCGAAAGAACAAATACCATTGGTGACCACGCAGCTCTCTTAGAATGAAATGATAATTAAATCAAGACCATAAGCTGGCTGTCGACAGGCGTTGATGTACATCAACTGGGACAGTTGAAAATGTGTCTCTCGACCGGGACTCGAACCCGGGACCTTCTGCTTACATGGCAGACGCTCTATCCATCTGAGTCACTGAGGGCACAGAGGATACTGCGGCTTCAGGGATTTATCCCTTTCACGCTCCCCGTGAGACCCACATTCCCAACTTAATGTCCACGCACTACATTCGTATTGCCCCTGCGCATTATACTCATTACTCGCGACAGACAATCTTAGCGAGTCCCATAAGAGTTCGGGCAATGGGTGTGCATCCAGTACAGAAGAAGGTCAGTGGCCTGTTAGCCTTAACTATATGAAGATGGTGTCTGTTCTTTCGGACATTTGTGAAAGAGCAGATACCATCGGTGACCATGCAGCTCTCTTAGAATGAAGTGATAATTAAATCAAGACCTAATCTGTCGACAGGCGTTGATATACATCAACAGGGACAGTTGAAAATGTGTGTCCCGAGCGGAACTCGAACCCGGACATCCTGGTTACATAGCAGACGCTCTATCCATCTGAGCCACAGAGGGCAAAAAAGGATAGTGCGACTGCAGGGATTTATCACACTAATGTGACCAATTCCAGTGCGGTGGCTAATTGCGCTAGGTTTCTCGGTTGAGGATCGATGGTACGAACAGCCCGATTAAGGTGGTTCTCACATTCACGATTATGTTTGAATCCTGGATGTTTGGTGGCCAGGGGAGTACGGTAAACCCATTCCGGTACTCTTTGGACCACGCACGTACACTGTCAGCTGTGTGACTCGTTGCATTGTCCTGCTGGTAGATGCCACTGTGCTGATTGGTTGGTTGATTGTTTTGGGGGAGGGAACCAAACAGCGAGGTCATCGGTCCCATCGGAAGGAAGGAAGTCGGCCATGCCCTTTCAAAGGAAAAATCCCGGCATTTTCCTAAAGCGATTTAGGGAAATCATGGAAAATCTAAATCAGAATGGCCGGACGCGGGTTTGAAACGTCGTCCTCCCGAATGCGAGTCCAGGGTGCTAACCACTGCTCCACCTCGCTCGATGATCGTGCTGAAGATAAACAAACTGCATGTAGTGGTGGGCTGCGTCCGTAAGGATAGATGCTAACTCATCCAGGGATGTCACAAAAACATTTCTCGGATCGTATCGCTCCGTGGTCTGGTTTGGACCCTCACGACGATTGTTGCAGAGCCGTAAACGCCAACGGCCACATGTCCGATGGAGCTTAAAGCGTGATTTATTAAGACAACTAGTCGTCACTTATTGGCTGTCCAGTTGCGTTATTGGCGTACAAATTCCAGCCTTCTTCACCGACGACCAGCAGTCAACATGGGTGCATGAACCAGGCGTCTGCTCCGGCGACCCACATTCAACAACGTTCGCTGAACGATCGGTTCATCTGGTTTGTCAGCTGCTCAAGTCTTGCACGCCTATTCGCTCGAACACATATCTGCAGCCGTCGTTCAACCTTGCAGTTCCTGGGCCATGGTGCACCACAGTTGCCTCAGCGCTATTTTGCCTCACACGGTGTATTGTATTGTATAGTATGTTAACCGGGGACCT
The DNA here is from genome assembly GCF_023864275.1 of Schistocerca cancellata. Taxonomy (NCBI): domain Eukaryota; kingdom Metazoa; phylum Arthropoda; class Insecta; order Orthoptera; family Acrididae; genus Schistocerca; species Schistocerca cancellata. The sequence goes on from NC_064629.1 coordinate 200,258,124, forward strand.
AGAAACGACGGAGAGGCTCCGTCCCCACCGCAACCGCAGTGGTCCACAACCCCACGACGACTATCGCAGTCCACTTCACCCCTCCGCCGCCCCACACCGAACCCAGGGTTATTGTGAGGTTCTGCCCCCGGAGGACCCCCCCCCCCCTTCCTCCGCGGAACGTCTCACACCAGACTAGTGTAACTCCTATGTTTGAGTGGTAGAGTAAGGCTAGTGTACGCGTACATGGAGAACTTGTTTGTGCAGCAATCGCCGACATAGTGTAACTGAGGCGGAATAAGGGGAACCAGCCCGCATTCGCCGAGGCAGATGGAAAACCGCCTAAAAACCATCCACAGACTGGCCGGCTCACTGGACCTCGACACAAGTCCGCCGGCCGGATTCGTGCCGGGGTCCAGGCGCTCCTTCCCACTCCGGAAAGCCGTGCGTTAGACAGCTCGGCTAAACGGGCGGGCTCACACGGTGTGCTGTAAGTATGATGGCAAGCGAACGGTTTACAAACTCAGCCGGTTCGGAAATGCTTCCACCCTGGCCCGAAAGCCAATGATGATTATCTTTTGGACGTTCTATAAATTGTTATATTGCCACATTACGATAACGACTGCATTATTGTCCTCGTCCCCACGATACGTTTGGTATAACCTCCACTGCTATCGCTGTCACCAGCCGTCGGTGAGTGGTTATTTCACGCTGACGTTGAACACAGGCGGTGGTCACATTAATATGACTGGACCATGTAGCTGTTTATTCTACGCTCTCATGTTGTATCTCGCATTATTGTCATTGTCGTCACACATATACTATTGGTCATTAAAATAGCTACCCCAAGAAGAAATGCAGATGCTGAATATATTACACCAGAACCGACATGTGATAACATTTTCACGCAGTTTGGGTGCATAGATCCTGAGAAATCAGTACCCAGTACAACCACCTCTGGCCGTAATAACGCCCTTGATACGCCTGGGCATCCAACACAGGTTGGATGGCGTGTACAGGTACAGCTGCCCATACAGTTTCAACACGCTACCATAGTTCATTAAGAGTAGTGACTGGCGTATTGGCACGAGCCAGTTGCTCGGCCACCATTGACAAGACGTTTTCAGTTGGTGAAATATTTTGGAGAATGTGCTAGCCAGGGCAGCAGTCGAACATTTTCTGTATCCAGAAAGGCCCGTACAGGACCTGCAATATGCGGTCGTGCATTATTCTGCTGAAATGTACGGTTTCGCAGGAATCGAATGAAGGGTAGAGCCACAGGTCGTAACACATCTGAAATGTAACGTCCAGTGTTCAAAGTGCCGCCAATGCGAACAAGGTGACCGAGACGTGCAACAAATGGCACCCCATACCATAACGGCTGCTGATACGCCAGTATGGCGATGACGAATACACACTTCCAATGTGCGTTCACCGCGATGTCGCCAAACACGGATGCGACCATCATGATGCTGTGAACAGTACCTGGATTAATCCGAGAAAATGACGTTTTGCCATTCGTCGAGTACACCATCGCAGGCGCTCCTGTATGTGATGCAGCGTCAAGGGTAACCGCAGCCATGGTCTCCGAGCTGACAGTCCATGCTGCTGCAAAAGTCGTCGAACTGTTCGTGCAGATGTTTGTTGTCTTGCAAACGTCCCCATCTATTGACTCAGGAATCGAGACGTGGTCGCACGATCCGTTACAGCCATGCGGATAAGATGCCTGTCATCTCGACTGCTAGTGATACGAAGCCGTTGGGATCCAGCACGGCGTTCCGTATTATCCTCCTGAACCCACCGATTCCATATTCTGATAACAGTCATTGGATCTCGACCAACGCGAGCAGCAATGTTGCGATACGATAAACCGCAATCGCGATAGGCTACAATCCGACCTTTATGAAAGTCGGAAACGTGATGGTACGCATTTCTCCTCCTTACACGAGGCATCACAACAACATTTCACCAGGCAACGTCGGTCAACTGCTGTTTGTGTATGAGCAATCGGTTGGAAACTTTCCTCATGTCAGCACGTTGTAGGTATCGCCACCGGCGCCAACCTTGTGTGAATGCTCTGAAAAGCTAATCATTTGCATATCACAGCACCTTCTTCCTGTCGGTTAAATTTCGCGTCTGTAGCACGTCAGCTTCGTGGTGTAGCAATTTTAATGGCCAGTAGTGTATCAATACCTCTACCTAATGTAGCATGTTCACAGATATAATTCAACTGAAAGTTTCTGCACTTTTCCTTTAACACTATCTTAAATTTATTGTCTGTTAAATGGAATAGAAAAGATATTCTGCTAAAGCACGTTCGAATCAGGTACCATATAAGAGAATAAATACTAGTACGTAGATGCTAATGTGTTGTGAACCGAGAGACCATATCGTAACTTTCTTCTCCTAGCTACTTCTCCATCACTCAGAATGTGTTGTTGTTGAGGTCTTCAGTGCGACCACTGGTCAACGCTTGCCTATCCTATGCAAGTCTTCTTATGTCTGCATAACTGCTGCAACAATCCTTGGTCTGTTCTAGGCGCTACAGTTTGGAACCGCGCGACCTCTACGGTCGCAGGTTCGAATCCTGCCTTGGGCATGGATGTGTGTTATGTCCTTAGGTTAGTTTGGTTTAAGTAGTTCTAAGTTCTAGGGGACTGATGACCACAGCAGTTAAGTCTCATAGTGCTCAGAGCCAATCCTTGGTCTCCGTCTACAACTGTTAACCACCACTCCTCCTTCCCTTACCAAATTGACGATCCTTTGATGACTCCAGATGTATCACCCTTGGTTTAGTTAAGATGTGCAATAAATTTCTTTTCACCCCACTTCGATTTAGTATCTCTCCATTAGTTACCCGATCTAGCTGTCTAATCTTTAGCATACTACAGTAACACCACATTTCTACTTGTCTGAACTCCTTATCATTCATGTTTCACTTCCGTGTAAGGTCACACTCCAGGCCACTACCTTCTGAAGAGAACTTCCTAACACATTTATATTCGATGCTCACAAATTTTTCTTTTTCAGAAAAACTTCTCTCGCTATTGACAGTACGCATTTTATATCCTCACCACTTCTGCTATTGTCAGTTGTTTTGCCGCTCAAACATGAAAGCTCAACTACTGCTTTTATTGTCTCGTTTCCTAATCTAATTCCATCAGCGGCGCCTTATTAAATTAGACCACATTCCATTTTTTTCTAATTTCATGGACCAGATCTTCAAATGGACCTTGTGGGCGAACTCGTAACGAGATTATGACTAACAATATGTGCTAATGGCAACATAAACACTGTAAAAATTATGCGTGTGGAACTTCTTGCGTCAATATTAATGCCGTGGTCGCGGAAAAAGAAGTCAAGAAAATTTGTACCATATTAGTTGTTCGACATGTCTAACGAAGAGCCATATTCTTTCCAAAAAGTTGTATGCGAGGTTTTTAAATAGGTAACACAATTACAATCTAGCTAGTCTCGAGTTGTCTGCCAGAAAGGCATCGTGCCTCGCGTACAGGCGTCAGAAACTAAATAAACAGCGAATAAACTGCGTCGAAGTTTTTCATTAGCTGACGGCTGCAATGAGAATGAAATCACCACCTCTTAGTTGTAACAGTCTGCATTATATTGCGTCATAGTTCTACTTGAGTCAAGCCCGCCTGCTTGCTACCTTAGACACTGCAATTCACGGCTTTTTGTGCTGCTAAAATTTTCATTGAAAGAATGGAGTCTTACGACAGAGACTATCATGAAAGAGAGTACGACGGAGCTACTAATGGCGTCCCCGAAAGAAGACTTCTTAGACAGTTCTGAAAAGTGTAAAGGATGCAGGTAAAAGAGCGAGACGTCCCGAAGGGATTACTTGCGGGGAGTCTAGAGTGCTACTGTCTTGCGGCGGCTCCTTTTGTTTAAATATTCAGGGAGTTCCCCGCTAGACAGCATCAAGAAAACCTTGCTGTTAATAGGCAACGATACTGTGGAACATAATATTTCCTCTTAAGTACCCCATTTTCAATAAGGGGGAATAGTCCGTTATCATAAACTATGATTCCCTATGCCAGCAGTAAAATCCTTATCAACTCATTTGGTTTTTACGAAATTATTCATTGTAGCAGTCTATCGTTGCATTTAGCTGAAACTGAGGAGAAAGAAATCTGAACTTATTTGCGACATCATTCACTTGGTCCATCACGTTTGGCTCCATACCGTATACTAATGTATATCTGAGGATAATTTAGGGTTATCTTTAATATTTCACATTTCTCTTAAATACATATATTTTTTTTTCTTTTTGCATGCTAAAAATTTATATGAATCACTCGTGTTGGTTTTATTTTTATGAGATCTTGGCTGTACCTTTACATAACACAAAATCTTTCTCCGTGTCATATCTCAGCCATACGACTATGGAACTCGCTCCCCTGTGATCTGCGTCTTATCCAGAACCACTCAACATTCAAGAGGGAACTCAAGACTTACATATTAGGGACGGTATAGCCACCATTGTTGTGCCCCTCTCATCTCTTTCTTTCTCCTCTCCATCATAGCTTCGAATTTTACCATTCTATTTCGCTACCTCTAACCTATCTACCTCTTCTATATCTCTTTCACCCCCTTCTATCGTCTTATGTCTCTGCTCGATGAGAATACCTCACAAGCTGCAAGAATATAACGAGAAAATTCCCAACTAGCAATAGGACTGACATTCATAAAAGAAAAATATGTTTACTATTATATACATAGTCATTACTATTATTATTATTATTATTCTTGATTGTTATAATTATTTTTGATTGTTACAATTATCATTGTACTACTTTTATAATCTCTATTTTTTTTCTTTAACATTAATACTGTATAACATGTTATATGTCCTTAATGTTCTGTAGAAACTGAAATTTGTTCAATCTGAGTATGCCTGGTTAGGTGTAAGAGAGGACCTGAAGGCCCTAATCTTTCCAGGTAAAATAAATGCATAAATAAATAAATAAATATTTGAACCTTTTACAGATAAAACGAAACGAGTAGGTGTTGCCAGTCTCTAAAATGTAGAGAGTAGCTACCAACATTAAAAACATAGAACTCTTCATTATCTGCGCGAGTAAAATAGAAGTCATTTGTAAATGTAAATTTGATGTTTTATATCTGAATACATTGTCTGAAATAGATTCAATACTTCCTATAAATATCTATGACAGTGAAATTACAAGCATGCATCAATTTGACAATCGTACGGTGATCGTCTCTGGCAACACAATAATAAACTTAACAGTTATTACATCGTATCTTTTTGCATTGATATTCAGCGAATCTGAAATGAAATAAGATGTGTGCTTTTGTGGAGGAGTACTTAACTGTTCAGACATTACGAACACATATATACACTGGTATGAAAGTACTATCTTCTTTTAATGCTGCAGTCCGCATTCCAATCTTTGTGCAACTATGCCGCTTGTCTGGAAAAAGGTGTGTACCTCTATAACTTCTTTGTTGTAAGATAAATCACTCTATGTTAAAGATACACAATATGATTCTAGTATTTCGTACGGCATCCCTCTTTCCGACACTCTTTCGCATACAGCTATGCGTATAAATATTTTCATGAGAAGTTCTCAATCATTCCCAAGTAGTTTTCATTCCTGTTGATCCGCAAATGGGTTTACCGAATTATCTTCGTTTAACTAAGTTAATTTAAACTGGATTTCTACATACCACCATTTTTAATTGAAAATTTTAGTTTACAGTCTAAGTTTAACATACTCTCTAAGAAAAAAGGGAAAAAACGGCTTACGGCGAAAGAATAATCCGAAAGGGACGGAAATCAGTAGATATGATGTACATGTACAGGCAAACAAATGAGTAAAATATCAGACAAAAGGTCATCATTCCCTAAGCTTACACACTACTTAACCTAAATTACACTAAGGACAAACACACACACCCATGCCCGAGGGAGGACTCGAACCTCCGCCGCGACCAGCTGCACAGCCCATGACTGCAGCGCCCTCAAGACCGCTCGGCTAACCCCGCGCGGCATTGATTTAGAGAGTTCTTGGATGTTCTCCTGAGGGATATCGTGGCACGTTCTGTCCAACTAGTGCGTTGTTTCTTCAGAATCGCTGGATGATTGGAGGGCCATAATGCTCGAAAAGTTCTCAATTCGCTAGAGATCCGGCGAACTTGCTGGCCAAGGTAGGGTTTGGAATGTACGAAAACAAGCAGTTATAACTCTCCATGTGCGAGTGAGTTTTCCCTTGCTGAAATGTAAGCCAAGGATGAATTGCCATGGAGGGCAACAAAATAGGTCGTAGAATATCGTCGACATACCGTTGTGCTGTAAAGGTGCGCCGGATGACGACCAAAGGGTTCCCTTTATGAAAACGAATGGCATCCCAGACCACAACTCCCGGATGTCGGGCCGTATAGCGGGCTACAATCGGGTTGGTATCCTACCGCTGTCTGGGGAGACTTCAAATATATCTTTCCTGGTCGTCAGGGCTCATTTCAAAGCGGGACTTATCACTGAAGACAGTTCTACTCTAGTCAATAAGATTAGGGGCCGTAGAAGTGCCTGGAGAATTACCGGACAGCGCTAGGATACGAGCCTGACTGTTGCCCATCATGTGGCACGACAACCAGTAGTGATGGTACCGGGTGCCATTTCCTATCACAGCAGGACTCCTTTGGTTGCTATCCTCTGCATTCTTAGAGCACAGTGGTACGTCCACGACTCTCTACGTCTCATTTTGTTGCCCGGCGTGGCAAGCCATCCTGGACATATATTTCAGCAAGGTAATGCCAGTCCGCACAGGACGAAAATTTCAAATACTTTTCCTCGTGCACGGAGTGTGTGCAGGAGACGTATCGATGTCGGTTGGTGAGGCCTGGTACGAAGTCGGATTTCCAAAACATCCCAAAGGTGTTCTATAGGATTCAGGTCAGGTCTCTCCGAAGGCCAGTCCATTACAGGGATGTTATTGTCGTGTAACCACACCGCCACAGGCCGTGCATTATGAGCAGGTTCTCGATCGTGTTGAAAGATGCAATCGCGATCCTCGAATTGCTCTTCGACAGTGGAAAGCAAGAAGCTGCTTAAAACATCAATGTAAGCCTTTGCTGTGGTAGTACCGTGCAAAACAACAAGGGGATCAAGCCCCCTCCGTGAAAAACACGACCACACTATAACACCACCGCCTCTGAATTTTACTGGTGACAGTACACACGCTGGCAGATGACGTTCACCGGGCATTCGCCATACCCACACCCTGCCATCGGATCGCCACATTGTGCACCGTGATTCGTCATTCCACGCAACGATTTCCCACTGTTCAATCGTCAAATGTTTACGCTCCTTACACCAAGCGAGGCGTCGTTTGGCATTTAACGGCGTGATGTGTCGCTTATGAACAGCCGCTCGACCATGAAATCAAAGTTTTCTCACCTCCCTCCTAACTGTCATAGTACCTGCAGTGGATCCTGATGCAGTTTGGAATTTCTGCTTGAAGGTCTGGATAGATGTCTGCCTATTACACATTACGACCCCCTTCAACTGTCGGCGGTATCTGACAGTCAAGAGACGAGGTCGGCCTGTACGCTTCTGTGCTGTACGTGTCCCTTCACGTTTCCACTTAACTATCACATTGGAAACAGTGGACCGAGGGATGCTTAGGAGTGTGGAAATCTCGCATATCGACGTATGACACAAGGGATACCCAATCACCTGACCACGTTCGAAGTCCGTGAGTTTTCCGGAGCGTCCCATTCTGCTCTCTCACGATGTTTAATGACTACTGAGGTCGCTGGTATGGAGTACCTGGCAGTAGGTGGCAGCACAATGCATCTCATACGAAAAACTTATGTTTTTGGGGCTGTCCGGGTACTTTTGATCACATAGTGTATGTCTATCATAGGTTAAGTACCGTTGACACTTACTTTAGTTTCATATTAACAACTATTTCTAAATACGTAAGACTCCATTCGGCTAGCAGTTAGAGTGTGTCAAAACCACATCGTATGTCAAAGTACTGCTGTTCATCTATCAACAGTTGAATTTTTCACTCGTCATATGACGTGTTTTGATATACTACTGCCCATTAAAATTGCTACACCAAGAAGAAATGCAGATGATAAACGGGTATTCATTGGACAAATATATTATACTAGAAATGACATGTGATTACATTTTCACTCAATTTGGGTGCATAGATCCTGAGGAATAAGCACCCAGAACAACCACCTCTGTCCGTAATAACGGCCTTGATACGCCTGGGCATTGAGTCAAACAGAACTTGGATGGCGTGTACAGGTACAGCTGCCCATGCAGTTTCAACACGCTACCATAGATCATCAAGAGTAGTGACTGGCGTATTGGCACGAGCCAGTTGCTCGGCCACCATTGACCAGACGTTTTCAATTGGTGAGAGATCTGGAGAATGTGCTGGCCAGGGCAGCAGTCTAACATTTTCTGTATCCAGAAAGGCCCGTACAGGACCTGCAACATGCGGTCGTGCATTATCCTGCTGAAATGTATGGTTTCGCAGGGATCGAATGAAGGGCAGAGCCATTCGTGCACCCAGGTTCGTCTTTGAGTACACCATCGCAGGCGCTCCTGTCTGTGATGCAGCGTCAAGGGTAACCGCAGCCATTGTCTCCGAGCTGATAGTCCATGCTGCTGCAAACGTCATCGAACTGTTCGTGCAGATGGTTGTTGTCTTGCATACGTACCCATCTGTTTACTGAGGGATGGAGACGTGGCTGCACGATCCGTTACAGCCATGCGGATAAGATGCCTGTCATCTCGACTGCTAGTGATACTAGGCCGTTGGGATCCAGCACGGCGTTTCGTATTTCCCTCCTGAACCCACCGATTCCATATTCTGCTAACAGTCATTGGACCTTGAGCAACGCGAGCAGCAATCTCGCGATACGATGAACCGCCATCGCGATAGGCTACAATTCGACCTTTATCAAAATCGGAACCGTGATGGTACGCATTTCTCCTCCTTACACGAGGCATCACAACAACGTTTCACCAACGCCGGTCAGCTGCTGTTTGTGTATGAGAAATCGGTTGGAAGCTTTCCTCATGTCAGCACGTTTTAGGTGTCGCCACCGGCGTCAACCTTGTGTGAATGCTCTGAAAAGCTAACCATTTGCCTATCCCAGAATCTTCTTCCTGTCGGTTAACTTTCGCGTCTGTAGCACGTCATCTTCGTGGTGTAGCAATTTTAATGGCCAGTAGCGTACTTCCATCACACTGGTAAGTATAGTAAATCAGCATCAATCAAAACAACCACCGTTTGACGATCATACTATTTAAGTTTACATTATGTAGTCATTCTACCACACGATAATTGAATCTAAGTTGTAATATACTGCAAGCAATTGTTTCCGCATGTGTCTTATGCAGTGGTAACCTATAGACTAACTGCACTAGATACGCCTTAGTAACTGAATTTCGAAAGCAGTGTTGCATTTATATCTCAGAAATACGATTACCAATGCCCTTCGCTATTAAGCTCATGAAAATGTCTCGCTGAAAGACAGAGACTGATATGCAGGATGTTCAAAAACAAGGATCGAATACTTTGAGAGGTGGTACTTCTCATCGAAGCAAGAAAAATGAATCCAACAAACATGGGACAGGACATGCATACTTTCCAAGATAAGTCCAATAAACATTTCAACGTGGCGTCCATTCATGCCAATGAAGCCCTCTGCCCACCCGCGTAGGGAATGACGCACCATTGGAAGTATACCCGGTTATTGTTGTACCTGCTGACACACGCGACCCTGTAGTGTCCGCACATCGCTGATTGGCGTGACGTATACCAATTCGTTCAATTGTTCCCACAACCAAAAGTCTAGGGGATTGAGGTCTGGGTGCTGGTGCGCCACTATGAACCACATCTGTATTCGGTTCAGCAATGGCACAGACTCCAGCAAAGTAGGCAATACATCAATAAAAATGTCCAGATAATGTGCCCCAGTTAACCTTTGTGGTATCACTTATGACCCTATTAATCTATCGTCAAATACACGTGCGCAAATGTGATTGAGAGTCGGTGTTGATGCCCACTTCCCGGAATCGCTTGGCGACTTACATCTGCCCATAAATGCTGGTTATGGGAATTCACAACACCATCTCATGTGAAACCTGTCTCATCGGCAAATAAAATCTTGGATGTGAACAGTGGAACTGCGGCAAACTTCTGCAACAGCCACTGACAGAACCGCCGTATGCCTTGATGATCCTATGGTCTTACGGCCTGAACGAGCTGTAGGTGGTACAGGTACATGTCCATTATAATTATCCGGGCTGTTATGCCGTGGTCGGTTCATGAATTCTGTGGTGATTCCCAACGTTTCGTCTCCGACTGCGGGAGACATCTTCAAGGGGGTCCGTAGCTCGATGGAAGGTCTAACACACACACTGGGTCGCTACTGACTGCCGCTAAATTCCGTGTCCGCGTGCCCCCGCGCCGCGGCGTGACGTCACGAGTTTTGAAAACGTCAGTGCAATTGGCCGCTGTCCGTCGCCGTCGATCGCCGTTGCCATCACCCAGTAGTGGACGGGTGGTACACATCTTCTTTAACACCGGCATCCATATACCGTTTAATTTGACGCCCTCCTCCTTTCGGTTGAAATTATTTGGGTGTTTAGCGATTTAGATTGCCTCCCTGTAGAGCCTTTCGTAATATCCGCTCGTGGCCGCTAGTACTTGCGTCTCCTCGAAACGAATATTGTGGTTCCCTGGCTGGAAAGCATGCTCCGCAACAGCTGATCGTTCCGTTTCTCCTCTTCTACAATTTCCCTTGTGCTCTTCCAAACGTTTAGAAACAGTTCTTTTAGTGGTACCCACATAAACATCACCACAGCTGCATGGGATCCTATACACTCCAGATTTTTCCGATGGTTTGCGAGCGTCCTTGGCAGGCTTAAGGTATTCCTATATCTTCCTGGTGGGCTTGTAAATTACGGTAATATTCCGCTTCGTCAAGATCCTCCCTATTCTTTCCGTTACATTTTTAACAAACGGCAGGAAAATCTTAGATTTTGCAGTAGCCTGTACGTCAGTATGATTTCTGCGTGGCTGCCTCAACGCACGTTTTATTTCGGTGGACGAATATCCGTTCTTCATTACTGCATTGTGGAGATGTTCCATCTCAGCGTCGAGCAACTCAGGTTCACAAATATTTCTAGCTCTGTCCGCTAACGTCTTGATAACATCCCGCTTCTGTTGTGGGTGGTGGTTCGATTCCCGGTGCAAATAACGGTCCGTGTGCGTGGGTTTGCGGTACACTGAGTGGCCCAAACTACCATTTTCGTTTCTAAAAACAAGCACATCGAGGAAATGTAATTTGCCGTCTACCTCCTCCTCCATTGTAAACTGAATTCTCGAGTTTATACTGCTCAGATGTTCGTGGAACCGGCTTAGTTCCTCCCTACCATGTCTCCACAGCACAAAAGTGTCATCCACGTATCGGAACCATACATTTGGTTTCTTGCTGGCAGTACCTAAGGCCTGTTCTTCGAATTTCTCCATAAAGAAGTTTGCAATTACGGGACTTAGGGGGCTTCCCATAGCCACACCATCCGTTTGCTCATAAAACTGTTCATTCCACTTGAAGTATGTGGTCGTCAAACAACACTTAAACAGTTCTAAAATATCGGCAGGAAAAATTCGATCCAGCTGTTCCAATACATCATTAAGTGGAACCATGGTAAAAAGCGATACCACATCGAAGCTGACCAATATGTCCTCCGGCTGAACCACTATGCCATTCAATCTGCTGATGAAATGTGTCGAATTCTTTATATAAGAGTCCGAACGGCCCACATGTGGTTTTAACAGCGTAGTCAAAAACTTGGCTAACGAGTAGGTGGGCGAACCAATGGCACTTAGTATCGGTCTTAACGGCACATTTTCTTTATGAATTTTGGGCAATCCATAAAGCCTCGGTGGTAGCGCAACCGAATTGCAGAGACCTTTCTATACACTCTCTTCAATGGAGGACTTTTTTATTAACCGCGACACAGTTCTGAGAACGTTGTTAGTGGGGTCCTTATTCAGCTTCCTATATGCCTGCGGATCCAGCAGATCAGTAATTTTTCTCTGATAGTCGGCCACATCCATAACCACCGTTGCGCTTCCTTTGTCAGCTGGGAGAACCAAAATACTATCGTCGTCATTCAGGAGTTTTAAAACTCTTCTCTCACCCACAGTTATATTACTTTTCGGCGGTTTTGCATTGGCTAATATTCTCACAGTTTCTATACGGATTTCTTCAGCTGTTACAGAATCCACACTGCGAATTCCTGCTTCTACACTGGCTATAATTTCTTCCGTGGGCACAAAACGCGGACTAACAGCAAAATTTCCTCCCTTGGCAAGCACAGATGTCTCATCGTCAGATAACGAACGTTTGGACAAATTGATAACGGTCCGGGAAATTTCTAAATGCCGAACAGTCTGATTAGGTAGCAAATTATCAAACTTCGTCTTCTGTCTACTAGACGTCGTAAACATACGCTTCCCCATGGTATCATGCAGTAGTCTATCAATTTTATCCCAGTCACCGCTGCACAGTTTATTACTGATCGTAAGATGGAGAGACATTAACTTACAGTTTGTGCTTGCCCAGTCCCGTTGGGTCTGCTGAATGCGCTCTCGTTGTAAGGCCTCAGTCCGTTTGAAAATGCGTTGTGCCTTTCCCGAATAGAACAGTCGCTTTATCTTCAGAAACTTCGGTATAACGCCGACGGCTCTGCAACGAGACAGGAATGTGAGGGAACACAAAATCTGCACTCTCTTCTTCTGGAGTCCTTTCAGGCGTCGCACTTTTCTTGACATCTCCTCCCCGTAGAGGCGTCTGATACTAAAATGTAGACTAAAATGAAAGTCTACATTTTGGGATACAGGTACAGCAATTGTTCATGAGGTACTCCCCAGATAAGAGAGAGAGACACGCCTTCTGCTGTTGCTAATCGTAGCACATTGGTCCCAGGGGTTTCTTCCATCGAATGCAGCACACTTTCCCCCACGTCAGGCTCGTGGACTGTCTGGGGCCTTCCCCTATTAGTCTTCCGAGGTGCAAGGGAACCTGTGCCCCTCAGACGCTGGGAACATCTGTACAACAGTTTATCAGAGAGCACTCTGCGCTGTAGTGGAGGGCACTTTTCACTGTGGATATTTTTCAGTGTAGAGGACAGGGGCTCGCAGGCTTCGTCCATTTGCTAAACCATAGCACAATATCATATCCGCCATTTCACTTGACGAGTAGTAGGCTTCCATTGATAAAAAGTTGTGGAATAGAGAAAGTGTTTATGTACTACACCATTTGTACGTACACACAGAGCAACAACAGTAAACACGTAAATGACTCCGCGTTTGGAAGAAGATAAAACACTGTATTGTACAGTAGTTCATACAAACACGAAGAAAAGTAACGTATCCTACAATACGACTCGAACCACACAACTGACAGCAGACTACTAAGTGGTTGGTAGAGTACTGTGAGTAAGACATAATACTCTGCCAACACATTCGATGGAGCGCCAACGCAACGACTATGCAAATATCTGCAACCAAGCATCGCACAGTCCTTCCTATAAACACGTGTTTATCTCGGAAAGCATGAGTTTCCCAACTCATGTTTATTGGACTTATCTTTCATGTTTCGATGAGTACCATCACCTCTCCAAGTAGTCGATATTTTTCTTAAGATCTTGTGTAACGCTCATTGTTCGCTAGTAATTGCGAAGCAGTATACGAACGTCTACTCAATAGCGAGACTACCCAACATTTATTTTGTTTAATTTTATATCATGCACCAGGAGCGTTATTTTTCAGTAACTTGTCTGAAACTGTTCATCTTGTTATTCGTGAAAATTTTTTTGAGTAATTTACAATTTAAAAAAGGTTCAATAATGAGTAAACAATTTAAAAGACGAAGTAACGCTGGTTCAGAGAAGTAAACTGGTACCAACACTACAATTCGTTAGTGACGTTATGGGTGCCCATAGTCTGAAAGCGTTGAAACTGGAGGTGTAGGTGAAGCTTCCACATGTGATGCAGTGAAACTGTGAAGGCAGTGATACTTTTGGAAGTGATGAAGCTGTAGGAGGTAATTAATTCTGACACTGACAGAGGTAGTGGAATTGCGAGAGATGGTAAAGCTGCAAAATGTCGTCAACCGTGTGTAGTGAATAAAGACGACAACGTCGGAAATGCCAATGTACTGTAGAAGTAATACTGATGTTTATGTGTCTAAATTATACGAGTGAGGATAGAATAGTTCTGTAACCAAAAGGTTTAATAGGTAACAAAAAAAAACGCACAAATGAACTTACACATTTCATCTGCTGTTCTACATAGTCACAAAAATTCTCAACGCATTTGTTCCACGTGGCATCAGTTTCAGTATGCCCTGATCGTAGAAGTCGTTTTGGTTTGAGTATAGCCACCTGCGGACGGGTGATTTCACTTCCGTATCTGTTGCTAAGAGTTGGCTGGCCAGGAATTTATTCATGGGACCAAACAGATGATAGCCCGACGGTGCAAGGTCTGGACTGTATGATGGATGTTGGAGTACCACACACGTACATTTGGCTTCTCGTGTCTCGTGGCTGTGCGGTAGCGTTCTCGCTTCCCACGCCCGGGTTCCCGGGTTCGATTCCCGGCGGGGTCAGGGATTTTCTCTGCCTCGTGATGGCTGGGTGTTGTGTGCTGTCCTTAGGTTAGTTAGGTTTAAGTAGTTCTGAGTTGTAGGGGACTTATGACCACAGCAGTTGAGTCCCATAGTGCTCAGAGCCATTTGAACCCACATACATTTGGCGATTTCCTCACGAACAGGAGCAGCAACATGGGGGCGAGCATTGTCATGAAGAAGTTTGACACCGTCAGCATTAATGTGGCGTTTTTCTCGAAGGGCACGACGCAGCTTAACCAAAGTGTTGATGTTGGCTACAGCATTCACAGTGGTCCCGTGTTCAGCAAAGTCCGCCAGTAACACACCATGCATGAGCCAGAACACTCTCACAAGTACTTTCTTAGCAGACTGCATCACTTTGAATTTTTTTCTAACTGGAGAACCTGCATGTTTCCAATACGTAGAGAGCTGCTTGGTTTCGGGCGTGTAGCAGTACACACATGAATCATCAACAGTGGCAATTCCTTTCAGAAAGTCATGCCCTTCTATGGAGTTACGCGTTAAGTGATCCAAACTTATCACTCACTGGCACTTTTGTTGTGTGTCAGGTTCTTAGGCACCCAGCGAGCGCTAACTTTACGAAATTTCAACGTGTCTTGAACAGTATCGTACATCGCATCATAGGAAATGTTGAACTGTTGCGATAAGGTTCGCAGTTGCACACTCAGGTTGTTAGAAATTTCTGCCTTAATAGCTCCGACGTTTTGCGGGATTGCAATGTTAGTGGGGTTGGGTTGTTTGGGGAAGGAGACCAGACAGCGAGGCCATCGGTCTCATCGGATTAGGGAAGGACGGGGAAGGAAGTCGGCCGTGCCCTTTCAAAGGAACCATCCCGGCATTTGCCTGGAGCGATTTAGGGAAATCACGGAAAACCTAAATCACGATGGCCGGACGCGGGATTGAACCGTCGTCCTCCCGAATGCGAGTCCAGTGTGCTAACCACTGCGCCACCTCGCTCGGTGCAATGTTAGTGGCCGCTGGGAGTGTGGTAAATCACTAAGATTCACACAGATCTCTTGGAAGAATGCACACCACCTGGAGACATTGCTACGATCCATACAGTCGTCCCCATACGCGCCACACATGTCTCTGTGAATTTCACTCGGTTTATACCCTTTGGTCCACAAATACCGAACTTCACTTCGCTACTCTTCACAAGTTCCCGACAGCAACATGGGCGTCATTTTTGTTTCGTAGTTCAGACTTCTCTCGCTAGAGCTGCACATGAAAACAAAATATCCTCTGTAGCACAAATTTCAAACTATATTATCGTGAAATTTCAACGTTTCAGCTGCACTATCGAGAGAGAGAGAAAAAAAAATTGTGCCTTTCTTTCCGATACTCCCCTGTAATATCGATCATCAATAAAAATGTTTCATTTTACTGATATCTTGTGCTTTCTAAACTCTGTTTTCTATACTTTTGTTGGGTTTTAGATGTAAACAAGCATTGCTTTACACACATACTGTCAAGTAAAATTAAGAAAATGAATCCATATACAGGGTGAGTCACCTAACATTACCGCTGGATATATTTCGTAAACCACATCAAATACTGACGAATCGATTCCACAGACCGAACGTGAGGAGAGGGGCTAGTGTAATTGGTTAATACAAACCATAAAAAAAATGCACGGAAGTATGTTTTTTAACAGAAACCTACGTTTTTTTTAAATGGAACCCCGTTAGTTTTGTTAGCACATCTGAACGTATAAACAAATACGTAATCAGTGCCGTTTGTTGCATTGTAAAATATTAATTACATCCGGAGATATTGTAACCTAAAGTTGACGTTTGAGTACCACTCCTCCGCTGTTCGATCGTGTGTATCGGAGAGCACCGAATTACGTAGGGATCCAAGGGGAACGGTGATGGACCTTAGGTACAGAAGAGACTGGAACAGCACATTACGTCCACATGCTAACACCTTTTTATTGGTCTTTTTCACTGACGCACATGTACATTACCATGAGGGGTGAGGTACACGTACACACGTGGTTTCTGTTTTCAATTACGGAGTGGAATAGAGTGTGTCCCGACATGTCAGGCCAATAGATGTTCAATGTGGTGGCCATCATTTGCTGCACACAATTGTAATCTCTGGCGCAATGAACGCCCGTCGAACATCCTGTCAAGGGTCAGCCTAGTGTTAATTGCGGAATGTGCAGGTGCACCATCATGCTGATACCACATACGTCGACGCGTTTCCAGTGGGACATTTTCGAGCAACGTTGGCAGATCGTTCTGTAGAAACGCGATGTATGTTGCAGCTGATTGGGCCCCTGCAATGAAGTGAGGACCAATGAGGTGGTCGCCAATGATTCCGCACCATACGGTCGCTGTCGCTCTACCTGTCTGAGCCAGCGAGGATTGACCACGGACCAGTAATGCATGTTCCGTAGATTCACTGCCCCGTGGTTTGTGAAATCCGCTTCATCGGTAAACAGGTAGAACTGCAACGCATTTTCCGTTAATGCCCATTGACAGTATTGCACTCGATGGTTAAAGTCATCACCATGTAATTGCTGATGTAGCGACACATGAAACGGGTGAAAGCGGTGACGATGCAGTATGCGCATGACCCTACTTTGACTCAGTCCACCGGCTCTCGCAATGTCCCGTGTACCCATGTGTGGGTTCATGGCAACAGCAGCTAACATACCAACTGCACCCGCTTCTCCTGTGACGGGCCTGTTACGGACCCGTTTGTGTGCTACGACCCTACCTGTTGCATACAGTTGGCGGTAGATGTTTTGCAATGTGCGGCAAGTTGGATGCTCTCTGTCCGGGTACCGTTCTGCATACACCCTGCAGGCTTCAGATGCATTTCGTCGACACTCGCCATAGATGAGTATCATCTCCGCCTTTTCAGAGTTCGAATACACCATGGTCACAGTTCCTACAACACTACACTATCACAGACGTCTGGTAACACTGTGTACTACAGTTGGTCTGCGTGCGGAGACGAATGCAGAATAACAATAGCAGCAAGCGCTACATGCGGACACTGCGACAGTTAGACCAAACCACAACAGTGCACTACAGCCACACTCGTAAACACGGTCATCATCGTGAACATGTCCCTTCAGATGCTGCTCGCCGACCGTGGCCCGTGTTTGTTACAACACGCAACTGAACGTCGGAGGTTTCAAGCGTCAACTTTAGGTTACAATATCTCCAGATGTAATTAACATTTTACAATGCAACAAACAGCACTGATTACGTATTTGTTTATATGTTCAGATGTGCTAACAAAACTAACGTGGGTCCACTTAAAAAAACGTAGGTTTCTGTTAAAAAACATACTTCCGTGCATTTTCGTATGGTTTGTATTAAACAGTTACACTAGCCCCTCTCCTCACGTTCGGCCTGTGGAATCGGTTCGTCAGTATTTGATGTGGTTTACGAAATATATCCAGCGGTAACGTTAGGTGACTCACCCTGTATATAAAATATAGTGTCACAGCAATATGAAAGCCTAACTCATCTTCATGGCAGGTACTTAACTGTGTCAAACAAATTCACGACTCTCATTTTGTTACTAGACCATGTTAAAAAAACTGTAAAATACAGTAATTATTAAATACAAGAGCCAAAATTGGAGGAACTGCCGAGGAGGAATGTTAGAAATGGTACTGGACGTAGACATTCTGCATCACCACGACTTTTGGTGCGATCAGACATTGTCAGCAACATTCTTGTTTCTAGGCCAGAGCAGACTGCTTTAGAATTGGAAAGTGCCATTGGAGTTTTTGACAAGATATTTTTGAGGAGAAACGTGTATCACAGCTAGTGTAGCAATTCCACTAGCAAATTGTTTGCTCCACTTCGTTAATTGTATACTCGCCAAAATGAAGTTCGGCTAGCAACTTGTAAGCTGACTTCCTGAAGAAATTTTGAAAGGGTTTAAGGGCAGAGAGAACAGTGGTCTCGTGTTCAGCAAAGTCCACCAATAATATACCATGCATAAGCCAGAACACTCTCACAAGCACTTCCCTAGCAGACTGAGTCACTCTAAATTTTTTTCGTACTGGGGAACCATCTCTTTCTCTTATATTTCTCATCGTGAATATTTGATGAAACACCAGAGAAAACGCAACTGAAGAAATAAGGGACATCGAAAATGTCGATATGTTACCTCTAATATTTGCTCTGTCTGTGTTTTCAGACGCAAGTTTCAAAAACAATGATTTTTTTGGGATCCAAGTTCATATTGAAGAACTCTCAACCAAATTAAAAAACAAAATCACTTTAGCTCTGTCAGCAACGTTATCCTCATCAGAGTGGGAGACTGAAATGGATACTGCAACAGATACTTCAGAAATTTGTCTCCTGCATCGAACACAATCTCCGTTCTATGTGTAAACCTTTATTCAGCGGCAATATTACTCTACTTGTCAACATTTATAGCTCTCAATTACAGAGCGAATCTGCTACATTTCAAGGTCTGGCAACATCATCCTTGAAAAATGTTATAAATCGAGTATCAAGTCCTTATTACAAATTATTTTTAAATCGATTCGTTCACAAATATAGGAAGTAAGCATATTTCTTTTTTCATCATGATAAAGGTATACAAATTGTAACGTTCATTTTTACAACTGACAAAAACAGCCGTTCTGTAAAAATGAAAAGAATGAAACACGATTTTGGTCAGTTTTAAAAGACAGGGTCACATAATTTTCGGCGTACCCGCAATTTTTTTTTAGACTGAGCCTATTTTCAAATTTGTAACTATTAACATTAATTAAATTGGCATAAATTTCGAAAATCGTTCATTTCAACTAACATTGAAATAATACGCAATGTATACTTTAAAAAATGTTACTTATTTCAAAATATTACTCTCAGTTTAGTAGAACTATTTCCTCTTTAACATATGCATTAATATAAGTTTATTGCACTTAGGTAGCTCTATAAACTTCTTGGATTTACACTCCTGGAAATTGAAATAAGAACACCGTGAATTCATTGTCCCAGGAAGGGGAAACTTTATTGACACATTCCTGGGATCAGATACATCACATGATCACACTGACAGAACCACAGGCACATAGACACAGGCAACAGAGCATGCACAATGTCGGCACTAGTACAGTGTATATCCACCTTTCGCAGCCATGCAGGCTGCTATTCTCCCATGGAGACGATCGTAGAGATGCTGGATGTAGTCCTGTGGAACGGCTTGCCATGCCATTTCCACCTGGCGCCTCAGTTGGACCAGCGTTCGTGCTGGACGTGCAGACCGCGTGAGACGACGCTTCATCCAGTCCCAAACATGCTCAATGGGGGACAGATCCGGAGATCTTGCTGGCCAGGGTAGTTGACTTACACCTTCTAGAGCACGTTGGGTGGCACGGGATACATGCGGACGTGCATTGTCCTGTTGGAACAGCAAGTTCCCTTGCCGGTCGAGGAATGGTAGAATGATGGGTTCGATGACGGTTTGGATGTACCGTGCACTATTCAGTGTCCCCTCGACGATCACCAGTGGTGTACGGCCAGTGTAGGAGATCGCTCCCCACACAATGATGCCGGGTGTTGGCCCTGTGTGCCTCGGTCGTATGCAGTCCTGATTGTGGCGCTCACCTGCACGGCGCCAAACACGCATACGACCATCATTGGCACCAAGGCAGAAGCGACTCTCATCGCTGAAGACGACACGTCTCCATTCGTCCCTCCATTCACGCCTGTCGCGACACCACTGGAAGCGGGCTGCACGATGTTGGGGCGTGAGCGGATGACGTCCTAACGGTGTGCGGGACCGTAGCCCAGCTTCATGGAGACGGTTGCGAATGGTCCTCGCCGATACCCCAGGAGCAACAGTGTCCCTAATTTGCTGGGAAGTGGCGGTGCGGTCCCCTACGGCACTGCGTAGGATCCTACGGTCTTGGCGTGCATGCGTGCGTCGCTGCGGTCCGGTCCCAGGTCGACGGGCACGTGTACCTTCCGCCGACCACTGGCGACAACATCGATGTACTGTGGAGACCTCACGCCCCACGTGTTGAGCAATTCGGCGTTACGTCCACCCGGCCTCCCGCATGCCCACTATACGCCCTCGCTCAAAGTCCGTCAACTGCACATACGGTTCACGTCCACGCTGTCGCGGCATGCTACCAGTGTTAAAGACTGCGATGGAGCTCCGTATGCCACGGCAAACTGGCTGACACTGACGGCGGCGGTGCACAAATGCTGCGCAGCTAGCGCCATTCGACGGCCAACACCGCGATTCCTGGTGTGTCCGCTGTGCCGTGCGTGTGATCATTGCTTGTACAGCCCTCTCGCAGTGTCCGGAGCAAGTATGGTGGGTCTGACACACCGGTGTCAATGTGTTCTTTTTTCCATTTCCAGGAGTGTAAAAGTAATGAAAATGATGAAATAGTCTTACGGAAACTAGAAAAATTTCGTGACAAAACCTGCGTGAAAATCAACAATGGTAAAGCTATCAAATGTTAAACTTTATCAATAATAAGTCCCAATGTAGCAACCGTTATCAACTAAGCATCCCTTTTTCATATACAAGGCGAACCATAATTCCACCGGCCAAATTTCAGAGGTTGCGCAGAGATATCTTCTGAATATTTTGGTTTAAGGGACGCACGGTATCCGGCGGCACGTATATTTTTGGGTTGATTATATCTGTACATCGCAAAAAGAAACTATAAATATCGCTGATACACCAGAGGTAACGCGCCTGAAGAAATATGGGAGATTGAAAATGTCGTACGCAGCTCGTGGTCATGCGGTAGCGTTCTCGCTTCCCTCGCCCGGGTTCCCGGGTTCGATTCCCGGCGGGGTCAGGGATTTTGTCTGCCTCGTGATGAGTGGGTGTTGTGTGCTGTCCTTAGGTGAGTTAGGTTTAAGTAGTTCTAAGTTCTCGGGGACTGATGACCATAGATGTTAAGTCCCATAGTGCTCAGAGCCATTTTTTTTTAAATGTCGATAATTTGCCTCTAATATTTCGTTAGTATCGATACTTTTCAAATTCAACGATATGGCGATACTTCATATAATTTTGTCACTTCTAGTTGTGAACCTGGCAGTTGGTGAACATTATGGAAGCTGCATGTCTGCTAGAGGTAGAAATTTTTTCATTTGTCTGGCATTGGTGCCGGAAGTTGTACAAATACTTAAGACAATTTAGATACGCTTTTGCACCTACAAAAATGTACATTTATTTTACAATACATGCCTCGTTTCGTTGAATTAAATCGTCATCTGCGGCCTAGAATCAATGATACAAAATTTTGGTTGGTTGCAGATCTAGAAACAGTTCGGTTCATTAGCCATTGAAGTGTGATTTGCCTGAGACAACTAAGTTATCAGATATGGTGAAGTTGCCACCGATATGTAGGTCACTGCATGAAGTACATTTTGTCGGATACGATGAAGTTACCTGAGATGATGAAGTTTCCACATGTGATGGTGCTACTGCGTCAGTTTGTCCATACGATAACAAGATCTCTAACGATTCTCCTAAAATTTCATAAATAGGTGTGGCTGAAAGAGGCAGAATGATAAAACTGAAACAAGAATTAAATTTTAGGAAAATGTAGTCAAGCGCATGCGTCGGCGACCCCAGCCCACGCACGCACGCATGCACACGCACACACACACACACACACACACACACACACACACACACACACACACACAAAGAGAGAGAGAGAGAGAGAGAGAGAGAAATACGGAAATCATACATTTAGTCAGTCCTAACAGAAGTAAAATACGCTGCCTGACACAAAAGTGAATCACCCGGAAGGGGAGGAGCATACGAAATGAAACTTGGTGATTTTAGAGGATATGCGATGTTATTTCAATGATTTGAAGATGGAGTCAAGTTTACAAAGAACGTATCAGTGTGACGTCGCATTCTCTACAATGTCAACATGCACTGGTACTTTTTGGAGGGATATGGTGAAGCCGTTCTGCTCTCTCCTGACGCAGTCCGGACCAAATGTTCAAATGTGTGTGAGTTCCTAAACGACCAAATTGGTTAGGTCATCGGCCCCTCGACTTACACACTACTTAAACTAATATGAAATTTCCTGGCAGATTGAAACTGTGTGCCGGATAGAGACTCGAACTTGGGACCTTTGCCTTTCGCGGGCAAGTGCTCTACCATCTGAGCTACCCAAGCACGACTCACACCCCGTCCTCGCAGCTCTACTTCTGCCAGTACCTCGTCTCCTACCTTCCAAATTTTGCTCTCCTGCGAATCTTGCAGAACTAGCACTCCTGGAAGAAAGGATATTGCGGTGACATGGCTTAGCCACAGCCTGGGGGATGTTTATAGAATGAGATTTTCACTCTGCAGCGT
Organism: Schistocerca cancellata; assembly: GCF_023864275.1. Classification (NCBI taxonomy): domain Eukaryota; kingdom Metazoa; phylum Arthropoda; class Insecta; order Orthoptera; family Acrididae; genus Schistocerca; species Schistocerca cancellata. Next base: position 200,281,131 of record NC_064629.1, read on the forward strand.
AATGTGCGCTGATATGAAACTTGCCCACGAAAGGCGAAGTTGCCGAGTTGGAGTCTCGGTTCGGCACACAGTTTTAATCTGCCAGAAAGTTTCATATCAGCGCACACTCTGCTGCAGAGTGAAAATCTCACTCTGGAAACATCCCCCTGGCTGTGGCTAAGCCCGATGGAGCCGCTCAGTCCGTGACATGACGCCTTAAACCGCGCGGCCAGTCTGGACCATAACTGTTGTAATTGTTCTTGATACCCTGAATGCTGGCACTGGAACACAGTTGACGTCCGTGCTGGTTCCACATATGTTCTGTCAGAGACGTATCTGGGGATCTTGCTGGGCACAGGAATACCTCAGCATCAAGGAGACAGATCGCAGAGTCATGTGTGAATTGTCCCACTGAAAAATCGCACCATGATACGGTCGCGTGTGAGGTAACACATGAATAAGCACGATGACTGTGACGTACCATCGTGACGTCAGAGTTCCCTCTAGTATTACCAGCAATGATTTGGCGTCATACCCGATGGCTGCATACACCATAGCGGCAGGAGTAACACCACTGTGTGCAAGAATGGTATCTCACCCCAGGTTGCCACCGTACTTGGCGACGGTCGTCATTTGGGGCATGCAGAACTGTGATTTGTCACTGATCAAACTGCGACGCCATTCAGCAGCAGTCCGTGCTTCCCGCTCACTGCACCATTCCAAACGCAGATGTTCGTGTTGTGCTGTTAACGGCAGCCTATATATGGCATTCTAAGTCCTAGTCCAGCTGCTGATAGTCTACGTTGTGGTATCGACGATAGATCGTGGTGCCATATCAAAGCCGGAAACCCTAATCGATACCACACATATTAGCGAGGAATTGCTGCAATCTGCAGAGATATATGGAAGGTGCTCTAGAAGACCGTGTCTCCCTCTCAGCAACAGCAGTTCCCTTGCACTGAGGTCAACATAGTGTTGAAAATGCAAGACCTGAGCAACATATCGAGACCTTAGCAACCGCAGTCAACGTAGTCTTCGAGGATCAACGTGTAGTTAACGTTTCTGGTGAACTTGTAGTGTTGTTAAGGTTCAAATGGTTCAAATGGCTCTGAGTACTATGGGACTTAACTTCTAAGGTCATCAGTCCCCCTACTAAGTTTTAGGGGACTGATGACCTTAGAAGTAAAGTCCCAAAGTTCTACTTAAACCTAACTAACCTAAGGACATCACAAACATCCATGCCCGAGGCAGGATTCGAACCTGCGAACGTATCGGTCGCGCGATTCCAGACTGTAGCGCCTAGAACCGCTCGGCCACCCCGGCCTGCAGTGTTGCTAAGGTTGAACATTGTACCCCAAGAGAACACTCTGTAGTTAGTGCATCAAATGATGCTTTTCTAGTCCATTACAGTTGTAAATTATCCAGTGTTCCTGTGGCAAAGAAGTGTGTCAAAGTAGGTCTTTTATTCATTAATGCAACAAAGTGAACGAATATTTCATGTGTTCTATTGTGATGAGCCTTCTCGTAATTTTAAGTTTTCTTCGATCGTCACCCTGTCTTCTTTCTAAATTTTGTTGCTATGCTTCTAGTCAGCTGTATTATTGTGGCGTGATGCCATTACACAGAATGTATCTGATTTAAAAACAGTTCTGTTTCTTGTGGAGTCTCAAACAATTTTGGACTCACCAAAGGTTGATTTTGAGGCTCTTCGTATTTCCCTTGTTCGTAGTGCACCAGACAGTAAGACTCATGTACAAAACCGCATTCAAGTAATTAAGAATGGTGCTCAGACAAACAGTATGAATAGTAGAAGTAAAAACTTTTAGGAGTGTGTCACAAAACTGTGGGAGAAAATCGTGTTCTCACTATTTTTCGAGGGATGATCGGAAAAAAAGTGTCCGTGTCGTAATGCTCATTGCTGTCAACGTGGACGAGAAGGTCACATTCAGACTGTATGTTTTCGCGGCAGGCAAGGCAAAGACGACAGACGCCGTAGTGCTAGCGCACGGTAGCCACAGCAGTGCTGTGAAAAAGTGTTTACGGTTCAGGCGACGCCAATCACTCAGGCGCGAGCCGAACTTAGTACTTCCGCATCGCCGAAAGCTTCCGCTGAAATACGCCGGCATGCGAACAAACTTTTTGGTTCATTTAAATGTAGAAAATAAGGCAATAAAGTAATTCGCCTCTGGTGCTTCTGTTCCCCTGATAAATAAAGACATTTATGACAGAATTGGTCGCCCATCGCTAAAGCAGCCTACTTCTATTTTGCCTGCCTACAATGGACAAGAAATTCCAGTCCTTTAGCGCAGGCAATTTATCAACGATTCCTGGAAGAGTTAACAGCAAAAGTCCCTTCTTGTACAAATCATTTAGATGATACTATCGTCACAGGTCGTTTGCCTGCGGAACATTTAGCAAATTTAGAAGGATTCAAGTTACAAGTGCAACTAGATATAAGGTGCCGGGTGCGATTTTATGATTGGTAGCATGGAGCGATATGATAGCATACTACAGACTTAATCTGTATTTTTGGTTGACATTAGGAAAATACAGTCAGTTCCACTAGAAAATGTACGCCATAATTTTAAATGCAACGTCCACAGCTACAACTCTGGTAGTGGTCTCGAATCTGTAGTCAATGCCCTTTTTCACAGAGTATGGGTAAACAGTGTGAGTGTCGAATTTTTTGTTTTATCGATTGCAGTTTAAAATGAGTGCAAAATATCTTAAGCATCACGAGCAGTGTTCCTTGTAAATCATCCAAAGGTTCAAATGGCTTTAAGCACTATGGGACTTAACATCTGAGGTCATCAGTCCCCTAGACTTAGAACTACTTAAACCTAACTAACTTAAGGACATCACACACATCCATGCCCGAGTCAGGTCATCCAAAGGTCACCAAAGCTCTCATATGGAGATGCTGCTAAAATTCTTAGAAAGTGAAAGACATTCGTTGCGAAGTGGATCAAAAAATATTTAGAGGTTGGAAACGTGAATGATTTACCGGAGAGAGGGTTAAGGTGTCAAGCTATAATCGACAATGGCGGCGATTGGATTAATGATTAGATAATTGTGCAGTTAGCAATAACATGTATTTCATATAAACATATATTTATAATAGTGTCTTTTATTTCATATAGATAACGGCGTACACTTTCTTGTGGAACTGACTGTATGTGACAGTAATACACTAATTCCCATTGTGCTTCTTGGTTCAAATGGCTCTGAGCACTATGCGACTTAACTTCTGAGGTCGTCAGTCGCCTAGAACTTAGAACTAATTAAACCTAACTAACCTAAGGACATCACACACATCCATGCCCGAGGCAGGATTCGGACCTGCGACCGTAGTGGTCGCTCGGTTCCAGACTGTAGCGCCTAGAACCGCACGGCCACGCCGGCCGGCATTGTGCTTCTAATACAGCCACTGATGATGGCGCCATACGCTATAAGTACATTGGTCACGCTGTGATGGAGCCATACACAATTTATAGCCGTACCTCACACATTTCTTTACATACGAAAATGACGCTGGGTGTTTGAAGTAAAGGATTAAATTCAAATCTTTGGACTTATTAACGGTCACTTGTAAGAGAAGGAAATTTGAACTGCGTGTCAGACAGCTCCTGCAGAAAGTGTCATCACTTCTGTCGTTAAGCTCGTCGTAGGTTGTGTTCCAGAAATGAACAGCGTAAAGACAGAAGTTCTGCAGGTCCTGACCTCATTTTGCAGGACAATGCTCAAGCACGTACAGTTCAAGCTGTTACTGATTTGTTTGACGGATGGGGCTGCTAAGTGCTATACCACCTACTGCACTCCCCTAACTTAAGCCCTCGTGAGTTCAACTCGATTTCTAAACTGAAGCCGGCCTGGGGGCGGTTCTAGGCGCTACCGTCTGGACCCGCGCGACCGCTACGATCGCAGGTACGAATCCTACCTCGGGCATGGATGTGTGTGATGTCGTTAGGTTAGTTAGGTTTAAGTAGTTCTAAGTTCTAGGGGACGGATGACCTGAGAAGTTAAGTGCCATAGTGCCCAGAGCCATTTGAACCATTTTCTAAACTGAAGGAAACACTTAATAGCATTCGCTTCAGAACTGCTACAAATTCGTCGGGCAATAGACCGCGCCGCTCGAACTGGAAACACAACTGGGACTGCTGAGAGTATCCTACGACATCCACAACGGGTTATACACAATGCTGGTGACTACTTTGAAGGTCAGTAAAACTTTGAAACACACATCTATTTTGTACGCGCTGTGAACAAACAGTATCCACTATTAAAGTTCCAACCCTCGTAATAGTACACCGGCAAGCAGTTGCATTACATCTCACTGCCATTGCCTCGTAGCTCAGCTCCTCAGTGTGTCCACACCGGCCAACGGCATCTCCAACGCGTTCAGCCTGTAGTTCCTCCCATCTTGAACTGCCATTTGTTTGCTTCTCAATCCTCAGAGAGGACGCACTTTTTGGCGCACATTCCGGGCAATCACAGGTCTAGCGTCCGAGCGCAACACAACGGTCCAATCAGCTTGAGTCAAAAGTAAGCCATATGGATCCCTTCTTCGCCCGTTTTAAGTGACAGAGGTCTCGAAATTTATATCACGAGCGTCCAGCAACCTATGGAAACACTCGCCCACAAATTCCACGTAAAAGATCGTTCCACCTACGCGCCCCATGTCACGTACAAATACACAAAGGGCTGGGGTCCTCTGCCACCGTTTCTCTCCTCGTTCTTCGGTCCCCCCTCCCCCCTCCCTGCTGCTGTCCTGCTCATTCCGACGGCTCACCATTCCGTTTCTAAGCTCGGAGAGAGCAGAAAAATCGTCTTACCCACAGCCAACCTAACAGAATGGATTTCATGCTAGACAGAAAGTGCTCACGAAATAGTGGGTGCTGATCATAAAGGGAAAGATCGGATAAGATGAAACACACACCCCACTGTACGCACTGGTCCGAGTAGAATATGATACAAATGACATATAAGAATGACAAAGTACTGTACCTAGCTGTTAGGTGATACTCTAAAGAAAGATGTACTCATATTACCGTACATCTTTCAAACAAAAAGTGCTCCTGCCTCCAGAAAGAACTGAACTATTTAGGTCAAGTAATGAATGCACATGGTGTGTATCCTACTACATTGCACTTGGCTCCGATTAGAGATCTGCAAGCGCTTGGTTACATTAATGAGTTCCAATCAGTCATGGGGAAGCTCGCCTATTATGTAAAGTTTATTGCTAACGGTGCACAAATTGCTGCTCCGCTTACCAGGCTGTGCCAGAAAAAAATGTTCCTTTTGTCTGTTCCAAAGAACGCCAGAACGCATTTTAGCAACTGAAATAGGCATTATTAAGTCGTCAATGTCTGATTCACTTTGTCACAGCTAAGTCTGTCGTGTTAGCTATAGACCTAGGTATAGACCTATTGCTATTGCTTTTGCTTCGAAAATTCTTAACAAGTCGCAGTGTAACTACAGTCAGCTTGAAACAGAGGCTCTTCCCACTATCTATGCATTATATATGGTGTTACAAAATGCCACCAATATTTTTATAGCAGAAAGTTTTATTTGATGACAGATCATTGACATTTGACGGCTTTGTTTAATCCTGCCAAGCCTGTTCCAGCTCGGACAGCATAAAAGTTACAATGTTCCGCTCTGATATAGTCTAATTATCAGTATGAGTTATTTTGGAGGCCAACTGTACAACATTCGAACACTGACATGTCGTCTCAGTTACCGGTTGATACTCATACAGCGTTGGACCATCTGAGGAGTCATGTTTTCTAATCGATTCTCAGGATACTGAATGTTTTCAAAATTTTCTCTCGACTTCCGGCATGTTGCCACAGCTACTGCTTCTGACGCATCTCTTCGGGTTGTTTTGTAATATGAGCGCCGTGGGTGGCCACGTAGTTCGAATTAAATTCACCTCCCAGTGGCGCGACGCTATTTTTCGCATCGTCACATGCTTTCTGTGATGCAAATGTTTTGCTACTGCATACCGAGAAAGAGGATACACTTGTTGTGATTCCTCAATCCCATGTCTTTATTGCAACAGTCACTGGGGCGTAGTTCGCAGAAAGAAACTCGCCCGCCCTCAATGTAATTGATTGAACAAATGACCGCTCGTTGCAAAGTTGAGCAGAAAATCAGTCAGCACCGCCGCAACACTGTTTTAAGTGGTCACGTCCATTCGGAATGTGGCAGCGCATTCACAGTGATTTCGCAGGTCCGTTCTGGAACATACGATGATTCTTAGTGGTAGGAGCTTACAGTAAGTTTTCTTTTGTTGTCCCCATGACATTTAACGCTGTCCGCCCCCGGTAGCTGAGTGGTCAGCGCGACTGAATATCAATCCCAAGGGCCCGGGTTTGATTCCCGGCTGGGTCACAGATTTTCTCCTCTCAGGGACTGGGTATAGTGTTGTCCTATTCATAATCATTTCATAGCCGGCATGGTAGCTCAGAGTGTTCGGTCAGAGTGGTAGCTGCCCTCTGTAATAAAAAAAAAAAAATACTGGACATTCTCTGCTCCAAATACAGGGTGATCAAAAAGTCAGTTTAAATCTGAAAACTTAATAAACCACTGAATAATGTAGATAGAGAGGTAAAAATTGACACACATGCTTGGAATGACATGGGGTTTTATTAGAACAAAAAAAACAAAGTTCACAAAATGTCCGACAGATAGCGCTGGACAGCAAAACTGCTACCGTGACGGGTGAGAAGTACGCCGATATGTTACAAAAACGCATCATCCCCAGCCTGGCTGATAAACACCGGCTGAAACGTACGATGTTTATGCAGAATGGCGCTCCACCCCAAATTGCTAGACGCATGGAAGATCTCTTGCGCGCGTCGTTTGGTGATGATCGTGTGCTTAGCCGCCACTTTCTTGATGCTTGGCCTCCCAGGTCCACAGACCTCAGTCCGTGCGATTATTGGCTTTGGGGTTACCTGAAGTCGCAAGTGTATCGTGATCGACCGACATCTCTAGGGATGCTGAAAGACAACATACGACGCCAATGCCTCACCAAAACTCCGGACATGCTTTACAGTGCTGTTAGCAACATTATTCTTCGACTACAGCTATGTTCGAGGAATGATGGTGGACATATTGAGCATTTCCTGTAAAGAACATCATCTTTGCTTTGTCTTACTTTGTTATGCTAATTATTGCCATTCTGATCAGATGAAGCGCCATCTGTCGGACATTTGTTGAACGTTTGTACTTTTTTGGTCCTAATAAAACCCCACGTCATTCCAAGCATGTGTGATGATTTGTACCTCTCTATCTACATTATTCCGTGATTTATTCAGTTTTCAAATTTATACAGACTTTTTGAACACCCGGTAAATCGTTTTGGGAATACTCGACACAAATGGTTGGGGAACTTCCTAATTATTGGGTAACTGAACCGCACCATTCGCACATAGGCTGTCCTTTGAAAGACATCATGATGTGAACGAAGTATTGAAATTTAAAGTATTGCATGTGAAGCCCCATTTTAAGGTAGACAAAGACTGTTGCACTGTACTCTGGCAACTGTGATAAACTAAATGGTAGAAAAAACATAGTGTCTTCTCGAAATCACCATTTACTCTTTTCGTGAAGTTCTGTACATCAGTAACATCTCCCCCCTTTCACATTCCTGTTGCAGCTACTCATAGACGTCATGTTTTCAAAGGACGATGGACATTTCCTGGATGACAATGTGCCATGTCACTGGCTACAATTGTTCGCGATTTGTTTGAAAAACATTCTAGACAGTTGGAGTGTATGATTTGGTCACCCAGATCGCCCGACATGAACCCCATCGAACATTTCTGAGACATCTGCACTATCTGCTATTTTTTGTCGCAATTCGAAATAAGAATATGAGGATTCAGAATTTTTATCAACTAACCAGGAATCTAGAGGCAAAATAAATTTGAGGAGAGGGTGACGCAAGAAGAACATAAAAGTTACTTTTGCTAGTCTTGGACACTTCGATGACTCTACGGTAAGATTTTCAGCACGGAATATTGATCTCTTCAATAGGCAACCCGTAGTTGTAAATCTGTAAATTTGTGGTAAGATCTTATGGGACCAAACTGCTTAGGTCAACGGTCCCTAAGCTTATATCCATGATATCCCAGAAAGCTACAGTTCCCTAACAACACTTCAGCGCAGTATGCAGCTCACCGTTGATGGCACACTGTACAAGTGATTTGGCAGTTAACAAATGGTTCAAATGGCTCTGAGCACTATGGGACTTAACATCTATGGTCATCAGTCCCTTAGAACTACTTAAACCTAACTAACCTAAGGACGTCACAAAACACCCAGTCATCACGAAGCAGAGAAAATCCCTGACCCTGCCGGGAATCGAACCTGGGAACCCGGGCGTGGGAAGCGAGGACGCTACCGCACGACCACGAGCTGCGGACGGCAGTTAACAGCTTGTTTTTTGGGTAGATTTCATTGTCTCGACCATAAGTATGCCGTTATGCAACATGTAGATGGGCTGAAGTTGTCCTACAAGTCTCTCCAATGCTTTACGTATTTGTGAGCAATCCAAGTCGTACTACTGGACAAAAAACTTGTTGTTGTTGTTGTTGTCTTCAGTCCTGAGACTGGTTTGATGCAGCTCTGCATGCTACTCTATCCTGTGCAAGCTGCTTCATCTCCCAGTACTTACTGCAACCTATATCCTTCTGAATCTGCTTAGTGTATTCATCTCTTGGTCTCCCTCTACAATTTTTACACTCCACGCTGCCCTCCAATGCTAAATTTCTGATCCCTTGATGGCTTAGAACATGTCCTACCAACCGGTCCCTTCTTCTTGTCAAGTTGTGCCACAAACTCCTCTTCTCCCCAATTATATTCAATACCTGCCCATTAGTTATGTGATCTACCCATCTAATCTTCACCATTCTTCTGTAGCACCACATTTCGAAATCTTCTATTCTCTTCTTTCCCAAACTATTTATCGTCCATGTTTCACTACCATACCTGGCTACACTCCATACAAATACTTTCAGAAACGACTTCCTGACACTTAAATCTATACTCGATGTTAACAACTTTCTCTTCTTCAGAAACGCTTTCCTTGCCATTGCCAGTCTACATTTTATATCCTCTCTACTTCGACCATCATCAGTTATTTTGCTCCCCAAATAGCAAAACCCCTTTACTACTTTAAGTGTCTCATTTCCTAATCTAATTCCCTCAGCATCATCCGACTTAATTCGACTACATTCCATTATGTTCATCTTATATCCTCCTTTCAAGACACTGTCCATTCAGTTCAACTGCTCTTCCAAGTCCTTTGCTGTCTCTGACTGAATTACAATGTCATCAGCGAACCTCAACGTTTTTATTTCTTCTCCATGGACTTTAATACCTTAAGCACGCTCGATTGTGTCGTGGAAGGACCTTGGACACAAACCCAGAGAAACACGCATAAATTACAGACATTGAATAATAAATTACCAACGAATGTAACTCTGAATAGTTTACAAAATTTTAGAATGACAGTGACTTGGCATTCAACGAACGGCATAGACCGAACAGCCCCAACGGTTTTGGTGATTGTTGCCTTCAAAGAATACATAAACACTTGTCGAGTACACCCATATATTAAAAACTTACAATACATACACTGGCAAATAATCAATCAACATACAGTAATTAAAAGGAAATCTGCTTGACCCTTTGAAGCCAATCTTCGGGAAAAATGAAATTAAATTAAGTGAGTTTAAGAAGCAACAATAAAACTTAATATTCACTTAAATGGTTACTCCCAGGAGCGCCATACAAAAATTTTGAACAGAATATGCACTTTACTCTAAGGTAGAATTTTATGACTTAAAACTTATGTAAACTCAATTTCGGCTCAGTACAATCAGCTGTCAGAGAGTCACAAGGCATTAAAAGCTGGCTGTAAACTTTCATAAGTTGCTTCAAGCATCATAATCATTTAAATTTAAAATGAACTAAAGAAAGTTTAACGGCACTATCATACGAGGGCGAACACAGTAAGAAGGTTTTAAAGGTACTGTCTCGACAAACACATGAATTTTAAATAGTTTAACCTCTGTTCTTAAACAACAAATCCTTAAGCCACCAAAAGCCTGACGGCCAGTGAAATTCATGATCTTCAAGCCAAGACACACACTCGAAGGTACAGAACACGAATGATGCTCTTGTACTAATGCCACTTAAAAACAATTTGCATGCAAACGTAACGCTCACCAGGCACTGAAGAGTTGCTTTGTTCTCCATCAGCAAACATATCTCGGGAAGATCCTAACGCCACTTAACCGGGTCGTGCGTGCTCCTTTATTTCCTCAGAGTCGCGACTATCGCCTCGTAGCAAGGCGGCAGGGTAGCACTGCCCGAGATATTTAACAATTGATCACGAAACGACTCATATAGAAAGATAATAATTGATTGGCAGCACTCACTAGTTCCCAGCTGAGGAATCCCAGGTTCGCAAAATCCATACCCAGCTAACGAAGTCTGAGTTCCCTGAGATGTTCTCAATTTTTTACAACTCATAATGCTCGTGTGGGTTATCAAATGCAAACGTGGCGAGCAATTACCCATGAAGCATCGAGAGGTCCAGCTGAAGTGAACTTTTTCAATAAACTTCAACATTTGATTCACCGAGCGAGGTGGCGCAGTGGGTAGCAGACTGGACCCGCATTCGGGAGTACGAGGGTTCAAACCCGCGTCCGGCCATCCTGATTTAGGTTTTCCATGATTTCCCTAAATAGCTTCAGACAAATGTCGGAATGACTCCCTTGAAAGGGCACGGCTGACTTCCTTCCCCATCCTTGCCTTATTCGATGGGACCGATGACGTCACTGTTTGACCTCCTCCCCCAAATCAAGAAACCAACATTCGGTTTAGGTCGAAGTTGAAATTCAGGCGTGAAGCGTCAATGCCAATACGGAGAGATGTCCATATGAACAAACACAATCTCCAATGAAGCAGATGACCCGCAGCCACTTCATGCTGCAGATGCCTTCGTTATCTGGGAAGCTTTGTATTTGAACCTACTTGCAGAGTTGTTGATATCAGTGTATATTGAAAGCCGACAGGAGCATGTCGATTTTTCTGTGCTGTTCGATAATGTCGTCGTTCTCCTCTAGGTTGAGTCCGTCAGTTTATTTTATTTTTCCGTTATGTAGCTATTCTCTATGTCATAGCTAACGATTCTGAATTAAGATTAAAGAGGAGGCAGAGAACAGTTGTCGTCGAGATAATGAGAGAAGGAAAATAGGCAGGTTATAGTTCAGGTACCAATAACATCGACGCAATTCAGCTAGACAAGAATAAGAAAAGAAATGGCCCATAGTCTTATGGCTGAATGAATTTAGGGAAACAACATACGTTACAACTGATATGTTTTAAAATTCATAAGAATTATAATATATATACAATGCTTTCTCCAGATGGCTACACACTTCCGGCCGAGTCATAAAAAGATAATCAACGTGAGGATCACATTACATATTTATTAAAAGATTACCTATTGATTGTCATTATTACTTAGATATAAATCATTATCGATTGATTCCAAGTGAGCCAGTTTGGAGTAACTATTAACATCAGATCAACAGAAATGGTTAAGAAATTCCACACTACTTTTTGCGAAAACTGCAACACTAAGAAGTAGACATATGATTATAATGAAATTTATTCCGCAGATTTGGGACATTACGCCACGCAAATCATTAGAATTTCGGAACGCTGGATGAACCTCGACCCCGAGAATTTAGTAATGAAGGAAGCCACACATGCTGCAGTAGAAGGCTCTAGGCGTCATGGCGTGGAATCAAAGAGAGACTTGATAAGCTGCTGTGGAACATACTCCCACATTGTCTGTAGGCAATCCCGCAAAGCATCGACAGTGTTTGTAGGAGAACGAAAACGAACAAGTTGCCAACCGACTATATTCCAGAGATGTTGGGTGGCGAAATGTCGGGCGAACACTTATGCCAGGGAAGCAGCGATATCCGTCGTCACTCGATGGAGGCTTGCACATTCCTCTCAACATGCATTCGAGCGTTGTCCCGCTGAAATACGGAATGTGGAGCTACCTGTAGGACGGGACAGTGCCTCAGACTCTGACGTAGCTGTTGCTGTTTAGACAGCTCTCAGTGTGTAGAAGGAATGATCGCATCTTATAGCCAAACCATCATCCTGGCCTTTGCTATGCCACATGCTAAACATTACAGACTGTCCGCCTGTGTTTCTCACGGTGCGGTAACACGTACATGGCGATCACAATAGGCCAAGTCGAAGTGGGACTTGTCCGAATACTACCCTGTGATACTCAGCATGCCTGTGAGGGATTCACGTGCCCATTTCAATCTGAGGCGTTGGTGGTGTCTGGTCAGTGGAAGCCAACGCAATGACACACGTGCCACCAGTCCAGCCCTCAGCATACGGTGTCGAACAGTCGACGCAAACATGTCCACAGCTATTGCAGCACTCTTGTGTCGAGCCAACGGTGCCCACAGCTCGTGATTTAGTGGTTAGCGTCGGTACCTCACGGGGGCCCTGGTTCGCTTTCCGGCTGGGTCGGAAATTTTCTTCGCTCGGGGTCTGAGTGTATATGGTGTTGTAATTACACAGAGGTGACAAAAGTCATGGAATACCACCTATATCGTGTTGGACCACCTTTTGCGGGTGTAGTGCCGCCACTCGACATGACATGGACTGAACAAGCCATTTTAAGTCACCTGCAGAAATATTGATCCATGCTGACTCTACAGCCGTCCCTATTTGAGAAAGTGTTGCCGGTGCAGAATGTAGCGCACGAACTGACCTCGTCGTTATGTCCCATAAATGTTCGATAGGCTTTATGTCGTGTGACCAGAGTGGTCAAACCATTCGCTCAAATTGTCCAGAATTTTCTCAAACCAATCGCGAACAACAGTGTCCCAGTGACATTGTACATTGCCATCCGTAAAAATTCTATCGCCGTTAGGGAACGTGATATCTATGAATGGCTGCAAATAGTCTCGAAGTACCCAAACATCCAGGGGACCCAGTCCATTCAATATAATCACAGCCCACATTATTATGGAGCCACCAGCAGCTTGTATAGTGCCTTGTACACATCCTCCGTTTAGCCGGCCGCTGTGGCCGAGCGGTTATAGGCGCTTCAGTCTCGAACCGCGCTGCTGCTACGGTCGCAGGTTCGAATCCTGCCTCGGGCATGGATATGTGTGATGTCCTTAGGATAGTTAGGTTTAAGTAGTTCGAAGTCTAGGGGACTGATGACCTCAGATGTTAAGTCCCATAGGGCTTAGAACCATTTTTTTGAACATCCTGCGTTTATGTTTGCGTGGGTTCTGCGCCACACTAGCCGGCCGCGGTGGCCGTGCGGTTCTGGCGCTGCAGTCCGGAACCGCGGGACTGCTACGGTCGCAGGTTCGAATCCTGCCTCGGACATGGGTGTGTGTGATGTCCTTAGGTTAGTTACGTTTAAGTAGTTCTAAGTTCTTGGGGACTTATGACCTAAGATGTTGAGTCCCATAGTTCTCAGAGCCATTTGAACCATTTTTTTGCGCCACACTCGAACCCTACCATCAGCTCTTACCAACTGAAATCGGGAAACATCGGACCATGTCACGGTTTTCCAGTCATCTAGGGTCAAACCGATATGGTCACGAGTCCGGGAGAGGCACTGTAGGCGATGTCGTGTTGTTGGCGAAGACACTGGCGTCGATCGTCTGCTTCCATAGCCCATGAACGCCAAATTTCGGCGCACTGTCCTAACGGATACGTTCGTCGTACGTCCCATATTGATTTCGGCGGTTATTTCACGCAGTGTCGCTTGTGTATTAGCAATGACAATTCTACGCAAACGCCACTGCTCTCGGTCGTTAAGTGAAAACCGTCTGCCATTGCGTTGTCCATGGTGGAGGTAATGCCTGAAATATGGTATTCTCGGCCCACTCTTGACACTGTGGATCTCGGAATGCTGAATCCCCGATGATTTCCGAAATGGAATGTGCCGTGCTTTTAGCTCCAACTACCATTTTGCGTTCAAAGTCTGTTAATTCCCGTCGTGCGACCACAATCACGTCGGACACCTTTTCACATGAATTGAATGAGTCCAAACGACAGCGCCGCCAATGCACTGCCTTTTTGTACCTTTTGCACGCGATGCTACCGACATTTGTATATGTGGCCATCGCTATCCCATGACTTTTGTCACCTCAGCGTATTTCAACTCGTGACGAAGACGCTCAGATCGCCGATGAGGCGTCAAAAAGAATGAATTGCGCCAGACGACCGAAAAATCCCAGACTCTCTCTTCCGGCTAACTATACCATAGTGTCATCTCGTTTGTGGATGAAGCTGTTCTGTCAGTTCAAAAAACGGTACAAATGGCTCTGAGCACTATGTGACTTAACATCTGAAGTCATCAGTCCCCTAGAACGTAGAACTACTTAAACCTAACTAACCTAAGGACATCACACACATACATTCCCGAGGCAGGATTCGAACCGTAGCGGTCGCGCGGTTCCAGACTGAAGCACCTAGAACCGCTCGGCCACTCCGGCCGGGGTTCTGTCAGTTACAGCCATGCGGGCAAGATGGCAGTCAACCCGTCTGTTGTCACATTGTGTGGTCCAATACAATCTCGTCGCTTTATGTGACCCTCTTGTATCCATTGGATCCACACGTGCATCACTGTCGATGAAGCGCGCCCTGTACGAGCGCAACGTTACACTACGACAAATGCATTTCTCTGATTCCAGTGATTCCGCCCCTTGGAGCTCATTCACATACTTATATGGCGGCCTTTGACTTGGACTTGGCATGCGGGCACGTACTTGCACGTCGCCGCGTCGTTTGACCACTCTGCATCCACTGAGCGTGGCGTAAGGTTGTTCCGTGCAGTCAAACAAAGGATTTCGTTGCTGGGACTACGTGCAGGCCATCTCTTTGCAGTTTCAATCACTTGTTATGGTTGCACTGTTCTACACAACTCTCGGCTTTCGGAGTGATTCCTTCTGGGTGCTGCAACTTTCACAAACAGCAGTGTAGTATCTAGAGAATGTATTACGAAAACATCGACTGAGAATATCAGTGGTAAAATGAAGCGGAGCTTGAGAAAAAGCAGTCGGGAAACAATGGTTTCGTTAGGCAAATAATTTAGTTGCATTAGTCTACACAGGAGTTTCAACATTGCTTTTGTGGACACAAATATCGAACAATAACAGAATAAGAGATCAGAACAGTAGACAGCACCAAGATAACATTCTTCAGAAGAGTGACGGAACAAACATAGATAGGTACTAAGAGAAATTAAAATATCATGCGTTAAGTGATCGTATTCAACGTTAATGAGAAAGTGTCGGCGAAAGTGTATAGAGCGGTGATACCAGAGACACTACCAAACAAAAGCCAAAACATTGAAAAATGGGGATTGAACGATCAAAGTAAGATTGTTGTACGAAGACATTTGAGGATGAAAAAAACGGGTATGTTTTGATCATTAACTATGATGATGTTGACGATGATGATGGTAATGAAAGCAAATTTAAGGGACAGCCGAAGATCAATGTAGTGTCTAAAAGAAATCGGACTTCGACTGACTCGAAAATGATAAAATAACTGAAGTTGGTTAGTATTTTTAATAGAATATGAGTATACTATTTACTGTTTAGCATTTTTAGGGCTGCGAGAAAAGATCACGACACCAGTTCTCAAAAGGTATAAAACTATTTGCTTGATTCAGAGGTGTCAAATGCTGAGAGGTAACTCATTTAAAATTATTAAGAACTGCAATTACATGCGAACGGAATGATACGACATAGGCCTAACTTTTTCCCTTCCCACGCTGGGGCCTTATAAAAACTATATTGCCTGTTTTCGCCCAGTATTGGGCTTATACCTTAGATACTATAGGGTGAACATGTGTTACACAACAGAAACTGAGTCTGGTGTAGATGGTACTAGAAGAAAGTTGCTTGAACAAATTCATAATCTTTTTTGAGTAAGTTCTTTTGCCTCTTACATTGGTTTATGGAATGCAGAAACGAAAGAACTGAAATGGTTAATGGTTAATGAAACACAAAAACCTGCTTCACAGCAAATAACATGTTTGACCATCGAATTAGCAACATCTGACAAATCACAAAGTGTTTCCACTTCTCGCCATATGAGAGTCGTAAAACACCCAGGAACAATGTCGAACATGATAGTTTTAGTGGTCCAATTTCTATGGTGTGGGGAAGCATAATGTTGCATGGACGTATGGCCTAGTGACCTTCAAATCTTTGAAACCACTGGTCAACTTTGTTGTGACACTGTACCACTTCCACTTGCGTGTCTTTTCTGGAGTGCATTCGGCCCTGATTGCATTTTTATGGACGACAATGAGCAACCGCATCGAACTGCACAGGTTTAAGAGCTCTTGAAAAGAGAGCATATTCGGGAAATTTACGGACCTGCCCGTTCCCCAGACTTAATCCCACCGATCGCTTGTGGAGTGCGTTGGGATGAGGCGCTCCAGCACGTTCACATGCACCAACGGCCATCCAACAGTTGTCAGCGGCGCTGACTGAGGAATGTAACTCCTTATCAGTGGAACGCCTTACCAACCGTGTTGCCAGCATGGGAACACGCTTCAGAACATGCATGGTCGTCAGTGGTGATCAGACACACTCTTAAGGGTAGGTTTACTATCTTTGGCCCGAAAAAAACAAGTTCTTTGAGAATTTTTTTCTCGGGGTGTGTTACAGATATCAATGTCAAATTTGGTCAAAATGGTTATTGATATTTTCTCTACAAACTGGAATTTCGAAGAGCAAAGGCGGACGTGCCGTCGGAACAAACAAAAATTTCGATGTAGACCTCCACGCGCGGTATGTCACAGGTCAGCCGGCTCGTCTGAATCAAAATTGAGTCGACGTTAGCGGAGTATATAAGATTCTTTAGGAGTTGTACCTCGCTTAAGTTATTTGGACCATATGAAACAAAGTGGCGGCCATTTAAAAAAGGGGGTTTTTTCATTGATTTTTCGTCTTCATCGGCTAAGTAAAAATATTTATATTTGATGGATAGGAATAAAAGTGGTACAACTTCTAGACAATTTAGTTAGCTTCGTCGGAAACAAACAATCATGCCAATCGGTTCAGTAGATTTGAAGTTGCCATACCGTGCGATAAAAAAACGTCATTTCGAGAAAAACGCGTTTGAAGTTTTGACTGCATATAAAGGTAATATTATACAATGTACGTTCAATCTGCTATTCCGGGTCAATAAACTAGTCCTTCCTCTTCCTCACAGAGGCCATTCTGCTCGATCTGGGCCATCCTGCGCTGCTCCAGAGCCGCTCGTACGGCAGGTGACAAGCGGTTTTCGGCTGCTTGAATCCGGTGGTCATCCGAATGCTTGGCGACCTGTGTCGAATAGAGTCCCAGGGTGACGTCCATCATTGTCATGGTCTTCAGAATTGCTGAATACCCTTCGTTGAAGCTGCTCACTGGCAGGAAAGTCGCTATCTCCACAGTCTTCGAAACCGAATGCAAATTCTTGGGGGCTAACTTCCAAACACACGCGTTCAAACTTTCATTTGAATTCTGTGTGTTTCCTCCCAAACAACGGTACAATAACTCGTCCTCCGAAAGAAAAAAACTAGTGCGTGAAAAAGGCCGATTTCAGGCACGTGCATTTTTTTGTTCAACCGCGAATAACAAACATTTCCGTTTCGTATTCGGAAACACCGTTTCTGGGGTGAATTGTAAACACTTTTATGGATCTAAAAATGCAATTTAAAAAAAATCGATTTTTTAAACCAAAAGATAGTAAACCTCCCCTAAAGAACCGTGCCCGGCCTTTACTAATATACGGGTAATCACCATAAAACCCCGCAATTTCAGTGTAATTATTTTGTCTGTGAATAAAAGTATCAATTCTGTTTGTCTCATTGCGTATTTCTTTCAGTTACCTACTTACTATACTGTAGCAGTTTTTTTTTTTAGTAAGTATGGTCCAAGATTCATCAAGCTACGTTACTTGACAGTGATTCCTCATGCGAAAATTACTTTCGTTGTTATGTTTGGCACATCAGCGTATGAAATAAAATTTAGAATCTAGTGGCTGTTGTTACCATTCCTGCCATTATAACCTTACTTATATTTGTGGATAATTTTTGTCATTACTTTTACACTTTCCCAAATATATTCTCCGTCCAACGACTTCATCTCGATACCTACAGTAGTTACTAAATTCAGCATTCAATCCTATTGCATGCTCTGTCTCGTTAAATGCTGCTCTCAGCATATATGCTTCGTAAAAACTGTAGAACTTGAGGTAAAACGCACATCTAAATAATAAGCTGAATGGACCGCTATCTAAAAGGCAACGAGGATTAAACGTGTGTGCCTATGTCGAGAAGTACTACGTAGTCCACAAACGAGGAAACGCTCCGACGTCTCACATAGAAACGTAGTCTGATTGTTTTTTCATATCTACAGCGATTCCCTAAACAGAATTTCAGCTAGACACTACCACTGGGGATGGTTTCTTTGAGAGGGCACGCCGACTTCCTACCCCGTCCTTCCCTAATCCGTTGACCTCGCTGTTTGGTCTCTTCCCCCAAACAGCCCAACCCACTACCACTGAAAATGATTAAATAATTTTCGTGTGGTTTCAGTATGTGAAACAGTCGGATGTGCACTGAGGTGGCAGAAATCATGGGATAGCGATATGCACTTACACAGTCGCGTACACGATGTATAAAAGGGCAGTGCATCGGTGGTGCTGTCGTTTGCACTCAGGTGACGCATGTAATAGGGTTTCCGAAGGTATTATTGCCACACCACGAGAATTAGCAAACTTTGAACGCCAAATCGTAGTTGAAGCTAGACGCATAAGATATTCCATTTCGGAAATATTTTGGGAATTCAATATTCCGCGATTCACAGCGTCATGAGTGTGCCGAGAGTACCAAATTTCAGGCACTACCTTTCACGACGGACAACGCAGTGACCAACATCCTTCACTTAACGACCAAGAGCAGTGGCGTTTGTGTAGAGTTGTCAGTGATAACAGACAAGGGACACTGCGAGAAATAACCGCAGAAACCAATGGCGAAATTTGGTGTTAATAAGCTTTGGCAGCAAACGACCAACACAACTACCTTTGCTAACCGTACGACATCGCCTACAGCGCCTCTCTTGGGCTCGTGACCATATCGATTGGACCCTAGAGGACTGGAAATTCGTCGCCTGATAAGGTGAGTCCCGATTTCAGTTGGTAAGGGCTGATGGTAGGGTTCGAGTGCGGCACAGGCCCCACGAAACCATGGACCCAAGTTGTCAACAAAGGACTGTGCATACTCGTGTGTGGCTCCATAATCGTGTGGGCTGTGTTTACATGGAATGGACCGGATCCTCTGGATATTCGAGTACACTGAGACCGTTTGCAGCCACTCATAGACGTCATATTTTCAAACGACGATGGACTTTTTATGGATGACAATGTGCCATGTCACTGGCTACAATTGTTCGCGATTTGTTTGAAAAACATTCTGGACAGTATGATTTGGTCACCCAGATCACCCGACATGAATCCAATCGAACATTTCTGAGACATCTACACTAGCTACTATTTTCTGTCACAGTTTGAAATAAGAATGTGAGGATTAAGAATTTTTATGACCTGACCAGGAATGTAGAAGCAAAAGAAATTTGGGGAGAGGGTGACGCAAGAAGAACATTAACTACTCCTTTGTATATCGATCAGGACAAATAAACTGATACTGAAAAACATAATAAGAAGATGTAACAGCTACACGTGTTATAGATCCAACGCACTTGTCGAAATTAGAGCCACTGACTGAACAGATTATCCCTACTTGATTATCTTACATGAAGACAAGCTACCTATGCCGAGAGGCAAGCTGTGCAACATTCGTCCAGTTACTGATACATCTGCCGATATCGATTCAATTGTACATAACTTTCCACAATATTTAGGCCACAAATACGTCTTCAGTCTTAGTAAAAGGACATAAGTCTTCGAAATTCATCCGTTATTTTTACATTAGGCTGTAGAACTTGTCCAGACAATCGATGCATAAACAGTACAACATCACATTAGATTGATCTTCAACCAGTTAATAAGAGAGTCTCCTGTAAAATTTTACTATTAGAGACTTACGTTTAGAGACTTTCGTGAACAATACTTTCTCTAATATCTACAATCCCATTTTAGAACACCCCGAGGAAATATTTCTTTATCTCTATCTTATCACGTTTTCACGATAAAATCTGCAAACGGCTAAAATAGCGGATGATTTGTACAGAAACTACTAACAGTTGCTTCATAACGTTTTCTAAGAAACTTGCATTTGTTCAAGCACCAGATTCCTGGCCACTGCAGGTAGTGGATATTGACAAGCTCTTTTTACACTGATGGAAATGAAATGTGTTACGTCAAGAAGTACCAATCCAACATTTATCGACTTTTGTGGAGGTGTTCATCACATAAGGGATATTAAATAATTAAACTTCTGTTCAATTCGGAACTGATGACCACCATCAATATTAGTAAGGGGTTTGACATACGAGCAAGAATATCTCTTGTATTCGTTTGGTACAGGCACAAACAGCCTCCCAATATCGTCTTGAGGAATTTCTTGCTGTGCCTGAAACATATATCGTGTCACCTTATGAAGATTACTGGATGGGTTGCTGGAAACTGATATGAAAGTACTCGTCTTCCAGTCACATTCCAGACGTGCTCTATGAATGACAAATGAGAGAACGGGGGCTTCCTATCAAACATATGGATTAGTGGCGTGAACTACAGTGCGAGACCTTACCTTATTCTGTTGGAATATGCCATTTACTGCCCCTGTCACAAAAGGTATGACAACAGTGGTTACCATTCCTGCCACATACTGGTGAACATTCAGGCTCACTTCAACAATTACCAAATTAGTTCTGGTGTTCATATCCAATACCTTCCCACAGGATGATTTCAGAGTTGGGGCCGTATGCGTCTCTAAAGTCACTGCTTCCCATTACCTTTCACCAGATCGTCTACAGACACATTGGCGGTGATCTGGCCACAGAAAGAAGCGAGATTCATCGCCAATCACCACAAAATGTCATTCAACGTCCCAGCTACTTGGCTCTGCACCATGTATGTCGGTGTTGTCTGAGGTACAACTTGAACAGTAAACGCTTGACAATTCTAAAACTCAATACAGATTCCAGTAATTCGTACTCGACGCTCCGTGTGACACACTGTCTGTAACGACTACTTGTCATACGTCTATTAGTCGCAGCCAATCGAACAATATTGCGATCGTCTTGTGGTGTAGCCTGTTTTAACTGAGCGGTTCCTGCTATTCTTCCCATGCTGGTTCTCTGAGTCCATCTCGTCACCATTCGCTCTGCATTTAATTGCACTACAGCCTGCTGTCTGTGCGATTTGTCGTATGTAGCCGCTATGTCCCTTATGCTAATGAAATGACCCTTTCAATACCTGAAAGAAGGTGATAATACGCACAAGTGTATCTTCTGGATTTGTTGGGTTGCGACCATCACCAAAAAGTCGCAGTATCTTTACACACTCCCAACAGCCATCATATCTATAAGAATGGCTTTCTTCTGTACTGAAAATAAGCTCGTATAAGGTCGAGATGTTAACCATCACGATTCAAAGGAATAGAAATTCCGGAGTTTCAAAAATGGATGAAATGGGTCTGAGCACTATGGGACTTAACCTCAGGTCATCAAACCCATAGAACTTAGAACTACTTAAACCTAACTAACCTAAGGACATCACACACATCCATGCCCGAGGCAGGATTCGAACCTGCGACCATAGCGGTCGCACGGTTCCAGACTGCAGCGCCTAGAACTTGGGCTGGCCCGGAGTTTTAGATTGGATCCGTTCCGTATAGGTGTTTTTGCTGTAAGACCTTCCATTTCCATCAATGTTTTAATAACCAAATGTTGGTAAAACTTATATAGTCCGGTAAATGCGCTCCATCTGATGAGGAACCTGCAGTGGTTGCAGAGGTAGCTGGTAGAAAAATAATCAGATGAAACTATATGGTTCCAGGGACCTCTTCAATTTTCAAACATGGTTGATGTATACACTGAAAAGCCAGAGAAACTGGTGCACCTGCCTAATTTCGTGTAGGGCCCCCCGGGAGCACGCAGAAGTCAGGCAACATGACGTGCCATGGACTCGACTAATGTCTGAAGCAGTGCTGGAGGGAACTGACACCACGAATCCTGTAGGGATGTCCATGAATCCGTAAGAGTACGAGGGGGTGGGGATCTCTCCTGAAGAGCACGTTGCAAGGCATCCCAGATAAGCTCAAAAATATTCATGACTGGGGAGTTTGGCGGCCAGCGGAAGTGTTTAAACTCAGAAGAGTGTTCCTGGAGCCGCTCTGTAGCAATTCTGGCCGTGTGGGGTGTCGCATTGTCCCGCTGGAATTGCCCAAGTCCGTCGGAATGTACAATGGACATGAATGGATGCAGGTGATCAGACAGGGTAGTTACGTACATGTCACCTGTCAGAGTCTACAAGTATCAGGGGTCTCATATCACACCAACTGCACACGCCCCACACCATTATAGAGCCACCACCCACTTAAATAGTCTCCTGCTGACTAGCAGTGTCTATGGATTCAAGAGGTTGTCTCCATACCCTTACACGTCCATCCGCTCGATACAATTTGAAATGAGACTCGTACGACCAGGCAACATGTTTCCAGTCATCAACAGTCCATTGTCGGTGTTGACGGGCCCAGGCGAGGCGTAAAGCTTTGTGTTGTGCAGTCATCTAGGGTACACGTGTGGGCCTTTGGCAGCGTCGTATTATGCCTGTTTACATATCTCTGTATTTGAATACGCATGCCTATACCAGATTCTTGGGCGCTTCATTGTATATGCAGATTAAAGCGACGAATGTAAATTTGTACGAATACCACGATTCGAACCCAGATCCGAACCCAGGTTTGAAACTTGAAAAGGTCTGTGGAACCACGTAGTTTCATTTGATTAAAGCACCTATGCCTGGGTTTGTGGAGGAATACCCTGTTTCGTTAGTTGCTAATGTGCTGTTCCAATGCTATTAGAGTTTAGGGGGAATATCAACGGGGGTAAGGCATGAATGGGAATTTGGATGAAGGGGGAAGGCGTGTTAGGGCAGTCCGTGCAGTTGGGTAAAGCCATTATTCTTGGTGACGTAGTGGTTAGAGCGTCTGCCTGGAGAGTAGGAGACCCGGGTTCGAATCCCGGCCGTGGTACAAAATTTCTTTCGTCGGTTTAGTGCGCAATATACACTACTGGCCATTAAAATTGCTACACCACGAAGATGACGTACCACACACGCGAAATTTAACCGAAAGGAGGAAGATGCTTTGATATGCAAATGATTAGCTTTTCAGAGCATTCACACAAGGTTGGCGCCGGTAACGACATCTACAACGTGCTGACATGAGGAAAGTTTCCAACCGATTTCTCATACACATACACCGGTTGACCGGTGTTGCCTGGTGAAACGTTGTTGTGATGCCTCGTGTAAGGAGGCGAAATGCGTACCATCACGTTTCCGACTTTGATAAAGATCGGATTGTAGCCCATCGCGATTTCGGTTTATCGTATCGCGACATTGCTGCTCGCGTTGGTCGAGATCCAATGACTGTCAGCAGAATCTAAAATCGGTGCGTTCAGGAGGGTAATGCGGAACGCCGTGCTGGATACCAACGATCTCGTATCACTAGCAGTCGAGATGAAAGGCATCTTATCCGCATGGCTGTAACGGATCGTGCAGCCACGTCTCGATCCCTGAATCAACAGATGGAGACGTTTGCAAGACAACAACCATCTGCACGAACAATTCGACGACGTTAGCAGCAGCATGGACTATCAGCTCGGAGACCGTGGCTACGATTACCCTTGACCCTGCATCACAGACAGGAGCGCCTGCGATGGTGTACTCAACGACGAACCCGGGTGCACGAATGGCAAAACGTCATTTTTGCGGATGAATCCACGTTCTGTTTACAGCATCATAATGGTCGCATCCGTGTTTGGCGACATCGCGGTGAACGCACATTGGAAGCGTGTATTCGTCATCGCCATACTGGCGTATCACCCGGCGCGATGATATGGGAGGCCATCGGTTACACGTCTCGATCACCTCTTGTTCGCATTGACGGCGCTTTGAACAATGGTCGTTACATTTCAGATGTGTTACGACCCGTGGCTCTACCCTTCAAATGGTTCAAATTGCTCTGAGAACTATGGGACTTAACAGCTGAGGTCATCAGTCCCCTAGAACTTAGAACTACTTAAACCTAACTAACCTAAGGACATCACACAGATCCATGCCCGTGGCAGGATTCGAACCTGCGACTGTAGCGGTTGCGCGGTTCCAGACTGAAGCGCCTAGAACCGCTCGGCCACACTGGCCGGCCTCTACCTTTCATTCGATCCCCGCGAAACCCTACATTTCAGCACGATAATGCACGACCGCATGTTGCAGGTCCTGTACGTGCCTTTCTGGACACATAAAATTTTCGACTGCTGCCCTGGCCAGCACATTCTCCAGATCTCTCACCAACTGAAAACGTCTGATCAATGGTGGCCGAGCAACTGGCTCGTCACAATACGCCAGTCACTACTCTTGATGAACTGCAGTATCGTGTTGAAGCTGCATGGGCAGCTGTACCTGTACACGCCGTCCAAGCTCTGTTTGACTCATTGCCCAGGCGTATCAAGGCAGTTATTACGGCCAGAGGTGGTTGTTTTGGGTACTGATTTCTTAGGATCTATGCACCGAAATTGCGTGAAAATCTAATCACATGTCAGTTCTAATTTAACTTATGTCCAATGAATACCCGTTTATCATCTGCATTTCTTCTTGGTGTAGCAATTTCAATGGCCAGTAGTGTAGATAATAGTAAAATAGTGTATTATTAAGAAACACATTTTAAAGATTCTGAAGGAGGTTCCAAACACATCAGACGCTAATTTGTTATAGTTTCTTAGCAGCATATTTATACTCGGCATTTGGTATTGGTGTGGGTGCCATGGGACGCCGGGAGGGTAATTGCTTGCGACGGAGCGTGAACCCAGATGCCACGTGCCAGCTGAGCTCTGATGAGTCGTCCTATTTCACGCAGATCGGTGTAGCGTAAGGTCGCGTCTGCTACAGGTTGAAGCCGTTCCTCTACCGTGTCAAAGGGCCCCCTTGATGTTTCGTTAATTAACGCCTTTGGAGCTGAAAGACGATAAAGTTACTTGACCCGTGAGAAATTCCCTCAGTCTATCCGCTGTCTGTGAGGCGCTCCGCCGTGTCACCTAGCCGCAGAGGTCGGCCGCCTCGGCTACCAGTTGATGTAATCAGCCGGCGCCCACGTAATTTTGTCTCCCAACCTCTTGGAAAGTTTCTGTCGCGACCGTTTCTAGAGTCACACGCTCACAAGTAAAGATATAATCTGCGGAAATAAATTAGTTTTCTTGGATATCACCCAATAATTACCTCTTAGATAGACTTTTGTCCCCATCTTCTCACCTAGCTTAAACCGTAGTACTCTCTCCTGCTGGAATGTGAAGTGAGTGATATCCGTACTGAAGACTCGCTCCGCATTAACGGCCGTTGGTCCTGTAGATATATTGAATGGAATATTTTTTGTCGTTTTCTACATTCGTCTATTCTGCTGTCGATCAGGTATTTTATTTTAGCCTCAGAAACACAGCAAATAAATTATTATATCACTTTGAATAAACCAAGTTGCGATTATGAAACTTGATGATCGAAAATGGCTCTGAGCACTATGGGACTTAACTTCTGAGGTGCCGGCCGCGATAGCCGAGCGGTTCTAGGCGCTTCAGTCCGGAACCACGCGGCTGCTATGGTCGCAGGTTCGAATTCTGCCTCGGGCATGGATATATGTGATGTCCTTAGGTTTAAGTAGTTCTAAGTCTAGGGGACTGATGACCTCCGATGTTAAGTCCTATAGTGCCTAGAGCCATTTGAACCATTTGAACTTCTGAGGTCAACAGTCCCCTAGAACTTAGAACTACTTAAACCTAACTAACCTAAGGACATCACACACATCCATGCTCGAGGCAGGATTTGAACCCTCGACCGTAGCGGTCTCGCGGCTCCAGACTGTAGCGCCTAGAACCGCTCGGCCACACCGGCCGGCAAAACTTGATGATGGCATTAGTCCTTTTATACCCACTCGCTTTTCAACGTGACACATATTTGACAACAGTGGATTACTTGACGCAGACTTTAGTTCTAGAAGTCTGCATCTTGGCTCTCCAGCAAACGCCCTACCTCGGAAATCAGTTCGTCGTCATTCTGGAAATGTCTTCCACGCTATGGTATCTTCATCCGAGGTGAGAATCTCATGTCCTAATACATGCTAGAGGGAAGAAAAGGGATTTCAGGTCAATCGGTAATTTCCAAGCCGTCAGGTGCAAATGATGAACGAGAAACTTCCAGTGAAAGCAGGCTGATTGCTTGGATTAACGTCAAACGCTCTCACAGGCACTTACAAGAAGCGCGGATTTTGGGACTCGATAGGAGATTCGCACTAGGAGACTCAAGTAACTCTGGGGTCTGATTAACACTATTTGCAATCAGACTAACTACTACACTGAAGACTAGTTCTAGACATTAGAAAAAGCAAAAGACGCGACTGGTTGCACAACAGAAGTCAGTGTCTGAGTCGTGGGGTGAGAGCTAACAGATACAGCGATTAGTTGTAGTATTGTCAAGTACGAACTTTTGAGAGCGGAAGTGAGAAAAACAGACTTGTCGAAGCTTACCCAAGGCTGCGATGGGCGACACGGAGCCGTCGTCCCAGCGATCCGACTGAGGACTCAGGCAGAATTTAAAAAAAAATGGATTTTTAAAGGATTCTGGTGGTATACTGTTTCTCCCTTCCTATAGTCGGTCCACCAATCAAGGGTCTTTTACACTCTTCGGCCAATCCTACCAGTAAGTGCAATGTATTCGCACTTGCGAATATGGACAACCATCAGTTGTGTAATGGAAATTTCCCACTTAGTGGGAGCGGTCACCTTACCATTGTAGTATCTGAGAACGATTACAGAGACTCAAATTTGCATATGTGGTCAACGGTATGTCTACAACCGCACTCATACATCCGTTATGTACGAGGGATGGAACTTTAATAGTGGCAACTATTTATTTACAGCCCATATAGAATAGATACGTGTTTCAAAGTTTTATTGACCTTCAAAGTAGTTACCAGCATTGTGTATAATCCGTTGCCAGTGGTGTGGAAGTCGTAGGATATGCTTAGCAGTTCCAGTTGTGTTGACAGTTTCAAGCTGCGCGGTCTATTGCCCGACCAATTTGTAGCAGTTCTGAAGAGAACGCCGTGGAGTGTTTCCTTCAGTTTAGAAATCCAGTTGAACATACGAGGGCTTGAGTCAGGGGAGTGCAGTAGGTGGTGTAGCACTTAGCAGCCCCATCAGTCAAACAAATCAGTAACAGCTTGCGCTGTACGTGCTTGAGCATTGTCCTGCAAAATGATCGTCAGGTCCTGCAGAAAGTGTCATCACTTCTGTCTCTAAGCTGGTCGTAGGTTGTGTTCAAAAACGAACAGCATAGAGACAGAAGTGATGACACTTTCTGCAGGACCTGACCTCATTTTGCAGGACAACGCTTAAGCACGTACAGTGCAAGCTGTTACTGATTTGTTTGACTGATGTGGCTGCTAAGTGCTATACCACCTACTGCACTCCCCTGACTTAAGCCCTCGTAAGTTCAAGTCGATATCTAAACTGAAGAAAACACTTCACGGCATTCACTTCATAAGTGCTACAAATTCGTCGGGAAACAGATCGCGCCTCTCGAACTGTCAACACAACTGGCACTGCTAAGAGTATCTTACGACTTCCACACTGCTGGAACGGGCTATACACAATGCTGGTGACTACTTTGAAGATCAGTAAAACTTTGAAACATGTATCTATTTTGTACGAGCTGTAAATAAATAGTTGCCACTATTTAAGATCCAATCCTCGTATATTCCTGTAGAGGGGAGACCTTTTTATTGAAAGTCGCTTACCCGGTGTAGGAGAATGAACACGACATTGCGATGCCTGCATTGTTTATTTACGATGCAATGTTCCTTCGGACATGCATGCATGTCTCCCCGAATGTCCCTAACGGATGTACGAGTTCAGGTTGTAGACACATGGTTGACGACATATGGAAGTTTGGGCCTGGCCTTGAAGCGTGCACGAATAGCCTAATAGTAAGGCGACCGCTCGCGATAGGCGGGAAATCCGGGTTCGAGGCACTATGCCTCATAAATTTTCATTGTCGTCATTCCATTATACAGATGATAGTTGTCCATATTCACAACTGCAAATACATTACGTGTATCTCATAACAGCTGTTGTCGCCGCAGTGCCTGTTTCTTCGGTCTTCCATGCATGTCCTAAGGAACACTGCACCATACTTCTGAACAACACAGCCACTCTAATATCGTATAATCTGTCGAGTGGCTCTGCACCTCCAGGGCACCTCTGGCCAGCCACATTCGGATTCCTCTCCTTCTCCTACTCTGTATGGCCTTTCCATCAACAAACTCCAAGTTCAGCAGCAACAGAATTCAGCTGAAATGTAAACGTCACAGCCATTTATATTACGGCTAGCAGTGTTCTATGTCGCTTGGCCCAGCCCTGTGGTCTCTCGTAAGTGGGGACCACTGTTGTAGTATTCTACCCTGTTTAAATCCACTGCGGTTCTTAGGGGCGAATCTCAAGCTTTCTGCGTCCGCTAAGACGAGCCATTTTGTGATATATTCCACTGTGACGCCTTACACCAGCGTCTAGACGGGGGGCAGAGTTACCATTTAATTCTCTGAAGCGAAACTTCCATTATACAGATGATAGTTGTCCATATTCACAACTGCAAATACATTACGTGTATCTCATAAAAGCTGTTGTCGCCGCAGTGCCTGTTTCTTCGGTCTTCCATGCATGTCCTAAGGAACACTGCACCATACTTCTGAACAACACAGCCACTCTAATATCGTATAATCTGTCGAGTGGCTCTGCACCTCCAGGGCACCTCTGGCCAGCCACATTCGGATTCCTCTCCTTCTCCTACTCTGTATGGCCTTTCCATCAACAAACTCCAAGTTCAGCAGCAACAGAATTCAGCTGAAATGTAAACGTCACAGCCATTTATATTACGGCTAGCAGTGTTCTATGTCGCTTGGCCCAGCCCTGTGGTCTCTCGTAAGTGGGGACCACTGTTGTAGTATTCTACCCTGTTTAAATCCACTGCGGTTCTTAGGGGCGAATCTCAAGCTTTCTGCGTCCGCTAAGACGAGCCATTTTGTGATATATTCCACTGTGACGCCTTACACCAGCGTCTAGACGGGGGGCAGAGTTACCATTTAATTCTCTGAAGCGAAAATTCTCCCATGAGACAGCTGGCCAGAGCGTCTGCATTTAGCAGGACTCTAGCGATGCTGTTTACCACTGGTAACCTAAATGCTAACACGTTTCCCTGCTCTCTCCATCGTATCTCTGATTTCCAGTCATGGAGTGTCCTAACTGGCTTCCAACTGCCGTAAGGATAACAATTTACAAGTCAATACTTGGTCAATATATGACAAGAGGAAGAAGAAACTAGGTGCTATATCAGGAGAATAGGGCAGGGGAGTGGGAGAGGGAATGAAGTGAGGAAGAAGGATAAAGGTTTATCTTGGAAGAAAACAGCACGTCTGACTCTGTCCTGCATCGAATGGTGAGTTGCCCCGTTATTATGGAACAAAAATACCTCCTTGTATATCTTACCGCAACCTTTAATCTCGATGGACTCCCGTCACCTCGTCAGATTTCGGTTCTATGGTCCCGTGACGGTTAGACCCTCGTAATTATAGCCAGTTAATGCTAAACCATGGTGGTTTCAAAGACCCTCAGTACCACCTCACTCGGTAATGGTTGGGCCTGTGGCCTTTTTGGGAAGTGCTTAATCCATGTGGTCACATTGTTTACTTGGCTCCTACACCTCGGTTTAATAGTGATACGCCCAGCACTGGTCCATGAAGAGTAGACGGCTGAAGAAATCATGTTCATTTTCATGACACAGCTGCAGAAGTTTGGCTGACTTTATCATACTCCAGGATTCGAGTGCCAAGGGTCTCCATTTATCTGACGACTCCCGATTCTTCACAGAGACATGGTCTGTTACTAAGATTGCCTGCACCACCTAACCAGTGTGTCGTGTGACAGTGCATGTTTGCCGTACACTTACACCAGGTCATCATGGAGTCCTGAATGGTACAGGGATCGACAAAAATATGGAAACCCAAAAATAAAACACATTGCCATGTCTAACAGGGTGTAGGAAATTCCTTGGCATTCGAAACAGCTTCGAGTCTTCTCCGAATGAACAAATACTCTGGTGTCCAAAATTAAAGCAATAAACGGAAATTTTTCAAGGCTGTATTTATTTTGCCTCAAAAAAAATATACAAACAGGTGATAGAAAAGTAGAAACAACGTACAGAATACAGAATGTAGACAACTGCAACATGAATAAAGATAGATAAAAATGTTCTTCATTTTTTCGACCTCAACGGATTTGCACACACATTCTGACAATTGGTTAATGTGATGAATATGGGGTGTGACCACCTCTGTCAGCAATACAGGTCTGACAACGACGGGGCATGCTGTGAATGATGTCATCAGTGTCATATTGAGGCAATAACTCCCATTCTTCCGGCACTACTGCTCACAAACCTTGGAGAGGGTTGTTGGATGCTGATGTGATGCAACCCGTCTCCGTAGTACATCCCAGACTTGTTCTATGTGATTCGAACTGGGAGAGCAAGTGGGCCACGCCATGCATGCAATATCTTCCATTTCCAAGAAAACATCAATCACCTGTGCTCTATAAGGGCGAACATTATCGTCCATCGTAAAAAGCTGGGCCCACTGCATTTCGTAACAACCGCACTTGAGATCCCAAGATGTCTTCACGATACCCGTCAGCAGTTAAATCTTGCTGATTCATCCACACAATTTCATGAAGAGGTGTTCGAGTGGTCGAATGGTCTCTGTCCACACCATTAGGGATCCTCCTTGATATCCGTCTTCTTCCACAATGTTTGTGTCCCGAAATCCTGTTCCACGTTCCCTCCAGTTGTGAATCCGCCGAGAACCAGTCACCAGACCAAATCGGGACTCATCTTGGAAATGGACATTGGTCCACTGTTCGACCGTCCAGGTGGCATGTTGACGTCTCCACTCTAGACGTTCCGTTCTGCGCAGAAACGTCAGAGGTAAGCATGCAGCAAGTCTCCTACAGTAAAGGCCACTCTGCCGAAGCCTTCTGTACACCGTTGTCTCGATACATCTCGTCCAGTAGATGGCGCGAGATCAGATGCCAGTTGCCATGCAGTGCTGAGGCGGTACCGTCGAGCCCTTACAACCAAATAACGGTCCTCTCTTTCGGATGTAAGACATGGTCCGTCCTGCCCTGGTCTTCAGGATTCAGTTTCGGTCTCTATAACCTTCGCCATATACGAGAAGCAATAGAACGATTCTCATTAAGCCATCGGGCCAAACTAGTTTGCGATTGTCCTGCTTGTATTTTCCTTTTGGCCCTCCACCGCAAAGAGTCTGGTAGGCGTCTTCTCTGTGCCATGCTGCACCACCTGTGGTTGTGTACACAGTGATTGTGAATGTGGGACTAGTTGGCAAACACTACTTCGTTTGATAGTTGCCCTGCGTGATTGTTTGTTGACAGGAATGCCATCTTCCGTGCAGAGCACGATTGTAGGGACATCTGTTGACAGTGTGTATGGTTCAAAAATGGTTCAAATGGCTCTGAGCACTATGGGACTTAACTGCTGAGGTCATCAGTCCCCTAGAACTTAGAACTACCTAAACCTAACTAACCTAAGGACATCACACACATCAATGCCCGAGGCAGGATTCGAACCTGCGACCGTAGTGGCCGCGCGGTTCCAGACTGTAGTGCCTAGAACCGCTCGGCCACTCCGGCCGGTTGTGTATGATTATATCGTGAATTAGACACATGACGGGGAAAAATCGGTTTGTTGCTTTAATTTTGGACACCAGTGTACGTGTCCTGTACGGGTTTCAAGAAAATTTTATGCCATTCATCCTGCAAAATAGTGACAAGTTTAGGTACTGATGATGGAGGTGGACAGCGATCACGCAACCTTCTCTCCAAAGTAGACTACAAATGCTCAATAATATTGAGATCTGGTGACTGTGGTGGCCAGGAGACACACGACAGTTCGTTCTCGTGGTCACAAAACCAATCCTTGACGATGCGGGCTGTGCCTCCTGGAACACATCATAACCTTTGGGGAGCAAACATTGTACCACCGAAAGGATATGAACAAATAAAATGGTCACATAATTCTTGGCAATAATATGACCTTACAGAGCACCCATGGTTCACATGGAATGTCAAGATATGGCTGCCCAGATTATCACCGAATTCCCCCCCCCCCCCTCCACACACACACACACACACACACACATACACAGCCGTATCTCACTCTCTCACTCTTGAGGCGAAAATTTGGCCAAATGTTAGAAACAGTGTGCAACAATGATGAAATCAAATGGCTCAAATGGCTCTGAGCACTATGAGACTCAACTGGTGTGGTCATAAGTCCCCTAGAACTTAGAACTACTTAAACCTAACTAACCTAAGGACAGCACACAACACCCAGCCATCACGAGGCAGAGAAAATCCCTGACCCCGCCGGGAATCGAACCCGGGAACCCGGGCGTGGGAAGCGAGAACGCTACCGCACGACCACGAGAACAATGATGAAATCCTCACGGTTGATGA
This sequence comes from Schistocerca cancellata, assembly GCF_023864275.1. NCBI lineage: Eukaryota > Metazoa > Arthropoda > Insecta > Orthoptera > Acrididae > Schistocerca > Schistocerca cancellata. The sequence continues at coordinate 200,313,998 of NC_064629.1, forward strand.
GCTGAGTGGTGGCGTCGTCTTGTCGTAACGTTTCGATGAGTTTCTTACCCATCATCTTCAAGTGAAGATGGTGGGTCTGAAACTCATCGAAACTTTGTGACAAGACGACGTCACCACTCTTCTGATCACCAGAGAAGATTTCATCAGTGGAACACGTCGAGAAAACCTGCAATCACATAATGTACAATAAGCCTCATTCTACCAAATGACTTTCTTCCATTTATCTGTAGCCAATGTTTCATTTTTTCGGCATTCTGTTTTCCTATTACAGGTATTTCAATAACTAATGAGTGACTTTTTGATTCCATATCGCCTTAAAATTCCCTGCTTACGGATCTCCTTGAGTTAGCTTGAAACAAAAGACGGCCTTTTACCATCAAACATGTGATACTTCCAAATGAACTGAGATTCTTTAGCGTCTTAATAATTTCATCTCTCTTTGAAATTTTAGTTTCCAGAAGCTTCTATTGCATAATGTATCTAACACGCAACTTGTTTTTGATAATATCTCTGCATAAATTGATTTCACTTACTGATTATTCGTGTGTAGGAGAGTAATAAGGCGGCAGTTATACAATGCAATAAAATACTGACAAGATTTTCTAGAGTGCAACGCTTTTAAATTTCAGTAGAATACTTGTTCCTAGGTATATGACTTCACATTTAGAAAAATCTTAATTTTCCCTAGTAAGATGAAGGTGTTCGTTTTTTCCTAGCGCTATTCCAGAGTGGAATAATAGAGAATTATTGTGAAGGTGGTTCGATGAAGTCTCTGCCAGGCACTTAAATGTGATTTTCAGAGTATCCATGTAGATGTAGATGTTCAGGAATAACATGCAGCACATGAAAAGCGAATGCCGTCAGTTCAAGGCTCGCTGGAGACAAAGGTATGAAAACTGTACTAAGGTACAACACTCTCACTTACTTGCCCTTCAGTTTGTCATCAAACAGCAAAACTGTGGTTGAAATTTCGAAAGAGTTTCCGAATATCTATGACCATTCTTGAACACATTTCGTCTCAGATCGCCTGAGATATCTGTGGGCACTTTGCAATGTAATTGCATCCCCAGTATTTCTTACTACTTTCAACAAACATGAACTGGTTCATGCGGTGGTTGGTCATTAAACTGGGAAATGGTGTTCGACGATCCAAGGTCAGTTTCATTTGCTTAGGATATTTTAAACACTGCAGACAGGGACTCGCGACGTAAAATCTGTCACATTTGTCATTATGTATCAGGCCATGCACTGGGTGATCAGAACTGGGGACAACACATTTAGAGCCTAATTATGGTAGATTACTTTTTGATGTTTCGAGTCTTAAAGCGTAACAGATCTGTCGTTTAACATATACCGCCAAATCTTCTACTTTACACAAGCTGATAACCACCACGAGCGTATAATAAATCTTATTCATATTGTCATGTTACTATATCAGTAACTGGTTTCTGTATGAGAAGAAGTACTACATGGAAAGGACCAGATCAAGGTTCAATAGTCAAATTTTAATAACCAGTTTCAGCTAACCCTCACAAGCAGACAAACTGAAATATCTAAAAGAAGTTATTGAGCCAGTGCGATAAATCTGGAAGCTAACAAGAAAGAATTGCAAAACTACAAAGCTCATATAAATTTACGAGCTTTAAACGGACACAACAACACATCTGTATCATAAGAGGGGCAATTATCATATTATAACACAGTTGTTAAAACAGAAAATAAATATCACTGGAAAACAACAAAAACTCTTAGGACTAAAAATGCGGAAATTGAATTTCCATGCAAATAAATAACAGGGTATGCATCAAGTTACAGGTAAAAACACAAATACCATCAGCAAACGCTAGTTACTGGTTCAGTTTAACGGTCACTGACATAGAGTGGGCAACAATAGGCTCAGAAACAAAAGTAGAAACTTAGCCAACTGGCCAACAGAAGTTAATGACAACCTAAAAGAAACCGACATTCATGAAAAAATCGTTTAAGACATAACGAAATTTACTCTGTCTCACAATCACAAATTTACTGAGAATCCTATCCGACAACATTCAGGATGGAACACGGTGAACGAATCAAGGGATACTGGTAGTAAAAGAAGAAACAACTGATAATCAAGTTGGCCACAACGAATAAAAAAAAGAACATCAAAAACCCAAGACCAAAAACAGTAGAGACAGACCGATTGTTCTCACATTTGCGGGCAGAAATACAGGCAAACACTTTTTGATAAATAAGAATTCGGAGTAGACAGGAAGACAAAACAAAGAGAGACCGTTTCAAAAGTGGCATTCCTGCAGAAAGAAACCGGACCATTCAGATACCAAAACAAGAAAGAAGACACGGACAACGATTTTCTATCATTTCGCATAATCTTGTGCAACGACAGCTCAGAACATGGAAGACGTAATATGAGTACACATTCATAGACTAAGTGAAGTTAAATTTTATTTAAACTGATCGGTCTTTGTAGACACACACTCTAGCAGCCTTTTCAAATAACACATAAGGACTCCTTGAAATTGCAGCTAAATCTTGAATGCAAATCACATACGTAAAAAGAAGCAGCACCTCTTATGATTCACACGATAGCTCGATGGCCACCTCATACCGAGTAGCTACATTCAAATAGGAAAAATCATTCAGTCATCAGAAGTAAGTCGTGAAGCTAAGAAACCGAATCCAAAAATCATGAAAATTGTGATTACGTAGGAAAAATACGATAAAAAATAAAATTATGACATTACAGTACAATAAAAGTACACAGAATTGTTACAGCTATTGGAGGTCTTGATCACTGGACGCAGATCACTAATTATGAATATAAAAATACAAGGAAAACTTTTCATAGAAAATTTACCGGTCCATTCTGTAGGTAAGGAAGCTGAATAAACTCCCATGAATTAAAGTAACGTTCTTCGAATATCTCCGGCGCTTTCAGGAAGAGATGACTTAAATGTTACAACCACTTTGTAAACGACGACAGTGGTAGATTGTCGCTGACATTTCAGAATATTTCTAACTGTAAGTTAAGAACAACTGGCCAGCTTCAACTAGCAGAAACATTCTGGATAGATCTCTTTAAAGTCAGTACCGCCATTAGACTGTTTTTTATTTGCAGTGTTACATTTACACGATCATGATTTCGGCTTTAAAGTGCTATTATCAAGTGTTTTAATGTTATACAGTGCCTAAGATGGCATACTGTCATATTTAAAATACACTATTAGACACATTGTCTAAGGGTCAATATTTCTGGTAAAAGCCTACTGCTTTGTTTTATAAATAAGCAGTAGGCTTTGGCAGTAGCCCACTCCTACCACAGTATTACAAGTTTATATGCCAACTAGCTCCGCAGATGACCAAGAGATTGATGAAATGTGTGATGAGATAAAAGAAATTATTTAGATAGTGAAGGGAGACGAAAATTTAATAGTCATGGGTGACTGGAACTCGATAGTAGGAAAAGGAAGAGAAGGAAATGTAGTAGGTGAATATGGAATGGGAGTAAGGAATGAAAGAGGAAGCCGCCTGGTAGAATTTTTCACAGACCGTAACTTAATCATAGCTAATTTGGTTCAAGAATTATGAAAGAAGGTTATATACATGGAAGAAGCCTGGAAATACTGGAAGGTCTCAGACAGATTATACGAGGGCTATCCAGAAAGTAAGTTACGATTGATCGCGAAATGAAAATCACAGTGAAAATCAGAAATGTTTCATTTGTAACAGTTAGCTACACCTTTCATCTACTTCTCCACGTAGCCGCCGTTCTGACTCAGACATTCGTCGTAGCGTTGTACCAACTTTCCAATACCCTCATCACAGAAGGCAGCCGCCAGTGCTTTCCGCCAGTTCTCTACGCTGACCTAAAGCTCATTGTCTGTGCCAAAATGTTGTCATCATAGCCAGCGGTTCGTTTGAGCAGAGATGAAACTCAGTGGGAGACAATTACGGGCTGTATTGTGGGTAACCAAACATTTCCAATGGAAACGATTCAGGTACATCTTCATTGCCCCTGGCCGGCCGCGGTGGCCGTGCGGTTCTAGGCGCTCCAGTCCGGAGCCGCGCTGCTGCTACGGTCGCAGGTTCGTATCCTGCCTCGGACATGGGTGTGTGTGATGTCCTTAGGTTAGTTAGGTTTAAGTAGTTCTAAGTTCTAGGGGACTAATGACCACAGCAGTTGAGTCCCATAGTGCTCAGAGCCATTTGAACCATTTTTTCATTGCCCCTGCAGAATGAGGCTGAGAATTGTCTTGAAGAAGAAACCGCACAACAGTAATGTATTGTTGGTTGTATAGCTTCAGGGGAAGATTCTCACCAGGCCCTCGTACTTGGCGGGAGACTATTTTCTATAACATATTTACGCGCTCACTAAGAGCTCAGGAATGAAAAGAGCGACATAATTCTACCTAGAGTCATACTAGAGATACTGTCCAACACATCTTTGCGAAGCTTTATCGGATTTTCATAGTCGTTTCCATTTCGCGACCGATCGTAACTTACTTTCTGGACAGCCCTCGTACAATGGTAAGACAGATTCGGGAACCAGGTTTTAAACTGTAAGACATTTCCAGGGGCAGATGTGTACTCTGACCACAATCTATTGGTTATGAATTGTACATTAAAACTGAAGAAACTGCAAAAAGGTGGGAACTTGAGGAGATGGGACCTGGATAAACTGAAAGAACCAGAGGTTGCAGAGAGTTTCAGGGAGAGCATTAGGGAGCGATTGACAAGAATGGGGGAAAGAAATACAGTAGAAGAAGAATGGGTAGCTTTGAGAGATGAAATAGTGAAGGCAGCAGAGGATCAAGTAGGTAAAAAGATAAGGGCTACTATTAATCCTTGGGTAACAGAAGAGATATTGAATGTAACTGATGAAAGGATAAAATACAAAAATGCAGTAAATGAAGCAGGCAAAAAGGAATACAAACGTCTCAAAAATGAGGTCGTCAGGAAGTGCAAAAGGGCTAAGCAGGGATGGCTAGAGGACAAATGTAAGGATGTAGAGGCGCATATCACTAGAGGTAAGACAGATACTGCCTACAGGAAAATTAAAGAGACCTTTGGAGAAAAGAGAACCACTTACACGCATATAAAGAGCTCGGATGGGAACCCAGTTCTAAGCAAAGAAGGGAAAGCAGAAAGATGGAAGGTGTATATAGAAGGTCTACACAAGGGCGATGTTGTTGAGGACAATATTATGGAAATGGAAGAGAATGTAGATGAAGATGAAATAGGAGATATGATACTGCGTGAAGGGTTTGACAGAGCACTGAAAGACCTAAGTCGAAACAAGGCAGCGGGAGTAGAGAACATTCCATTCGAAATACTCACGGCCTTGGGAGAGCCAGTCCTAACAAAACTCTACCATCTAGTGAGGAAGATGTATAAGACAGGCGAAATTCCCTCAGACTTCAAGAAGAATATAATAATTCCAAACCCAAAGAAAGCGGATGTTGACGGATTTGAAAATTACCGAACTATCAGTTTAATAAGCCACGGCTGCAAATTACTACCACGAATTCTTTACAGACGAATGGAAAAACTGGTAGAAGCCGACCTCAGGGAAGATCAGTTTGGATTCTGCAGAAATGTTGGAACACGTGAGGCAATACTGACCCTACGATTTATCTTAGAAAATAGATTAAGGAAAGGCAAACCTACGTTTCTAGCATTTGTAGACTTAGAGAAAGCTTTTGACAGTGTTGACTGGAATACTCTCTTTCAAATTCTGAAGGTGGCAGAGGTAAAATACGAGGGCTGTCCAGAAAGTACGCTACGATTGATCGCGAAATGAAAATCACAGTGAAAATCAGAAATGTTTCATTTGTAACAGTTAGCTACACCTTTCAGCTACTTCTCTGCGTAGTCGCCGTTCTGACTCAGACATTCGTCGTAGCGTTGTACCAACTTTACAATACCCTCATCATAGAAGGCAGCCGCCAGTGCTTTCCGCCAATTCTCTACGCTGGCCTGCAACTCGTTTTCTGTGTCAAAGTGTTGTCTTCATAGCCAGCGGTTCGTTTGAGCAGAGATGAAACTCAGTGGGAGACAATTACGGGCTGTGTTGTGGGTAACCAAACATTTCCAATTGAAACGATGCAGGAACATCTTCTTTCCCCTGCAGAATGAGGCTGAGAATTGTCTCGAAGAAGAAACCGCACGACAGTTATCTCATGTTGGTTGCATAGCTTCAGGGGAAAATTCTCACCAGGCCCTCGTACTTGGCGGGAGACAGTATTTTCTATAACATCTTTAAGCGCTCACTAACAGCCCAGGAATGAAAAGAGCGACATAATTCTACCTAGAGTCATACTAGAGACACTGCCCAACAAATCTTTGCAAAGCTTTATTGGATTTTCGTAGTCGTTTCCATTTCGCGACCGATCGTAACTTACTTTCTGGACAGCCTTCGTACAGGGAGCGAAAGACTATTTACAATTTGTACAGAAACCAGATGGCAGTTATAAGAGTCGAGGGGCATGAAAGGGAAGCAGTGGTTGGGAAGGGAGTGAGACAGGGTTGTAGCCTATCCCCGATGTTCAGTCTGTATATTGAGCAAGCAGTAAAGAAAACAAAAAAATTCGGAGTAGGAATTAAAATCCATGGAGAAGAAATAAAATTTTTGAGGTTCGCAGATGATATTGTAATTCTGTCAGAGACAGCAAAGGACCTGGAAGAGCAGCTGAACGGAATGGACAGTGTCTTGTAAGGGGGATATAAGATGAACATCAACAAAATCAAAACGAGAATAATGGAATGTAGTTGAACTAAATCGGGTGATGCTGCGAGAATTAAATTAGGATGGTGGTGGTTGTTGGGATGTTTAAGGGGGACTAAACAGCGAAGGTCATCAGTCCCCCATTAAATTAGGAAATGAGAAGCTTAATGTAGTAAAGAAGTTTTGCTATTTGGGGAGCAAAATAACTGATGATGGTCGAAGTAGAGAGGATATAAAATGTAGACTGGCAATGGCAAGGAAAGCGTTTCTGATTACGAGAAATTTGTTAACATCGACTATAGTTTTAAATGTCAGGAAGTCGTTTCTGAAAGCATTTGTATGAAGTGTAGCCATGTATGGAAGTGCAATGTGGTCGATAAATAGTTTAGACAAGAAGAGAATAGAAGCTTTAGAAATGTTGTGCTACAGAAGAATGCTGAAGATTAGATGGGTAGATCACATAACGTTGTGGCCGAGCGGTTGTAGGCGCTTCAGTCTGGTACCGCGTGACGGCTACGGTCGGAGGTTCGAACCCTACCTCGGGCATGGATGTGTGTGATGTCCTTAGGTTAGTTAGGTTTAAGTAGTTCTATGTTCTAGGGGACTGATGACCTCAGATGTTCAGTCCCATGGTGCTCAGAGCCACTTGAACCATTTGAACTTGCACGATGAATCAGCACCAGGTGGACACAAACCATGTAGAGGTGTGTTACCAGTGGATAATTTGTCGAAGTAGTAGCCCACACTGCTCTTTTCAGCCCTTGTAGGTCATGTGTATTGTTTCTTATTGCCATTCCATAATGTTGCTGGAGTTCATCAATGTTTTTGCATGTAATTCTTCCTTTACCATTTAGAATCTCCGCAAAATGCATGTGCAATACCACCGTTTCCGATTACACACCACATTCAACATCTCAACACAAACATTAACATGAATTCAAGGAATAAATAGGTGAAAATCTCAGCCTTCTAGCTTGAATAGTTACGGAGATAGAGATACTTATGGAATTAATTCAGAATAACTGGATGTTTTTACACTTGCACTATTCACTTTGAAATAATAAAAACTACACTTACAGTTGGAATTAATCGACAAATGATGCATCATATTATTCAGGAGATGAAATATTATTAAAAGATAATAATCGGAAAATGTCACTTTTTGACCAATTTCACCTTATGTACTCGGCTTAAATCACGCAGCCGTGCCTGAGGTGGGATTCGTACCTGTAACTCTCTCTTTAGGAAGCAGCAACAAAAGTATCACAACACAGGTCGAGCCAACAGGTGGGCGGCTTCTGAGGACCTATAAAGGACTTCGTAAATGCTACAGTTAACAATATGTTTCTCTGTTTCTTGTATCCCGGCCCGGCACTTTTGAAGACCCGCCGGACGGAATGGACCCTGCTGCCGGTCGCTAGGCGCTACTACTGCAACTGCGGGAGCTGCGGTCGCCGCCGTACGCCTCGCCTGTCCTTTTTTTTTTCCTTTATTGAATTTCGATTCTCCCCGAAGGGGGCGGGCTGGCAGCAGCTTAGTATGCCGCTCTTCAGCCTACAGACTTTGTTAAAAAGATGAAGAGAATAAATAATAAAAACACGTGATAAAATCGGAGAATTAAATAGTAACATGACGAAAAAAAAATCGTGGAACTTAAAACATAGAACAAAGGGATGATGATGCTAATGAAATACATACGAAGCAGACAGGTAAAACAATAGACAGACAACAAGGCGACAGTCTGGTTTCTGTTCGCAAAAGACATAAAATACACCTAGCGACAGCATGGTTTCTGTTCGCAACACGTGAAAGACGAACTACACTGAACATACACTGGAACACTGCACTAAAAAGTTAGCAAATGTGACATACCACAGCCTAGAGCAGGTGGGGGGAAACTGCACAGATGATGGGAAAATAAAAAAACGGGGGGGGGGGGGGAAGGAGAGGAAAAGCGAAGGGGGGGGAGGTGGGAAAGGAGCCGACTGAGGATGCGGACCCATAAGAGGGGTGGGGGGTGCTGGGTAGACGCGACAGGGAGTGGCTCGCCTGTCCGCCGGGCCCGGCCTATCACGGCTCGCCGCCGTGCTTTAAAGTCAGCAGCGCGGACGCTCCGTCCGTTAGTTGCGATTTCTCTGCGTTAGGATGCAGATCTCGCTACTACAGTTGAAAAACTACCGCAAGTAAGCATAGACTGCGTAGTTTTCTTAGTAGTAATATTGGAAATTTGTGGTAAGATCTAATGGGACCAAACTGTTGAGGTCATCGGTCCCCAAGCTTACACACTATTTAAGCTAACTTAAACTAATTTACGCTAAGGACGACACACACACACCCGAGGGAGGACTCGAACGTCTGACGGGGAAGCCGCGGACCGTGAGAAGACGCCCTAGCCAGCGCGGCTACCACGCGCGGCTTTCCTAGCAGTCTTGGTTAGTTGAGACTGTAACCGCGTTTCTTGTACGTTATGTGTGTTGTATATTCGAAAATTGTTGATTTGTAACGTGAAAAAGAGGGATGTTGTAGCAAAAATTTAAAAAAGCAGAGCTTTAATCTATAGCGCTAGAAAACGAAATTTCCTCAAAAAAGAAAAAGGGAAAATTTAAAAAAACGCAAAACAAAAACATATTAAATATCGCTTCAATACTTCATAGAACTACTATAAAACCGGTTTCTGTTATTCGTAAACAACTCTCACGCTTATTAACAATAACATACAATCTTGCCTTTGATCATGATGAAGAACATCTTATTGAATACAAAATAGCAACAATAATTATATATTTTTTATGTTTTTGTGAGTAATCTGTACTTCCCTAAAAAATAAATGCTTCGGTTACATAAAATCACAGACGTTATCGCTCAACAAATTTTTATAACTAATAAAACGCAATTTATATTTTGTAAAGATATAAAATATTCAGCGGATTAATAACGAACGATGTGCGTTTCTACGAGGGTTATTCGGAAAATAACGAACGATCGGTCGCGAAATGGAAACCACAGTGAAAACCCGATGAAGTTTTGCACAGGTATGTTGCGCAGTCTCTCTACTATGTCTGTCGATCGAATTACGTCGTTCTTTTTAGTTCTGAGCACACAGGGAGCACATAACAATATCTAGAACAATAGTGTCTCCCGCCAAGTACGAGGACCTGGTGAGAAATTTCGCCTGAAGTTGTGCAGCCAACGTTACATAATTGTCGTGCGTTTTCTTCTTCAAGGCAATTCTCAGCCGTATTCTGCAGGGGCAATGAAGATGCTGCATCGTTTTCAATTGGAAATGTTTGATTACCCACAATACAGCCCGAAATTGTCACCCTCTGAGTTTCATCTCTGCTCTCATGAACCGCTGGCCATGAAGACAACACTTTGACGCAGACAACGAGTTGTAGGCCAGCGTAGAGAATTGGCGGAAAGCACTGGCGGCTGCCTTCTATAACGAGAGTATTGGAAAGTTGGTACAACGCCACGACAAACGTCTAAGTCGGATCGGCGAGTATGGAGATAAGTAGCTGGAAGTTGTAGCTAACTGTTGCAAATAAAACAGTTTTTAGTTTCACTGTGGTTTCCATTTCGCGACCTATCGTTCCTTACTTTCCGAATAGCCCTCGTAGTTATGGGCAAAACAAACAAACAAAGAAAAAAAACAAAGAGAAGTTGCCGGCTCCCAGTTTATCTCTCACACGTTCATTTGTGTTTCTTTCCGTAACAATGATACCGATACTACCTGTAATCCGACCAATTACTTTGTCATTTATGTACTGCACCGAAACTGCCGAACGTTAGTTCAGGTAGAGGACAACTCTACTCGTGTCACGTCGTTGTCTTAGATCTGAATTCGCTACATCTTAGAGTTCTATCTTGGTTTGCTTTTCGGACTTGTTATTCTGCCGTGCTGTCTGTCGTTGTCTCTTGTTGTTCACCTGCTGTTCTCTGGCGGCTCGCTGTTGACACGCTGCGTCTGTCGGCCAGCAATCGCTGTTTCCGAAGTCGTTAGCGGAGTTGTCCGATTCCGGTCACTATGTCATTTGCTGTGACCAGGCGCAACTTCTTTTGTCCGGCCATAGTTGTGGGTTCTTTGATTGCTCTAGGAGAAGGCTCATCACAGTAGAACACATGAAATATTAGTTCACTTTATTACATAAATGAATACAATGTTCACAGTCTGGAACCGCACGACCGCTACAGTCGCAGGTTCGAATTCTGCCTCGGGCATGGATGTGTGTGATGTCCTTAGGTTAGTTAGGTTTAAGTAGTTCTAAGTTCTAGGGGACTGATGACCTTAGAAGTTAAGTCCCATAGTGCTCAGAGCCATTTGAACCATTTTTTGAATACGATGTTCAGTTAACTTTGATACACTTCTTTGGCACCCGAATACTGGATCATTTACAATTGTCATGGACTAGCAAAGTATCACTTGATGCACTAATTAATAAACTGTTCTCCTGAGGTTCAATGTACAACATTGACAAAAATACATGTCCATCTGAAACTTCACAAACACCATTCTACTCGATGCTGTTTACCGCTGAAGCTGAGTTCCCGAACTGGGGCCGAGACATTTTATTGACCTCATTGCAAGAGAGCTGCTGTTGCTAAGAGGGATGCGTGGTCTTCTTGATCGTCTCCCATACATCGTTGCGGACTGCAGCGAGCTCTCGCTAATGACTGTGGTATAGATTCGCGTTGCTGTAGCACCACGATCTCTGGACGATGTCACACTATTGTGCAATAGAATTTTATACTTCAAGTCAAGCAAGATGCGTCATTCATCAGGTGTGGAAAATCATAACGTCTGCCCTTGTCGCAGCCACACAGAGTATACTCCATCACTTTTCTCCACCTATATATCACAATACCAGAAACCTGTTGATTTAGAGGTTCTACATCTACATCTACATTTATACTCCGCAAGCCACCCAACGTTGTGTGGCGGAGGGCACTTTACGTGCCATTGTCATTACCCCCCTTTCCTGTTCCAGTCGCGTATGGTTCGCGGGAAGAACGACTGTCTGAAAGCCTCCGTACGCGCTCTAATCTCTCTAATTTTACATTCGTGATCTCCTCGGGAAGTATAAGTAGGGGGAAGCAATATATTCGATACCTCATCCAGAAACGCACCCTCTCGAAACCTGGCGAGCAAGCTACACCGCGATGCAGAGCGCCTCTCTTGCACAGTCTGCCACTTGAGTTTGTTAAACATCTCCGTAACGCTATCACGGTTACCAAATAACCCTGTGACGAAACGCGCCGCTCTTCTTTGGATCTTCTCTATCTCCTCCGTCAACCCGATCTGGTACGGATCCCACACTGATGCGCAATACTCAAGTATAGGTCGAACGAGTGTTTTGTAAGCCACCTCTTTTGTTGATGGACTACATTTTCTAAGGACTCTCCCAATGAATCTCAACCTGGTACCCGCCTTACCAACAATTAATTTTATATGACCATTCCACTTCAAATCATTCCGCACGCATACTCCCAGATATTTTACAGAAGTAACTGCTACCAGTGTTTGTTCCGCTATCATATAATCATACAATAAAGGATCCTTCTTTCTCTGCATTCGCAATACATTACATTTGTCTACGTTAAGGGTCAGTTGCCACTCCCTGCACCAAGTGCCTATCCGCTGCAGATCTTCCTGCATTTCGCTACAATTTTCTAATGCTGCAACTTCTCTGTATATTACAGCATCATCCGCGAAAAGCCGCATGGAACTTCCGACACTATCTACTAGGTCATTTATATATATTGTGAAAAGCAATGGTCCCATAACACTCCCCTGTGGCACGCCAGAAGTTACTTTAACGTCTGTAGACGTCTCTCCATTGATAACAACATGCTGTGTTCTGTTTGTAAAAACTCTTCAATCCAGCCACACAGCTGGTCTGATATTCCGTAGGCTCTTACTTTGTCCATCAGGCGACAGTGCGGAACCGTATCGAACACCCTCCGGAAGTCAAGGAAAATAGCATCTACCTGGGAGCCTGTGTCTAATGTTTTCTGGGTCTCATGAGTTGGGTTTCACAGGATCGCTGTTTCCGGAATCCATGTTGATTCCTACATATTAGATTCTGGGTTTCCAATAACGACATGATACTCGAGCTAAAAACATGTTCTAAAATTCTACAACAGATCGACGTCAGAGATATAGGCCTATAGTTTTGCGCATCTGCTCGACGACCCTTCTTGAAGACTGGGACTACCTGTGCTCTTTTCCAATCATTTGGAACCTTCCGTTCCTCTAGAGACTTGCGGTACACGGCTGTTAGAAGGGGGGCAAGTTCTTTCGCGTACTCTGTGTAGAATCGAATTGGTATCCCGTCAGGCCCAGTGGACTTTCCTCTGTTGAGTGATTCCAGTTGCTTTTCTATTCCTTGGACACTTATTTCGATGTCAGCCATTTTTTCGTTTGTGCGAGGATTTAGAGAAGGAACTGCAGTGCGGTCTTCCTCTGTGAAACAGCTTTGGAAAGAAACAGCCATGAAAGGAACATCTTTTTTTTGCAATTTCGATATATGATCCATAGTACAAAAATGCAGAATAAAATAAAATCTACTGTACTCCTCCTAATTATTGACTGAGAACTGTCTCACACAACCAGTAATCACAATCAGATTTTATTCGGCAGTGCATGTTCCAAGTTATTTGAAATACACAAGAGTTTCGACCATACAGCCATTTATATAATTCCTTAGAACTCAGCTATAAACGTTTCATATGTTAGTAACTCTTTATGGGAGCAAATTTCCTGAGTGCGTTCGCGCTCATTACGAACAGTGCACCGACCAGTACCTTTGGATGCTCGTTTTCTCTTATAGACAATCAATTATCCCTAGTGATGCTAAGGAGGTTAGAAAACAACCTCGGAAGGGTAGTAGCCTCGAGAAATTTCATTAGCAATAAATCTCTAACCGAATTGTGACATATGAAATCGATCGTTCCACAAATTAAAAAAGATTCAGTTTCCCTTAAGAACAGATATATATTTTAACACCTTACGTGATATGTAGCCACCACTGGTGCTTAATATAACCACTATTTCTTGAAGTAACCGCTCACAGCGTCCACACTATTATAGGTAGACGATAAGATACTTTCTTTTCTTTTTTAACTAATGACTGATAGACTTTGCAACTTCTGCTTGGTACACGCTTTCTAATATTTTATTTCTGTTCATTTAACACCGTATCGCCCCATCCCCTGATATTGCTCCGTAGCTCACGGAGCATATTTTGTTTTCCGTAGAAAGATGGTAATGTCGCACTTCGTAGTGCTAAATGTACAGTATCAAATCAGTTCTCAATAGATGTAATTCAGTATTTTTTATATTAGTTACGTCGTTCTGGTATTTATTTGCAATAAAGGCTGTGGTAACCACAAACGTAATAAAAAAATCTATTGCTTTTGTCTGAACTGTCTGTACAGATCTTTCTAACAGTAACAGTGATAACTATATTAAACTCTCTGCTCATTTATTTACATTGCTTTAGCCTAATTCTTGAATGATTCCTTAAATCATACACGTTCGTTTCCGTTTCCAGTCCTCCCAAACTGAATCCATATCTTCTTAAGCTTCGTACGAATACAGCATGTGACTCAAAAATCAAACCTCTGTTCCCTCTTCCACAATAGTTGTTTACATATTCAGCTACTTTTCTCTAACGCGTTTCTTATTGACCTGTATGCCTTAATAGAATGCAATGCACATTTTCTTTATATCGAGCTTTTACACGTATATCCCAATGCCTTATTCACCAAATGCAGTTTCGTAATTCTCAGAAATATTCTAAAATATGGCGCTGCGCAGACCTCAGTGACCTCCTCTGCATTCAGGTAACAATATCCAAGCTATATCCAAATATTTCTTTTTATGCCCTGCAACGAACTTTCATTGATGTGAGTAGAACCACAAGCTGATGTAGTCTGAAAACACAAAGGAAATAATAGCAGTTTGTACTCTGGCATTCCCGAGTGACTGTGGCTTTGTGGTGACGGAATAAGCGCCAAAGAAACTGGTATAAGCATGCGTATTCAAATACGGAGATATGTAAACAGGCAGAATACGGCGCTGCGGTCGGCAACGCTTATGTAAGACAACAAGTGTCTGGCGCAGTTGTTAGATCGGTTACTGCTGCTACAATGGCAGGTTATCGAGATTTAAGGGAGTTTGAACGTGGTGTTATAGTCGGCGCACGAACGATGGGACGCAGAATCTCCGAGCTAGCGATGAAATGGGGTTTTCCCATACGACTATTTCACGAGTGTAGCGTGAATATCAGGAATCTGGTAAAACATGATATCTCCGACATCGCTGCTGCTGGAAAAAGATCCTGCAAGAACGGAACCAACGACGACTGAAGAGAATCGTTCAACGTGACAGAAGTACAACCCTTCCTCAAATTGCTGCGGATTTCAATGCTGGGCCATCAACATGTTTCAGCGTGCGAAGCTCATATATCCTTGATATTGCACGACACAAAGTTTACCGGTTTGCCTGGACCCATAAACAACAACATTGGACTGTTGACGACTGGAAACATGTTGTCTGGTCGTACGAGTCCCGTTTCAAGCTGTATCGAGCGGATGGACGTGCATGGGTATGGAGACAACCTCACGAATCCATGGACCCTGCATGTTATCAGGGGACTGTTCAAGCAGGTGGAGGCTCTGTAATGGTGTGGGGCGTGTGCAGTTGGAATGATATGGGAGTCTTGATACGTCTAGATGCGACTCCGACACGGTGACACGTACGTAAGCATCCTGTCTGATAACTTGCATCCATTCACGTTCATTGTGCACTCCGAAGGACTTGGGCAGTTCCAGCAGGACAATGCGACACCTCACACATCCAGAACTGCTACAGAGTGACTCCAGGAACACTCTTTTGAGTGTAAACATTCCTCTGGTCACCAAACTCCCCAGACATGAACATTATTGAGCATATCTGGGATGCCTTGCAACGTGCTGTTCAGAAGAGATCTCCACTCACTCATACTCTTACCGATTTATGGACAGCCCTGCAGGATTCATGGTGTCAGTTCCCTCCAGCACTACTTCAAACATTAGTCTGGGGCAGGTGTACCAGTTTCTTTGGCTCTTCAGTGTATAATAGGTTCTTACACAGAAACAAACTAGCCTATAGTAAGATGAGAGAACAATTCCCAAACGTCGGACGGTACTCGCTGCCCAAAGACGATTACGGATTGGCAAACAACCATGTTGATATCATGTGGTGCGTTGCATATTTTGAGGTATGCGGCGGGGCTGTTGTTGTTCCGACCGAGATTCGTACCCGCGAGGCATCCAGTGTGCAACATACTCGATGGTGCTTTGTCTGCATCTAAACTCTGCTAGTTGTTTTGGACCGTCTGATTAAAACTGAATGAAACAAAATTTCCGTTCCCTACGCTTTTCGCGTTTATTCTTTGCAAGGCTTCTGTAGTGGCCTGGAATATGCTCGTAGTTTAGTTTGTACTATTTAATTTACATTTTGGGACGAGGTATATAGGTTATAAACAGTTCTGGTGACTGGATTTGTATGATACAGTAATAATTTAAAATCTACTTACACATTCCGTCGATGTTATTCTGCATATTGTGGTTTTATTCCATTTTTGGCGCTGTTGTTCTTCTTGAAATTGCCTTTTGAAATTTTGTTTTTCAAACTACATAGCACTAGCAACTGAACACTTTTTTTGATGATATGTTTTGGTTGGAGTTTCCGACTGTCGAAAGTTGTTGCCAAACATCAAATGTTATTGCAAACTATTGGGTGTAATTCTGTGATCTGTTTGAGTGTGTGTGTGTGTGTGTGTGTGTGTGTGTGTGTGTGTGTGTCTGTATGTGTTTTTGTGTGTGTGTATGTGTGTGTGTGTGTGTGTGTGTGTTTGTGTGTGTTTGTGTGTGTGTCTGTATGTGTTTGTGTGTGTGTGTGTGTGTGTGTGTGTGTGTGTGTGTGTTTGTTTGTGTGTGTGTGTGTGTGTGAAATGTTACTTGTTTTGGTACCATTTTTATTTTTTATGTTTACTCATTTATTATTTTATTTATTAGTATATGATTTTGTGTTTTCATGTGTATGATGAGAGGAGAGAGAGAGAGAGAGTATATTTATTTATTTATTTTAATGTGGCTGCAAGTGGAAGGAATTTTATCTTATCATTTATTTTATTAAGTTATTAAGTGTGGTAGAGAGTCTGTATTGACGTGGGTTTGCTCATTTATCACATCTTTGTTTCCAGCAATGGCTATCTGAATCTGGAAGTTTTCTTGCATTTATGTAAGGTATTTGTCATGGTTGTTTATTCTGATTATTTTCATATCTTGTTCCATGTTTGTAGGACAGTGGTTGTGGTGTTTCATGTGATCTGTAAACGTGGAACCTATGCATACTGCATTGGAACGTTGACATTCAAGTTTTTATAGTCCTGTCCCTGGAATCTCTCCCTCTTGATAGTTGGTTGGCTTAAGTTCGACTGAAGGTTTTTCACTTTTGTATGCTACTTGAAAGCCCTGTCTGTTTAGTATGTTTGCCTCTCTGTGTGTTAATTTATGTGAGTAACCCATAGAGTACCATATGCTTCTTTTCTGTGTAATGTTGTCAGTGTTTTGTGTGTGTGTGTGTGTGTGTGTGTGTGTGTGTGTGTGTGTGCGAGTTTGCAGCTTGTGAGTTTTCGTGCATACTGGAAATGTTGAGTATGTTGTGTATGTTTTGTTTTTGTGTTTTTATTTTTTGATTGGGTCTGTGTACTACATGTGTATCATACCCGCTGTTGCTAGCTGTTTTTATGATTGTACTCATTTGTTTTTCATACTTTCTTTTGTTGGGCAGAATCCTATGTAATCTCTATGACATATGTCTTAGTGCCACACGATTCTGAATATGGGGATGATTAGATGTAGAATGTGTTATTCTGTCTGTTTATCATTGGTTTTCTGAAAATGTTAAATGTATGTTTGCCATTTTATTTTATTATTAATATGTCAAGAAAATTTATTTGATCTTTTTTTCTTTTTAAGTGTAAATTTTATGTTATGATGAGCTATGTTGATTTCAGAATTGCGTTCATCTGTTTTTTTTTTCATTTAATTCATCTACCACACAAGTAATATCATCCATGTACGATTTTAAATCTTTCATCAGTGGTTATCTTTTCAAATATCTGATTTCTTAAATGACTGATAAAATGTTCGTGATACTGGGGATCCAATGGGCCATCCATCACTTTGGAGGTAATATTCATTCTCAAACTGGAAGTAGTTTTGTTTAGTTATCAGTCCAAGCATATTTATTATTTCTGTTGTTGCTTCCATAGTGAGGTTGCTGTGGGATGTGAGATTTTGTTCTACGATTTCTACTGTTTCTGTGATAGGGATGGAAGTACACACATTTTCTATGTCAAATGATATCAGTGATACTATGTGTGGTACCTCTATGTTCTGGATATGTTCCATTAGGTCTGCTTTGTTGCTTTTGTTTAGTGATTAACTTTTGGGGATGTTTTTCTGTGTGGTATGTTGGGGCTTTCCTGACGCTAATCATGGCTCCCATTGGTGTGTCGTCTTTATGTATTTTGGCTGTGGAGTGTCAACGCTTGTGGGTTCTTCTGTGTCATGTATTATATCTGTTTATTGGTGAGTGCATATTCAATGTTTTTCGGTGTTCATTTCAGATTTGCACGAAATCGTGCAGCTGGGTCAGATTTAAGCCTTTTTATGGTGATGGCATTTGTGTAGTCCTTGGATTTTGTGATGTGTTGTTCTTTAAAACACTGTGCAAAGAACACATCAGTTGTTGGAAGTATGAAATAAACCATTCCACATTTACGGAGCACTTAAAACACCACTACCACTGCCCTACAAACATGGAACAAGATATAAAAATAATCAGAATGAACAACCATAACAAATACCTTATACAAATGCAAGAAAACTTTCACATTCAGAGAACCAATGCTGGAAACAAACATGTGATAAATGAGCAAACCCACATCAATACAGACTCTATACCACACTTAATAAAATGAATGACAATAATAAAATTCATCCCACTTGCGCATGCAAACACGTTAAAATACATATATATCCTCTCTCTCTCACACACAATCTCTCTCTCTTCCCTCTGATCATACACATACTCACACAAAATTAAATATATATTATAATATTAAATATATATAAAAATAAATGAATAAAGATAAAAAGTAAAAATCATACCAAAAGAAGTACCATTTCACACACACACACACACACACACACACACACAGATACACACACACGCGCGTTCACAATCTAAAAAATGTACACATACCAACACCCAATCATACCAAAGAATATACCAGTTCACACACACACACACACACACACACACACACACACACACACACACACACACACAGATCACAGATGTAACAAAATTACACTCACTAGTTGGCAATAACCTTTGATATTTAGCAATAACATTCGACAGTCGGCAGCACTAGCCAAAACATATCATCAAAACAACTATTCAGTTCCTAGCGATGCGAAGTCTGGAAAACAAAATTTGAAATTGCAATTATAAGAAGAAGAGCAGCGTCAAAAATGAAACAAAAACACAACGTGTGGAATAAAATCCACAGAACCCGTTATTACAATTTAAATTATTGTTATATCATGGAAAAAAACAGTCACCAAAACTGTTACTAACATAATCGTCCCAAAATGTAAACTAAATAGTATAAACAAAAATATGCACATATTCCAGGGCAGTGAAGATGCCTTGCAAATAATAAAGACGAAACACATGTGGCACGAAAAACTTGTTTCATTCAGTTGTAATTAGACGGTCCAAAAGTAAAAACTGTAATGTATTGTTATATCACACGCAACTGACGACAACAGGACTACAACACTTTAACCGGCAGTTATTTTTCCCAGGCCACTACTCGTCTTTTAATTAATCTAAGCGCGGATTCCTTGACTATGGTAACGTTGTAACCTCAACAAGAGCTGACGAACTTATCCCTTGTTCCTCATCCAGTCGATTCTGTTATGGCACAGTCCCAGTATTTTGAACGAAGAGGCTGTTAGCGCATAAAGTTGTAACCTGAAGTGATAAATGTCATGGGATACCTTCTACTATCGTGTTGGACCTCCTTTTTTCCCGGCGTAGTGAAGCAACTTTACGTGGCATGGAGTCAACAAGTCGTTGGAAGTCACCTGCAGAAATATTGAACCATGCTGCCTCTACAGCCGTCCACAAATACGAAACTGTTGCCGGTGCAGAATTTTGTGCACGAAATGACGTCTTGACTGTGTACCATAAATGTTCTTTAGGTAGTCAGATCATTCGCTCGAATTATCCAGAATGTTCTTCAAATCAATAGCGAACAATTGTAGCCCTGTGACGTGGCGCGTAGTCAGCCATAAAAATTCCACCGTTGTTTGGGAACATGAAGTCCATGAATGGCTCCAAATGGCCTGTAAGTAGCCGAAAATAACCATTTCTAGTCAATGATCTGTTCAGTTGGATCACAGTCCATCTCATATAAATACAACCCACACCATTATGGAGCCACCCTCAGCTTGTGTAGCGCCCTGTTGACAACTTGGATCCATGGCTTCGTGGAGTTTGTGCCACATTCTAACCCTACTATCAGCTCTTACCAACTGAAATCGGGACGCATCTGACCAGGGGACAGTTTTCCAGTCGTCTAGGGCCCAACCGATAGGGTCACTAGCCCAGCGGAGCCCCTGCAGGCGGCGCAAAGGTACTGTCGTCGGTGTTCTGCCGTCAAAGCCCTTTAAAGTCTAATAGCGCCGCACCTTCCTAACGGATACTTTCATCGTACGTCCCACATTGATTACTGCGATTATTTCACTCATTGTTGCTTGTCTGTTAGCACTGACTACTCTACGCAAACTCTGCCGCTCTCGGTGATTGAGTGAAGGCCTTCGGAAACTGCGTTGTCCGTAGTGAGAGGTAATGCCTGAAATTTGGCATTTTCGGCGTACTCTTGACACTGTGGATCTCGGAATATTGAATTCCCTAACGGTTTCCGAAATGGCATGTCCCATGCGTCTAGTTCCAACTACCATTCTGCTTTCAAAGTTTTTTAACCCCCGTCACGTGGCCATAACCAGGTCGGAAACCATTTCACATGAATCACCTGAGTGCAAATGACAACTCCGCCAATGCACTGCCCTTTAATACCTTATGTGCGCGATACTCCTGTCATCTGTATACATGCATATTGCTATTCCATGACTTTTCTCACCTCAGTGTATATAGAGAATTCGTAACGCAAGGAAATACAGACTGAACTGAGGTTCGGCTCTTGGTGGAGAAATTAGCAATGGACCTTCATCATCAGCAGATTTTGGGTGCAAATGGGCGCAGGGAGTTGTACTATGACAAGGTTGTTGCACAATAACTGGAAACAATCACATCCATTAAATATCTGTAAGTATGCATTCAGGTAAATTAAAAGTGGAACCCATACTTATTATAAAAATGGATATGTATACATATGTTGCACATTTCCTACTAAACCACTGAACCGGTTTCAACCAATCTTGGTACACATAACACTATCTGGAAAGAATCCCTGGGGCGGAGGGGGGGGGGAGGGGGAGATACCACCTACCTCACCTACCTGCCACAGTGATGGGGTGTGGCGTAGGTGAAAAAGCTGTGAAGCCCACGACGCTCAAATAAACATGCTTCAGTCATCCAGGATCTGAGAATGAGACACTTAGTGATTTGCAACAAACTTTACATATACTTTTCATCTTTAATAAACTTTTTCTCATTGACAGCCCCCACAAAATGATGAAAAGAAAAAAGTTTATCCCTTACTACACTTTCACTCTTCATGCAGTAAAACAGCTGCATGAAGTATGACGCTTTAATTTATTACTTCTTCACTACTAACTGTATTCGCGACACATTTCTAGACAGTATTCATAAATACCCTTGAATTATATCATTTTACGACACATAGTTCAGGAGATATGACGTCATACACATTGTGCTGCTTGAAAATTCAACAGCAAGGCGAAATTAGCTAGAAATATTTACAAATACGTTTGAAATACGTTAAGGCTCGGGTAAAAACTGATCCTAAGCCCCTAGAACAATTTTAACCAAATCTGGTGCACACATTATTTACGTTCTGGAAAGATTGCTGTGGCAGCAAGAAGTACAAACATCTACTGGGGCACAGGGGTTAAGGTGGAGAGAGAAAGAGGGAGCAGGAGATGGACAGATGAAAAGGGGGAAGGACAAGATGGACAAAGAACAAGGAGGAGGACATTGACAAAGAGAGGGAGAAATGAACAGGGGGAGGAGAGAGGAGGAGATGGATGGAGAAAGGAAAGAGGGGGAGGTGGAGAGAGACAGTGGGGACTAAGAGATGGGCAGAGAGAGGGAGGAAAAGGAAATGGAAGAGAAGAAGGGGAAGAGGAAATCGACAGAAAATGGGAAGAAGAAGAGATGAACAGAGGCAGGGGAGAGGAGGAGATGGACAGATAATGAAAAGAGGAGAAGATGGACAGAGAGAGGAGGGAGGAGGGCATGAACAGCGAGAGGGAGAGGAGGAGATGCTCAGGAGAGGGGGAAGTGGAGATGGGTGGAGAGAGGGGCAAGAGCAAAGGGCAGAGAGTGGGGGTGGACAAGGTGTACAGAGAGGGGGGGGGGGTTGAGGAGATGGACACAGATGGACAGATGGGGGGAGAAAGGAAAGAGGAAGAGATGGATAGAGGCAATGAGGAGGAAGAGATGGGTAGAGCGAGGTGGGGGGAGGATGGACAGAGAGAGGGGAAGGAGGAGATGGACTAAGAGATAACTGGAACAAATCCATACCCGAGTAACACTGGGTACTCTGCTAGTAACTACACAAAACTAATCTGAAGGCAGGCATAGACGAGACTGAGATTTACAGGAAGAATTCTCAGGAATTGCAGTCCACTCAAGGAGGTGGTAGCTTACAGAAAACTCAGCAGTCTGGGACCTTTTCCAGGAGGTACAGAAGATAAAAAGACGAACAACGCTCTTTGTCATAGTCGCGTTCAGTAAGCGCGAAAGAACCATGGTAATGCTCATCCAACTCCATTAGAAGAGAGACGTTGTGCATCAGGGTATGCTTTGCAGTTATAGTTCCGAGAGTATACGTTCATAGAGGACGCAACCAGTATATTGCTTCCTCCTACGTATATCTCGCAAAAAGTACATGAAGGTAAGATTAGAGAGATTAGAGCTCACACAGAGGCTTACCAACAACCATTCTTCCCACTCACCATTCGGAAAATGGGACAGAAAATGGGTAAAACTACAGTGGTTCACAAAATACCCTCCGCCCCACACAATAAGATGGCGTGCGGAGACACAGGACGTTCCTAAACTCCAGTTCTTGGACTCGTAAGTGGGAGTGAGTAGATGATACTTTGAATTGGAGCCCATGCCCGGAAACGTAGCGTTTCCGTGATACAATCATTTGAAAACATGTTATTAAGCGACCGCTTTTACAAGTAACTGATTCGTTGTGCTTCCGTACATCAATTGTTTCACAATTCCAGTCATTAATAACCAAAGAAATTGCTCGTGTAATCGTTGACGGGTTTTCTTCAACGTGATGCAATGCGTCCTCTTCCAATTCGGGTGTGCGGCGTCTTCTCTGAGCACGACAGTCACGCTTGTAATTGTGGCGGAAAGGATATGCGATGTAGTCAAAAAAAAAATTGGCTCTGAGCAATATGGGACTCAACTGCTGTGGTCATAAGTCCCCTAGAACTTAGAACTACTTAAACCTAACTAACCTAAGGACATCACACACATCCATGCCCGAGGCAGGATTCGAACCTGCGACCGTAGCGGTCGTGCGGTTCCAGACTGTAGCGCCTTTAACCGCTCGGCAACTCCGGCCGGCAATGCGATGGAGTCGGACGTTGTGGAAAACGATGTTCATAAAGGCGATGAGCAACTCTTCCAGTACTGTGACTTTGCCATTCAGCAGGATCATGTCGGTGTATGCTGCAAACGTGTAGTCAACCATATTACTTTGACACTCACAGACACGTCAGTGAGGCTCGAACCAGATTATAGGATAGACGCCATAAGGCATCAGTCGATCGCACGTATCCACCCTGAACCGTACCCACCTAGCAAACATGTTTTCAGACGGCTCTGGCACGGGAAAGGTACGTTCCAGACATGGGTTCCTATTAAAAATATTATATACTCACTCTCCTCTACAAGTCCTAGAAGTTTGTAACAGGAATTTCGGAACATCATGTAGATGCAGGTGTATGTGGTGGATACTTCGCAGAACGCTGATTTCTCGTAGCTTTGCGGGACAATGCTCTGCGATTGCAGATTTGCTTGGTTGTTGAAGTCAGGTTCGATTCTGTTTATCGCTGCAGCGCTCTTCATTTGTGAGCTCCGGTTGCACTTCAGACATCATACCCAACTGGTATGGTATCTGATATACCCTGAACGTGTGTAATCCTAGGCAGTACTTAACACTTTCAGATTTTCTTGTGTACTTTCTACGTTTCTGTATGAGGGTATAAAATAGCCTGATTTCTGATTCCCTTTCGCATTAGTCCTATTTATCCGAATTTATTTATTTATTTAATCGTATGGCTAGGGTCCCCGTCGGGCAAGCCGTTCGCCGGGTGCCGGTCTTTCAATTTGACGCCACTTCGGCGACCTGCAGTCGATGAGGATGATAGGATGATGATGAGGACAGCACAACACCCAGTCCATGGGCGGAGAAAATTCCAGGACCCAGCCGGCAATCGAACCCATTTATCAGAATAATACATCACCACGTGTAAGAAACGCAATAGTAACGGCTTTCCCACGTTCACCTTGTATTTCTTCCTTTTGCGCTAGTGACTATTAATGTATGGCACGAATACGTCGTTCTTTGTAGCCGTGCATACCGCAAACAGTCTTCAGGTGTTTCCATACCTTGGTGAGACTGTCCGTTACAACGCCCTCAGTGGCATTGTAGCGAGAAGGAAGCGACTCTGCCTTACTTCTCTTGTTTCTGTGTCACTAAGATGGTGTCTTGCTGCTTCGGTAGTCCGTCCACATTTGTGCTCAGGCACCAGGTTCAATGTAGGTGATCCTGCTAAAGTGAAGTGTTTCGGGATGCCAGTTGTTAAACGTCAACAACGATTTGTACGATACTCGTTTAAATAAAGAAAATACTTTGACACACACTTCACTGAATTTCCGATATGGCGACTCTTGGCTACACCGTTATTCAACCCTTTACAACACATTAACACCTTTCTGACTTTCCATAATAGTGATACACACTGCCCACGACACGCTGCGTTCACTGATAACTAACCTTCACTTTATCTCATGTTTCACAGCTGGAATATTTACTCGCGACCGTTCTTTTAGCGCCGCCCCCGGTTACTCGACTGTGCATTTTGAGTGGCGCCTCGCTGCTAATCCGCCCTGTCTTCCCTCAGCCAATAAGGACACTTCACTCGTTTCCTACATATAACATTCAGCCAATAGCCATTGCCAATTCAGCCATTCAGCACTGCAGTTCCTTCTCTAGATTGTCGCACAGATGACAAAATAGTAGATATCGAAATAGACGACAGAGGGATAGAGAAACAATTAAAATCGCTTAAAAGAGGAAAGGCCTCTGGACCTGGTGGGATACCAGTTCAATTTTACACAGAGTACCCCTTCTTGCAGCGGTGTATCGTAGGTCTCTAGGAGAGCGTAGCGTTCCAAAGGATTGGAAAAGGGCACAGGTCATCCCCGTTTTCAAGAAGGGACGTCGAACAGATGTGCAGAACTATAGACCTATATCTCTAACGTCGATCAGTTGTAGAATTTTGGAACACGTATTGTGTTCGAGTATAATGACTTTTCTGGAGACTAGAAATCTACTCTGTAGGAATCAGCATGGGTTTCGAAAAAGACGGTCATGTGAAACCCAGCTCGCGCTATTCGTCCATGAGACTCAGAGGGCCATAGACACGGGTTCACAGGTAGATGCCGTGTTTCTTGACTTCCGCAAGGCGTTCGATACAGTTCCCCACAGTCGTTTAATGAACAAAGTAAGAGCATATGGACTATCAGACCAATTGTGTGATTGGATTGAGGAGTTCCTAGATAACAGGACGCAGCATGTTATTCTCAATGGAGAGAAGTCTTCCGAAGTAAGAGTGATTTCAGGTGTGCCGCAGGGGAGTGTCATAGGACCGTTGCTATTCACAATATACATAAATGACCTTGTGGATGACATCGGAAGTTCAATGAGGCTTTTTGCAGATGATGATGTGGTGTATCGAGAGGTTGTAACAATGGAACATTGTACTGAAATGCAGGAGGATCTGCAGCGAATTGACGCATGGTGCAGGGAATGGCAATTGAATCTCAATGTAGACGAGTGTAATGTGCTGCGAATACACAGAAAGATAGATCCTTTATCATTTAGCTACAAAATAGCAGGTCAGCAACTGGAAGCAGTTAATTCCATAAATTATCTGGGAGTACGCATTAGGAGTGATTTAAAATGGAATGATCATATATCGTTGATCGTCGGTAAAGCAGATGCCAGACTGAGATTCATTGGAAGAATCCTAAGGAAATGCAATCCGAAAACAAAGAAAGTAGGTTACAGTACGCTTGTTCGCCCACTGCTTGAATACTGCTCAGCAGTGTGGGATCCGTACCAGATAGGGTTGATAGAAGATATAGAGAAGATCCAACGGAGAGCAGCGCGCTTCGTTACAGGATCATTTAGTAATCGCGAAAGCGTTACGGAGATGATAGATAAACTCCAGTGGAAGACTCTGCAGGAGAGACGCTCATTAGCTCGGTACGGGCTTTTGTCAAAGTTTCGAGAACATACCTTCACCGAAGAGTCAAGCAGTATATTGCTCCCTCCTACGTATATCTCGCGAAGAGACCATGAGGATAAAATCAGAGAGATTAGAGCGCACACAGAGGCATACCGACAATCCATCTTTCCACGAACAATACGAGACTGGAATAGAAGGGAGAACCGATAGAGGTACTCAAGGTACCCTCCGCCACACACCGTCAGTTGGCTTGCGAAGTATGTATGTAGATGTAGATGTAGAATGGGCGTTCAGATCGCTGTTGCTACGCGGATCTGACGTCACGTTTGCGGACATTGTGACAAAAGTTTATCTCATAACACTGTCTCAAACTGTAAGATCCTACTCCCGAATAGTCGGATTTTGTCCCCACTAAGGTTGCACAACATTGCCTCCTATGGTTGCATCACTAATGCTCCTTGCTGTCGCTTAACTGCCAAATGTACATGTAGCCTGGCTGCTACTGAGCATTTCCGATCGCATAAATGTGCGTAATACTTGGCTGAAACACGTGAAGGGAATGCACGGCAGCATTAAACCATGCCAGAATATAGCTCCTGTGAATCAGAGTTCTGATACCTGCAAAGAACAATTTCGGCTTATGGCAGCTGTTGGCTTTCGGCAGCTGTCGGCTTTTAGCAGCTGTTGGTGTGCAAATAGCAACAAATAATCCTGAGTTAATAACTAGCATCTAAACAGATAAAGAGATAAGCGAACACAGGGTTGTCGTAGCAAGATTGACTATTGTAACCCCCAAATCCTCAAAAAATAAACGAAAAATATACCTATTCAAAAAAGCAGATAAAAATTCACTTGACGCCTTCCTGAGAGACAATCTCCACTCCTTCTAAATTAATGGCATAAGTGTAGACCAGACGTGGCTTCAGTCCAGAAACATAGAATCGGCAGCAATTGAGAGATTTATACCAAATAAATTAACAAACGACGGAGATGATCCTCCATGGTACACAAAATGGGTCAGAAAACTGTTGAAGAAACAACGAGAAGAACATGCCAAATTTAAACAGACGCAAAATCCCCAAGACTGGCGATCTTTTACAGAAGCTCGAAGTTTAGCGCGGACTTCAATGCGAGATGCTTATAACAGTTTCCACAACGAAACTTTCTCTCGATACCCTGCAGAAAATCCAAAGAGATTTTGGTCGTATGGGAAGCGTGTTAGGGGCAAGAAACAATCAATGCCTCATCTACCCGATAGCAATGAAGATACTATCAAAGACAGTGCTGCCAAAGCAGAGTTACTAAACACAGCCTTTCGAAATGCCTTCACAAATGAAGACGAAGTAAATATTCCAGAATCCGAATTAAGAACAGCTGATAACATAAAAAACGTAGAAGTAAATATCCTCGGACTAATGAAGCAGCCGGTCGTGGTGGCCGTGCGGTTCTAGGCGTTGCAGTCCGGAACCGCGGGACTGCTACGGTCGCAGGTTCGAATCCTGCCTCGGGCATGGATGTGTGTGATGTCCTTAGGTTAGTTAGGTTTAAGTAGTTCTAAGTTCTAGGGGACTGATGACCTAAGATGTTAAGTCCCATAGTGCTCAGAGCCATTTGAACCATTTTTGAACTAATGAAGCAACGTAAATCATTTAATAAAAGCAAGTCTTCTGGTCCAGACAGTATACCAACTAGGTTCCTTTCAGAGTATGCTGATGCATTAGCTCCATACTTGAATTCGTTAAACTCCGGTTACATGATAAATTATTCAAATATAAAGGTCGTGAATTCAACTAATTACTTAGGAATTATAATTATGAACAACTTATGGTTCAAATGGCTCTGAGCACTATGGGACTTAACAGCTATGGTCATCAGTCCCCTAGAACTTAGAACTACTTAAACCTAACTAACCTAAGGACAGCACACAACACCTAGCCATCACAAGGCAGAGAAAATCCCTGACCCCGCCGGGAATCGAACCCGGGAACCCGTGCGTGGGAAGCGAGAACACTACCGCACGACCACGAGATGCGGGCGAACAACTTAAATTGTAAGGAACGCACAGAAAATGTTGTTGGGAAGGTTAACCAAAGACTGCGTTTTATTGGCAGGACATTTAGAAAATGTAACACATCTACTAAGGAGACTACATACACTACGATTGTCCGTCCTCTTTTAGAATACTGCTGCGCGGTGTAGGATCCTTACCAGGTAGGACTGACGGAGTACACCGAAAAAGTTCAAAGAACGGCAGCACATTTTGCATTATCGCGAAATATGGAAGAGAGTGTCACTGAAATGATACAGGATTTGGGCTGGACATCATTAAAAGAAAGGCGTTTCTCGTTGCGACGG
Organism: Schistocerca cancellata; assembly: GCF_023864275.1. NCBI lineage: Eukaryota > Metazoa > Arthropoda > Insecta > Orthoptera > Acrididae > Schistocerca > Schistocerca cancellata. The sequence goes on from NC_064629.1 coordinate 200,342,901, forward strand.
AATCTTCTCACGAAATTCCAATCACCACCTTCCTCCTCCGAATGCGAAAATACTTTGTTGACGCCGACCTACACAGGGAGAAACGATCACCACGATAAAACAAGAGAAATCAGAGCTCGTACGGAAAGATATAGGTGTTCGTTCTTTCCGAGCGCTATACGAATTGGAATAATAGAGAACTGTGAAGATGGTTCGATGAACCCTCTGACAGGCACTTAAATGTGATTTGCAGAGTATCTAGGTAAATGTAGAAGTATGTTTTATTTTTATTACTTTTTACTTTCCGGTACGCGTTGTGGTCAAACGTGCCACCTGTTCTAATTATTACTACGTCATTTACATAATGAATCTTGGCCTCCACTACAGTGGATCTATTTTCCCAAAATTTGGTGAATGAAACTTGAAATTAAACATTTCCTTCAAATTATACCTTAATAACACTATTAGTGCCCAAAAACAGGAAGCTTTTATATTTATTACTTAAATAATATTTTAGCTAACAAATTTCTTTGATAGCTTTGTATAATTTCTTCTAGCAGTTGCTTCTTCCTTTTGAGATTTCTTTTGCTGTGTCGTGTGAATATATTGTGTACGACATTGGCTTCTTTAGCCAGACGTGATTCATTTCGAAAATAAATACAGCCACTGTCTCAACAATTGATTCCCTTGACTGATCATATTATCACGCGTTGTGAACTGCGAGTTTTGTCCCAGATGCTGCAAAAATGAACATATAAAGACTAATTAATGCTTATCCTCATTAGTACAATATTTTTAAAATATAATAATATTAACGGTTGTGGGTGCTTGGGAACTTTGAAAATATTGCTGTCCGATTACCGTAAGAACACTTGACAGCTATGCGGAAGAATTACTTCTTCTTTATTTTTTAATTTTTTTGTTTTTGCACACTGATTTTGTTTGGGTCATCCTAGTAGTGGTGATACATAAAATCGTTGCTATGGTTCTTTCTTTAAACCACACGCTGATATTCTTCCATCTCATCCGTGGACCAAATAACTGACTCGATATTAACAATTCTAACACCATCCACAATACATGTACAGATGATTTACAAAAATATGGAAACAACGCGAGAAATGCATGCTTGTACATACACTACTGGCCATTAAAATTGTTACACCAAGAAGAAATGCAGGTGATCAATGGGTATTCATTGGACAAATATATTATACTAGAACTGACATGTGATTACATTTTCACACAATTTGGGTGCATAGATCCTGAGAAATCAATACCCAGAACAACTACCTCTGGCCGTAATAACGGCCTCGATACGCCTGGGCATTGAGTCAAACAGAGCTTGGATGGCGTGTACAGGTGCAGTTGCCCATGCGGCTTCAACACGATACCACTGTTCATCTAGAGTAGTGACTGGCGTATTGTGACGAGCCAGTTGCTCGGCCACCATTGACCAGACGTTTTCAATTGGTGAGAGATCTGGAAAATGTACTGGCCATGGCAGCAATCGAACAATTTCTGTGTTCAGAAAGGCCCGTACAGGACCTGCAACACGCGGTCGTGCATTATCCTGCTGAAATGTAGGGTTTTGCAGGGATCGAATGAAGGGTAGAGCCACGGGTTGTAACACATCTGAAATGTAACGTCCACTGTTCAAAGTGCCGTGAATGCGAACAAGAGGTGACCGAGACGTGTAACCAATGGCACCCCATACCATCACGCCCGGTGATACGCCAGTATGGCGGTGACGAATACACGCTTCCAATGTGCGTTCACCGCGATGTCGCCAAACACGGATGCGACCGTCATGATGCTGTAAACGGGACCTGGATTCATCCGCAAAAATGACGTTTTGCCATTCGTGCACCCAGGTTTGTCGTCGAGTACACCATTTCAGGCGCTCCTGTATGTTATGCAGCGTCAAAGGTAACCGCAACCATGGTCTCCGAGCTGATGGTCCATGCTGCTGTAAACGTCGTCGAACTGTTCGTGCAGATGGTTGTTGTCTTGCAAACGTCCCCATCTGTTGACTCAGGGATCGAGACGTGGCTGCAAGATCCGTTACAGCCATGCGGATAAGATGCCTGTCATCTCGACTGCTAGTGATACGGGGCCGTTGGTATCCAGCACGGCATTCCGTATTACCCTCCTGAACCCACTGATTCCATATTGTGCTGACAGTCATTGGATCTCGACCAACGCGAGTAGCAATGTCGCGATACGATAAACCGCAATCGCGATAGGCGACAATCCGACCTTTATCAAAGTCGGAAAGCTGATGTTACGCATTTCTTCTCCTTACACGAGGCATCACAACAGCGTTTCAACAGGCAATGCCGGTCAACTGCTGTTTGTGTATGAGAAACCGGGTGGAAATTTTCCTCATGTCAGCACGTTGTAGGTGTCGCCATCGGGCCAGCCTTGTGTGAATGATCTGAAAAGCTATTCATTTTCATATCACAGCATCTTCTTCCTGTCGGCTAAATTTCGCGTCTGTAGCACGTCATCTTCATGTTGTAGCAATTTTAATGGGCAGTAGTGTAAATACAGACTAGCTAAGCCTGCTGGTGGCGCCGTTGTATCCGACCACTTACGGCACCTGAGGAATGTCCTCAATACGTTGCACGTGTCAGTCGCGGTCAGTACAGTACTGTATGTTGTTGTGAGTGCATTATGTCGGAACTAAGTTCATTCATACATAGGCAAATTGTAGTTACTCGTATGCTGAGTGCTCCACAATCTAGGCAGCCATAGTGTTTGGAGTTTCAAGAAACACCATATCGAAGACTTATGCCGCATACAGGAAAAGCGGAAAAATGTCATCCTCCAAGTCCCAATGCGGAAGAAAATATCTGTTGAATGATGGTGACGGACGGTCATTGAAGAGGATTGTGATGAAAAGTAAGGGGACGATAGCTGCAAAAGTCACTGAAGAAGTGAATGTCGTACTCGGTCACTCTGTCAGCGTTAAAACAACGAGAAGGAGCTCTGTATGCAGCGAATTGCAGGGCGAGATGGAATTCGAAATGCACACATCACTGATGCAAATACTCGCAACAGGAAAATGTGGTGCCAGAGCAATAAAACCTGCACTACTGAGCAGTGAAAGGAAATCATTTGCCGCGCGGGATTAGCCGAGCGGTCTAGGGCGCTGCAGTTATGCACTGTGCGGCTGATCCCGGCGGAGGTTCGAGTCCTCCCTCGGGCATGGGTGTGTGTGTTTGTCCTTAGGATAATTTAGGTTAAGTAGTGTGTAAGCTCAGGGACTGATGACCTTAGCAGTTAAGTCCCATAAGATTTCACACACAATTGAACACTTGAACAAAATCATTTGTTGGAATGAGTCTTACTGCACACTGTTTCCAACTTTTGGCCAAGAAGGCGTCCCGAAAGTGAAACATGGTGGGGATTCGATGATAATTTGGGCAGCCATGTCGTGGTAATCCATGGGACCCATGGGTACTCTGCAAGGTAGCATCACTACCAAGGATTACGTGACGCAACTAATTGATCAGGTCCATCCCGTGCTACGATGTTTGCTCCCCAAAAGTTATGCTGAGTTCCAAGACGACATGGTCCTCGCTCACACAGCTCGTATCGTCCAGGACTGGTCTTGTGAGCACGAGAATGAATTTTCGATCTCCCCTGACCAACACAGTCGCCAGATGTCAATAATACTGAGGGTCTGTGGCCTACTTTGGGGAGAATGTTGAGTTTTCGCTGTCCACCTCCATCATCGCTACCAGACCTTGTTGCTGTTAGGCAGGACGTTTGGTGTACGATTACCTTGAAAATCATACAGGACCTATAAACAGCCATTCTGAGACGATCAGAAGCTGTTCAGAATGCCAACAGTTTTCTTACAATTTATCAGGCAGGGTAATTTGTCGTGCTTTTCCCTATTCTTGTCCACCCCTGTACATCAGTCCCCCAACTAAGATGGCATCATATAAAAGATTTCACAGAATCAGATTTCTTTTGTCAGTATAGACGTATCGAACCTATCATGGTCAAAATGTTGGCTCTCCGTGACCAAGTTGCACAGAGTCGCAGCAGCATGTCATATATGACTACTATTACTACAGAAACAAAGTCACTCTAGCATTAATACTTTTCATGATAAACTTAGTACTATTTTTATAAAGGATTATTTATTTGCTATACACCTTAACTATGTTCATTCATGAGGTTAAGAGCACGGAACTCTAAATCCGTAATGATTACTTTAGGAAACGCAGTCATAGCCTGCCGAGGTCAGACTGACCGTTGTAGTTAATGAACAGAATGTAGCAACAGGTAGTGTGTAATTTGATTTACATTGGCCGTTTTCCTTCGGCAGACGCTAACAACCCAAGATACTCATTATCCTGATGGAAACAGGCTACAGTTTAAAAGCTCCGCTCGACGCAATCCTCATCCTCGTGATTAAACAAGTAATGCAAACAATACTTTATGACTTGATCTGAGCAGTATGTTAAATTACTTGTACAACAACAAGTTTCTGTGACATAAATATTTATCTTTATTTTTAAAAATTTCAGCGGGAATGTTATATGCAGCTAGATAAATATTTAGTCTTCCATGTATTTGATGGGCACGTTATAACACAATTCTTTCTCGCACACCTATTTCGTCAGGCCATAGTGTTATTTAGATTCAGTTTGGCACATGGAACTTTTTCATCTCTAATTGAGAAGGAGAATCGAATTTAGTTTATTTTTAGTGCGACAAAGTGATTACGTCAAACAAGTGCGTCGACTGCATATGCGTACACTTAGAAAACGCACCGCTCTCTCGTTGCTAAAGTGATGGATGAAGCAGGACGGTGAGAATGGAGGGCGAGGGAAGGCGACGATCTGGAACGAAATCGATCATAGCCTGTCAGCCAAATGCCGATAAATCGGAAGGCCACACCCTTCATCAGGTACCTAAACAATGCAAGCGTAGTTAGCCTTCACGTGAGTGACGTTGAGTTAGAAGAAAAAGCATAATCGAAGTGTATAACTCGTTTGAATTAAACCCTGTATTGCGAATGGTCACGTCATCTGCTGAATGAATTCTGTCAGTCTCTTTTATCACGTTGCCTGTGGTTTGGGACCATAACCTGTAATAAATGGACCGTGTTAGTAAGTACAGACGATCGCCACTTTACAAGTATTTAAAACAATGTTGAAGAGGCAGTCAATTAACACAATATGTTACTTTTTATTGATATCAGTACGACTTTATCACAGATTTATAGTTCCATTTAAGGACTTCCTTATCAGTTCACTATGTTATATATTATTCCTTCCGTGAGATAGTGAAATGTATTGATAAGCATAGTGCCTCTTGTGGGTTTAAAAGGAAGTTTTTTGAGGTTGCTCACGGTGCACTGCAAAATGAATTAGAACAATGAAGATTTAGGGGGACGGCATTCAGTTCTGAAGTCCTATTTGATAGGGAGAGGACAAAATTCCTTTACACCGTCACATAACAAGAAATCATCAAGCTTCCGACTGAGTTAGTGCCACGTATGGTTTTGGTCTGAGCTCCATTCAATACTCACGTATTTTCTTTGTGAAAGTTAATGATTTGCGTTTTTTTGTTTCTTTTTGAAGATAATAGAAGGATAATTGTTATTGGTTTATATCAGGAACTAAAAAACAGAGTAAAACAGTCTGTGAAGAGAAGCAAATGTTTCTTGCTCATATTCTTATTTCCAATTAAACACATTACACTCAGCTTAGAGTATATAAATTTATTTGTGCTGGCATCAGCTGCCCTGCACAGATGGCGTAGCAATAGAAGCAGAGGACACGAGCTTTCTGAGACTGAGTGTAGTTGCGAAACACGTACTGGACACACGTATTCACAACCTCCTGCGGAAGCTCAGTAGGACTATCTTTGTATTTACAATACAGCTATCTTTGCCTTAAAATACTGTCGCACGAAAACTCTGTTCGATGTGATTAACTGCTCCTGTGCTGCTTAGTAAAACGCTTTCATGGAGAGGGATGCGAGCAGCACCCTACAGTTTAGACACGGTATCACAAGAGTGCGTATCAAAAGAAATGACGTCATCGCCACCCAGTGGCGACAGCTAGCCGTTACAGCATGTCGTCCCTTCCAAAGTTGGGGTGTTGATGTAGTAGTAGTACTGACCAGCAGCTCTCTTAAATGTCCCGCCCCTCCCCTCTAGCACCCTCCCCCCCCCCCAATCCCGCGCTCTCCAACGTCACCATCTTCATCAGGCGAAGACTGTTGCAGTGCCAACTGAAGCATCCAGTATCTTACAGGAACTTTGTCTCCAGTAGCTGCAGGCATCCACCTGAGTTACATATGGTATGCAGACAACTTGGCACTTTCGCACATTGGGTCACCTACCGAGTGACTATCTTCTCCTGAAGAACGCCTCCCTGGTGGATCACAAGTTCCAGTATGGGTTAGGAGGTGTCACTGTTCACCGGTTCCTATGGCCTTTAATCGTTGCTGATCACCACCTAGTGTGGGCATACGCCTTTGACTTCGGCGATGCTAGCTACCGTGGCCTAACCACCGACCTTACGGTGTGGTACGCTACAATCATGGGGTAGTCAGGCTGCCAGGAGTTGCTCCTGTCATACTTCCACGGCGCCACATGGCAGCTTCAGCCTCCTGTAGCCAAGCTCAAGCCAGCGTCAGTCACTGCTAGCGTGTGCAGTCTGGCAGTTGCTGATATTGGCTTGCACTGTGTCAACAGCCAACTACATCACTGAGGAGCAATAGTCTCCTGCTTTCTGCAATCCCGTCTCTGTACCAAAATGAAAAAAGGAGTATTGTGATCATGCATGTTTCATTAATGGTTCGCAGCGCGATTCCACTGACCACCATTGCTACAAATCACATCCAGGAGAGGAAGCGGAATCTTTTCCTAAGGAATGGCCAATTCCTTCGCCACTGTCGGGGTCAGCTCTCAGTTGCAACATTCTGGTGTCAAAAGTCTTAACGTCTACTGCTGTCATTCCTCGAGAGGAATGCTGCTGAGGTCATCAGTCCTAAGCCGGCCTTTGTGGCCGAGTGGTTCTAGGCGCTTCAGTCCGGAACCGCGTGACTGCTACGGTCTCAGGTTCGAATCCTGCGTCGGGCATGGATGTGTGTGATGTCTTTAGGTTAGTTAGGTTTAAGTAGCTCTAAGTTGTAGGGGACTGATGACCTCAGATGTTAAGTCCCATAGTGCTCAGAGCCATTTGAACCATTTTTTCATTGGTCCCTAAACTTACAAACTACTTAATCTAACTTACACTAACTTACGCTAAGGACAACACACACCCCCATGCCGAAGGGGGGACTTGAACTTCCGACGGAGGGAGCCGCGCGGACCGTGACAAGGCGCCTAGACCGCGAAGCTACCCGCTCGGCTTCCATTCTTGTGCACAGCAGTTATAGAGAGAACTGATGTGCATAGGAATCTACAGGTGTGATTTGTGAAATCAGGAGGACACCCAAATTTCTCTTAGTTTAACGGAAACTGCAGGTAACACTACTTATGATTAGTGTGATGCCAACAGTGTAATTTCGCGGGCCTAGAGTTGTCTTGTACTTATTCAGTACCAACAATATGTAGTACTTCCCGACTTTATTGGCGTGAGGCACATCGGTGTACGGAATCGAGGTGGATAACCATCCAACGGAAAGAGTGAAGGTATTTCCTCTTGTGTTACGTCTAAGTGCTTTTACTGGTTATCTTTGAATGTTTGTCTACTTTAAGTTCAAAATGGTTCAAATGGCTCTAAGCACTATCGGACTTAACATCTGAGGTCACCAGTCCCCTAGACTTAGAACTACTTGAACCTAACTAACCTAAGGACATCACACACATCCATGCCCGAGGCAGGATTCGAACCTGCGACCGTAGCAGCAGCGCGGTTCCGGACTGAAGCTCCTAGAACCGCTCGGCGTACTTTAAGTGTATTATATTTTTGGTAGTTGGAGCTTGAGCAAATGTCAAGGTCACAATGAAGACAAATCCCGACTTAGGAAGCGATTGAACCTTTGGTGAAACAGGTAACTGAGTTGAAGGTGAGTAATGTTGTTTTCCAGAGACAAGTACATACTTTGACGACAGGCAGCATGCGTAGAGAGGTTGAACTAACTGAGCCGGTAGAAACAAAAACATCATTCCCTGCACACATTCCTTCGTTGAATTTGACTGCATCTAGCCTAACGACCACTTTTTCGAGTAAAACGACTGAGGATGTGTCAGCAGTTTTTGATAATTTGCAGGCTGCCACTGTTGGACGAAGTATGTTAGTACATGGCAAAATTACGGTTATCGAGCGAGGCAAAGATGCACATAATTTTCCATGAGGAGATGAAAAAAGCACGTACACCCGATCAACAAAATTTCCAAATATATGTGAATTCCTAAGGGACTAAACTGCTGAGGTCATGGGTCCCTAGACTTACACACTACTTAAACTAGCTTAAGCTAAGAACAACACACACACCCATGGCCGAGGGAGGACTCGAACCTCCGGTGGGAGGGGCCGCGCAATTAGTGGTATGGCGCCTTAAACCGTGCGGCCACTCCGCGCGGCACCCGAGCAACACAAAAATGTCTTACTCAGCACTATCGTAAGCAGAACAGTACCACATTGTTTAGGGAGCAGTTCAATGGGGTATCCAAAAAATGGATTGTAGAAACGTTTTCAGATAGTATTAGGGAAATAAATGCACAAAGCAACGAATTGACGCTGAATGAGGTGGCTGCCAACATTCTCTTCCAAGAGTCCGAACACCGGGTGCATTTTTTTTCTGGGTATACCAGAAAGGGTGATAGAGAGTCAAGTGCCAAACGGCGTTTCGAGTGAAATTCAGTGCTTCAAAGACGTACGCAGAGGCGGAATGTTGCTTAGTTGGTATGGTAAACGGTACGGAACACAATTTTTAATGGACACTGAGGCTCATGTGGCGGTAGCGAGTCGAGACGTGTTGGGTAGGAAAGGACTCATTTCCCTACATTATAGATTACAGGAAGCAGGGGACAGGGAAGTGGCATCACTGGCAACACCGTTGCTCAGTTTATGAATTGAAGCAAGGAGTTTTCGAGAGCATGTGGAAGGGTTGTCATATGTTGATGAGGAGCCGTGTGCAATCGTGGGGTTGGGTTTCTTTAATACGCATCACACAAAAATTAACGTTTTGTAGCACATTGTCGAATTCGACAGAACATTCTTCCGACTGGGAGGGACAACTGCAAATGATACACTGTCTGAAACTTCTATCATCAAAATGGAAATGGTTAAAATGAGTACACACTCATTAAGGCTCAGTTCACAGGATAAAGTACTGAAAGGCACAGGAAAACTACCCTGAGTAAGCATAGGTACTGACTTATGGAATGCTATATTGTGTGTTATAAAGCGATTGGAACACAATGACGACTGAATGGAGAATACATGGTTCCAGTTAGTGCGAATAATTTTACTGCCGACAACGCAATTTTAGCGAAGGCCAATCTGATATCCTAGATGCGGACGATTTAGACAGGGCAGGTGTGGACACATGGCATAAGCAAACTATCTGTACTACACGAAAAAGTACAGCATATAGTGAAACCAACAGAACAGAGCTTGTCATTGTTTAACCATATGTCAACAGCTGAAGTCAACACCGACAGAGCCCGACTTCATATATTCGTTCTATTGCCAATAGCAAGCATCGGTGCGCATTATGAATATTTTACAATCCACACATATCAGGTAAAATGAGAAGCTATGAGCACATGTTACAGGTGAAGATATGAGAAGTATTGTTAACCTCCAAGGAGAAATAAATCGACGCATTTGTGTCGACGGATGAACTCCGATTATACCAAAGAGGAAGATTTACAAAATGCCCAATCAAGGTGGTCCATACCGACACCCAAGCATGTGAGATACATTTAATCTTAGGTGGAACAGATGTGTTAAGACGTGAAAGACATATTCTGAATGCACACTTATATTTCGAAAGGGTTGGATCAAATGGCTCTAAGCACTATGGGACTTAACATCTGAGGTCATCAGTCCCCTAGAACTTAGAACTACTTAAACCTAACTAACCTAAGGACATCACACACATCCATGCCCGAGGCAGGATTCGAACCTGCGATTGTAGCAGCAGCGCGGCTCCAGACTGAAGCGCCTAGTACCGTTACTTCACAGAGGCCGGCTGAAAGGGTTGGAATGCACTGGATTTACTCTTTGTTTGCTCCGGAGGTAGTGGCTGCAAAGTGTTACGAACAGGGTAGAACGTGGGGAAATGATGAGGCTGGAACTAAAAGTTACTGGGATGTTAATTAATGGTACAACATGTGATATAGTGGGGACTACATTCCATCGTGCAGCTACTGTCACAGAGACAGCCATAAGAGGCGCACAGTAAGTTATGCAACACATTTTTTCTCTGACGATTTCGGTCGAGAAAATGTGGAACCTGTTGTAGGTCAGCACTGAATGTTTCCGTTTCAGCCCCTACAGTTTCATGAATTTCGGATGAGTGGCTGTCTGTACGTATCCTTCAAAATGACGTCGGTAACGGAGGTACGTTCTAAGCAGAGAGCTGTCATTGTATCACTTCTGGCGGAAAACCAGAGCATCACAGATACTTATAGTTGCTCGCAGAATGTCTTCGCAGACCTGGGAGTGAATAAAAGAACGGTGAATAGTTGGGCGAGGTGTCTGTCATCACCGCAACAAGGTCGTGCAAACCTGTCCGATCTCCCTGGTTGCACAGAGCTGTGACTCCTGCAATACTGGAACGTGCGGACACTCTCAGTTGACGTGATAGACAGATCAAAGGCAAACACCTCGCTGCTCAACTGGACATGGCTGTCGGTAGTGCTGACACACTACTCCACTATTTCGGATACTTAAAGTTGTGTGTCCTGTGGGTTCCTCACCTTCCGACTTCCACATGTTGGCCCAATGAAGGGTACACTCCGTGGCAACCAGTACGTGGGTGAAGGGGAGGTTTTTTCGTTTTTTTGGTCATCAGTCTACTGACTGGTTTGATGCGGCCCGCCACGAATTCCTTTCCTGCGCTAACCTCTTCATCTCAGAGTAGCACTTGCAACCTACGTCCTCAATTATTTGCTTGACGTATTCCAATCCCTGTCTTCCTCTACAGTTTTTGCCCTCTACAGCTCCCTCTAGTACCATGGAAGTCATTCCCTCATGTCTTAGCAGATGTCCTATCATCCTGTCCCTTCTGCTTATCAGTGTTTTCCACATATTCCTTTCCTCTCCGATTCTGCGTAGAACCTCCTCATTCCTTACCTTATCAGTCCACCTAATTTTCAACATTCGTCTATAGCACCACATCTCAAATGCTTCGATTCTCTTCTGTTCCGGTTTTCCCGCAGTCCATGTTTCACTACCATACAATGCTGTACTCCAGACATACTTCCTCAGAAATTTCTTCCTCAAATTAAGGCTGGTATTTGATATTAGTAGACTTCTCTTGGCCAGAAATGCCTTTTTTGCCATAGCGAGTCTGCTTTTGATGTCCTCTTTGCTCCGTCCGTCATTGGTTATTTTACTGCCTAGGTAGCAGAATTCCTTAACTTCATTGACTTCGTGACCATCAATCCTGATGTTAAGTTTCTCGCTGTTCTCATTTCTACTACTTCTGATTACCTTCGTCTTTCTCCGATTTACTCTCAAACCATACTGTGTACTCACTAGACTGTTCATTCCGTTCAGCAGATCATTTAATTCTTCTTCACTTTCACTCAGGATAGCAATGTCATCAACGAATCGTATCATTGATATCCTTTCACCTTGTATTTTAATTCCACTCCTGAACCTTTCTTTTATTTCCATCATTGCTTCCTCGATGTACAGATTGAAGAGTAGGGGCGAAAGGCTACAGCCTTGTCTTACACCCTTTTTAATACGAGCACTTCGTTCTTGATCGTCCACTCTTATTATTCCCTCTTTGTTGTTGTACATATTGTATATGACCCGTCTCTCCCTGTAGCTTACCCCTACTTTTTTCAGAATCTCGAACAGCTTGCACCATTTTATATTGTCGAACGCTTTTTCCAGGTCGACAAATCCTATGAAAGTGTCTTGATTTTTCTTTAGCCTTGCTTCCATTATTAGGAAGGGGAGGTTATTGATGCAGAAATACGTTTGCTCCGGCGTTGACCAGTAAAGTGGTACCGTGCGGTTATACTGGGTATACTAGCCCTCCCGGTAAGGTGACATAACGCCGTCCCATTTAATGGAGATTATATTGATAAATAGGGGTTTGTAGCCAAAAGAGTAGGGAATAATATGGTGTCGAATAACACCAACATACTTTCAGAAAAAAAGTGTTGTATTACTTATTGAACGCCCCTCGTATAATGAATCTCATACAACACTTGTTCCACTACCTGGAAAAACATTAAGCAGGTTGCCGACTAAGAGCGTATCCTTAAAGGCAGGCCTTATCCATTCACAGGATAAGTTGATAGCTGCGCAGAAAGATTGTGTAGTGACGCCACTACGTTTTGGCCGCCACTGTGGAAACTAGCAGCTCAGCCGCAATAGCTGAATGAGCCATAAGCAGCCTCCTGGCGGTAAAGTATCAGCATGTCGCCTGCAGCAATTGGGCTGTTTATGCCTGAGTTGGTCCAGGCCAAATACCGCAATCCTGCCAACGCAGTGGCAAGATGGAGCTCTTGCAGGATGTGCCAAGCAAGTTCTATATCGCCAGGCCACAGATTTGTTGTTCTGAACCTGGCTGGAAGCAGCGTGTTGGCACGACAAGTGACCTGCTAAACTGTATAAATAAGCTTCAGTTCTAGCAAAGAGTTCAGCAGTGCCTACTATGATGAGATGGCTATGCCAGGCACCGGAGAGATATGGGACAGCCTCCACTGCCGCATCATTTTCTAGTACCAAATCCTTCTTCCTTCTTCCTGGACTTCGTGTCTTCCCACTGGTGGGCCGCATCCAGGATCACCCAAGGAGCAATCAGGCCGCCGTCCGAAGGACAGCAGATTGAGAGCAAGGCTGTGGAGACGTTAATCCTTCTGCGTTGGTGTGGGCGCCGTGACATCACGCGCAGTTACTTGCAGGAACAGCATCTATCCTCAGAGGCTGTCGTCCCCCATAAGTATTCCGGCAGTCTTCTGCACCACTGGCAACATTCGTGAGCAGCCATACCGTGCCTAAGTGTGGCGCACGCAGCTGAGCGAGCTTCTGGTCCAGTATTCCTGGGTGATTACGTCACAGCCCACTGGCCGTCAGCTCGCTGCCACCTCGCCACCACACACCACGTGAAATCCTCACCATACGCTGAGAGGGGGCTAAACGTAAACTCGCATGGGTTATAACAAAATACATTATTTTCGATGCCATCAGCTCGCATCCTCGCCATGACCCACCGCCATAGTCCAACCCTGCACAGACGTGACGATTCACTCCTGGTCCACTTCAACCGTATTGCCAGTTATCAAATGTTCCAGCACACGTGACAGTATTATAACGAGCAGAACGATAGCTTTATGACCATGAATGGGTCATTTTCTGCTACTGCTGTCTTCTGGCCCTGTTTGTGCAAGCTTTTGTGTTTTAAGCTAAGAATTACAGTAAGAGAGAGAGGAAAAGCCTTGTATTTTTATATTAACTTATGGAACATATATTAACATATTTGTTATCCAGAAATGTAAGCAGGTCACAATCCGGAGACAACGTTGCTTCAAGGGAGGAGGAGTGCTGCATCATGACTCAGTCAGGTACCATGAACTGTTAGTACGGTGCTCAGCAAAACAACGTATACAGATGGCAGTGAGTGTCATCCTGAAGTCCAGACACCGTTTCACAAGTGGGTGTGTTGAGAGTGATTGAGTACTTAAAGCACGCTGACGAACTGGAAGAAGCCCGCCAGTGCCTCTGAAGGGTGAAGTTCGGCAATACTGCAGTCCAGTTAGCCTCATACAGGAGGTGAATAAACAAGAAGGAAATCATGAGATATGAAATCATCGTTACCAAGCAGCGATAGCTGGCAGCTACATCCTGTTGCTTCCAGAGTGAGGGTGCTGTTGTATGAGAAGTACTGGATAGCAAGCTCTACTGAATACCCCCCCCCCCCAAATCAAACACTCATACTCTCATACTCGGATGATTTCAGATGCTCGGTGACGTTCTCTGTTCATCATCGAGTATGTATGCGATGTGTAACTCCACCATCTTCATCAGCTTTTACCTTCGAGGCGAAGGTAGCTGCAGCTCCAGATGAAGCACCCAGCCGCCTTCCAAGTTATTGTCACCTGCCTGAGTTAGGGGACCATATGCAGCGTCACCTGGTGGGTTACAGTCTTCTGCTGGCGACCACCTTCCTACTGCATCACAAGTTTGAGTCCGGACTAGGCGCTGCCTCGCCTCAGTGTTGCTGTTCACTGGTTCCTGTTGGCCCTCCTTACTGCTGATTACTGCCCTGTGTGGGCATATCCCTTCGACTTCATCAATGGTGGGTACTATAATTTGAACTCTGTCTTCCTGATGTGGTACGCTGCAACCACGGGACAGTGAGGTTGTCACGATCTGCTCATGTCGCACATCGACGGCGGCATGGAGCAGCGCCAGCCTCCAGCGGGCATGCAGATGCCAGCGCCCGTCCTGCTAGTGCGTGCTGCCTGCTGGACTGGTACATCGGCACGCAGTGTGTGTCGGCAGGCAGGTATGCCACTGAGAGTCAACAGCCTCCTGCCTGCTGCAACAAAATGAATAAAGGACTATTGTAATCAGACATGTATCACCGACAGTTCGAAGTTCGATTCCAGAGACCAAGACCTCTAAAACTCACTTCCAGACGAGCGAACAGGGATCTTTTCCTGACTTACGAACTGTCGATTCCTCTGCAACTATCAAGCTCAGCTCTAAGCCCCAACATCATTGTCATCAGACAGTACTTGAACATTAGTATGCATACTTTTATTCATTGACGTTTTATCGAAAATATTTTGTGGTAAGTAAATTTTGGAACAAAATCAATTCTTTATTTTAACGTCGGCCATAAGGCCGAAGTGGAGTTAATTTACAGAGATCAAGAAAGTCCCGATTTAAAAAGCTGGGAATTGTTACACTGATGTAGTAGTGCACTCACCGATTATGATATCATTGATCTACAGTACGAGTTGTTTTAAAAATAACAGGAACCTGTCTTTAGCAAACACGACAGGGGCACTTCCTTTATTTTACTAGCATATCTTTGACTACTGTATAAGTGCCAGAGCAACATACAGTTTTCTAGCCTTACGTAATAATGGAAAGCCCTTATTCCAGGTCAGAGCTTCTTAAAACAAATTTGAAGGCTTTTATTCTGATAAACTCTCCGTGTTTCCTTCAAGAAAACGTTACGTTCACTTAATTGTGTTATGACAATATAACTGACATGAAAGAAATAGAAGACTTTAAAATTCGTATGTCTGTATTTTAGGCCCTCTTCATGGGCTTAGAATTAATTTAGTCGTATGAAACATTATTCGAGAAAAAAGGACTTTTTTTTTTTTTTTTTTTTGGTAGTACAGCCATCCAGATTTCGTTTCTTTCCGGCTTTCACTAATAATTAAGTTCAAATGGTCCACAGCTCGTGGTCGTGCGGTACCGTTCTCGCTTCCTGCGTCCGGGTTCCCGGGTTCGATTCTACATCTACATCTACATTTATACTCCGCAAGCCACCCAACGGTGTGTGGCGGAGGGCACTTTACGTGCCACTGTCATTACCTCCCTTTCCTGTTCCAGTCGCGTATGGTTCGCGGGAAGAACGACTGTCTGAAAGCCTCCGTGCGCGCTCTAATCTCTCTAATTTTTCTTTCGTGATCACCTCGGGAGGTATAAGTAGGGGGAAGCAATATATTCGATACCTCATCCAGAAACGCACCCTCTCGAAACCTGGCGAGCAAGCTACACCGCGATGCAGAGCGCCTCTCTTGCAGAGTCTGCCACTTGAGTTTGTTAAACATCTTCGTAACGCTATCACGGTTACCAAATAACCCTGTGACGAAACGCGCCGCTCTCCTTTGGATCTTCTCTATCTCCTCCGTCAACCCGATCTGGTACGGATCCCACACTGATGAGCAATACTCAAGTATAGGTCGAACGAGTGTTTTGTAAGCCACATCCTTTGTTAATGGACTACATTTTCTAAGGACTCTCCCAATGAATCTCAACCTGGTACCCGCCTTACCAACAATTAATTTTATATGATCATTCCACTTCAAATCGTTCCGCACGCATACTCCCAGATATTTTACAGAAGTAACTGCTACCAGTGTTTGTTCCGCTATCATATAATCATACAATAAAGGATCCTTCTTTCTATGTATTCGCAATACATTACATTTGTCTATGTTAAGGGTCAGTTGCCACTCCCTGCACCAAGTGCCTATCCGCTGCAGATCTTCATGCATTTCGCTACAATTTTCTAATGCTGCAACTTCTCTGTATACTACAGCATCATCCGCGAAAAGCCGCATGGAACTTCCGACACTATCTACTAGGTCATTTATATATATTGTGAAAAGCAATGGTCCCATAACACTCCCCTGTGGCACGCCAGAGGTTACTTTAACGTCTGTAGACGTCTCTCCGTTGATAACAACATGCTGTGTTCTGTTTGCTAAAAACTCTTTAATCCAGCCACACAGCTGGTCTGATATTCCGTAGGCTCTTACTTTGTTTATCAGGCGACAGTGCGGAACTGTATCGAACGCCTTCCGGAAGTCAAGAAAAATAGCATCTACCTGGAAGCCTGTATCTAATATTTTCTGGGTCTCATGAACAAATAAAGCGAGTTGGGTCTCACACGATCGCTGTTTCCGGAATCCATGTTGATTCCTACATAGTAGATTCTGGGTTTCCAAAACCGACATGATACTCGAGCAAAACACATGTTCTAAAATTCTACAACAGATCGACGTCAGAGATATAGGTCTATAGTTTTGCGCATCTGCTCGACGACCCTTCTTGAAGACTGGGACTACCTGTGCTCTTTTCCAATCATTTGGAACCTTCTGTTCCTCTAGAGACTTGTGGTACACGGCTGATAGAAGGGGGGCAAGTTCTTTCGCGTACTCTGTGTAGAATCGAATTGGTATCCCGCCAGGTCCAGTGTACTTTCCTCTGTTGAGTGATTCCAGTTGCTTTTCTATTCCTTGGACACTTATTTCGATGTCAGCCATTTTTTCGTTTGTGCGAGGATTTAGAGAAGGAACTGAAGTGCGGTCTTCCTCTGTGAAACAGTTTTGGAAAAAGGTGTTTAGTATTTCAGCTTTACGCGTGTCGTCCTCTGCTTCAGTGCCATCATCGTCCCAGAGTGTCTGGATATGCTGTTGCGATCCACTTACTGATTTAACGTAAGACCAGAACTTCCTAGGGTTTTCTGTCAAGTCGGTACATAGAATTTTACTTTCGAATTCACTGACCGCTTCATGCATAGCCCTCCTTACGCTAACTTTGACATCGTTTAGCTTCTGTTTGTCTGAGAGGTTTTGGCTGCGTTTAAACTTGGAGTGAAGCTCTCTTTGCTTTCGCAGTACTTTCCTAACTATGTTGTTGTACCACCGTGGGTTTTTCCCGTCCCTCACAGTTTTACTCGGCACGTACCTGTCTAAAACGCATTTTACGATTGCCTTGAACTTTTTCCATGAACACTCAACATTGTCAGTGTCGGAACAGAAATTTTCGTTTTGATCTGTTAGGTGGTCTGAAATCTGCCTTCTATTACTCTTGCTAAACAGATAAACCTTCCTCCCTTTTTTTATATTCCTATTAACTTCCATATTCAGGGATGCTGCAACGGCCTTATGATCACTGATTCCCTGTTCTGCACTTACAGAGTCGAAAAGTTCGGGTCTGTTTGTTATCAGTAGGTCCAAGATGTTATCTCCACGAGTCGGTTCTCTTTTTAATTGCTCGAGGTAATTTTCGGATAGTGCACTCAGTATAATGTCACTCGATGCTCTGTCCCTACCACCCGTCCTAAACATCTGAGTGTCCCAGTCTATATCTGGTAAATTGAAATCTCCACCTAAGACTATAACATGCTGAGAAAATTTATGTGAAACGTATTCCAAATTTTCTCTCAGTTGTTCTGCCACTAATGCTGCTGAGTCGGGGGGTCGGTAAAAGAAGCCAATTATTAACATAGCTCGGTTGTTGAGTGTAACCTCCACCCATAATAATTCACAGGAACTATCCACTTCTACTTCACTACAGGATAAACTACTACTAACAGCGACGAACACTCCACCACCGGTTGCATGCAATCTATCCTTTCTAAACACCGTCTGTACCTTTGTAAAAATTTCGGCAGAATTTATCTCTGGCTTCAGCCAGCTTTCTGTACCTATAATGATTTCAGCTTCGGTGCTTTCTATCAGCGCTTGAAGTTCCGGTACTTTACCAACGCAACTTCGACAGTTTACAATTACAATACCGATTGTTGCTTGGTCCCCGCATGTCCTGACTTTGCCCCGCACGCGTTGAGGTTGTTGCCCTTTCTGTACTTGCCCGAGGCTATCTAACCTAAAATACCGCCCAGCCCACGCCACACAACCCCTGCTACCCGTGTAGCCGCTTGTTGCGTGTAGTGGACTCCTGACCTATCCAGCGGAACCCGAAACCCCACCACCCTATAGCGCAAGTCGAGAAATCTGCAGCCCACACGGTCGCAGAATCGTCTCAGCCTCTGATTCAGACCCTCCACTCGGCTCTGTACCAAAGGTCCGCAGTCAGTCCTGTCGACGATGCTGCAGATGGTGAGCTCTGCTTTCATCCCGCTAGAGAGACTGGCAGTCTTCACCAAATCAGATAGCCGCCGGAAGCCAGAGAGGATTTCCTCCGACCCTCTGATTCCCGGCGGGGTCAGGGCTTTCTCTGCCTCATGATGACTGGGTGTTGTGTGATGTCCTTAGGTTAGTTAGGTTTAAGTAGTTCTAAGTTCTAGGGGACTGATGACCATAGCTGTTAAGTCCCATAGTGCTCAGAGCCATTTGAATCATTTGAACAGATGTTCGTATCACCGTGTGCTGCCCGGAAGACGGCATGCCGGTCAACGAACAATTACGCCGACGATGGCTCTGAGCACTATGGGACTTAACATCTGAAGTCATCAGTCCCCTAGAACATAGAACTACTTAAACCTGACTAACCTAAGGACATCACATACATCCATGCCCGAGGCAGGATTGGAGACTACGAACGTAGCAGTCGCGCAGTTCCGGACTGAAGCTCCTAGAACCGCTCGGTCACAAGGTCGGCAAAAATTAAGTAGCTGAAACTGTGAAACTAACACCAAGGTAGTTCATAGTGATGATACGTTGCCCACATCTTCCTCTTCCCTTGACCACTACGAATCTTGGTGGAATGAAATAAAGTTCCAGGCACAAGCTTCAATATTATTTTCAATGCTTTTATTTTGTATTTTCTTAGTTAAATGCTTAATTATATTGATTTTTTTCTTTACACGCTCTGTGTGTGTTGTTACGTGTTCTATAATTTTTTGTAATTGGCAAAGAATTCCAGTCGAAAAACAGTTATATAAGAAACAAATGAATTCCACATACTCATCGCAGAGGTACAGCACCAATCCCAATATTAATAGTTCTCAAAAGTTTCATATGTTGTCGGATTTAGACCATCGATTGTTCCCCAAAAAGTGAATTTAAACCAGCATGGCGGTAAATTATGCTGTACAGCCTACTGTGTATGGGCTGTTGGCCCTATATACCAGCAACCCTTCTCACACCAGAGTCATGCGAGTGGCCTAACACAGTGAAGCCTTAAGGGCCACATCAGCAGATGACGGACAAGACTGCGCATGCTCACCAGGCCGGCAGGCGACAGTGTGAGCGCCACCAGAGGTCACTAGCCTCGCGGGTCTGTTTGCTTCCTAGGGTGACGCGGCCTCAAATACACTCCTGGAAATGGAAAAAAGAACACACTGACACCGGTGTGTCAGACCCACCATACTTGCTCCGGACACTGCGAGAGGGCTGTACAAGCAATGATCACACGCACGGCACAGCGGACACACCAGGAACCGCGGTGTTGGCCGTCGAATGGCGCTAGCTGCGCAGCATTTGTGCACCGCCGCCGTCAGTGTCAGCCAGTTTGCCGTGGCATACGGAGCTCCATCGCAGTCTTTAACACTGGTAGCATGCCGCGACAGCGTGGACGTGAACCGTATGTGCAGTTGACGGACTTTGAGCGAGGGCGTATAGTGGGCATGCGGGAGTCCGGGTGGACGTACCGCCGAATTGCTCAACACGTGGGGCGTGAGGTCTCCACAGTACATCGATGTTGTCGCCAGTGGTCGGCGGAAGGTGCACGTGCCCGTCGACCTGGGATCGGACCGCAGCGACGCACGGATGCACGCCAAGACCGTAGGATCCTACGCAGTGCCGTAGGGGACCGCACCGCCACTTCCCAGCAAATTAGGGACACTGTTGCTCCTGGGGTATCGGCGAGGACCATTCGCAACCGTCTCCATGAAGCTGGGCTACGGTCCCGCACACCGTTAGGCCGTCTTCCGCTCACGCCCCAACATCGTGCAGCCCGCCTCCAGTGGTGTCGCGACAGGTGTGAATGGAGGGACGAATGGAGACGTGTCGTCTTCAGCGATGAGAGTCGCTTCTGCCTTGGTGCCAATGATGGTCGTATGCGTGTTTGGCGCCGTGCAGGTGAGCGCCACAATCAGGACTGCATACGACCGACGCACACAGGGCCAACACCCGGCATCATGGTGTGGGGAGCGATCTCCTACACTGGCCGTACACCACTGGTGATCGTCGAGGGGACACTGAATAGTGCACGGTACATCCAAACCGTCATCGAACCCATCGTTCTACCATTCCTAGACCGGCAAGGGAACTTGCTGTTCCAACAGGACAATGCACGTCCGCATGTATCCCGTGCCACCCAACGTGCTCTAGAAGGTGTAAGTCAACTACCCTGGCCAGCAAGATCTCCGGATCTGTCCCCCATTGAGCATGTTTGGGACTGGATGAAGCGTCGTCTCACGCGGTCTGCACGTCCAGCACGAACGCTGGTCCAACTG
This sequence comes from Schistocerca cancellata, assembly GCF_023864275.1. Taxonomy (NCBI): domain Eukaryota; kingdom Metazoa; phylum Arthropoda; class Insecta; order Orthoptera; family Acrididae; genus Schistocerca; species Schistocerca cancellata. The sequence continues at coordinate 200,363,937 of NC_064629.1, forward strand.
AGGCGCCAGGTGGAAATGGCATGGCAAGCCGTTCCACAGGACTACATCCAGCATCTCTACGATCGTCTCCATGGGAGAATAGCAGCCTGCATTGCTGCGAAAGGTGGATATACACTGTACTAGTGCCGACATTGTGCATGCTCTGTTGCCTGTGTCTATGTGCCTGTGGTTCTGTCAGTGTGATCATGTGATGTATCTGACCCCAGGAATGTGTCAATAAAGTTTCCCCTTCCTGGGACAATGAATTCACGGTGTTCTTATTTCAATTTCCAGGAGTGTAGATCTAGCTGTAGTCTGGCACTGCTCGAGTAATTAGGCCAACTTCGGGCCTTTCCAGCCCAGTCTTCTTTCTCAAAGTCCTCTGGGCCAGGCGTCGACCACAGTAGAGGTCCATTAACCAGAGCTCTCGCTGAAGAACCATCAATGACATGCTGTTTCTCGTCACTGTCAAACATAGAGCTGCCAATGGTTACTCTAGGTGTAGACAGGAAGTGGCTTCTATTTGCTGCAGCCCATACAACTGTTTGGAGTCATTCCTCCTATAGTATTTCGATCCATAAGTGTATATTGCGACTGACCATTGCAAATTTTGTAGCTGGACAATCCTATAGGAAGTGGATAACCATGTTGTAGGGTCTGTCCAGAGGCTGCCATTTTCAGTGTATGAACTCCCAATGTAAACAGTCTTACACAACTTTCCTAGACTGGGACATGATCCTGGTTTTCTCAGACAACTCCATAGTTTCAGCAACAGCACTGTTGAAGTCAAAGGACAGTTTATTGCTTGGATTCAGTACCGGTCTATCATCTTCCCAGCAAGCATCCACGGGCTCAACATGGAGGGGACCACGAACATTCTCGGTTGGGACCTTTTTATCGTCTTGGGCTTGGAAGTCAATGATGCTGGCAACAGCCGACAACAGTTGATCGCCAGCCCATTTTTATGGGCCTTGTGCAACAAATACTAATTAGTTTTTTTCTCAACCTTCTGCTGGTGTCAGAGGTTTTGAGGCTCCTTTCTCCCTAGTTCTGTCAACCATACTCCGCTTCTTCAAGGCACACAACATCACTTTTGCGCTCAGGGAGAAGCACAAATGGAGCTCCAGGAGGAAGGTATCTTGACAGCAATACCCAACAGTCAATGGGCCATCCCGATCGTCGTTGTACAAAAGCCAAATGGTTCACTCTCTGTTTGTAAATATTTCAAGGCAGGACGTAATGCCCAGTCCTTCATCGACATCTGCTCTATTCCAAAGGTCGCATTGCAGAGGGCAATATCTTCACAAAAACTGACTTGGGGGATGCTTACCTTCAACTCCCTTTGGGCGAGGAATTACAAAGTATTCTAGTGATCAACACCCCATTTGGACTATTCCGCTACAACAGCTACCGTTTGCGATAGCCAGCACTCCAGTTATTTTTCAATGATACGTAGAAAATCTGATTCTGGATATGCTAAGAAGAGCAAATTATTTGGATGACATTATCATTACGTGTAAAAATAATTATGATATACCAAACAACCTAAACATTCTTTTTGCTGTGCTCCAGAACGCCAGTCTCAAGTGCAACAAGGACAAATGTTGTTTGTTTTAGCCAAAAGTCTAATATCTAGGACCTGTCCTAAGTGCCTCACTAATTCAGCCCACACCACAGTACATTCAGGCAGCTGAAAACCTTCCGACGCCTAAGGACACTAAGGAACTACAGTCAGTATTATACCAACTAAATTACTATTGAAAAATCGTCCCCCGTGCTGCAGCAGAACAACTTCCAAAGTTATTATGGAAAAATGTCTAATGGAATTGGACTCATGCTTGTGAAAAAGCCTTCAGGGACACAAAGCAAGCTCTTCGATGCCCAACATGCTTTACAGCCTATGAGCCCTTCATGTCCTTAATTGTGGCAGCTGACACACTGCATTACCGCTTCGGCCTTGGTATTGGCTCACGAAGTCGATGGTGTGATGTACCCTATTGCATTTATCTCCAAAACTGGTGAGGCGAGATAGAGAGGCAGATCAGGTCGGAACGGAGTTGGCATGATTAATTTAAGGAATGGCCGGATGGCCTTCCCATCGCCACCCTGTTACCCGCTGCGCCGCCCACCCCACCCATCCCACAGAATACTCTGATGAGACAAGATATTATGACCACCTGGTTAATATCTTGTTTGTCTGTCTTTGAAAAGAAATACATCACTGAATCTGCCTGTCAGGGATCCGACAGTTTGTTGGTAAGTTTGTGAAGGTATGTGGCATCTGAACCGAGGACATGTAATTTGCGTAAATAAAAGACTGCTGATTTGCGTACATAAGCGAATTTGGTCACCGATACATCAACGAGAGTCCCTACAATGCATCTCAGACCATTGTAGCACAGTTCTGGTTCCGAGACATGGACTATATTATACTGCTGAAAGATGACATCTCTGTCAAGGAAGACATCAAGCTTGAAGGGATGCAGGTGGTTTGCTGCTGTCAGCGTGTCTTCAGTTACCACCACATGTCCCAGTCAAGCGCAGGAGAATGTCTGCCGTAGTATAATATGGGTCACCCGAAGTGAAAGCACGTTCCCATCGATCGACGGTCGAATAGCGATGGTTCCATGCCCAAAGCTATCGTAATTGATGATGAGGTTGGATCAACATGTGAATACGTATCGGTGGGTTGTTGCAGAGTTCCATGTTCAACAATGTACTATGAACGGAGTGCTCAGAAACTCGTGTGCATGTACCAGCATTGTGCTCTTTCGGCAGAGATACCACAGATCACCATCTAGAGCAGAGAAGCCTCTGCACCCCATGCTCTGTGAAGAGTCGTGGACGTACAACCATTTAGCGGCTGGTGGTACGAGGGCTGTCCAAAAAGTAAGTTACGATTGATCGCGAAATGAAAATCACAGTGAAAATCAGAAATGTTTCATTTGTAACAGTTAGCTACACCTTTCAGCTGCTTTTCTACGTAGTCGCCATTCTGACTCAGACATTCGTCGTAGCGTTGTACCAACTTTCCAATACCCTCATCATAGAAGGCAGCCGTCAGTGCTTTCCGCCAATTCTCTACGCTGGCCTAAAGCTCGTTGTCTGTGCCAAAATGTTGTCTTCATAGTCAGTGGTTCGTTTGAGCAGAGATGAAACTCAGTGGGAGACAATTACGGGCTGTATTGTGGGTAACCAAACATTTCCAATTGAAACGATACAGGAACATCTTCATTGCCCCTGCAGAATGAGGCTGAGAATTGTCTTGAAGAAGAAACCGCACAACAGTTATGTAATGTTGGTTGCATAGCTTGAGGGGAAAATTCTCACCAGGCCCTCGTACTTGGCGGGAGACACTATTCTCTATAACATCTTTACGCGCTCACTAAGAGCTCAGGAATGAAAAGAGCGACATAATCCTACCTAGAGTCATACTAGAGACACTGCCCAACACATCTTTGCAAACCTTTATCGGATTTTCATAGTCGTTTCCATTTCGCGACCGATCGTAACTTACTTTCTGGGCAGCCCTCGTTGTTTCACTGTCCTCCCATCTCTATCCGTAGGCGTTCACAACTGTAGCACGTGACAATTCGACCAGTTCACAGGCTCTGCCAAATAATAATCTGCCCTTATATGAAAGTGTTTACCGACTTGCAGCCCATATTTTCGCTACGTTGATTGCCTGTATGTGTCTATTCCGCTTACATAGTTTTGTTAGCACGTCGCCGCGCGGAGTGACTGCGCTGTTTGAGGCGTCATGTCACGGACTGCGCGGCCCCTCCCGCCGAAGGTTCGTGTCCTCCCTCGGGCATGGATGTGTGTGTTGTTCTTAGTTTAAGTTAGTTTACGTAGTGTGTAAGTCTAGGGACTGATGACCTAAGCAGTTTGGTCCCTCAGAATTCACACACATTTGAACATTTGAACATTTGTGAGCACGTCACGTGCCAGCAATACCACCAGGTGACATACAACGTCGCTGTGGCAATTATCATGATGTTCAGGTTAATCAGTGTATAAATACTCTCCTCGTATTCACCTGCGTATAACAGCCGTTCTACCCGGCCCGGGTCTTCCCGTGCCGCGTCGGATTGCGAAGCGTCGGGGTCAGCTTTCGAGGCAAGTGAAACGCAGCTTACGTCAGCAGCGACCCCCACACCAGCTGTCACACCGCTAACCACCGGGGGCATCGGATTCGGTTGCAGAGGGGGCGTGTGACGAAGGCGACTGCGGAGACAACACAGGCATCGGCAACGACGGCGTCTGTGCGAATATGTGAGTACCAATAGAACGAGGCCTAGGCATCTCACCCACACGTTATGAAACATGGATGAGGGAAAAACCGACACAGAGAGAGCAACAAAGCCCTCCACAAAAACTTCTGAGCACTCAGAAACAAGTAACACAGAATCAGACACGTGAGGTCGTCTTGCCTTTTGACTATTCGAGCCTTACTCAAACTTCCATAAGTCGTCAGCTATGTATCTACAACCTGCACTCGTACATCCATTATGCATATTTTCGTACAGGGGAGACACGCATGCATTTCCGAAGGAGATTTGCATCGGAATTCGGAGGAAGACTGCACTGTAGTTCCTTCTCTAGATTGTCGTACAGGTGACAAAATGGTAGGTATCGAAATGGACGACAGAGGGGTAGAGAAACAATTAAAATCGCTCAAAAGAGGAAAGGCCGCTGGACCTGATGGGATACCAGTTCGATTTTACACAGAGCAAGCGAAGGAACTTGCCCCCCTTCTTGCAGCGGTGTACCGTAAGTCTCTTGAAGAGCGTAGGGTTCCAAAGGTTTGGAAAACGGCACAGGTCATCCCCGATTACAAGAAGGGACGTCAAACAGATGTGCAGAACTATAGACCTATATCTCTAACGTCGATCAGTTGTAGAATTTTGGAACACGTATTATGTTCGAGTATAATGACTTTTCTGGAGACTAGAAATCTACTCTGTAGGAATCAGCATGGGTTTTGAAAAAGACGGTCGTGTGAAACCCAGCTCGCGCTATTCGTCCACGAGACTCAGAGGGCCATAGACACGGGTTCACAGGTAGATGCCGTGTTTCTTGACTTCCGCAAGGCGTTCGATACAGTTCCCCACAGTCGTTTAATGAACAAAGTAAGAGCATATGGACTCTCAGACTAGTTGTGTGATTGGATTGAAGAGTTCCTAGATAACAGAGCGCAGCATGTTATTCTGAATGGAGAGAAGTCTTCCGAAGTAAGAGTGATTTCAGGTGTGCCGCAGGGGAGTGTCATAGGACCGTTGCTATTCACAATATACATAAATGACCTTGTGGAAGACATCGGAAGTTCACTGAGGCTTTTTGCAGATGATGCTGTGGTGTATCGAGAGGTTGTAACAATGGAAAATTGTACTGAAATGCAGGAGGATCTGCAGAGAATTAACGCATGTTGCAGGGAATGGCAATTGAATCTCAATGTAGACAAGTGTAATGTGCTGCGAATACATAGAAAGATAGATTCCTTATCATTTAGCTACAAAATAGCAGGTCAGCAACTGGAATCAGTTAATTCCATAAATTATCTGGGAGTACGTATTAGGAGTGATTTAAAATGGAATGATCATGTAAAGTTGATCGTCGGTAAAGCAGATGCCAGACTGAGATTCATTGGAAGAATCCTAAGGAAATGCAATCCGAAAACAAAGGAAGTAGGTTACAGTACGCTTGTTCGCCCACTGCTTGAATACTGCTCAGCAGTGTGGGATCCGTACCAGATAGGGTTGATACAAGACGTAGAGAAGATCCAACGGAGAGGAGCGCGCTTCGTTACAGGATCATTTAGTAATCGCGAAAGCGTTACGGAGATGATAGATAAACTCCAGTGGAAGACTCTGCATGAGAGACGCTCAGTAGCTCGGTATGGGCTTTTGTTAAAGTTTCAAGAACATACCTTCACCGAAGAGTCAAGCAGTATATTGCTCCCTTTTACGTATATCTCGCGAAGAGACAATGAGGATAAAATCAGAGAGATTAGAGCCCACACAGAAGCATACCGACAATCCTTCTTTCCACGAACAATACGAGACTGGAATAGAAGGGAGAACCGATAGAGGTACTCAGGGTACCCTCCGCCACACACCGTCAGGTGGCTTGCGGAGTATGGATGTAGATGTAGATGTAGATAACACACTCACTGATATATCGTATTTATGCGCGGACACTGTGCAAGCGACTTTCAAGCAAAATGTCTCCGCTGTACAGGAATATACATAATGGATGTACGAGTACAGGTTTTAGACACATGTTTAATGACATATAGATTTTTGGGTATGACTGGGTGTCTTGCTCGGATAGCCAAATGGTAAGGCGACCGCTCGCGATAAGCGAGAAATTCGGTTTCGAATCCCGGTCCGGCACGAATTTTCATTGTCGTCATTCCATTGTACAGCCGATGTTTGTCCATATTCGCAACTGCGAATACGTTTCATGTATTTCATTAGGGTTGTAGAGGCCGCAGAGCCTGTTCCTTCGGACACGCATGCATGTCCGAAGGAACTTTGCACTGTAATTCGGAATAACACAGGTTCTGGGATATCGTACAATCAAGATGTTCGTTCATTAGTGTGGCAGCCACTACGCCCTTTACTCAGACAGCCGTCACAAAATTAGACATCGAGGCCACGCAAGCCATGGGAGCTAGCATACATTCATCACATTTAAGGACAAGAAAGGCGGAAAGCAGATACAGACACGTCTCACGGAGTTAATTAATTAAATTCGGGGCTTAATCATCAACATCAACATCATCATTTAAGACTGATTATGCCTTTCAGCGTTCAGTCTGGAGCATAGCCCCCCTTATACAGTTCCTCCATGATCCCCTATTCAGTGCTAACATTGGTGCCTCTTCTGATGTTAAACCTATTACTTCAAAATCATTCTTAACCGAATCCAGGTACCTTCTCCTCGGTCTGCCCCGACTCCTCCTACCCTCTACTGCTGAATCCATGAGTCTCTTGGGTAACCTTGCTTCTCCCATGCGTATAACATGACCCCACCACCTAAGCCTGTTCACCCTGACTGCTACATCTATAGAGTTCATTCCCAGTTTTTCTTTGATTTCCTCATTGTGGACACCCTCCTGCCATTGTTCCCATCTACTAGTACCTGCAATCATCCTAGCTACTTTCATATCCGTAACCTCAACCTTGTTGATAAGGTAACCTGAATCCACCCAGCTTTCGCCCCCATACAACAAAGTTGGTCGAAAGACTGAACGGTGCACAGATAACTTAGTCTTGGTACTGACTTCCTTCTTGCAGAAGAGAGTAGATTGTAGCTGAGCGCTCACTGCATTAGCTTTGCTACACCTCGCTTCCAGTTCTTTCGCTATGTTGCCATCCTGTGAGAATGTGCATCCTAAGTACTTGAAACCGTCAACCTGTTCTAACTTTGTTCCTCCTATTTGGCACTCAATCCGTTTATATTTCTTTCCCACTGACATTACTTTCGTTTTGGAGATGCTAATCTTCATACCATAGTCCTTACATTTCTGATCTAGCTCTGAAATATTACTTTGCAATTTTTCAATCGAATCTGCCATCACAACTAAGTCATCCGCATATGCAAGACTGCTTATTTTGTGTTCACATATCTTAATCTCACCCAGCCAGTCTATTGTTTTCAACATATGATCCATAAATAATACGAACAGCAGTGGAGACAGGTTGCGGCCTTGTCTTACCCCTGAAACTAGTCTGAGCCATGAACTCAATTTACCGTCAACTCTAACTGCTGCCTGACTATCCATGTAAAGACCTTTAATTGCTTGCAAAAGTTTATCTCCTATTCCATAATCTTGTAGAACAGACAATAACTTCCTCCTAGGAACTCGGTCATATGCCTTTTCTAGATCTATAAAGCATAGATACAATTCCCTGTTCCACTCATAGCACTTCTCCATTATTTGCCGTAAGCTAAAGATCTGGTCCTGACAACCTATAAGAGGTTGTCTAAGAGGGGCTTAATAAAGAAATGAAATACGAGCTGCCTAGGAAGGGGAATCCGAAAGAGATAGTGTGTGATGTCCCAGTTATCATGCCAGAAAGTTAGTTAATTGAGTCAGGATACGAACAGAACTTGGAGATATTCACACATAGGAAAAAAATTCTTAGAAGAAACAAAGTTCAGGTTTAAAACGGATCCACGGGAGAAGCTAACAGTAAATTATTTGCAGGAAGTAAATCCAAAAGTCAGAGTACAATTGGATAAACATAAAAGAATATTCATGGGATTACGATCAACCACTATGAAGTACTATGTTGTAGTTATCAAACGCAATAACCTTCACGACTACGGTCACACTTCATGGTACGGTAAGGAAAACAAACCGATATTCTCCCAATGGGGAGAATCCGACCATCTGAAATTGGATTGTAAAAATAGCAAGTGAGCTCCAGTGTGAATCCCATGTGCGAAAAGGAAGGAATCATGCAGCCAACGAGGTAAAGACTGTGCAACGAAATGTTCTTGGAGTAAGAAATTCAAAGAACTGAATACGGATTCTGAACCATTGAGTAATCTTATGAATGAAAAACACACAGCACTGGAGTTATGTTCTCCAATATCTTGTAGACTATTACACTACCATTGTGCGTACTTCGTTAATAATGCATAAAATATTCTGTCAAGAACTGATGGAATAGCCAATAAATGCAACTGAGTAATCTGCTAACGAGCACCAGAGGAACCACCGAGTAAATAAAAACGTAACAAATATCAGACCGACAGTGAAAGAAGATGAAACTCTTCCCAAGAAGAAAACTATTAAACCCGAGCCCAATAATCAAACGGATTATAAAATGATCTGTTATTTTTCTGCCGGCCGGTGTGGCCGTGCGGTTCTAGGCGCTTCAGTCTGGAACCGCGTGACCGCTACGGTCGCAGGTTCGAATCCTGCCTCGGGCATGGATGTGTGTGATGTCCTTAGGTTAGTTAGGTTTAAGTAGTTCTAAGTTCTAGGGGACTGATGACCACAGATGTTAAATCCCATAGTGCTCACAGCCATTTGAACCATTTTTTGTTATTCTTATAAGAAACGGAAACCTCCGTCGAAAAGAAAGCTGGATGCAGATAGAGCCAAAAGATTCTGGTTGAATGTGAAAGGTGGAACGAGAAGAGACATAGCGACACAAACAGGCAACGTGAATAACCTTGTTGACATGGGTGATAATGAAATGGACAGTAAAAAGTCCAATACTAAGAATAATAGAGAGAAGGAGTGAAGTTTCTGGAAATGGCTAAGAAGAACGGGAAACAAGTAACGGACACCATGCTTACCTCTAGACAAGGAAGAACATATCTCCACGTTTAGAAAAAGTTGAAAGGGCAATGAATGTAATGTGTGACATCACGCAACACGTCATAGTAACGGGGTGTGACAGCATCTTGTAGCTAGTAATGCAAGATCATGAAAATACACTGACCATATGGAAACCTACTGATGACTGCCGGAATTACAAATGGAATATAAAAAGTGATGGACAAGAAATAATAAATGGAAAACGTTTATGGTCGGACCCGCGGCCAGTTTACGAAATATGTGAAAACGCAACGAAATTGAACGATATGCTTGTGTGAACTATACCAACAAGACACCTATTTATGGACAATCATCCAATAGGCTGTACCATAAAATTGCTGTCACGGTGGAAATTGATCATATTCAGCTCAGTGTCAAAAACTTGCCTGCAACTACAGAGCAACTGGAGTCGCTACTTGGCGTCGTCTTTAACAGGAGGCAGAAGAAACTTCATATTGAGAATATTTACAGGCAATTAATGATGAAACATGACAGAAATATATAGGTTCACAGATTATAATGGTATCATAGCTATGTGCTCACTAGGTTCCCACAGCATTCAGATACAGTCACCATTTCCAATGACAGTAGAGTATAGACAAATGACTGAAATCGGCCAGGTGCAAGAAATCCGGAAAGTGTTGAAGTAGATGGACCAACACATACTATGCATACAGGAGCCATATTCTAGAAATCGGATTTTACCCATATGCCAGTTACAGCGCAGATCAAAACATCAAGTAGTCATCCAATCCCCGCCATTATGGTGCCAGATAAAAATATGACAGTGACAAACACACATCAACAGTGGGATGAACACGTGGAGACAATGGAAATAACGACTTCCTAAGGAAAACTTTAGGTAACTAATCAATATTTTCAATACAGTTTGGGAGATACAACCATATATAGAAAACTTAAAAACAGCAGCAACGTTGGGTCGACACGACAGATGCATTTTTGTAATGGACACAAATGCGAAATCAACATTAGAAGTAACTAATTCAAGAGGATTCTGCCTTCAGGACACTATACAACATCTTGACCTTCATGTCACGAACAGGCTTCTCAACCCGCCTACTTTCCAAACTCGCACAAATGCGGCAACATATATACACTCAAGCTCATAAATTAAGGATAATTGCAGAATGTGATGCCACACAACGTGGTACTACACAAAACTGGCGCTAATAGCATAGGCACATAGGGAACACACACGACACAGATCTGTACGTCCACGGTATTGGTGATAAGTTGAGAAAACCGTCCCGAAACACATGTGCTACAAAACACCACTGTTTCCTGCGCATGTACCCCGATATCAATATGGGATTTGATCACTATGCACACGTACACAGGCCGCACAACGGTTTGGCATACTCTGGATCAGGTGGTCGAGCAGCTGCTGGGGTATAGCCTCCCATTCCTGCACCAGTGTCGGTCGTAGGGGTTTGAAGACGTGCAGCGATACGTCGACCGAGAGCATCCCAGACGTTCTCGAAGGGGTTTGGATCTGGAGAACAGGCAGGCCACTCCATTCACCTGATATCTTCTGTTTCAAGGTACTCCTCCACGATGGCAGCTCGGTGGGGCCGTGCATTATCATCCACCAGGCGGAAGGTAGGACTCAGTGCACCCATGAAAAGGTGCAAAATGACGTCTCGATACACTTGACCTGTTACAGTTCCTCTATCAAAGACATGTAGGGGTGTACGTGCACTAAACATAATCACACCCCACAAAATCAAACCACGACCTCAATACAGGTCCCTTTGAAGGACATTAAGGGGTTGGTATCTGGTTCCTGATCACACCAGATGAAAACCCGGCGAGAATCACTGTTCAGACTATACCTGGACTCTTCCGTGAACATAACCTGGGACCACTGTTCCAATGATATGTACTGTTGTAACATTACGAGCCAAGATAGCTGTAACGGAAATTGAATAGCGTAAAGTTATCATTAAAAACGCACGCCGCGCGATTTAATTGAATAGCGTAAAGTTATCATTAAAAACGCACGCCGCGCGATTTGTGACGATTTCGTTGGTCATAATAGTAGTAACATGCTTTTGAATACAATTAAAATATAACGGCGATACCTGTTTAGTGTTATTCGAAATAATATGTAGTTAATTAATGTGTAAGGTAGCCGATCCTATAAGAAGTGGTGAAATTGGGCATATTAAGGTGTTTTGCTTTATGTCGACTGAGCCGATTATACGGCGTCTTTTTTTTTGTTTACTCTTAGAAAACAAAAATCAAGTAAGGAAGTGCCAATTGTGCGTTGTGAAAAATATAGGGGCGAATTTTAAATAGCTACAGTATATAATCAGACTAACAAATGGACATTCAGTTACGCGAAATAGCGGACAGCGAAGTGTGGTCATTAAATTGAGCGGTCAATTCCGGGATAAGTCTATTCGCATCTCACGAGGGACGCGGTACTGAGACCGGTTTTTTTATTATATCACGGAGAATAGGCTTCAATTTATAAAAAGGAGAAAAGCTGTATCATTATCATTGACTGTTGGTATTAAGCAACCAAAACTGTTCATCAAAGGGTTTCGGTGAATGAGTGGTGAATGCGAAATGAAACTGTGAACGAAGTTATGTTAAATAAAGCAGAAGAGACAAGACAGTTTGGTCGTATCTGTTATTATTCCATCAACCGTAACATTTCTTGTCGTTGTACGAAGCCTTTATAGACGATCGTTATGACCATTTGCTTTGAAGGGATCTCGTTACGAGTTAAGTTTTGGGGACCTGGTCAACAGGGGATAGTTCGTAGATCTTAACTACTGCAGCTATTCTGGAATCAGGTGCTACCGTGACCGTTGTGTGTTGTCAATGGCTTAAGGTCATCATATCTCATGCTCTAAGATCGACGCGCCTTTCCTCTTGGTATAACGGTGTCTCACGGTAACAACGACAACGCCGACGGCGAAGGAAGATACGGTAGACTGTGTTCTTGACATCAGGCTTTATGGGCTCTCCTGTGGCCAGGAGTCAGTGGAATGCACCTTGCAGGTCTCAGGGCGAATAAACAATGTCTGTTCAGTCGTTTGTAGACCGTGTGTCTGGAGACAACTGTTCCAATGGCTGCGGTAAGGTCCCAAGCAAGGCTACCTGCAGTACTCCGTGGCCGTCTGCGAGTGAGATTTCGGTCTTCTTGTGGTCTTGTATACTGTTGACGTCCAGTACTGTAGCGCCTGGACACCTGACTGCTGGAATCGTTGCCATAATCGTGAGATCACACTTTGTGGCACACGGAGGGCCCGTGCTACGACCTACTGTGTTTGACCAGCCTCCAGTCACCCTAGTATTCTACCCCTCATAACGTCATCCATATGTGTTCTTTGAGCCATTTTCAACACAAAGTCACCATTAGCACGTCTGAAACCGTCTGCACACTTACTCGCTGCACTGTATACTGACATACACCGACACACCTCTGCGTATGCGGACTGCTGCCAGCGCCACCGTGCGACGACCACAGGTCAAATGCACCGCATTGTCATACTCCGAGGTGATTTAAACCCGTAAGCCGTCCACCAGAGCGTCGTTTCACCATGTATCAGCATTAGCCTCAATTTATGAGAATGAGTGTAGATATCACCCTGGCAGACTCGAAGTCGGATACCTCGTTGCAATCTGGAAGATTTGTGATGGACTTGCAGCAAGTGACCATAATCTCACGTGTTTCACAACAATGACTTAGACGTTAACATTCAGCTCGAGCGACTACACAGTCTACGCAAAGCGAAATGGTAAGTTTTAAGGGTAGAATTCAAGATACAATCACTACAAGGAAGGGGATCTGTTGCTGAGGCCAAAGCCGACGAATTGGTGCTAGCGTTGCAGACGGCACAAGACAAGGTATCCAACATTTGTGAGGACGTCAAAAGGGATTGAAGTTCCCTGGAATCCCACCCTACAGTACTTAAGACGCACAGCAAGGAAGGCGAGAAAATACTACCAGAGATCCTTAGGGGAAAAAGAACGACAAAGCAGGTTGAGTTTCCATCGAACAGTTACACCAAAGTAGAGTAGGAAAGTGAGAGGCAAATGTCAAGGAACAAATGGTAACACATGTTTGGCGTTTTCCATACAAACTTGTAACAAACAAAGTTCGATCACCCACTGTATTATCATCTCTGAGACGATCCGATGGCACGATGACGAGAGACTGGGAGACATCAGTGCAGTACCTACTCAGACGACACGACGATGGAAGACACAGTGTACTATCAGCATCTTCCATTTGAATTACTAGCTCATTATGTGAATAACAGTGGTATGATTACATTTGACGAGGAGAAAGCGAAGCTGGAAATGACAGAGTTAAAGGAGAAGAAAGTACCAGAACCTAATACAATTATGGCAGAAGTAATAATAATAATGGCGTGTGACGAGGGCGTCCCGTCGGGCAGACCGCTCGCCTGGTGCAAGTCTTTCGATTTGACGCCACTTCGGCGACTTGCGCGTCGATGGGGATGAAATGATGATGATTAGGACAACAGAACACCCAGTCCCTGAGCGGAGAAAATCTCCGACCCAACCGGGAATGGAACCCTGGCCCTTAGGATTGACAGTCTGTCGCGTTGACCACTTTTTTTTTTTTGCATTTTGTTCGTTATAGATCGTTGTGTTTGGTCGTTGCGGACGTCGCAAGACATCCTGTTCAAGTTCGGTGGTTGATCCTTCCACTCAGTTTTTTATTACAGAGGCCAACCGGATCTCTGACCGAACACGCTGAGCTACCGTGCCGGCACCACTCAGCTACGGGGGGCGGACATAGCAGAAGTGTTGCATAGCTAGCGGACAAAATGGTACCATATATAACAATATTATTAAACGAATATCTTTTGCAAGGAACGATGTCCAGAATATGAAAAATCTAAAATACTATTATACGAAAATAAGAGGAAGAAAAAGACCCAAGAGAACCGAAGTCTTGCAGTCCGATTTGTTTGGCAAATCCTCTTGACAAAGTACATGTAAAGCTTCTGTGCCGCCACCTGAGGGACCACAGACAGGTAACATGCACGAGCCCCCTGCAGAACGATTTCAGGAAAGGGAAATCCACCGAGGTTGCGATAAATCACGCAATGAATATTGTGAACACCTCAGACGAGTAGTACGTTATGGGCATAGTGACAGATATGGCGCTTGCTAATTTATGGTGGCATTACCTGTTCAGAAGAGTGAAACAGATTTATCATCCCAGGTGTCTCTACAACACCCTGCGAGATTATTGTAGGGACAGACAGATGTAGTTAGAGTGTCCTGGAAAGAAAATTGTGAAAAAAATCACCAAAGTCTATCCATAGGGCTGTGCTTGTAGTCCTGAGTTCTGGGATGTTGGCACAGAGGCATTACTGAGCCAGCTTCAGAGTATAACAAACACTAGAGGCTGCACCGCCTAGGGTAATTATAGTATCTGCCAACACAGGGGCTAAATCAGAGGAAAATAGAAGGGTAGTTCTTCAGAGACTAAGTTAGTGGTTCGTAGAAAACAAACTAACCAAAGTAGGAAAGAAAACAGTAGATGTGTTACTAAAAGGAAAATTACCAAGAACGAGACAGCCCTCGATTAGAATATATGGCAAACCTATGAAAAGAAAAGAAGTATATACGTAGACATCTTAGAATTAACATCGAAGGAAAACAAAGCTTTCACGCATATATAGAAGTCGTTTGTCAGAGAGGCATTAAAATCTTAAACAAATTAGCAACAACTGGCCAAGAAAGTTCTCAGCTCCCACAAAGTTCAATATTAAACGTACCACAACGCAATATTAATCGTTATTGTGGGCTGCGGGTCGGGTGTTTCGGCGCATAGAGGAAGAAAAGTAGGGACAGCACAGGCTCGACGGCGAGCTCAGAAAAGTGCACCCCTTCGCCTGACTGGCGCATATTGCACAACAACGTCTGAGGCGCTGCTGGTAATACTAGGCTTGCTACCACTGGAGCTAGCGATGAGAAAGAAAGGTGCACAGTATTGGCTCAAAAAGGGCGACTATGACAGGGTTAAAGAGATAGCTAGCGCAAGAGCCACGTCGAATAAAGAAATAAAGACATCCATTATTAGAGAATGACAAGAAATCTGGGACAGGTCAGAAACAGGGAGCAGTACTTACAACAGAATGTCATACTTCCTTCTGACGCAAGTAGCTATACACTACTGTTGGGACGTTGTCCATATCTCAGCTGCTTACTAAAAATACGACAGCATACCAGAGATACTAGTGAAGGTAGAGTAGTCTGCACCCCGGACTACAACGTCTGGGAGTATAGCATTAAATAAGACGTTACAGACCAGAAGAGGAAATTGTTCGGTAATACGACGGTCTATAACATAATAATAAATGAGGAACTGTGGCATAAGCTGAACTGACTGACAGCTAAAATACCAGTTTATGAACTGCGAATCTACATGACTGAGAAACAAGCAGGAAAGGCAATACGTCATGACAATGAAACGCATCAAGGGAGAACATCGAGCTACAACAACTTTCCGGGAGCAGTAAGGAAATTGCTTTGGGGAGGACCAGGAAGGATTTCCGGAGACCAAATCTCTACACCTTGGGTGGAACAGTAGCACAGTCCTTGTGAAACCTGAGTTGTGCCAGCATGCTGGCAATCTACCTTGGTCGTGATACCAAGTACAGTAGTGTAGGGTAGTATAGTTCAGTGCTGTGCTGTGTAGTGTAGTGCTGTATACCAGCGTAGTTCAGAATTATGAATTACAAAATTTGTGACCCAGCAATGCCGCCACCAACTACTTTTATTTTACAATTTCCATTGCCTACTTTGTCCCAACTAAACAAGTACTCATCAGAATTCAAATTCTTCTTATTTCTTCTTGACCAAACAAACGGCTTATTGGGAACCAAACTACCATGCGGTACCTTTGCAAGTATGAAATGATAATTAAATGGACACCCTAGCTGCAAACAGGCGTTGATGTACTTCATTGGGGACATGTTGAAAATGTGTGCCCCGACCGGGATTCGAACCCGGGATCTCCTGCGTACATGGCAGACGCTCTATCCATCTGAGCCACCACGGGCACAGAGGATAGTGCGTCTGCAGGGACTTATCCATTGCACGCTCCCCGTGAGATCCACATTCCCAACATGTCCACACCACTACATTCGTAGTGCGCCTAATATACACTCCTGGAAATGGAAAAAAGAACACATTGACACCGGTGTGTCAGACCCACCATACTTGCTCCGGACACTGCGAGAGGGCTGTACAAGCAATGATCACACGCACGGCACAGCGGACACACCAGGAACCGCGGTGTTGGCCGTCGAATGGCGCTAGCTGCGCAGCATTTGTGCACCGCCGCCGTCATTGTCAGCCAGTTTGCCGTGGCATACGGAGCTCCATCGCAGTCTTTAACACTGGTAGCATGCCGCGACAGCGTGGACGTGAACCGTATGTGCAGTTGACGGACTTTGAGCGAGGGCGTATAGTGGGCATGCGGGAGGCCGGGTGGACGTACCGCCAAATTGCTCAACACGTGGGGCGTGAGGTCTCCACAGTACATCGATGTTGTCGCCAGTGGTCGGCGGAAGGTGCACGTGCCCGTCGACCTGGGACCGGACCGCAGCGACGCACGGATGCACGCCAAGACCGTAGGATCCTACGCAGTGCCGTAGGGGACCGCACCGCCACTTCCCAGCAAATTAGGGACACTGTTGCTCCTGGGGTATCGGCGAGGACCATTCGCAACCGTCTCCATGAAGCTGGGCTACGGTCCCGCACACCGTTAGGCCGTTTTCCGCTCACGCCCCAACATCGTGCAGCCCGCCTCCAGTGGTGTCGCGACAGGCGTGAATGGAGGGTGAATGGAGACGTGTCGTCTTCAGCGATGAGAGTCGCTTCTGCCTTGGTGCCAATGATGGTCGTATGCGTGTTTGGCGCCGTGCAGGTGAGCGCCACAATCAGGACTGCATACGACCGAGGCACACAGGGCCAACACCCGGCATCATGGTGTGGGGAGCGATCTCCTACACTGGCCGTACACCACTTGTGATCGTCGAGGGGACACTGAATAGTGCACGGTACATCCAAACCGTCATCGAACCCATCGTTCTACCATTCCTAGACCGGCAAGGGAACTTGCTGTTCCAACAGGACAATGCACGTCCGCATGTATCCCGTGCCACCCAACGTGCTCTAGAAGGTGTAAGTCAACTACCCTGGCCAGCAAGATCTCCGGATCTGTCCCCCATTGAGCATGTTTGGGACTGGAAGAAGCGTCGTCTCACGCGGTCTGCACGTCCAGCACGAACGCTGGTCCAACTGAGGCGCCAGGTGGAAATGGCATGGCAAGCCGTTCCACAGGACTACATCCAGCATCTCTACGATCGTCTCCATGGGAGAATAGCAGCCTGCATTGCTGCGAAAGGTGGATATACACTGTACTAGTGCCGACATTGTGCATGCTCTGTTGCCTGTGTCTATGTGCCTGTGGTTCTGTCAGTGTGATCATGTGATGTATCTGACCCCAGGAATGTGTCAATAAAGTTTCCCCTTCCTGGGACAATGAATTCACGGTGTTCTTATTTCAATTTCCAGGAGTGTATGTATCCCTGAAGTCTCTGTTATACTCCATGGTTTCCAGGCAAGAATATTTGCATCTCGGAAAGCTTCAAGGCCGCCATAGTCAGCGTGGTTACCCCAAGAGTCAACCAAGTACTACCTCGAAACACTGCAGAAACTTCACATGCGAACTGCAATCTCAGTCCTCGAAACACATTCGGAACTCCAATAAGCTGCTGCTTACAGAACTGCCCAGCAAGGTCAAAGTCTGTGGCTTTCAAAGCATTGCACACTGGCACCATGTGCCACCAACAGCGACGATAATTACGTCTCCCAAGCATTGCAGAGGTACACATGCCGATAGCGCCGCCTTATCGCGAGTTGAAAAATCGCCGGAAGTGACTTTAAAGCCTAGTTTACACAACGTCATTGGGTTGCGCCACTCGTTGCGTGGAATGAGTTCCATGAAAATGCTTTCATATTTGACTGTAGACACGGCACCACTAGTATACACTTCAGTTTCGTCATTTTGAAGGTCCCTGAGTCGTGTCTGAAACGAAAGTTGTGATGGAGTTAAATCTTATTGCGTTGGATCGCTCTATAAGAAAAAAATAAGAAACGTGTTTCGATTTGTGACTGAATGAAGAATAGACGTCAGCTCGTTTGCTCAGCATCCTTCCTGAAATAATTTATTATGGAAGACCCAAGAAGTTCTTTCAGTTATCTTAGTATGTTAGCAGAACTGTTTACGTTTCTTCTAAGTAGAGTTGACTGGGTGTTGTGTGGTGTCCTTAGGTTAGTTAGGTTTAAGTAGTTCTAAGTTCTAGGGGACTGATGACCATAGATGTTAAGTCCCATAGTGCTCAGAGCCATTTTCTAAGTAGAATTAATTATCCAATAAGGAGTAAAGATACTGTAATGCACGAAACACTGTTGCCAGAACAGAAATTACATATCATATTGCGTGCATTACAATCGAGAACACTCGGCATGTTATAAGATGCGATTTTAGTTGGTGATGACGCATTTTCATTAACACCAAGAGGCCGCATTAAGAAGAGAATGGTTTGCAAACTACTCTCTGAAGGCAGATCTGTACAGTGACAATATTTCAAAATTCAAACATATGTGAATGGGGATCACTGCTGCGACGTTTTAAATAGATGAATACTGAATAAAGAATGCAGCTTCTTGATTTATGTTGCCTTCCAGATTGTGGCGCCTAGAACCGCTCGGTGTCTATTCTCGACAGCCATACTGTTCACTATCGTTATAGCTTTTCAAATGACATCGTGGATGCCATACCGTTGTACAAACCGTGTACAGCGCCCGATTTGCACCTAATGGTCACAATTGGACCTAATTTGTTTTCCGGTGTAAATCGGTTCCGTATTTACAAATTAGCATATCTACCAAGTTTCGCTGCCACACGATAATTACAGCCCACGCAGGACCTCCGTGAGTAGCGGTAGATAGTTACGGCTCCGTGCGGACTGGACGGGAATCATAATAACTTGTGATTGTGATCACCAGTTGGACCAATAATTTAGACTGATTTATAGCAGAGTCCTAAGGTGTTCCACACTTAGCAGGATTTCAGTTGAGGGGTTTGCTGCAGAAATTGTGTAACCCACAAGTTTCCTGTTTTTAGAAAAAAGGAGCGAAAGTTAAAGAAACCGTATATATTAACTATTACTGCTACAAAAATTGATCTTTGTACTTGGAGTGATATCATTAAATGTAAGTATTTGCTCTCTACATGAACTTAAAAATTGGATTTTCAGTGCCAAAGTTTTGGGTTACACCATTTTACCTCCAAGAAAAATTTGAATCTTTAATGGTGTGTTCCACATTTTTGTGCTTTTATACGTCATTGTTGCTCTCTACGAACAAAATATGTGTTTACTGCCAGAATGAAGTAACCTACATTATCATAATTTTAAGAAAAATGATGGGAATAACACTATTGTCATCACTATGGTCAACAGTACGGAGAGTTTAGCCGTCTGTTTTACACTGGTATTCGTACAAGAACCAGACCGTGCAGAAACGGAAACATAATGATCCATAGCAACGTTCTGAATTTGCTCTCCGGTTTCTGGAACGAATCAGAGTTGATGACATATGGCCGGGCAATATTCTATGGAGTGACGAGACACATTTTACACTACAGGGGGTAGTGAATACAAAGAACTGTCGAATTCGGGATCCTATTATACCTCGCGTTCAGGACGGA
This sequence comes from Schistocerca cancellata, assembly GCF_023864275.1. NCBI lineage: Eukaryota > Metazoa > Arthropoda > Insecta > Orthoptera > Acrididae > Schistocerca > Schistocerca cancellata. The sequence continues at coordinate 200,384,051 of NC_064629.1, forward strand.
GGGCCACTACACTGTGTCGTGTGGGTTCACAAACACCTTTATTTTTGGTCCGTTCTTTTCTGAAGGTAATACACCCAGAGGGCTCATCAGGTGCACCGTGACTACATGACATTGAGTCCACCTGGTACATCGCGTGATTTCTGCTTTTGAAAGTCCGCAGCTCGTGGTCGTGCGGTAGCGTTCTCGCTTCCCGCGCCCCGGTTCCCGGGTTCGATTCCCAGCGGTGTCAGTGATTTTCTCTGCCTCGTGATGACTGGGTGTTGTGTGATGTCCTTAGGTTAGTTAGGTTTAAGTCGTCCTAAGTTCTAGGGGACTGGTGACCATAGATGTTAAGTCCCATAGTGCTCAGAGCCATTTGAACCATTTTTTTTGCTTTTGAAGGGTACAACTGTTTGGAAACCAATGCTTTAATGCAAAATAGGCTCATGTCTTTCGCCCAGCAAAAGATCTGCTTATTGCAACCTTCCAACGTGTTATCTCCAAACGTTTTCCACATCCATGGCCTGCAAGACCACGTGATCTGAATCGATGTGGCTTTCGGCTCTGGGGATATCTAAAAGAATGCGTTTACCAGGGACACGTTCGGTCTCTACTTGATCTAAAGGCCACCATGCAGGAACACGTCGCTCAAATTCCTCCGGAATTGCCGCGAGCAATTATTGATCACATGGCTTTAAGGATGCAGTGTGTCGACGACGTCTCTTATGCCCTTATTGAAGAAACTGTGTAAGCGGCGATTAATAACAAAATCAATATTATACCTTTCTCACATGTTGAGCCTAATCTGCCCACATCCTGTTTCTCACATTTTATGTATGGAAACATTTCGATGCGTCTTTCTTGCATTCATAGCGCCAAATTTACAACTGGTGGACAATATTGTGACTAACTTTTTTCCAGCATAAGTCGGTTTCTCATTAACGCATTGGAATATCTACCATACTGCCATACGACAATTACAGCCCCCACTGAACCTCTGTGAGTAGATGCACTTTAGTATTAACCACCCAGTACATGACGAAACATCCAGATATTATGTTGAGCGAACAAGTCGATCTCAAACTTCAACAATACTCTTGTGAAAAAATGGCTCTGAGCACTATGGGACTTAACATCTGAGGTCATCAGTCACCTAGAACTTAGAACTACATAAAGCTAAGTAACCTAAGGACATCACAAACATCCATGCCCGAGACAGGATACGAATCTGCGACCGTAGCGGTCGCGCGGTTTCAGACTAAAGCGCCTAGAACCGCCACAACGGCCGGCACTCTTGTGAACCTTTAGTCAATAAATACATTCACTTTCTTTAGCTGTGCCGATAACTCAAATAAAACAAATTTGAAATGAAATTATATAATCAACGGTATCAACAGCTCATTCATCATCTATGGACATAAATCACATAAACGTAGGCAACTGCACGTAATATACTGATTACCCCTATCACATACCTGGATAATAAATTAAGGTTATCACTAAATTTTGGAAATGTGCTAAAAAGCAGTTTACGGGGTGTCTCTCCTAAGCGTCGTCAGGTGCATTTTCTCAAGCGTTTCCATCAGATATCTACAATTTCGTGTTTGCGATAAGCAAATGCTAACCGTCATATCTCTCATGTCACTGGCAGTGTCGAGGGAAAGCGCGGGTTTGTCTCCCATTACAACTATAATTGTTTTTAAAGCGCACTTTTACGTGCTCATTCGATAGAGCGGTCCCAAAACTAGGCTGGTACGATACTTGTTGTATCGACATGTATTAAGGGGAACAGTAAAGCACGATGAATAATCAGTACTACAGCAGCAATCAAGCAGTACTACTGCATGGCGGTAGGGGCCAGCGCGAGCCAGAACGGTTCAGTCGCCGCTGGAGTTAGTTACTTAGTTACGTGTTCAACCGATCAACTCACGGAAACCATTATGAAGTGGAACGTGTCAAGCGCATAAAACATGCACCAATGAATCTAAGTTTCTTTCTTTTTCAAAGTTTAAAGTTTTTATTACCTACCCGAATCCCTTAAGTGGCACAAAATGCATATATTATACCAAAATATTTGCTTCTTCCTATTCAAGTACTCCTCTACGGTATAGGAAGAGTTGTCAAGGAGACATGATTATAATTTATTTTTGAAATTATTACTGCTGTCTCTCAGACATTTTATTTAAACTGGTAATTTATCGAAAAGTTTCACAGCGGCATATATTACCCCTTTCTGTGTCAAAGATAGGTTAAGTAGAGGATAGTGTAAGTCCTACTTTCTTCTGGTATTATGATCATGAATGTCACTGTTGTGTTCAAACTGGTCCATGCTGTTGAGAACAAATTTAGTTACTGAGAAAATGTACTGTGAGACTGTTGTAAGAATTCATAACCTTTTAAACAGATGCCTAGAAGATGTGCGACTACGAGTCCCACACATTATTCTAACCACTTCGTTTTGAGAAGTGAATACTTTTTTCCTAAGTATTGAGTTACCCCAAAATGTTATCCCGTATGACATCAGAGAGTGAAAGTGTGCAAAGTATGTTACCTTGCTAATTTATATATGCTAAAAATCAGCAGTTATTCTGATTGCAAAATTTGCAGAAACTAGTCGCTTTTGAGAGCCAAAATATGAATTTTCCAATTCAGATTCTCATCTATATGTGCACCCAAAAACTTAGTACGCTCTACCTTGGCCACTGACTTCTATTGTTGTGTGATATTTATTGATGGAACTGGTCTCCAAGTAGTAGAAAATTGGATGTACTGTGTTTCTTCATAGTTCAGAGCAAGCCCATTCGCAGAAAACCAATCAATAACTTTTCTAAAGACATTATTTGAACAATTTTCTGTTGGAGTCTCTTTTACTGGATTAATAATGATGCTTGTATCATCAGCAAATAGTGGCAGTTTATCTTCTTGTTTCAGATAAGAAGGGAGATCATTCACTTATATCAAGAACAGAAGGGGAACCGTGATCGAGCCCTGTGGAATACCTAATGCAATTTCACCCCCGTTAGATGAAGAGGGTAACTTCCTTAAATCATTTAATCTGTATAAAGAAACTTTTTGCTTCCTGTTCTGTAGATATGACTAAAACCACTCATATGCTGCTCCATTTATACAGTCGAATTGTAATTTCTGTAACACAGTGTCATATTTCACACAATAAAATGCTTTGGATAAGTCACAGAAAATTCCTATTGGTGACATTTTACTATTTCAAGACTCTATTATGTGGGCAGTGAAACTGTAGATTTCTGTTTCAGTACAACAGATTTTTTTGTAATCCAAACTGTGATTTACTAAGTATCCCATTACTGTTGAGATGGCTAACCACACTTGTGTACATTACTTTCTCGACGATTTTTGAAACTACTTTAAGCAAGGATACTGGCCGGTAATTATTGACAACTGTGGTGTCCCCTTTTCTTGTAGAGAGGCTTGACAATGGCAAATTTTAACCTGTCTGGGAAAATACCTTGAGTTAGTGCTGCATTACAGATGTGACTCATAACATCAGCTGTAACTGCTCCACATTGTTTCAATATCTTGTTAGAGATGTCATCTACTACAACACAACATTTATTTTTCAAAGATTTAATGTTTTTCCTAATTTCACAAGAGTTTGTTAGATGAAAATCAATCTGACAAGGATTTCTCAAAACTGACTCTACCATGTACTGCTTTGCTTTTCCTTTTGAACTATTCTCACCAATTTTTTCACCTACGCTTAAGAAAAGGTTGTTAAATACATTAGCTACTTGTGTACTGTTTTCTAAGATGGTCTCATTCTCTTTAGTAGTAATACTACCTACCCCCCAGTGGTTACTTTTCCTGTCTCTCTTCTAACAACATTCCACACTGATTTGATTTTATTGCCTGGGTTGTAAAATTTCATCTCTAATATACGTAGTTTTTTATTTTCTGGCAACTTTTCTCAGCATGGTACAATAATTTTTATAGTGTAAAATTAATTCTGGGTCTTCACTAAATCTTGCTGTTTCATACAATTTTCTTTTTCTTTCGGAAGACACTTTAATACCTGTAGTAATCCAAGGTTTCTGAACTGCATACCCTGCCAGGTCTTGTAAGTTAATCAATTGTTCATCATGGTCTGATAACCCAGTTCCTGAATTATTTTGGTTAATTTGCTCTGTGGTACTAGAGTTCTGTATTGTAAGCCAGAATAGCTCCCTCTTCTAGCAAGAAATGGTAGTGTTATGTGAGCCTGTCTTGTGCACATAGAGCATGTCTGAACTGAGTATTCTGTTTTTTAATATCAGGAGCCACCTTACTGAGCAAATACTGCAGTGCACCCGCATCCATTCGTAAGTAATTTATATAAGACTTGACGTCCTCCTCTCGTAAAAAGTTTTGCTGAATGCTTTTATCATCTTGACGTAAAACCCACGGCTTCACCCAAGTGTGTTTCCTTTTCTTCCGCCGCTCCGCTACCAAATTCACATACAATGCAGTTATAGTACAAGCAACTGCAACCCATAGTAACTAGTTACTGTTATCCGCCATCTTTAAATCTGACAAAAAATATAATGAAAGTGCAATACCAGTTTTTAACGCCACGTCAAAGATCTTGTCAAAGAAATTTGACGAATATATGATCATATTTCTTTGTCAAAGAAATGTGATAGTGTACTACCGGCCTTAGTAACCGTCCCCCAGTGCAGCTATATACGTCTGTGAATACCGTTCTGTGCCATATGGCTCTCAGTCAAGCACCTATAGCACCGAGAGTCGAACTGGGAGACCACTAGACACCGACCAGCTCAGCGACTGCCTTTGCCGGGCATCGCCAGGCAGAGTTAGTTGCCTGGACGACACTGCCTTCGCCACAAGGCATTTCAAGGTAAGCCTGCAGCACCACCCACTCACCGTGAAGTGTGGTCACATCGCCAGCATTGACGAACGCCGTCCTCACACGGGACGATGAAACGTTCATGGACGGGGAGCTGATCGAGTTTTGTGACTTTACACGAAATTCAAGAGCGTGAAAGACTGAACGGGAAAAGTCAGATTTTTGATTCATGGAGAGGAACATGGGCAGTGAGATGTAAGATTGAATTCTACGTCGCACGCAGAAATTCGGAGGTCCTCACGGTAGCTGCTCGATCAGCGCGACAGATTGCTAACTGAATGGGCCGGGCTCGATTCCCGGCCAGGTTGGATATTTTCTCTGCTCGGGGTCTGGCTGTTGTCTTACGTTCGTATCGTCATAATTACTATTCAACTATTGAAATGCTTGTATGGTTACGTCACGAAAGCCAATAAATAAATTTTTAAAAAGAACTTCGAAGATGCCGTATTGGATTTCGTCATTTTTCCAGTTGAAGCCCATATTTGGTGGTGTTCATATTATAACTTTTGTCCTGCGAATATAACACTGTTCCCAAGCAACAGCACGTTGAGGATCTGTCGAAAACGCATCGTTATTTGTACGATTTGTCGCACTAAAATGATGGGAATACTCATACGGGTAGTTAAAGAATTTTCGTAGTTGGTTTTTCTAGTATTGTAACGTGCGAGTTACAAAAGTAAATCATTTCAGTGCAATGGCACATTGAAGAATTTTCAGAAACGCATCGTTTTGGGGATATTTGTTATAATTACATGTCAGGTAATGATTCATAGGTGGTTAAAGTTTTCAGAGGATCGTAAGATAAAAGACATGGTCATCTACTAACCCAGTTTACCGTGATGTCGTGGGTAGAAGTGTGCAGACGCGGAGTCAAAGTGAACTGGTTTGCGTCCTGCTGCATTAAAGTGTTCTTTTTATTCACTTTCGCGTTTTCTAAACGTTTTTGGGACTTCATTATTAATTTAATAGAAATTGTTCAATAGTATTCGAAGTTATGTACATACAAGAACGCTCTGTCCCAGGAGTGAATTTGTTCGATTTCGTGAAGATGCCAGAGAATATATACCAACAAATAGAGAGATTGCTTTCCATGTCACTGTCTGACTCGATCGCAATTCAGTATTTATTTATAATAAAATATTCCCAGATCGTTGGATACATAATTCCTTTATAAATATTGTGTATGGCTTGGCACGTACGTACATGTATATACACACACACACACACACGCGCGCGCACACACACACACACACACACACACATGAAATACAGGAAATTTAACCATACTATTTCCGTAAATAAATCATAATTTTGGCATACCTACAAGAGAACTTCCGCTATTTGCAGCAGGAGTTTTGCCTCTTCCTTTTATAAAGTCTTGTATTTTACATGATTTGTAAATTTGAAAAGCGTGAAGTTGTTTTCGACTTGTTACTTTTCATATGCAAACATAATCAAACATCGATTATAGTAAAGTTAGTTGATCAAATTTATTATTCTATAAGTGATCGTAGAGGTCAAACTATATTTTCCTTCTCTGTATTCTAATTGTGTCTCTGTGCACGTAAGGGAAGCTTTTTTTTTTATTCATGTGTGAATGGAGGATTCTGAGAGAGTGAACTTTCGACAGATCAGGGGGGTATATCTACATTTACATAGCCGTGCGTGGCGGAGGGTATCCTGTACCACTACTAGTCATTTCATTTCCTGTTCCACTCGCAAATAAAGCGAGGGAAAAACGACTATCTATATACCTCCGTATGAGCCCTAATTTCCCGTATCTTATCTTCGTGGTCCTTCCGCGCAATGTATGTTGTAGACAGCAGCTTCAAATGCCAGTTCTCTGAATTTTCTCAATAGTGTTTCTCGAAAAGAACGTAGCCCTCCCTGCAGGAATTCCCATTTGAGTTCCCAAAGCATCTCCGAACCACTTAGTGTTGTTTGAACCTGCCGGTAACAAATCTAGCAGCCCGCCTCTGAATTGCTTCTTCCTTCAATCCGACCTGGTATGGGTCCCAAACACTCGAGCAGTAAAGAGTAGGTCGCACAAACGTCCTGCAAGCGCTCTCCTTTACAGGTGAACAACTGGTTCCTAAAATTCTTCTAATAAACCGAAGTAGACCATTCACCTTTCCTACCACAGTTCTCACATGCTAGTTCCATTTCGTATCGCTTTGCAACGTTACGTCCAGATATTTAAACGACTTGAGTGTGTCAGGCATGACACTATTAATACTGTATGCGAACAGGTTCGTTCATCCTACTCATCCGCATTAACTTACATTTTTCCACATTTAAAGATAGCTGCCACTTATCACACCTACTAAAAATTTCGTATAAGTCGTCTTGTATGAAGCTGCGGACACCCCCTGACCCTCCCCCCCCCCTAAGCCGTCTTGTATGAAGCTGCGGACACCCCCTGACCCTCCCCCCCACCCCACCCCCCACCAGACTACCCGACCACAACGCTGCGTCATGCTGAGGAGCTTTTAAACCGGCTGCACAGACAGAGGCCTCACCCACCCCATCTGGAAACTGTCCAGGGAGAACGCTGGATCGCTGTATTGGTAGAGCTCTGGCGATAAGCTGGCATACCATAGCAAAATTAGTTTCCTTATGCCTTTCGGGAAGCAGGCTACAATAGGAGTATTCAGCAGAAAACTTAAAAAACGCTGTTCCGTGGAGACTCGCTTCAGCAACTTAATGGATAGTTTACATCTAGACCCTTCCAGTGAGATGTTTTCACTTGAAAACATTGCATCTCGCCCAGGACGTTCTAAGAAATAAGAAAGAAGGAGGGCCCATTTGAACAGGTCGCTCTCTCCCTGCCTCGCCGGAAAAGAGTAAAACATTTTCAGACTATTTTGTTTTCGCCACTTGGTGGGTGGGATGGGAGAGTCCTCCTTTTTCCCACGGACGAGAGAGGAGGACTGCACATAGATGGAGTCAATATGCAAAACAATGACGTAGGCACGAGAGGGCAGAATTTTAAGAACAGGGAGGTTGGAGACCACCCGATTTGACATTGCCTTTTACTCAGTTTTTGGTAGGATAAAAACAACAACAACAAAACAATTACAATATTTCCTCGGGACGAACAAACTTTTCCTCATTGGTGGATGATGTTAGACGCAAAATTGAGAGCAGAGCAGACGCAGAATTCTTTTTGGATTGCCATTCTCTCTACTTATCCTTTCTGACACGGACACGGAGTGCAGACTTTCACATTACCACTTTTGGCAGCAGTTTTCGGACATCACTTTGTGACTTCTTGCTGCTTGAGAGGCCGCGTGAATCAGTAGACGAGTTCCAGCAGCATTCATCTACATCATCTGCAACCTGCTCGCCAGCATTCGGTAACTGTGGTCGGAACATCTGGCAGTATCGGCTTCTTAGAACGGAATAGAGTTTGGAGTTTTCTACCACTTCATTCAATTTAGGCAGTCTCACACATGACCAGACGCACAGGCACAGTTGTATGGTTAATGTCTATTTCTCTTTGTGGTACGATCGCTCAATCACTGTTGTTTATCTGCAGTTATGTGGCACTAAATTAATTAGGCTAGGAAGCTGATTTCTACCTATACTATGTACTTTCCTATCGCGTACCTTTGCCTAATATATCCGTGTTACTGTTATTTAATTTCGCGTTAGTCAAATGTTCTTTGTAGACTGTGCAATTCAATTTCATTAAATTTTTTACGAGGGTAAGTCAAAAGAAAACCTTAAATATTTTCTTAAGTATTATTTATTGTGCACTAGTGGTACAAAGCTGTATCACTTTTCAACATAATCTCCTCCACGCTCAATGCAAGTACTCCAGCGCTTACAAAGTTCATAAATTCCTTTAGAAAAAAGATCTTTTGGTAGTCCGCGCAACCACTCATGCACCGCGTGGCGTACCTCTTCATCAGAACGGAACTTCTTTCCTCCCATTGCGTCTTTGAGTGATCCAAACACATGGAAATCACTTGGGGCAAGGTCTGGTGAGTATGGCGCATGAGGAAGACACTCAAAATTCAGGTCTGTGATTGCTGCAACTGTTACACTGGCACTGGCCGGAGTGGCCGTGCGGTTCTAGGCGCTACAGTCTGGATCTGAGCGACCGCTACGGTCTCAGGTTCGAATCCTGGCTCGGGCATGGATGTGCGTGATGTCCTTTGGTTAGTTAGATTCAATTAGTTCTACGTTCTAGGCGACTGATGACCTCAGACGTTAAGTCGCATAGTGCTCAGAGCCATTTGAACCATTTGTTGTACTGGCAGCGTGGGGCCTTGCATTGTCATGTTCCAAAAGGACACCTGCTGACAGCAATCCACGTCGCTTTGATTTGATTGCAGGCCACAGATGATTTTTTACGAGATCTGTGTATGATGCACAGGTGACAGTGGTCCCTCTAGGCATGTAATGCTCCAAAATGACGCCATTTTCGTCCCAAAAGAGTGTCAGCATAACCTTCCCTGCTGATGGTTCTGTTCGAAACTTCTTTGGTTTTGGTGACGAATAATGGCGCCATTCCTTGCTCGCTCTCTTCGTTTCCGGTTGGTGGAAGTGAACCCTGGTTTCGTCCCCAGTAACGATTCTTGGAAGGAAGCCATTATCTTCTCGTTCAGAGCGCCGAAGAAGTTCATCACAAGCATCAACACGTCGTTCTCTCATTCCAGGAGTCAGCTGTCGTGGCACCCATCTTACAGACAGCTTGTGAAACTGGAGCACATCATGCACAATGTGGTGTGCCGACCCATGACTAATCTGTAAACATGCTGCAATGTCATTCAGTGTCACTCGGCGGTTTCCTTCACTATGGCTTCAACTGCTGCAATGTTCTGTGGAGTCACAACTCGTTGTGCCTGACCTGGACGAGGAGCATCTTCCACTGAAGTCACACCATTTGCGAACTTCCTACTCCATTCGTAGACTTGCTGCTGTGACAAACATGCATCACCGTACTGAACCTTCATTCGTCGATGAATTTCAATGGGTTTCACACCTTCACTACGCAAAAACCAAATAACAGAACGATGTTCTTCCCTGGTGCAAGCCGCAAGCGGGGTGGCCATCTTTATACTGATACTGCGACGGTATGTGTGCATCTGTACTATGCTGTCACCTACAGGCCATTCTGCACGCTGTTTGTAGTACGCTTACCAACTTACAGGATAATGGCGCGAAATTCCGATTTGTTATTACAAATTTAAGGATTTCATTTGACTCACACTCGTATTATCTCTTGTGCAGACTGAATTCCTGTAATTAAATCTGGGCTCACATGAACCACGTCTTTGATTTCATAGTTAGTGAATCCCTTTATGCAGTTACTAATACTGGGTTGTGGAAATGACAATACTGAAGATTCAGTGTTGGGTCACCACTTTTCATTACTAGCGTTAATTAAAGTCTGTTGTCTAATTTCGTTTTCTCGAGTTTCTGCGTTCTGGAGAGTAGTCTGTCTCTCAGCAGAACATCTGATGCAGATCAAGAAGCCTTGCCAGAGGGAAGCTTTGGCTCGACTGGCATTTCGCAAATCCTGCTACTGAATAGAAGTAGTGATCTATGAGGGACGTTCAATAAGAAATGCAAAACTTTTTCTTCTGAAAGCACATTGGCTTTATTCAGGATTCCAGTATATCATATTGTTTCTCACTCTTTTGGGTAAGAGACCCTTTTTTTTCAATATAACCTCCGTTAAATGCGACGGCTTTATGTCACTTTACTGGGAGCGCCCGTACGACCGTATGGTAGCACTCCACTGCTCGACGTTAGAGCCGACGTCTTGCTACATCAATAACCTTCCATCGTGCATGTACTACTTCCCGTGGAGTGAATCGTCCATTGGGCCAAACAAATGGAAACTCTTTATGGTCTACTGTTAGATAGCGAGGAAGCCAGCAGGTACAAACCTTTAAATGCCCCATTTGCTGAACGAGTGTATCAGCACTACCACCAGAGGCATCCAGTTGAGCAGCGAGGTGTATGTGAGCTATCGATCACCTAGAATGAGAGTGTCTGCACATTCCAACATTGCAGGAGTCACAGCTGTTTGCGGCCGGCTGCAAGCGCGAGATGGGCAGGTTTGCGTGATCTTTTGCAATGACGACAAACGCCTTGCCCAACGACTCACCGAACCTTTGTGCTCTGCCAGGTCTCCAAAGATATTCTGCAACGCCTAAGAATATCTGCGATGATCTGGTCTTCCGCCAAAACAAACTCAGCGACAGCTGAGTGCTTGGAACGCATCTCCGTTACAGACGCCGTTTTGAAGTCCACGTCTTGCGCCGCCACTTATCGGAAGTTCACGAATCCACAGGGACTGAAGCAGGAATATTCCACGATGTCTCATAACGGGTTCTGCAATTTTTTGAACTTAAATTGACCGAGGAAAAAAAGATTTTGCATTACTTATTGAACGCCTCTCGTAGCAAGAACGACCCTAGGGCTCTTACTTAAAAGTGAGAATGAGGGATTAATATTATCTTATGTAAAAGACTATTGTAAATTTGAATCGTGCTAGTTGTAATGGAAGTTTTAATTGCTGATGTCTTACTGACTGGACATGGAGCTTTCCTTTTTGCCTTATACAATTTTAATGAAGTTCGCTGTTATTTATGTATGACACAGACAGAACAACCTGACCAGCATGTGGACAAGAGAGGTAATGTAGCATTTTTCGAGCGTCCATTTTCGTGAAGAAACTGTGATTTACAAGCCTGCTACAACAGACTACTGCCACTGGAGAGCGCTGTGGTCTCAAATTACGGTGAGGAGCACGTTCCGTGTGATGCACTAGCTCGTTTCAAGCGTGCACCAATCACGATGTAAACCACGTCCGATGTGCTTAGCGACGAGAAACATGTCCCGTTTGAGGACGTCTTATGCTTCAGATGTTCAGCTGTTTGCCGAGCACGAACGCTCCAATCTTAGCCACGCTGTTATTTTACGGCTGTGGCCGCCACCGTGGACCGTGGTTCGACATCTATTCTGTCCATCCGACGTGGACCTGGAGCATCACAGTAATCTATACAAGGCCAGTGAATTACTCTGGCTGAAACATGAGCATTGCTGGATTTACTCCTACTCCCCACCAACGAAACCGCACGCTCTGGACAACCTGACAAAGCCAAGTCCGGCCACTGCTGCCAAAGGTGGTAAAGTGAAAGTCTGCACTCCGTTCCAGGTGGAACGGCCAACCTGACAAAGCTACACATGCTCTCCCACGTTCCAACGTGCTAAACACTGCATAATGCCGACGAAACCGCATGATTAAATAATTATTTTTATGTGACTAAAATAATCATAAATCTGTGGTTTACGAAAGAAAAGAATGTGGCCCTAGCTAACCCATCCACCATGAAAGCAACAGTGAAGTTACCAGCAGAACGTTTAACTCCACTGCAGTCTCAGCTTTTGGTTCGGCCAGTCACAATGGGTGAGGCTAGACGAGAGTTTTTTATTGTTCAATAACCTAGCCAGACTGAGAAATGGGGTATCCAGCTGCGATCGACGCGCTACTGTAGCCGAGCTGCGTTTCCAATAGCCTTTATAGAGGTGAATTACAATTTTTATTTTCGTGTGTATGCTAGCAGACGCATTGTAATTTTTTTCCAGTAACTACCTCAGTTTTTATGTTGCTTAATAAGTTCACTTGCGCCACAGATTTGGCTGATGCACTATGCGATCAAAAGTATCCGGATGACTGGCTGAAAATGACTTACAAGTTCGTGGCGCCCTCCATCGGTACTGCTGGAATTCAATGTGGTGTTGGCCCACCCTTGATGACAGCTTCCACTCTCGCAGGCATACGTTCAAGCAGATGCTGGAAGGTTTGTTGAGAAATGACAGCCTATTTTCAGAGTGCGGCACTGAGGAGAGGTATCGATGTCTGTCGGTGAGGCCTGGCACGAAGTCGGCGTTCCAAAACATCCCAAAGGTGTTCTATACGATTCAGGTCAGGATTATGTGCAGGCCAGCCCATTACAGGGATGTTATTGTTGTGTAACCACTCCGCCACAGGCCGTGCATTATGAACAGGTGCTCGATCGTGTTGAAAGATGCAATCGCCATCCCCGAATTGCTCTTCAATAGTGGGAAGCAAGAAGGTGCTTAAAACATCATTGTAGGCCTGTCCTGAGATAGTGCCACGCAAAGCAACAAGGGGTGCAAGCCCCCTCCATGTAAAACACGACCACACCATAACACCACCACCTCCGAATTTTACTGTTGGCACTACACACGTTGGCAGTTAACGTTCACCGGGCATTCGATATATCCACATTCTGCTATCGGATGGTCACACTCCACACAACGTTTCTCCACCGTTCAGTCGTCCAACGTTTACGCTCCTTACACCAAGCGGGGCGACGTTTGACATTTACTGGCGTGATGTGTGGCTTATGAGCAGCGACTCGAACACGAAATCCAGATTTTCTCAACTCCCGCCTAAGTGTCATAGCACTTGCAGTGGGTCCTGCTGCAGTTTAGAATTCCTGTGTGATGGTCTGGATAGATGTCTGCCTATTACACACTACGACCCTCTTCAACTATTGGCGGCCTCTATCACTCAACAGACGAGGTCGGCCTGTACGCTTTTGTGCTGTAAGTGTCCCTTCACGTTTGAAGTCCGTGAGTTTCGCGGAGCGCCCCATTCTTCTCTCTCACGATGTCTAAGGACTACTGAGATCGGTGATATGAAGTACCTGGCAGTAGCTGGCAGCCCAATGCACCTAATAAGAAAAACGTATGTTTTTGGGGGTATCCGGATACTTTTGATCACATAGTGTAAAGACAATGCTAGCTTTAATTTTTTCTCTTCTTTATTTTCAATTCTGTTATGTTAATGCGTGAGAGCTATTGCCACTGTATTACCAAAAGGTTATGATCAGCGCGATCTGTACGAAGGGCTAGACTAAGACGTGGTGCACACAATAATACGGAGAAGGAACTATGTGCTTTTTCTATTTACTCTTTTTTGAGCTCCCGAACGCTGTAGGTAACTTTAAGGACTATCCTATTCTAGTTTTTAAGTTGTTTTCATTTGATGACGAATGTAGATAATGGCGACTTTGATACAGGTGTTTGCATATTAAGTCAACAGCTCTGGAAAGATAGCCTTAAAGGTAATATTTCTGTCATCTACTTAATTTTGTCGGTAAAAAGTAGATGTTCCCAGAGAGACTTTAATTTCAAGCAGATAACAGATGCGCAGTATGGGGATTTTAATGAACTTGATGCACTTTTAAAGAAACAGTAAATTTCTCAACTAGCTACAGTAGTCTGAAATACAATTATTGTATAGTAATGTGTTTTCTACTAAAAAATCGTTTTTTGAGAGTTTACTTGGAGTTAAAAGAAAGATGACATACTACCGTAAACATATTATTCGTAGGGCTCGATTCCACGTAATTCTCTTAAAAATGCGAAGACAATATTCCGTTCTTGGTATTGCAGTGACCTTAATGTCAGTTTAAGGAATCTATCAAGAAACAAAATTTCGTGACATAGCTGCTTTTTTAGAATTTGTCATATTACCTAATTAAATTCCGCAGAAAAGAAAACTCTGTTACAAGAATACGCTTCCTAAAGTGAGACAGAACACCTAGGCGAACTCGGGTTTCACGGAAACTGTGCTTTCGGTAGGATGACACCAGTCTACCCGTTAAATTTGTTTAACCGCATCAACACATTGGACTGACATGGAACTGTGTAGTCAATGTTTTGAGCTACCTACATATTGTGACTTTTTTCTCCTTTTCTTTCCGTGGCGCCCTGTCGCTTGAGGATCGACGGCTTCCCGTGTAAGGGACGCTTCCCTTTCTCCTCCCACCACGATCTTTCTGAAGGCGTGAGGCATCCACATTCTTCCACTCGCTTGCGACAACACTACGGTACCCTGCAGCATGACTCAGGAAACGGCCGCAATCTCTACCATCCCTTCCACAGGAGCCCAGAAGGCGATATCGGGCAGAAAATCGGCTGTAACAGAGACTCGTGTCGCTAGACCAGGGACACCACGGGGTATCTGCGAGATAAAGAAGACGCCAGATCGTTCTCGGTGACGAAGGGAAGTAGAAATCTATTCCATTTGAATTAATTTGAACAGAATACATGAGGAGTGAGAATAAGTTTCTGTTTGAGGGCGTTATTGCAGCACATATGCAATGTAGAGCTACTGCGATGTGGGTATATAGGCATCAACATGTAAGCAAAGGATTGATGTGACATTCATGTTCTTCAGACGTGCGTGCAGTAAGTGTGGAAGCATGAACTATGGCGACGGTATTATCAAAAGTGTCCAAACAGGATCAACTTGTTATTCTTCTCTTAGCTGCAAGTAGACATCCATCAAAGAATGAATAATGCGAATGGGGCAGCATGTCAGTCGAAAACCACAATTGTGGAATGGTGCGCCAAGTTCCGTGCTGGTTGCGCTTCGACTCAGACGCCGGTCGATCTGGGACGCCAGCAGAAGCTATGCCAATTCAAGTAGGAGACAGTCAAGCAACCGCCCTATAGTCCTCATCTCTCCCTATGCGTTTACCACGCCTTCGGTCACTTAAAAAAGACTTTAACGATTCCTGTCGGACAATGATGTGCAGCAGACAGTTACGGACTCACGCAGCAGGACACGGTGTATTACGGAATGGGTATCTTCAACACTGCGTGTCGGTGAAATGATTGTCTCAATGCTCACAGTGATTTTGCCTGATTGGCTTACCGATTCTTCACTGTATGGCCTTCGAACAGGAACTTTTTGATCGTCCCATGTATAACAGAGGATAGGTCAATAGAAAAGACCACACCACATGTCATATGTGATTCAGTTACTGTACTGGAATATAAAAAGCTCTTCTAATGTAAAGGTCCACGGCTTCATAGTGTGGCAACTCGGGAGGTAGGAATATGCTGCCTCAGTCAACAATGCCGGCCGCGGTGGCCGTGCGGTTCTAGCGCTGCAGTCCGGAACCACGGGGCTGCTACAGTCGCAGGTTCGAATCCTGCCTCGGGCATGGATGTGTGTGATGTCCTTAGGTTAGTTAGGTTTAAGTAGTTCTAAGTTCTAGGGGACTGATGATCTAAGATGTTAAGTCCCATAGTGCTCAGAGCCATTTGAACCATTTTTTTCAGTCAACAATCTGCAAATTTCATGACGTACTATCAGGATGGGTAAATGTTGCTTGAACCTACTCACTTCAGTCAAATAACTTGCAGATTCATTACACATGAGCCTTTGAATAAGCAAATGTAATGGCGAGAAGGGAAACTCCTTTATTAAAGTTTTATCTTAATGGTAGATTCACCATCACATTCCGTACGTTGTCGCTATCATATTGAATAGTGATTTAAGAAACCACCATCTGCAACACACACACGTAGTGCTCGTTTTGAGCGAGGACTGGCCCAGAAGCGTCCCATCCTCATGTCTGAAAATCTTCGCGACGGATGTTCGTACAGTCCCTTTTCTGCGATTAACGATACTGAATTTTTTTTTACTAGTTGAAGTTTGTGGAAACTTGTGAGGGAAAGTGACACTGACTATCGGTAAACTAAGTTAGTATTTAACATTAGATCCGAGCACATTTTATACAGTAACCTTCTGCACTTTCTAAAACGCAATTTTAATTTTAATGTTAAAAAATATATCGGCTCAACCACTTGTTTATACTGTAAAACACTAAGATTCATGCGTTTCGGAAGTCAAGCTACCATCATGAGAATAATGGAACATGCACCAGGTACAATAAAATTAATAATAAAATTAAAACATCGTGGCTACTTCGATGTCTTAATTTTATTACCAATTTTATTGTGCCTGGTGCATGTTCCATTTTAGCGAGTATTAACAGGTTCTTTTACTTTTTATTATTCTCATGATGGAAGCTTGACTTCCGAAACGTGTCAATCTTAGTGTTTTACACTGTAAACAAGTGGTTGAGCCGATATATTTTTTAACATTGACATTCACAACCACGACCAGTACGGATAAAATCAAAGCAACTTTAATTATTTCGTAACCCGGTAACACTAATTCTACTTCTCCATATCTAATACTTACAAAACGTTTATTGCCTAAAAGTGTCCTACATGCGTGTCACACGATCCACACAGGATTTTTTTTTCTAGGATGGGCACTGCACCCTTTTACTTTAGTTCACAAGATATTGACCACATTCGGCATTCATCTGCTGTCTCGGAACGCATCATCCATTCGTGCTAATGAATATAATTGAGAAACAAGTATGGGAAACAGTGCCGCCACACTATGTCACAGATCGTAAAATGAGATGCTTCGGTAAGAAAAGAATCTCTTTCGTTTTCAGCCTGTGATTAAGCCGTGATAAAGTTTATCAATACCGTAAGAGTCCTTTAAGTATCATTAAAAAGTTATTGTTGGATAGACCGAGTAGACGGACATTATTTCCGTCTGACCGATTCTAGGAAGTGCGAAGAGAATAACCCGAAACTTAATTAATAAGTTTTAATCGTCCAAAGATCATTTACATAATGATGTTTGACATGCCATCTTACTGCAAAAAGATTAACAAAAGTTAGTTAACTGATACATACTGGTATAACTTACAAACAAGTTAACTGATAATCTCAAAAAATGCTTGTACACCATTTGTACATATCACTACACTCGACACGGGCACACACACATACACACACACACACACACACACACACACACGTGTAGTTTCGGTTGACATCAGTACCATGACAACACTTCTGCCTTTATATAATGTGCTTCGTGTTTTCCCATCAGTCTGTCTCAAAAAATTAAGCCAGTATCTCTCCATATATGAACGAAATTTTGGGCTCAGGGAAATACAAGGAGGTTAGCGTATTGTCCATGCCAATCCTTGGGCACTAGATTTTATAGTAAGATGCTCTATATTTTGGCTTTACAACAACAGACGTGTTTATTGTAATTTGTGTTAATTTTGTATCAGCTCTTACTCCGTGTTCTCTAATTAACAGTTACTTTATGGTGTGAATTACATAGGACACTCTTTAACAAGCTTTTTCTTCAAATACCTGCGTTTCAGTTATCGCTTAAATTCCTTGAACAATTTTACTTCATCAGAGAAAATAGTATTTAACTGTGAGTTGGTAACGATCATGTTCCATGATTATGAACGCTTCTGTTAGTGTAATAATTAGTGATGTGTTTCTTAATGTGCATAACAGACTAGTAGATCCACTCACTTGATGCAGCTAGAATCCCCAGCTGTTAAGCAGATATTTATGATTATGAGTTTGTTTACAAATAACTTTTCTGCTACCAGTCATGACATTCTTTTACTCGTATTTTACATGACGCTTTTCAGGAAATTATTCCCAACTTCAAGTGAGTATTCTGTGCGTACTATGCCATTTTCCCGTAATGTTTTGGATATGTGTGGTTCTGCATCGTTTTGTTGACTTTACTCCAGCATATAAAAAACGCGCAATTTTTAGTTGCTTTCACAGCCGCAGGGTTTCACAAAATCATTTTAATGGACAAAATTAGATTTTTGGTTATTTTTATTAATATGGTCCTTCACTGTATTTGAAAAATTGTATCCGTGTCCTCAGTATTGGCTACCAAAAAAATGTTTCCATAGCTAAGGACTGAGTGTACATAGGAATGATATGTTCTTAAAAGGCATTGTTTGTTACAAACAGGTAAAAGGTGTGATATGCCGATACCATTATCTGTGCTAGTATTATTGTGTGTTCATACCACATCAGGTGGCAATCAATATTCAGTCCCCAAAAAAAAAAATGTGTGTGTAGTTCTGGTCTGTGTCCTGGATTTTTCGTGAAAACGTCAGGATAAAATTAAAACAACTGTTTTGTATTAATGTGTAATTTAATTATTAACTTCTTTAATAGAATGGTTGCATAGAGTAGTATAATTGTTACAGAGTAGATAAACCACAAGTTTGGACTGTCTTTGGCGCTGTATGATCAATGGGCCTGCTTATTGCTTTGCATTGTGTTCTCTCTTTCCTTTTAGACACTGCCGTAAATCTCGCATTAGCTCGACAATTTTCGCTTTAGGCTTTATCGATTCATTTCACTGTGATATTTCCACTGACTTGCATTTTCTTAAATTCCGACTGTATCTAGGAGTCACGTGGGATGGCATTTTCCATTATTTTATAATTTTGAACTTGGTTTCGGTCTTCAGTCATACTGTATCAAACATTTTTATTGTCTCACTTTGGGTCCTGTTAGTGCACTGCATGCTCTTCACTATGACACCTGAATCAATGTCCTAACTACACAGTTTCCACACCATACCAGTTTATAAATTTACACCGAACTAGTTCACAACAATCAAACGTTTGTGCATACACTGGTGCAATGACATCACAGACAAAACAAACATTACTCAACGAACACATCCAGACATGATCTATCCATGGTGGGCTCAACCATTGTTTACACACTATTAGTCTCATAGGTATTAGCAATTGAAGTCTGATGGCATATTGTCACACAAGAAAGTTCGACCGTTCAGCGAATAGACATTTTCACGCCTCAAATTAGTGTTTGCTGCCAAATGGACAGACCAATCATGTATATTATGTACGACTTCACATACAATGGTAACGCGAGGTGAGCTACAGAGTGATGTAGCAACTGTCATTGTAGGAAATCTGGACAGCTGCAGGAATCATTCGCAAACAAATTAAGACAACGAACAGGAGATTTACTTAACTTGTGTTTCTTCAAGTGCATGAAGACATTACAGATAATGTATCAATAATTAGAGTCCAGCTCATACAATAGCACCTAGGATGAGTCTTGCTATACTAAGTACGAATGATAGTGTCATAAAGAAGAGGCCACAAGTGCAAGCAGGCTGAGCAGCTGCCACCGGCTCTCCTATGTTGCAGCAGATGAGGGCGCTCATGGTACGGAGCCATTAGAGACGTGGCTCAGCGGGCACCCTACATTGGGTCTGCCAGATCCAGCACAAGTACTGTAAGTATCAGATGGAAACTTGCAACTATTTTCACTACTGTGATCCCCATGGCGTGGTATGATACTTTACACGACAATATATCATTTGTGCTATGGAAGTCTCAGTACACCAAGAACAAATGCAGATGATAAACGGGTATTCATTGGAGAAATATATTATACTAGAACTGACATGTGATTACATTTTCACGCAATTTGGGTGCATAGATCCTGACAAATCAGTACCCAGAACAACCACCTCTGACCGTAATAACGGCCTTGATATTCCTGGACATTGAGTCAAACAGAGCTTGGATGGCTGCCCATGCAGCTTCAACACTATACCACAGTTCATCAATAGTAGTGACTGGCGTATTGTGATAAGCCAGTTGCTGAATCACCATCGACCAGACGTTTACAGCTTGGATGGCTGTCCATTCAGCTTCAACACGATACCACAGTTCATCAAGAGTAGTGACTGGCGTATTGTGACGAGCCAGTTGCTTGCCCCCACCGACCAGACGTTTACAATTGCTGAGAGATCTGGAGAATGTGCTGGCCAGGGCAGCATTCGAACATTTTCTGTATCCAGAAAGGCCTGTACAGGACCTGCAATATGCGGTCGCGCAATATCCTGCTGAAATGTAGGGTTTCGCAGGGATCGAATGAAGGGTAGAGTCACGGACCGTAACACATCTGAAATGTAACGTCCACTGTTCAAATGCGAACAAGAGGTGACCGAAGTGTAACCAATGGCACCCCATACCATCACGCCGGGTGATACGCCAGTATGGCGATGACGAATACACGCATCCAATGCGCGTTCACCGCGATGTCGCCAAACACGGATGCGACTATCATGATGCTGTAAACAGAACCTGGATTCATCCGAAAAAATGACGTTTTGCCATTCGTGCACCCAGGTTCGTCGTTGAGTATACCATCGCAGGTGCTCCTGTCTGTGATGCAGCGTCAAGGGTACTACAGCCATGGTCTCTCAGCTGATAGTCCATGCTGCTGCAAACTTCGTCGAACTGTTCGTGCAGATGGTTGTTGTCTTGCAAACGTCCCCATCTGTTGACTCAGGGATCGAGACGTAGCTGCACGATCCGTTACAGCTATGCGGATAAGATGCCTGTAATCTCGACTGCTACCGGTACGAGGCCATTGGGATCCGGCACGGCGTTCCGTATTATCCTCCTGAACCCACCGATTCCATATTCTGTTAACAGTCATTGGATCGCGAGCAACAATGTCGCGATATGGTAAACCACAATTGGATCTTTATCAAAGTCGGAAACGTGATGGTACGTATTTCTCCTCCTTACACGAGGCAGCAGAACAACGTTTCACCAGGCAACGCCGGTCAACTTCTTTTTGTGTATGAGAAATCGGTTGGAAACTTTCGTCATGTCAGCACGTTGTAGGTGTCGCCACCGGAGCCAATGTTGTGTGAATGCTCTGAAAAGCTAATCATTTGCATATCACAGTATCTCCTTCCTGTCGGTTAAATTTCGCGTCTGTAGCACCTCATCTTTGTGGTGTAGCAATTGTAATGGCCAGTAGTGTATAAAGGCTGCTGTGTCAGAGCATACACTGAAGAGCTTCTTGTACCGAATCGATAATTAAAAATTAAATAAATCTGCAGTAACAAAGAATACTATGTCCAGCTATAAGATGGAGCTAGCACTACTAAAACAGCATGAAAGGATCCTTTATGGTAGAAATTACATCCATCAAATTTGCATAATGACATAAATTTATTGGACAAATAGAATATCGCAGACACAACTGTTAACACTAGATACTGTCAAAGACACAACAGCCGGCCGGTGTGGCCGAGCGGTTCTCGGCGCTTCAGTCTGGAACCGCGCGGCCGCTACGGTCGCAGGTCCGAATCCTGCCTTGGGCATGGATGTGTGTGATGTTCTTAGGTTAGTTAGGTTTAAGTAGTTCTAAGTTCTAGGGGACTGATGACCTAAGATGTTAAGTCACATAGTACTCAAAGCCATTTGAACCATTTTGACACAACATACGAAGTTCTTCAGCAGCCAGCATTGGTATTTTCAGAAACCCTGAGATAGAAACCCAGTGGATCATTTCTCCTTGTATAGTGAATGTGTAAAGATTACCCCAATCTACTTTGTGAGCTTTGCTCTGAGATTGCAATGATTTGCATATCCGAGTACATACCGCACTTCATGCTAAGGTGATGCTTGCTGCACTCCCCATTCCTGGTGTTGCAATTTTAATGCAAACAGTGTGCATTTCAGCTACTATCAAATCAGGGGCCAGTTGTGCTGCTGAAAAAGAAGGCAACATGTATAAACGAATATATTAACAGTAATATTAATAACTGATACATAAATAGTTACCTTCAGTCTTCTGCCGTTTGGAGGTAGTGGCCGATTTCTGCTGGTATTGCTCCATTACAATCCTTTTGCTGTAGAGCACAGACGTTGAATGATCCCTGTGGGTGAAAACAAACGGAGTAGGGGAGTGGAGGGGTGAAGGGGTGGGCGAGGGGGAGGGGAGAGGGAGAAGTGGGGACAGGAGGGGGTGGCCTTGAATATAACAGACGCAGTTTCATCGGCTGCAACACGACACTAGAAAAAATTGCCAACATGTGCTGAGTAAGCGTTTTTCGCCAGAAATCTCCTTTCCTCCTACTATAATAGGCCTTCAAAAAGTTGCCGTTCGAAGGCCATACAGTCTAGAATTGGTATGCCAATCAGACAAAACCAGCATGAGCACCGACGCAATCATCCTACCTATGCACCAGTTCGAAGATAGCCGTTTGGTAAAACAGTGTGTCCTGCTGCGTGAAGTAGCCCATGTCTACCTGTTGCACATCCTCGTCCGACAGGAATCATCGACTCATTTTTTAAGGGACCGACGGTGTGGTCATTGCATGACAAGAGATCTTGAATAAATGGCGGGGCTCGAGTGTACCCCACTTGAGTTGGCGTAACTTCTGCGTTACGACGTTTACGATATGGTGACGTGCGTTATTATGGAGCAGCAGCACTTCTTGTCGCAGATTTTCCGAACTCATTTTCATTCCCCGAGGGATGTCTCATTCTTCATTGTCTGGTGATGTCTACTGGCGTTTCTCCTTCTGCAGCCAAGAAACGAATAACAACTCGTTGGTCCTGTTTGGACGCATTTGCGTAATAAAGTCGCTGTAGTTCAGTTTCCGCATTTGTGGCACGCACGTCGGAAATACACGAATGCCACATTTATCCCTTACAAGTCAGTGCTTAAGTACCCGCATCGGAGTCGCGCAACGTTGCCTATACGCAGCAGGGACGCCCTCAAACGGAAACTTTTTGATCGCCCATTGTATTTTGAACGCAACACGATCACCTCTGATTGCAAAACTGGTAGTTCGTAAAGCCAGCGTTACGTTTCTGACATGTTAAGGCTGACGGATGTGCACTATTTTTGATGTTTCTATTATGTTATCTCTCAAGACGGCATACCGCTCCTGCTGTACCGACTTCCCTCAGTATAGTGTTTATTCGACTGTTGACCTGACCAGCTATTTCTGCATATCTTTCACCCATTGAACACATCTGGTGATACGTTGCCGAGAAACTGACTCCATTTGGCAGCGTCTAGGATTGTTGAAGTATGTCACAGCGTTGAAGCAGCATGAAGTGACGTACACATATAGGTCATCGAAGCTCAGATTCAGTTTACGCCTAGCTGTGTCAGAGACTATGTTGGAGCTTGAACCGTGGATTTAATTTCAAAACATTTTCTTAAAGAACTTTATTTACTAGCAATTCCTCAAGAACATTAACACATTTAATCACACTGTGAGCGTGGAAGTAGTTGCCAGTGGGTAACTGATGAAAACCAATTTCTTTCAACAAATGGAAATTGTTTTTTTTTTTTATTTTTTGTTTTTTTGAAGAAAGGGCTTTAGAAATACAGATTTAAAAATTATAAACAGAAAGCACCCTCTAAATATCAAGTTACAATTTATTCAGAGGCAGAAATAATTTTTTTTTTTTTTTTGACAATATGAGCTTTCGGGCTGAGAACCTTGCTGCTCCCTTTTAACACGGCCGTAGTCACGACTGCTCACAACAACCTCTGAATGACTACACTGGTGCAAATCTGCAACACACCAGATTACTTCAAACTAAAAATTTTAACAACTCACACAAACACACAAACTATGCACCCTGTAGGAGGGATGGAAATGGTACAAAACACTAACATTAAAAATTATTTGCCACCGAAAGTGCAACTTGTTTTTAAAAGAAAACCCTTACGGTGGAAGGGTGGCAACTTTATATACTAAAATGACCATTTAAATAAAAACCCATGAAATGCAGTCTTACATAAAATGTACAAACATGCTCTAGATTACACATATACTGCTTCTCAACATGAGAGGCAAGATAAAAACATATTTCAGGAATTAGGCCTTTACACCTTAAGCAACAAGTTCGTTAACACCTAATCCGACAAACATGACAGAGGCAGCTATTAACGTACGGCAGACCGACAGACAGACAGACACTAACTGCCTAACAAATGCGGACGAGAGACAAGCTGGGGACGAGAGACTGACCAAGAAAACAAGTAGAATTTAACAAGTAAATGAAACAACATATCACGAATCACTTAACTTCTAATAAACTACGATGTCTGGCGAAGACCTGGCACAGCACCCCAAAACGCTCTCCCGAACTGTCCGCTGACAGCCGCATCAACGGACGCAGGAAGGCGCGCCGATCTCCCGCCTCAGGCGTCGCAGCTCGGACCGGCCAGACCGATGTCGTGGGTTGACTCCTGTTGCTCTCGTGTCGGCCGCGAAGCCACTACCCCTGGCTATACGGCGCGGCCCACTGAACTGACGTGGCGACTTCACATGCCCCGACGCTCAAGACGGAAAAGTCATCTTGTGTCTCAGTGCGCGACCGACTAACCGATCGATCCAACCGCCAATGACCATTGCCCGAACAAACTCGAGCAGACTGTCGTCCGGAGTGCTAGTATGTGTTAGGCCGCCAAACAGACACTGACTGCCTCACATTGACCCGGCTGACAAACTGATCAACTGGAGAGCTTATCGCGCCCCTTAAATGCACGTGAACAGGCAACCTTTCGCCTTTTCCACCAGAGGGAGACACCAAAGCTGCGATTGCCACAGCGGCGCTACCGCCAGAAACGGAGGGCGACTGCTTTACACTACGCGCTGCGGCGCGCTCTTCAGAACAGCAAACTTTACCACGGCTCAGAGCTGTTGGTCCTAAATTCCGCATCCTATATACCATGGTATCAATTAAAAATTTTATCATGTATTCTTCCTACCGTACTGTATAAGTGCAATAAGCAAAATTTCGTTATTTCCTGTCCTTCACGAGCTTCAATTTTTAGCGGCGATAGTTGTACGAAGGCTCCTCGGAAATTAAGGTCAGATCGAGCACGAAATGGAATCCACAGTGAAAATCCGATGAAACTTTGCAAATATGTTTTGGGCAGTGTCTCTAGTACGACCGCGATCGCATTACGTCGCGCCGGCCGTAGTGGCCAAGCGGTTAAAGGCGCTACAGTCGCAGGTTCGAATCCTCCCTCGGCCATGGATGTGTGTGATGTCCTTAGGTTAGTTAGGTTTAATTATTTCTAAGTTCTAGGCGACTGATGACCTTCGAAGTTGAGTCGCATAATGCTCAGAGCCATTTGAACCATTTTTGAGCATTATGTCGCTTTTTTCAGATCTGAGTGCACAGCGACCACGTAAAGATGCCTAGAAAATAGTGTCTCCCGCCAAGTATGACGGCCTGGGGTAATAAAAATGCCACTGCATCGTTGTAGATGGAAAGTGTTTGATCACTCATAACATAGCCTGTAATTGACTCACCCTGAGTTTCATCTCTGTTCACATTAACCGCTGGCTATGAAGACAACGTTTCGGCACAGACAACGAGCTGTAGATCAGCGTAAAGAATTGGCGGAAAATACAGGTGGCTGGTTTCTGTGACGAGGGTATTGGAAAGTTGATACAATGCTACGACAAATATCTAAGTCAGAACGGCGACTATACAGAGAAGTAGCTGGAAGGTGTAGGTAACTGTTGCATTTTCACAGTGGTTTCCATTTCGCAACCGATTGGGCCTTACTCTCCGAATGGCCCTCGTATCTCAAGTATGCGTGACATGATTTAATGAATTAAAGATGAAAGTGGCTGGGCTGTAACTGATTTAAGGAAATGAAACCTAATGCAGCGTTTAAAATGAAATAACGAGGAAGAAATGGATACCCATGTTCTGAGACGTAGCAGAAGCGTTGTTGCCTCACAGCACATCTTTCCATAAGTTATGAGGTGTTGAGAAAAAATTTAATGAGTTTACGTACGGTAATTCAAAATGACACAAATAAAATGACTAAGTTGTTCCTTGTTATTCGTAAAATACACAATACAGCAAGGTCGTTAATGTAATCCATGTCTGAAAGAAAATTTAATGTAAAATACCTTATTCTTCGTTAGTGCGCAATGCATACTCACATTTATTTATTTCTGTAATTTACTCGCATGACTGTAGTGGGCACTCACAATAACGGCACCCATGCTGAGGCTGGACTCGCACCCGTGACATCCGCACCCACACTACCCCGAGCCCAGAGATGCCTTTTTGAATCTGATAGGGAGACAGCATTTTCCAAGTGAACTGAAGGAATGTTTAGTGGGAAGACTGAAAGCAGTGGAGTCTTAATAAGAGAGTTCTTTTATTACTCTTCTGTTTCGCTATTCATGTAACCTGAATACTCCAGCAGAAGTTTCGCAGTGGCCGACATTTGAGGCATGGAGTCTGGACGAGGCTCCTTCTTCCATAGTTCAATAACAAGCCGCATTAACTGAGGGTCAGATCTGCGAAAAAAGTCTCCCCTTCCAGGACTTTATTTTCAGCACTCTACAGCTCCCAATTTCTTATTCTCTGTATAACGACCGTAACTCTAGATCCACATTTTCTAATTATTCGCGAAGGGCAGAAAAAGATATTTGCTATTCAGCGATCCTCTTGCCTTTTCTTGTGTAGTCGACTGTTCTATGGCCAGACGTCATAAAACACCTCCTCTTCTTCTCAGAAGACAATTATCTCAGTGAAAATATTATTTACGGTGTTCACAAGATACGCTCCATTCAAGAACTTACAGAAACATTTTGTATAAAGCTCGAAAAATATTTCACAATACTCAATGCTTTCTACAAGCGAAACTGCTTAAAAACGAAGTTGCACCAGTAGCTCGATATTTTAGAGCTAGGTAAATCAAAGTTGCTATTCTGTGTAGAGCTTAACATTAACCGTAAAGAAGGAAGATCGAAGTTGAACTTTCCACCGCTGACGAGCTTATTACAAAAGTTGCTCAGCGTCAGAAGGGACATATTTGGGGTAAGGAATCTCCATGGCATTTCCGAATGAACCATTCCGAAATTCACGCTTAAGGGAAACAATGTAAAGTCTAAACCTGGATGGTCGGTCGGAGGCTTGAATCTCACTCGTGAAGAACGGAAGACCACTGCCTCTTCCACTGCCCAGCATCGCTGAACGCATAACGTAGCTGAAGACTATAAATCTCATGACTACAAATAATCTATAATATCCTTAAAGACCACGACGCGCTAGTTAATTAAAAAGAATAATGCTATCGGT
The DNA here is from genome assembly GCF_023864275.1 of Schistocerca cancellata. Lineage (NCBI taxonomy): Eukaryota > Metazoa > Arthropoda > Insecta > Orthoptera > Acrididae > Schistocerca > Schistocerca cancellata. Next base: position 200,411,528 of record NC_064629.1, read on the forward strand.
CTGAAGAATGAAACTTGAGCTAGTTACATAGTTTTCACTTCTACAATGATGCATCTTAGTTGAAAAAATACACCAAAATATTTTTGCCGTCATCGGTGAAAGAAAAAATTTGCAATGCATCAATTTATAATTTCATCTGATATTATTAGAAACACAATCAAAAACTACCAATCCGAACTAATACTCTTTCTTAAGACAACAGAGCAGTTAAAATTTATTTCGATAGCAAAGCTATACGATCAACAACATGCTATCTTTTTCTTCAAAAGGATCATTAATAAGAGACTGTAAGTAACTCTTCAAATATGTCACTTACATTTTATGGCAACGAAGGCCTTTCCTCGTTTCCTCAGATAAATAACACAAATGAACAAAGTACACTGAGGTGACAAAAGTCAAGGGATAACCATACGCACATATACAGATCACGGTAATATCGGGTACACAAGGTATAAAAGGGCAGCGTATGAGCGAATCTGTCATTTGTACTCAGGTGATTCGTGTGAAAAGGTCTCCGACGTGATTATGGACGCACGACAGGAATTAGCAGACTTTGAATGCGGAATGGTAGTTGTAGCTACATGCATGGGACATTCCATTTCGGAAATCATTAGGGAATTTAGTATTCCGGGATCCACAGTGTCGCGAGTGTGCTGAGAATAACACATTTCGGGCATTACCCCTCACCGCGATAACGCAGTGGCAGGCGGGTTCACTTAACGACCGAGATTAGCGGCATTTCCTTAGAATTTTCGTTGCTAACACACAAACGATATTGCGTGAAATAACCGCAGAAATCAATGTGGAACGAACGACGAACGTATCCGTTAGGACAGTGAGGTGAAATTTGGCATTAGTGGGTCACCGCAGCCGGCCGGTATGGCCGAGCGGTTCTAGGCGCTACAGTCTGGAATCGCGCGACCGCTACGGTCGCAGGTTCGATTCCTGCCGCGGGCATGGATGTATGTGATGTCATTAGGTTAGTTAGGTTTAAGTAGTTCTAAGTTCTAGGGGCCGATGAAATGGCTCTGAGCACTATGGGACTCAACTTCTGAGGTCATTAGTCCCCTAGAACTTAGAACTAGTTAAACCTAACTAACCTAAGGACATCACACACATTCATGCCCGAGGCAGGATTCGAACCTGCGACCGTAGCGGTCTCGCGGTTCCAGACTGCAGCGCCTAGAACCGCACGGCTACTTCAGCCGGCGGGGCCGATGACCTTAGGTGTTAAGTCCCATAGTGCTCAGAGTCATTTGAACCTTTTTTTTTTTTGGATCATCGCAGCAGACGACCAACGTGAGTGCCTTTGGTAGCAGCACGACGTTGCCTGCAGCACCTCTCCTCGGCTCGTGGCCATATCGGTTGGATCCTGGACGACTGAAAAACCATGACCTGGTCGCATGAGTCCTGATTTCGGTTGGTAAGAGCCGATGGTAGGGTTCGAGTGTGGCGCAGACAACCCAAGTTGTCAACAAGGCACTGTGCAAGTTGGTGGTGGCTCCATAATGGTATGGGCTGTGTTTGCATGAAATAGACTGGGGGGTACTCTGGTCCAACCGAACCGATCGTTGACTAGAAATGGTTATGTTCGGTTACCTGGAGATCTTTTGCAGCTATTCATGGACTTCATGTCCCCAAACAAAGATGTATTCTTTATGGATAGCAATGCGCCATGTCACTGAACCACAATTGTTCACGATTAGTTTGAAAAACATTCTGGTCAATTCCAGCGAATGATTTGCCCACCCATATCAAGCGACATAAACCCCGTCGAACATTTACGCGACATAATCGAGAGGTCAGTTCGTGCATAAATCCTGCCCCCGCAACACTTTCGCAACTATGGATGACTGTAGAGGGAGCATAGCTCAACATTTCTGCAGGGGCTTCCACGCCACGTCCAGCTGGTTCACTAGGCCGGGTAAAACGCGGCCCGACAGGATATTAGGAGGTATTCCACAACTTTTACCTTAGTGTAAACCTATAATAAGGAAACAGCTATCGCTCTGTATCAACGAAAATCTAATTTTGTCCATAATGGGCTTTACACAAAACTCAACGACTGTAATAAAAAAAAAGTAACCTGTAATTTAAATTAGATTTTATGCCGCTGGTGCAGCTGCCATAACCTCGTTTCCAAAAAAATATTTTTATGTTTTTACGAACAGATGGAAGTCACAGTGTGTCAAATATGGTGAACAAGATGGATGGTCCAACAATTTGTAGTTCAGAATCCTGTTTTCTCATCACTAAAGCACGTATGTAGACAAGTGTTCTATTCTTATCGAAGATGTTTTTGTGTGTGTGGTGTCTGTTCTTTCAGACATGTTCACAGAGCACACAGCCGTACATATATATGATGAAATGAAATAAATTCGGGTATCGGCCACAATTACGCATTGAAATGAATTTTGTGGCAACAAGTGAAAATCTGTGCTGGATCGGGGCTTGAACCAGGATTTCCCGCTTTACGCGAGCGGTCACCATAACCATTCTGCTACCCGAGCCCGCTTTCCATCCAAACCAAATTACCACCTTGCTGCACACTGTTTACTATTTCTGTCCACCACAGTCATTACTCGCCGCATCACGCTGGACTTCCGGAAAAGGTCAGGAGTGGGAGTAAATCCACACTGAAACTATTTTTATGACTTTCAAATCGTATATCTTTATAAATGTGTGTTGTCTGCACGAGAGAACCACACATATATAAATATGTATGCCTTGACAGCCATTAATGTCATTTCATTGTGGGTTCACTCTCTCTCCCGATCTTTTGCGAGAATCCAGCGTGATGGGGCAGTAATGAGTATGGTGGACAGGGGGAGCTTCGTAAGTAGTGTGTGACGAAGCGTTTAAGGCGACCGCTCGTGTAAAGTGGGAAATTCTGGTTTGATTCCCGGTCCTGCTCAAAATTTTCACTTGTCGCCAATGAAGTTGTTTAGTGCCCAACTCCGGCCGTTGTCCGAAATTATTTCGTTTCCTCCTTTTTTTAAAAAATTTAGTGCTCTTCTCACAATTACACATAGTTCATTCAGGATATTCTTCAGTTGTTATTTAACTCTGCTCAAGATAATCGACATCATCAGGAATTCGTTTTGTATCTCATAAAACACTAGCCATAACCTTCCCAGTAGAGGAAATCGACTTTTTCCACGGTCATATCAGCTGTCGTTCACTACTTTGATAACTGTTTTAGTTCTTCCTACAAAGGCTACGAAAATTTGGTGCTGGGTCATGTTCTAGCGGGATCAAATAACATACGTTGAATTCCATACACTGATGAACGTCTAAACACAGTCACTGAATAAATAGGATATAACAGTTTCGCGTGTTTGAATTTGGATCTCTTTCTTTAGCTGAACACGCTCATGTCAATATAGAAAATGTGAATCTATTTTGCCCTGCATAGTGATTTCACTGATTCTCTAACAGTACATGTTCCTCGCAAGACCGAGGCAGTACCAATAATGCAATTTAAAATTATTCCAAAAACTGAATTAAATTAATTGCTCTGGACTCCAGTATGTGTAGTGATGATAGGACTAGCTATTATGGTCAAGATAGAAAAACTGAAAATGTGAGTCCCAATTATACTCTCATTTTGTCCTCTCTTAAGAGTCTGATTTTATATGTTATTGAGAATTATACGACGTTGGCCACAAAATAAATAGCCATCTGCGATCCAAAGGATGCCTTTGTCACGCGATATGCTCAGTTGTAAGTTATTTTATAATATTCCTGCCGCAGTAATCCTGGCAGATTAAAACTGCGTGCCGAACCGAGACTCGAATTCAGGACGTTTGCCTTTCGCGGGCAAGTGCTCTACCATCGGAGCTACCCAAGCACGACTCACAACCCCCCTTCCTCACAGCTTTAATTCTGTCAGTACCTCGTCTCCTACCTTCCAAACTTCACAGAAGCTCTCCTGCAGACCTTGCAGAACTAGCACTCCTCGAAGAAAGGATATTGCGGAGACATGGCTTAGCCAGAGCCTGGAGGATGTTTCCAGAATGAAATTTTCCCTCAGCAGCGGAACGTGTGCTGATATGAAACTTCCTGGAATATTAAAAGTGTGTGCCGGACCGAGACACTTACTCTAGCAAATGAAAACATCCAGCAGGCTGTGGCTAAGCCATGTCTCCGCAGTATCCTTTCTTCCAGGAATGATAGTTCTGTAAGGTCTGCAGGAGAACTTCTGTGACGTTTGGAAATTAAACCTCTGAGGGCGGCTCGTGAGCCGTGCTTCGGTAGGTCAGGTGGTGCGCCTGAAGAAGGCAAAGGTCCAGAGTTCGAGTCTCGGTCCGGCACCCAGTTTTAATCTGCCATGAAGTTTCATATCAGCGCGCACTCCACTGTAGAGTGAAAATTTCAAGCAGCAATTTTATTTAGCATAGGAAACAATTCGCAAAGAGCCATTATGGATCGTGGACATCCGCCGGATCAACGCGATTTACATTTTTCGCTACCAGGCCTTATTGTATCTGTATGCTCTTTTCGACGTCGAGTTAGGTAATTCGGATACTTGTTGTTCATTTCATTTACATACCCAGAAGGAAAACATATTAAATAGACGCCTGATATTCTCCCGGCGTGACTGATAAAATACATAGCCCTCTATTTCTAGATGTCCACTGTAAGGACAATCCCATTTTTCCGTGCTTTACATGGTTAACTGCCGTGCCACTGTCATGATATTTCACGAGAAATCGGCTTAGAAAGCTCGCTATGGAGAATCCAGTGATCTCTAGCTGATCTGGATGTTGAACTGCAGCTGAATGAGCGTGCTGAACGAAGATCCTTGCCGGAGTATAGCATGGCGACACCAAGTGTTAGCAGAACACAAAATAGAATACTTCGACTTCTACGCCCGCATGAATACATCAGATGAAGAAGAAAATGAATTATCTCAAAATTGGTAATAACAAAGGTGCAGCTCCGCTGTATATTTCAAAACTCGAGTGTGAGCCGAAGACTGAGAGGCTGACTAGAAACCTGTTTCTACGTTTTTTTCACTTATACTTTGCTACTTGGTTCAAAATAAGGCCATGACATGCAGTAGAAACCGATAAATTACATTGAGGTGACAAGTCATGGAATACCTCCCAATATCGTGTCGGATCTCCTTTTGCGCCCTGAAATGCACGAACTTGACGTGGCATGGACTTAACAAAACATTGGAAGTCGGCTGCTGAAATACTGAGGCATGCTGCCTCTATAGCAGTCCACAATCGTGAAAGTGTTGCCGGTGCAGGAATTTGTAATCGAACTGACCTCTCGATTATGTCTCATAAATGTTCGATGGGATTCAAGTCGGGCAATGTGGGTAGCCAAATTCGCACGAAGTATCCAGAATGTTCTTTTAACCAATTGCAAACAACTGTGGCCCGATGACATAAATGGCTGCATATGGTCTCCAAGTAGCCGATCATAGCCATTTCCAGCGAATGATCGCTTCAGTTGGATAAGAGGACGCAATCCTGTCCATGTAAACTCATCCCACACCTACCCCGGGCCATTACCAACTTGCACAGTTCCATGTTGACAACTTGGGTTCATGGTTTCGTGACGTCTGCACTACACTCGAACTCTACCATCAGGTATTACCAGCTGAAATAGGGACTCATCTGATCAGGGCAGGGTTTTCCAGTCGTCTAGGGTCCAACCTATATGGTCACGAGACCAGGAGAGGTTATGTCGTGCTGTTAGCAAAGGCACTCGCGTCGGTCGTCTGCATCCACAGCCCACTAATGCCAGATTTTGCGCCCTGCCCTAAGGAATACGTTCGTCGTACGTCCAACATTGCTTTCTGCGGTGATTTCACGCAGTGTCGCTTGTCTGTTAGCGCTGACAACTCTATGCAAACGCCGCTGATCCCGGTCGTTAAGTGAAGGCCGTCGACCACTGAGCTGTCCGTGGTAAGAGGTCATGGCTGAAATTTGGTACTCTTCACTTTGTGGATCTCGGAATACTGAATTCCCTAGCGATTTCCGAAATGAAATGTACATTCGTGAAGCTCCAACTACCATTCTGCGTTCATCATCTCTTCATTCCCGTCGTGCGGCATTAATCACGTAGGAAACCTTTTGACAAATGACTGCTCCACCAATGCACTGTCCTTTTATACCTTGTGTACACGATACTACCATCATCTGTACATGTAAGTATCGCTATTTCATAACTCTTGTCACCTCGGGGTAAGTCTGTGTAATTCGTAAAATCAAATGTGGCAAACGTCGTTTACATACGTATGCCAGTACTGATTACAAAAACTACAGATGAACTTCCAAAACGTTCTATAAGTAGAAACTAATACTGTCATGTGTAAGTGCAATATTTCCCAATCTAAAGCGAAGTAGATTTATGCATACTTGGTCTTTGAAGAGACGCTTTGCCCAGTTTTGTAACAACGACCTGAATGCTAAAATCTGAACGCTTTGATAGATCTTAACGATCGAAATTTCATATAGAACCGCATCATTAAAATGACAAATGTTGTAAATGTCAACTCTGTAACTTTATTTGTTTAAAAGATACAGTAATTTAAATTATCAGTTTTTTCAGTTAAGCATCAGATCATCAATTCCTCCACACAAAACACAGTGAACGATGACAGCATGACACCTTATTGAATTATTAGGTAATAGAATATTTGTTGTAAAGCTTAGTGCATAATAGCTACTTTTGTTCTTTATTTATATATCAGAAAGCACAATGGTGAAAGGCTACTGGCCGTAACATTTAAAGCTAAGAAGGAAATTATATTGGCTTTATGTAAAGGAATTTAACGTTTATTATGTAACGGATATTATTGTTACTTTATTTATTACGTGAAAATTGTCAAGCTTTGATTATTTAAATGTGTTAAAATGTAAAATAATGTAGATAAGCTGTAGCCAAACAGACGGAGGGCTTCAGGAAAGGGAACTTCCCTAGTCAGTATAGGGAGCGTGTTCGACACGCGGGAAACGCTGCCGGGGACAGGCAGAGGGACAGTGCTGGTGGAGACGCGAAAGCGGACGGTCGGTCTTCAGGTAGCTAGGAAGTGGAACGACTTAAATTTTGCGTTGTGTGGTATCGCAGGACTTAGTCTTTGAATGGTGACCAGCCGCGCGCCTGGTGTGAACTCTAACTTTTCGCGTAGTTAACGAGGTGGAGTATTGAACTTTAATTCGCGATGAGACTGTGAATGATCGAACTGTGTCAAATGGATATGCGCTCGAATATAATAGTAATTCTAAATATGACCACTTTAGCTATTAGTTGGCTTTCTGAATAAATGTCATTCTAATCAAACCGCAACAGTGTGGCCTACATCATTTATGGGTCGTTAATTTAGCTCCCGATATTATTATTACTGTTGTTATATGTTATATAAATGTTGTACGTTTCATACAATTTAGCAAACTTGCCATCAGCCAGACAATTTAATAGTTCAAATGGCTCTGAGCACTATGGGACTTAACATCTGTGGTCATCAGTCCCCTAGAGCTTAGAACTACTTAAACCTAACTAACCTAAGGACAGCACACACATCCATGCCCGAGGCAGGATTCGAATCTGCGACCGTAGCGGTCACGCGATTGCAGACTGTAGGGCCTAGAGCCGCACGGCCACAACGGCCGGCCCCAGACAATTTAACCAAAGGGTCACAAATTTAGGGCGTGTAATGCGACACGTGCGGTTCAAACCCTAGACAAGTTTTAGCCAAAACATTTCGACTAAGAGGAACCTCATGTGACAAACTGACTATTGGCTCCTGTCTCGGGTTCTTCGGCCGACGTTCATCTAATGATTTTACTGACGTTTCGCCAGCACGAGGGGCTGGCACTGTCAAAGCTTCACCCTCCATTTCCGGTGGTGAACTGGAGTCCAGCTCGCGGCCGCAAACTATTTGTACCTGGCGCGCCAAAGTCCGAGAGCTTCTCTGCGGTCATTTCCGGTGCGGTTCTCCTCTTGCTACCTGCGACGGTCGTTCGCTGCAGTACGGGAAGCCAGGATCCGTTCACCTTTAGGCTTTCCTCTTTCTTGTTGAAACCGTACAAGAACGAGGTGCGTTCTTCCACCATCTTTATACTTCCATGAGCATGTCGGCTTTTTCTGCAAATCCCATCGTCCACTCACAACTTAGTGCTTAGATCGCAACTCACTAACTGACTAGCAAGTCACAGTGCACTCAAGGAACACACAAGCGTACTGTAAGCAAACATAACAACATCGTATCTAGCAACTACACAGGTTGCGTGGCTGAAACAAGTGCCGGCCTGGAAACTTTTCGAAATACGGTATCTAGTAAACAACTCGTACTAGAATCCTACCACAGACAGCACCGACATTCTAATTTACCCTGCTTTTAGCTTGACAACGCCAAAAAAAAGGTTCAAATGGCTCTGAGCACTATGGGACTTAACTTCGGAGGTCATCAGTCCCCTAGAACTTAGAACTACTTAAACCTAACTAACCTAAGGACAGCACACACATCCATGCCCGAGGCAGGATTCGAACCTGCGACTGTAGTGGTCACGCGGTTCCAGACTGTAGCGCCTAGAACCGCTCGGCCATTCCGGCCGGCTTGATAACGTCAGTAGGTATGGTTACAATAAAAGAAAACTGTAAGTGTGGACAAAAAATACACTTCCGAAGTATTATTACAATCTGTTTATTGGCTAATAATACAAGCCCATGTTCACGTCAAAAGTACTTTCCATATCCGCGATATTTGCGGTGCAAGTTTTAGGTGGTTCACCCTGTATACATCATAGATGTTTGAGACTTGATATAGTTTAATTCAATTAGCAGTTATTTTCGTTCCACACAAAAATGCAATAATATAAATCAACTTGCGAGGCACTGATTTAGTGTGCCGACTGGACCTAACAACAAATTAATGAACGAAATACATAACAGATTCCGCGTAGCTGGGATAGTTTGTTTGTAGGTTTGTGGAGGTATGTGGCATTATATGTCTACGCGCAGGTCTGTAATTCGTGTAAATAGCGGGCAGCTGTATGCGCTGACGGTGCCCGATAGCGATTCAGGTGGGTTCCATAGAATTTACATCAGCGAATTTGGACGCAGAGACATCAACGTGAATTCACTATTATGCGCCTCAAGCAACTGTAGCAGGTTCCGGCTTCGAGACACGGATAATTATACTGCTGAAAGATGACATCGCCGTCGGGGAAGACCTAAGGTATGAAGGGGTGCAAGTGGTTCGCAGCTGTCAGCGTATCTTCCATTACTACCAAACGCCCCATGCAAGCGCAGTAGAACGTCTCCCATAGCGCAATACTGCTCCCACCAGCCTGCGTCCGTGGTGCCCTGCGCGTTTCGAGCTGCCGTTCACTCGATGACGGTGTTGGCAGAGACAACCATCAACCTAGTGTACCAAAAATGTGATTCAGCCGAAAAGCCGACAGGTTCCGATTGATCGAAGATCGAATTCTGATGGTCCCATGCCCATTGAAATCGCAACTGATGTCGTTGGGTCAACATATGAGCACCTAGGGTGGCCAGTTGCGCAGTACCGTGTTCAACAATGTACGATGAACGGTGTACTCCGAAACACTTGTGCGTGCTCTAGCATTGTGCTCTTTCGACAGTGATGCCACAGATCACCAGCTGTCCTATTTTACAGAGCAGTGATCCCTCCGAACCCCACGTTCTGTGAATAGTCGTGGATGTCCAACCATTTAGCGCCTAGTGCTAGTTTCACTGTTCTTATACCTCTCTATGCAGAAGCCCACGACAGTAGCACGTGATCATTCGACCAGCTTCGCTCGTTTCGAGATACTCGTTCACAGGCTCTGCGTAGTAATAACCTGCCCTCTCTCAAAGTCGCTTATCTCATTGGATTTCCGCATTTGCAGCCCATATCTTCGCTTGGTTAATCCCACGCCCGTGTTTCCTCCGCTTACATACTTTTGTTATCGCGTCACGTTGCCCGCAACGCCACGAGACGGTGTCCAACGATGCGGTGAGCTGTGGCCATAATGTTTTGTCTTATCAGTGGATTTAATTGCTGTGCATGAAATGGCCTAAAATATTAGAAGTTCCACGGAAGGAATCGTGATGACAGGAGTCACTGAACTACGAAAGTGTTCGGCTTTTACTGTCACCTATTTAGGAAGTGCGACAAAGTCAGTCTGTTTCGTAGTGTAGTGACGTTATTTACTGACCACAGCTGACAATGTAAGTTCCACGCAAGAGTACCAGTGTTGGAGCACCGAGTCCACTGGAGGCCACGTTCCCTGGGTGACGACTGGCTGCTCATAGTGACTGCAATGTAGTATCCACCAGATCGGGCTTCTGCCGGAACCACGTGGTGTTAATCTTGGTGGTCGCTCCTCGTCGGAATTGCTTGCAGTGGCTCAGCGGACTGAACTGGTTGAGAGCAGCCGGGATCCATCCAAAAAATACACCCAGGGGAATGATACTGCTCAATGGTCAGATGCCACGTGATTCGCAGAGGCATAGTAGAGCTTCCGATTGTGGCGCTGTGCACGCAGCGTTGGTCTCCATGCTGCCACCTCTAGTGGCGAAGCTGGAGTCGCATGTTTACATGGTTCAAGCTGGAACTGCACTTCAAAACAGACCGATGTGTTTTGGACTCGATCCAGCTTCTGGTTGACACGTTGTGCCTGTCATACTTTTCTATCTGAATCTGACAAGGGAGTGTTTCCTGCGGAGGTGGAGCAAGCAACTTGCAGACCATGCCTGTAATCCAGGTAGCGGAGGTCACAGGCGAAAGCCTTGGATACTTCATCCCCACCTACAGCTGTAAAACCACCGTAGGCTGCAGTCGACTAACTTAAGTGAATGCAAACTACCGTGGTACTGCTAGTAGTTTTTGTCAGTTAAGATCGTTAACATTACGGTAAGTGTGTTGCATACCTATTGGGCGTCACCTCATTTCGTTCTCTTTGGTTCCGTAAGTCATTAGCGTCTTACTAAATTCTGCTAGAAATCGGAAGCGGTGAACCGTCTAAAATCTCAGTGAGCATATATAAAAGGCCGCCTGAAATACGAAACATTTTGGTTTATGGAAACTATTTAATTCTGTAGTAATTCAGAGAATGAAGCCACAGTAATTTTAATCTGCCATCCTTCATAAATTTTCATGGTGATCCCAATCGAACTTGAATATTGATTATATCTATAATAGTTTACTGGAAATATGACAACGAATTTATCTCAGCAACACATTAAATTTCCAGTTTTGAAGAGGACAATTTGCGCTTCTGAGCATAGTACATGTGCCTATTTCAAAAACTTGAAAGACGTGTGCCTTGTGATACAAAATGTATTTCGGACAAGTGTTGTATTCTATTGTCAATTTCCTGTAGGTTATATGTATTAAGGGCGCCTTCACCAATTTTCTTAAATAAGAAAGCCACAGTTCTCTCTTACAATTTTCAGAAATCAAATCACGACAGATATTGCAAAATTCTTAACTTTTGTGGAGCAGGGAATCATTCTGATTGTGTGGGAATCATCTAATGAAGTACTGCAACTTTTTTCTGATCTGATTGTTCCCTGATTCAGATACATTCAGTGACATAAAGTTTACCGTCAGAGACAAGGAAAAAGTTCTTCATGCATAATCGGATAGAAACTTTTAGCCTAAATAAAATTTAGTAGACGATGCAGACCTTATCAGCAAGTTACGCAAAAGTGGTACTGTAACACCTAGACAACAGGAGGAAACAAGGGTCGAGAGAAGGGGGTAAAATGAATGTTCTTGCTGCTGTAGCAGTTGATCCGCACGTCAGCTCCCGTGCCGTCGCACGATGAATTGGCATGAGTAAGGTAAGTGTCCTACACATTCTCCATCGACATAGGTTCCATTCCTATCACTTCTCTCTCCATCAAGAGTTGCACCGAAACGAGTATAAGAATTGTGTTAACTTCTGTATATGGGCATTAAGACAGGATTCTCCAGATTGTCACGTATCTTGTTTAGTAATGAAGCCATATTTAACAATCATGGCCACGTAAACTGCCAAAACGTGCAGTATTTGTCTGCTGACAGTCCCCATTGACTTCGCCAGGTGGAACGTCACCGTCCATGGAATTTAAACGTCTGGTGTGGGATAGTGAACCATCAGCTCATAGGCCAGTGCTTCATAAACGGAACATTTGAAAGCGCCCAAGTATCGCAGCCTCCTAACAGACCATCTTTCATGGATCCTTGAAGACGGTCCTCTGCCGACTAAGAGGAACCTGTGATACCAACAAGATGGCTGTCCAGCCAATAGGGCACAAAGTGCTACAGCATGTCTTCACGAATTGTTTCCATATCGTTGGATTTGACGCAGAGGATCTTTACCTTAGCTGGCCCGTTCCCCGGATTTGACGCGTGTAGATTTTTTTCTGTGGGGAGAACTGAAATACACTGTCTACAAAGACATACCAACTACACCCGATGATATACAACAACGTGCTCAGATATCTCCGCTGGAATGCTAGCACGCGTGCAGCAGTCATTCCATACCAGATTGGAAGAGTGTATTACAGCTGCCGGTGGTCATTTTGAACGAATCTGAGAAGGCCAAGTGTCTCGTTACTGGTCAGAACCCACATAACTAGTGTATGCACTTATGTTGCTCTTTAGTGTGTTATACCACAGGTATTGTGCAAGTGTCCGTGTGGGAACTTTTCAAAATACATAATGTCGTCAACGGCTCGCATTAGAATCCTGGAAAAAATACCACTGACAGTCTAATTTATCCTACTTTTAGTTTGTTACTGTCAACAGGTATTGTTCCATTTTAAAAAAAATGTATGTTTGCACAAAAATACACTTTCTAAGTATTATTACAATTTGTTTATTGGTTAATAATATGAGCCGCTGACTACCACTCTGTGAAAACGGCACATCAACAGCACTTTCCTTTTCCGCAATATTATTAGTGCAAGTTTTGGGCTATTAACCCTGCACATGCAGCGAGGAACGAAAATTTGTACCAAAGCCAGGATTCGAACCCGAGTCTCCTCCTCACTAGGCAGATCCGTTAACCACTACGCCACCCTAGCGCAATAGATTTGCACCCCTGCACGAACTTCCCTAACAGGCCTCCCTCCTCAATCAAAAGTCCCGTTCGCCCCTCATCCCACTTGGTATTCGCCCTACACTCGAATAACATTGCAGAGGTCGTCCAACTGTCTTGGAATAGGATTGCAGAGACTTTCCAACTGTATCTCAGCATCGTACGAAATGGAGGATCCTGCCTGAAACCCAGTCATAGGTGCTTGAATCAAATGCTAACTGATTACGGCCTTAGTACAACTGTAAACTTCTGCATTACATCCCCTGATGTGTCCTACATGGTAACACACACTCAATAACTGGTTGTCTAAGTAGGAGAATATTTCGTACCGAAGTGAGTGGCAGCTCGTAACCACACATTTGCAATTCTCCGACACAGCATCCGTTTCAAGACCCATGTCTACTGCAAAGTTTCTCCTCCTGTTAACCTATAGTTTTATCCATTTCATATTATGTACTTGCTCAAAAAGCAGACGAGTGGAACCCACGTAATTCAAAGTAGTATTGTTGCTTTTCGCCCGCATCTCGTGGTCGTGCGGTAGCGTTCTCGCTTCCCACGCCCGGGTTCCCGGGTTCTATTCCCGGCGGGGTCAGGGATTTTCTCTGCCTCGTGATGGCTGGGTGTTGTGTGCTGTCCTTAGGTTAGTTAGGTTTAAGTAGTTCTAAGTTCTAGGGGACTGATGACCATAGATGTTAAGTCCCATAGTGCTCAGAGCCATTTGAACCATTTTTTTGTTGCTTTTCTTTTTCGTATCGGTAATGTGCCACCACTTATTATGTGCCAAAAAAAGACCTTTCTATGAAATCCATTACAAGATCAGGTAAAAAGACGACATGAGGCAATGAAATTTCATTTCAAGAGATGAATGGGAAAGAACGTAAGTTTCTCCGTGGTCCTCAGTTGATAGGTGACGTCGCTTTTACAGACATCAGTTATTTGTATTCCATAAGCCTCTCAATACAAGGAGAAAAACATTACATCTCCTCTATGGGTGAAAAAATCGATGATTTGAAACAATAACCAGGTACTATCGAAAAGATTAACTTCATGTTCATGACATGGAGGACTTCCTGGAATTCAGAAATGGTTCAGATAGCTCTGAGCACTATGGTACTTAACATCTGACGTCATCAGTCCCCTAGAACTTAGAACTACTTAAACGTAACTAAAGGACATCACACACATCCATGCCCGAGGCAGGATTCGAACCTGCGACCGTAGCAGCAGCGCGGTTCCGCACTGAAGCGACTAGAACCGCTCGCCCACAACGGTCGGCCTGGAATTCAAGTTAGACCGTTTCGAAGTAGACATCACTGACTAGGTTTCACTGATTGAAACACTGTATAAAGAGTTTTCAAGGAGGTACTGTGACACCACATGACTCAAAACTGATTTGGACGTAATGAGGTACATTAAAAGCCACTAGTGAGATCTGTCTAATAATTTAATCCATCCTGAGATGAGAGAGCTACAGCGTACCACTGAGTTCAAGGATCTTGTTTTTTAATTCCATAATTTATGAGACTTTCAAAAAATGTTGTGTCAAATCAGTATCCCTGACAATAAAGACAAGCTGTTTACGTTATTTCAATGTGTGGTTCAATTTGTGTACTGTATTTCACCAACATTCCAGTATAATAGATACTTACCTGTATAATAGATACTTATCTGTATAATTTATTGTCCTTAGACGTACCTCACATACTGTAAAATCAAAACGTGTGTAAACATAATCTTGTGCTAAAACGCTCTATGTAACTTCCTTTGTCCAATAAACCTGTGTAGTTATAGTGAATTAGCAGGTAGGGCACAAGTCTCTAGCTCTGGATGCCCCAGGTTAAATTCTGACTAGGAGCGGGGAATTTCCTCATTCCAGTCTCTCCAAAACGGTCCCAGGTCCATTCAGCCTGCTATCGACTGAGTACCGGGAAACTTTCACGTGGGTAAAAGGGGCCTGGACCGATGGGCTCTCCATCCTCGACCTCCTAGTGCTACGGCGAACAAAGGCTGCACTATACCTGCCTTCAGACCAGGCAGCCAGGGGACGGGCTGTGCTCCACAGATTAAGAGATTTAAAAAATAAGATGTGCAGTTCTACTAATCATGTTCCAATCATCTAATGAAATCGTTCCATCAAGAGATATATTTGATTCCTCTGGAGTGAAGAATACACTAAACGAAAAACGAAAAGAGGGGAGTTCTGTGTCCTGCAACAGTAGTCCTTTTGCATCGAACTAAACAGACTCTGCCAAATAGAGACACGGCACTAATCTGATTTTCCTCGTCAGGTTGCCTTGGCTCTGAAATAAAATAATCTTTCCCTGTGTGGGAATCACATAACTGTGCGAGCACTGTGGGGAGGAGACACGGTGTCGTATGGAGGTTTGGGTCGGTCCATGAAGCGTACTCGGGTAGCCGTAGTGGTTAAGGCGACCTCTAGCAACAAGGGGGGAAATCTGGGTTCAAGTGCTGGTCCGGCACAAACTTTCATATGTTTCCAGAAATTTGTACTACAGCTGTTGTGGTACCATATGCGCAATTTGCGAATCATTTCGTTCCTGTGAATGGCTTGTAACCGAATGTGCTAGAACTCAGTTTCTCTCACAGTGTGGTAATTACTCGCATATAGATAGTAGCGTTTCCAGCACGATTTCCAACAACCACAACTTGAGCCGGCCACATTGGCCGAGTGGTTCTAGGCGCATCAATCCGGAACCGCGCTGCTGCTACGGTCGCAGGTTCGAATCCTACCTCGGGCATGGATGTGTGTGATGTCCTTAGGTTGGTTAGGTTTAACTAGTTCCAAGTCTAGGGGACTGATGACCTCACATGTTAAGTACCATAGTGCTTAGAGCCATTTTAGAGCCGTAACGTGAGATAAGACGTACCGTGAACTGTACGCAGTTTACGTCAAAGCCTTCCGTGTTGTTACCTCAATATCGACGCACAGCACTGCTGTAGGCAAAGTACTCATGTTTCATTCCACTTAAATCACCTGTAAATAGCTGATACTAGATGTCTGAGATTAGTGTAGGCGATGGTGAAATGAGTCAGAGAAGACATGCGAAACAAATGGTGCTCCTTGGCGTTCTCTACTCAGATGAGCCCTTGCATACCTTAAAAAGTGATATCGGAGATTTTTAGTCCATTGAGAAGCATAATCACGTATCAAAACTTCCACAAACGTAGGGACTGCGTAAAATTATGTATTTGTAGGTAGCGGCCATTATCGATGTTTTCAACTTGCAATTATGTGTATGCAGATCTATGGAACAGGTAGTGATTTAAAATTTTTAGAAAACTTCGCTTCAGTGAGGAATATTTTCAATACAAAATAATTCAGCAGGTGGAGTAGTCCATTCCAGTCGGTATTCCGACATGACTCCCAGGAACCATATTCAGGATGGTCTCGGGAGTGCATGTGGCTGATCTCATATTACCTTCGGAAACTAGTAACCCACTAAGAACATTATTGCAATAAAACCTGAGTTCGTTTCCAATACGGTTCATAGACATAATTAACGACAGAGTAGCTCCTCTTTGGCGTTAGATCACACTGCCACAGCCATACGGTGTTCATAAAATAAATTCTGTAAGGGGAGTTTAATAAGTAATGCAACACAGTTTTTTCTTGGCCAGTTTCGGTTGAAGAAAATACGGAATTTGCTGTGGAACATCGTGGAATATTGTCACTGCTGCTTCTACAGTTTGATGAAGTTATGATAGGTGGCGATGCTATACATAAACCTTCAAAATAGCGCCTGCAAATAAGGTGCTTTTCAAGCAGACAACTGTCATTGAGATTCTTTTGGCGGAAAAACAAAGCATCGCAGATATTCATAGGCGCTTGCATAATGTCTACGGACACCTGGCAATGAACTAAGGGACGGTGAGTCGTTGGGTGAGGCGACTGTCTCCATTGCAACAAGGTCGCACAAACCGTCCGATCTCCCGCGTGCCAGCCGGCAACTTGCAGTTGTAACTCCTGCAATGTTGGAACGTGCGGACACTCTCATTCGAGATGATAGACAAACCACAATGAACCACCTCGCTGCTTAACTAGAAGTCTCTGTTCGTAGTGCTGACACACTCGTCCACCAGCTGGGATACTCAGAGTTGTGTGCCCATTGGGTTTCTCGCTGCCTGATAGAAGACCATAAAGATTTGTGCGGAATTGATTGCGCATTACGTGGATGATCACGACAATTTTTTTTCGAACATTGTCGCAGGCAGTTAAACATGTGTTCATCACTTCGAACCGGAAACAAAACGGCAGTCTACGGAGTGGCACCAAGCCACATCTCCTCCGAAGAAAAAGTTCAAAGGCGTATCCTAAGCTGATAAAGCCATAGCGACAATCTTCAGGGACTTTGAAGGGGTTATTCTGTTTGATGTCCACTCTCACGGTCCAACGATCAACTCGGAAGTGTATTTTGCCAACCTCAAGAGACTGAAGAAACAACTACAGCGTGTTCGTCGGCACAAAAATGTAAACGAACTTCTCATCGATGACAATGCAAGGCTTCACACAAGTTTGCGCACCCGAGAGGAGCTCACAAAACTTGATTGGACCGTTCTTCCTCATCGATCCTACAGCCCGTATCTCACACCTTCCGACTTCCACCTGTTTGGCCTGAATGAAGGGGGCACTCGAGGGAAGCAGTACGTGGTTCACGGGCACGTTTTGGCGCACTGATGCAGACAGACGTTGGTAGCATGCGGGATTACAGATCCTCCCAGTAAGGTGGCTTACGGCCGTCGCATTGAACAGAGAATATGTTGAAATGTAGGGTTTTATAGCCAACGAGTGAATAATACGGTGTACTGAATCCTGAATAAAACCAACCTGCTTTCAGGGGAAAAATGAGCTGCTTAACTTATTGAACACACCTCCTATATTGCAGACCATTAGAATTTCAAGAAGGGCAAGTACAGAATATATCGAAATTTTACTAACTCTTCTTCTTTTGCTAGTGCCTTCGTCTTGCTGTTTTCGCAGGGTCGGCATGGTTACAGTCGGATTTGGCATGGGTAATTGAAGAGGTGGTTGGATGCCCTTCCTTTCGCCATCCCGGTCTCCCCCAGGACGGAATCAGTGTATCCCAGCTTTCTGCGTCTAGTGTAAACTATGAAAGAGTGCAAACGTGTTGCAAATGTCTGCGAGTCGTGTAACTGAGGCGAGACGTGGGGACCAGCCCGGTATTCACCTAGTGGGATGTGGAAAACCGCCTAAAAACCACATCCAGGCTGGACAGCACACCGCCCCTTCATCGTTAATCCGCCAGGCGGATTCGATCCGGGGCCGGCGTGCCTACCCGAGTCCAGGAATCAGTTGTTTAGCGCTGTCGGCTATCCTGGCGGGTTAACGAAATTTTACTTACTGTGATGATATAATTTATTAGGGTGAAAACATGATCGAATTTGTAGGTGAGTTGGGACAATATAGGGTGTGAATTTTAGCACATAGCAATGCCACCTGACGAAGCAACCACGACTGTAACCCAACTGGGTACCGAGTTGAACTGAGCTTGAATGACAGATAAGGCTACGTCTTTTCATGCTGCTTCAATAACATGCTGGCTAATGGCGTTGCCGCAGTGGTAACACCGGTTCTCGTCAGATCACCGAAGTTAAGCACTGTTGGGCTTGGCTAGCGCTTGGATGGATCACCGAACGGGTCTGCCGAGTGCTGTGGGCAAGCGGGGTGTACTCAGCTCTTGCGAGGCCAATTGAGGAGCTACTTGTTGAGAAGCGGTAGTACCGGTCACAAAAACTGACGACGGCCGTGAGAGCGGTGCTCTGGCCACATGTCACTACATATCCGAAGCCAGTGCCGCCTGTGGGCTGAGTATGACACGGCGGCCTGTCGGTACCGCTGGGTCTTCAAGGCCTGTTCGATGGTGTATGCTCTTTTTTCAATTATATGCCAGGATTCATCAATGGCGCTTGTTTAGTGATGTCCCAGTCCCTCAGCAGCTCACGACCAGATGTTCCCAGTGGGTGAGAGACTAGGAGAACGAGTTTCTCGTGGCAACAGTCGAACAGCCTCTCTATAGAAGTACGTCATGACAGCAGGGCAGTGTGTGGTTTTGCTTTATCTGGTTGTGACCCTGTGGCCTCGAAGACAGGCTGCAGTCACCAACCTTGCTGCGTAAAGAAGTGCAATTGCCTGCTGCACATCCTCCTTGACTGGAATCGTCGGCTCTTCAAGGCCTTTATGAAGGAACCGAAGGCATGATAATCGCATGGAGAGAAACCAGAACTATAGGGCAAGTGCCTGACTGTCTCCCATTTGCGTTGGCGTCACTTCTGCGTTACGGCATTTTCGATGTGGGAACGTCCAATTCCATGAAGTAGCAGTAACACTTGACGCACCATTACAGAGCAGTTGTTTTCGACACAAATGCTGCCCCATGCACATTCTTCACCCTCCGGTGGATGTCTACCCATGTTAGTCCACCATTGATGCTGTTTGGACTCATTCGGTAGTAACGTCGCCATAGTTCACGTTTCCGCATATGCCGAACGCATGTCGGAAATACACGAATGCCACACTAATCCCTTGTCTAAATGCCGGTGGTGATATAGTCATATCGTCCGCAGCTCGTGGTCGTGCGGTTGCGATCTCGATCCCGCGCCCGGGTTCCCGGGTTCGATTCCCTGCGGGGTCAGGGATTTTCTTTGCCTCGTGATGACTGGGTGTTGTGTGCTGTACTTAGGTTAGTTATGTTTAAGTAGTTCTAAGTTCTAGGGGACTGATGACCATAGATGTTAAGTCCCATAGTGCTCAGAGCCATTTGAACCATATAGTCATATCGTAGTCGTGCTAGTTGAATATAAGCTGCACGAAATGGTTCAAATGACTCTGAGCACTTAACATCTGAGGTCATCAGTCCCCTAGAACTTAGAACTACTTAAACCTAACTAACCTAAGGACATCACACACATCCATGCCCGAGGCACCATTGGAACCTGCGACAGTACTGGTCGCGGGATTCCAGACTGAAGCGCCTAGAACCTCTCGGCCACATCGGTCGACGAATATATGCTGCAGCAACGTCCTTAAACTGAAACTTTTTGATCACCCTTTATAGAACAAATCACGCCAATTTAGCTCTGTTGCATGCGGATAACACTTTATTTAAAGTAATATATTTATGGCCTAAGCTAATACACTACTGGCCATTAAAATGGCTACACCACGAAGATGACGTGCTACAGACGCGAAATTTAACCGACAGGAGGAAGATGCTGTGATATGCAAATGATTAGCTTTTCAGAGCATTCACACAAGGTTGGCGACGGTGGCGACACCTACAACGTGCTGACATGAGGAAAGTTTCCAATCGATTTCTCATACACAAACAGCAGTTGACCGGCGTTGCCTGGTGAAGCGTTGTTGCGATACCTCGTGTAAGAAAGAGAAATGCGTACCATAACGTTTGCGACTTTGATAAAGGTCGGATTGAAGCCTATCGCGATTGCGGTTTATCGTATCGCGACATTGCTGCTGGCGTTGGTCGAGATCCAATGACTGTTAGCAGAATATGGAATCGGTGGGTTCAGGAGGGTAATACGGAACGCCGTGCTGGATCCCAACGACCTCGTATCTCTAGCAGCACTCTGAACATGGCTGTAACGGATCGTGCAACTACGTCACTATCCCTGAGTCATCACATGGGTACGTATGCAAGACAACAACCATCTACACGAACAGTTCGACGACGTTTGCAGCAGCATGGACTATCAGCTCGGAGACCATGGCTACGGTTACCCTTGACGCTGCATCACAGACAGGAGCGCCTGCGATGGTGTACTCAACGACGAACCTGGGTGCACCATTGGCAAAACCTCATTTTTTCGGATGAATCCAGGTTGTGTTTACAGCATCATGATGGTCGCATCCGTGTTTTGCGACATCGCGGTGAACTCACATTGGAAGCGTGTATTCGTCATCGCCATACTGGGGTATCACCCGACGTGATGGTATGGGGTGCCATTGGTTACACGTTTCGGTCACCACTTGTTCGCATTGACGGCACTTTGAAGAGTGGACGTTACATTTCGGATGTGGTACGACCCGTGGCTCTACGCTTCATTCGGTCCCAGCGAAACCCTACATTTCAGCAGGATAAAGCACGACCGCATGTTGCAGGTCCTGTACGGGCCTTTCTGGATACAGAAAATGTTCGACTGCTGCCCTGGCCAGCACATTCTTCAGATCTCTCACCAATTGAAAACGTCTGGGCAATGGTGGCCGAGCAACTGGCTCATCACAATACGCCAGTCACTACTCTTGATGAACTGTGGTATCGTGTTGAAGCTGCATGGGCAGCTGTACCTGTACACGCCAGGCGTATGAAGGCCGTTATTACGGCCAGAGGTGGTTGTTCTCGGTACTGATTTCTCATGATCTATGCACCCAAATTGCGTGAAAATGTAATCACATGTCAGTTCTAGTATAAAATATTTGTCCAATGAATACCCGTTTATCATCTGCATTTCTTCTTGGTGTAGCTATTTTAATGGCCAGTAGTGTGAAATGCATGCCACCGACAAACGACGCCTGCGCTGGCTACGATCGGCAGGCTAGAGACAGCAACGCCGGTAGCGAGCTCACACCCCCTAGCTACCACAAGCGTTGCCTGCGGCTCCACCGCGTCTGCCCCAACCGATTTGTATGCCTGACCAGCCGGGATATCATCACCCGAGGGCGAACAGCCGACCTTATGTATTTCGGTCGCCGATCTCAGAGCAGAAGATGAAGGTAGGCACAATCCACAGCATGCCTCAGCAACTTACACGAATTATTACCTAGGATGAATAACTCCAAAATACTTAGACATGTGTGACTGTGGCTGGACACAGACAAATAATGATGATACTAGAGTGCCACAGGTTATTAGTGATAAGTACGATGGGTGTTCAGTAAGTAATGCAACACCTTTTTTTCTGAAAAGAGGTTGATTTCATTCAGGATTACTGTACACCATAATCTTTCCTTCTTTCTTTCTTTTGCTACCGCCTTTGTTCCGCATTGTGCGCAGGGTCGGCAGGGTTAAGTACAGAATTGGCATGGTTAATTTTAAGGGATGGCCGGATTCCCTTCCTGCCGCCACCCCATACCCCCCAGGACAGAAGCAGTGTCCCCCAGCTGTCTGCGTCTAGTGTAAATCATGGAATAGTGTGAATGTGTTGCAAATGTCTGCGAGTCGTGTAACTGAGGCGGGACGTGGGGACCAGCCCGGTATTCACCTAGTAGGATGTGGAAAACCGCCTAAAAACCACATCCAGGCTGGCCGACACACCGGCCGTCGTCGTTAAGCCGCCAGGCGGATTCGATCCGGGGCCGGCGCGCCTACCCGAGTCCAGGAAGCAGCGCGTTAGCGCTCTCGGCTACCGTGGCGTGTCTTACTGTACACCATAATATTCTCTACTAATTTCTCTACAAAACGCTATTTTTCAACATAATCTCCGTTCAATGCGACGGCTTTACGTTACCTTACTGGGAGGGCCTGTGTGCCCGTATATTGCTACTCTTCTGGTCGACATCAGAGCCAACATCTTGTTGCATCAATAACCTTTTCATCATCCACGTACTGATTCCTTCATTGGGCCAAACAGATGGAAGACGGAAAGTACGAGAACCAGGTTGTAGGGCGATGATGATGATGAAGTCCCATACTCCTTGACAGACCATAAGGGAACGATGCGAGAGACCCGCACCACCGTACTAGGCAATGTCCTAGTGGAGGTGGTTTGCCATTGCCTTGCTCCGACAGTAATGGGGCTGAATGATGATGATGAAGACGACACAACAGCACCCAGTCATCTTGAGGCAGCTGAAAATCCCTGATCCCACCGGGAATCGAACCCGGGACCCCGTGCTCGGGAAGCGAGAACGCTACCGCGAGACCACGAGCTGCGGAAAGGTTGTAGGGTCGATGAAGAGTAACAGTCCAATGAGGTTTTGCTAGCGTGTGCGCAGACTTGTGCGAAGCCTTGCTATGTCATGGAGAAGGCTAAGTTCGTTTGCATTTTCTTGGCGCCAAACCCGCTGAAGTCGTTTCTTCAGTTTCTTGAGGGCAGCACAATACACTTCAGAGTTGATCGTTCGACCGTGAACGTGGATATCAAGCAGAATAACCCCTTCAGAGTCCCAGAAATCCGTCATCATGACTTTACCGGCTCAAGTTGCGGCTTTGATCTTTTTGTTGGGAAGAGAGATGGTGTCGCGCCACTCAGTGGATTGTCGTTTTGTGTCTGGTTCGGAGATATGAATCCATGTTTCATCTCCTGTGACAAAAAATTGTCAAGATAAGCAAGCAATTCCGGTCCTTCGTTGCCCTCTATGGTCTTCTGTTATGCGGCGAGGAACCCAGCAGCACACACACCTTTGAGCACCCAAATGGTGGACTAGTGTGTCAGGACTGCCAACAGATGCATCCAGTTGTGCAACGAGGTAATTAATTCTGATCTCTAAGTTACCTCGAATGAGAGTGTCCGCACGTTCCAACACTGGAGCTGTGTGCCGCCGTCTGCCACGCGGAAGATCTGACAGGTGTGAGCGACCTTACTGCGATGTGTTTCGTCACAGTGTTATTTGCTAAGCGTGATAGCGTTACGGAGACTTTTAGCAAACTCAAGTGGCAGACTCTGCAAGAGAGGCGCTCTGCATCGCGGTGTAGCTTGCTGTCCAGGTTTCGAGAAGGTGCGTTTCTGGATGAGGTATCGAATATATTGCTTCCACGAATGTAAAATTAGTGAGATTCGAGCGCGCACAGAGGCTTTCCGGCAGTCGTTCTTCCCACGAACCATACCTGACTGGAACAGGAAAGGCAGGTACTGACAGTGGCACGTGAAGTGCCCTCCGCCACAAACCGTTGGGTGGCTTGCGGAGTATAAATGTAGATGTAGATGTAGAAAGACGCCTCGTCCAACGACTCACCGTGATATTTGTCGCTGCCAGGTGTCCGTAGATATTCTGCAAGCGCCTATGAATATCTGTGATGTTCTGGCTTTCCGCCAAAAGAAACTCAGTGACAGCTATCTGCTTGGAACACACCTCCGTTATTGATGCCATTTTGGAAACTACGTATAGTGCCGCTACCAGTCGGAACGTCATGAAGATAAAGTGGCTGAAACAGCAATAGTCCTCGATGCGCGACAACAAATTTTGAATTTTTTCAACGGAAATTGGTCGAGAAAAAGAATTTGTTGCGTTACTTATTGAACGTCCCTCGTTTATATAGATATTTTTTTCCATTTTAAGAACGGAGTTTCTTCATGGAACTATAAATGTGTTCACCAGAAAGAAGGCTTTGGTCACCAGCAAGGGTAGAATTGACTGGATGGAGAGGGGCTATCGTGGACTCGTAGCTCCAAAGCCCTGAGCCGTCACGACAGGCAAGTGCGTGCAATGAATCCTGCAGGGGCTCACGCACAAACGCAATAACGTGGAGATCGCGTTGAGAAAGCGAAGGGCTGGGCGACGGAAAGACGCCTCCGCAGCCTCCGATCCTCGGCAGTATGTTACATGCGGAAACGGCGTAGGAGACTTACAACACACATTTACTCCGATGACGATCTGCATCACGAAACTGTATGATGATATGATAAAAGAGAAAAATGACAGCAGTGTATAGCAACAGTCAGAATTGCGCTTAGACGGTAGCGAAGGAATCTATCAATTTCACCGAATCGGTGGAAGCTGATAGTTGTTTTGAAAGTGCAGCGGACACAGAAATAGCCGCAGCTGCTACTCACTTAACATAATCTGTCAAAATACTTACTATAAAAGTAAAATTTGTATTTCACCAGACAATACGTTACGGTAACAAAAAACATTACTGTCTGCATGCAGTTTTTGACGTGTAACTTTTAAAGATTGAATGAGTCTTCTGTCGCGTTCATTTCCACACGAAAATCCGATCAGCATTGCTGGTATAATGCTTACGAATAGAAAAGCTAAGACCACTAGCATATACGATTTCATCTATCAAATAACTCTGCAAACTGCGTATTGTTTTCTTTGCTTGTTTTGAGTGAATTGTGTATGGAATACCCTCTATCAAAATTGTTGCACTAAGGTTTCTAGGACCAAATGACAATTCCAAGTGAATGATTACCTCATCAGCTGCAATTGTGATAATCTTAGCAAAGCGGTAATTTTCTTTGCCGTGCTGCAGGATAAATGTCCATTTCTGAGTTCCAAGAATTGTCAGGGTCTGAGACAACATCTTGCCACACATTTAAGACGCTTATAAAAATAATTATCTGGAAAAATGTTGCGTAAAAATCACATATATCAAGCAACAAAATATAGCATTAAGCATAATCATTCTGATTATCTTTATCTGATGTGACTGTTTGTAGTTCGAAAAGGTAACAATGATCTATTGTCTCATTAAGAATCACACATGTTATATGTGTTCTGTTTAGAGCTCTGGGGGCCCGCCATTGAGCTACACATACACTGAATTCCGAATAAATATCAAAGTAACTAACGCAGCTATTACACTGACGTTATTACATAAAATATGTGATCTGAATCGGCACTGCAGTCGTCAGTTAAATATTCAGACGTATGTTGCATACTGCCTGTTACTGCACCAGATGACACGTTGTCGTGACTCGCATTGTATTTGAGGGCTGCTTTTTTCTGAGGCGAGTCCCAGAATCTTACGACAGGACGAAAAAGACTATTAATGAAGCAGTCTGGTTTTTTAAAATTTCTCACAGTAATATCCTTTCTTTTTACCCAAAGAGCCGACATATCACAGGGTTTAAAAATGTTCTACCAAGTGCTATCAATCAAACGTTTATCCAAACGACAGATTTAAAACAACCACTTTACTAATGTATTTACATTATTCCAAGAACTTGTGGAGCGGCGGCCGAACCGCCCCGCAAGGGGTCTCCCGGCCACCAATGCCATACGCTCATTATTATTATTATTATTATTATTATTATTATTATTATTATTATTATTATTATTCCTTCTTGTAGGTTTTTCCAAATTTGAGTAGTAAAAACATGTTGACCTGCCAGAATCAAAAATGTGTACCTCATGAAGTAATAAATTTGACAATAACTGTAGTATATACGAAAACCTTGTAAGGTGTTGCCACGGGGAGGGGCGTGAGGGTGGGGGGGGGGGGGAGGTTTGGGTGGAGTGGAGATGTATGTATGCACTTATTTATATTCTGAATTGCGCAGGGAAGCGACTCGACATTCAAATATCATTAAAATTGCAAACATTGGCACCTTTACCCTACACTAAGTGCTTATGAAATCAAATGTAACAGTCGTAAAAAGGGAACGCTTAATGCACATGTCGTGATTCCCCTAAATCGTTTAAGGCAAATGCCAGGATGGTTCCTTCGAAAGGGCACGGCCGACTTCCTTCTCCATCCTTCCGTAATCCGAACTGCAGGTCCGTCTCTAATGACCTCGTTGTCGACGGGGCGTTAAACATTAATCTCCTCCTCCTCCTCCTCCACATGATAAATAATAATTTAATGTTGTTTTCATGATCTACAGCACCAAAGCAGTTTAATTAAAATATACGCTTGCTCAACACACTATCAACTGTTGGATCGTTAGAGGATTGCCAACAGTAGTTGTACAATTCTCGTTTGTATGGGCAAAGCGAAAGGCGAGAGAGGCAAGCGAAACGTAAATGCATTCCACTCCAACAGCTGGGGCTCTGTTGTTGTTGTTGTTGTTGTTGTTGTTGTGGTCTTCAGTCCTGAGACTGGTTTGATGCAGCTCTCCAAGCTAATCTATCCTGTGCAAGCTTCCTCATCTCCCAGTACCTACTGCAACCTATATCCTTCTGAATCTGCTTAGTGTATTCATCTCTTGGTCTCCCTCTATGATTTTTACCCTCCACGCTGCCCTCCAATGCTAAATTTGTGATCCCTTGATGCCTCAGGACATGTCCTACCAACCGATCCCTTCTTCTAGTCAAGTTGTGCCACAAACGTCTCTTCTCCCCAATTCTATTCAATACCTCCCCATTAGTTACGTGATCTATCCACCTAATCTTCAACATTCTTCTGTAGCACCACATTTCAGAAGCTTCTATTCTCTTCTTGTCTAAACTATTTATCGTCCATGTTTCACTTCCATACATGGCTACACTCCATACAAATACTTTCAGAAACGACTTCCTGACATTTAAATCTATACTCGATGTTAACAAATTTCTCTTCTTCAGAAACGCTTTCCTTGCCATTGCCAGTCTACATTTTATATCCTCTCTACTTCGACCATCAGTTATTTTGCTCCCCAAATAGCAAAACTACTTTACTACTTTAAGCATCTCATTTCCTAATTTAATTCCCTCAGCATCACCCGATTTAATTCGACTACATTCCATTATCCTCGCTTTACTTTTGTTGATGTTCATCTTATATCCTCCTTTCAACACACTGTCCATTCCGTTCAACTACTCTTCCAAGTCCTTTGCTGTCTCTGACAGAATTACAATGTCATCGGCGAACCTCAAAGTTTTTATTTCTTCTCCATGAATTTTAATACCTACTCCAAATTTTTCATTTGTTTCCTTTACTGCTTGCGCAATATACAGATTGAATAACATCGGGGAGAGGCTACAACCCTGTCTCACTCCCTTCCCAACCACTGCTTCCCTTTCATGTCCCTTGACTCTTATAACTGCCATCTGGTTTCTGTACAAATTGTAAATAGCCTTTCGCTCCCTGTATTTTACCCCTGCCACCTTTAGAATTTGAAAGAAAGTATTCCAGTCAACATTGTCAAAAGCTTTATCTGAGTCTACAAATGCTAGAAACGTAGGTTTGCCTTTCCTTAATCTATTTTCTAAGGTAAGTCGTAAGGTCAGTATTGCCTCACGTGTTCCAACATTTCTACGGAATCCAAACTGATCTTCCCCGAGGTCGGCTTCTACTAGTTTTTCCATTCGTCTGTAAAGAATTCGTGTTAGTATTTTGCAGCTGTAGCTTATTAAACTGATTGTTCGGTAATATTCACATCTGTCAACACCTCCTGATGTTCATACAAGTGGCTCTCTTTTCTCCAAAGGTCTCTTTAATTTTCCTGTAGGCCGTATCTATCTTACCCCTAGTGAGATAAGCCTCTACATCCTTACATTTGCCCTCTAGCCATGCCTGCTTAGCCATTTTGCACTTCCTGTCGATCTCATTTTTGAGATGTTTGTATTCCTTTTTGCCTGCTTCATTTACTGCATTTTTATATTTTCTCCTTTCATCAATTAAATTTAATATTTCTTCTGTTACCCAAGGATTTCTACTAGCCCTCGTCTTTTTACCTACTTCATCCTCTGCTGCCTTCACTACTTCATCCCTCAGAGCTACCCATCCGTCTTCTACTGTATTTCTTTCCCCCATTCCTGTCAATTGTTCCCCTATGCTGTCCCTGAAACTCTGTACAACCTCTGGTTAATCAGTTTATCCAGGTCCCATCTCCTTAAATTCCCACCTTTTTGCAATTTCTTCAGTTTTAATCTACAGGTCATAACCAATAGATTGTGGTCAGAGTCCACATCTGCCCCTGGAAATGTCTTACAATTTAAAACCTGGTTCCTAAATCTCTGTCTTACCATTATATAATCTGATACCTTTTAGTGTCTCCAGGATTCTTCCATGTATACAACCTTCTTTTATGATTCTTGAACCAAGTGTTAGCTATTTTTAAGTTATGCTCTGTGCAAAGTTCTACCAGACGGCTTCCTCTTTCATTTCTTAGCCCCAATCCATATTTACCTACTATGTTTCCTTCTTTCCCTTTTCCTACTGTCGAATTCCAGTCACCCATGACTATTAAATTTTCGTCTCCCTTCACTACCTGAATAATTTCTTTTATCTCATCATACATTTCTTCAAATTCTTCATCTGCAGAGCTAGTTGGCATATAAACTTGTACTACTGTAGTAGGCATGGGCTTCGTATCTATCTTGGCCACAATAATGCGTTCACTATGCTATTTGTAGTAGCTTACCCGCACTCCTATTTTTTTTATTCATTATTAAACCTACTCCTGCATTATCCCTATTTGATTTTGTATTTATAACCCTGTATTCACCTGACCAGAAGTCTTGTTCCTCCTGCCACCGAACTTCACTAATTCCCATTATATCTAACTTTAACCTATCCATTTCCCTTTTTAAATTTTCTAACCTACCTGCCCGATAAAGGGATCTGACATTCCACGCTCCGATCCGTAGAATGCCAGTTTTCTTTCTCCTGATAACGACGTCCTCTTGAGTAGTCCGCGCCCGGAGATACGAATGGGGGACTATTTTACCTCCGAATATTTTACCCAAGAGGACGCCATCATTTAACCATACAGTAAAGCTGCATGGTGGGGCTCTAAGCTCATGTGATCAGATAATATCAGAAATAACTGCAGAGATCATATTATGTCTACCAGACAGTTAATTATGCACTGTGTGGCCTAATTGGTCTGTCAAACGCCGCTAAGCGATCTTTATTCTGTATGAAATTATCTGTGTTTTCTTAACTGTGCTGGGAGAATGAACATATGCTCAGACTGTTGGAGCCATCTACAATATTTTCTCTTGTGTGAAGTAGCTCAGGCAAGTCAGCATCGCTCCTCGAAGGGCTAGTCGCTTTGGAACACAGGACTCTTTTCCTAAGCTTCACAAGGGCCGCGAAATTCTAAGAACAGGAAGCCTGTGACCGTTTTTGTTTGTCGGCAGACTAGAGCGCTCCCTTTGAAGTCAGGAAGTCCGGTTGAGTCCCGGAAGTGGTCGCAAGCGTGAAAAATCCACTCTCCCTGCAGAACACTGAATATGCGACTCCGCCACTTTTTGTTTCCACAGCATGAGAACTTTTGGTATTCTGGGAGTTCCAGCAGCCATCCACCTCTGTTTTCGGTTTACACCCGACGAGCAGCAAGTTACTAGTCGGCGTGCCAACCTTCAGACAAATAAGGAATACACGTTTGGTACTATTAAAAAACTTTAGCAGTTTCTCCCCTGCGTTTTGAGCTGGAAAGAGAAATACTGGGTTGTCAACGCTGGTAATCGTGACAGACTCTTCCCTAGAGAATGTGGTGTTCTGGAGCGAGAGAGAGTTTTTGTAGAGAGGGTGGAGAGCGGCGCATGGGTCCCGTGAGGTTCGATTTTCGGTCGCGGAGACGTTCGTCTACAGCCTTGGACGGGTTTACTGTTTAAATAAGTCTCGCAGCAGCGCAGGCCTTCTACCTCTGAGCAAGTCGCAACTTGCGATTCATTTAAATCGCAACTTGGGTCGCATTTGTATTAGTTCACAGTTAGATTTAGTATTCAAAAGTTTCCTTTAATTAAATTTGTGTGCTGCTCAGAAGACTGCTAGTGGAAGTGCAGCTGGCATTTCAATATGTCTTTGTTATTAGTTTCAATTGTTCATAAATAATGGGGGTATTACCCATAGCAATTTGTCTGTTACAAATAATCACAATCTATTGTGTGGTTCGATAAATCGAGCTCCTTTGTGGAAAGTCTTCCTTAGTACTCAGTTTAACGGCCTTGCACACCCAAGTTCATAATTCTATGAGCATTTCGTAGATATTTAAGATTCCGTGATTTTTAGTTCCAAGCTAGCTTTTTCTTATCATACCTTTCTTAAGGCAAATTCTATTTTTTTATGAGTATCATTAACTTGAGATTGTATTTGAATTTTTACAACCTCTAAATAAACTAGGTTAATTAATAGTGATCCATTCAACTATTTCCCTCAAATCCGTGACATTGAACAGGCGACCCGTCATTATTGTATATCAAGTTTATAATTACAGGGTGGCGCACGAAATGTGTTACCAATTGTTTCTTTCACAATTTACGACGCACATTAGATATCCCGCTGGGATCTCTACAGCAGTACCAGCAGAGCGTGGAAAAACAAATGAGTTACGAAATAACGTGTAATTCACGATACTGCCGCTAGGAAACTAGTAAGCAGCAATGGCTGACAATGGAAGACTGACGACACAGCAACGATCGGCAATTGTGTTACTTTTTCATGGAACGAAAAGCCTTGTTGTGACTCAGAGGCGTTTTCAACAACAGTTTAACAGACGATGGGTCCATTGCAAGAAGATCATCCACAGGTTGTACGATAAATTTGTACAGGAAGGAACAGTATTGGAAGCGAAGCGACCTCGGCCTAAACCTGTTTGTTCGACGGAGATTATTGAAGCGGTACGAGTTGCTGTACAGAGAAGTCCCGGGAAATCGTGCAGAAAGGCAGCAGTGCAACTGGGAATATCCAGACGCTCCGTTCAACGCATTCTTAAAAGTGACCTCCATATGTACCCATACAAGATGACCTGTGCACGGAAGTTCACTGAAGAACACAAACAACAGACTACCGTTTTCTCAGTGGGTGTAGGATAGGGAAGAAACACTCCACAACGTTTGGTTTTCAGACGAGGCGCATTTTCATTTAGACGGCGTGGTTAACAAACAAAATGGACGCTTTTGGGCCACTGAAAACCCACAAGCGCTTCATGAACGACAACATTACGCTCCGAGGATCACAGCGTGGGCAGCAATTTCCAGTCAAGGACTTGAGACCATTTTCTTTGAAGAAGCTGTGAACAGCGAGCGTTATTTGAGCATGCTTCGCAATAGTTTCATTCCACAGCTTCTTGCTACTGCCTTGCCCTTCAACACACAGTGGTTCATGCAAGATGGATCAAGGGCACATACTACAAACACTGTGTTTGAGTTTTTACACGAGCATTTCGACATGCGGATCATTTCACTCAGGTTTCCAGGTCGCTTCAATGACAGACGAAATTGCCCCTCCCCCCCCCCCCCCCCCCAATAGTTCAGACCTCAATCCCTGTGACTTTTTTCTTTGGGGGTACCTAAAGGAAAAAATTTTCCCGGAACGTCCACGTCATTTAATGGAGCTCAGAAGACTTATTTTTCAAGCTTGCAGTGAAATTACGGAAGACATGTGCCGTAGGGTAATCACTAGCTTCAGTGTTCGTTTGAAGGAAGTTAGGAAACGAAGTGGTGGACGTATTGAGCATGTGCTTAGTTAGAACAGATCTCCATGGACAGCTGTTCATTGTAGTGTATGATCCTTTCAGATTTTATTGACAATAAAGTTTATATTCAAAAACAAAATAGTAACACATTTCGTGCGCCGCCCTGTATACTCAGTCACAATTGTTTGTTTTGATCTGTACCGCCACTGAGATCAATTTGAGAGCTTTTCAGTGGAATGATCTGATTGTTAAATTCTGTATCAATGATTACTCAACGAGCTGAGGCCTCATTAATTTTTTTAAAGACGTGTAATCGCTGGGAAAGTTTTTCTTTCTTTGCTGAGTTCGTGAGGGTGGCAAGCAAATTTCACGACCGCTGACGAACCCCAGAAGGTCTCACTGCAAAATAAAACTAATATAAAAGGAGAAGGTCAAGGAACAAAAGTAGTAATTCAATCGAAAAAGCGAGTCAGTACCATGTATCAGACGTTTGGGTGAGCAATCTATTTCAGAAAAGCATCAAGATTAGCGAAACTAATATGAAGTCCATTTGTGAACTAAGAATGAAATTTACTGGTTTTACGGAAATTGATGGGATGAAAGTTCGCGCATCAGACTGAGCAGCGCTCAGTGCAAATTATTACGCAACCGGTAGAGCAATGCTTACCACAAAATAGTCGGGGTCGCTTCAGTGATCGGCGAGGCCGCCCATCTGGATCCGTGATTAACAGCTGTGGTCATCAGAAGGCTCCTCACATAAAATTCTTACGCCTGAGGCCCTCTCGTCCGATTTCGACGACCTTCCTTTTCACGTACTGTCTGAGTTCCACTTTGGCGCTGTCTAAGAAACGCGTTGTTTATTTGCTAGTCAATGGCGTAGCAAGTACAATTTCTGCGCCAATTAGATGACGGAGAGTTTGTCGTTTATTTCCGCTCCTCGTTAATTTGTAGTGTCCGTCCAATAGCGTGGAGAGAAGCAGAAATCCTAACCTCACCTCCTATAAAACTCTAACGGAGAGTTACCATTAACGACCTGAAAGAAGAAGACGATAATAACTCTGTGTGTGTGTGTGTGTGTGTGTGTGTGTGTGTGTGTGTATGTATGTGTACGTGTTTGTGTGAGTGAGAGGGAGAGGGAGCACCTGTTTCTGGGACCCAAAGTATGGCGCGAACTTCGCGGTGGTATTATGTTTCTCTTAGAAAATTCTCAGCGTCGCAGCTTCAAAGAGAGTCTTTCCACACATTATTTGAGTCGAGACGAGACTGAGTTCCCATTTGGGGAAATTTTTTTTTTTCCTCCTGCTCTGCTGGCGCCAAGGGACGACGCTGTACGGAATGTTTCCATTGTTAGTGGATACACACAATGCTTAATTGCCGTCTGGCAGCTCGTCAAAGCGTCTCCGAAGGAGTTCTCTTTTCGACCTCCGCTAGGGCCACCAACACCGAATGCGTAGCACGTGGCTATTGTCACCGACACCGTCTCCTGGAGCACCGCTTCTGTAAGGTGGAGACGTGTCCTTAGCAAGAACTCATCCTGCCGCACACTGTCTCAGAGCTGAGGCTAGGAGCCAACATTTACGGAGTTTATAAACTGTAAATCGAATAATACAGTTACAAAAAGCTGCTCATAATCTGACTAAGCATGGAGCTCGATCAGCACAGAGTACGCGAAAGAACTTGCCCCCCTTCTAACAGCCGTGTACCGCAAGTCTCTAAAGGAACGGAAGGTTCCAAATGATTGGAAAACAGCACAGGTAGTTCCAGTCTTCAAGAAGGGTCGTCGAGCAGATGCGCAAAACTATAGACCTATGTCTCATGTTCTAAAATTCTACAACAGATCGACGTCAGTTTTTTGCTCGAGTATCATGTCGTTTCTGGAAACCTAGAATCTACTCTGTAGGAATCAACATGGATTCCGGAAACAGCGATCGTGTGAGACCCAACTCGCTTTATTTGTTCATGAGACCCAGAAAACATTAGATACAGGCTCCCAGGTAGATGCTATTTTCCTTGACTTCCGGAAGGTGTTCGATACAGTTCCGCAGTGTCGCCTGATAAACACAGTAAGAGCCTATGGATTATCAGACCAGCTGTGTGGCTGGATTGAAGAGTTTTTAGCAAACAGAACACAGCATGTTGTTCTCAATGGAGAGACGTCTACAGACGTTAAAGTAACCTCTGGCGTGCCACAGGGGAGTGTTATGGGACCATTGCTTTTCACAATATATATAAATCACCTAGTAGATTGTGTCGGAAGTTCCATGCGACTATTCGCGGATGATGCTGTAGTATACAGAGAAGTTGCAGCATTAGAAAATTGTAGCGAAATGCAGGAAGGTCTGCAGCGGATAGGCACTTGGTGCAGGGAGTGGCAACTGACCCTTAACATAGACAAATGTAATGTATTGCGAATACATGGAAAGAAGGATCCTTTATTGTATGATTATATGATAGCGGAACAAACACTGGTAGCAGTTACTTCTGTAAATAATCTGGGAGTATGCGTGCGGAACGATTTGAAGTGGAATGATCATATAAAATTAATTGTTGGTAAGGTGGGTACCCCCCCCTGCGGGTCCGGGGTAAGAATAGGCCCGAGGTATTCCTGCCTGTCGTACGAGGCGACTAAAAGGAGTTCAACCGTTTCGGCCTTCCATGTGATGGTCCCCCTTGGGGTTTGACCTCCATTTTTCTAAATTTCTACAGAAGTACGAGCCTTTTGGGGAAGGACACCTTACGTGGTGTACCACTGGTCCTAAGTGCACTCAGACCTTGGCACTCAGCATTGCACCGGCGTTGTAACCATACCCACTATTGCTCAAATTGGGCCTAAACGCCTTTTGGGTTGTCCCAGTTACGCCCATAGTGCGTCTCCATCTGCACCAGCGATCATGATGGACTTTCCATGGCACCAGAAATCCAGCACGGTAGCCAGCCCGTTGTGGTGGGGTCGTCATGTACCCTCTAGGTTGTAGCCCCCTGACAACACAGGGATCGTACTGCCGATACCTGAGCTGCACCCTCCCTACGTCGGCCAAGGAGTAGATGCCCATCTCCTTGGGGCATCAGGACTCCCGGCAATGGTCATCCTGCCAGGTGGCCCTTGCTGCGGCTGGGTGGCGCCCGTGGGGAGAGCCCCTGGTCGGAGTGGGTGGTATCGGGGCGGACGTTTCGCAGATGAAACGTCACCACGTATCGGGTCGCTCTGCGGCCGAGTCTTTTAAAAGAAAAAGTACCGTTTTTGGTTCTGGTTCTCCTGCCCCTTCCCCCTTGGCCACTCCATGGGAGGAGGGACAGGCCCGCCGGCTTGGAGCGAAGTACTTCCCCCGCTATTTAGTCTGTTCTCGGACCGATGGGGGGACATTCGCCACCTCCAAGCCCATGTTCTTTGTTCAGCACATTGAGGACATCTTCGGGGAAATCGAGGCTCTCAGCAAGATGCGTTCAGGGTCCGTACTTATCAAGACCACGTCCGCCACACAGTCGGCGGCGCTCCAGGCGTGCGACCGCCTAGGGGACATCCCAGTCTCCATTGTCCCACATCTGGCACTCAATAGGACGCAGGGGGTTATTTTTCATCGTGACCTCCTGCTACAATCTGATGAGGAGCTCAGGGCCAACCTGGAGCGCCGAGGCGTGCATTTCGTCCGGCGAGTCCAGCGCGGCCCCAAAGACCGTCGCATCGACACTGGGGCCTTTATCCTCGCCTTCGAGGGGGACGTTCTCCCAGAGAAGGTAAAGGTAATGTGCTACCGGTGTGACGTGCGACCCTACGTTCCGCCTCCTATGCGCTGTTTTAGGTGTTTGCGCTTTGGGCACATGTCGTCACGGTGTGAGGCTGAGCCCCTCTGTGGCGATTGTGGCCGTCCTCTTCGTGAGGAACATACATGCCCCCCACCACCTCGGTGCGTTAATTGTCCTGGCGTCCACTCGCCTAGATCCTCAGACTGCCCCGCATATCAGAAGGAGAAGAAGATACAAGAAATCAAAACTTTGGATCGGCTGTCTTATTCTGAGGCCAGGAAGAAGTACGACCGCCTCCATCCCGTGCCATTGACCACTTCATTTGCCTCAGTTGTGTCCACTCCTTCCGCGGTATCCTCACCCCTCTCCTATCCCCCCTCCGCCTCCTCCGCCCATCAGGGGGCTCTGCCTCCGCCTCCCAAATCCCTCCCTTCCAAATCCTCCTCCCCCGTGGCCCCCACCCCCTCTGCCCCAGGGGCCATCCTTCCTCCTCCTTCCCCCCACACGCCACCTGAGAAGCGATCCTCTTCTCAGGCGTCCATCGGGGAAACGTACCGGACCCCGGCTTCCGTGGTCCGGCGTTCCAAAACGGACCCCGCGCGTGAGGACCTTCTTCGGGTCCAGCCCACCGTCCCTGTGCCTCCTCGGCCTTCCAAGAAGGCCTCCAAGAAGAAATCTTTATCCCCCTCTCCACCCCGGCGCGTTTCGACTGACGCTCCATCCGTGAGTCGCCGCTCCCGGCCGTCCTCAGTTTCGCCGGGACGCTCTGCTGCCAGGCGCTCAGCTGGCCTTTCGTCGGCAAATGATGCTGCCCCTCCTACACAACCAGGGACAGCGGCCGCAGCTGGCGACCAGTCGATGGAACCGGATCCGCCTCCCGTCGGTTGTAGCGTTGTTCCCTCGCAACCTGGCCCTCCGCGGCCGTCGAGGTGACCAGCTCTTCCCCCGTCTCGTTCCCACAACTTTTTGACTAGCGATGGCGTTGTTTCATTGGAACATAAGAGGTATTCGATCTCATCGGGAGGAATTACAACTGCTCCTCCGCCTGCACTGTCCGCTCGTCCTTGGACTCCAGGAAACCAAGTTGCGCCCGACTGACCGTATTGCCTTTACCCACTATACCTCGGAGCGGTATGACCTTACCCCTGTGGACGGTGTCCCAGCTCATGGTGGGGTCATGTTGCTCATTCGGGACGACGTCTATTACCATCCCATCCCATTGACCACCCCACTCCAAGCAATAGCTGTCCGCATTACTCTTTCTGCTTTTACTTTTTCAGTTTGT
The DNA here is from genome assembly GCF_023864275.1 of Schistocerca cancellata. NCBI lineage: Eukaryota > Metazoa > Arthropoda > Insecta > Orthoptera > Acrididae > Schistocerca > Schistocerca cancellata. The sequence continues at coordinate 200,448,611 of NC_064629.1, forward strand.
ACCATCTACACTCCACCGTCGTCTGCCGTTAGTCGGGCTGACATGATGCACCTGATCGTTCAGCTTCCCCCGCCGTTTTTATTGTTTGGCGACTTCAATGCCCATCATCCCCTTTGGGGCTCTCCTGCATCCTGTCCAAGAGGCTCACTCTTGGCAGATGTCTTCAACCATCTCAATCTTGTCTGCCTCAATACCAGCGCCCCGACTTTCCTCTCGGACTCCACTCATACCTTCTCCCACTTGGACCTCTCAATATGTTCTACCACTCTTGCCCGTCGGTTCGAGTGGTATGTCCTTTCTGACACCTATTCGAGCGACCACTTCCCCTGTGTCGTTCGTCTCCTGCACCACACCCCATCCCCACGTCCTTCGAGCTGGAACATACTGAAAGCTGACTGGGGACTTTACTCATCCCTGGCGACCTTTCCGGACCACGATTTTCCCAGTTGTGACAGTCAGGTCGAATACCTCTCGGCTGTTATCATCCATGCTGCCGAACGTTCCATTCCTCGTACTACTTCTTCACGTCGCGTTTCCGTCCCCTGGTGGAACGAGGCTTGTAGGGACGCTATCCGTGCTCGACGACGTGCTTTACGCACCTTTCGCCGCCATCCTACGTTGGCGAATTGTATTGAATACAAACGACTCCGAGCGCAATGCCGTAGAGTCATCAAAGACAGCAAAAAAGCTTGTTGGGCCTCTTTCACCGGCTCCTTTAACAGTTTTACTCCTTCTTCCGTCGTTTGGGGTAGCCTGCGCCGGCTGTCGGGCATTAAGGCCCACTCCTCGGTACCTGGCCTGACCTCAGGTAATGCGGTCCTTGTTGATCCGGTGGCTGTCGCCAACGCCTTTGGCCGCTTTTTCGAGGAGGTTTCAAGCTCCGCCCATTACCATCCTGCCTTCCTTCCCAGGAAAGAGGCAGAAGAGGCTCGGCGACCTTCCTTCCACTCGCTGAATCTGGAAACCTATAATGCCCCCTTTACTATGCGGGAACTCGAACGTGCGCTTGCACTGTCCCGGTCCTCTGCTCCGGGGCCGGATGCCATTCACGTTCAGATGCTGGCACACCTTTCTCCGGCGGGCAAAAGCTTCCTTCTCCGTACCTACAATCGCGTCTGGACCGAAGGTCAAGTCCCCATGCGTTGGCGTGACGCCGTTGTTGTTCCTATACCCAAACCCGGGAAGGATAGACACCTTCCTTCTAGTTACCGCCCCATTTCTCTTACAAGCTGTGTCTGTAAGGTGATGGAGCGCATGGTTAATGCTCGGTTAGTCTGGATTCTTGAATCTCGACGGCTCCTTACTAATGTCCAATGTGGCTTTCGTCGCCGCCGCTCCGCTGTTGACCACCTCGTGACCTTGTCGACATTCATCATGAACAACTTTTTGCGAAGGCGCCAAACGGTAGCCGTGTTCTTCGACTTGGAGAAGGCTTATGACACCTGTTGGAGAGGAGGTATCCTCCGCACTATGCACAGGTGGGGCCTACGCGGTCGCCTGCCCCTTTTTATTGATTCCTTTTTAACGGAACGAAAGTTTAGGGTACGTGTGGGCTCCGTATTGTCCGACGTCTTCCTCCAGGAGAACGGAGTGCCTCAGGGCTCCGTCTTGAGCGTAGCCCTTTTTGCCATCGCGATCAATCCCATTATGGATTGCATTCCACCTAATGTCTCAGGCTCTCTCTTTGTCGATGACTTCGCGATCTACTGCAGTGCCCAGAGAACATGCCTCCTGGAGCGCTGCCTTCAGCGTTGTCTAGACAGCCTCTACTCATGGAGCGTGGCAAATGGCTTCCGGTTCTCTGAAGAAAAGACGGTTTGTATCAACTTTTGGCGATATAAAGCGTTCCTTCCGCCATCCTTACATCTCGGTCCCGTTGTTCTCCGATTCGTGGACACAACTAAGTTTCTAGGGCTCACGTTGGACAGGAAACTGTGTTGGTCTCCACACGTCTCTTATTTGGCGGCCCGTTGTACACGTTCCCTTAATGTCCTCAGAGTTCTTAGCGGTTCATCTTGGGGAGCGGATCGCACTGTCCTGCTTCGCTTGTATCGGTCCATAGTCCGATCGAAGCTGGATTATGGGAGCTTCGTCTACTCGTCCGCTCGGCCGTCCCTCTTACGCCGGCTCAACTCCATCCACCATCGGGGGTTACGTCTTGCGACCGGAGCCTTCTACACTAGTCCTGTCGAGAGTCTTTATGCTGAAGCTGCCGAGTTACCGTTGACCTACCGGCGCGACGTACTGCTGTGTCGGTATGCCTGCCGGCTGTCGTCTATGCCCGACCACCCCACTTACAAGTCCTTCTTCGCCGATTCTCTCGACCGTCAGCCGGCCGCAGTGGCCATGCGGTTAAAGGCGCTGCAGTCTGGAACCGCAAGACCGCTACGGTCGCAGGTTCGAATCCTGCCTCGGGCATGGATGTTTGTGATGTCCTTAGGTTAGTTAGGTTTAACTAGTTCTAAGTTCTAGGGGACTAATGACCTCAGCAGTTGAGTCCCATAGTGCTCAGAGCCATTTGAACCATTTCTCTCGACCGTCAGTACGGGTTGTATGTGTCTGCCCTGCTGCCCCCCGGAGTCCGCTTCCGTCGCCTGCTTCGACAATTGGATTTTGCCCTCCCTACCACCTTCAGAGAGGGTGCGAGCCCGACACCACCTTGGCTCCAGGCTCCGGTTCATATTTATCTCGACCTCAGCTCACTCCCGAAGGATGGTACTCCGGCTGCAATGTATTGCTCACGGTTTGCCGAACTTCGTGCTCGACTTGCCGGTCACACCTTTATTTATACCGATGGCTCCAAAACTGACGATGGTGTCGGCTGTGCCTTTGTCGTCGGGGCCGCCACATTTAAATACAGGCTCCTCGACCAGTGTTCCAGCTTTACGGCCGAGCTTTTTGCTCTCCATCAGGCCGTTCAGTATGCCCGCCGCCACCACCATTCATCATATGTACTGTGCTCTGACTCACTCAGTGCTCTTCAGAGCCTTGGAGCTCCCTATCCGGTCCATCCCTTGATACAACGGATACAGCAGTCCCTCCATTCTTTGGCTGATAATGGTGGTTCTGTCAGCTTTCTGTGGGTTCCCGGACATGTGGGAGTGCCTGGGAATGAGGCTGCGGATGCTGCAGCCAGGGCTGCAGTCCTCCTGCCTCGGCCAGCCTCCCATTGTGTCCCGTCATCCGACGTTCGTGGGGATGTCTGTAAGAGGCTTGTGTCGTTGTGGTGGGATGCTTGGTCATCCCTCCAAGGAAACAAGCTCCGGGCAGTAAAACCGCTACCCACTGCTTGGACAACATCCTCCCGACCATCTCGGCGCGAGGAGGTCCTTCTGACCAGGTTGCGGATTGGGCATTGCCGGTTTAGCCACCGCTACCTGCTCTCCGGTGACCCAGCCCCGCAGTGCCCTTGTGGTCAGGCATTAACAGTGCGCCATGTTTTATTGTCATGTCCCCGTTTTAGTCAATTTCGTGTTGTCCTGTCCCTGCCATCTACTTTACCGGATGTTTTAGCTGATGACGCTCGAGCAGCTGCTCGTATTCTGCGTTTTATAACTTTAACTGGCTTGTCCAAGGACATTTAATCTTTTTACTTATTTTGTCTGCATCTTTGTCGGGTCCTTCTGGTGTCTCCTCCATCCCCTTGAGTTTTACCAGATTCCATGTGCTCAAACAACAGTGACTGGGCGCTAATGACCTCAGCAGTTGAGCGCCCTTAAACCCAACCAAAAAAAAAAAAAAAAAAAAAAAAGGTGGGTACCAGGTTGAGATTCATTGGGAGAGTCCTTAGAAAATGTAGTCCTTCAACAAAGGAAGTGGCTTACAAAACACTCGTTAGACCTTACTTGAGTATTGCTCATCAGTGTGGGATCCGTACCAGATCGGGTTGACGGAGGAGATAGAGAAGATTCAAAGAAGAGCGGCGCGTTTCGTCACAGGGTTATTTGGTAAGCGTGATAGCGTTACGGAGATGTTTAGCAAACTCAAGTGGCAGACTCTGCAAGAGAGGCGCTCTGCATCGCGGTGTAGCTTGCTGTCCAGGTTTCGAGAGGGCGCGTTTCTGGATGAGGTATCGAATATATTGCTTCCCCCTACTTATACCTCCCGAGGAGATCACGAATGTAAAATTAGACAGACTCGAGTGCGCACGGAGGTTTTCCGGCAGTCGTTCTTCATGCGAACCATACGCGACTGGAACAGGAAAGGAAGGTAATGACAGTGGCAAGATAAGTGCCCTCCGCCACACAGCGTTGGGTGGCTTGCGGAGTATAGATGTAGATGTGGCATATAAAATCAGAGGGTAAAGAAAGGAGAATCTCATGCATTCTATAACTGTTTCTCATAATTATAATCTTCTTGCCCCTTCAGAGAGGGTGGTAATCAACTAAATCGCGTAAAGAGAGATTCCTCTGAATGCAGAGAGCGTGGTAATCAAGTAAATGGCGTAAATAGAGATTGCTCTCAATACAGCGGCCCATCTGGCAATATAGTAGGACCATTACAACCAAGTCATTAATTTAAAACAGACCATGGACATTCATTTTACGTGTATAAGGTATATTCTATTATAAATTTCTCCTTCTTATCTCTGTGTGGAGTTTTCATATCTCCATTCAGGGAATGAGGACTTTTATAGTGCCACACGGCGCCACTCCATTGGTCTCTGCGAAGGGGATTAAGATTTAACGCACCGCATAGGCGTTCAGAAACTACACCACCCTCATACCCTTGATTTCCCTGTAACGGCTTTGAGAATTTCTCCTGCAAACAGAATTCGAAATGGCTATCTTCGGGTCGAAAGCCACCGGATTAGTTTCTCTTACGGGCCTCGGCTAATGCCGCTGGCCATAGAGAAACCTGTTGTAATACATTGGGCTTTATCTTATTTTCAGCTATTGTTCAATAGAAGTGATTTCACCTAACTGCTAGATTTATTTACAAGAAAGATGACAATACCACATTATCTCTTCTTTGACTGAATTACTGAAGAAGGCATTACACTTTGCAGTCGAACAATAAAAATATGTTTGCTGTATTAGTGTCTCTTTAGAGATGCCACAACAGGCTTCTTTTTCTAACGTAGATATTCGGTTTCTGGTTATGTTGCTTCTGATTTCCTAATGGATTGTAAATATTGGAAATATACTATTGCTTTGACACTGAAAATCAAAGTTTTTTAGTAAAATTCTTTTTGCAAAACAGTTAACGGAAGGCTGACATTGTGTGTGATAAGGGATCACCTGCCTCTGACTGGCAGTGGTGCAGCTGATGTTTCCGTAGCTCTCACTTTTCTATTCCCAGCAATAAATAATATATGTTTAACAGCGTATTATTGAACCCTTCTTTTATCCTAATTTCGAAACTGATCCGTCACCTGTGTCTTCTTTAATTCCGACGGTGGTTTTAAAAGAGGAAGAACACTATCGTATTAGACGTATTCGGATAATCATATGTAATACGGAATTGACCACTGGATGTCACCACAGGTGGACCCGCCAATGTAAAGGGAGGCGGGGAGTGCTTTATTGTCTGTAGAAAAATAGTGATAGTGGAATGAGTTGGTCAGGAAAGCTCAGTGACTTCGGACGTGGAGTAATAAGTGGATGTCACCAGAGAAATAAATTAATCAGGGACATTTCATCCTTCTAAAACTGTCAAAGTCGACTGTTGGTGATGTGACTGAGAAGTGGAAACGTGAAGAAACAACCAATGCTAAACCTAAATCAGGCAGACCTCATGTATTGACTGACAGGCTTGAGCATGCATTCCTGTAATTAATGTTAACCTCTACATCTTAATCTACATCCATACTCCGCAAGCCACCTGACGGTGTGTGGCGGAGGGTACCTTGACTACCTCTATCGGTTCTCCCTTCCATTCCAGTCTCGTATTGTTCGTGGAAAGAAAGATAGTCGGTGTGCCTCTGTGGGGCTCTAATCTCTCTGATTTTATCCTCATGGTCTCTTCGCGAGCTATACGTAGGATTGAGCAACATACTGTTTGACCCCCCAGTGAAGGTTTGTTCTCGAAACTTCAACAAAAGCCCGTACCGAGCTACTGAGCGTCTCTCTTGCAGAGTCTTCCACTGGAGTTTATCTATCATCTCCGTAACGCTCTCGCGATTACTAAATGATCCTGTAACGAAGCACGCTGCTCTCCGTTGGATCTTCTCTACCTCTTCTATCAACCCTATGTGGTACAGATCCCACACCGGTGAGCAGTATTCAAGCAGTGGGCGAACAAGTGTACTGTAACCCACTTCCTTTGTTTTCGGAATGCATTTCCTTAGGATTCTTCCAATGAATCTGTCTGGCATCTGCTTTACCGACGATTAATTTTATATGGTCATTCCATTTTAAATCACTCCTAATGCCTACTCCCAGACAATTTATGGAATTAACTGCTTCCAGTTGCTGACCTGCTATATTGTAGCTAAATGATAAAGGATCTTTCTTTCTATGTATTCGCAGCACATTACACTTGTCTACATTGAGATTCAATTGCCATTCCCTGCACCATGCGTCAATTCGTTGCAGATCCTCCTGCATTTCTGTACATTGTTACAATCTCTCTATATACTACAGCATCATCCGCAAAAAGCCTCAGTGAACTTCCGATGTTATCCACAAGGTCATTTATATATATATTGTGAATAGAAACGGTCCTACGACAATCCCCTGGTGCACACCTGAAATCACTCTTACTTCGGAAGACTTCTCTCCATTTAGAATGACATGCTGCGTTGTGTTATCTAGGAACTCTTCAACCCAATCACACAATTGGTCTGATAGTCCATATGCTCTTTGTTCATTAAACGACTGTGGGGAACTGTATCAAACGCCTTGCGGAAATCAAGAAACACGGCATCTATCTGGGAAACCGTGTCCATGGCCCTCTGAGTTTGAAGGGGTGTAAAGAGCGATGCCACCGGACAATGGCTGACTCAAAACGAGTGCCCGCCGGAGTGGCCGAGCGGTTAAAGGCTCTACAGTCTGGAACCGCACGACCGCTACGGTCGCAGGTTCGAATCCTGCCTCGGGCATGGATGTGTGTGATGTCCTTAGGTTAGTTACGTTTAAGTAGTTCTAAGTTCTAGGAGACATATGACCACAGCAGTTGAGTCCCATAGTGCTCAGAGCCATTTGAACTCAAAACGAGTGATAAATTATGCTACACTGCTGGAAATTGAAATAATAACACCGTGAATTCATTGTCCCAGGAAGGGGAAACTTTATTGACACATTCCTGGGGTCAGATACATCACATGATCACACTGACAGAACCACAGGCACATAGACACAGGCAACAGAGCATGCACAATGTCGGCACTAGTACAGTGTATATCCACCTTTCGCAGCAATGCAGGCTGCTATTCTCCCATGGAGACTATCGTAGAGTGCTGGATGTAGTCCTGTGGAACGGCTTGCCATGCCATTTCCACCTGGCGCCTCAGTTGGACCAGCGTTCGTGCTGGACGTGCAGACCGCGTGAGACGACGCTTCATCCAGTCCCAAACATGCTCAATGGGGGACATATCCGGAGATCTTGCTGGCCAGGGTAGGGTGACTTACACCTTCTAGAGCACGTTGGGTGGCACGGGATACATGCGGACGTGCATTGTCCTGTTGGAACAGCAAGTTCCCTTGCCGGTCTAGGAATGGTAGAACGATGGGTTCGATGACGGTTTGGATGTACCGTGCACTATTCAGTGTCCCCTCGACGATCACCAGTGGTGTACGGCCAGTGTAGGAGATCGCTCCCCACACCATGATGCCGGGTGTTGGCCCTGTGTGCCTCGGTCGTATGCAGTCCTGATTGTGGCGCTCACCTGCACGGCGCCAAACACGCATACGACCATCATTGGCACCAAGGCAGAAGCGACTCTCATCGCTGAAGACGACACGTCTCCATTCGTCCCTCCATTCACGCCTGTTGCGACACCACTGGAGGCGGGCTGCACGATGTTGGGGCGTGAGCGGAAGACGGCCTAACGGTGTGCGGGACCGTAGCCCAGCTTCATGGAGACGGTTGCGAATGGTCCTCGCCGATACCCCAGGAGCAACAGTGTCCCTAATTTGCTGGGAAGTGGCGGTGCGGTCCCCTACGGCACTGCGTAGGATCCTACGGTCTTGGCGTGCATCCGTGCGTCGCTGCGGTCCGGTCCCAGGTCGACGGGCACGTGCACCTTCCGCCGACCACTGGCGACAACATCGATGTACTGTGGAGACCTCACGCCCCACGTGTTGAGCAATTCGGCGGTACGTCCACCCGGCCTCCCGCATGTCCACTATACGCCCTCGCTCAAAGTCCGTCAACTGCACATACGGTTCACGTCCACGCTGTCGCGGCATGCTACCAGTGTTAAAGACTGCGATGGAGCTCCGTATGCCACGGCAAACTGGCTGACACTGACGGCGGCGGTGCACAAATGCTGCGCAGCTAGCGCCATTCGACGGCCAACACCGCGGTTCCTGGTGTGTCCGCTGTGCCGTGCGTGTGATCATTGCTTGTACAGCCCTCTCGCAGTGTCCGGAGCAAGTATGGTGGGTCTGACACACCGGTGTCAATGTGTTCTTTTTTCCATTTCCAGGAGTGTATATCCTGCAGCAGTCCGTGAAGGGGTTTGGATTTGGCCAATACCTGGAGATCGTTACCTCTCATCATGTGTTGTGCCAACAGCAAAGTATGGATGAGGTAGTGTTACGATTTGGGACTGTTCATCGTTGTCCCCTATTGCACTTAATAAAATTATAAACGCGAAAGAATGTGGACACATTTTACAGCGTTGTTCAGTGCCTACGGTAGAGGAACAATTTGGAGACGATTATTATTTCAGCAGGACAATGCACCCTGTGATAACGTAAGCCGGCCGGGATGGCCGAGCGGTTCTAGGCGCTACAGTCTGGAACAGCGCGACCGCTACGGTCGCATTTTCGAATCCTGCCTCGGGCATGGATGTGTGTGATGTCCTTAAGTTAGTTAGGTTTAAGTAGCTCTACGTTCTAGGGGACTGATGACCTTAGAAGTTAAGTCCCATAGTGCTCAGAACCATTTTTTGTGATAACGTAACATCTGTGAGGCAATGGTTTGCGGACAATAACATTTCCGAAATGAACGGACCTCACCGGAGTCCCGATCCGAAGTCAATGGCACACGTTTGGGATCAGTTAGAGCATCGACTTCGCTTCAGACTCCAGCGTCCAACTTGACTACCTGCTCTGGGTTGGTTTTTGAGGAAGAATGTGCCGCTATTCCTCCACAAACATTCAGACACTCCATTGAAAATGTCGCCAACAGAATTCAAGCCATCATAAAGGCCAGGGATGGACACGCCATCTATTAATGTCCATTAATAAGTGTCTGGATGCATTTGATTACATAGTGCATTAACGAATCTGAACAAGATTTACGTTAGTCGATCATATGAGCTGTTGTACAAAACTGTTCAGAAATGTTTAGCACTGTCTTTGTGACTTGCGTAGTTTGTGTTTCATTTGATCGGAAAGCCTGTATTTTCGGTGCAGGTCAGTACAGAACGGTTCATTGCGGCTGTTCAATCTGCCTGTATGACTCGGAAGGATGATTTAAAGCTTAGGCCATGCGCACATTATTTTACGGCAAAAATTACTGTGAGCACTCGACTTGCCCGCCGAGCTGGGGTACACGACAGCATAGTAATTCGAATGATCAACCGTTATCGTGGCACACAAATCACAAAGTATTTCATGTTGGTTGTCGCCCTCGGTCAGTAACACCAGAAAAAGTAAGTTATGCAAGCGTAGTGATAGTGCCAAGTAAAAGTCAAGGATTACGAGTAAAGAGTTATGTTAAATACAGTGATCGAATGGTAGTGCAGACAATGGAAAATGTACCAGAGGACACAGTAATGGTATAGGTGTACATCCAAACGGCTATTCATTCTGATTTAGAAGAGAACTAAGTATACAACTGATTAAAGAAGTAATGGAAATATTTAATGAGGACAAGAATATGATTACCAGCGAAAAAATACTCCTCTCGGGGCACAAAAATGCGAATATATTCTTGTTTATTTAAAAGACTAACTGAAAAGTGGTTTACCAGTTGCCTCATTCTAACTTTCTCTGCACCTTCACATATTTTTGCGTGCGAACATATTCGCGTTTTCTTTAACGTGCTACTGATCTCAAACTCCCAAAAGATCACCTAACTGTAACTCGTTTTATCATACCCACTAGTCCATCGCTGTAAGGCGCTCATACCAGTCCGCTCCTATTTTCCCTCTCTCACACGCTCATTCAGCCCAACTCATTGTCTTTATCTCTCTGTGTCTCTCTGTTATTGTCTCCTGTATCACAGCCACAGTCCTCTTCATTCTGTCCTACTACTACAGCATCCTCTCACTGTCACTGTCTCTCTCTTGTTGGATTGTCATATTTTCTGTCTCTCATTACCACTGGCTCTCACCCTCTTCCACTTTCTCTTACTCTTTATTCTTCATCTACCCCGTCGCCCTCCCAAGCACTGTCTGCTTCACTTTTCTCCTTGCACTGTTCTGTCACTGTCAGCTATGTTCACTGCCACTGTGTGCCTTCCTTTCTCTCATATTGTCACTGTGTCCTTCTATCCTTCTATAGCACAACAACATCTACATTTACATCTACATCCATACTCCGCAATCCACCTGACGGTGTGTGGCGGAGGGTACGCTGAGAACCTCTATCGGATCTCCCCTCTACTCCAGTCTCGTTTTGTTCGTGGAAAGAAAGATAGTCGGTATTCCTCTGTGTGGGCTCTAATCTCTCTGATTTTATCCACATGGTCTCTTCGCGAGATATACGTAGGAGGGAGCAATATAGTGCTTGGGCCTCGGTGAAGGTATGTTCTTGAAACTTCAACAAAAGCTCGTACCGAGCTACTGAGTTTCTCTCTTGCAGATTCTTCCACTGGAGTTTATCTATCATCTCCGTAATGCTTTCGCAATTACTAAACGATCCTGTAACAAAGTGCGCTGCTCTCTGTTGGATCTTCTCTATCTCTTCTATCAACCCTATCTGGTATGGATCCCACACCGGTGAGCAATATTCAAACAGTGGGCGAACAAGTATACTGTAACCTAATTCCTTTGTTTTCAGAATGCATTTCCTTAGGATTCTTCCAATGAATCTCAGTCTGGTATCTGCTTTACCGACGATTAATTTTATATGGTCATCCCACTTTAAATCACTCCTAATGCCTACTCCCAGATGATTTATGGAATTAACTGCTTCCAGTTGCTGACCTGCTATATTGTAGCTAAATGATAAAGGCTCCTTCTTCCTATGTATTCGCAGCACATTACACTTGTCTACATTGAGATGCAATTGCCATTCCCTGTACCATGCGTCAATTCGTTGCAGATCCTCCTGCATTTCAGTACAATTTTCCATTGTTACGTCCTCTCGATATACTACAGCATCATCCGCAAAAAGCCTCAGTGAACTTCTGATGTCATCCACACGGTCATTTATATATATTGTGAATAGCAACGGTCCTACGACACTCCCCTGCTGCACACCTGAAATCACTCTTCCTTCGGAAGACTTCTCTCCATTGGGAATGACATGCTTCGTTCTGTTATCTAGGAACTCTTCAATCCAATCACACAATTGGTCTCATAGTGCAGATGCTCTTACTTTGTTCATTAAACGACTGTGGGGAAATGTATCAAATGCCTTGTGGAAGTCAAAAACACGGCATCTACCTGTGAACCTGTGTCTATGGCCCTCTGAGTCTCGTGGACGAATAGCGCGAGCTGGGTTTCGCATGATCATCTTTTTCAAAACCCATGCTGATTCCTACAGAGTAGATTTCTAGTCTCCAGAAAAATCATTATACTCGAACATAACACGTGTTCCAAAATTCTACAACTGATCGACGTCAGAGATATAGGTCTATAGTTCTGCGCATCTGTTCAACATCTCTTCTTGAAAACGGGGATGACCTGTGCCATTTTCGAATCTTTTGGAACGCTACGCTCTTCTAGAGACCTGCAGTACACCGCTGCAAGAAGGGGATCGGGGGGGGGGGGGGGGGGGGGGGCGGGCAAGTTCTTCGCGTACTCTGTTTAAAATCGAACTGGTATCCCATCAGGTCCAGCGGTCTTTCCTCTTTTGATCGATTTTAATTATTTTTCTATCCCTCTGTCATCTATCTACCATTTTGTTATCTGTGGGACAAACTAGAGAAGGAACTACAGTGCAGTCTTCGTCTGTGAAGCAGCTTTGGAAAAAGACGTTTCATATTTTGGCCTTTAGTCTGTCATCCTCTGTTTCAGTACCATTTTGGTCACAGAGTGTGTGGACATTTTGATTTGATCCACCTACCGCTTTGACATAAGACAAAAATTTCTTAGGATTTTCTGCCAAGTCAGTACATAGAACTTTACTTTCGAATTCGTTGAATGCCTCTCGCACAACCCTCCTCACACTATATTTCACAACAGTCTACTATCTTCCATTATTTATTACTTTTCCATATGTTTGCCACTGCCACTGTCTTCGTCTTTCTCAGCATGAAAAAGCGTGAATTTGTTCGCATCCCAAAGTTTTTGGGAAAATTTTTAAACGCTCTTAGGAAGGCAGAATGAGACGGCTGGTACCCCACTTTTCAGTCAGAATCTGTTAAATTAAAAGGAACACATTCGAAGTTTTTTGTGCTGCGATAGCAGCAGTTTTCCGCTGGTTACCTTGTTTTCCCTATTGCAGTAGGGAATGTAACACATATGAAAAGAAATGTATAGGTCAGTGAAATTTAGACAGCTTACTTATGTGAAAAACTAATTTTACACCGGATATCTGATTTTACGTGCAAAAAAATTTTGCACGTGCTTCAGTACTACAACATTGGTTTCCCCAGATGATAACGGAGACTGTTTACAGCATATTTCTCCGTCACTTTATAAACTATGTTTTCGCTTAACACCGGGTTATACGTGTACAAGTAGGATAACTTTGAACCTCTGTATGTTGGAAACGGATACAGATATCAACAAAATTTCCAAGATTGTTCGAGATCAGTATCTTAGGAATATATAGTAAACAATTACAGCCATTTTCTGTGCTTAGCCGTCTCGGAATCCACGGCTGGGTTTTGGTACCCAAGAAACAAGTTTTTGGAGTGTTTTTGATAACGGATAAAGATTTTTTAAAACGGGGAGTGTTTCTTCTAGATAATTGCCTCCCGTTAAAATGTGAACAGCTTGCTGCGTTATTTATTATTTAGATTTCGCATCGTACTGGATTTTAATTTCAGACATAGGGTAACTTTGAATCTCTGTATCTTGAAAACAGGTAAAGATATCAGGAAAATTTTCAAGGCTGTTCGAGATCTGGATCTTAGGAGTATATAGGAAAAATTACAGCGATTTGATTTGCACAGCTGTCTTGGAATCCTTGGCTTGGTTTTGATACACTGCTGACAGTAAAAATATAGTAAAAATCCCTTTTTGTGGGGTTTTTCGATGAACCTCCCATTAACTAATGGTTTCTCTGCAAGTCCCATCAAGCGCACCGTAGACCACATCAAATCCAAAAAGAACCAAACCATTTGCTCCATTTGCCTAAGCAGGAGGAAATGTGCAGTATTCATAGTTTGATCCTGTACTATAGGTTAGTGACACTAAGACGATACTTCTATGCGGTATATGTATGGTCCCTGTCCCAGGCGATGTCCAATATACGTGACCCTACCTTTTTATCACCAATAGATTCCGAGGTATGAGCACCGTCAAATCCCGTTTTTATGTTTGGCGTTTTGGAACATACTACCTACTTTTGGAGATTGGAATGGTTCTATATGTGTAGCGAAAAATAGTCATACGGTTGGTCAGTATGGTCTTGGTGTGCGAAATGGTGTGAGGAGAATTTATATATATATATATATATATATATATATATATATATATATATATATATATATATATACATTTCAAAGTGTAAATGCTAGTAATTACATACAATTTATTCAAGAAACGCAACAGAAGAAGGTTCACCCTGTTGCACTTGGAAGGAAAGCAAGATATCATATATATTCTAGACTACCGGAAAAAATATTCAGCATGCCCTGAGACACACAAGGTCATTTTATTTACAAGTGAGATGACAGGTAGTTCATGATTGTAGGACTATATGATAAAAAATCAGATCAAATGAAACAAACATGTCACAATCAAGGACGCCCAAAGAATAGCGTCACTACACATTGTCTCTCCCTTTGGTGGAGACGCAGGTGTGTAATCTTCCACGCAAATGATCATAAAGATGCTGAATGGTTTACTGCGCTAGAATGTCCCAAGCATCTTGCGCATTTTGTTACAATTTGGTAATGGTTCTTGCAGGCCCTGTGGAGTGAGTAAGTGTCTGCTTCATCAGGTCCCATACAAGTTCAGCTGGCGTGACATCTGGTAATGTTGTTGGCCAGGGCAGTTGGTTTACAAAACGTAGCGCATGTTGCGTCGCACCAGATATATTATGTGGATGTGCATTATCCTGTTGAAAAAGCACATCACTTTCCTGTAGAAGAAATCCCACTATCACCTGAATAACAGGCTGTGGAATGTAGAGGCCACTGGTTACTTTACTCTGCAGAAACACCAGATATGACAGCGGCCGGTAGCTGAAGCCCGACTCCCCCACCACCACCATCACCACCACAGAAAATTAGGTGAGACCTGTTTGTCGAAGACGAATGAACTCTGTAATAGGCAGCTCACCAGGTCTACGCCATACACGTGTACGTCTTTCACTCACATACAGACAGAACCAACAGGCATCAGTTAAGACAACACGTCGCCATCCCATTCTCCAGTCAATCTTACACAAGACCAGAGGAACCATGATTGGTGGTGTCGTGGTGTCAGTGGTAGCCTGGCCCGATTCACACTTGTCTTTAGTCTTGCTACAAGCAGACGTTCCCATTGGTCCCTGATGACACGGCAGATGCAACATGTGCCCAGATTTCTTCCCTCGATAATATTCGGTCGGTCATAACTGTTCGTAGAGTGTGTCGATCTGGATTTTCATCTGTAATACGAGGACATCCGGAACTTGCTGTACAGATGTGGGAATGTTCAAATGGTTCAAATGGCTCTGAGCACTATGGGACTTAACTTCTGAGGTCATCAGTCCCCTACAACTTAGAACAATTTAAACCTAACTAACCTAAGGACATCACACACATCCACGCCCGAGGCAGGATTCAAACCTGCGACCGTAGCGGTCCCGCGGTTGCAGACTATAGCGCCTGGGAATGTTCCACAGACTACTAGTGAAAGCAGTGACACGCCACCAATAAAGTGTGTCCAACATGTGTAGCAGTCCTCGGTACATCCATTCCAGAATGCGACTCCAGTCAAATGGATGAAGCTGTTCAACAAGAGTATGTACTCGTCGGCGTGGCATGGTTGTACCTTACAGGCACAGTTACTGCCTGCAGAGTCAAAATAGAGGATGCACAGTAGGCTCCTGAGAGTGATCTGATTCTCAGTGACCGTGACAAACGAATCACAAACACTGGAATCCTTCATTATGAACAAATTATATTGTGGTACCACTGAAAACATGCCTGGAGATGTTGCATTTTTTCCGGCAGTGTATGCTGCTAAGGGGCAGACACCGTAAACAAGTTAATAATGCAACAGTTTCCATGCTGCTGATTGTAGGGAGTAACACCAACCTAGAACGGTTGAAATCTAACTTAATATTAAGAAGGAAGAGGAAAAAACTTGAAGTACGTTGCAGATACAGTATTGAAATGTACAAAACACAGAGTCAGGGAAACATGTACAATGAATGTGACTGGATGGTCCACAAATACCTTCTTATACAAATATTGGCTCAAGAAATAGGAAAAACGACGAAACAAGTACGAGAACCATGGATTGTAAAACATGTGCTTCAAATTCAGAAGATACGGATGAAATTCAACAACTCAAAGAGTAAAGAAGAATTAGTGATTATAACTGTTGTATGTAGTACAAACCTAACGACTGTACTAGGGTTTTACTCCTGGAGGAGATTGAGTGGTTACTACAACACACATGAAATATTAGTTCACTTTGGTAAAACTCTTTAATATTGAATATTTAACTTTGACGCCAACCGTGACCACATGAGTGACAACATGAACTGTAGCGGGGAAAAAAATCGCAACGGCAAGGAGGAGCCGTGCGACGCGTTTCTACATCTGAAATATGATCTCTATTCAAGTTTCGCACCAGTGGCATAACAGTGACACTATGAAGATGCATCTCTGGTTACACTGTAACGGTCGTGAGCATCAGTAAACTTTTAGATTGGACGTGGTAGTTAATATATGTCAAGAATGCCTTCAAGGTGACAAAGAAGCCATTGTCAGCACCTCACTGAGTTTGAACGAGGTCGTGTAATAGGGCTACGAGAAGTTGGATGTTCTTTCTGCGATATTGCTAAAAGAGTTGGCAGGAATGTAGCATCTGTACGAGATTACTGGCAACGGTGGTTACGATAATGTACGGTCACAAGAAGACAGCTCCGGACAGCCACATGGCACTACTGAGAAGGAAGACCATCGTGTTCGGCGTATTGCTGCACCGCAGCACACTGCATATGCATCAGAAATTTTAGAGCAGTTGGCACCATAGTGACACAACAAACTGTTACAAATCGGTTACTTCAAGGACAGCTCCGAGCCAGACGATCTGTGGCGTGCATTCCACCGACCCCAAACCACTGCCGTTTGCGATTTCAGTGGTGTCAGGCGAGAGCTCACTGGAGAGCAGGGTAGACGTCTTGTGTTTTCTGATGAAAGTTGGTTCTGCCTCGGCGCCAGTCATAGCGTTGTATTGGTTAGGAGGAAGCCAGATGAGGACCTACCACACTGCTTGCCACACACGCTTGACTTACACCTGGAGTTATAGTGTGGGGTGTGACTTCGTATGTTAGCAGGAGCATCTCGTAGTTACCCCACGCACTCTGACTGCCACATTGTGCATCAATCTGGTGATTCGACCTGTTGTACTGCCATTCATGAACAGCATTCCGGGGCGTGTTTTCCAAAAGGGTAACCCTCGGTCAATCCGACCCGGTTGGCCGTGTGGTCTAACGCACGGCTTTCCGGGCGGGAAGGAGCGCCGGTTCCAGGCACGAACCCGCCCGGTGGATTTGTGTCGAGGTCCGGTGAGCCGGCCAGTCTGTGGATGGTTTTTAGGCGGTTTTCCATCTGCCTCGGTAAATGCTGGCTGGTTCCCCTTATTCCGCCTCAGCTACACTATGTCGGCGAGTGCTGCGCAAACAAGTTCTCCACGTATTACTCTACCACGCATAGGGGTTACACTCGTCTGGTGTGAGACGTTCCCTGCGGGGGGGGGGGGGGGGGAGGGTCCACCGGGGGCGGAACCGCACAATAACTCTGGGTTCGCTGTGGGGCAGCGGAGGGGTGAAGTGGACTGCGGTAGTCGTCGTGGGGTTGCGGACCACTGCGGCTGCGGCGCGGACGGAGCCTCTCCGTCGTTTCTAGGTCCCCGGTTAACATAAAATAACATGACATAACCCTCGCTCACGTATCCCTCTTGAAACTAGATACGCTCGACAGAGTGCCGACATTTATCCTTGGTGGCTGCGCGATCACCAGATCTGTCTCCAATCGGCCGTATGTGGGACATCATCGGATGACAACTCCAGTGTCATCTACAAACAACATTCTGACCGACCAAGTGCACCAGTCGTGGAACTCCATCCCATAAACTGACACCCAGCACCTGTACAGCACAATGCATTCAACATTGTGGCCGTTTCATCAGTTCTTAATGTTCCAGAATTTCACATCTGCAACGACTTTCCTTGCGCTTACATTAACCTGTGAACTTGCAATGTCAATCACTTAAATATGTTACCTACACGAATGTGTTCTCCGTAATTTCATTACTCTACATTAATTATTTTTTGGTGTTGCTAATTTTTTTCTGTCAGTGTATGTAGGCATGAAGTATTAAGGTGTAGAAGTTAATAGCAATTGTTTTACTATAAAAGCATAAACAATTTTCACGTAAACAATTCAGATGCACTACATTTCAGCACGCCATCGTATATTCCTCTGCACACGTCCTAATTTCTCTTATACACTCCTGGAAATGGAAAAAAGAACACATTGACACCGGTGTGTCAGACCCACCATACTTGCTCCGGACACTGCGAGAGGGCTGTACAAGCAATGATCACACGCACGGCACAGCGGACACACCAGGAACCGCGGTGTTGGCCGTCGAATGGCGCTAGCTGCGCAGCATTTGTGCACCGCCGTCGTCAGTGTCAGCCAGTTTGCCGTGGCATACGGAGCTCCATCGCAGTCTTTAACACTGGTAGCATGCCGCGACAGCGTGGACGTGAACCGTATGTGCAGTTGACGGACTTTGAGCGAGGGCGTATAGTCGGCATGCGGGAGGCCGGGTGGACGTACCGCCGAATTGCTCAACACGTGGGGCGTGAGGTCTCCACAGTACATCGATGTTGTCGCCAGTGGTCGGCGGAAGGTGCACGTGCCCGTCGACCTGGGACCGGGCCGAAGCGACGCACGGATGCACGCCAAGACCGTAGGATCCTACGCAGTGCCGTAGGGGACCGCACCGCCACTTCCCAGCAAATTAGGGACACTGTTGCTCCTGGGGTATCGGCGAGGACCATTCGCAACCGTCTCCATGAAGCTGGGCTACGGTCCCGCACACCGTTAGGCCGTCTTCCGCTCACGCCCCAACATCGTGCAGCCCGCCTCCAGTGGTGTCGCGACAGGCGTGAATGGAGGGACGAATGGAGACGTGTCGTCTTCAGCGATGAGAGTCGCTTCTGCCTTGGTGCCAATGATGGTCGTATGCGTGTTTGGCGCCGTGCAGGCGAGCGCCACAATCAGGACTGCATACGACCGAGGCACACAGGGCCAACACCCGGCATCATGGTGTGGGGAGCGATCTCCTACACTGGCCGTACACCACTGGTGATCGTCGAGGGGACACTGAATAGTGCACGGTACATCCAAACCGTCATCGAACCCATCGTTCTACCATTCCTAGACCGGCAAGGGAGCTTGCTGTTCCAACAGGACAATGCACGTCCGCATGTATCCCGTGCCACCCAACGTGATCTAGAAGGTGTAAGTCAACTACCCTGGCCAGCAAGATCTCCGGATCTGTCCCCCATTGAGCATGTTTGGGACTGGATGAAGCGTCGTCTCACGCGGTCTGCACGTCCAGCACGAACGCTGGTCCAACTGAGGCGCCAGGTGGAAATGGCATGGCAAGCCGTTCCACAGGACTACATCCAGCATCTCTACGATCGTCTCCATGGGAGAATAGCAGCCTGCATTGCTGCGAAAGGTGGATATACACTGTACTAGTGCCGACATTGTGCATGCTCTGTTGCCTGTGTCTATGTGCCTGTGGTTCTATCAGTGTGATCATGTGATGTATCTGACCCCAGGAATGTGTCAATAAAGTTTCCCCTTCCTGGGACAATGAATTCACGGTGTTCTTATTTCAATTTCCAGGAGTGTATTAATCTCATCATTCCTACATGAGGGATACGAGAGTGACCACAGTCGTCTTCGAATTCACTAAATTTACTCAACGGGGTTTGAAGTGAAGTACTGCTTTTAATTAATCCCATTTTACTTACCGGAACATTTCATTTACACTTCCGTGTGATCCATACCGAACTGTTACCATCCTAGTAATGCTTCTCTGAATTGATTAGATATCTGTTATCATGCCTACTTGATAAGGACCTCAGCCACTAGAATAATACTCCATAATCGATCGCACTAGTGTATTGTATGGAAATTTCCTTTACAGATGCGCTGAAGGCTCTCAGAACCTTTCCAATAAATCTAAGTCTTCCATTCGCCTTTTCTAATCATGATTTCACACAATACCATAATTTATTATCACCCTAATGACTGTGTTTCACAATGGTTTGACGATTTCAAATTTGAATAACACACAAACTAATCGCAACAAAATTGAACATTTTAGACACAGAACAACATTTATTCAAGTTTACTTATGGAATACATCGGACAAATGAAGACTACCTGCGGCTATACAATGCTCGGGGTGTTTCAACCGGTTTTTGAACACAGCTTTCGTACCTGATGGAGTAATTCTAGAAATTTCATAGTGAATTGATACTTTTAACTATGGCAGGATTTTCAGTCCAACGGAATACACTTTCACCTTTAAATAACCCCGCAGGTAAAAGTCAGGCACGGTTAAATCAGGCGAGCGAGGCGGCCATGCGACACAAGCGCGTTTAGACGATAATACAGAGCACATTGGATTATGCAGTGAGTGGACGCCTACGAAATGTTCAGCGATTGGGCACGTTTTCGTGATGAACGGCGAGGGCTTGCCTGTAAACTGCTTCGCACACGTCCGATGTTCTCGGGAGTTCCGACGGTTTCCCGAGGACGGTTGACTTTCGATTCGATGCACTGGAAGTTACACGGAATTTTATTATCCAATTCAATATTGTTCCACGAACTGGAATTGGATATCGCGGCTAAATCTTGAAATGGTTACGAAAGGCAGGTTGCACGCGCGCGACAAATTTGCCATAGCGAAAATAGCTCTTCACTGCAAACGCACGATGCTGCTTCGACCTGTACGACATGATTACTGACCTGTTTATGGGATAAAACTTGACACTCAGTTCTACTACTAGACGCCACTACCCTCGCTGTATGTTGTTTCTGGCACGTGTCTGGTTCTTTCTCTTTGCTATACTCATTATTTGACATTTATCGTCATTGAAGGAGAGCTGCAATTCATTCGCAAAGTGGAAATTTTGTCCAAGTTTTTCAGAAGTTCCTTATGATCGTCCAACATCAAAACTTTCTGTATACAACGACACCATCAGCAGATAGCCTTAAAAGAGCGTTGCTGATCCTATCTGCTAAATCACTTACGTACATCGAGAGTGTCATAGGTCCTATTACTCTTCTTTCAGGTACATACCATATTACTTCCGGTTCCGAAAAACTGAGTTCTGTTAGTAAAGTATTTTGGTGCCTGTCACCTATTTGCGAAGATACTCCGTATGATCATATTGTCGATCTTTTTTCTAAATCGTTAGTCGCCTGTCTAATCAATCTCATAGATGTCAACCAACAGCGGCTGCCTAGGCAAGTTTATTCTTTTTCTGTTCCCATCGCTATTGCTGATCGTCACTACATCCAACAAAAATAAATGAAACTGAACACATGGAGATTCCTGAAACTGGGACGATAAAATAAACTTAAAACAGGGGAACAACTACAACTCATTAAGGGGATAGAGATAATGTAACATAGGTGTTTATAGCACAATGAACGTAAGTTACGAGGGGCATTCAATAAGTAATGCAATACCTTTTACTTTCTCGGCCACTTCCGGTTGGAAAAATTCAGTATTTGTTGTGAGACATCGTGGAATATTCCTACTTCAGGCCCTGTAGTTTCATGGAGTTCCGATGGATGGCGGTGCTATACGTAGCCTTCAAATTGGAGTCTGTAACGGAGATTCGTTCCAAGAAGAGAGCTGTCACTGAGTTTGTTTTGGCGGAAAACCAGAGCATCGGAGATATTCTTGGGCCTTGCAGCCTTTTTTTTTTTTTTTTTTTGCGGAAAAACAGAGTATCGTAGATATTCATAGACGCTTGAGCATACCTACGGAGACCTGGAACTGTACAAAATCAAGATGAGTCGTTGGACGAGGCGTCTGTCATCATCGCAATAAGGTCGCACAAACCTATCCGATCTTGCGCGTGCCGGCTGGCCGCACACAGCTCCGATGTTGGAACGTGCGGACATTCTCATTCGAGGTGATTGACAGATCACAGTCAAACATCTCGCTGGTCAACTGGACGTCTCTGTTGGTAGCGCTGACGCACTCGTCCTCCAGTTGGGCACTCAAAGGTGTGTGCCCGCAACGAAGGACCATCTGCAGGGAAGGGCTGATCGTGGCAATCTTCTGTCGAACGTCATCACAGGCTATGAAACATGTGTTCATCTCTTCGATCCGGAAACAGAACCGCAATCCATGGAGTAGCGCCACACTACCTCTCCTCCGAAAAAAAGGTCAAAGCCGCACCGTCAACCGGTAAAGTCGAGGCAGCGGGCTTCTGGGATTCTGAAGGGGTTATTCTGTTTGATGTCCTCCCTCACGGTGCAACGATAAACTCTGAAGCGCATTGTAGTACCCTCAGAAAACTGAAGAAACGATTTCAGCATGTTCGTCGACACAAAAATTCAAACGAACTTCGACTTTTGCATGACAATGAAAGGCCTCACACGGGTCTACGCAACTGCGAGGAGCTCAGAAAACTTCATTGGGCTTTTCTTTCTCATCCACCGTGCGGTGTACATGTCACATCTTTCGACTTACATCTGTTTGACCCAAAGAAGGATGCATTTCGCGGGAAGCAGTACGTGGATGATGGGAAGGTTATTCATGCAGCAGGACGTTGACTCCTACGTCGATGACTATAGTGGTACCATGAGCGCACACAGTAACGTGGCGTAAGGCCGTCGCATTGAAAGGAGGTTATGTTGAAAAATGGTATTTTGTAGCCGAAAAAGTGAGGAATAAAATGGTTTATAGAAGTCCTGAATAAAACAAACCTGCTTTCAGTAAAAAAAAAAGTGTTACATTTATTATCGAACGCTCCTCGTATGTACGAGGGCGTGTTGAAAAGTAATGCCTAAGAATTTTTTATGTGAAAACTCTTAAAGCTTTTTATATAAATCAAACGTCATTGAAATTCCACATGTTTATTCTGCTTGGTTACAATTTGCAGCCCTCTGCCGCTAGAGGGCTCCGGGATGTAGCGTGTAACGTGCTGGTGAGTAACCAACTATTGCTGAGTGTGAGAAACAGCGTGCTGTAATTGACTTTCGATTTCGATGAGTTCGGCTGCAAATGGAGCACTCTCTCCTTCACTATGACAATGCCGGACCACACACGAGCGCTGCGACATCTGCAACAATCTGACGCTTTGCGTTCACTGCCATAGATCATCCTCCATGCTCTCCTGACTTGGTCCATTCTGATTTTCATCTGTTTCTAAAACTTACAGAACGCCTTAGAGGACTCCACTTCGATAGTGATGAAGCGGTGCATGCAGAGGTGAGTTTGCAGCTCATTCAGCAAAGTCAGTCGTTCTACAGTGATGGCATTAGCAAACTGGTCTCTCATTGGGAGAAATGTGGTCGTTGACAAGGTGACTATGTTGAGAAATAAATGTGTAGACATGAAGAATCAATATGTAAAATAGTAATAACGTTTGTTTTATTTGTAGAGTAATCGCATATAATATTTGGAGGCATTACGTTTCATCACGACCTCGTATTTGCTTGCCAAAAGTTAAACCTACGAGGAGCGACAATAAAGTAATGAGACTTATTTTCTTTGCAAGATGTGGCAACCCTGCAGGTTTGCGTAGGCACAATATCTTTGACCTTGGTCTTTAAGCTGCTTCTAGTCCAAGCGGCACATCGATGCAATTACTCAGTCATGAGTTGTGCTGTAATAAGTTAACGTGTGTTTGTGTCTCTCGTCCCGAAAATGAACCGCATAATATTGCGCAACGGTATGCCATTTCTTTTTGCGTTAAATTAGGTGAAAACGCGACGACAACTCCGTAAGCTTCAGAAGGCTTTTGGAGAGAAGGCAACGTCGAGAGCTAAAGTTTTTCGTTGGTATAAAATGTTTAGTGAAGGCAGAACGAATGTTGAAGATGAAGACCGCAGTGGACAACCATCGGCCTCACGGACGGATGTCAACTTGACCAGGGTGCGTCAACTCGTACGATCTGATCGAAGATTATCCATGAAAATGATAGCAGAAGAACTGAACATCAAACGAGAAACGGTTCGTCTAACGTTAACTAAATATCTTGGGATGAGAAAGATTTGTGCAAAAATTGTCCCCAAAAATCTCACACCACAACTGCGAGAAACACGGAAAAATGTGGCAGCCGATCTGTTAGAGCAAACGGAAATCAATCCAGAATTGTTGAGCCGTGTTATCACTGGTGATGAAAGATGGTTTTTTTCAGTACGTTCCAGAGACAAAACGCCAATGTTTTCTTGGCATGAGTGGTCCTTTTGAGCACCACTGAAAAGCTCACATGTCAAAGTCAAACGTGAAATGTGTGCTTTCTTTGATCCCTAGGAAATTGTTCATAAAGAGTGGGTGCCCCTGGACAAACAGTTAACCAATATTACTACAAAGAAATTTTAGAATGAGTTCGTGTCCATGCCAACATTGCTGATATTTGGATTCTGCATCACGATAATGCGCCATCCCATACTGCTCTGGCAGTACATCAATTTTTTACCTTCAAACAAATTTCAGTACTACCACAGCCACCTTATTCACCAGATATCACTCTGTGCGAGTTTTTTCTATTTCCAAGAGTCAAAACGGTGGTCAAGGGACACAATTTTCAAACAACACAAGAAGTCCAAAAAGCTGTGACGAGGGCCTTGGAGGATATTACAGAAGATTAGTTCCAGAAATGTTACCATCAATGGCAGAAGCGCTGTAAAAAGTGTGTGCAATCAGAAGGGAATTACTTTGAAGAAGACAACACTAAACTCGACTAAAACGGTAAGCAACATATTTTTTCATATCAGTCTCATTACTTTATTGTCGCACCTCGTATGTACAATATAAGGCGTTGTAGCTGGGTGTCGTACACTGCAGCGAAATAGATGTGATGGGATGTGGCACACACTGCTACACACAAGCCGTGGTGTACTGGCCGACTGCGTCCTGCTTGCCACGGGCGTCTGTTTGCTGTCTCTGCTTGCGCAGGTGGCAGCTACCGTTATCAGCTCCGACCAAACCCCCTGCTCCTCTCATGTTGACAGTCCTTTGTACGGCCTTCTGTCCTAATACTGACATCACCTCTCAGATTCTGACCGCACTCTCGCTGATCAAAGCCATCTCTTATCACTGCACTGCCTCTGGCATTGGACTAGAGTCTCTTGAAGTGCAAGTTTAAATGTGTCGACACAGCGTCATTGGGCGAGTATGGTGTGAAGATAGCTGGTTAGCTGGTTGCACCTTGACTGTCGTGTCTGGAAACCTCCGAACAGAGTCTTAGACACTTTTCCTTGAGTGCATTTCAGGAGGAAAAGCTTTTCCCCGGTCAGTTATCGCATTTTTTAATCTCCAGTTTTCACTCTGGCCGGACGTTCCTTCCATGTATCGCTTGGTCTTGGTCCATGGGGATGTAGGAATTTAGAATCTGTGCACTTGACGTAAAAGTGACAATGATCGGTCCCGACGCTAATGATCTTAATTTTCCCACTATTGGAGAAAGCACGACAACCCGTCTCTTCTGAGTTCGTCGATCCTACCTGCTTGCCGCGTTACAACTCAAATTTATAGAAAAACTGGTCATACTTCTTTTCTCGTTTCCACTGCAACAGGGGCACAATGCTCGCCACGTCTGTGGGATTTTCGATGAAGCCTTATGTGCCCCAGGGTGTTCTAAGTCGCAATTCCCACATCCTTCGAGACCTCACTTACGGAAACCTAACCAATATGCAGAGACGGCAGTACTTTTTGTGTTGGCCATCATGCCGGTGTGGGCGTGGAGGGGCTTCACACTATAATAATAAAGGTCGTTCTAAGTGACGAGCACCTGAGGTAGCGCAGCATGCGGGCTTGGCAATCCCAGGTTTCCTGAACTGGGACTGGTGGACTGGTGAGCGCCACCAATCTTCTGTAAGCGTAAGCTGTAGGCATTCTTCAGCGAACACTGAGCCGCGTGACGGTGGAATGTTGTGTGTCACAGAGAATGGGGACGTTGGCTTAAACGCCTGGATCTCTTAGATGGTAAAAACCTATAAAAAAATTCAAGCTCAAGTAGTGTTGCGCGCCGATGACAGTTGAGGCAGAACAGTCATTAATGGGGATCCTGCCGCAGGTCAGTTTAATAAGGCTTACCCAGGCAAGCCAGACTATCTCTGGGTGGACACGTTCCTTCCGTAGCCGGCTGGTGTGGCCGAGGGGTTCTTGGCGCTTTAGTCTGGAACCGCGCGACCGCTATGGTCGCAGGTTCGAATCCTCCCTCGGGCATGGATGTATGTGATGTCCTTAGGTTAGTTAGGTTTAAGTAGTTCCATGTTCTAGGGTAAACTAGTGGAAGCCGACCTCGGGGAGGATCAGTTTGGATTCCGTAGAAAGGTTGGAACACGTGAGGCAATACTGACCCTACGACTTATCTTAGAAGCTAGATTAAGGAAAGGCAAACCTACGTTTCTAGCATTTGTAGACATAGAGAAAGCTTTTGACAATGTTGACTGGAATACTCTCTTTCAAATTCTGAAGGTGGCAGGAGTAAAATACAGGGAGCGAAAGGCTATTTACAATTTGTACAGAAACCAGATGGCAGTTATGAGTCAAGGGACATGAAAGGGAAGCAGTGGTTGGGAAGGGAGTGAGACAGGGTTGTAGCCTCTCCCCGATGTTATTCAATCTGTATATTGAGCAAGCAGTGAAGGAAACAAAAGAAAAAAATCGGAGTAGGTATTAAAATCCATGGAGAAGAAATAAAAACTTTGACGTTCGCCGATGACATTGTAATTCTGTCAGAGACAGCAAAGGACCTGGAGGAGCAGCTGAACGGAATGGATAGTGTCTTGAAAGTAGGATATAAGATGAACATCAACAAAAACAAAACGAGGATAATGGAATGTAGTCGAATTAAGTCGGGTGATGCTGAGGGAATTAGATTAGGAAATGAGACACTTAGAGTTGTAAAAGAGTTTTACTATTTGGGCAGCAAAATAACTGATGATGGTCGAAGTAGAGAGGATATAAAATGTAGACTGGCAATGGCAAGGAAAGTGTTTCTGAAGAAGAGAAATTTGTTAACATCGAGTATAGATTTAAGTGTCAGGAAGTCGTTTCTGAAAGTATTTGTATGGAGTGTAGCCATGTATGGAAGTGAAACATGGACGATAAATAGTTTAGACAAGAAGAGAATAGAAGCTTCTGAAATGTGGTGCTACAGAAGAATGCTGAAGATTAGATGGGTAGATCACATAACTAATGAGGAGGTATTGAACATAATTGGGGGAAGAGGAGTTTGTGGCACAACTTGACTAGAAGAAGGGATCGGTTGGTAGGACATGTTCTGAGGCATCAAGGGATCACCAATTTAGTATTGGAGGGCAGCGCGGAGGGTAAAAATCGTAGAGGGCGACCAAGAGATGAATACACTAAGCAGATTTAGAGGGATGTAGGTTGCAGTAGGTACTGGGAGATGAAGAAGCTTGCACAGGATAGATTAGCATGGAGAGCTGCATCAAACCAGTCTCGGTACTGAACACCACAACAACAACAACAAGTTCTAGGGGACTGATGACCTCAGATGTTATTTCCCATAGTGCTCAGAGCCATTTGAAGCATTTCCTTCCGTAGCTGCTAGTGGGACTCATATGAACTATTCTCCCAGCCGTTCGGGTGGTCCGTTGGGCAGTATTAACACCCACACTCCAGAGAGACCTCGTGTGGTGAGTCCACATATGTGGTCAGTTAATGTAAGAGAGAGCAGTGGTAGTAATGGAACACATTGTGTGGTAGATAATGTAGTTATTGTTGTTAAACGTGTAGAAGGGTCCTTTGAAAAACTGTTGCCTTGTAACATGCATAAGGCTGTAGAGGGTCTTGCCGAACGTCTTAAATCTATCAGGAGGCTATACGCTCGTGACCGAGACTCTAAGGCTACCCAGCTGAACAAGTCGTTAAATGCCAAACTACCCGCTGAATATGCTATTAACAGCGATCTGCAGACTGGGCTCAATGGATGTAGATGACTTGTGACGTGACAGGATATTATCATTACAGATATCAAAGAACCCCAACAGCAGTGGTAAAGCAAACGCGTCACTGAAGTACGGTACTCGATGAATAGGTTTGATGGTGATCTTTAGAAGTCAGTCTCTTCTATTCTGAATTTCATTCCATCGAAGTTTTCAGACTATATCGTGGCAGGCCTTCTCCGACTCCAAGTTGGGTCCCATGTACCAAATTTCATCTGCTGCTTTAAGTGTGAACGCTTCGAACACACTGATATGGGTTGAAATGAACAGGCAATGTACGAAAATGCGGCTCTACGGTCCTCGAAACAGACATTCACTGCACTACCTCACCCATGTGTGTCACTTGTTCCCAGGCCCATCCAGTTGAAATTAAAGCCACCCAGAGCATTTAAGAGTCTGGGGCGTAGAAGGTGTTTCAAGTCACAAAGCTACCCACCTCTGTGAAATCCTTTGCCTCACCACTGAAGCAGCCTGTACAGAAGACGAGTTTGCCATTCAGACTTTGACAGCCGAGCAGAGTACGTGAAACTGCACCTGTAAATTCACCTGCAAGCCTGCACCGCCGCTTTCACAACCAAGCCTTCTTACCACTGAAATAGTCGTGATTCCGGAAACTGATATCGGAAAGGATAACAAACCTTCACAGAAAACAGTAGAAGTGACTCAGAAAAAAAATTCAGTTAAAACGGCCTTGCCACCGTTCCCAAAATCAAAGCTGGCGATGAAAACCAATAGGCCAATCCTATCAGGTCCAAGCCATCACACCATGCCACTTTGGTCATGTCTGGTGGATCATACGTCGACCATATTATCGATGATACGGACATCGACGTCTGCCTGACAGAACCGGTGAATTCCTCCAGTAAACCCTCCCTCTACAATCTCGACATCACGGAGGAACGACAGGTCGAAAGACACCCTTAAGATGGTTTCCACACTTCAACACTTCAGTTGAATCTGAATGGGTTCAGGACACGTGTCGGGGAATTATGTCTATTAGCTCACAAGGGGACCCTCCATACTGCAAATCACGGATTTTGATGAGCTTCAAATATGTTGTAGAGGCTCTTACCCTGAATACCTGGCTATCTGGTATTTTAGCGGCGGGCCTTGGTTTTTGAGAAAATGAATTTTGAAGTTCATTGCACGCTTTGTATGTCCATAACATTACTTAGATTTCGAGCAAGTCAGCGTAGCACAGCGGTAATGGTTTACGGCTACCGCGCTGCTCGTGTACTTTATTTCTTTCAAAATCGACCGAATTTTTCAATTTTATTTCAAAGAATATCAATAAACAGTGTAAGGTGTGCGAAATTATAAAGATGTATTCAGTTATTAATTTTTTCAAATATTCATTCCGTTTATGGTTCGCAGTTAGAGTTCCAAATGTTCGTACAACGGTCGCTTCTTGTATCACCTAAAATCGATCTCTGCCCATTATCGTCCACTGTCCCGTGAATACCGTTAGCCGTAACGGGAACCCCAGCTCCTAGGTCAATGAGGATGCGAATTGCATTCCTTTTCGTTCGCATCTACAGCGTCGGTTGTTCGCAAAGCTTCTCTGTGTTAGAAACATTCTGTGAGATGGAAGAATCAAGTGTATCTGCGGTAGTGCAGCTAGAAGAAGATCCACAAGTAGAGGAGTTGAACGAAGAATCACAAGGCGAAATCACAAATACCAATAAATACACCGAAAATCTACTCCGCTATTTGAATCTCCTAATGAATACACCGCCTAGCGTGATCTCTTTCAGTTCCGTTGCAATTAGCGATGAGATATGTATTGCAATACAGGATCTCTTGGTCGAAAGGCAGGTCGTTATTGATGATGAATTGATAGATTTAAACGAAGAAGATGAATTGGGAGAATATGATGGGAACCACATACGGAATGAATATTTGAAAAAATTAATAACTGAATATATCTTTATAATTTCGCACACCTTACACTGTTTGTTAACATTCTTTAAAATAAAACTGAAAAATTCCGTCTATTTTGAAAAAAAAAAAATGTACACGAGCAGAATTCGAACACGGACCTCCACCGAGGTAGCCCTGAACCTTTACCGCTGCGCTGCGCTTACTTGCTTGAAATATGAGTAACGTTATGGGTATACAAAGCGTGCAATTAACTTCAAAATTGATTTTCTCAGAAACCAAGGCCCGTCGCTAAAAAACTGGATAGACAGGTACTCAGGGTAAGTGCCTCTACAAAATATTTGAAGCGCATCAAAATCCGTGATTTACAGTATGGACGGGCCCCTTGTCAGAGGAGACAAATTTGAAGCTGCCTTCAAGAGACACATTTTAAAGTCAGTGTAATTGTCCGTCTTGATCGCTATTATAACTCTTTTTTTTACCCAGTGGTCAAGACGGACAGTTACGGTGACTAGTGATAATGACTGTAGAAAATGATTTTCTATCATTCATAGACATTTTCAATTCTGTTACGCCCTCAGCTACGTGGCATCCTATCAAAAAAAGGACGACCTTAATGGATGGAGAGTTAAAGGAGGAGTGGCTATACTCGTAAACAACGCCTACCACTCCGTCCTTCTCTCTCCCTAACAACCAGCCTACAAGCAGCCGCTATAACAGTGCATGTGTGGCATTGCATGAAAATCTGTTCACTCAATATGATCCGACGTGAGGTGCTAGACGAACAGGATTTCCATATCCTCCTTACTCGGCTCGCCATCCCTGCATCTTCTGTGTGATTTGGGGCTCTGCAACCACCTGCCCCAGGGGTAGTGCAATTGAGAGCCTTCTCGTGTCGTTATGTGTGTGTTAGTTGCACACAAGGCGGAGCATG
Source organism: Schistocerca cancellata (assembly GCF_023864275.1). NCBI lineage: Eukaryota > Metazoa > Arthropoda > Insecta > Orthoptera > Acrididae > Schistocerca > Schistocerca cancellata. The sequence goes on from NC_064629.1 coordinate 200,479,281, forward strand.
TACTTCAGCACTGAAACAGGTTCGTTCACTGCTATCGATGTCTGAGTTGCTATCCAGCCCTGTGGTCGATGACTTGCACTCAGGTGATCACTTCCCAACCTGGATTCACCTGACACACAGAGTGGTGCCCGAAAGAAAGCCGCTGAAATGATTGCTCGGTAGGACAGACTGGGCGCTTCACAGACAACTTGCTGTGTTTGAACACCGTGACAGCGTCCACGATTGGGTGGATCATCGCCCAAATGACCCACCGCTTTTCTGAGGCGTCTATTTCGCATTATTCAGGCAAGTTGAAAAGGCAGCCTGTTCCGTGGTAAGCGACGACGCCACTCTTCAATTAGGATCAGGTGGGCAGGCACCTATGCTTAGGTTCAAGTGCCGTCCAACTGCAGAGAACGTCACTACGTTTCGGACAACGAGTTCAGAACTTTGCCACATTATTAGAGAGAGCAAGAATAGATCGTGGTAGCAGTTCCCGACCTCTACAAACCGTTCCACTAAGATTATGGTAGTATGGGTGACTATCAGGATTTCTGGGGGAGGAGAGCTGCGGCTGCTATAATGGGGACTGAAAGACTCCAGACCGACCCGTCAGACATTGCCCAGGATGTAGCGGCCTGTCTTGCTACAGGTACCGCCACTGCCAGTGAGGATTCAGCGCTCTGACTCTACAGATTGGCTGCTGAGACGGGCAGTTGGGACTTCTGTACCATCACTGGTGAAGAATATGGCTTTCGCTTCTCCATTTGGAAGGCGGATTCTGCGTTAGACGCAGCCCGTGACATTTCAACTGGCCACGATAGGGTCCATTATAGTATTGTGGAACCTCACGGGACGGAGCAAAGATATCTTCCTCGCCCTTTTAAACCTGATTTGTGCATCAGGTCACTTTTACAGCGATGGCGAGAGGCAATTTTAATTCCACGTTTAAAACCCAGGAAGGACCGCACATGACCGAGTAGTTAGTGTTGTTCTCACTAGCTGCAGCATTGCTTGGGTCTTAGAATCCAGACTGCTCATCAATAGCTTTCAGTGTGTATTCAGTAGGTATCGCTCCACCTTTGATAACCTGGCCCTCCTGGAAGCGTCTATACAACAGAATTTCCTGCGCCGCCATCACTTCTGGGTATATTTTTTGATGTGGAGAAGGCCTACAATACTACTCGGAGGCATACTACACTGCGGAAGCTACATGAATGGGGTTTTCGAGAATATGTTCCCATCTTCGTACGGTCCTTCCTTTCACTATGCTACTTTAAATATCGAATCAGTGACATCCTCTGTGATCGCTTTGACCAGGAGAATGGTATCTCACAAGGTAGCGTTTTATGTGAAAGTCTTTACCATAAGTATTAATCGTCTATCCGTCAGTCGTTAAATGTTCTGTCCAGTATTCTTTGTTTGTTAACAATTTCTGTCTTTTGTTCCCCATCGAGCCTTATAACAACAATTCATAAGATTCAACGACCGTTGGGTGAATGGGCGGAGAAAGGTTTCAAACAGAACGAGAATGGTTAAAAAGAACGTACATAGACTTCTACGCTGAGAATTTGAAAGTTTCCTGAATTCGGGGTCAGCTAAACTGTTCTTAATTCTGAGGACTTGGTGAGGTTTCTGAGCCTCACATTTAATTCGAAACTTATGTGTTTTCCACACATTAGACACCTGTAAAGACAGTCCCTAAAAGCACTCAATATTTTAATTTGTCTTAGCCACAATTCATGTGAGGCAGACCGAACTTGTCTGTTCCAGTTTTACAGGGCCTTCAGGCGATCTGAGCTAAATCATGGGTGCACGGTATATGGGTCTGCACGACCATTTAGTTTAAGAATGTTGGACGTGGTGCACCGTGAAGGTATTAGGGTGCCTTTACAACCAGGCCTATGCTGACCCTTCGAGCTGCGAATAGTAAGCCAACGCTATGCATCAGGCGACGAATACTCATGATGCGACAGTCCTATAAAACACTGTCCACTCCACACACAGCTGCATAACATACCATTGCTCGGCCACCAATGGAAAGGCTCTTTCATACCGGACACCGAGCGACAAGGCTCAATGGGAATCGCGTGAAGGATTGCCTTTTAAGGATGGAAGTGGGTGGTTTTAATGTTATACACCACAATTGGAGAAGATCTCCACCCTGGTTCTTACAGAGGCTCAAAATTATTTTAAACTTGACGAATTTTAAGAAAGACTGAACTCCAAATTTTACGCTTCAGTTTCTATTTTTTAACATTTTAGATAGGAATCATGGAGTTGTGTACAATCCTGGAGCATATGAGGCATGTTGGCATCTGCTCCAATTCTCTTGGTGCCCTACAATCGTTGCAGCGCATGTAAACAATAGAGAAAATGATCGAGTTATCTATGAACAACTGCACGTCCTAGAGTGGAGGGGAAAGCAGCTGTCTTCCTGCTGGATACCAGAGCACGTGGGAATTTGGGGAAATGAACAAGCAGACAAAGCCACCAACGAGGTTTGATGGGAACATAACGTAACACAAAGTGCCATTTTCCTGCAGGCTGCAATTTCGCTGGTGAATCGGAGATCTATGAAGTTGGAGAAACGAATGGCACTGAAGGGCAATAGGCTGCGGAAGCCAAATATCTCTCCGAGGCCAGCAGAATGAAGTAGCAATGTCTTGCCTCTGAACTGAGCACTGTTTCATAAGGCACGGCTTTTTACTCCGGCGAGATGACCCCCTATCCCCTGTGAAACCTGTGGTGTGTCAATTCCTGTACGCCACATTTTAACTGACTGAATTTTATAGTGTGATGACCTAGTGGCTGTGAATTTCAGTGAAGATTTGCCCTCTATTTCATTTGTTGACGAATTGAGTATGGCGAGGGTTTGAAAGTTTGGTGAATTGTCTGGACTCCAGTCTAAGCCTTTAGGCTGGAGATTTTAGTGTGTTGCAAAGTGACTGTCTCAACCTCCTCATCCCAGCGATCAGACAGCCACAATTATCTCCTATGGTTTCTTAATTTTCTCAGCCTCTTTTTCTTTTTTAGTCAGATTTTAGACTGACAGATTCCATAATATACTTACCTCTCTCTCTTTCTCTTTACATGTGTTTTTATGCGTTTTTATTACTCTTAACTATATATGAAGTTAAGTAATACTATGAATTCTATTTTACCGTCGCTCGTTTCTTTACACATTCGCATCGGTGCTAAAGACCTTTCTGTCGTGTGCCCACACCACCATATCACATAATCATTATCAATTCACAGCACTAAAAATTGGTGTGGTACCCACACGCGGAACTAACATTTTGTGTCTTTTTATTTAAGTGAGGAACGATTTAAAAAAAAGAGCATTATTTTGCAAATAATACTCAGGATTTCCTCTGTTACTGTAGCCTCTATATCTGTCATTATTATAGTGCTTGTTGTTGTTGTGGTCTTCAGTCCTAAGACTGGTTTCATGCAGCTCTCCATGCTACTCTATCCTGTGCAAGCTTCTTCATCTCCCAGTACCTACTGAAACCTACATCCTTCGGAATCTGTTTAGTGTATTCATCTCTTAGTCTCCCTCTACGATTTTTACCCACCACGCTGCCCTCCAATACTAAATTGGTGATCCCTTGATGCCTCAGAATAAGCCCTACCAGCCAATCCCTACTTCTAATCAAGTTGTGCCACAAACTTATCTTCTCTCCAATTCTGTTCAATACCTCCTCATTAGTTATGTGATCTACCCATCTAATCTTCAGCATTCTTCTGTAGCACCACATTTCGAAATCTTCTATTCTCTTCTTGTCTAAACTATTTATCGTACACATTTCACTTCCATACATGGCTACACTCCATACAAATACTTTCAGAAACGCCTTCCGGACACTTAAATCTATACTCTATGTTAACAAATTTCTTTTATTCAGAAACGCTTTCCTTGCCATTGCCAGTCTACATTTTATATCCTCTCGACTTCCACCATCATCAGTTATTTTGCTCCCCAAATAGCAAAACTCCTTTACTACTTCAAGTGTCTCATTTCCTAATCTAATTCCGGCAGCATCACCCGATTTAATTCGACTACATTCCATTATCCTCGTTTTGCTTTTGTTGATGTTCATCTTATATCCTCCTTTCAAGACACTGTCCATTCCGTTCAACTGCTCTTCCAGGTCTTCTGCTGTCCCTGACAGAATTACAATGTCGTCGGTGAACCTCAAAGATTTTTTTTCTTCTCCATGGATTTTAATTCCTACTCCGAATTTTTCTATTGTTTCCTTTACTGCTTGCTCAATATACAGATTGAATAACATCGGGGATTGCCGGCCGCGGTGGTCTAGCGGTTTTAGGCGCTCAGTCCGGAACCGCACGACTGCTACGGTCGCAGGTTCGAATCCTGCCTCGGGCATGGATGTGTGTGATGTCCTTTGGTTAGTTAGGTTTAAGTAGTTCTAAGTTCTAGGAGACTGATGACCACAGATGTTAAGTCCCATAGTGCTCAGAGTCATTTGAAATTTTTTGAACATCGGGGATAGGCTACAACCCTGTCTAATTCCCTTCCCAACCACTGCTTCCCTTTCATGTCCCTCGACTCTTATAACTGCCATCTTCTTTCTGTACTAATTGTAAATAGCCTTTCGCTCCCTGTATTTTACTCCTGCCACCCTCAGAATTTTAAAGAGAATATTCCAGTCAACATGTCAACAGCTTTCTCTAAGTCTACAAATGCTAGCAATTTAGGTTTGTCTTTCCTTAATCTATTTCCTAAGATAGGTCGTAGGGTCAGTATGCCGCACGTGTTCCAATATTTCTACGGAATCCATACTGATCTTCCCCGAGGTCGGCTTCTACCAGTTTTTCCATTCGTCTGTAAAGAATTCGTGTTAGTATTTTGCAGCCGTGGCTTATTAAACTGATAGTTCGGTAATTTTCACATCTGCCAACACCTGCTTTCTTTAGGATTGGAGGAATTATGTTTTTCTTGAAGTCTGAGGTTATTTCGCCTGTCTCATACATCTTGCTCACTAGATGGTAGAGTTTTGTTAGGCCTAACTCCCAAGGCTGTCGTTAGTTCTAATGGGATGTTGTCTATTCCCGGGGCCTTGTCTAGACTTAGGTCTTTCAATGCTCTGTCAAACTCTTCACGCAGTATTATACCTCCTATTTCATCTTCATCTACATTCTCTTCCATTTCTATAATATTGTCCTCAAGAACATTGACGTTGTATAGACCCTCTATACTATTTCCACCTTTCTGCTTTCCCTTCTTTGCTTAGTACTGGGTTTCCATCTGAGCTCTTGATATTCATTCAAGTCGTTCTCTTTCCTCCAAAGGTCTCTTTAATTTTCCCGTAGGCAGTATCTATCTTACCCCTAGTGAGATAAGCCATCCCTGCTTAGCCTCTTTGCACTTCCTGTCGATCTCATGTTTGAGACGTTTGTATTCCTTTTTGCCTGCTTCATTTACTGCATTTTTATATTTTCTCCTTTCATCAATTAAATTCAATATCTCTTCTGTTACCCAAAGATTTTCATTAACCCTCGTCTTTTTACCTGCTACCTTCACTATTTCGTCTCTCAAAGCTACCCATTCTTCTTCTAGTGTGTTTCTTTCCCCCATTCTTGTCAATCGTTCCCTAATGCTCTCCCTGAAACTCTGTACAACCTCTGGTTTAGTCAGTTTATCCAGGTCCCATCTCCTTAAATTCCCACCTTTTGCAGTTTCTTCAGTTTTAATCTACAGTTCATAAACAACAGATTGTGGTGAGAGTCCACATCTGCCCCTGGAAATGTCTTACAATTTAAAACCTGGTTCCTGAATCTCTGTCTTACCATTATATAATCTATCTGATAACTTCCAGTATCTCCAGGCTTCTTCCATGTGTACAACCTTCTTTCATGATTCTTGAACCAAGTGTTAGCTATGATTAAGTTATGCTCTGTGCAAAATTCTACCAGGCGGCTTCCTCTTTCATTCCTTACTCCCATTCCATATTCACATACTACGTTTCCTTCTCTTACTTTTCCTACTGTCGAGTTCCAGTCACCCATGACTATTAAATTTTCTTTTATCTCATCATACATTTCATCAATCTCTTCATCATCTGCGGAGCTAGTTGGCATATAAACTTGTACTGCTGTGGTAGGCGTGGGCTTCGTGTCTATCTTGGCTACAATAATGCGTTCACTATGCTGTTTGTAGTAGCTTACCCGCATTCCTATTCTCATATTCATTATTAAACCTACTCCTGCATTACCCCTATTTGATTTTGTATTTATAACCCTGTATTCACCTGACAAGAAGTCTTGTTCCTCCTGCCACCGAACTTCACTAATTCCCATTATATCTAACTTTAACCTATCCATTTCCCTTTTTAAATTTTCTAACCTACCTGCCCGATTAAGGGATCTGACATTCCACGCTCCGATCCGTAGAACGCCAGTTTTCTTTCTCCTGATAACAACGTCCTCCTGAGGAGTCCCCGCCCGGAGATCCGAATGGGGGACAATTTCACCTCCGGAATATTTTACCCAAGAGGATGCCATCATCATTTATCCATACAGTAAAGCTGCATGCCCTCGGGAAAAATTACGGCTGTAGTTTCCCCTTGCTTTCGGCCGTTAGCAGTACCAGCACAGCAAGGCCGTTTTGGTTAGTGTTACAAGGCCAGATCAGTCAATCATCCAGACTGCTGCCCCTGCAACTACTGAAACGGCTGCTGCCCCTCTTCAGGAACCACACGTTTGTCTGACCTCTCAACAGATACCCGTCTGTTGTGGGTGCACATACGGTATGGCTATCTGTATCGCTGAGGCGCGCAAGCCTCCCCACCAACGGCAAGGTCCATGGTTCATGGGGGGGGGGGGGGGGGGAGTTTATAGCGCTTATGTCACCTTAAATTTGGCAAAAGTGTCTGTTTTTAAGGTTATAGTGCTTATCAGACACTTTTGCCATATTACTCCCCGATTGTGTGTTGTGGTAATCAACATCAATACGAGAAATATAAGCTCAGAAAAGTAAATGAGGAGTGGTCGTAATCATTCATAGAAATGGCAGATTTTGCTGTATAATTCAACTATTGTACACTTGCATAGTTGGAAGTTGAATAGGAATCACTTTGTAACTACAACGATCATTAAAACTTTCTTTATTGCATTTCGAGTTTCTGAAGATTGCCTTTCATTGCAGAATCCACATAAAAGTATAATTTTTGTCGATCATGAAACATATGGCCCGTTATGCAGGTGGCCAGTTGAGATATTACATTGAAGACATGTATGACATTCTCCCGTATTCACACGCAAAAACCATCCGAGTATACCTGGACCAGCAAATAATGTGTAAACATGTGAAGAATGGACAGGGACACAGAAGGTAACAGAATAGGTTTATGACTAGTTATTAATGCCCAACGGAGTGTATGAACTCTGATAGGACGAAGAGCTACTCACATACGGTTTGGCTACCAGTAATGTAGTGAGAAAGTTGTATCTACAGTTCTTTATTACAACAACCAAATAGACTAGAAGTACAATGGTGCTGACAGAACACCAGAATTACACAGTCACGTGAGATCATGAAAAGAAGAACAGCTGTCCGTGCCGAGTCCGGTAAATCACAATGTCCCTCATATAAAATCCCGGAACAAGTCTTGTTGGTAAGCAGAAAACTGAGCATGGCTGAGACAAGAGAAAGAGAGAGGTCGTGCTGGTGGCGTGCCGCCGGGACCACTCAGCCAGCGGTGGAACTATCAGCAGGAACTCTCGTCTCGACCTCTCGTCGACGGCGCTGAATACGAATTCTGCGGTCGTGGTGGCGCCATACGTGGGCGCACCAACACATATCTCTCCACTTCCTGTAAACTGGTGCTGTAGGTGTCGGTGGAAGAAGGCAGAGAGACAACTGGGTGGGACTGCTCGGGACAGGCTGGCATGGTCGACGAAGCAACAGGTCCACTCAGCTCGGCAACAGCGTTGCAATGGCCGCTGCTAACTGATGACGGTCGCCGCCATCGGCTCATCGGAAACCGAAGACCCGTCACCGTCGTGTGGCTGGACTGTCAGTCTCTGGCCTGGTGGGGCATACGGCCAGAAGTGGCACGGATGATGGCGGGTTGGGCGTGGGAACGATGTCGCACAGGACAACAGCGTGAAAGACGCACCGGCAGAGGAAGCGATGGCGGCAGCGACGAAATGAGGATAAGCCGCCAGGTGCTCCTGTGGAAGGGCAGCAACCGGGCAGCCAGACATCGGCTGAGCGTCTGACACGGCCAGCGGCAGCATCTCGACGTCGCCAGCGCCAAACAGCACAAAAAAGGTAGCAAGATTTTTCTGTTTAGCAAAAGTGACAAAAAGCAGATTTCAAGGTACTTGACGGCTCAACACTAAAGTTTTGTCTCAAGTACAGGTAGTCTTGAGGATCAGTGGACAAAGTTCAAAACCATCGTACAATGTGCATTAGATGAGTATGTGACAAGCAAGATCGTAAGAGATGGAAAAGAGCCACCGTGGTACAACAACCGAGTTAAAAAACTGCTGCGGAAGCAAAGGGAACTTTACAGCAAACATAAATATAGCCCAAGCCTTGCAGACAAAAAAAAAATTACGCGAAGCGAAGTGTAATGTGAGGAGGGCTATGCGAGAGGCGTTCAATGAATTCGAAAGTAAAGTTCTAGGCAGAAAATCCTAAGAAATTTTGGTCTTATGTGAAAGCGGTAGGTCGATCAAAACAAAATGTCCAGACACTCACTGAAACAGAGGATGACAGACTAAAGGCCGAAATACTAAATGTCTTTTTCCAAAGCTATTTCGCAGAGGAAGACTACACTGTAGTTCCTCCTCTAGATTGTCGCACAGATGACAAAATGGTAGATATCGAAATAGATGACAGAGGGATACAAAAACAATTAAAATCGCTCAAAAGAGGAAAGACCGCCGGACCTGATTGGATACCAGTTCGATTTTACACAGAGTACGCGGTGTACCGTAGGTCTCTAGAAGAGCGTAGCGTTCGAAAGGATTGGAAAAGGGCACAGGTCATCCCCGTTTTCAAGAAGGGACCTCGAACAGATGTGCAGAACTACAGACCTATATCACTAACGTCGATCAGTTGTAAAATTTTGGAACACGTGTTATGTTCGAGTACAATGACTTTTCTGGAGACCAGATATCTACTCTGTAGGAATCATCATGGGTTTCGAAAAAGACGATCGTGTGAAAGCCAGCTCGCGCTATTCGTCCACCAGGCTCAGAGGGCCGTAGACACGGGTTCCCAGGTAGATGCCGTTTTTTTGACTTCCACAAGGCATTTGATACATTTCCCCACAGTCGTTTAATGAACAAAGTAAGAGCATCTGCACTATGAGACCAATTGTGTGATTGGATTGAAGAGTTCCTAGATAACAGAACGCAGCATGTCATTCTCAATGGAAAGAAGTCTTCCGAAGCAAGAGTGATTTCAGGTGTGCAGCAGGGGAGTGTCGTAGGACCGTTGCTATTCTCAATATATATAAATGACCTTGTGGATAACATCGGAAGTTCACTGAGGCTTTTTGCGGATGATGCTGTGGTACATCGAGACGTTGTAACAATGGAAAATTGTACAGAAATGCAGGAGGATCTGCAACGAATTGACGCATGGTGTAGGGAATGGCAATTGAATCTCAATGTAGACAAGTGTAATGTGCTGCGAATATACAGAAAGAAAGATCCTTTATTATTTAGCTACAATATAGCAGGTCAGCAAATGGAAGCAGTTAATTCCATAAATTATCTGGGAGTAGACATTAGGAGTGTTTTAAAATGGAATGATCATATAAAATTAATCGTCGGTAAAGCAGATACCAGACTGATATTCATTGGAAGAATACTAAGGAAATGCAATCCGAAAACAAAGGAAGTAGGTTACAGTACACTTGTTCGCCCACTGCTTGAATATTGCTCACCAGTGTGGGATCCGTGCCAGATAGGGTTGATAGAAGAGATAGAGGAGATCCAATGGAGAGCAGCGCGCTTCGTTACAGGATCATTTAGTAATCGCGAAAGTGTTACGGAGATGATAGGTAAACTCCAGTGGAAGACTCTGCAGGAGAGACGCTCAGTAGCTCGGTATGGGCTTTTGTTGAAGTTTCGAGAACATACCTTCAGCGAGGAGTCAAGCAGTATATTGCTCTCTCCTACGTATATTTTGCGAAGAGACCATGAGGATAAAATCAGAGAAATTAGAACCCACACAGAGGCATACCGACAATCTTTCTTTCCACGAACAAATAGAAGGGAGAACCGATAGAGGTACTCAAAGTCCCTCCGCCACGCACCGTCAGGTGGCTTGCTGAGTATGAATGTAGATGTAGATGTACCCCCAAGGTGCCCCCAAGAGCCCAGTCAGTGGACTGGAGAGGCACTTGCAGGATGTACTCACCAGAGTCTGCTGTGGCTCTGGTCAATCGGGTCGTTGCACAATTGCACACGCAGATGATTCTGATGGCAAGAGAGCAGCCGCCCACCAGTGTCCATGTCGATCATTCACACACCTCTCATGACCCGCACTGTCGCTGGTACTCGCTCGGATACTCACCAGGACAGTGACACTCAGGTGTGCAAGGGCCTTCTCATACTGTCGTACAGATGCAGCAGAGTTTGTGACTGTCAGCTGTGGTAGATATTCGTTGGGTTTTGCCATTTAATGGGGCTGTACTGTAGGTGCTGAGAAACTGAGGCAACGCCGAATTGATGGGTGAGTCTGCCGATTTTAATTCTGCCTTAAAGGTGTGCACCATATGCTCCACCTCCCCTTTTGACTGCAGATGAAACGGTGTGGACTTGAGGTGGGGAATACCACTGCAGGAGCAGAAAATGGTTCAAATGGCTCTGAGCACTATGGGACTTAACATCTGATGTCATCAGTACCCTAGAACTTAGAATTACTTAAACCTAACTAACCTAAGGACATCACACACATCCATGCCCGAGGCATGATTCGAACCTGCGACAGTAGCGGTCGCGCGGTTCCAGACTGAAGCGCCTAGAACCGCTCGGCTCCATCGGCCGGCGCAGGAGCAGAAATCGTGACATGACGCTGAAGTGAACTGCGTGCCATTATCAGAGACAATCCTCCGGGGCGACCCTTCGACCACGAAGACCTGGCTGATGGCCTGCACTCTCCCTTCCGTCATGGTGGAAGGCAAGCGTCTGGTATACAGGCAACTGGACAGCGCGTTACCCACCACCAACCACAGAAAATTGCAGATGGGGCCCATAAGGTCGACTTCGATGTGGTCCCGTGGCACTCAGTGTTAACCATGGAGCGAATTTTTGTACCAGTGTGGTCTGATGATTATGGCACTGTTGGCACTCGTGATAAATCTTCACTGTTGCGGAATCAGTGCCAGGCCGGTTCAGTCGACGAAGTGTCATGCAAGGACCTTCATCGAGTTCATACACAAATAGCCACGATGTAAGAGAGCAAGGACGCGAACCCACAGGACTGGGGCGCCGACGAAGCGGAGGCTGAGGAGGAGCATGCCACTGGCTACCGCCAGCCGACGATGGAGAAGGAAATAATTGTGGAGCAGACTCCTTAGTGGGCACTCACTCGGACCAACTATTGCACACAAAATGAACCACTTGACAGAGTATTAGTTCTTGCCGGTCTGTCCGCAGCGTGCTGCAAGTGATCATCGATCCAAAACAGACAACATCGGCTTTGTCAAGGACTGGGTCAGGTCCCAAGGGCAATCACAACAAAATATTCGTATTAGCATACACTGTTGTTCAAATGGCTCTGAGCACTATGGGACTCAACTGCTGTGGTCATAAGTCCCCTAGAACTTAGAACTACTTAAACCTAATTAACCTAAGGACATCACACACATCCATTCCCGAGGCAGGATTCGAACCTGCGACCGTAGCGGTCGCGCGGTTCTAGACTGTAGCGCCTAGAACCGCTCGGCCACAACGGCCGGCTACACTGTTGTCGACCTTTAATGAACCTCATCGTAATATGCACTCACAGACAAAGCCCAACGCTGGAGTGGTTGTGTGGTTTTGTAAGATAGCTGAAAACAGAGGTAAAATGTTACAACCGGTTTATGGTTGGCGATGAGATGGAATTTGTGGCCATAGAGGATAACATGTATCTTTCGGATTGCGTAGTAGGACAGAACACTTGCACAAATTAAATTTTAATGCAGCCTATTGTCTTCATTTAAAGTAATACCTATGTCTCACTTTTAGGTTGAAAACATGAATGAAAATTCCAGCACTGATACTAACACTGACATTCCTTTATAGTGTCCCATAAAAGATATTTCTGTTTGATGTGAAGTTGATTCATCAGCTCAAAGTAGCAGAAAAGAAAATAGGAAGTAAAATAAAATTCCTGTGAGGAAAAAACTAGTATTTACAAAACAAAGCTATTGGGTTGGTGCATAAGTTCGTAGTGTGTTTCCGTAAGTTTGATAAACATAACAGATACAAATAACAGGGACCTCTCCTTCACTATTCACAACAGTCTGCCATGCTGGAGTAGCTTTTCGGTTCCGCGACTGTAGAAAACACATGGTGTTTCTGAGGTAAAGAACTCGTCGAGCCATGTTCAGAGCGCAGAGGACGCAAGATCAGGCGGATAAGGTGCGTGCTGTCAGTCTAGCAGAATGCAGAGGGGCGTTATCGTGGAGTAGCATCACTTCACCTAGTCTTCCTGGTCGACCTCGAGAAAGTAATTTGTAGAACACACACCGTCAGTGTTCTACAGGCTACATAACATTATCACTTGTGGATACGTGTAGGTCTTTGTACAGGGAGTTGCTGCTTTGTTTGGGCTCAACCATAACTTTCTTTTGCTTATGTTAGCATAAATACACCATTTCTCTTCATCAGTAACAAGACAGTATAGGAATGGTTGGTGTTGTTCGCGAGTAGACTGATGAAGCGCAAGGAGAGATGCACACATGATCACCTACTGCTTTATATGATTTTGGCTTAGTGCATATGGTACCCATAAATCCGATTTTTTAACCTTCCCCTTTGAATGAAAACGTCGAACGATGGTGGAATGATCACAGTTATCATGCCTGCCAGTTCTCGAGGATACTGACGTGGATCAGTGTAGATTAAACCGTTTAAACGATTTTCATCAAATCTCAAAGGTCTTCCTGAACGTGGAGAGTCTCTAATGTTAAAACAATCCCTTTTACAACGGGAAAACTATTTTCTAGCTGTGATATGTCCAATGACATCATCCTCATACACTGATCAAATGTTTCTGGTTGCCTCCGCAGCTGTCATCCCTCTACTCAACTCAAACAGAAGAATATGTCAGAAACATTCTGATTTCTCCACATGGTACTCCATTTTCTAGCGTCCACAGCTCCACTTACTATTTCCAAATGACAAAATGACAGTACGTTAACTCCAACACCAACAGTGAACTGCAAATAGAAAATTGCAATTTATAAATAAACCGATAGCAACTGGAATTCCAACATGCAAAACAACAATGCTACGAAATTGTGCACCAACTTAACAAAAGCGGTGGCAGTTCTCAGTTTGCACATCTGAACAGTAATGAATTTAAAAGCTTATGTGATACGGTGAAAGGTGGCATGTCACGTTTTCACTTTAACAACATTGTCAGTGAGATTAGCGTTCACGTTTTAGGTCATGATCTCAGTGTTCCCAGCACTACAGTTGGTACGTGTGGTTTATGACATTGTAGGCAGAATGTTCTTAAAACTGCACGTTTAACCTGTAGAGAACTTTTACCTGAGAGGCCGTAGTAGAGATGACGGGGAACAGAGAGACAGATGAATTGAGGGCCATAAATGATGAGAGAAGTTGTGGTGTCACCGCCAGACACCACACTTGCTAGGTGGTAGCTTTAAATCGGCCGCGGTCCATTAGTACATGTCGGACCCGCGTGTCGCCACTGTCAGTACTTGCAGACCTAGCGCCACCACATGGCAGGTCTAGAAAGACGGACTAGCACTCGCCCCAGTTGTACGACGACTTTGCTAGCGACTACACTGACGAAGCCTTTCTCTCATTTGCCGAGAGGCGCCATTAACCATATCTGGAGAGAGTCTAATTTGTATAGTCAAGAGCGATGTACCACAATGATGGAATAAAAGTTAAGTATAACCTAAGCTATGTACTTTTCCTTAGAGCATTCATAACTTATCCTGTTCCAGACTTCACGCCAGTCGGCGTGAGTTGACGCGTGCCCTTTCGGTAACCTCACCCTGTGTCTAGACTGTCTTGTATAGACACAACAAAAGTGACCTAGCAGTGTGAATGATTTTTGGAAGCCGCACTCAGTGGATCGTACCTGCAGACGGGCTTCTGGCCAAAGTGCTCTCCTCCTTCCACTTAAGCCGTCGGCACACGGACCGTGCTGTCGAACGTTAAAGTTGAGCGTGCCAAGTTCAACGCGCTGCTGAACGCTCAGGAACGATGCGACTTGTGCATACGGTACGTGGGCCCAACGTGGTATACGCGATCGCATCGCACTCCAGCGGCAGTTGAGGGATGTTTCTAGTTCGTAAATCACACTCTCTAGTCAACGGGCGCGCGTTAAATTCCCACGTTAGCTCTATTAAAACGCACTTTTCTCCATCGTCCACGAAAAGGAAAGTACCATGTCCAATCAGTAGAGACACAGGCTTATAAAAGTTCCGTTACAAACGAATCTGGAATACTTCTCCGCATAAGATAAACATTATTTCATCATTCCCACATTTTAGTAAAATCCCAAGGTCAGTCTTACTTGATCACTGTTCCTACCCAGTAGCAGAATCTTTGCAACATGTGAAGTACGAAGCGTAAAAGAAAAAGGAACAAAATAACGTAATACGACTAGCGCAAGCTGTCCTTTAGATTAATCCAGTCGAACAAAGTCACCCCTCAAAAAAGGTGAACTTGTATTTACATAACATCAAATATTATAGTATATACTTATGTTAAACTAATAATAAAGTATCAGAACCTAAAAACGCGAATGTTAGGAAAAAAATTTGGCTGTGTCAAGACGCGAACCACCGCCCCAACTAAATGATACATGTAGGAACAATGAAGCTACTCATTACGCTAAACCAACATCTGCTTTTCATGATCTAATTATAGTATCTTACCGCTTGCTGAAAACTTTAATCGTAGATATGATACTAATTGAAATTGATAATTAACAAATTGTACCAAGAACAATGCGTTTTGTGTGGCTCTTCAGTGTGTCGCTGCCTTCAAATAGCCTACTGTCATAATACGCAAGTTTCAATAATTCTTTTGCCACGAATATGACGTATCTCATTATTTTATTGGAACGAATCACACAATTATGAAAGGGTTTTCCAGTGATTCTCAATTTTCTGGTGCTCAGAGACAGCATATATACGTAAACACTTGAAATGAATGCCAATATGTACTGAAGGGAGACGGCGTGCTTGTAACGTAGGTGGCGTTGTGCCATCTCATTGGTCAACGCTCAGACGCACGCTCAGAATATCTAACATGCCAGATATTGCTCTGCACTTTCGGAAAGACTCCCGAGCGTACTATTCCACGCTATGACGTCAGAAACTCGGCACGCTCAACGCTCAACGTTCGGATGCACGGTCCGTATGCCGACGGCTTTAGGGATGGAAAGAAGGGCGCCAGTTTACAAGCCAGGCGGCAGTCCATCACGAAGGCGGCCAGTTGGCGGAAAGTGGGTGGAGAAAGTCATTTAAGAGAGACTGCTGTAAACTGAGCCTTTATGCAGACGGTGGGAAGGTCATAAAGCTCTGTGTATTCTCATGTTAGAAGCTGGGACGTGTTGGACGAATGCCGGACATTTGCCACGCCGGACATTTGCCACACTTGCCCCTTCGCCAGGTAGCTTGAGTAGCGATCCCTCAGGTAAGGGACGCCCTTCCTCGTACTTCTTCTGTCCGCTTTCAAACCGCCGTCTCCACATCTTACTCGATACAACCAGTACGTAAGGGACCTTCTTCTTCGACATATAAATATTTCGATTTCGGAAAATAAGCTCTGTATTTAGACAATAACTTTTGGGAAAAGAAAGCAATACCAGCGACTATGTCAGTATGTAATCAGTTCTGCCAAATAAAGAAAAGATGTTGTGTGGACATGTGTCCGGAGACGCTTATATCCATGTTAGAGCTCATTTTCCATATTCTTCCACCTACGCTCAATGGAGCACGTTATCATGATTTCATACGGGATACTCTACCTGTGCTGCTAGAACATATGCCTTTACAAGTACGACACAACATGTGGTTCATGCACGATGGAGCTCCTACACATTTCAGTCGAAGTGTTCGTACGCTTCTCAACAACAGATTCGGTGACCGGTGGATTGGTAGAGGCGAACCAATTCCATGACCTCCACGCTCTCCTGACCTCAAC
Source organism: Schistocerca cancellata (assembly GCF_023864275.1). NCBI lineage: Eukaryota > Metazoa > Arthropoda > Insecta > Orthoptera > Acrididae > Schistocerca > Schistocerca cancellata. The sequence continues at coordinate 200,495,643 of NC_064629.1, forward strand.
CCTCTTGACTTTCATTTATGGGGGCATTTGAAAGCTCTTGTCTACGCAACCCGGGTACCAAATGTAGAGACTCTTCGTGCTCGTATTGTGGGCGGCTGTGATACAATACGCCATTCTCCAGGGCTGCATCAGCGCATCAGGGATTCCATGCGACAGAGGGTGGATGCATGTATACTCGCTAACGGAGGACATTTTGAACATTTCCTGTACCAAAGTGTTTGAAGTCACGCTGGTACGTTCTGTTTCTGTGTGTTTCCATTCCATGATTAATGTGATTCGAAGAGAAGTAATAAAATGAGCTCTGACATGTAAAGTAAGCGTTTCGGGACACATGTCCACATAAAATATTTTCTTTCTTTGTGTGCGAGGAATGTTTCCTGAAAGTTTGGCCGTATCTTTTTGTAACACCCTGTAAATATAGATCCCTCTGTCTGTAGGGTAACTTCCTTTCACGCTTACTGATTGCGATAGAAACAGTCCATCGGCATGGGAGCAACAAGAAAGGAACGATGTAAAGAGAATGTGAATGTATGCTAATAATTTCTTTTTGATCACTACATTTGTGCCTACTTTAATTACTACAGCTGCATGCCAAAAATACAATAAGGAAAGAAGAAATGGGAATGCGAATGTTTGAAAAGAAGAACGACATACTTCATATTAATTTACTCTCTATAATCCGATATCCCTTGCGGCGAAACATTTGTTAAAAAAAGTGTAGCGGGACAATGTTTAAAACATGACTGAAAATATGATCACTATATAGAGATAAGAACATCTATGACTGACATGTCATCTAAAGTCGACGTACAATTTTAAAATGTTAGAAATAAGGAAATGAAGTAATACAGAATGCTAGGCTTGTAACGTGCGTTGTTATTCTACATTGTTTAGCTCTGGTAATTACAGGGTCAGAGAAAGCATCCTAGGTTTTGGAGGGAAAAGCCGTAATTGCGTTTCAGTTCACAAGCGACATTGAAGCAGATAGTTCCTGTGACTAAGTATGGGCAGAGGTTATATTCGACAACGGGAATAAATTAATAACTGGCTCCTTTCACCGACCCCCCGTCTCAGATGAAACAGTTGCTCAACAGTTCAAAGAAAACTTGAGTCTCATCAGAAATAGGTACGCTACTCATACAATTATAGTTGGCAGTGACTTCAATCTACCTTCCGTATGTTGACAAACATACATTTTCAGACCCTATTGTAGATATAAAACAACTTCCGTAATTGTTATAAATGCTTTTTTAAAATTAATTTCAACAATTAGTTCACGAGGCCATTCAAATTGTAAATGGTTACGAAAATATGCTTGACCTCTTAGCCACAAATAATCCTGAGCATCACGACGAATACAGAGATTAATGAACACACAGTCGTAGCGAGGCTCAATTCCGTAACAAAGAAATTCACCAAAACTAAACGCGAAATGTATCTATTTGTAAAAGCAGCTAAAAATTCGGTTGACGTCTTTCTAAGAGACAGTCTGCAATCCTTCCAAACTATGTAAGTGAAGACCATATGTGGCTTAAATTCAAAGAAATAGTATCAACAGCACTCGAAAGATTCATAACAAACAAATTAACAAGAGACGGAACCGATCCCCTATGGTACAGAAAGCTGTTGCAGGAGCACCGAGAAAGGCACGTATAATTTACACGAACGCAAAATCTCCAAGATTGGTGAAGTTTTACTGAGGCTCGAAATTTGGTGCGGTTTTCAATGCGAGATGTACTTAATAGTTTCCACATCGAAAGCCTTGTAACACTACGCTCGGGCGCACGATACTTTTTAAAGCCTGTACTATGGTAAGTTGACGGGCTTCACCTTATAAGAAAGGATTTTGGTATATATGTTGACCGTGTGTACCTGAATGGAGGCAAAATCAGACTTACACCCATTCAGTAACAACAATGATACGTCAAGCAAGTCTGAAGTGCAACTACACGTTAGGACGGACAAGAAACAATACAGCAAATGCTACCAATAGTTAATAATACGGTCGCCAGTCTAATTAGGCATTTACTGAGTTTCTTTCCTGTACAAGCATAACAACACGTAGTAACACTGCATTATCTGGTAAATTTTAGAACCGGAAAACCTACTGAACTAATAATCTCACTTTCTGTACTAATATGGACACGCCATAAATACACAACAATAAACTGTAATGTTTACTACAAACTTCGTACTGTCTATTGATCTAATTGAAATCGGGCATAGGTTACCCTAGAAATAGTACTTTCGAAACACACATACAATGTCAATTTTAAAAAGGGTAAAACACTAATAAATTTTGGTTTTATCTTGACTTTAACTTTGCTGGTCAAATCAGTTCAGTACACTTCAGAATTCAAATGAATAGAAAAGAAAGAAAGGAGGGGGGAGACACTGAAACTGTTATGATCACTGTATTGAAAATTTTGATTATTGGAAGCATTAAGCCTTCAAGATTTCCAATATATGAGTTATTACTCTTTTTGTCTTATTTCCTGCTCATTTAACTACCAATAATTTTGTCTCAAAGTAATTAAACTTCATTACTAACCTAATTTCAACGTTATCTTCCAACTTGGTCAGACCTATGTTATTTACCTATATATTCATTAACAACAAAGTTCTTTAAACATTATTCTAACATAGATAGGTCTGCTGGTAATTATTATTAACATAAACTTTAAATCTTCATCTCGGGACACTTGGATTGCACAACATGTGGAAACGACCCTGTCTACGTTAGTTGTAAGGATAATTAAATGATAGGACAGTTCTGGTAAAATTTAAGTAGTTATTGAACAGTATGTAACAAAAGTAACACTGGTCCACACGAATACAGTACTAAAAGTTTCAACCTGTTCGTATCGATGCGGCGGTCGGCAGGCGGCGAGATGGCGAGGCACAAAGCGCACATACAATCACAGCAATGGCTCTTGAAATATTGGCACTTTACTTCTTCATAGCGTCGCAATACTTTTCCTTTTAGTGCCTAAGGAATATTGCCATGCTGTATAGGCGTCGGAAACGGCACATCCGAGGCTCAAAGAAATCACGTTTTCCAGGAGAGCCTCCTCGGTCTAGGACGTGTTTCTCAGACCGATGCCCAACTCCACTACTACTACTACTACTACTGCTGAGCCCGTTATGCCGTGCAGCGCCCGTGTGCATTTTCCCGCGCTCGCCTGCCTCCACCTTTCTCCGCTCCCCTACAGACAGGGTATTCACCAAAGGTTTTGCATTCCACATATCCTAATACATTGCCTACGTATGGACCAGGTGCACAATTACAACTTTAACATTTTACAATAGTTCCAACATTAGTTACACTTCACTTTGATTACAACATTGCTTGAAATTTGACATAAACATTAACATTCACATCGAAATTTGTTTACAGTTTCTTTAACATAGTGGCATGAAACAAAAAAGAAATGAAATCAGAACATCGATTATACTAATTTATCGAAATTCAGAAAAAAAATTATTATAATTACAATAGTATAGCGTTGTTGTTGTTACAGCCTCTCTAGAAATGTGGCAGAAAATCCAAAAAGATTCTGGTCGTATGTTAAGTAAACCAGCGGAAAGGCTCAGTAAGTACCTTTACTGTGCGACAGCGATGAGGAGGTGGAGGAGGAGGAGACAAGGGAGCCAACCCTTCGGAGCAGGTAAAATAGTGGCAAATGTCTGCACACCATTGGAAAGAGTGGCTGGTGTAAGTGTTTAGTGGAGATTAAACTGTAACACACCCTTGACGCCAGGTAATCGCCAGGTTTTTTTTAAGCGCGGCAAAAATATATATTTAAGAGACACAACTGGCTGGGAAGATTAATAGCCTTCTTTCCGAAATTGGAAAGATTCAAAATGTTCAAGTGTGTGTGAATTCCTAAGGGACCAAACTGCTGAGGTCATCGGTCCTTAGACTTACATACTGTTTAAACTAACTTATACTAAGAACAACACACACACCCATGCCCGAGGGCGGACTCGAACCTCCGGCGGGAGTGGCCGCGCAGTCCGTGACATGGCGCCTCCAACCGCACGGCCACTCCGCGCGGCTTGGAAAGATTGCATCTCTCTGTAAATCAGGGACTGTGGTCCTATCTAGATAGATGTTTTCTGCCAAAACATGGCTGTGCCTAATGCCAGAAAGACACATTCATAGTATAAAATCTTCTTTTTTCAGAAAAGGGAGATTCTGAGATGCTGATTGGCTCCTCACCGGATATGCATAGTGGTTGCTTGCTCCCCCAGCGTGGGAACCCTAGTGCTGTGTCTGGATTGGCTACCAGGCCAACAGAACAGTCAAGAGGGGTGATTTAATGAGTAGAGCACAGTTCGATTGTTTGTGAAATGTGGCGGAGGTTTCGTTTTTGCTAATACAGCCCCCAACCGAGGCTTGGTGGAAAATGGTGATGATCCTTTGCCTTCTTCATCTTCTCATCCTTCCCTGGTGGAGAACTTCTGGTCTTTCCCTAGTGGATGAGACTTGTCGTCTGTAGCTCGTGGTCGACTAAGAGCCAGTGGCACTTTTCCAACTGTACTGACAGTGGAACTGCGTATCATCTCCGACATACCGTGTGTCGTGAGGGTGAACTTATTCGTCCTGTGTCGGCCATCTGACATTTGACGATTCCAGCAGGCCCCGCGTGCTGGAGAATGAAATTGGGTGGTCGGACCAATGAAGGGGTGCACCTCACACTGAACTCTGCTGGGTTTTCACGGCCCTGATTGGAAATTTCCCGGCGTTCTGATAATTAGAACTCCAGACCGCGTAGTTTGCAAATTTTCGTGGGCGCGTCAGAGCATTACAGCTGCCGCAGTGCAACGCTCCTCGCCCACAGTGCACCGTTTTCTGCTGCCGCCTGAATCAAGGTAAAGGGTAAAATACTGTTGCACCGCCGGAGGGTTGTTAAATGTTATTCACAGCTACCTGTTCTCAGGTTAACTATAGTTTGTGGTATACTTGGTCGTAGTTCATTCCATTTCAATAGAGCTGAGGCCTCACAGCGGATTCATTTAAACAAAGTCTGATTGCGTTGAAAAATGGATTAATTCAGGGAAGAATTTGTATAGCTACAATCCTAATGTATGCTTTGCCATTCAAACACCATCGCTTTTCTGATTTGTGTTTGTCATTTCTGTGTAAGATTTATCAGCTAGTTGTAGTTACAAAAGAAGTAATAAAACTTGTTATTATTTTGTAAACTTAAAAACTGCACTGTTCTCATTCAGACTCCCTCAACTATTCGCTGTTTTTATACACTACTGGCCATTAGAATTGGTACACCAAGAAGAAATTCAGATGATAAACGGGTATTCATTGGAGAAATATATTATTCTAGAACTGACATGTGATTACATTTTCACGCAATTTGGGCCCATAGATCTTGAGAAATCAGTACCCAGAACAACCACCCCTGGCCGTAATAACGGCCTTGATACGCCTGGGCATTAAGTCAAACAGAGCTTGGATGGCGTGTAAAGGTACAGCTGCCCATGCAGCTTCAACACGATACCACAGTTCATCAAGAGTAGTGACTGGCGTATTGTGACGAGCCAGTGACCAGACGTTTTCAATTGGTGAGAGATCTGGAGAATGTGTTGGCCAGGGCAGCAGTCGAACATTTTCTGTATCCAGAAAGGCCCGTACAGGACCTGCAACATGCGGTCGTGTATTATCCTGCTGCAATGTAGGGTTTCGGAGGGATCGAATGAAGGGTAGAGAGCCGGCCGGTGTGGCCGTGCGGCTCTAGGCACTTCAGTCTGGAACCGCGTGACCGCTACGGTCGCAGGTTCGAATCATGCCTCGGGCATGGACGTGTGTGATGTCTTTAGGTTAGTTAGGTTTAAGTAGTTCTAAGTTCTAGGGGACTGGTGACCATGGATGTTAACTCCCATAGTGCTCAGAGCCATTTGAACCATTTTTTGAAGGGTAGAGCCACGGGTCGTAACACATCTGAAATGTAACGTCCACTGTTCAAAGTGCCGTCAATGCGAAAAAGAGGTGAACGAGACGTGTAACCAATGGTACCCCATCCATCACGCCGGGTGATACGCCAGTATGGCGATGACGAATACACGCTTCCAATGTGAGTTCACCGCGATTTCGCAAAACACGGATGCGACCATCATGATGCTGTAAACACAACCTGGGTTCATGCGAAAAAAAATGACGTTTTGCCAATCGTTCACCCAGGTTCGTCGTTGAGTACACCATCGCAGGCGCTCCTGTCTGTGATGCAGCGTCAACGGTAACCGTAGCCATGGTCTCCGAGCTGATAGTCCATGCTGCTGTAAACGTCGTCGAACTATTCGTGCAGATGGTTATTGTCTTACAAACGTCCCCATCTGTCGACTCAGGGATCGAGACGTGCTGCACGATCCGTTACAGCCATGCGGATAAGATGCCTGTCATCTAAACTGTTAGTGATACGAGGCCGTTGGGATCCAGCACAGCGTTCCGTATACCCTCATGAACCCACAGATTCCATATTCTGCTAACAGTCATTGGATCTCGACCAACGGAGCAGCAATATCGCGATACGATAAACCGCAATCGCGATAGGCTACAATCCGACCTTTACCAAAGTCGGAAACGTGATGGTACGCATTTCTCCTCCTTACACGAGGCATCACAACAACGTTTCACCAGGAAACGCCGGTCAACTGTTGTTTGTGTATGAGAAATCGGTTGGAAACTTTCCTCATGTCAGCACGTTGTAGGTGTCGCCACCGTCTCCAACCTTGTGTGAATGCTCTGAGAAGCTAATCATTTGCATATCACAGCATCTTCTTCCTGTCGGTTAAATTTCGTGTCTGTAGCACGTCATCTTCGTGGTGTAGCAATTTTAATGGCCAATAGTGTATTATTGTGGTGGTACATTGGTACACCATCAATTTAACATTCAATCTCATTAAATTAATTAATTTTAGTTCTGAAAATGCCATGAGTAAATTCACTAATTCAAATTTAAAGAAGGGTGTGGGTCACGATTTGAAGGTTATTGTGGATATAACACTTTTCTTGATGTAAAATAACATTTAGCATCACTCAGACATATATTTACGATTAAAGCAAGGGAGGGCTTGTAAAGTTTTTAACTAAAAATTTATCACAACTTGTTTCATTAGCGTTTCATTTCGTAAATTTTCATTTAGTCGGTTAGATTACTTCGTTTTGTAAGAATGTCCATTTCGAGCCATAGTAGTTAGCAGCTATCACTTCGCGTTTGCTCAGTTTCAGTTTTACGGTGACCACTAAGCTCAACTTCATACACATCAAAGGACCGTCCTCCGCTGTCATTTCTGTATAGTACTCTCTGTTCTGTGACAGGACTGTCCAGGTCTCTTCGGTCTGTGATGAAACTCCATATGGTAATCCAAAACGTGAGTTTGTTTTAAATAGTAAGCACTGAGCAACCTGCAAATTTCAGAGAACAACTGCGACACTGGTTCGTTTAACGGAGAAAGTTTCTTAAACAAATGAAACGTTTGAAGTTTAATGAGAGACGAGAAAAGAGGCTTTCCCGAAGATGGGTTCTCCACCTGAAACACTGGGGACTGCTGTAAAATTCACACACACGCTGGGAAAGCGAGTGGGGGTACAGACGGCAGGCAGTTGCGGAGGGATCGTGGTACGTTGTGAAGTCGTAACCGACTGTCGAAGGAAGCCTAACTGCCGTTGTTGGTTTTTAGACTGTCGTTGTTGGTGTTGAAATTGCTGTTGCTGCTGGGTAAGCGGCTGCTGCAGTTGTAACAACCGAACTAACACCCAATCCACTGTACGCGCGGAACAAAACAACCTATTCACCAAAAACCGTAGTATCTGCAGTTCTTTATGACAAGAACCAAATACACTAAAATTGCAATGGCGATGACAGAGCACCCGGATTACACAGGCACGTGAGAAGATTAACAGAAGAATAGCAGTACAGGTCGAGTCCGATAACATGCAATATTTGTCATATAAAATCACGGAATAGTCGCAGTCAGTAAGTGGGACCTCCATTGAACACAGTTACGGCAAGAGAGAGGGAGTAGCCGCCGGGACCATTCGGCCGGCGGTGGCGCTGACAACGAACAATGCACGCGCTCTTGTTGCGGTCTCCTGCAGGCGGCAACCAATACGATTTCTGCAGTCTCTGTGGCGGGAGTTTGGGTGCGCCTCCACAAAAGGCTTTTAAAACAGTGGCAGTAATGTAGCAAGTACTTAAACCTTTGCAGTTGTGCTGAAGATAACATGTTGCACCCTTGCTACTAAAGTGGCGCAACTCCAAAATCTTAATTTTTTAGTTTCTACTGTGACAATTAGAGAAATGATACTTGACCGGTCATCAAACGTGTGTTTCTATAATTTGATAATTTCGTCGTTGCAGGGCACCTGTGTCGCTTTAATTGTTTGGAGTAGGAAAGTGCTCATGACATCAAAAGCGTTGTATTGTTAGCTGAGCAGTTAATTCGACAGCGAACGGATTGTTGTTAAGAAGTTGAAAATCGTGTTGTTTTGAGTTGTGTTGTTCTTTTGTGCAAAGTGAAATGAAAGATTTCAAATTCACAAATTTCATTTGTGTCACTTCAGTCAATCAAAGTAAGCGTAGAACGGGTAAATAATTTAGATGACAGTTTAGAAGAATCATTTCAGGGTATTTACCGTTACGTCAGTTTTACTGAGTAAAGTGAAATTTTCCATTTCTGTCCTTTTGTCAAAATGTTTTTTATTTAACCACTGTTAGCTCTATCCAAGGTAACAGGATACCCTTGACTATAACGTCAACTATCGTTTTTGCGAATACGTATTTTTTTTTAAATTCTGTGTTGCTTCACTACAAACTAACTATTTTCTGGCATTGTCAATTGTGTCGGTTTCCAAGACGTAGGTTACGATATTTTGAGCTGCGTCATTTTTCAAGAATATACTCATCATTTTCTGTTCTCTTTTCATACCGAGTAATGATGTTTCCTTCGCGGCGTTCATCTGCAGAATAACGAGGAGGAGGACATTCTGCTAACTGAAAAGAAGTCCATAAAACAAATCCAAGTGATGAGATAGAAAAGGAAAAACATAATAAAATATATCATGAATTAGACTGTCATCGGAATGCATATTCCTAATGAAATTCTATAATACAATAAGATCAACTGTTGCTGCTACAAGTTCTGATGGGGATAGAAGTGACATTTATACTGCTTCATGTAAACACATCAAAAAATGTTTTGCATCACCCCAGTTCCCAGAACCCCTGAAGATACACGTTGACTGCGGATATTGTATCACAGACACAGTCCCTTTGACTGTTCAGAGATGTCACTAAACCCGCCCAAAGATGTAAGCAACCATGCATGAGCAGCACCTATTAGACGGAGGGGGTCAGACAGCCGATCAGTTCTAGTCACTCCACCAGGAAGGAGGTACACGGCTCGTGTTGTCTGTAGTTCAACCATGCCTAGACGGTCAATACCGCGATTCGATCGCGTCCTCATTGTTACTTTGTGCCAGGAAGGGCTCTCAACGAGTGAAGTGTCCAGGCGTCTTGGAATGAACCAAAGCGATGTTGTTCGGACATGGAGGAGATACAGAGAGACAGGAACTCTCGATGACATGCCTCGCTCAGGCCACCCAAGGGCTACTACTGCAGTGGATGACGGCTACCTACGAATTATGACTCGGAGGTACCCTGAAAGCAACGCCACCATGTTGAATAATGCTTTTCGTGCAGCCAAAGGACGTCATGTTACGACGCAAACTGTGCGCAATAGGCTGCATGATGCGCAGCTTCACACGCGACGTCCATGGCGAGATCCATCTTTGCAACCACGACACCATCCAGCACGGTACAGATGGGCCCAACAACATTCCGAATTGACCGCTCAGGATTGGAGTAGGAGGAGATTACTGTTTAACGTCCCGTCAACGAGGTCATGAGAGACGGAGCACAAGCTCGGATTAGGGAAGGAAATCGGCCGTGCCCTTTCTAAGGAACCATCCCGGCATTTGCCTGAAGCGATTGAGGGAAATCACGGAAAACCTAAATCAGGATGGCCGGAAGCGGGATTGAACCGTCGTCCTCCCGAATGCGAGTCCAGTGGCTCAGGATTGGCATCACGTTCTCTTCACCGATGAGTGTCGCATATGCCTTCAACCAGACAATCGTCGGAGACGAGTTTTGAGGCAACCCAGTCAGGCTGAACGCATTAAACACACTGTCCCTCAAGTACAGCAAGGTGGAGGTTCCCAGCTGTTTTGGGGTGACATTATGCGGGGCCGAGGTACGCCAATGGTGCTCATGGAAGGCACCGTAACGGCTGTACGATACGTGAATGCCCTCCTCTGACCGCTAGTGCAACCATATCAGTAGCATATTGGCGAGGCATTCGTCTTCATGGACGACAATTAGCGCCCCCCACGTGCACATCTTGTGAATGACTTCCTTCAGGATAACGACATCGCTCGACTAGAGTGGACAGCATTTTCTCCAGACATGAACCCTATAGAACATTTTTTTAAAAGGTCTGTTTATGGACGACGTGACCCACCAACCACTCTGAGGGATCTACACCGAATCGCCGTTAAGGAGTGGGGCAATCTGGACCAACAGTGCCTTGATGAACTTGTGGATAGTATGCCACGACGAATACAGGCATGTATCAATGCAAGAGGACGTGCTACTGGGTATTAGAGGTACGGTGTGTACAGCAGTCTGGACCACCACCTCTGAAGGTCTCGCTGTATGGTGCTACAACAAGAAATGTGCGATTTTGATGAGCAATAAAAATGGCGGAAATGATGTATATGTTGATCTCTATCCCAATTTTCTGTACAGGTTCCGGAACTCTCGGAACCGAGGTGATGCAAAGCTTTTATTGATATGTGTAGATCGGAAAGTAGGTTGTTTAAAGGTTACTCTAACCTGTTTCCCCCGTCTGAAAACAAGAACAAACGTATTCAAAATCTTGATAAAAATACCATTCAAAAAAGTATTGTAATTTTTAGTCTGAAGACGTTCTGAGTATAAATTGAATATTTGAACTGTTTATTATGATTCTATCATTTTAGTGACTGATTACTGTTTGGCTTGTGTAATGCTTAATGATGCTGTCATCTGACTTATACTTCTAAGTTCGTGAAAGGTTTTGTTAAATACGTGTAATTTCCATAAACGCAATGTATTTGCAGTAACTGGCAACTGACACAAAAAACCTTGTCGCCAAATTGTATCCTACACAATGTGCGATTCATTTAGAAATAAAATATCATTCATACTCACAAATATAACAAGAAAGGTGACATACGTATATTTTTTATTCCAGAAAAGTCCCAGAACTGTAAATAATCAACAGCTATACATCTGATAAAGACACTAAAAGCGGCATAATTAAACTAAAGGGCAGTTCCTAGATGTTAATGCTAGAAATTACGGAAACATTCGATCCTGATGTTATGTCCATTTTCGTTAATGCTGATAAATTTGTCTGTCTATACAATGATTCGTTATTGCGATAAACCTTTTTCTTGAATTATGGAAAAACCTGAGATTTTGAGTTGCGTCAGCAAGAGTGCGATATGTATTTGGAGAAATGTCAGTCTGCCTACAGCCATTGATCGCGATAAGTAGTTTAATGTTTAGATAAAAAACAACCTCACTCGTTTTTAGTTACATATTTATCGATCAGCTTATAAAACGTCTTTGCTTCAATGACTTCCATCCCAACTCGCGTATCATATCTGCCACACTCTCTCCCCTATTACGTGATAATACAAAACTAGCCGCCCTTTTTTGCACCCTTTCGATGTCCTCCGTCAATCCCACCTGGTAAGGATCCCACACCGCGCAGCAATATTCTAACAGAGGACGAACGAGTGTAGTGTAAGCAGTCTCTTTAGTAGACTTGTTGCATCTTCTAAGTGTCCTGCCAATGAAACGCAACCTTTGGCTCGCCTTCCCCACAATATTATCTATGTGGTCTTTCCAACTGAAGTTGTTAGTAATTTTAACACCCAGGTACTTAGTTGAATTGACAGCCTTGAGAGTTGTACTATTTATTGAGTAATCGAATTCCAACGGATTTCTTTTGGAACTCATGTGGATCACCTCACACTTTTCGTTATTTAGCGTCAACTGCCACCTACCACACCATACAGCATTCTTTTCTAAATCGCTTTGCAACTGATACTGGTCTTCGGATGACCTTACTAGACGGTAAATACTCATTTTTATTTTAGTACAATAAATAAACTAAATCTAGTAAATAATGTGTCTCCTATTAGAGACAAGGCATGAAGGACGTTTACGATTAAACTTTCGCTTCTTGGGCCAATGTTGATGGAAAACTATTTACCGTATGGCTACCCAACTTTATAGGAATGATAGTCAGAATGTGCACTGCAGGATTTGCGTTCGAATAGTGTCAAGCGCCGGTACTGATACGGCGAAGTAGGACTGAAATTACGGTTGCAGGCAGTCAACACGGATCTGGATAACATTAGCAGAGCCTTACTTCTAAATCTGTTTTATCGAAACAACAGGAATAGTGCTGCTGCTTTTCGAGAGTATCGACGCATTAAAGGAATACGTAAAGGTCTTCCTTCCGCAACAGCGTTGAAGAAAATTATTCGTAAGTTAGAATTTACTGGGGATTTGGAAACTGCTCCTGGGAGAGACTCACAAATTCTCGAGGAAGTTACTGTTGCCATGGTTGAGAGTGCTCCACACAATATGCGATATTCAGGCTGTGCACCAGCTGTGTCGCAAGAGCTCAAAATTCCATGGTCCGCAGTTGATTCTAATAGCAGTAAAGCAAATTCTACTGATGTTCCAGGCTCTAGTTGATGCAGATGGTCGACACATTGAAAAACGTTTGTAAAATGGTGCGCAACCTGGTACCCAATTAACAAATGTTACCCGTCTGGAAATTAAAATGTGTTTCATTCGATGGTTTAGTCGTTATTTCTCTTCTGCATGTTGTTAGAAATGTTTCCATAAAGTTTCATTGTCCTGCGATAACTAGTTTGTCAGGGGGAGCCCTCTCAAGCAGCGAAAGTTTAATTGTAACCATCTTGTACATATGGTACGGGGACAGTTTCGGTATATGTAGCTTCATGTGAACAACTCGCAACCAGCTTCCCCGTACGTTTATAAGTGTTGTCATATTCACATAGCTCACAGAAGTTGAGTGAACGGTGCTTTCATCTCAGATCCCTCTTTTTTATAATTAGTAAAACCGTGAGAAAAATGCTTTTGCAGGTTGGAAAAGTGTGCATGGAGACTGATGTGCCGTATCACCTGCTAGAGGAATTCTTCGTTAGATCTACACCTCCATTTTACAGAACGCCACGCCAGTCTGTATACCACATATGGTGGGTGCATGGAGATGGGAGAGCACTTGACAGGCGAAAATGCCTGTCTGTCACGAAAATGATTCTCTTCTTCATCATAAGAAGGAGTGTTGAAACATTCTAATTTCCTAGGTTTGCAGCCATGTTGTTGTTCTCCTTTCTCTTCCGCGACAACTTCTTTAGTTGGCCTCGTCTGATGTTGTGCGCTGATTTCATTGTTAGATGTGAAGGCTCCAACGGGACTGTGCTCGGGTGACGCTGAGTGGCATCCAAGTCAGACAAATTTAAGACCAACCAAACTGCTACGACAAATCCCAAAAAATATTGTAAGTAAACATATGCCCGTCTGCAGTCTAGATAGAGTTCAAACAGTGCGAAACTCGATTTACGATCAACACCCGCTGTAGGCAGCTAGGGTCGTTGTTATTTTGCTTCCACGTTTCGAGAACATTAATTAAGCCGCAAACCCAAGATTTTTTAACTTATTTCTTTAAAAAAGGCGTTCACTGGTAAGTAATATGCAGAATAATTTACGCCTGAGAACAGCTGAAGAGTAACTGACATTCGATGGTTCCTAAATCTTACCCACTTATGTTTCTGGCAGAGAGTTCTTCGAACCATTTTCAGACAATTTCTCTGTCGTTCTGCTCTCTATTAGCGAGTGCGAAAAATGAACTCTTAAATATTTCCGTGCGAGCTCTGATATCTCTTATTTTTATTGCAGTGACCATTTGTCTCTGCATATGTTGGCGGCAGTAGAATATTTTCGCTTTCGGAAAAGAAATATACTGATTGAAATTTCGTGAAAATATCTCACCGCAGAGACAAACACCACTTTTTAATGACTGCCAGCCCATCACGTTTATCATATCACATACCATCTTCAATATCCTACTTTTTGCTGTGTTTTTACCCCTCCTGACATTATCTTGTTTCAGCCAGCTGAAGAGGCGCCAGAAAGAGCGACACTGTGCAACAAATGGAGAGCTCTTACACCCATGGAATTAAGAACCCGCGAGATGCAATTTCCTTAGAGAATCAAACTGTGTCAGAACACTGCTTGAACTGGGAACTTGCATATCGCGGATAATAGCAGCAAAATAATATTTTTACAACATATCTGAAGGAAGAAAATAGTTTTGGATGTGGCTTCAAAGAATGGAATATATGTAGTGGGCGGAAGATATTATTTTGGAAATTTGAAATAAATGGCATTGTATGGCTAAACACTCTAATCCTATTTTTAGATTAGACATGTGAATCGGTTTTTTCTGTGTTTAAGTTCAGAAATATTTCCATTCCTACTTCCCCCATTCGTTGGGAGAGATGAAGAACCAGAGAGAGGACGTTTGCACTAATGTCTGATCAACGATCACCTAAATTGAAAGTCCATCCGTCAAGGTTATCTCACTGGATGGACAGTTATTTTTATGAATATGAGATGTTACTTGTAATGAACGTTTTCATTTACATTATTAATTACCAAATCTCAACAGCTTCTCTTCCTAACATACTCATTTTTTTCTTTACGTTCTTCTGGGCCCGCAGCATGATATACGTCTTGTAATTACATCATAAATATAAATCGAAGTCCCCTGCTTCAATTTAAACTGCGGACTTCGATTCATATTTATAATGTCGTTTTATTTCATTAAGATCTAATCACTTTCACCTTATTGTTTCAAACTGAATTCATGTTAGAAACAGCTCCTGTAACGCAACAATTCTCTTAATTGTCGCACTTTCTCCTATATTTATTTCTTGTGCGAGTCATTTCTCGGCATTCGTCCACATTTCTCCAGCTCTTTGTTGTACGCTGAAATTTCTTTCTACTTTCCATGGAGACTGATGTGCCGTATCACCTGCTAGAGGAATTCTTCGTTAGATCTACACCTCCATTTTACAGAACGCCACGCCAGTCTGTATACCACATATGGTGGGTGCATGGAGATGGGAGAGCACTTGACAGGCGAAAATGCCTGTCTGTCACGAAAATGATTCTCTTCTTCATCATAAGAAGTAGTGTTGAAACATTCCAATTTCCTACGTTTGCAGCCATGTTATTGTTCTCCTTTCTCTTCCGCGACAACTTCTTTAGTTGGCCTCGTCTGATGTTCTGCGCTGATTTCATTGTTAGATGTGAAGGCTCCAAAGGGAACAAGACGCGAAGTGGTGGAACAATTAATGCATTGGATTTGGAAACGGGAGTCTTCACTATTATTGTCTCACAGAAGACGAATGGTTTCTTTTACCAACGGTCCTATTCGTGGATTATATGGATTTGTGTTCCACCTTTTGGACAGTGATGCCGGACTATGTAAGTTTGGCGTAGTGAATGTGAACCTGCAATGTGAGGAAACCCGCGTCTTCAGTGACCATCTCGCTACCTGTGCTTAAAACTGACTGAGCATGAATGGAACGCTCTAGACCCCAAATGGGTCACATTCTACCAGCGGGGCGTCCACTATTTGACAGGACATGTTCCAATCCTGGATTATCTATACAGAATCCATAAGAGCAACCCTTTGTTGTTGAGGAACCATGTTTGTAAGTCCTTGATGGTGTAGGGAACACAGCAGCTTCGGGCCATTCCTGTCTGTGGGCGGTGAGTGATAGCTGAGTATTGGCTTCTTGATTTAAATAGTTTCATTATTTATTATTCTCCGGGATTCTGGAAGGCACGAAATCAGCAACTGTATGGTTTACCGAATTATGAAAGAAACTGCAGAGGACCAACTAAGTTGCTTTATTACTTGACGACTAGTTTCGAGCATAAGCTAATTATCAAATCACTCACAAAGTTATGCAACAACATCAACTACGACAGCCTGTAACATGATTACAGGTATTATCAGTAATAGTATTATCTAACTTCTTTGCCTGTTTTTACTTAACGTGATTTCTCTGTAGCCATGCTCTTTCATTTAACATCTATGTGAACGTTTTACTCGTTATTTATGATCATTTATGTAATTGCAATTAATCTATAAATGTAATTTTAAAAGTAATATACTGTTACACAATGGAAATGTTAAAACTTTGCTTGTAATACTTGTTCAAGCATAGGGCATGTAGCTTTGTAGTCATGTAAAACATGGGGGGAAGCCCCTCTGCAACGAAACTCGCTTGGCGGGAATAGAAAAGGTGGATATGGCGGGCGAACTGGAAACCTCCTTTGTGACATGAGTGGCTAGCAGGCAGTGTTCGCATCTTGTGAACTGAACAGGGCAAAAATAATTGCAAAATTATATAATATAGCCTCGGATGTGGAAGTAATGTGCCTTATTATTCATGGCATAATTTGGTTAACTCTGTGCTATGAAAATCCGACGTTAAGAAGATAATTTTCAGAGCTTCTTACACAGCAACAACCATCGATACTTTTGAAGCCTTTTTGAATAGCCACAGGAATCGACACTGCCACCATCTTCCTCTCAAAGAATCAGTTGAGTACTATATAACTGTATGGACCACTTATGTATTTTCTTCTTCAATAATAAGTTTGTATTCTTTAAACTTTGTGCTGAGCACCAGTATGTATACAGGGTGTTACAAAAAGGTACGGCCAAACTTTCAGGAAACATTCCTCACAAATAAATAAAGAAAATATGTTATGTGGACATGTTTCCGGAAACGCTTAATTTCCATGTTAGAGCTCATTTTAGTTTCGTCAGTATGTTCTTCCACCTACGCTCAGTGGAGCACGTTATCATGATTTCATACGGGATACTCTACCTGTGCTGCTAGAACATATGCCTTTACGAGTACGACACAACATGTGGTTCATACACGATGGAGGTCCTACACATTTCAGTCGAAGTGTTCGTACGCTTCTCAACAACAGATTCGGTGACCGGTGGATTGGTAGAGGCGGACCAATTCCATGGCCTCCACGCTCTCCTGACCTCAACCCTCTTGACTTTCATTTATGGGGGCATTTGAAAGCTCTTTTCTACGCAACCCCGTTACCAAATGTAAAGACTCTTCGTGCTCGTATTGTGGACGGCTGTGATACAATACGCCATTCTCCAGGGCTGCATCAGCGCATCAGGGATTCCATGCGACAGAGGGTGGATGCATGTATACTCGCTAACGGAGGACATTTTGAACATTTCCTGTACCAAAGTGTTTGAAGTCACGCTGGTACGTTCTGTTGCTGTGTGTTTCCATTCCATGATTAATGTGATTCGAAGAGAAGTAATAAAATGAGCTCTAACATGGAAAGTAAGCGTTTCCGGACACATGTCCACATAAAATATTTTCTTTCTTTGTGTGTGAGGAATGTTTCCTGAAAGTTTGGCCGTACCTTTTTGTAACACCCTGTATTTAGTCGTTTACCTAATTAGGGTCCTGTCCCAAGCGCTACGATATTTTCGAGTATCCTATTTTATTGAGCTGAAAGGCCATTTAAACAAACTTTCGCTACAGTTAATAAACTTTGTGAAGTAGTAAATTTCATAATTATTCAGTCAGCGTAAGGTTTGAAGTACTCCACGTATTTTTCATAAAAGGATAGTTAAAGTTTCACCAAAGTACAGTCACAAAGAAAAGATACGAACATTCAACTTGTTATTGAAACCTCAGTTCAGTATTACAGTTACCTGCAAAAACTGTGATGATTCGTATTAGATACTGGCTGGTAGACTTTGAGGGGCCAGCATAGGGATTAATTACTGTGCAGGTTTGGGAGTAAGATTTTTTTTATAATTTAATGCATATATAGTCAATAGTTATTTTTGTTTTTATTTTTTAGGGCGCAAAACTGCTATGGTCATTAGCGCCCGTTCCGTGACATAGGAAACAGTAAAAAACCGAAAATGGAAACCAGCAGCAATGGGAACGAAAGTCATAAAATTGGAGAAACTAAAAGCAGAAGGAAGGCTTAAAAATCCACTACAGAAAGGGGTTGGTTGTCCCCAAAAAAAGCTTCAAATGACTGACGTCATTTCACTGGCACTAATAAACTCGAGAACGCGATCGGCTGAGCGCGTGTCATCTGCTAAAATCGACGATATATCAGGCGACAGCTGTAGACGGGAGCGTAACGGATTAAAATAGGGGCACTCAATTAAAACGATTCTTACCGTCCACAGCTGAGAGCAGTGGGGACAGAGTGGGGGAGGATCGCCGCTTAAGATGTCGATGGCTAAAAAGACAGTGCCCTATCCAGAGTCTAGTTAAAATTACCTCCTCCCGACGACGCGTTCGGGAGGAAGACGTCCAAGCACAAGGAAGAGCTTTCACGTCCCGCAATTTATTATGGGGAACTGTCGACCAATGTGCGTGCCATAAAAGAACAACACGACGACATAAAACGCTCCGTAGATCGGCGAAGGGAATCGATGGAATAGCTGGCCGAAGAAGAGACTGCAGCCTTGGCTGCTATATCGGCCGCCTTATTTCCACAGATACCAACGTGTCCCGGGAGCCAGAGGAACGCCACCGAGACGCCCCGCAGGTGGAGCAAGCGCAGACAGTCCTGAATCCGGTGGACCAGAGGGTGCACAGGGTAAAGAGCTTGGAGACTGAGGATAGAGCTGAGAGAAGCTGAGCAGATAACGTACTGTATCCGCTGATGGCGGCGGATGTAGTGGACAGCCTGGAGAACAGCGTAAAGCTCCGCAGTATAAACCGAACACTGGTCGAGAAGCCGAAAGTGATTTGGGGTGTCGCCAACAATATAGGCACTCCCTACACCTAACGATGTTTTCGAGCCATCGGTGTAAATAAATGTGGCTTCCGTCATTTGTGCACGTAGAGCAGCAAATGCCCGACGATAAACAAGTGAAGGGGTACCATCCTTGGGAAATCGACAAAGGTCTCGGAGCAGGCAGATCCGGGGACGGAGCCAAGGCGGTGCTTTACCCCAAGTTGTCAAGAAGGTTTTAGGAAAGCGGAAGGAAAGAGAATGGAGCAGTTGACGGAAGCGGACTCCCGGTGGTAGTAGGGAGGAGGGACGGCCTGCATACCCTATATCAAAGGAGGCGTCGAAAAAAATGTCATGGGCTGGATTAGCAGGCATGGAAGACAGATGGCTAGCATAACGACTCAGAAGGACTGCTCGCCGATTGGACAGCGGAGGTTCAGCAGTCTCAGCATAAAGGCTTTCCACAGGGCTGGTGTAAAAAGCTCCAGACACTAAACGTAATCCATGGTGGTGGATAGAGTCGAGACGCCGAAGAATAGACGGCCGAGCAGAGGAGTAGACTATGCTTCCATAGTCCAATTTCGAGCGCACTAAGGCGCGATAGAGGCGGAGAAGGACCACTCGGTCCGCTCCCCAGGAGGTACCATTCAGGACACGGAGGGTGTTGAGGGATCGCAGACAGCGAGCCGAAAGATAGGAAACGTGGGAGGACCAGCACAGTTTTCTGTCAAACATAAGACCCAAGAATTTATCGACGTCTGAAAATGGAAGGTTGACAGGTCCTAGATGTAAGGAGGGTGGAAGAAACTCCTTACGTCGCCAAAAATTGACACAAACGGTCTTACTGGGTGAGAAACGGAAGCCGGTTTCGATGCTCCAAGAGTGGAGGCGATCGAGACATCCTTGAAGACGTCGTTCAAGAAGGCTGGTCCGTTGAGAGCTGTAGTAGATCGCAAAATCGTCCACAAAGAGGGAGCCCGAGACATCAGGAAGGAGACAATCCATAATTGGATTTATGGCAATGGCAAACAGTACAACACTCAGCACGGAGCCCTGGGGTACCCCGTTTTCGTGGGAGAAAGTACGGGAGAGAGTAGTGTTCACCCGCACCCTAAATGTGCGCTCTGCCATAAATTCGCGAAGAAAAAGGGGCAGCCGACCTCGGAAGTCCCAAGAGAACAGTGTGCGGAGGATGCCTGTCCTCCAACAAGTATCGTATGCTCTCTCCAGATCAAAAAATATTGCTACTGTTTGGCATTTCCGGAGAAAATTGTTCATGATATAAGTGGAGAGAGAAACAAGATGGTCAACTGCAGAACGATGCTTTCGGAAACCGCATTTGGCAGGTGTTAAAAGACAGCGGGACTCCAGCCACCAAGCTAAACGGCAATTCACCATACGCTCCAAAACCTTACATACACTACTCGTGAGAGAAATGGGGCGATAGCTAGAGGGGAGATGTTTGTCCTTTCCAGGTTTAGAAACGGGAACGACGATAGCTTCCCGCCATCGTCTGGGAAAAGTACTGTCGGTCCAAATTCGATTATAAAGGCGAAGGAGGTAACGCAGACTATGGGTTGATAAATGCAGCAACACTTGGACGTGGATACCATCCGGTCCTGGGGCGGAGGAGCGAGAAGAAGAGAGTGCATGTTAGAGTTCCCGCATGGAGAAAACAGTATTGTATCTTTCGCGATTTTGAGAGGAGAAAGCAAGATGTCGCACTTCCGCTGCACGTTTCTTCGGGAGAAACGCTGGCGGGTAATTTGAAGAGCTCGAAATCTCAGCAAAGTGCTGACCCAATGAGTTAGAAATTGCGACGGGGTCCACTAATGTATCATGCGCGACAGTGAGCCCAGAGACCGGGGAGAAACTAGGCGCGCCTGAGAACCGTCGAAGCCGACTCCAAACTTCCGAGGAGGGAGTGAAGGTGTTAAATGAGCTAATAAAGAATTTCCAGCTTGCCTTCTTGCTATCGCGGATGACACGACGGCATTGCACACGGAACTACTTATAGCGGATACAGTTGGCCAAAGTAGGATGGTGGCGGAAAACGCGAACAGCATGTCGCCGCTCACGTATTGCATCACGGCATGCCTCGTTCCACCAAGGAACTGGGGGGCGCCGGGGCAATCCGGAGGTGCGTGGTAATGAACGTTCCGCAGCTGTAAGAATAACGTCGGTAATATGTGTGACCTCATCGTCGACTCTGGGAAAGTGACGGTCATCGAATGTCGCTAGAGACGAAAAGTGTCCAATCGGCTTGGGCAAACTTCCAGCGTCGCGGGCGCATATATGGCAGTTGAGGCTGCAGTCTGAGGACACATGGAAAGTGGCCACTCGAGTGTGTATCATCAAGGGCGAACCATTCGAAGCGCCAAGCTAGCGGAACAGTACCGACCGCAAGATCCAAATGAGATAAATTTGTCGTGGAGGCAGACAAAAATGTAGGGACCCCAGTGTTGAGGTAAACTAGATCCGCTTGGTGGAAGGCGTCTAGCAATAGTGAGCCACGTGGACAAGGATGTGGAGATCCCCAAAGCGGGTGGTGGGCATTGAAGTCCCCAACCAGCAAATAGGTGGGTGGAAGCTGACCAAGAAGATGAAGGAGATCAGCTCGTGCCATTGGTGTGGACGATGGAATGTATACAGTACAAAGAGAAAAGGTATATCCAGAAAGGGAAAGACGGACAGCGACAGCTTGGAAGTAAGTGTTTAAGTGGATTGGGTGATAATGGAGAGTATCAAGGAGAAGAATCTTGAGTCCTCCATGGGCTGGAGTGCCTTCAACAGAGGGGAGATCATATCGGACAGACTGAAAATGAGGGAGAACAAAGCGATCATGGGGATGCAGCTTTGTTTCCTGAAGACAAAAGATGACCGGCGAGTAGGGTCGTAAGAAGATCGACAATTCATCCCGATTGGCTCGAATGCCGCGGATATTCCAGTGGATAATGGACATAGGGTGAACAGAAAATGGAGGAATGTGACCAAGGTTGCTGTCAACTCAACGACTGCTCAGAGCTTGCGACCGACAGCATGGAATGGCATTCAGCCGAAGGCAGAAGATCCTGATCCATAGGTTGTTCAGGAGCAGCTCCTGCCACCAGCGATCGACCAGTTGATCGGCCGCCAGCAGTGCGCCTCGGCGACACAGAAGACGGCAGAGGGCGATTTCCGCCAGGTGGTGCTGTAGATGGGACACGCCTTGGCGGAGAAGGAGATGAACAGGGTTTCTTTGTAGCCTTCTTGGAAAGATGATGTTTAGATGAAGGAGGAACCGATGGTTGTGAAGTTGGGTACGTAAAAAATCTTCACGAGTATGCTCTTTTTTCTAAGTCTTGGTGTCTTACTTTTGGGCTCGAGATTTAGCAGAACCCGATGAAGGGTGACCCATAGAGTGGGCAGGCGAAAGTGGTGAGGTTGAACTGGCGATCTTTGCGCTGGCCGATCTGACGACCGTGGCACTAAAGGTGAGGTCGCAAGTCTGCGTGGCCGCCTCCTTTGATGGCCGAGGAGAAGCAAGGACAGTGCTGTATTTTCCTGTCTGAGGCACGGTGGGCTGTCGACTGGCGAATAATTTTCGAGCAGCAAAGGTCGACACCTTTTCCTTCACTCTGATTTCCTGGATGAGCTTTTCGTCCTTAAAAACAGGGCAATCTCGAGAGGAAGCAGCGTGGTCACCCATACAGTTGATGCAGCGAGGGGATGGAGGTGGACAAGCACCCTCATGGGCATCCTTGCCACACGTAACACATTTGGCCGGATTGGAACAGGACTGGCTGGTGTGATTGAACCGCTGACACCGATAGCAACGCGTAGGGTTTGGGACGTAAGGGCGAACGGAAATTATCTCATAGCCTGCTTTGATTTTCGATGGGAGTTGAACTTTGTCAAATGTCAAGAAGACAGTGCGGGTTGGAATGATGTCCATGTCAACCCTTTTCATAACTCTATGAACAGCCGTTACGCCCTGGTCAGACAGGTAGTGCTGAATTTCTTCGTCAGACAATCCATCAAGGGAGCGTGTATAAACGACTCCACGCGAGGAATTTAAAGTGCAGTGCGCTTCAACCCTGACAGGGAAGGTGTGGAGCAGTGAAGTACGCAGCAATTTTTGTGCCTGGAGGGCACTGACTGTTTCTAACAACAGGGTGCCATTCCGTAATCTGGAACAAGACTTTACAGGACCTGCAATTGCGTCGACACCTTTCTGAATAATGAAAGGGTTGACTGTGGAGAAGTCGTGACCTTCGTCAGACCGAGAAACAACAAGGAACTGTGGCAACGATGGAAGAACTGTCTGTGGCTGAGACTCAGTGAACTTACGCTTGTGAGCAGACATAGTGGAAGGAGAGGAAACCATTGCAGAAGAATCCCCCATGATTACCGGCGTCTCCGATGGCGCGCTCCTCCCTTGTGGGGGCCCTCTCTGAGGGCACTCCCGCCATAGGTGACTGTTCACACCTCAGGTCACACCTCCCGACAAACGGACGGAGGGACCAATCGGCACTTTCGGAAGATATCAGCTCGGGTAATCACCCTCCCTGGGCCTGGCCGTTACCAGGGCGTACGTACGTGTCCTACCTGTCTACCCGGGGCGGGGAATTACACGTTACCCCGTCACCGGCTACGCACAAAAATTCGTGGGTCGGCCTTCAGACACGCACAGGGAGGAAGAAAGAGAAAGGGAAAAACAAAGAAAGGGAAAGGAAAGAGGAGAGGTCTCAAACGCCGCAGCAAAGAAAAGGGTAAAGAGAAAAGGTAAGGAAAAGAGAAGGACAAAGGAAGGATGAAGACATACAAGCAGAGAAGTGAAGAATGCCGTACATTTACGAGCGTCCGTCTCCGGACGTAGGCACTAACCAGACTCCCAGAGGGGGAGAAAGGGAAGGAAAGAGCCAGAGGTGACGGGAGGAGGGGCGAAGATGGGGGAGAGGGAAGGATGCCGAAAAGGAAGGTATGCAGCCCGGAAAGGAAGGAGGGCCACATTAGCTCAGGGTCCCGTGCTCGTTACGCACATATCCACAAAAGAGTTGTGGACCCCTGGGGGTATAGTCAATAGTGTTTCTCATAATGTGTTGCGACTGAAATGTGCGGCCTTTATTTAAGTCTACTGATAGATTAGTTTCTGGGTCCCCATGCTAATAGTTGAGCCAGATTTAAATTTTGTATGACAGTAACAGTACTCTAGAAACACAGGGAGGAAGAAATACAGCTTTCATTCTTACAACTTGTGAGAACCATAGTAAGTAAATAGCTAGAAGTCTTCAAACTACACTACATCCGGGTACCACACATCTCATTTGAGGTGAATACTATAAGAAAGTGAATGCTCCTTGAGAATACAAATAATAATCACGAGAAATAATATAGTATTTTTCAATAATTAAACAGATAAAATTACCATCATGTCCAACATAGTAGTGCCCAAGCACCAGTAAATCACTTACTTATAATGATCATTAGCTTTCTGCTTTAATATACAGACAACAAGTGTTCCTGAGAGTCAGTTGTTGCAAAAAACGGTTAATATTACTTCTATGTTACTCATACCAAATCACCGTTACATTGCTTGATAAATTACGCTACTGCTTGGAATCTTATTTGCAAAACATACGTTCATTATTAATAAAAGTGAATAGCAATAATCAACTTTCCTTATGAATCGTGCTAGTACTTGGTACAACTTTGCCTAATTAGGCTGGCGACCGTTTTATTTTTTTTTAATTGCAGTTTCCTTTATTACTAATAGAATCTTGGTGCGATTCCCTGTTGTTTTACTGTTTTTTTTCAGTAGGAATCTTTTGAGGGACAAATTACAATCTGATACCTTTCCACTACACACAGTCACGGTCACAAAATCTTTTGACAGGAGTAACATTATAGGTATATTGCTAATTTAACAGTAGCTCGTAATGTTTTAAGCCACATCTCAATATATTCCAGTTAACACACCTTTTAAATTGCACTACTGATTTTTTATAACTGTCAATGTTTTGATTAGATAGGTAATGACGTAAATACACTATGCGGTCAAAAGTATCAGGACACCTGGATGAAAATGACTTACAAGTTCGTGGCGCCCTCCATCGGTAATGCTGGAATTCAGTATGGTGTTGGCCCATCCTTAGCCTTGACGACAGCTTCCACTCTCGCAGGCATACGTTCAATCAGGAGCTGGAAGGTTTATTGGGGAATGGCAGCCCATTCTTCACGGAGTGCTGCACTAAGGAAAGGCAATGATGTCGGTCGATGAAGTCTGGCACGAAGTCGGCGTTCCATAACATCCCAGAGGTGTTCTATAGGATTCAGGTAAGGACTCTGTGCAGACCAGTCCATTACAGGGATGTTATTATCGTGTAACCATTCCGCCACAGGCCGTGCATTATGAACAGGTTCTCGATCGCGTTGAAAGATGCAATCGCCATCACCGATTTGCTCTTCAACAGTGGGAAGCAAGAAAATGCTTAAAACATCAACGTAGGCCTGTGGTGTGAGAGCGCCACGCAAAACAACAAGGGGCAGAAGCCCCTCCATGAAAAACACGACCACACCATAACACCACCACCTCCGAAATTTACTTTTGGCACTACACACGCTGGCAGATGATGTTCATCGGGAATTCGCCATACCCACACCCTGCCATCGGCTCGCCACATTGTGTATCGTGATTCGTCACTCCACACAACGTTTTTCCACTGTGCAATCTTCCAATGTTTACGCTCCTTACTCCAAGCGACTCGTAGTTCCGCATTTACCGGCGTGATATGTGGCTTATGAGTAGTCGCGCGACCATGAAATCCAAGTTTTCTCACCTCCCGCCTAACTCTCATAGTACTTGCAGTGGATGCTGGTGCAGTTTGGAATTCCTGTGTGATGGTGTGGATAGATGTCTGCCTGTTAGACATTATAACTCTCTTCAACGGTTGGCGGTATGTGTCTGGCAACAGACGAGGTCAGCCTATACACTTTTGTGCTATATGTGTCCCTTCACATTTCCACTTCACTATCACATCGGAAAAAGGGGACCTAGGGATGTTTAGGAGTGTGGAAATCTAGCATACAGACGTATGACACAAGTGACACCCAATCACATGACCAGGTTCGAAGTCCGTGAGTTCCGCGGAGCGCCCCATTCTGCTCTCTCACGATGTCTAATGACCACTGAGGTAGCAGCACAATGCACCTAATAAGAAAAACGTATGCTTTTGGGGGTGTCCAAATACTTTTTATCCCATGGTGTATATTCAAAATAAAATATTTTATGATTTGACAGTAGTCTGACAGTACTCTTACGATGTTACATGTTTGCAGAGGTTATGCGGCTATAAGACAGTTCACTAAGGACGTAATATGGACGTCACATCATTCTATACGTGAGTTCAATATAGTCACTTTAGTATAAATGACATGCACAGTGATACGCGCTCTCACAAAGGCGTCTCGTAGATAAAGATTAATTATTAT
Source organism: Schistocerca cancellata (assembly GCF_023864275.1). Taxonomy (NCBI): domain Eukaryota; kingdom Metazoa; phylum Arthropoda; class Insecta; order Orthoptera; family Acrididae; genus Schistocerca; species Schistocerca cancellata. The sequence goes on from NC_064629.1 coordinate 200,522,096, forward strand.
GAGCAGCAATTCTGGTGCATCTTTCTAATAATAACGTCATTATCTCACATATAATATGCTGCTGGCCTTAATGAAGAAAATTTATTTCTGTAATAACAGATTTTTTCCTTTCTGTTTTTATTCGTCTTTCCAATCCCTCTCTGTATCTTTTTATTTATATTAGTCATTTTGTCATTATTCCTATTGGATTTTTGTAATATTAGAAAGACGACAGTTTTAATAGGTAGTTTTAATGGCTAAAATGGTAATAATGACCTTGAAGCTATTTTTTAGTAGAAACCAGTGCTGTGGAACACACACAGATGGAATGGTTTTCCGCCGGTAGGAAACGAATCATCAGTATAAACTACAAGTAATAACGAGACGAAAGTATTTTTGTGCACTCTGTTTCAAAATACATCGCAAAAAACGCTCCATTTAGTCACCTAGGTGATGGAGCATCAATAAAGATAAAACAAATGTAGAAAAGGAGGGTGGCTGTAGACAGAAGAATTGCAGCGTGAAGATCGCCGCTACGGTAACCAGCAATGGAAGATGTTACTTCAAGCCATGCTGGATGCTCCGATCCGTAGTGTGGGGAAGTCGCAACTTAATCCCTATGCTCCATGTCATGTCGTGGATCTCGAAGGTCACTTAGCTTACGGACACGAGTGTAGTTTGACACCGGTACCAACACGTACGTCAAAAGCATTTGTTTTGTATCCACGAACTATTTCGTATTTTTATACAAGGTCATGTAAATTAAGTTCTTTTAAAACATCGCGCCATTAAAGATTCGTTTGCAACATTCGTAGCTATTAATTTGTGAATGAAAACTCTCATTAATATCGCGTCCCACGCAGTGGGTACTGTTTAACACTATTTTCTTCTTCACCCGATATAAGACAACGTAACATTTTCAGCGGAGTTCAACTGGGCCTCTGCACATTGGTGACAGAACTCGAGGGACGTAGGTGAAATTTGCAGCTACCCTGCAGGTGACGTGTACAGGGCTTCTCATTCCTCCCGCGGGTCGCACTGCTGCGAACGACTGCGAGCGACAGTACAATTTCCGCTCACAGGGCACGCTAACGACTCGTGTAGGTTATTTCTGTCTCTCTTACTGCCAACCGTGTACACAACTTTCACGTAGTCCACAGGTGATAAAATTTTCTGATTATTAAATATGTTTCCATGTCCATCAGAGGCCTCTTAAAATACAAGGAGTTTCAAAAAGTCTCATCAGATTTCACAAAAGTATATATTCTACGCGAAAGGAGACATAAATTTGGGGTGAAGTTTAGTTTATGCATAACACAGCAAAGTTTCATATTCCAAAGAACCACCCTGTTTTACAAGGGTATGTCTATCACAAGTATTCCCAAATTTTATATATATATATATATATATTAAACAAGAAATAAGCACCCACGTTTTTATAGTATTTATCGTCTATTATCATCCAGGAAAAATAAACTATACTTCAATATGAGAGAAAATTGCATTCAGCTGCACAGCAACTTGAGAACAAAAAGCCGGCCGAAGTGGCCGTGCGGTTAAAGGCGCTGCAGTCTGGAACCGCAAGACCGCTACGGTCGCAGGTTCGAATCCTGCCTCGGGCATGGATGTTTGTGATGTCCTTAGGTTAGTTAGTCCCCTAGAACTTAGAATTAGTTAAACCTAATGACCTCAGCAGTTGAGTCCCATAGTGCTCAGAGTCATTTGAACCATTTTTTGAGAACATAAAGTGTTTTACATATTACCTTACTCAGACTGAATGGACTAAGACCAACAGAGACATCATGCTATAATGGTTGACAAAACATACCTAAATATAAATAACTTAATAGATATAAGTAATACGAAACAAGAATCACCAGTTTTCAGTATCATTAAACAAATCAGTAAAAAACTGCCGATGGTGATTTAAAGGGTACAATAGCAAGCAACTCCGTTTTTTTAGCTGGCAATCGTGAAATATTTTGCACTACTGAAAGTTGTGTATAAATGAAGTAGCTAGAAGTTTTGCCTTTCTTTAGGATGCTTGAACTTTCACACTGTTCAGTGTCACTGAGTGATCTTTTTGACTATACCAAGTAAGGTTATCTTAATTTGTGCAGTAAAACTGATGTCTAGCTTTGTTGTGAAGATGACTATCAGTAGCAGACTGGAAGTTAATAAAGTCCTTTTTATGCAGTCTCGGTGTGTTGAATGGTAAAGAAGGTCACGTTGAAGTAATCACTTCTTGTAAATCACCAGGTACATAACAATGAACTACTTTTTTGCACTTTTCTATTTAAGCAGAAATTCTATCACAGAAAACTATGGTCTGGAACCAAATACATACGTTACGTGCAATGAAGCATACCACAAGACACTAGAAACATGTAGATATACACAGACGGGGAAAAAATCGCAACACCAAGGAGTTGTGCGACGTAACGAACGTGGTAGCCGTGTTTCTACATCTGAAAGATGATGTCTATTCAAATTTCGTGCCAGTCACATAAGAGTGACTAGTAGCGTCACTGAGGATGCAAATCAGGTTTGATTTAAATACACGCTGTAACGGTCGTGAGCGTTCGCTACCTTAACCCTTTCAGACTATGTGGCTACAAATGTGTACAGTAACTTTACTGTGTCTTAGCTGCAACAGAAGCATTTTTTCCCAATGGTAATCTGAGGAACGTATTTCTGAAAGTTCAGCCTTTTCATCACGCGCAAGTGCTGCCAACTGTTGCGCATTACTGTGATGATATAAGCAAATGAATGTAGCAGTGCATAGCTGCTCGTGATCACCAGAATACAATGACGTTGTTGGTTCCTGTATTCCACCGTATAATTGAATATTGTTGTTATTCTGCATGCTAATTGGCTCAAATGGTTCAAATGGCTCTGAGCACTATGGGACTTAACTGCTGTGGTCATCAGTACCCTAGAACTTAGAACTACTTAAACCTAACTAACCTAAGGACATCACACACATCCATGCCCGAGGTAGGATTCGAACCTGCGACCGCAGCGGTCTTGCGGTTCCAGACTGTAGCGTCTAGAACCTCTCGGCCACTCCGGCCGGCCTGCATGCTAATTATTCAGTGATTGTTTTACTCTTTATTGCATTAGAGAATATTTTGAAATTAGCCGGCCGCGGTGGCTGTGCGGTTCTAGGCACCGCGTGACTGCTACGGTCGCAGGTTCGAATTCTTCCTCGGGCATGGATGTGTGTGATGTCCCTAGGTTAGTTAGGTTTAAGTAGTTCTAAGTTCTAGGGGACTGATGACCTCAGATGTTCAGTGCCATAGTGCTCAGAGCCATTTGAACCATTTCGAAATTAGTTATTATAGTCCATAAAATGAAGTCAAGTTGGCAAAGTAAGTTTTGCAAATGGGTACATATTTTTGTATAAATTTTGCATCTAAAATCATCAAAAAAACCACTTAAGTGCATTACCACATAAATAAAAATTTTCCTTCCTCTAGATAAAATTCCGGTCCGAAAGGGTTAAGGATTGGACGTGGTGAGTCGATGTTACTCAAGAATGCCGTTAAGACGACAAAGACACTATTATCAGCACCTCACTGAGTTTGAACGACAGTAATGTAATAGGGCTCCGATAAGCTGGATATTACTTCTGCGATACTGCAGAAAGACTTGACAAGAATGTAGTCATTGGACATGATTGCTAGCAGCGGTGGTCAGGAAAATGTACAGTCGCAAGAAGACCGGGCTCCGACCGGACACGTGGCGCTACCCAGAGGGAAGACCATCGTGTTCGGCGTATGGCTATGGCGCATCGTACTGCATCTGCAGCAGAAATTTGAGCAGCAGTTGGCACCACAGTGACACAACGAACCGTTAAAAATCGGTTATTTCAAGGACAGCTCCGAGACAGACACCCTGTTAACCTGCATTCCACTGACCGTAAAGCATCACCATTTGCAACTTCAGTGGAACCAAGCGAGAGCTCACTGGAGGACAAATTTGAGGTGTGTTGTGTTTTCTCATGAAAGTTGTTTCTGCCTCGGTACCATTAATGTACCATTCAGTTTCGATTCCGTAGAAATGTTGGAACACGTGAGGCAATACTGACCTTACGACTTACCTTAGAAAATAGATTAAGGAAACGCAAACCTACGTTTATAGCATTTGTAGACTTAGAGGAAGCTTTTGATAATGTCGACTGGAATACTCTCTTTCAAATTCTGAAGGTGGCAGGGGTAAAATACAGGGAGCGAAAGGCTATTTACAATTTGTACAGAAACCAGATGGCAGTTATAAGAGTCAAGGGACATGAAAGGGAAGCAGTGGTTGGGAAAGGAGTGAGACAGGGTTGTAGCCTCTCCCCGATGTTATTCAATCTGTATATTGGGCAAGCAGTAAAGGAAACAAAAGAAAACTTCGGAGTACGAATTAAAATCCATGGAGAAGAAATAAAAACTTTGAGGTTTGCCGATGACATTGTAATTCTGTCAGAGACAGCAAAGGACCTGGAAAAGCAGCTGAACGGAATGGATCGTGTCTTGAAAGGAGGATATAAGATGAAACAAAAGCAAAACGAGAATAATGAAATGTAGTCGAATTAAATCGGGTGATGCTGCGCGAATTAGATTAGGAAATGAGACGCTTAAAGTAGTAAATGAGTTTTGCTATTTGGGGAGCAAAATAACTGATGATGCTCGAAGTAGAGAGGATATAAAATGTAGACTGGCAGTGGCAAGGAGAGCGTTTCTGAAGAAGAGAAATTTGTTAACATCGAGTATAGATTTAAGTGTCAGGAAGTCGTTTCTGGAAGTATTTGTATGGAGAGTGGCCATGTATGGAAGTGAAACGTGGAGGATAAATAGTTTGGCAAGAAGAGAATAGAAGCTTTCGAAATGTGCTAGAGAAGAACGCTGAAGATTAGATGGGTAGATCACATAACTAATGAGGAGGTATTGAATAGAATTAGGGAGAAGAGAAGTTTGTGGCACAACTAGACTAGAAGAAGGGATCGGTTGGTAGAACATGTTCTGAGGCATCAAGGGATCACCAATTTCGTACTGGAGGGCAGCGTGGAGGATAAAAATCGTAGAGGGAGACCAAGAGATGAATACACTACGCTGATTCAGAGGCATGTAGGTTGCAGTAGGTACTGGGAGATGAAGCTTGCACAGGATAGATTAGCATGGAGAGCTGCATCAAACCAGTCTCTGGACTGAAGACCATAACATGAGCTGCATCAAACCAGTCTCTGGACTGAAGACCATAACAACAACAACCATTAATGTCAGTATATTGGTTAGAAGGAGGCCAGTTCAGGGCCTGCAACCATCCTGTCTGAGTTTTAGACACACTGGAACTACACCTGCGTTTTGTATGACAGCAGGAGCAATATTGTGGTTGTCCCACGCACCATGACTGCAAAATTTTACATCAGACTGGTGATTCGACTTGTTGTGCTGTCATTCATGAACAGCATTTCAGGGGGTGTTTTCCAACAGGATAACGCCTGTCCACATACCGCTGTTGTAGCCCAATTTGCTCTACAGAGCGTCGACATGTTACCTTGGTCCGTTCGAGAACCAAATCTGTGTGCAGTCGAGCACATATGTGACATCATTCGACGACAGCCCTAGCGTTATCCACAAACAGCATTAACTGTCCCTGTATGACCGACCAAATGCAACAGTCATGGAACTCTATTCAAATGGTTCAAATGGCTCTGAGCACTATGGGACTGAACATCTGTGGTCATCAGTCCCCTAGAACTTGGAACTACTAAAACCTAACTAACCTAAGGACATCACACACATCCATGCCCGAGGCAGGATTCGAAAAAACAAACAAAAAATTGTTCAAATGGCTCTGAGCACTATCGGACTCAACTGCTGAGGTCATTAGTCCCCTAGAACTTAGAACTAGTTAAACCTAACTAACTTAAGGACATCACAAACATCCATGCCCGAGGCAGGATTCGAACCTGCGACCGTAGCGGTCTTGCAGTTCCAGACTGCAGCGCCTTTAACCGCACGGCCACTTCGGCCGGCATCAGACAAACAAATCAGTAACAGCTTACGCTGCACGTGCTTGAGCATTGTCCTGCAAAATGATGGTCAGGTCCTGCAGAAAGGTGATCACTTCTGTCTCTAAGCTGGTCACAGGTTGTGTTCCAAAAATGAACAGCATAGAGACAGAAGTGATGACACTTTCTGCAGGACCTGACCATCATTTTGCAGGACAATGTTCAAGCACGTACAGTACAAGCTGTTACTGATTTGTTTGACTGATGATGCCGGCCGTGGTGGCCGAGCGGTTCTAGGCGCTTCAGTCTGGAACCGCGCGACCGCTACGGTCGCAGGTTCGAATCCTGCCTCGGGCATGGATGTGTGTGATGTCCTTAGGTTAGTTAGGTTTTAGTAGTTCCAAGTTCTAGGGGACTGATGACCTCAGATGTTAAGTCCCATAGTGCTAAGAGCACTACTGCATACCACCTACTGCACTCCCCTGACTTAAGCCCTCGCAAGTTCAACAGATTTCTAAAATGAAGGAAACACTTCACGGTATTCGCTTCAGAACTGCTACAAATTCGTCGAGCAATAGCCCGCGCCGCTCGAACTGTCAATACAACTGGCACTGCTAAGAGTATCCTGCGACTTCCACATCGCTGGCAACGGGTTGTACACAATGGTGGTGACTACTTTGAAGGTCAGTAAAACTTTTAAACACATATCTGTTTTGTGCGAACTGTAAATAAATAGTTTCCATTATTAAAGTTCCAACCCTCGTATGTTACCTGGACAAATGTATTTTCGAAAATTCATTACTTTACATTATTAGTTTTTGGTGTTATGATTTATTTTTCCGTGAGTGTATATTGGTACTCTTTTCTTTCTGTAGGTCGATTACTAATGTGCAAGTATTTCTTCTACAATACGACAAACAATATGGCAACAATCACGTTCGCGAGTTAGACTGATGAAATTCAACGCTGATTTTCAAACACCTTTAGGATGAAGAAGGCTGAGGAGCTAGCACCACCGTATTCTGTTCGTCATTGTTACGATTCATTACCTTCGTCATACGATGAAGCGCTTTTAGTATAATATACCCACATGAATGTAGCGCCATTAGAGTGAATAAAATCAATTTTGGAAAAGAAAATGGTACTTAGCACGCTCATAATGTTGGGTCACCAAATGTTCAATGTACCCATTAGAGAACGCACGACAAATATCCAGATGATAGATAAATTCATCCCCTATTTCTTCGAGCATGTATGAGGATTGCAGTACACTCAAAACTGGAGGAAAGAGAGGCCCCATAAACAATAAAAAACACAAATCAAGAGATCGGAAGACTTTGGACGTCAATGGTGCAGAGAGAGATCTGTACTTGGACGATGAATCGTTGAGGACGTGCTCTCGACGAAAATCACGTCGCACAGTTGCAGCTGATATTTATCTATTAGGCATAATGCAAAACACCATTTGTTGCTGTGTTACCATTATTTCGAGTGGACTCGATCCACGCTGGGTCATGCCAGAGCGGGCGAGCTAGCTAGTTGGGCCAGACAGACACCATCCCTCAACGACGAGAATCGTCAACTTAACAAGTGGGAAAGTTTCGGTTTCGATGTGTAACTTAAGATTAACTTAAGTTTACACCTTCATTCATGTGAAAGATGTGGTCCTGTGAAGTGGGATGAATCTTTTATGAAACATCCTCCATTTAGAGAACAATACTGTTACTGTTGGCTAGAAAAATTTTTCACAGAAAAGTTTGAGTTTACTTATCATCTCCAAGACGCTTTCGCGATTACTAAATGACCCTGTAACGATGCGCGCTGCTCTCCGTTGGATCTACTCTCTCTCTTCTATCAACCCTATCTGGTACGGATCCCACACCGGTGAGCAATATTCAAGCAGTGGGCGAACAAATGGTTAAAATGGCTCTGAGCGACATCTGTGGTCATCAGTCGCCTAGAACTTAGAACTACTTAAACCTAACGTACCTAAGGACATCACACACGTCCATGCCCGAGGCAGGATTCGAACCTGCGACCGTAGCGCTCACGCGGTTCCAGACTGAAGCGCCTAGAACCGCACGGCCACACCGGCCGGCTGTGGGCGAACAAGTGTACTGTAACCCACTTCCTTTGTTTTCGGATTGCATTTCCTTAGGATTCTTCCAATGAATCTCAGTCTGGCATCTGCTTTACCGACGATCAACTTTATATGATCATTCCATTTTAAATCACTCTTAATGTCTACTCACAGATAATTTATGGAATTAACTGCTTCCATTTGCTCACCTGCTGTATTGTAGCTAAATGATAAAGGATCTTTCTTTCTATGTATTCGCAGCACGTTACGCTTGTCTACATTCAGATTCAATTGCCATTCCCTGCACCATGTGTCACTTCGTTGCAGATCCTCCTGCATTTCAGTACAGTCTTCCATTGTTACAACCCCTTGATATACTACAGCATTATCTGCAAAAGGCCTCAGTGAACTTCCGATGTTATCCACAAGGTCATTTACGTATATAGTGAATAGCAACGATCCTACGACACTCCCCTACAGCACACCTGAAATCACTCTTACTTCGGAAGACTTCTCTCCATTGAGAATGACTCGCTGCATTCTGTTATCTAGGAACTCTTGAGTCCAATCACGCCATTGGTCTGATAGTCCATATGCTCTTACTTTGTTCATTAAACTACTGTGGGGAACTGTACCGACGCCGGCATCTACCTGGGAACCCGTGTCTGTGGCCCTCTGAGGCTCGTGGACGAATAGCGCGAGCTGGGTTTCACACGATCGTCTTTTTCGAAACCCATGCTGATTCCTACAGAGTAGATTTCTAGTCTCCAGAAAAGTCATTATACTCTAACATATTACGTGTTCCAAAATTTTTACAACTTATCGACGTTAGAGATATAGGTCTACATTTCCGTACATCTGTTCGAGGTCCTTCTTGAAAACGGGGATGACCTGTGCCCTTTTCCTATGCTTTGGAACGCTACGCTCTTCTAGAGACCTACGGTGCACTGCTGCAGGAAGGCGGTCAAGTTCCTTCGCGTACTCTGTGTAAAATCGAACTGAAATCCCATCAGGTCCAGCGGCCTTTCCTCTTTTGAGCGATTTTAATTGTTTTTCGATCCCCCTGTCATCTTTGTCGATATCTATCATTTTGTCATCTGTGCGACAATCTAGAGGAGGAACTACAGTACAGTCTTCCTCTGTGAAACAGCTTTGGAAAAACACATTTAGTATTTCGGCCTTTAATCTGTGACCATTTTGGTCACAGAGTGTCTGGACATTTTGTTTTGATCCACCTACCGCTTTGACATAAGACCAAAATTTCTTAGGATTTTCTGCCAAGTCAGTACATAAAACTTTACTTTCGAATTCATTGAACGCCTTTCGCATAGCCCTCCTCGCACTACATTTCGCTTCGCGTAATTTTTGTTTGTCTGCAAGGCTTGGGCTATGTTTATGTTTGCTGTGAAGTTTCCTTTGCTTCCGCAGCAGTTTTCTAACTCGGTTGTTGTACCACGGTGGCTCTTTTCCATCTCTTACGATCTTGCTTCGCACATACTCATCTAACACATATTGTACGATGGTTTTGACCTTTGTCCACTGATCCTCAACACTATCTGTACTTGAGGCAAAACTTTTGTGTTGAGCCGCCAAGTACTCTGAAATCTGCTTTGTCAGTTTTGCTAAACAGAAAAATCTTCCTACCTTTTTTAATATTTCTATTTACTGCTGAAATCATCGATGCAGTAATCGCTTTCTGATCGCTGATTCCCTGTTCCGCGTTAACTGTTTCAAATAGTTCGGGTCTGTTTGTCACCAGAAGGTCTAATATGTTATCGCCACGAGTCGGTTCTCTGTTTAACTGCTCAAGGTAGTTTTCAGATAATGCACTTAAAAAAATTTCACTGGATCTTTTGTCCCTGCCACCCGTTATAAACGTTTGAGTCTCCCACTCTATATCCGGCAAATTAAAATCTCCACCCAGAACTATAGCATGGTCGGGAAACCTATTCCAAATATTTGCCAAATTTTCCTTCAGGTGCTCTGCCACAACAGCTGCTGAGCCAGGGGGCCTATAGACACATCCGATTACCATGTTTGAGCAGTGTAGAGAAATGTGCTTCAGAATACGATAAATGTTGGTAGAAATCAGAGTTCGTAAGGAAAGATATAGGTGTTCGTTCTTTCTGCGCGCTATACGAGATTGGAATAATAGAGAATTGTGAAGGTGGTTCGAAGAATCATCTACCAGGCACTTAAATGTGATTTGCAGAGTATCCATGTAGATTTAGATGTAGAATGGAAAATTCAGTACTCTGACAGTCGGTTTATGTGTACTATTTAAAAGAACCACACAAAATTATGTGCTTTTGCGTGATAAATAGTAAGCTGCAGGTTTTCTTTAGTACAGTAAACTAAAAGCAATTAAACAACACTTAAACAACAGTAAAAATAAATGTTATATAGAATAAGTTAAAAATTGCAAATGATTTTTGCCTTAAATCTCGGTTTAAACTTTGGGGTCCCAGGCACCCCACCTTGTGGTATACGTTACGGAAAAGTCCCCTAACGAGTTAAGGGTTAACTATGCCTTTCCATTTTAATGTGAACCACACACAGATATACATCAAAAACATTTCTTCACGTAATTGAAAATATTTGCTTCGCAGCTTGGTAATGACTTTCCGTACAGTTTAAACATGAACTCTGATATGGCACGCTTGGAATAACTGAGGGAAGAAGTAGAGGAATATTCTTGAAGCTGCGGTCGCGAAATGAGGCCACCGGAATTCACTTTCCCTGTTCATTGTAACCGTTTCAAGCAGTTGTCTAAGCATTGAAGCTTATGATTTATGAAGTTTCCCAAAAACACTTTAGGCAAGCAATCTTCTAGAGCCGTGGCCGGTTTCGTTTTCTTTCTAAGTTCAAATCAACTAATGGCCTGCGTGTAGTGATCAGGGCGTTGACAACAAGTTAATCATTGACCTTTACTCTTGCTTCACCCATGAAAGCTAAAAATGATTTTTCCCACTTCATTTCTGCGTGTGCATCTACATGAATACTCCGTAAGCCACCGTACGGTGCGTGGCGGAGGGTATCCTGTACCACTATTTGAATTTTCCTTTCCAGTTCCATTCGGAAACAGAGTGAGAAAAAAACGACTATCTATATGCCTCCGATGAGCCCTAATTTCTCGTATCTTATCCTCGTGGTCCTTACTAGCAATGTATTTATTTATTTCATTAACAGTACAGGGTAGCTCACCGCCTTGAAATGTAAGGTGGGTCGGATGCTTCTGAATCTAACAGCAAATACTTCTCACTGTTACAATCTTATTAATATACAGTTGTTAATGCTTTATTTTAAATATATAAAGAACATAATATATAAAGATTTCTCTGAGGTTACAGCGAAATGAATGCTTAACAATTTTTAAAACGATTCCATATAATTTGTTACTACCTAGTTGATGAGAATATAATTTATATAACGCAAATGTCAAAGAATAATTTAAAAAGAAGTAAAGCTGAAAGTTCTTAAACAGAAAAGTAATACAATGAGTGTGGTCAAAATAATTTGCAGTATGTAGAGGAAAGTGATATGCTGCATTTCGATGTGTAACATAGTCTAAGTAGCATGTTGGTTGATAATGGCATATTTCTACCTATTTCAGATGTGAAGGTCTCTTTACAACCTCGAGCTGTTCTCATCTGAAATGGTTTGTGCTAATGTATGGTTACACAGATTATACAGGTTAAATACTAACTGAGAACTTCATACTTGGAATACATGCATTTTAGCTTTATATGAGAAATACACTTATGTTTTGAATTTGTTAGTAGAAATAGAATATAGTTCATTGCTACTTGAATGCATTATTCCTTAAATAACTTAATACATTACTGATAAATAAAATTCATTTATTGTAGCAGTGTATGTTGGCGGCAGTAGAATCATTGTGCAGTCAGCTTCAAATGCCGGGTCTCTAAATCTTCTCAATGGTGTTCATTGAAAAGAACGTCTCCTTTCCTCCAGCGGTACCCATTTGTGTTCCCGAAGCATCTCCGTAACAACTGCGTTTTGTTCGAGCCTACCAGTAAAAAATCTATCAGCCGGCCTCTGAATTGTTGTCTTCCTTTAATCCGACCTGGTAATCAACCCAAACACTCGAACAGGTCGCACTAACTTCCTACATGCAGGCTCCTTTACAGATGAACCACACTTTTCTAAAGATCTCCCAATAAACTGAAGTCGACCATTCACGTTCCCTGTCACAATCTTCACACGTTTGTTTCATTTAATATCGTTTTGCAAAGTTACTCACAGATACACTAATGGCCATTAAAATTGCTACACCACGAAGATGACGTGCTACAGACGCGAAATTTAACCGACAGGAAGAAGATGCTGTCATATGCAAATGATTAGCTTTTCAGACTATTCACACAAGGTTGGCGACGGTGGCGACACCTACAACGTGCTCACATGGGGGAAGTTTCCAACCGATTTCTCATACACAAACAGCAGTTTACCAGCGTTGCCTGGTGAAACGTTGTTGTGATGCCTCGTGTAAGGAGGAGAAATGCGTACCATCGCGTTTCCGACTTTGATAAAGGTCGGATTGTAGCCTATCGCGATTGTGGTTTATCGTATCGCGACATTGCTGCTCGCGTTGGTCGAGATCCAATGACTGTTAGCAGAATCTGGAATCGGTGGGTTCAGGAGGGTAATACGGAACGCCGTGCCTGATCCCAACGGCCTCGTATCACTAGCAGTCGAGATGACTTGCATTTTATCCGCATGCCTGTAACGGATCGTGCAGCCACGTCTCGATCCACTGAGTCAACAAATGGGGACGTTTGCAATACAACAACCATCTGCACGAGCAGTTCGACGACGTTTGCAGCAGCATGGACTATCAGTACTCAACAACGAACCTGGGTGCACGAATGCAAAACATGATGGTCACATTCGTGTTTGGCGACATCGCGGTGAACGCACATTGGAAGCGTGTATTAGTCATTGTCATACTGGTGTATCACGCAGCGTGATGGTATGGGGTGCCATTGGTTACACGTCTCGGTCACCTCTTGTTCGCATTGACGGCACTTTGAACAGTGGACGTTACATTTCAGATGTGTTACGACCCGTGACTCTATCCTTCATTCGATCCCTGCAAAACCCTACATTTCAGCAGGATAATGCACGACCGCATGTTGCAGGTCCTGTACGGGCCTTTCTGGATACAGAAAATGTTCGACTGCTGCCCTGGCCAGCACATTCCCCAGATGTCTCACCAGTTGAAAACGTCTGGTCGATGATGGCCGAGCAACTGTCTCGTCACAATACGCCAGTCACTACTCTTGATGAACTGTGGTATCGTGTTGAAGCTGCATGGGCAGCTGTACCTGTACACGCCATCCAAGCTCTGTTTGACTCAACGCCCAGGCGTATCAAGGCCGCTATTACGGACAGAGGTGGTTCTTCTGGGTACTGATTTCTCAGGATCTATGCACCCACATTGCATGAAAATGTAATCACATATCAGTTCTAGTATAATGTATCTGTCCAATGAGTACCCGTTCATTATCTGCATTTCTTGGTGTAGCAATTTTAATGGCCAGTAGTGTATTTAAACGACGTGAATGTGTCAAATTCTGTATCCGAAAATTATAGGCTACTCGTCCGAATTAAGTTACATTTTTCTACATTTAGAGCTAGCTGCCGTTCATCAAACCAACTACAAATTTCGTGTAAGTCATCTTGTATTCTCCTAAAGTCACTTAACATGGACACCTTCCGTACATCACAGCACCATCAGCAAACAACCGCTTATTGTTACCTACCTTGCCTGCCAAATCATTTATGCATATAAACCACATGATCTTTAAATGACTGCATCTGAACGTCAATGAATCAATAAAACAGGAAAAAAGTGAGACGATCTGATAGTTTAGTTTAGTTTAGTTTAGTTGCCGGCCGAAGTGGCCGTGCGGTTCTAGGCGCTGCAGTCTGGAACCGCGAGACCGCTACGGTCGCAGGTTCTAATCCTGCCTCGGGCATGGATGTGTGTGATGTCCTTAGGTTAGTTAGGTTTAACTAGCTCTAAATTCTAGGAGACTAATGAACTCAGCGGTTGAGTCCCAGAGCCATTTGAACCATTTTTTTTTTTTTTAGTTTAGTTATGCCATATTCCGTGGATCATTTTCACGATTATTTTATCGATATGATGTGGAACAAAATAGATTACAAGATATATATATATATATACACATGAATAGCGCTAATATTAATATTACTGAATTTTTTAGTTCTACACATGCAACTACACTTATAGGTGCAATATTTTTTCTACCAGTTCTGAAACAGAAACTCATTCATGAAATAGAAGAAGTTGTCCAAAAGAAATGATTTTAAGCTAGATTTAAAACGATCTGCTACTTGCCAGACACTTTATGTTGTTGGGCAAATGATCAGAGATTTTTGTTGCTAAATAATGTACTCCTTTTTTAGCAACACACAGCTTCAATAACGGATAGGAAAGGTCATTTTTCCCTCTAGTGTTGTACGCATGAACATCACTGTTCTTCGCGAATTGAGATGGATTATTTATAACGAATTTCATTAGCGAAGCCGCGCGGGATTAGCCGAGCGGTCTAGGGCGCTGCAGTCATGGGCTGCGCGGCTGGTCCCGGCGGAGGTTCGAGTCCTCCCTCGGGGTTGTGTGTGTGTTTGTCCTTAGGATAATTTAGGTTAAGTAGTGTGTAAGCTTAAGGAGTGATGACCTTAGCAGTTAAGTCCCATAAGATTTCACACAAATTTGAACATTTTTTTTTCATTAGCGAATAATTGTACTCTGATCGTGCAGTTAAACTACCTAACTCCTTGAATAGGTGCGTACATGAGATAGAAATATCAGCACGTGGCTGAAGCACCAGAAAGTGTGTCTTCTGTAGGAGAGTGCTGATCCTCTCTACGGCGTCTTCCAAAAGGAAAGGGACGGGAGTCGAATAGCTGTACACTGGGACACGCGTTTAGTGGGACAGAAGAAGACGGAGGAAGGCGCGGGAGAAAGTGCGAGCAGGCAGGTTTGTGTGTCTGCGGGTCGGAACCCGGGCCGGTGGATCGATGGCAGAGGAGGCCCGTGGCCGCGGCCGGCTGCAGTGCGTACTGCCACGCAATCAAGCCGGCTGCCGTCCCATTAAAATATCCCGCGGCTTCCCCAGATTGATTCAGACGGCTGATTAACGAGCTGTGCATAAGCCTGCTCTCAGGTCCCCACGTAAAAAACACAGTATTCCTCGTATTATTAGACTGTACGGAAATAGCCCAATAGGATAGTCAATACCGCATTTGCAGCAAAAATCAGTTGTTTGGAAAAAAAAAGTGCGGTGCGTTGTTTTACTTAAAGGCTATAACTGAGGTATTTTATTCCACGAAAAGCCTGTTGCAAGCTCGTTGTGCGTGGAAATTAAATGAATTCGATTCATACACATGGGAGAAACTGGCCACAAAATTTTCTACATAACAAAAGGACGTAGCTTTAAAGCTGTGAACGTCAGACATATGTGACGAAAAAACTCGATGGTGAAAACTTCAACAAGAATCTTGAGTGTGTCAATGAATCAAAAAAATGGCTCTGAGCACTATGGGACTTAATTGCTGAGGTCATCAGTCCCCTAGAACTTAGAACTACTTGAACCTAACTAACCTAAGGACATCACATACATCCATGACCGAGACAGGATTCATACCTGCGACTGTAGCGGTCGCGCGGTTCCAGACTGTAGCGCCTAGAACCGCTCGGCCACACCGCCGGCTGTCAATGAATCACTGGTGGGTATGATCGCAAGACGAGCAAAAGTAAAAAAAAAAAGTCAGTATTACTCTGGCTAGCACGATGATATCTCATGGTACATTACAAAGAACAATAAATTCAATGGACTGCTGTATACTTATTGCTCATCTGAAATTACAAAAAATTAAGAGCCACATTGAAATAAATTTGTTTAACCAACTCATTCGACAGAATGGTTAAAACCGAGATAATAAGGTTCAAAAAATGGCTCTGAGCACTATGGGACTTAACATCTGCGGTCATCAGTCCCCCAGAACTTATTTTGTCCGCCGCTCGTGGTCTCGCGGTAGCGTTCTCGCTTCCCGAGCACAGGGTCCCGGGTTCGATTCCCGGCGGGGTCAGGGATTTTCACCTGCCTCGAGATGACTGGGTGTTTGTGTTGTCCTCATCATTTCATCATCATCCAGGAAAGTGGCGAAATTGGACTGAGCAAAGATTGGGTAATTGTACGGGCGCTGATAACCACGCAGTTGAGCGCCCCACAAACCGAACATCATCATCATCCCCCAGAACTTAGAACTACTTAAACCTAACTAACCTAAGGACATCACACACATCCATGCCCGAGGCAGGATTCGAACCTGCGACCGTAGCAGTCGCGCGGTTCAGGACTGAAGCGCCTAGAACCGCTCGGCCACCGTGGCCGGCAGTTAATAAGATCATTGTCTACTGCGCTGGGCACGTATTCCGGAAAAGTAGGGTCACACCTTCATCCAGTCATTCTGATTAATATTGTAAACAACCAAAGTAGGTACAGCGGTCATAAGGAGTTTGAAACCATTTTTTTACAGCCAATCTATTTCAGTCACTGTGTGACCATCTTCAGGGCAGATATTAAGGTCTTGAAGACACATGTCATAAGAGAACATATTTCAATTTCAACATGGGGTCAATATAGAGGATGATAGCAGCTAACGATTCCCAATGGAATCCAACCTAATTCTGATTAAGGTTGTTTGCAGTTACCCTAAATCATTTGAGATGAACTTCCAAGATGCCACTGTCGATTTCGTGCCTCACCCTTGTACAGCTGAGGTCTTTCCTTCTTCATACATAAAGATGGGGGAAACATGTTGGAATCTAGATCTATAACTTCATACATCAGCAGACGATGCTTCATGCTATTAACATACGGGTATGCGGATAGATTTGTAGCTGCGACAATTGTCTTCAAAGAACATTTAGCGCCATTCCTCAGAGCGTAAAGCGGGGACGGTACCTGTCGGGAAATATCTGAGGGGATCCTATAATAAGCTGAACTAAGGTTCAGTGACCTATAAGCCAGTTTTGTCTTAGGATGGTTCTGTACTAAATGTTGGAGAGTCTAGATGTACTTTGCAAAGTAGAGAATGCATCATCGCATTAGCCAAGAATTACTGCACGTCGTTCTCTTGCGTGCCGCCTATGAAGACAGTCTGTGACATCATCTCTATGCCGGGTTGGCGATAACTGATGTAATGAGACCATGACTATGTGTAAACAAAGGTAATATTTTACAAAAACTAAAGCAGTAATGAAACTGATACATTAATCATTTTTAAAAATCAAAGGCATTGCCGGTTTAAAACCTAGAAATCTCGTAGTCAGACGGTGGAACATGCTTTGCATTCTGTCAGCTTCATTTCATTGACTTGTAGGATTAGTTGACGTGTATAATGTACTTCGAAAAGTGCTGTGAATTATTATTTTTCTTATTTGTGCTGTATGAATCATTATGACAGACAACAGATTTAGACTTTCAGCAATGTCCTAAGAGAAAGAAACGATGGAGAACAACAACCTGTCTTCTTTTAAGCTATCAGCAACTGGAAAATCGAAGTTTCTAACAACTGGTTATTTTATTTCAAATAGTTTAATTAATGGGAAAGCTATTTATAAAAAATAAACGGCTTACAATGATTGGTTCATTATAATAAAATCACAGAATCTTTAACCTGGGCACAAATAGGAGACACGTTGAGTAGCACTCTTAGACTGTTTGCAGATGGATCTGTCATTTACCGTCTTGTAAAATCATTAGATGATCAAAACAAATTGCAAACCGATTTGGAAGAGATACCTGTATGGTGCGAAAAGTGGCAATTGACTCTAAAAAATTAAAAGTGTGAAGTCGTCCGCATGAGTACCAAACAGAATCCAGTAAATTTCGATTACATGATAAATCACACAAATATAAAGACTGTAAATTCAGCTAAATATTTAGGGATTACAGTTATCAATAACGTAAGTTGGAATAAGCATATAGATAATGTTGTGGATAGAGAAAACCAAAGACTATAATTTACTGGCAGAACACTGAAAATGCAACAGGTCTACTAAAGAGACTGCCTACGCTACGCTTGTACGTCTTCTTCTGGAGTATTGCTGTGCCGCGTGGGATCCGCATCAAATAGGGTCGACGGAGGACATCGAAAAAGTTCAATGACGGACAGCTCTTTTAGCACTATCGCGAAATAGAGGAGAGAGCGTTATGGGTATGATGCGTGACTTGGGGTGGCATACTTTAAAACAGAGGCATTTTTCGTTGCGGCAGGATCTTCTAATGGAATTTCAACCATCAACTCGGGACTGCTACGGTCGCAGGTTCGAATCCTGCCTCGGGCATGGGTGTGGGTGATGTCCTTAGGTTAGTTAGGTTTAAGTAGTTCTAAGTTCTAGGGGATTTATGACCTAAGATGTTGAGTCCCATAGTGCTCAGAGCCATTTGAACCATTTGAATCAACCATCAACTTTCTCCTCACAGTGTGAAAATGTTTTGTTGGCTCCGACCTACATAGCGAGGAATGATCATCGTAATAAAATAAGAGAAATCAGGG
Organism: Schistocerca cancellata; assembly: GCF_023864275.1. Taxonomy (NCBI): domain Eukaryota; kingdom Metazoa; phylum Arthropoda; class Insecta; order Orthoptera; family Acrididae; genus Schistocerca; species Schistocerca cancellata. The sequence continues at coordinate 200,540,770 of NC_064629.1, forward strand.
CTCGCACAGAAAGATTAAAGTGTTCGTTTTTCCCGCGCGCTGTTCGAGATTGGAACGGTAGAGAAATAGCTAGAAGATGGTACGATGTATTGTGAATTACAGAGTAATCATGTAGATGTAGATGTAGATGTACAAAAGCAACTGTCTCAATACAGTTGTTGAAGAATAATCACTAACGCACAATAAAGTAAAGGGCATTACTGAACAGATTTGCCCGATCTGCATTGAGACATCCCCACGACAAGGATGGAATGTGAATTTGAGCTACATTGGCGAAACAGAGGTCTTTTTACAAAGGACTGTGTGGCAGATTTTGTGGAACACTGTCTAGGTGCGAGTACATCAGATGGGCGCACACCTAGACGTTCAGGTGATTTGTGGAACACTGTCTAGGTGCGAGTACATCAGATGGGCGCACACCTAGACGTTCAGGTGAAAGAGGTGCATACCTAGAGAGTCCGACTTGCGGCGAGTCTCGGCAGGCCTTGGCCGGCGCAGCAGAACGCTAGGACATTCTTTCCTCTGAAATGATCAGCAACGTAAAGCCACGATTTTCTCACTGAGTGCCTCCCTTATACTTTCCGGGACACACTATGCAGGAAAGCGGAACGTCCGACTAAGATATAACTTGTCGGACGCTGCAAACTTGTGCACAAGTTTCATCTTCACTTACCGTGTGGAAATGTGTCTCGTCATCTCGTATTGTCGGGCACGTGGCAGTTTTAGTAGAATTCCCACGCTTGATCTTCTACTCCAGAAGTTCCTTGCCGTAGGTGCAATGAAAGAAAATTAGGGTGCAACATCCCATCGACTGACTCCGTCTTAGAGGCAAAGTTGAAGTTAGGACTGGAAGGAAATTGGCTGCCTAATTTTACGTGAAACCATTCCAAACGTTGCTTAATCTTTTCGAGGAAATCAAGGGAAACTTAAATTTTGGATGCCGGAAGAGGATCTAAACTCTCATTCTACCGAATTGTAGTCAACTACGACACTTCATTAATTCGCTTTGGATGCATATTAGGAAGGTAATGAATGTTTGTCCATAAACATACTGACTCACATGGCGCAAACTTCACTTCCCCCCCACCCCCCCACCCCAACACATCTGAATCCAAATACACTGATCAGCCGGAACATTATGACCACCAGCCTAATAGCCGCTCCACCTTTGGTATGGATAACAGCGGCGACGCGTCGTGGCATAGAACCAGTGAGGCCTTGGTAGGTCGCTGAAGGGAGTTGCACCACATCTGAACACACAAGTCACCTAATTCCCGTAAATTCCGGGGAGGGAAGCGATGAGTTCTGACGCCCCGTTCAATCATATCTCAGATGTGTTTGATCGGGTTCAGATCTAATGAGCTGCGGATCCAGTATATCAATTGGAACTCGCCACTGTGTTCCTCGAACTACTCTATCACACTCTGGCCTTGTAACATGGCGCATCATCTTGTTGAGAAATGCCACTGCCGTGGGGAAACATGATCGTCATGAAGGGGTGTTTGTGGTCTGCAACCAATGTACGATACCCCTTGGCTGACATGCTGCCTTGCACAAACGTCACTGGACCCATGGGTGCCCACGTAAATATTCCAAAGACCATAATGGAGCCGCTGCCAGCTTGTCTCCGCCCCGCAGAACAAGTGTCAATTAGCAGTTCAGCTGGAAGACGACGGTTTCACGCCCACAAAACGCTCGGTCACTGCGTTAACGTCCAATGGCGATGGCCACGTGTCCATTTGCGTCGTAGCTGCCGATGTCGTGGTGTTGAAATTGGCACATGCACGGGTCGTCAACTGTGGAGGCGCATTATTAGGAGTATTTAGTGCACTGTGTTCAGACACACTTTTACTTCACCCAGCACTAAAGTTTGATATTAGTTCCGCCACAGTTCGCCGCCTGTCCTGTTTCACCAGCCTGCCCAGCTTACTATGTCCGACACCTGTAATGAGAGTGGCCACCCAACCCCACGACAAATGGAAGTGGTTTCACTTCTGTTCGCCACGTGTTGAAGACACTCTCCGCAGCACTCCTCGAACACCCGGCAAGTCGCGCAGTCCCCGAAGTGCTCGTGCCGAGCCTGCAGGCCATCACAATCTGCCTTCGGTCAAAGTCAGATAGATCGCGGTCCATTCTACACACGGACAGCACGCTCACTGATGCGACATGCACCGTGGGTGTGTCTCACTAGCAGTTATTTCTTGCTGCTATCACCTGGACTGGATTATATCGATGGTAGGTCGGTGGTCATAATGTTCTGGCTGATCAGTGTATGTACGTTTTGTTGACCCCATAAGCTTTTGTGAAGTATTTCCAGTCTTCAAGGTAACTTGATGTCCCCATTATTGCTGAAGGAACCATTACCGAATTGGTGTCAAGTGATTTAAGAAATTCAGGAAAATCTGAATAATTGGGTTTAAATATTCGATGTGCTTCTCCTGAATGCAGGCCAGCGCTTTAATCACTGGGCCACCTCAGTCTACATCTACATTTATACTCCGCAAGCCACCCAACGGTGTGTGGCGGAGGGCACTTTACATGCCATTGTCATTACCTCCCTTTCCTGTTCCAGTCGCGTATGGTTCGCGGGAAAAACGACTGTCTGAATGCCTCCGTGCGCGCTCGAATCTCTCTAATTTTACATTCGTGATCTCCTCGGGAGGTATAAGTAGGGGGAAGCAATATATTCGATACCTCATCCAGAAACGCACCCTCTCGAACCCTGGCGAGCAAGCTACACCGCGATGCAGAGCGCCTCTCTTGCAGAGTCTGCCACTTGAGTTTGTTAAACATCTCCGTAACGCTATCACGGTTACCAAATAACCTTGTGACGAAACGCGCCGCTCTTCTTTGGATCTTCTCTATCTCCTCCGTCAACCCGATCTGGTACGGATCCCACACTGATGCGCAATACTCAAGTATAGGTCGAACGAGTGTTTTGTAAGCCACCTCTTTTGTTGATGGACTACAGTTTCTAAGGACTCTCCCAATGAATCTCAACCTGGTACCCGCCTTACCAACAATTAATTTTATATGAGCATTCCACTTCAAATCGTTCCGCACGCATACTCCCAGATATTTTACAGAAGTAACTGCTACCAGTGTTTGTTCTGCTATCATATAATCAGTAGCAACATCGCAAGATATCCAGTTTATCAGCACTCTGCGAAAACTGAAGTGGCAATATGCAGTCCCATTGTAAAGGGTTATTCATAAGTACAGTCTCGCGTTTTCAGAAGACGACTGCTCGAAAACTATAAGCTGTATAGAAAAATGATACATATGAGGGAATGGAGCAGTTGTCCAACATTATATTCGTAATACCCGCCGTGGCGTAGCTGCACCAGGGGGCAGGCCTGTTAGAACATGTAAACTATACGCTATGTGCTTGCGGTCCGTAACCCAACCTGTCTCCGCACGTCACGATTTTGCTCGATCCTCCTCCTCAGAACTACTCTGTACAGCGCGACTTTTCGTTTAGCAGTGCGATGCAACAGTGTCTCTTCCAGCATTTGGTGTGGCATTTTGTGGTCGATATGGCTTTCTACAGTTCCTCAGAATCATGGAGTGAGCGCTGTTTATCCTTCGCTATTTATTTGTTGACTAAAGAAATATAAAGAAAATATAAGAATGCAGAAAATGAAGCAGTCGACAGGGAAGAAAAACGTCTAAAAATGAGATTAAGGGGAAGTACAAAATGGGTAAGCAGGAATAGCTAGAACACAAATGTAAGAATTTTTAGGGGAAAGATAGATACTATCTACAGGAAAATAAGAGAGGTCTTTGGAGAAATGAGAAGCAGTGGCATGAATATAAAGAGCTCAGATGGGAAACCCGTCCTAAGCAAAGAAGGGAAAGCTGAAAGGTGGAAGGAGTTTATAGAGGGTCTATACAAGGGAGACGAACTTGCAGGCAATGTTATAGAAACGGAAGAGGACATAGATGAAGATGAGATTGGAGACGTGATACTGAGAGAAGAATTTGACAGAGCCTGAAACACCTAAGTCGAAACAAGACTCCAAGCGTAGACGACATTCCGTCAGACCTACTGATAGCCGTGGGAGAGCCAACCATGAAAAAACTCTTTCATCTGGTGTGCAGGATGTTTGAGAGAGGCGAAATGCCCTCAGACTTCAATAAGAGTATAACATTCCAATTCCAAAGAAAGCTGGTGCCGACATGTATAAATATTACCGAATTCCGGATTAATGTAGGAACACGTCAGGCAATACTGGCTCTTCGACTTATCTTAGAAGATATGTTAAGGAAACGTAAATCTACGTTCATAGCTTTTGTAGATTTAGAGAAAGCTTTTGACAATGTTGACTGGAATACCCTCTTTGAAATTCTAAAGACAGGAGGAGTAAAATACTGGGAGCGAAAGTCTGTGCACAGCTTGTACAGATATCAGACGGCAGTTATAGTAGTCGAGGGCCATGAAAAGGAAGGAATGATTTAGAAGGGAGTCAGACAGGGTTTTATCCTATACCCGATGTCATTCAATCTTAACATTGAGCAAGCAGTAAAAGAAACCGAAGAAAAGTTAGTGAAGGACTAAAACTTCAGGGAGAAGAAATAAAAACTTTGAGGTTTGATGATGACATCGTAATTCTGTCACAGACAACAAAAGACTTGGAAGAGCGGTTGAACGGGATGGACAGTGTCTTGAAAAATGGATACAAGATGAAAATCAACAAAACCAAAACTAGGATAATGGAATGTAGAGGAAATAAATCAGGTGATTTTGAGGGAATTAGATTAGGAAATGAAACACTTGTGTAGACGAGTTTTGTTATTTGGGCAGCAGAATAACTGATGATGTTCGAAGTAGAGAGGATATAAAATGGAGATTGGCAATAGCAAGAAAATTGTTTCTGAGGAAGAGAAATTTGTTAACATCGAATATAGATTTAAGTGTTAGGAAGTCTTTTCTGAAAGTATTTGTATCGAGTGCAGCCATGTATAAAAGTGAAACGTGGACTATAAATAGTGTAGATAAGAAGAAAGTAGAAGCTTTTGAAATATGGTGCTACAGAAGAATACATTACTTAACTAATGAGGAGGTTCTGAATAGAATTGGGGAGAAAAGAAATTTATTAGACAAGGTGACAATAAAAAGGGATCGGTTGATAGGGCAAATTCTGGGACGTGAAGGGGTCACCAATTTACTATTGGAGGGATAGTGTCGAGGAGAAATTTATTAGACAAGGTGACAATAAAAAGGGATCGGTTGATAGGGCACATTCTGGGACGTGAAGGGGTCACCAATTTACTATTGGAGGGATAGTGTCGAGGGTAAAACTCGTAGAGGGAATCCAAATTCAAGAGGATTTAAGCTGCAGTAGTTATTCGGAGATGAAAAGTCTTGCACAGGATAAAGTGCGACGAAAACGTCTATGCTGACAGAGTCGAACGTCGCACACATGGTTATGAAGACACGTTAATAATCAAATTCTTATTCAGTAGTAGCTAGGAGTAGCATGTTTAGTTGCAAACCTTAAGGCCTTTCTCATCCCTAGTAACGTGTTACCTAATATCTGCGATATCATGGTGTTAATTTACAAGCGGATTGACTGCGTCCGCAGCGTTCTCGCTGCCCACGCCCGGGTTCCCGGGTTCGATTCCCGGCGGGGTCAGGGATTTTCTCTGCCTCGTGATGACTGGGTGTTGTGTGATGTCCCTAGGTTAGTTAGGTATAAGTAGTTCTAAGTTCTAGGGGACTTATGACCATAAATGTTAAGTCCCATAGTGCTCAGAGCCATTTGAACCATTTTTTTTTTTTGATTGACTGCTGTAAAGAGCAATGTTCTCTAGTAGTCGTATCATTGAGATGTAAATGAAGTGCCTCAGCAGAGAGTAATTTCCGTCGTGCAGCACGTATTGTTTCAGAGACACTGAGTACATGTTATAGCCGGCCGCTGGCGGCCGAGCGGTTCTAGGCGCTACAGCCTGGAACCGCGCGACCGCTACGGTCGCAGGTTCGAATCCTGCCTCGGGCATGGATGTGTGTGTTGTCCTTAGGTTAGTTAGGTTTAAGTAGTTCTAAGTTCTAGGGGACTTATGACCTCAGCAGTTGAGTCCCATAGTGCTCAGAGCCATTTGAACTAACCAGTACATGTTATAAGTGCACAAAACGTGTATTATATACTACATATATACTACTATTATTTGGAGAAGCTGCCGCAAACCTGTTTACTTTTACATTCCGCTTAGTTGTCGTGATTGAATACACGTTTTCGTAAGGCTACATCTAACGCCGAGCGTTTACAAGAAATAAGTTTCCTGCGTCATGCTATTGCCAGCTAGGTGAAATATTTTGTGGTAGCTATGTTTAAAATGAATATATTTTTGAACTATTGTTATATTTGAATGAATCGTGTGCCTGCACATGTTATAGCATAATAGCTGTAGCTGCGTTAGTTTAAACTACAGACTTGGGTAGGTTAGGTGTAACTTTTGATCCTTCAAGGGGTGATCGTGGCCTTGCGGCCCGGGTCCGTACTAGCCGCGGCTCGCGAGCTACGGGCCAGCCAGGCTGGCCGAGGCGAGACGGAAGTGAGCGAGCTGGCGGTGGTGTTGGTGGACCAACAGCCTGGGACGAGCCAGCACGGCTGCGCCGCATACCTCTGCCTCTGCCGCTCCGTTTGACGTAAATATGTTCATTTCCTCTCCTGGCATCAGTATAAGAGCGGCAAGCAGAAATACACATCAGGCTGTCTGCCGCAAAGGCTCACTGGGCAAGGTCTATTCGAGATAGAGTCGTCGCTCTCATTGAAGAAGGAGGATGTTCCATGAGAGAAGCTGGCAGACGGTATGGCGTACCACATACCACTGCAACGAGATGGTGGAGGATCTGCCTTGAAAGAGGCATCACCAACAGGGCTCCTGGCTCAGGCAGGAAGAGCGTGAGCTCACAGCAGGAAGTCAGGGACCTAGTGTCTAGGAGCAGAGAAAATCCCTTTCTGAACGCGAAGCAGTTGCGGCGGGAGACCAACTTCCCCGGCTCCAGTGACACGATTCGCCGAAGGCTGAGGGACGCTGGACTGCATGCACGACGATCCGCCGTGAAACAAGAGCTCAGCGAAGACAACGTTTTGTACTGGCTACCACTTGCGGAGCTCCATCTGAGGGCGTCGTGGGACAACGTCATTTTCACTGATGAGAAGGTGTTTTCCACCAGTAACGACTGTCCACGAATCGTTTACAGGCCGCAAGGGACTCGCCATCGACTCGAATATGTATCCACGACGAGAAGAAGTGGCCGGCTATCTGTTGCCTGCTGTGGTTGGTATTCTACAAGAGGGGCGGGAATTCTTCACAGGATAGAAGGAACTCTGGACAGCGTGCAGTATGCCCACATATTGGAAAATGTGATGCTTCCGTCAGTGCGAATGCTATACGCAGAAGGAGACGTCACATTGCAAGAGGACCATTCTCCCATTCACAAGTCTCCATTTGTTCAGCAACGGCTCTCCACGATTGGCGTCAACGTCATGGACTGGCCGCCACGGGCGGCTGATATGAACCCCATGGAAAACATGTGGGCTGAGGACGCCAGAACATTAACAGAGAACTGGCCACGAAACCAACCAACTACTGCGGACGCTCTTTGGGACTGCGTCCTGGAAGCCTGGGAGGATATTGCTTCTTCAGGCTGTTACGTCCGACTGCTTATACATTCTATGCCAAGACGCATGATAGAAGTACAAAATAATAAAGGATTCTGGATAAAATATTAGAGTTCTTAAAATGTTTTGTTATGTCTTCTTTTTCGTCATTTTTCCTCATTGTGAGCTAGTGGAAGATCGCGTGGCAACAGAAAAGATACAATATGGGTTAGTTTTTCTTTGAGTTACCTTTTTAATTCAAGTGGGTTTCTTTTGAATATACAGTTTGTTAAATATTCTATTTTGATTTCATTTATACACTGTCCAGATACTTACAAACTAATCAGCGTAGATAGACTCTGTCACAGTAGTTTTTGTTATTTCAAATACATCTCTCTCTTCCCCTCCACCCATGAATACACCCTCCGTCCTCCACACAATACGCAAACGATTTCATATTATGTTTACTCGTTGTTAATATCTCCTCTATTCTCTCTCTCTCTCTCTCTCTCTCTCTCTCTCTCGCTCTCTGACACTATCGCCGCAAGTGCCCTTCTATTCCATTCCCCCAGAACTTTATAAACAAATCCATCGGTTTGCATTGACGCTACATTTTCTCTTTTAATTGCTGCTGTCTTTACTCTTTATCATTCTTCTCAACACCTATGAAACCGTATTCTTTGATCTCCCCTTCCCTATAACCCATTCTTCGTTCTGAAAACAGTCCTTCCTTATCTCTCGGTCCTAAGATAAAACGAACTGTGGCACACATCTAAGTAAGCAATACTTTGCAAGCATTTCACGCTTATATTTTGCACTTCTATCCATTCCCAGATCCCCCCTCCTTCCTGTTACCCGTCCCTTGACATCTGCATCTACATCTAAATGAATACTCTGCAATTCATAATTATGTGCTTGGCAGGGGGTTCTGTGGTCTGGTGGATTAATCTTGTATCGATGTGTAAAACGTGCAGGTTCACATCTCACGTCAGGCGTAGATTTTTAACACACACAAGTAACTCTCCTTCACCCCTAGTAATGCCAAGTGCAGAACGCCAGTAAGCGCCGTAGTTCAATATCCGCAGTAAAGATAACAAACATCCCTTCGCTGCCGACTGGGCATTCGTTTGAGCTGTGACAGATGGAGAAACCCCGTAAGGCAGAGACTATGTCACCAGCAAGCCGCCGTAAACTAGAAAACGTATTTCATTTAATGAACCAATGGCCATGTAAGTTCACAAGGCTCTTATTTTATTTGAAACTGAGACGTTGAAAATTGTGGTGCTGGACTGGGATTCGAATTCAATTTCACTGTGTTCCCCAAGATCGCAAACCCTTCTGGGCTTCCTCGAAAGGCACCTATCTGGTTTCGAATCCTGATCAGCACAAAATATTCATTATTTCGTTTCAAGTGAAAAATAGTTGCATTTTCAACGTCTCTTCGTGCGTTGTCAGCTGTACTGTGTTCGTTTCAACTCACAGCCAAATTATGAGCTTTTTATCACAACATTCCAAGATCAAACGTTTCCTTACATCTTTTCAAGTTCAAACATTCCTCTCCATCCTAATGGCGAAAACGGATTTCGGATTGACGTTGTGTTCGTTGTGATCACCAACGACGATATGTTGTGGATTCAACTTCTAGCCAGCAGAGTATTTTCCATCACATCACTGAAAGTACAAACATGCCACTCCTAGCTATTATAGGAAAAGAATTTGGTAGTTAAAGTGTCTTCATGACCACGTGTGTGGAGTTTGAATTCCATCCAGCACACAATTTTTCGTCGCCTGATGTCTAGCTAAACATGCGCACATCTCGCTACTGGCGAACCAACAATAGCTATTTATCGTCTGTTCCTGACTAGAAAACGACGGTGCTAGATGCTGGGTTCGAATCCCAGTCAGGTAAACACAATTCTATCGTCATTTAAGGTTCCAACATCTCGCTATTGGTGAAAACATTTGATATTTTACTTCTGATTTTACGGACGTCATTACAAATCCGATTAGGTGCTACGTTCGCATCCCTGTCACAAGCTTTACATGATGGAATTTCAATTTTAAACAATGATCATACCTTGTTCCTTTTGAATGACACCATATTAAATGTTATTGGGGGTAGTTCCCAGGAAAGTAACTTATGACAGGATTCCCAGTTCAGTACGATTTCGTCATTTATATTCAGGATCTGAATTGATAACTGATATTGGTGCAAACGTCTATACTTCACGTCTCTTCATGCCTAGAGATCGGGTCTCAATAAGTCACAAACAAAGTTTAGCTTAGTTGGCAATGCCGATAGGTGCTGGGTTTAAATCCAGGTCCAGATGACGACGTTGGTCATGTCATTTAAAGTTCAAATTTGTGTACACGTATCTGTTGATGTGTTACGAGAACAATGATATTACTGGTGATTCGTTGTTAATGTTGAGATTTCCGTAGAGTACTTGTTGCCGTTAATCGCGTTTTTACTGGTTTGTCCAATATCCAGTTTCCAGAGCCACTCGCCGTTGAGCGACGTTCAGCACATGGAAGGAAAACCTTTTCAAGAGCGAAAAAGTTTTTTCCAATTGCCGTACAGCTTTGTAACTCCATATATTGTCTCAAGTATTTAATTTTGACTAAGGATTACTGTACGATAGCCGGCCGGGGTGGCCAAGCAGTTCTAGGCGCTACAGTCTGAAACCGCGCGACCACTGCAGTCGCCAGTTCGAATCCTGCCTCGGGCATGGATGTGTGTGATGTCATTAGGTTAGTTAGGTTTAAGTAGTTCTAAGTTCTTGAGGACTGATGACCTCAGAAGTTAAGTCCCATAGTGCTCAGAGCCATTTGAACCATTTTTGAACTGTGCGATATATGTAAAATAATCCGTTTTATCAGAACTTTTGGAATGTCACTTGTTGTATTTAAGGTTAGTTTATGAGTGTTATGGGGTATCTCATCGCTAAGAACGTGTTTTCTAATATGATTTGTATGACGATATTAGTTGACGCTTAGACTGACTGCCATAATGACCCTTGGTCTCTAGTAGACTCTTGCGGTACCCATAGTGTGTAGTCAAACGACTCTACCCCACAGGGTTTTGGTGTTTAGAGGACCTGCAACACAGCTACGTTATGTTGGTTGTATTTGGCAGTGACCCACTTTTTTTGCTGTCAAGTGTACCGGTTCTTGTGTTGCGAAGAGTGTAGTGTTGGTAACTTTCAGTGGTGGTAGTGTGGATAAAAACGAGAAAAAATGTCCAATAACGTGGGCTCTAAAGTGCGTACCTTAACAGCTATGAACACTTGCTCAGTGGAGGAGATGCGTTTCAAATTAGCGAAGATGAACGAATGGTCAAAGATCCTCAGGTACGCAATTTAGAGCCCACTTATATTGGACATTTTTTCTCGTCCTTGATGGGACGACTCACTCAGCCCCATCAGGATAACGTAAGAGATAAGTACCAAATCTGGAGTGTAAAAAGTATCTGCAGTTGCGAAGACAGCGTATTAACGTCGTGCCTCTTCATAGTGATGAAAATGAAGCAATATATACATGGATGACAAAATCGACTGGAGCAACAGTATAGAGCTGGTCGTTTTCAGTATCCGCTTTGTTATAGATTCGTTTATGGTGCAGTGATGATTTTCCTGCGGTTGAGAGAAAGTCGAATGAGCATGCTGAACTTTGATGTTGAAAGACCTGACTTGAATATTTTGGCAACAACTAAAGCATCGTTCTGTCACATCAATTCGTCCAAAAATACGTTAAGAATTAGCCAGCATTCTTCACGAAGAATGATAAAAAATACTGTCTTCAGCATGAGGACTTCGTCGGAAGTCATCTCCGAAGATAAAGCGCTGTTTTGGTTGCAATAGGAGACCCTGTACACTTATCGTTGATGGAAAGAGCAGCATGGAGTGCCCTATTAGTTGTTGTCGTTGTGGTCTTCAGTCTGAAGACTGGGTTGTTGTAGACCTCCACGCTATCCTAAGCAAGCTTCTTCATATCTGCATAGCTACTGCAACCTACATCCTTTTAAATCTTCTTACTTTACTCAAGCCTTGGTCTCCATATACATTTTTTACCCCCATTATTTCCTTTCATTATCAAATGGACAATTCTTTGGTGACTCAGGACGTGTCCTATCAACCGGTTCTTTTTATTCACAAATTTTATTCAATAATTATCATTTACTATTCAATTTGCTCATCTAATCTTTGGCATTCATCTGTAGCACCACGTTTCAAAAGCGAATATTGTGGCATTTCCCACATTCCACAACAAATTATTGTTACATTTTAACATTCAATATAGGTAGCGAAAAACATACACATCACACCACAAGACAGATGTTCTGAAAGCGTGAAAACGATGGAGTGGGTAAGGGTCGTATCGTCCTGGGACCCATATACAGCAGGGATTCACCTGCGAGTCTTGGCACGAAGGAGAATCATTTACAGTTACTATTTAAATACTAACATGAATCTCCAACAGTGCTTCTGACGTTATTTTCACTGATAGATTGTTGATAATAATTTGAGTGACTTTCAAACCACACGTAAAAACTAGATACCAAATTCAGTTAATGTTAATAGTCTTTGGTGAAAACTACGGACCAATCACAGGCGCACCCTGAGCGGGCAGGTGCAAACTGTTATGACGTATCATTACTGGTCTGTTATCACTTTCGGAGGAAGCAATACGTGAATCCGTGTGTAAAATGTGATCTGTCGTTACGACAGAATAATTTATCAAAATTGACTCGGGTGACGTTCTTGAGCGTGATTGTGTTCATCTTTTGTGAATTCTAAGATGGTGTGCAGCTTTTTATCGTGACTTTTGTGGCGCTCTACAAATAATTAGTATCCGGCAACATTATCATGAAAAATAATAGTAGACTGGCTCTCAGAATCGTTTTCTTGTTTATTTGGTTCTTGTTGTGACTGACAATTCGCAATTTTTCACAAACACAACGTTTATTGATTTAAGTTCACAAGGTAGATGACTGAACATCAAACAAAAGGTAACAATAACGATGCCAGTGAAAGTGCCCTAATTGAGGCAAACAAAAGTTCACTTCTAATTTTCCACAAAGTTTCGTGGTAATACACACACACACACACACACACACACACACACACACACACACACACACACTAGTAACAGTCCAATTCAGAGACGAAGATGTAATTTTCAACACTCGCAGTACACGAGGCGTGAACTGAACTTCGGGGCTCGTTCTAGTCCCTAAAAAGCTGTCTCCAGCCAATCAGGTTTTGGCGTAGTGATACTTCCTGCAGGCCGTAGCTCGAGCTCCCCCTGCAGGAAGTAGTGTTCGGAATGTCTGTTTCCATTATCTGGTATGTACCGGGTGATCAAAAAGTCAGTATAAATTTGAAAACTGAATAAATCACCGAATAATGTAGATAGAGAGGTACAAATTGACACACATGCTTGGAATGACATGGGGTTTTATTAGAACCAAAATAATACAAACGTTCAAAAAATGTCCAACAAATGGTGCTTCATCTGATCAGAATAGCAATAATTAGCATAACAAAGTAAGACAAAGCAAAGATGATGTTCTTTACAGGAAATGCTTAATATGTCCACCATCATTCCTCAACAATAGCTGTAGTCGAGGAATAATGTTGTGAACAGCACTGTAAAGCATGTCCGGAGTTATGGTGAGGCATTGGCGTCGGATGTTGTCTTTCAGCATCCCTAGAGATGTCGGTCGATCACGATACACTTGCGACTTCAGGTAACCCCGAATCCAATAATCGAACGGACTGAGGTTTGGGGAAGTGGGAGGCCAAACCTGACGAAAGTGGCAGCTGAGCATACGATCATCACCAAACGACGCGCGCAAGAGATCATTCACGTGCCTAGCCATATGGGGTGGAGCGCCATCCTGCATAAACATCGTACGTTCCAGCAGGTGTTTATCAGCCAGGCTGAGGATAATGCGATTCTGTAACATATCGGCGTACCTCTCACCCGTCACGGCAGGAGTTTTGCTGTCCAGCGCCATCTGTCGGACATTTTGTTAACTTTGTTTTTTTTTTTTTGTTCTAATAAAACCCCATGTCATTCCAAGCATGTGTGTCAATTTTTACCTCTCTATCTACGTTATCCGTGGTTTATAAGTTTTCAAATTTATACTGACTTTTTGATCACCCTGTAAATACCCGGTGTTTACCATGGTACTTTTGGTACGCCTTGGACATAGACAACCTCGTCCTCTGTGGTGTAATATGGCTTGCCGGTTTTCAGGGGCTACCTTGGCTCCGGTATAACAGTTCTAGAAATAGAAATAAAAAGTAGTGTGGCATCCCAATATTCAGTAATTGCATTCTGAGTGCCACGGAATTCTTTCTCGTTTGCCATTTCCTTATCCATTGTTTTCTGCATGCACATCAGAGTATGTGGCCGGCGGAGAAGAAACCAACTGGTACAATGGCCATGAGACATCTTTACGAGACAAGAGGTAAGCAAGTTGCCTCCTTGCGTGCTATAGTACTGTTCGCGGACGTTATTTACTGAAATCTACCGTGTGTGTCGGATCCTGGCACATCGTTTTAGTGGAAAGCGTTATATTCAGGAACCCATCGATTAGTATTTGAGGGTAATAATTGTGGTGTCACCGCCAGACACCACACTTGCTAGGTGGTAGCCTTTAAATCGGCCGCGGTCCGTTAGTATACGTCGGACCCGCGTGTCGCCACTATCAGTGATTGCAGACCGAGCGCTGCCACACGGCAGGTCTAGAGGGACGTCCTAGCACTCGCCCCAGTTGTACAGCCGACTTTGCTAGCGATGGTTCACTGACAAATTACGCTCTCAGTTGCCGAGACGATAGTTAGCATAGCCTTCAGCTACGTCATTTGCTACGACCTAGCAAGGCGCCATTATCATTTGCTATTTATCTTGTGATGCATGTACCGTCAGACCGATGTTCACCAATTATGGATTAAACTTAAGTATTCCAGTAGTTACTTACGTTCTTTGCTACTATAAATTCCCTTAACTGTTCCAGACCTCACGCCAGCCTGCGTGAGCTTAAACGCGTGCCTTTCGGCTTCCTCAGAGTGGTTTAGTTGCCTTGTCAAGTCACAACAATAGTTCGCACATTTTGGGAATTATACAGTAGTGTCAAAAAGCTAAGCATTATCACGAAAACAGCACATATTGCCTTATCTGGACGTCCGAAGGATTCGGTCAGGTAGTTACAGCTTAATCACAACACATTTGACATGCAACAGTGCCCGAAACACAATGTTAGGAAACTTCTGACAGCTAAGATACATATTTGTAAGAAAATAACGCAACAGGTTAAGATTTTCCACAACGATAGAAGGTGTTAATTTGGGATGTGGTTACAGCCGATAGCCGCACAGCGACGTGTCATGCTCTCTGAGAGATAGTTCAAGAGCTCTCTTGGCACTCTATCCCAAACCTCAGTAAGAGCGGTGTGAAGGCCTGGTGCAGGCTGACAGTTTTTAGACGACATTGTAGTGGCCTACGACGAATATCTCCTGTGTCTCGAAACAGTCGCTAAAGAGCCTCGAAGTGACTATCTGAAGCACATCCTACCATAGTGTCACTTCATGACACTTGAGTCTGTCTGGTCTGATTCCTATTCTACGCTGCAAAAGAGACTCCAAATAGCGTCTTTGTGGCATTATGTTGTCAACTTCACCAGGAGACCACACAAAGCACACTATGAACGGAAAAACAAGACTGATATATGAGCGGTCTCATGTACTGTTTGTGTTTAGCTCTTGGTTCAAATGGTTCATATGGCTCTGACCACTATGGGACTTAACTGCTGTGGTCATCAGTCCCCTAGAACTTAGAACTACTTAAACCTAACTAACCTAAGGACATCACACACATCCATGCCCGAGGCAGGATTCGAACCTGCGACCGTAGCGGTAACGCGGTTCCAGACCGTAGCGCCTAGAACCGCACGGCCACTCCGGCCGGCTGTTTAGCTCTTGGTTACCCCGCTATTCACAGCACGGAGTATCTCTTTCTTATACAGAGTGAACAAGTAGGATACGTGGGTAAACATTTATGGTGATGTTATACGATAGATCACCTTTTGTCTTCGTTTTAGTCAAAAATGGGTCAAATGGCTCTGAGCACTATGGGACCTAACTTCTGAGGTCATCAGTCCCCTAGAACTTAGAACTACTTATACCTAAGTAACCTAAGGACATCACACACATCCATGCCCGAGGCAGGATTCGAACCTGCGACCGTAGCGGTCGCACAGTTCCAGACTGTAGCACCTAGAACTGCTCGGCCACTCCGGCCGGCTTCGTTTTAGTGTTTCCGTTATTATGCTTAACCTTTGGACATTGGAGTACTTGACATACCAACGTGAATACTTTACACTTGGCTTTTCTGACAGTGGAAATGGCCAATAAGCGGTACGTTATCTAAGAGGCAGCAAACGTTCTCGGATGGCGAACATTGCGGAGTGGAAATCAGGGCGGCAAAATTTATGGGCAGCAAAGGGAGCAAGAAATTAATTTAAAATCAAACCCAGTTTGATATTTCGGCATGTCTTCCACCAGTATAGCAAATTTCTAAAATCAAAGAAAAACTCATTCATACCAGAAAATAATTCTATGAATTTCTTAGTTCATGTCTTTGCAATTAAATAAAATAAATAATGAATGTAAAATTTTGTTGCGCTGCAATATTCAGTTTAAAATGTTCAGAGCATTCTTCCTGCATAAAAGAAATGTAAATTTTAGTATCGCTGTGGATGATAACAAAATGTTCAAATGTGTGTGAAATCTTATGGGACTTAACTGCTAAGGTCATCAGTCCCTAAGCTTACACACTACTTGACCTAAATTATCCTAAGGACAAACACACACACCCATGCCCGAGGGAGGACTCGAACCTCAGCCGGGACCAGTAGCACAGTCCATGGCTGTAGCGCCCAGCCGGCTGCAGTGGCCGTGCGGTTCTAGGCGCTGCAGTCTCGAACCGCGAGACCGTTACGGTCGCAGGTTCGAATCCTGCTTCGGGCATGGATGTGTGTGATGTCCTTAGGTTAGTTAGGTTTAACTATTCTAAGTTCTAGGGGACTAATGACCTCAGAAATTGAGTCCCATAGTGCTCAGGGCCATTTGAACCATTTTTTTGTAGCGCCCAAGACCGCTCGGCTAATCCCGCGCAACTGGATGATAACACGTTATAAACAGTGAGCGTAAGGATTCCCCTGCCACTCTTGATTACCCCGACGTTATCCATTACGAACAGGGACCATTAGCAAAGTACATTATTTTTTAGGTGTGGCTATGAAACGGGTTATATGAACAGTGACTACAGGGAATCGTTTTAAAAGTGATGTTATACAAATTCGGTGAAACAATGGCTTACGACATTTGTCGTACAGCATTGCAGTTATAAGATATTGTAAGTGGATGTTTATTGCCATAATATTAATCCGATAACGGCGTGTAAAGTGCAAGTGGACTTGGGAGAGTGAAGGCGGTGTGATGAGTGGACGGCGTACACGACTTGCAAGTGCGGCAACGGACAGGCGCAGTACCAACGAATGGAGGCAGTGCGGACAGCAAATCAGATCGGCAAGAGTGGGTTCGACTTGCCGGCGTCGTCGGGGCGTGGCGGGCTGCAAGCGAGACTTTGCGTGCGGAAGCCAGCAGGGGCGCGCTACCAGCAACCGACGGGGGTCAGGACAGGTTGGAAGCTCAACGCGCTTAACTTCAATTACGTGACAATACTAGGGCGGAGCCTGACGTCGCAGTGATTAATGTAAGTTGAGCTTTTGTTAAGGAAAAGAACTTTTTTCGTGGTTTTACAAAAAGTTAACTTGCAATTTTGAGACTTGGAATTTTGTGCTTTATGTATTATTGCCACAGCATATTAGACAAGATGAGTTCTATTAACAATAATAGGAGTGATTAAATTACAAATTAAGCAGATGTTAAAAGTAATAAGAATAATATTAGCTAATTAAACAACTACTATTTTAAATTAGATAAGATGACCCTTATATGGAAATTCGAGGTAGAGAGGGGGGGGGGGGGGGGGAGGAGAGAAAAGGAATCACTAACGTCAGCTGCAGCAAGACGTTAGGTGGACCCAGCGGCGACGAGTGAAAATGTGTACCAGATCGGGATTCGAACGCGTGTTCTCCTGCTTCATCGGTAAGTGCGATGACCACAGCGGAATCCGGAACACGTTGCTATAACAGCTGTGCGGAGTATATCGCCATTTCCTCCACACTCGCTTCTCTGACATCCCCGCAGGAGGTCGGACGTACTTGTGCATCTGCAGTGAAGAAGGTGGATCCATTGCCCATCTAGGCGAATTAATTATATGAATGTCACCGGCCGCGGTGGTCTAGCGGTTCTAGGCGCTCAGTCCAGAACTGCGGGACTGCTACGGTCGCAGGTTCGAATCCTGCCTCGGGCATGGATGTGTGTGATGTCCTTAGGTTAGTTAGGTTTAAGTAGTTCTAAGTTCTAGGGGACTGATGACAGCAGATAGTGCGTCCCATGGTGCTAAGAGCCATTTGAACCAATTATATGAATGCGTGGTGTCTGTTCTTCTGGACACGTCCGAAAGAGCATGCACTACGCATTCATATAACTAATCCGCCTGGATGGGACATGTACGGGAGAAAAGACACCACGCACTCATTCATATAAGATAAGCATTGCTGGTGAAAGTTGAAATGTGATCTTCCTCCTTTTCTACTCATTTTATATTGGTTTTATTTTGCAATGAGATCTTCTTGATTCACATTTATGCGGTATATAAAAGTCAAATTTTTCCACTGAAAAATTCTCAAATTGATCTCAGTGGGGTACTTACATTGCAAAGGATGACCGGCACAATCGAAACACAGCTCAATATATAAAATGTTACTAAACACATTTATAAGATTTACAGTAAGGAAGGGTCGCGTGTTCAAAGTTATGAATTTGGGCGAAATAAGGTAAAAGGACCACTTTTAATTAATTCGGTTTATTTCGTTAAAGTAGAATATACAGTATAATCTGAGGACCATGATACTTCTAAACATAATGGTTCAAATGGCTCTGAGCACTATGGGACTTAACATCTATGGTCATCAGTCCCCTAGAACTTAGAACTACTTAAACCTAACTAACCTAAGGATATCACACACATCCATGCCCGAGGCAGGATTCGAACCTGCGACCGTAGCAGTCCCGCGGTTCCGGACTGAGCGCCTAGAACCGCGAGACCACCGCGGCCGGCTCCTAAACATAATATTTGTTGTAAAAATAGTATAATAAGAAAAGGCTATCGTGAAACTAAATACATGGGATCTTAACTATTCACGAAATGCTAAAGGAGGGTTAAGCTTGGTGGTGCAACACCGTTAAACTAATTATTAATAAAGATTCCTCACAAAGAAGATAGAGTTATCAAACCAGAGCCGGCCGCTGTGGCCGAGCGGTTCTAGGCGCTTCAGTCCGGAATCGCGCTGCTGCTACCTTGCAGGTTCGAATCCTGCCTCGGGCATGGATGTGTGTGATGTCCTTAGGTTTAAGTAGTTCTAAGTCTAGGGGACTGTGACCTCAGATGTTAAGTCCCATAGTACTTAGAGCCATTTCAAACCAGACACTTCATTATACCCTATTATTTATTAGCAATTGAAACAAGTATCAGGGTAGACTGCTATGGGACGTGCAGGTGGCGTTCATATAGGTCTGAGAAGCTCAGAAAGGCAATTAAAGGAAACTGTTGGATGCTAAATCCAACTCTGAATTAATAGAAATGCAATGAAAGCTGCGATATAAAGGACATGCAAGTTGCGAGTTTCTCAGAGGTAAAATGACTGTGCTGCTGAGGAATTGCGACTGTCACTCAAACAGCCCAAAACTGCTGACCAGAGTCTCGGCGATAGAAAATCGTACCTCGCGGACCCAAGCGCCGCTCTGCACCCTCGCTACCTTAACACTCTCGCTCCACAACACCACGTCCTAGAGGGAAAAGTCCATCACGATTACCAGCCTGAAAAAGTGGAATTTCTCTTTCCAGTACAGAAGTACAGATCGGGGAGGGGGGGGGGGGCAGAAACTGCTAAAATTCTTGTATTCATTAGTTGTCTGAAGGTTGGCACACAAATTGCCATCTCTCTGCTCATTGGGTAAACCAAAAACAGAGTGGTTGGCTGCTAGAGCTCCCACAACACTCGAAGTTCTCACGCTGTGAAAGCATAAAATGGTTGAATCGCATATTTCTGCAGATGGAGCAGATTCTTCACACGTGTGAACACTCCCGGGACTCAACGGAACTTCCTGACTTAATAGGGCGCGTACTGTTCTGCCGAAAGACAAGAATGGTCACAGGCATCCTGTGCGTTCTTAGAATTTCACAGCCCGTTAGAAGCTTAGGCAAAGAGTCCTATGTTCACAAGCGACCAGCCCTCCCACGTAAGATGACGACTCGCTGTGCTGTTTAACACAAGAGAAAATTGTTTCTTGGCTCCCACAATCATTATACGTGCCTGTTCTCCCAGCACAGTTCAGAGATCACAGATATTTTCGGATAGAATAAAGATCGCGTAGCGACATGTAACATCAGTTACGTTACAAAGTGTGAGTGATGAGACTACCTTTCAGTGGTTGTTAAAAATGCATGTAATATTTATGAGTTGATTAATAGTGGAGATGATAAATTGTTTCATTTAGTTAATATCACAATGTAGAATATGACGATATTGTTTTGAAAAATGAGTGACCTATTCAAACGGTTCAAATGGCTCTGAGCACGATAGGACTTAACATCTGAGGTCATCAGTCCACTAGACTTAGAACTACTTAAACCTAACTAACCTAAGGACATCACACACAGCCATGCCCGAGGCAGGACTCGAACCTGCGACCGTAGCAGCAGCGCGGTTCCCGACTGAAGCAACTAGAACCACTCGGCCACAGTGGCCGGCTGACCTTCCATTCAAGAAAATTACTTTCAAAGCAATTTTGATGATACACCACTTTGATGGTTTGTATTAGCTACGTATTTAATTTAAGGATTGTAAATAATATAAATAAGGCAAGATAAATGATGTTGGTTAGAATATGGGCAAATAGTTTAAAGATAAAATTAAAGAGATGCCAATAAGGTGAAATGTTGTCAATGTAGGTAGTGATGTTAATACACTCCTGGAAATTGAAATAAGAACACCGTGAATTCATTGTCCCAGGAAGGGGAAACTTTATTGACACATTCCTGGGGTCAGATACATCACATGATCACACTGACAGAACCACAGGCACATAGACACAGGCAACAGAGCATGCACAATGTCGGCACTAGTACAGTGTATATCCACCTTTCGCAGCAATGTAGGCTGCTGTTCTCCCATGGAGACGATCGTAGAGATGCTGGATGTAGTCCTGTGGAACGGCTTGCCATGCCATTTCCACCTGGCGCCTCAGTTGGACCAGCGTTCGTGCTGGACGTGCAGACCGCGTGAGACGACGCTTCATCCAGTCCCAAACATGCTCAATGGGGAACAGATCCGGAGATCTTGCTGGCCAGGGTAGTTGACTTACACCTTCTAGAGCACGTTGGGTGGCACGGGATACATGCGGACGTGCATTGTCCTGTTGGAACAGCAAGTTCCCTTGCCGGTCTAGGAATGGTAGAACGATGGGTTCGGTGACGGTTTGGATGTACCGTGCACTATTCAGTGTCCCCTCGACGATCACCAGTGGTGTACGGCCAGTGTAGGAGATCGCTCCCCACACCATGATGCCGGGTGTTGGCCCTGTGTGCCTCGGTCGTATGCTGTCCTGATTGTGGCGCTCACCTGCACGGCGCCAAACACGCATACGACCATCATTGGCACCAAGGCAGAAGCGACTCTCATCGCTGAAGACGACACGTCTCCATTCGTCCCTCCATTCACGCCTGTCGCGACACCACTGGAGGCGGGCTGCACGATGTTGGGGCGTGAGCGGAAGACGGCCTAACGGTGTGCGGGACCGTAGCCCAGCTTCATGGAGATGGTTGCGAATGGTCCTCGCCGATACCCCAGGAGCAACAGTGTCCCTAATTTGCTGGGAAGTGGCGGTGCGGTCCCCTATGGCACTGCGTAGTATCCTACGGTCTTGGCGTGCATCCGTGCGTCGCTGCGGTCTGGTCCCAGGTCGACGGGCACGTGCACCTTCCGCCGACCACTGGCGACAACATCGATGTACTGTGGAGACCTCACGCCCCACGTGTTGAGCAATTGGGCGGTACGTCCACCCGGCCTCCCGCATGCCCACTATACGCCCTCGCTCAAAGTCCGTCAACTGCACATACGGTTCACGTCCACGCTGTCGCGGCATGCTACCAGTGTTAAAGACTGCGATGGAGCTCCGTATGCCACGGCAAACTGGCTGACACTGACGGCGGCGTTGCACAAATGCTGCGCAGCTAGCGCCATTCGACGGCCAACACCGCGGTTCCTGGTGTGTCCGCTGTGCCGTGCGTGTGATCATTGCTTGTACAGCCCTCTCGCAGTGTCCGGAGCAAGTATGGTGGGTCTGACACACCGGTGTCAATGTGTTCTTTTTTCCATTTCCAGGAGTGTATTTCGCTTCTGTTTCTCCTTCATTCATTTCCACTTTCATTTTTTTACATACGATATTTACGTCTGCCATTATTTCATATTTCCTATCCTCACAATTTCTAAAATTATCGTCATATTCATACACTTTGTATTGGTCGCAAATAACCTCTCCCGCCGGTTCCTGTTCGGTATTTAGAACAAGCTTACGGGCAATTATGTTTTGTATTTAATTCATAATTTTCAATATCCAAGCTCCTAGACATTCACTGTTTATTTCAGCCCTTTCATCATTAATTCCCTTATTTGCGTATTCAAAAGGACTTATTACCTTCTCAAGTCACTCATTACGTTCATCAATTAACTCAGTAGTAGCTTATTGAATTTTCCTACACATATCCTTATAGAATCGTTCGGGCTTACTACCACTTGTATGCACTGCTTTTGGCATATTTGTTATTGCATGTAATAATAATTTATATTCAGCTCGTGTCAATTCATTAGCGTTGCATTTCTTCTTGTTACCAATTAACATTGGTTTACTCAAGCCATTATTTACATTCTATTTCCCAGTTACCTTAACTTCAGCATTATCATTCACTCTCAGAGCCTTACTAACTGCAACTAGTTATCACATTTATTACTAGCCAACATACACTCCTGGAAATGGAAAAAAGAACACATTGACACCGGTGTGTCAGACCCACCATACTTGCTCCGGACACTGCGAGAGGGCTGTACAAGCAATGATCACACGCACGGCACAGCGGACACACCAGGAACCGCGGTGTTGGCCGTCGAATGGCGCTAGCTGCGCAGCATTTGTGCAACGCCGCCGTCAGTGTCAGCCAGTTTGCCGTGGCATACGGAGCTCCATCGCAGTCTTTAACACTGGTAGCATGCCGCGACAGCGTGGACGTGAACCGTATGTGCAGTTGACGGACTTTGAGCGAGGGCGTATAGTGGGCATGCGGGAGGCCGGGTGGACGTACCGCCCAATTGCTCAACACGTGGGGCGTGAGGTCTCCACAGTACATCGATGTTGTCGCCAGTGGTCGGCGGAAGGTGCACGTGCCCGTCGACCTGGGACCGGACCGCAGCGACGCACGGATGCACGCCAAGACCGTAGGATCCTACGCAGTGCCATAGGGGACCGCACCGCCACTTCCCAGCAAATTAGGGACACTGTTGCTCCTGGGGTATCGGCGAGGATCATTCGCAACCATCTCCATGAAGCTGGGCTACGGTCCCGCACACCGTTAGGCCGTCTTCCGCTCACGCCCCAACATCGTGCAGCCCGCCTCCAGTGGTGTCGCGACAGGCGTGAATGGAGGGACGAATGGAGACGTGTCGTCTTCAGCGATGAGAGTCGCTTCTGCCTTGGTGCCAATGATGGTCGTATGCGTGTTTGGCGCCGTGCAGGTGAGCGCCACAATCAGGACTGCATACGACCGAGGCACACAGGGCCAACACCCGGCATCATGGTGTGGGGAGCGATCTCCTACACTGGCCGTACACCACTGGTGATCGTCGAGGGGACACTGAATAGTGCACACACCGGTGTGTCAGACCCACCATACTTGCTCCGGACACTGCGAGAGGGCTGTACAAGCAATGATCACACGCACGTCACAGCGGACACACCAGGAACCGCGGTGTTGGCCGTCGAATGGCGCTAGCTGCGCAGCATTTGTGCAACGCCGCCGTCAGTGTCAGCCAGTTTGCCGTGGCATACGGAGCTCCATCGCAGTCTTTAACACTGGTAGCATGCCGCGACAGCGTGGACGTGAACCGTATGTGCAGTTGACGGACTTTGAGCGAGGGCGTATAGTGGGCATGCGGGAGGCCGGGTGGACGTACCGCCCAATTGCTCAACACGTGGGGCGTGAGGTCTCCACAGTACATCGATGTTGTCGCCAGTGGTCGGCGGAAGGTGCACGTGCCCGTCGACCTGGGACCGGACCGCAGCGACGCACGGATGCACGCCAAGACCGTAGGATCCTACGCAGTGCCATAGGGGACCGCACCGCCACTTCCCAGCAAATTAGGGACACTGTTGCTCCTGGGGTATCGGCGAGGATCATTCGCAACCATCTCCATGAAGCTGGGCTACGGTCCCGCACACCGTTAGGCCGTCTTCCGCTCACGCCCCAACATCGTGCAGCCCGCCTCCAGTGGTGTCGCGACAGGCGTGAATGGAGGGACGAATGGAGACGTGTCGTCTTCAGCGATGAGAGTCGCTTCTGCCTTGGTGCCAATGATGGTCGTATGCGTGTTTGGCGCCGTGCAGGTGAGCGCCACAATCAGGACTGCATACGACCGAGGCACACAGGGCCAACACCCGGCATCATGGTGTGGGGAGCGATCTCCTACACTGGCCGTACACCACTGGTGATCGTCGAGGGGACACTGAATAGTGCACGGTACATCCAAACCGTCACCGAACCCATCGTTCTACCATTCCTAGACCGGCAAGGGAACTTGCTGTTCCAACAGGACAATGCACGTCCGCATGTATCCTGTGCCACCCAACGTGCTCTAGAAGGTGTAAGTCAACTACCCTGGCCAGCAAGATCTCCGGATCTGTTCCCCATTGAGCATGTTTGGGACTGGATGAAGCGTCGTCTCACGCGGTCTGCACATCCAGCACGAACGCTGGTCCAACTGAGGCGCCAGGTGGAAATGGCATGGCAAGCCGTTCCACAGGACTACATCCAGCATCTCTACGATCGTCTCCATGGGAGAATAGCAGCCTGCATTGCTGCGGAAGGTGGATATACACTGTACTAGTGCCGACATTGTGCATGCTCTGTTGCCTGTGTCTATGTGCCTGTGGTTCTGTCAGTGTGATCATGTGATGTATCTGACCCCAGGAATGTGTCAATAAAGTTTCCCCTTCCTGGGACAATGAATTCACGGTGTTCTTATTTCAATTTCCAGGAGTGTATTTGGTATGGGATCACGATTTTTAAAGTACGTTTGAGGCAGATGACACTTTTGACATGAGCAGAGAATTTTTTTAGGTTTTGAAACTATTGGAGGAGGCTACGACGATTCTGAGAGTTGACTGAGGTGTTATGATGTTATTATTACGATGACTATGTGTATTATGCTGTTGCGGTATGTTTATGATCAATAAGCTGATGCTATATGAGTTATTTGATTAAGCTACGTATCTGTTATGATGAAATATTGAAGAAGTGTCGACGAATAAGGTAAGGAATAATGAGTAGTGTTTAGGGACTCTGGTTTGTGAAAAAGGTTGTTGGAAACCAAGAATCGTACTTTAAGAGTTATGAAATGTATGTAAATGCGTGAATGTATTACAATGCCAACGAAAATTTTTTGGACACTGTTATATCAATAGCATTTTGTTTCTACACATTTGCAACGTAAATTCTTGACCTGTGAAATATTTTTATATGAGACTGTCACTGTAGCGGAAACTGCTGTCGTAAATATTTCCGTAAGAAAGTTAAGTGGCCACCTGCACGTAATGCGTCGTGGGCACCCAGCTGTGTCAAACGCCTGGAGAAAAAGCCATTAGGGTGTGCCTTTCCAGAGACACAGGTAGAAAAAAAAAAGGGAGGCCATTATCCTCGCTGTTGACATTCCTTTGTAGAAAGCATCGTGAATACGACACCCTCAAACTTGAAAACATGATAACACTGTGGAGCTCTTAATTTATGATATTTACTGCAATGCCTAATGAAATGAGAGAAATATTTTTATGTCTATACACCTGATTGTGACTACTGTCTTTCTAGTTTAGAGAAATGCCATATGGCTTGCTTTATGTATTTATTTGCTCATTTTCTTTAATATCTAGTTTCTAGCTGCACTGCAGCATTGTTTAAAATAAAATTTTATGAATGTACTAATATAGATATTTTATGCCTACAGATCCAGTAAACAATAACTTAAAAAAAAAAACGAAGGAGCAGAAAAAGACATTTCCCTTCACATGACTTGCATACATAATTTTCTTTTCAATTACTTGGTAATATTTTTCGTAGAATAAGTTGTGGTGCACCACTTTAATTACATAGACATTAAGATGTGAATATACATTTCCCTTATCTGCATTGTTGTTTTTACTGTAATATTTTTTCTGCTTGAGCTATGTCATGTTTAGGTATAAGTTACTGCTGTTTGCCAGGCATAGTGTTACTGAATTTGACTTTGTGTTACTCTGCTAAGCCAGTTTATTACTGATTTATTTTTCTTGTTTGCTGCTCATTGCATATTAGTTGTAATATTGTTGCTTACTTTGCCAATTTGAATTTTTTGTCATTGCTGTTCGTGTTAATTGTTTTGTGCTGCTGCATTCCCTCGTCCCTTAGTTTAGAATCTGAGCTCAGTAGATTTAAGTTAGGTTAAGAAGGGGTAGACTATATAAGAGAATGAGTTGCGATGAATTTGAAGAAATGCACTGAGAGGTTATACGAGAAAAATACAGAAAGCATGTTTGGATAGGATTTTTTTGGTGGAAGCAAAGGTTGAAATAAGACGAACGATCTATGGAATGAAGTTTTGGGTTGGACTGCAGTACCAAATGTTACACTGAAAACGAACCCTGTCCTTTCCATTTGTGTTATCCCACTATGTGTTTGTGTACCCTTGTGTATTTGTTTTCTTCCTGTCTCTGTGTAGTTTCATAGAATTTTTTTTCTTTTAATACTAAGCTACATTCACTATGATGAGGAATATTGTTATCCTCAAATATAATTGGCATTAATAATATGTTATTTACCTAGTAAATATGTTTAGACATTATTTATTCTGTTTTGTTTTAATGCTCATGTGTGAAGTTGATGTTTCAATAATTATTCTGATCTTTTATGTATTTACTTATGTCATAATTCCTGTAACACTGATGTATATGTTTATTTCTATTCTTTTGTAAAGCCTGTACTACTACAGAGTTATCTGTATTGTTATGTTCTTTAATGATGTATTTTGTACCTTTGTAATTGTATTCTTACGTTATAAAATTGTAATTGACACCAGTTCATCATATTATTAACTTGTAAGTTACATTTCACTGCACACGTTTCTGTTGGTCATAGTATATGGACAATATGTGAGAAGTAGGGACTGTTACTGTTTGCACGTGTGTTAATAATTCAGCAAGGGACTGGATAACAGCATTGCTGGTTCTAAGGACAATTCCACAAACTTTGTGAGTGCACAAGAGGTGGTTATGGACTTGCTATATTAACTGCAAGACTCTTCAATGGTGATTGTGCACCCGCACAGTCACAACAGATGGCTGCTGGCCATCTCTGCAAGGACTACAGTGGGTCTGCACCTCTGGTGGCCCACCAATACCACAATCTCTACCAGGACTACAGTGGGCCTGTCCACAATTTCTACAAGGACTACAGTGGGTCTGCACCTCTGGTGGCCCACCAATACCATACTCTCTACCAAGCCTATAGTGGGTCTACTCTGTGATGACCTACCTACCAATATTCTTCAAAACGTCGAATGACTCTGCTGTGGGTTTGCTCTGTTGTGACCCATTACCTGTCTGCAGGCCGCGGTGGTCTAGCGGTTCTGGCGCTGCAGTCCGGAACCGCGGGACTGCTACGGTCGCAGGTTCGAATCCTGCCTCGGGCATGGGTGTGTGTGATGTCCTTAGGTTAGTTAGGTTTAAGTAGTTCTAAGTTCTAGGGGACTTATGACCTCAGAAGTTAAGTCCCATAGTGCTCCGAGCCATTTGAACCATTTGAACCTGTCTGCATGTCAAGAGTCAGCACTGTCTTTCCGTTGGAAGGACAACACTGCTTCTACAAGACTGCATGGAAATCCAGTACTTCCGTGTGCATTTTCATTTACTGCTCAGACTTTGTGCATAAAATGGTAATTAATACTGTGATGAATGATCAGGACTGTCTTTATGGGACTGAGAAAATTTTAGCTTTTGACCAACATTGTATCAAAAAGTGTGTGCATTTGATATCTTTGTTATTATAATTATCAAAAATTTTATGAAATCATTATTGGCCACTGCCCAAAACAGTTTGTAAAATTTTTTGTGGGGAGCATGGGGGCTATGTAAGTAGGCTGATTATGTTTTCTTATTGGCAACGTTACGTAGCGCTCTGTACGAAAATCACTGGCTGTGCTGTGTGCAGTCTGTGGCTAGTTTGCATTGTTGTCTGCCATTGTAGTGTTTGGTAGCGGCAGCTGGATGTGAACAGCGCGTAGCGTTGCGCAGTTGGAGGTGAGCCGCCAGCAGTGGTGGATGTGGAGAGAGAAATGGCGGAGTTTTGATATTTGTAAGAATGGATGTTATGAACTGCTATATATATTATGACTATTAAGGTAAATACAATGTTTGTTCTATATTAAAATCTTTCATTTGCTAACTATGCCTACTAGTAGTTAGTGCCTTCTGCAGTTTGAATCTTTTATTTAGCTGGCAGTAGTGGCGCTCGCTGTATTGCAGTAGTTCGAGTAATGAAGATTTTTGTGAGGTAAGTGATTTGTGAAAGGTATAGGTTAATGTTAGTCAGGGCCATTCTTTTGTAGGGATTTTTGAAAGTCAGATTGCGTTGCGCTAAAAATATTGTGTGTCAGTTTAAGCACAGTCTTGTATAATTGTTCTAAGGGGACGTTTCAAGTTGCATGGGATAACGTGGGCCATAACGTGACGGTTTTTTGTTGCTAGGTAGGGTCGCATCAGAGATATGAAGATCAAAGTTTTTTTTAATGAGATGCTATAGTTAGTTACTTATTTTCTGATAGCGGCTATCGAGACGAATCCAATGATGTATAATAGTAAGGTCTTTGAAAGTCAACGAAGGTCAAAAAGATAGCATGAACGTCCATTTACAGAATGTGTTCGAAGTGATGACCATTCGTATCAATGCAGTGCTGCAATCTTCTTATGATGGATTGAGTGGTATTCCTTATCATTGACCTTCTGCAGTCATTCATGCACTGTATGGTCCCAAACAACGATGGAATTTTATGAATGACATGTCGTTGGGACACAGTTGTTCGCCATTGGTTTGAAGAACATTCTAGACAGTTCGAGCGAATGATTTGGCCACCCAGACCATCCGGTATGAATCCTATCAAATATCTATGGGATATAATCGAGAGGTTAGTTGATGCACAAAAATCCTACACTGCCAATACTTTCGCAATTATGGACTGCTATAGAGACACTATAGCACAATATTTCTGCAGGGAACTTCCAAAGATCTGTTGATTCCATTTCACGCAGAGTTGCTACGCCTCGCCGGGAAAAAGGAGTTCCAACACGATATTAGACGATATCCCTTGACTTTTGGCACCTCAGTGTACATCTGGGAGTCAAAATAATCGGCGAATTTCTACATGGGTTGATCACTGGGTCCTGCGTCAGGGTTCGGTTACAATAATAACCTGCACACTCCAGGAGCCGAGTATAAAAGTAAAAAAGCATTTTGATGAGTCAAACATTTTCTTCAGGCAACTGTTAACAGTATCATTACAATTGTTTAAATGCATGATGAACTGAATTTTGTCTTGTATACCAATTTATTCACAACCAGTTTCAGTCATAAGATCATTTTCACAGTGGAAAAATATCATTTACGAAGGCAGTATCACAGAGAATTTATGCTTTTGTGTCGACTGAAGAACATTTATTGACTGTGAAAAACGTAGGAAACAGAAGTACTGTGCACTGCAGCTGTGCCGCATACAACAACAAAACGGAACTGTGCTTAGCTGTTACCGCCGATGCGTGAACGACATTGCACTACCATGTATGTACCTGCAGGTTGTTTCATTACGCGGTGTTGTGTGTTTTACGTTTTGGTGATTCCATATCACCAGGTTTTTCACTATTTTGTAAAAATTTTACGTAGAATCAAAATTTTCACACATGACGATGGAAGTTGTTGCACGCTTCGTACATTGATGTTTGTATAGAGGCACAAATTCCTACTATTGTACCTATCGACATTTCTGCGTTCTTTTTTGAACTGAGAGAGCAACAAGCTCTCTTTCCGCGGCTTTTTCCCAAACTTCTTATTAAACGATGGGAATTTTCCGTCTTTAACTTACTTGGAACGTACTTTTCTAGAGCCAATTTAAAATCAGTTTTAACTTTTCCATTATTCCTCCGCGTTTATCATATTAGAGCTAAATGATGGCCGTTCATTGTCTACGTGAGATACTGACAACTGATCATCTGCTTTTCGAATATAAAAGCTCGCCTAGCGCTCATGATGGATTTATTAACTTCAGAAACTATTAACTTTAGAAACTATAGACGCTACGATGATATCAAAGTCACTAATACTGTCTCTATACTGATCCTGTCAAGAACACCCGACCTCTCTGTAGCTACAATGTCTAAAATGTTTCCATTGCGTGTTGTTTTGCTCAAGACAGTTTTCGCAAAATGTGTTCAGAACTGCTTTACAAGACTGCCTGCCCATACGATCTACAATGAATCTACTGATGTCCCAAACCATACTCGGTAGGTTAAAGTCTTCTCCAACAAATATTACAAGCTCGGGGCACTTCCGCATTACCGAGCGTAAACTTTCTTTGAATGTTTCTGTAACTGTTATAACAGAATCTGATGGCCGGTAAAAACATCTAATAATTAACTTGAGTTCAGCTAGGCCAGATACTCGTGTCCGGATAACTTCGCAATCAGACTCAATTTCGACCTCGACAGTCAATATTTTTGTCGATAGCAATGAACTGTCCCTCTCCTATGACATCTAACCGGCCTTTCCAGTATACGTTCAATGCTTCGTTAAATATTTCGGAGCTTCCAATTATAACTTGGACGCCACATCTTTCTTGGGGACTTTGTAACGAATATTTCAGAAATTTACTGATACTGTTTTGAATTTCTTAGTGTCTCTACTTTGTACGCTACCTGATTCCACTCTCTATGCATGGACTGGCGAATGTTCATCAGAGGACTATCACCTAGTTCAGAAAATGCCATATGCGTTCCACAAGTACTCTGCTACCGGAGGAACTGCTTTCTGTGTGTAGTGCATCCCTGATATATCATGGGAAATCCTGCAATTCTCCATCCTATTGCGCAGGTCCACAAATTTCAACCAAGACCGTCACAAAATCGATGGATTTTCTGGTTGAGACCCTCCACGCGACTCCAGACCAAAGGACCTACATCAATTTCGGATGCGATACTGCAAATTGTAACCTCAGCTTACACCACGAGATCGAGGCCAGCAGTCTTCACTGTTTCTGCCAGCCCGCCATACGAAACGAGGATGGCCTCAGACACCAAGAGACATTCTACACTGACGCTCACAGAAGCCACAACTTTCAGATGACTGTATCCTGCGCACTCGATAGCCACAGGCTATATCTCTGATGAGACCCCCGGAAGATATACAGAGCGTACATTGGATTCTTTGTATGCCTTAATTCTACTTCCCCAAGAGGCTCCATAATGAGTTCAACACTGGAGCTTCCGATAACTAGCAGACCCATTCCCCGTGTGGCTGCTCGGGCCCTGCTGAAGGAGTGGCAAACTGTCCACTCATAGGGTGAATAGGCAAGGCCAGATGGACAGTCCCCATTTCCGCTCTCAGCCCGGAGTGACGCAAACGCGTTACCGCCACTAACTCTGAGGTGCTGTTTCCCCCTGCATCGAATGCGCTGGAAGGTGCCTTGGCAGCAGAGCCCGTGGACAAGACAAGCGATCCAGGTTGCCCCAAGCAATCCGCGAGTTTCCTCGCCACCGCTACACCCCGAGGAAGCAGCCTGCAGACGTCTGACTACGGCCAACAGCGTTTTTATTTGTTGGTGAACAGCGGCCAGCTCTTCCTGTGTCTGCACACAGTATCCATGCTCCTATCCATCCTCCTAGAAAATTCGAATGAAAACAGAAGATTAAAAAAAAGACTTAAACGTGCCCTATTGTCTTTTCGACAGGGATTTGCACTACCCGATTTGTTAAAAAACACAAAATCAACCTACTACACTGAAACTATTACTGCCACTAGTTTACTGTACATCGGCAGACAGTCAAATACTGAAAACGTACAACTAACACTGCCAGGAAACTAAGCAAGAACCGAGCAGTAATGGTACAAGCTTTCAAGCTTTAGCGCGAAGAGTAAATTCCGCATCATATTATCAACAGCAAGTACCGTGACTGAATAAAACAATTTGTTTCTAAACAATGTAAGAGCGAATACTGTCGATATTTGTTCTTTTACTCCGATATTTTCAGTGCAATAGAGACACAAAAAATAAATGGTGGATGAGAACGAAACTCAATCGCTCTGTCACGAGCCGCCGAAGACCACGTATCCCTCATACAAGTTTTGTTTGTATGCAGATCCGTTAATTTACCCTTCTTATGGACGGAAGTCACCTGCGCTTCCTTTGAGCAGATTAGGATTTTGCGCTGGGCGAGAAATTAGCGATAAATGCAAGCTTAGTGAGGGGCTGATGCCGAAGAGTACATTCTGTAGAATTGAATAGGTATTCCATCTGGAGCTGGCTTACAACTCTTTCAGTTGCTTTCCAACGCCAGTGATGCCAATTTATACATCCTCCATATGCGAGACTGCGTTACTGCCAGACGATGGTGTGTCTGTACGATTCTACGATATTTATTACCTACAGTTATAATTACTGCTTGGAATATGTAATTTTGCGATGTCAAGCTTCACTGACGAAAGTATTGACGTCTGCTTATCCATGTAAAAAGCCAATAATAAACTTCTGATGACAGATTAATATGTCAAAAACAGTTAAGAGGAATAAAATAAGCCAGCTGAGCTGCTTTCGACTTAATTTTATTTAAAATATATATATACATTACAATTGCTGAAAAAAGCACAACCGCATTAATTCCTAGATTAATAGCATTCTGACAAACATTCTTCATGAATAGAATCTTCTCAGACTCCTTGTCGCGTAAATTCAGGGTAAAAGCTCAAGCTTTCAACGATTACCATTATCATCTTCTCCAGCAATAACTGACTTATGGCTACGATTCACGTGTTATGAACGAGGCGCTCTCTAAGACAAGGAACAGTGCATATAGGCAACAATCACGTAATGAGCTACCAATGCACTCCTTCCTTTCTGTGGTGTTGCATCTAGAAAGAGTTGCAGGGTGCTCGGATGCGAGGATTAAGGCATATTTTCGAACCATATAAGAAGAAAAAAGAGATGCTGTGCTCTGCTAAGAACAGTCTCGAACACAGTCTCACAAAGAAAAACAAAATTTTGTTTAATGAAACAAATGCCTTGTTTCTGAACACTGTGATTCCATTATTATAGTGGCAGTACAAATAAGAATGTGAGATACCAATTTCAATCGCGACAGTGCTCATTTGAGGAAGCGAGCTTCTGTATCCTATAACGAGAGATACTCTGCAACACAGCTGTGTCTGATAGGTTGCCGCAATAACAGGCGCCAGGATAATAACGCTAGCTGGTAAGTACCACCAGTAAAAAATAAAACCAGCAAGATTTGCACCACTAGGAAATAACATTTACCGATGGGACTCGGGAATGCTCTGCATAAATCTCGCGGCACCAGCAGCGTTAACAGTGGCGCCTGCATCTCCACCAGCCACGGACTACCCAGTCACTTGCCTTTCGGAGGACACTTCTGCTCAGAGTGTATTTAAGAAACCGCCCGTCACCTAGCCAGCCAGTTACGGACGTAGCACAGACAAGGATACTCAACTACAGCGATCAGCCAAAACATCTACAAGCATAAAGCCATCGCTCTCACCAGGCATCATTGCCTCCTTGGAGGCTGCTGCTAGTGGACAGTATATAACAAACTGAACTCTGTACTTCTTCTTAAAACTCAGAGTGAGAAGAATTACCTACTGAATTTAAACAGTCCTTCTTTAAATACTCGTTTACCGCTAATAAAAGCATCCGAACAGACGATGATATCTTCACCGGTATTGCGGGCTCGTCACCAATGTTGCACAATAACAAATGCGTCGCAGATCTGTTTGCTCTTTGCACTCTGAGACCACTGTCAACTTGGACGCTAACTTCCACAAACAGGATACTCCAGGTCTTCTAGCTACCAGGAAGTTACGCTTTTGCTTGAATTGCTTTATCAGTCATCAGTGTCAGTAACGTTATTTTCAGGCTGACGCTTGTCACTCCACCCGGCGGATGAATGTGGACAACACGCTTCTCCCGGACGATAATTCCGACAGCGAACTCGGACTGTCAGCTGCTTCATGTAAATACAACTCTGCCATGTTCTACGTGCACTTTCAACTTGAACTTATTTTTCGATAATGGCCCTGTCATTTTCCAGATAGACACCGGACCTTTCTTGACGAACGTCAACCTGCAAACATACGGGCAGTTGAGTCACCACTAAACCATCCATTCCATACAACACTCAGCAACTTCAGTAATGGTGAAACTACAGTCTGTGTCTATTTCTTTCCAACCAACGGACACAAAGATTCAGTTCTCACAACATAGCTATAGGTGGTCCAGTCCACGGCCACCACTCATATTTGGGGCCTCAACCCCTTCTCGAAGCTAGGTCTGGGGATGCACTACTCTGCTATCCAGGTACAGGCTGTCTTACCTAGCACACATCTACAGGACCTATTTTAGAAATACGCCACCGTCTTCAGTGAGAAGACGAGTTGCATCCGAGACTATAAAGCCCAAATTACTCTACAGCCGGTAGCAACAACAAACTTTGGCAGGACACAAGAACGCCCATTTTACCTTGACAGAAAAATTACATTTGGAAGTATAAAGGTTGCGGTACGAGGGTGTCCTTATTCTAACTGCTTATATCTTGTGGCCACATTCATAGTCCGGACGTTTCCTTTCGTGCCTGTGGTGACTTCAAGTGCACTATCAATGCCCGAGCAGTTGTGGTCACTTCCGTCATACCCGAGGCGGAGGGCATCGAGGCTAAACTACCTTTGGGTGACATTATTGTCATGAGGTATGACCCGTTGAATGTCGCACAGTATGGAGAAAGTCTTTCATATTCTTGATAAGGATAACTTAAATTGCAACAAAGAAAAGTGTGATTCTTAAGTCTGTCATGTGGAATACGTAAGCCTCATCTTTAATCTACGGGTACCAAACCTATGCTGAAACATACCGATGTCATCTTAAATCTTCCTTCTCCAATGGATGTGAAACAGCTGAATTCAGTACCAAGCCAACTATATTACTACAGAAAATTCATTCCTCACGCAGTGGCCATTTCAGAGTCATTGCACGATCTGTTATGCAAAAAAGTAAAGTGGCACCTGTTAGCAACCTACAAACAGGCTTTTTATGACCTCAGAGACGTACTCGTAAAACGCAACGCGTTAATCCAATACGATTTTCAAAAGTTCATCATAACAGCCGAAGATGCCTGTAATTATGGACTGGAAGCAGTCATCTCCCATTACATCAATGGTGTGGAGCGTCCCTTCGTTGTCACTTCCAAGACACCAGTTCAGTCATCGTCGCGGATCAAACTGGGTTCTATGGACCCATTTTGTGTGTCCAATGACATATTTTAGTCAAGACATGAAGAAACGTTTTCTAAGTTTCTTGTATGAGGGTTGTCACCTCTTCCAAAACAATTCATGTATCTTCATGCATCTTTTCGATTCAAGAGTTGCCGACTGCTGAACAACATCCTACATTTTCAGATTCAGTTTGCAGTGGCGCTTCATGACGTAGAAGGAAACCACCGACTGCAAAGTAGTGCATTGTACGATGCCGAGGTAGCTGTATCTTGTTACGCTTGAATGAATGGAGTGAGGTAAGCCATTGTCGAGTTTGTTCTCACTTGTTTCCAGTCACTCACCCTGCTCACCACTGACGTCACTGACAACAACTGAACATTGCATGTTATCACTGATTTTCCTTCACATGCTGATCGGCGCAGTATCTGCGATCTTATTGCCGCGAATTGCGACATGCTTGGGCATCCGCCAGAATGACATTCGTTTATCAAGCTGCTATAGAGTTCATTCTGGTAGACGACAAACAAGGATACAGTTAGTCACCATTCCTTTACGTATCAGTTAAACATTTCATAATGGTAAAAACTATTGACAACTGCAACAGGGAAAGACACTGAAATGAGCAATCTAGACTTAACGGATCTGGATTATGATGATGACACTGTTCTTCTGGCAGACGTGCTACAAAGTTAACAACTAATGACTACCAAGATGGATGGAACGGCCACTTTGTTAGGGCTAAAAGTATACGGTGGTCAAATAAATACAATGTGCGTAGAAAGTGGGATGTACCTACTAAAGTTATTGTACATCAGAAGGTACTACAAAATGTTGGCAGGTTTTCAGTTTACGACTTCCCCCATGGGACTTTTCTATTCTTTCACTTCGTGTATCCTTTTCGAGATAAATGATGACGACGCTGTAGAACATCCCATCAAAATGTACGTAATGTACGGCACGTAACACTTAGCGTGCCTCGCTGTTGTGGCCATACACAGTCGCACTAAGCCTAAAATATTTAACGCAATAATGTTCATACAAACATTACGGTAGTAATGAGACGAAGAAGCAAATAAATATTAACAACTAGTTAAACCACGGTTGGAATTGCTGTTAAGAATCCCGAAAGATAAAAATATTGTCTAAACCAGATTTCTTTGTAATTTGATTTAAACATTAATTTCAGATATGCACGATGTATGTGAATGGTCGCCACATATAAACCAACTCTAAATATTGACAAGTTAATCATTAACAGCAGTGCAAATTTGTAATCAGTTCGTGCAAACAGCATTTACAGACAACAGGATGCGCTAAATAAATACACATATGAGTGCAATGAACTCGGGAAAACCGTAGCGATTTCTTAACGTTCGTTAGCATGAGCTCTCACCATCATTCACAGACAATGTAAATTTTATAATCATCAATGCTTTACGAACTAATTATATCGAAGCCCACCACACAATTTAAACCAATTAATAGCAGCAAATCTTTACAAGTTGCCAACTGCAAGAATAAAGAAAATGAAACTGAAGTTCTCACATGCGAGAGCTTGTCATTTATTAAAACGGCTCAAGGTATTCTAACTCCAGGCTGGAACCAGAGACCAGAAATTTGTAAATTTTCACGAGCTATCATAAAATTATTCTAATTCGCCACTACCACAGAGTGAAACATTCACTGCACACACGGTGCCCAGAACTTTACCACAGACATACCTCATCTGATAGATTAAATACAAAAGACCCACAATCAACGGCCGAAGACGAAAGACCGATGGCAAAAGATCCTGTGCTCTGCTGTACACGCTTATTTAAAGGCACGGTCACATGAACACTACTTGACTCGATGCAGATGGTTTCATCCTGACCACCATTCAGAATGTACTTAATAGTTTCACAAAAATATGTACGATAAAACTTTCGTTAAAATTTTTGCGATGTATGTGCAACCTCTTAATAAAACATATATGCCTTATTTCAATAATTTCAAATAAATCTTAAATATATTTCTCCACATCCGGCATTCCAGTCAAAACAATATCTTCACATATTTTGTAACTCACAAATATAAATAAATATACATCTAAAAATGTTGGGTTATTAAAAGAGATACTCATTGTGACAATATCAGTTGTACATATAGGGACGATTTCATAGTTATGACACTATTTACGCAAAAATTAGTAAATTGTTTATAGCATTTTGTACACTGTTTTTATAAGAAAATACTCTGTCCATGTGATTACTGGCACCATTCGCTTTCATTTCCTATATGACAAGTGGTAGTGGTAAGGTCTTATGGGACCAAACTGCTGAGGTCATCGGTCTATATGACAAGTGTATATTACATAATGGGCCTGGTAATTAAAACTTCTATAAATAATAATAAATTTTTATTGTTAATGTCATACGCATTGTTTAATCTTAAATGAGCTCGTCGAACTGTTATGGTTTCAAAACTGTCATTAGGTTTTTCCCACCATGCCTTTAAGGCATTTTTACGTATTTTCAATAATATTACATTTGGCGTCAATATTTCAAGACACAGGGATCCTCCATCCGTGACACCCTGTCGGAACTCGCACACACCTCTTTCTACCCGGGAAAAAAAGTCGTCCCTTGCCCGATAGTCTTATACCTGCGCATACTGCTCCGTCCAAATCAACTCGACTCTCCACAGTCCAGCTGACAGCTGTACACCGCAACACTTCTTCATACTGGCCTACAGCCGTTCCGTCAAATTCAGACCACCCTGCGCCAATCGAGCCGGCTGTTTGTAAAGTCACTGATCTCGGCAGCCTCATATGTAATACCAAGGATGTAAATGGAGACATCAGCAGCGGAATCTGGAAATCTTCTGCAATCTTCCAGCGAATGCGATCCATATGGCATTTAGACTCTAAAGGATGTTTCAAACCTTTTGGGTCGAACTGAAATAGGTGATAGTGGTTCCACAACAGATTATACTTAGATGGGGAACCAATGGTCAGAAGTGCATATTTATTGTGTCATGGACGTAGACAGCTACACCGCATAACAGCATAGCTCGTAGTAATTGTTCAAACCGACGACCGCCAGTCTCGGCCGGCCGTTGTGGCCGATCGGTTCTAGGCGCTTCAGTCCGAAACCGCGCGACTGCTACGGTCGTAGGTTCGAATCCTGCCTCGGACATGGATGTGAGTGATGTCCTTAGGTTAGTTATGCTTAAATAGTTCTAAGTTCTAGGGGACTGATGACCTCAGATGTTAAGTCCCATAGTGCTCAGATCCATTTTACCCATTTGTTTGAGCCAGCCTCAGTGCATATATTGCAACGAGTCGTGCAGTTCTTCAGCACTTTTGCAAAGATCCCGGGTGTCTGTTGTACAGTGAAACTGGCGGCGGGTGATAAAAAGCGTACACCCCTGATTACTAAACAGACATATTGTGCACAACTTAGCTCATAGCACGTGTGTCATGGGACAACCGCATGCATCGTACGGGCGCATTAACTTGGGCCGCACGCACACCACTATCCCATGTCTCAGTTGACCATTGTTTCAAGCAGCTTGTGATGTGTGCATTGTCAGATGTGTTAGTGTGTACAGTGCATGATGCACAGTCAAAGATAAAACGTTACTCATGACGAGATTTGGCAGACATGCATTTAATATACAACGCTTCAGGATGTAATGCTCATGAAGCTGTACGAATTTGCAGAGAACGCTTTCCCAACAGGCGTCACCCTAACGCAAGACGTTTATCTCTGTGAAAGAGAGGGGGTCGTTCATCCCACAGACAGCCGGCAAATGTTCCCGCCAAAGGCATGACAGAACACTACAATTTTTGGAGATGGTGTTGGATCGTGTGGCCGACCACCCAGCTATGGTTACCCATCAACTTGCACGTGAAACGCACACCTCGAAAGATACAGAATGGAGAGTGCAGATGTAACACGTACTACACCCCTATCACGAAGGACCAGTGCAAGCATTGGGACTAACGGATATTGAGCTCCACGTTTACTTTTGTCAATGGATTATCCACTACAGTAATGTAGTGCCGAACATTGTACAGTCTGTATTGTTCACGGATGAGGCTTTATTTACCCGTGATCGTGTTTTAAACAGCCGCTGCAGCCATGTCTCGAGTGAGGACAATTCACACGACAACCACATCGGTGGCCACCAGCAACGATTCTCTGTCAACATATTGGCGGGTATTTTCCAAGCTCACCTAATAGGACCTCATTTGCTGCCTCCCCGTTTGACTGGTCCACGTTACCTGGTGTTACTGCGATATGTGCTCCCGTAGTTCTTGAAGACTCTACCCCATGTTGTCCGCGAAAGGAGATGATTTCAACACGACAGTGCACTAGCCCACTTTGACGTTAATGTCCGTGAGTACCTGAACAACACATACCCTAATCGCTGGATTGGAAGGGGAGGTCCATTCCCAAGGCAAGCACTATTGCCGGATGTCACATCTCTGGACTTTTTCCTCTGCTGTTACGTGAAGTTGTTGGTATACGAAACCCCTGTAGAAGCTGATGAAGACCTGCTTGCTAGGGCCAAAGCTGCCTATCTTCTAGTACAATAAACACTAGGGATGTTTGAGAGAGTGCTATAAAACGT
Source organism: Schistocerca cancellata (assembly GCF_023864275.1). Lineage (NCBI taxonomy): Eukaryota > Metazoa > Arthropoda > Insecta > Orthoptera > Acrididae > Schistocerca > Schistocerca cancellata. The sequence goes on from NC_064629.1 coordinate 200,581,029, forward strand.
CTTGCACCTTTGCCCTGCATGCTTTGAGACTGGCGGCCGTCACTTTGAACAGTTACTATGAGTTACGTTGTTGTAATCCGGTGTACGCTGTGTACGTCCCTAACACTAAAAATAAGCATGTATGAACATTGGTTCCATATCTCACTATAATCGTTTGTGGACCTACTATCACCTGTTTCAACTTGACCGAAAAGTTTTGAGACACCCTGCACAAATATGTCTACAAAGCTGTAATCATGTATCATCCTACAGATGGTCGTATGAGACCTCTCAAATGTAGTTAAACCAGCACTTATGTTCAACGTCTTACAGCGAATTTTGAAGATCGGTCATTGCCACCAGGCTTTAAAATTATTCAGTGCTGTGAAGCAGTGGGCTAAACAGACTGCACAAGATGGTTGCTGAAAGAAAACTGAAGCATGTTGGGCAAATTATATGCAATAAAGATGGAAGAATCTCCAAATCAACACTGTTGTGGGAAGAAGCGGATGGATGCAGAAGTAGAGCAAGACTTCTTCACGCCTGGAAACGAACATTTGCAAGTAATCTTGACTGCTTGGACAGAAACTGATAGGAAGTTGAAAACCTGCCAGCAGATGGTGTTCGCTGGAGGAAACTTGTTACCCGACATGCATTTCAGGAACTAAGTCTACTTCTACACAGAGAAGAGTTTGACCTAAACAAAATTCTCTGCAGGCTGCATTCTCGGATACTTTGCACAAACCTCTGCGATACGAAACAGTTGAGGAAAGCCTATATACGTTAATACACTACTGGCCATTAAAATTGCTACACCAAGAAGAAACGCAGATGATAAACGGGTATTCATTGGGCAAATATAATATACTAGAACTGACATGTGATTACATTTTCACGCAATTTGGGTGCATAGATCCTGAGAAATCAGTACCCAGAACAACCACAAAAAAATGGTTCAGATGGCTCTGAGCACTATGGGACTTAACATCTGTGGTCATCAGTCCCCTATAACTTAGAACTACTTAAACCTAACTAATCTAAGGACATCACACACATCCATGCCTGAGGCAGGATTCGAACCTGCGACCGTAGCAGTCGCGCGGTTCCGGACTGAGCGCCTTAACCGCGAGACCACCGCGGCCGGCAGGACAACCACCTCTGGCCATAATAACGGCCTTGATACGCCTGGGCATTGGGACAAACAGAGCTTCAATGGTGTGTACAGTTACAGCTGCCCATGCAGCTTCAACACGACACCACAGTTCATAAAGAGTAGTGACTGGCGTATTGTGGCGAGCCAGTTGCTCGGCCACCATTTACCAGACGTTTTCAACTGGTGAGACATCTGGAGAGTGTGCTGACCAGAGCAGCAGTCGAACATTTTCAGTATCCAGAAAAGCCCGTACAGGGCCTGCAACATGCGGTCGTGCAATATCCTGCTGAAATGTAGGGTTTCGCAGGGATCGAATGAAGGGTAGATCTACGGGTCGTAACACATCTGAAATGTAACGTCTACTGTTCAAAGTGCCGTCGATGCGAACAAGAGGTGACCGAGACGTGTAACCAATTGCACCCCATACCATCAGACCGGGTGATAAGCCAGTATGGCGATGACGAATACACGCTTCCATTGTGCGTCCACCGCGACGTCGCCAAACACGGATGCGACCAGCATGATGCTGTGAACAGAACCTTGATTCATCCAAGAAAATGCCGTTTTGCCATTCGTGCACCCAGGTTCGTCGTTGAGTACACCCGCAGGCACTCCTGTCTGTGATGCAGCGTCAAGGGTAACAGCAGCCATGGTCTCCGAGCTGATAGTCCATGCTGTTGCAAACGTCGTCGAACTGCTCGTGAAGATGGTTGTTGTCTTGCAAACGTCCCCATCTGTTGACTCAGGGATCGAGACGTGGCTGCACGATCCGTTGCAGCCATGCGGATAAGATACCTGTCATCTCGACAGCTAGTGATACGAGGCCGTTGGGATCCAACACGACGTTCCGTATTACCCTCCTGAACCCACCGATTCCATATTCTGTTAACAGTCATTGGATCTCGACCAACGCGGGCAGCAATGTCGCGATACGATAAACCGCAATCGCGATAAGCTTTATCAAAGTCGGAAACGTGATAGTACGCATTTCTCCTCCTTACACGAGGCATCACAACAACGTTTCACCAGTCAACGCCGGTCAACTGCTGTTTGTGTACGAGAAATGGGTTGGAAACTTTCTTCATGTCAGCACGTTGTGGGTGTCGCCACCGGCGCCAATCTTGTGTGAATGATCTGAAAAATTAATCATTTGCATATCACAGAATCTTCTTCCTGTCGGTTAAATTTCACGTCTGTAGCACGTCATCTTCGTGGTGTAACAATTTTAATGGCCAGTAGTGTATTTCATCTGTTTCAGAGACATGAATATCCTATACAATTCGTTATCGAAGATGCTTAATTTTTGTTGGTACGTAAATTTTCAGGACATTGACTAAGGAAACAATGGAAAACACGAACTAAGCCAGGTAGGTTGGAAGTGCTTATAGTATTAACTATATTGTAATTGTGTTCGTTGAAAATGGTGTTCAGTGTTTTAAAGTATCCATTTACTGGTAGTGGCCGTCTCTGTAGAAGAATCTGCTGTTCGCCAATGAGACGATAATGTCATTCTGAATCACATAATGATCGCTTGACAGTGCGTGACATATGCTCTCATAAATAATTATTGCATAGTTCGAGCACCAACAGACTGACTAACGTAAAAAATAAAATAAATAATCGAACAGTATACACGCATGTACCCCGCACATAAGAGTAAAATTTGGTTTCATTTTTCTAGCCGGCGAGGCGACGCAGTATTAAGGCTTCAGGTCTCTATTCGGGAGGACAGTGCTTCGGACACCCCTCCAACCATCCATATTTAGGTTATGCGTGAGTTTCCTAAATCGCTATAGGCGAATGTCGAGGTGGTTCCTTTGAAGAGACACAGACGCTTCTCTCCTTATTCAGAGTGTACGCACCGTGTCAAATGACATTGTCCTCCACTGAACATTAAATCTTAAACTTCCTTCCTTAATATTATTTTGTTACATTGGTGACTCTGTTGGTGCTCTAAACGTGTAGCACAGTTTCATACTGTAAAGCGCCAGAGAAACTGGTAGAGGCAAGCATATTCAACTACATAGATATGTAAATATGCATAATACGGCGCTGAGGTCGGCAACGCCTGTATAAGACAACAAGTGTCTGGAGCAGTTGTTAAATCGGTTGCTGCTGCAACGATGGCAGGTTCTCAAGATTTAAGTGAGTTTGAACGTTGTGGTATAGTATTCGAACGATCGATGGGACACAGCATCTCCAGGGTGCGATAAAGTGGGGATTTTCCTACACGACCATTTCACGATTGTACCGTGAATATCAGGAATCCGGTAAAACATCATATTCCCGACATCGTAGCGGCCGGAAACAGATCCTGCTAGAACGGGACCAACAACGACTGAAGAGAATCGCTCAACGTGACAGAAGTACAAACCTTCCGCAGATTGCTGCAGATTTCAATGCTGGGCCATCAACAAGTGTCTGCGTGCGAACCATTCAACGAAATATCATCGCTAAGGTTGCAGTAGATACTGGGAGATGAAGAAGCTTGCACAGGATAGAGTAGCATGGAGAGCTGCATCAAACCAGTCTCAGGACTGAAGACCACAACAACAACAAATGGGCTTTTGGAACCGAAGGACCCCTCGTGTACCCTTAATGACTGCACGACACAAAGTTTTACTCCTCGCCTGGGCCCGTGAACACCGACATTGGACTATTGATGACTGGAAACAATTTGTCTGGTGGAACGAGTTTAGTTTCAAGTTGTATTGAGTCAATGGACATGTACAGGTATGGTGACAACCTCATGAATCCATGGATCCTGCATACAGGGGACTGTTCAAGCTGGTGGAGGCTCTGCAATGGTGTGGGGCGTGTGCAGTTGGAGTGATGTGGGACCTTTGATACGTCTAGATACGACTCTGACAGGTGACACGTATGTAAGCTTCCTGTCTGATCACTTGTATCCATTCATGTCCATTGTGCATTCCGACGGACTAGGGCAATTCCAGCTTAACAATGCGACACCCCAAATATCCAGAATTTTTACAGAGTAGCTCCAGGAACATTCTTCTGAATTTTAATTCCCCGCTGGCCACCAAACTACCCAGACATGGACCTTATTGAGCATTCTGTGATGCCTTGCAACATGCTGTTGAGAAGAGATCTCCACCCCCTCGTACTCTTACGGATTTATAGGCATACATGCAGGTTTAGTGGTCTCAGTTCCCTCCAGTACTACTTCAGACGTTCCACGTCGTGTTGCAGCACTTCTGTGTGCTCGCGGGGTCCTTACACGATATTAGCCAGGTGTACCAGGTTCTTTGGCTCTTCAGTGTATTTTCTGAATAAATCATAATGCGAGCAAACAAGTGTTAAAGCAGGCACCTCTTCTTTGAATCTTTTCATTTTCATCTCCATTATTCCAACTAGGGAAGAGTCCAAATCCAATTAACGGTGCTCAACAACGGTTCTGACTCAGTCCCATGACTGACTGCGCAGTGCAATATCTCTAACACTTGGAACATACAGGGTGAATCAGGGGGAAAGGGATATGCTTTGAGGTGTGATTCTGTTAGTGATTCTGAACAAAAGAGGTCATATGAACATATGTCCTATTCTTAACAGTTTCCGAGAAAACTAATGAAAAACGGGGAATACGATAAATGTAGTGATAATAAATGATACATTATGATCTAATGATCTAATTTCTTGTTCAATTGTGTATATTTGCTCACAAAGGTGTTCAAAAAATCCAGCGTCAACTGCAATTAATTTTGCAGCTCTTGTAGAGAGATGTTCTGTTGCTGACATGAGTGCATTCGTACGCTCCTTTACTTGAGCACACGCATGTAAAATACGAGCGATAAGTTCCTCCTTTATGTCCACTCTGCGCTTGTAGACTTCGCTCTTAAGGCAAGCCCACAAACAGTAATCTAATGGAATAAGATCGCTTGGCCAAGAAATGACTCCACGGTTACTATCCAACTCCCAGGAGACATTTCAGTGAGGTACTGTGGTAGTTGCTGTATGGAATGTGTATGCGCATGAAATAGTCAGTAAAGACAACACAGAGTAGCATGTTAGTGCTTGTGAAGAAGGACATGCAACTGCCCGTAATTTTCAAACAGCTGCGTGTCGGATACGGTTAAGAATTGGTGAGATGTTCATTTGAAGTTTTCTGTTCAGAATCACCAATAGTGTCACCCCTAAAAGGATATACACTTCCTCCTGACTTACGCTGTATTTATTTCTTTAACTCGGCATGTTCATAACGTTGATGATGATTTGTGTTTATAAATACACTCCTGGAAATGGAAAAAAGAACACATTGACACCGGTGTGTCAGACCCACCATACTTGCTCCGGACACTGCGAGAGGGCTGTACAAGCAATGATCACACGCACGGCACAGCGGACACACCAGGAACCGCGGTGTTGGCCGTCGAATGGCGCTAGCTGCGCAGCATTTGTGCACCGCCGCCGTCAGTGTCAGCCAGTTTGCCGTGGCATACGGAGCTCCATCGCAGTCTTTAACACTGGTAGCATGCCGCGACAGCGTGGACGTGAACCGTATGTGCAGGTGACGGACTTTGAGCGAGGGCGTATAGTGGGCATGCGGCAGGCCGGGTGGACGTACCGCCGAATTGCACAACACGTGGGGCGTGAGGTCTCCACAGTACATCGATGTTGTCGCCAGTGGTCGGCGGAAGGTGCACGTGCCCGTCGACCTGGGGCCGGACCGCAGCGACGCACGGATGCACGCCAAGACCGTAGGATCCTACGCAGTGCCGTAGGGGACCGCACCGCCACTTCCCAGCAAATTAGGGACACTGTTGCTCCTGTGGTATCGGCGAGGACCATTCGCAACCGTCTCCATGAAGCTGGGCTACGGTCTCGCACACCGTTAGGCCGTCTTCCGCTCACGCCCCAACATCGTGCAGCCCGCCTCCAGTGGTGTCGCGACAGGCGTGAATGGAGGGACGAATGGAGACGTGTCGTCTTCAGCGATGAGAGTCGCTTCTGCCTTGGTGCCAATGATGGTCGTATGCGTGTTTGGCGCCGTGCAGGTGAGCGCCACAATCAGGACTGCATACGACCGAGGCACACAGGACCAACACCCGGCATCATGGTGTGGGGAGCGATCTCCTACACTGGCCGTACACCACTGGTGATCGTCGAGGGGACACTGAATAGTGCACGGTACATCCAAACCGTCATCGAACCCATCGTTCTACCATTCCTAGACCGGCAAGGGAACTTGCTGTTCCAACAGGACAATGCACGTCCGCATGTATCCTGTGCCACTCAACGTGCTCTAGAAGGTGTAAGTCAACTACCCTGGCCAGCAAGATCTCCGGATCTGTCCCCCATTGAGCATGTTTGGGACTGGATGAAGCGTCGTCTCACGCGGTCTGCACGTCCAGCACGAACGCTGGTCCAACTGAGGCGCCAGGTGGAAATGGCATGGCATGCCGTTCCACAGGACTACATCCAGCATCTCTATGATCGTCTCCATGGGAGAATAGCAGCCTGCATTGCTGCGAAAGGTGGATATACACTGTACTAGTGCCGACATTGTGCATGCTCTGTTGACTGTGTCTATGTGCCTGTGGTTCTGTCAGTGTGATCATGTGATGTATCTGACCCCAGGAATGTGTCAATAAAGTTTCCCCTTCCTGGGACAATGAATTCACGGTGTTCTTATTTCAATTTCCAGGAGTGTATTAAGGAGCCATTGTTTAAATTGTCTAAAACTTGTAAAAAAAAATTTTAAGTGATGATCATCAGCGGTTCATGTTCAGGTAGAAAGTTACCGATAACTACGTTAGTATTAGTGTAAAAACAGTAAGGAACTAGAGAAAAAATAGGGAAAAAAACTTTGCTAAAGCGATATAGCTGCGTGCGGCGAACAAACTTGGGAACAAAGTAAGATCCTGGAACGAACGGTCGTGCAGCGCACACAAATAAAACTTTGCCTCTGATGCCCAGAGGAATGTGCGTATATTAAGAGGCTCGCAACTTGGTATGCAGTGGTCCACAATTCTGAAGTGGCTGGCTCGAGGAAACCGGCAATATTATTCTCCCACTAGAGATTTTGACCCAGCTACAACTATGTGTGAACGACTTGAGTGGAGGAATTGATGGAGTGCAACGCCAGTGCTAGATTACAAATCCTGCAGATCCTCATTATTTCCTGGCAATCTGACAGCTTCCATTATTACAGTAAAATGATATACCCATGAATTTACTTATTTGTATTAATGCAATTTGTTGTTTTTTCGCGCTGACGCATATAAACTGATACAATTTCATATGTTTAATCCAGTAACATTTCCGAGTGTCGTACTGAAAACAGCTATTTTCAGAGAACTCTGTTAAAATTAATTGACCAAATCAGATGTTAACTATCCTGTACAGTTCGAAAAAGACCTGAAAACAGAAGATAGTTTATTCAGAAATAGTGAGAAAAACACTAATAAAGGAAGTTGCTTAAAACGTCATTTTTCTTCGATGTTAATTAAATAGGAAAATGAACTGATGAAATGCTTTGTCATTTGTAGGTAATGCAAAGTAAAATACCTGACGGTTAATTTGCGTAAGCTGAAAAGTAATGGCGCCATCGAATTTTAAAAGGTAGATAAGAGTGTCGTGTTCTAAATCACTGTAGTTCAGGATCTGATGGGTACTCTCTTTCTACACAGAAGCAATAGTACCACGGTTTTCCAAATCGATATTAAGTTTCAGTTCTTTTGTTCAAATGGTTCAAATGGCTCTGAGCACTATGGGACTTAACATCTATGGTTATCAGTCCCCTAGAACGTAGAACTACTTAAACCTAACTAACCTAAGGACATCACACAACACCCAGTCATAGTTCTTTTGTTGTACAGTGTAGTACGGAATAGTAGGTGGGAAGTTACTGAAGTTTGAGCATAGCCGAAAAGTAGGTCAGATCGGCATTCTTGTACAAGTGACGATTGATATATACGCTGACAACCCAGTGGTTTACAACAGGCTGTGCCCTCTTACACAGACAGTCATTGGTTTTGCAGTTAATCTAAATTCCTAAAATGCAACACTATGAAATATATGTTATATATACACACACACTCTAAGCAACGTCTTTCAAGCCTTGTGTTATGTGTCAGCACTAAGTATGCCTTACCAGGTGCTTTAAGCAACAGAGTCGGTCTGATCTATCCAGATTAGATACCTTATCCAACGAACAAGAAAGGGTGGCATTACTCTTGTTGAGGCGTGACCGTATTAAGCTACACTTGTCGAATGAGGAATCTCAGATGATCCATAATAGTGTAGGCAGAAGGTATCGGGACTTTTAATTCCTTTACTACTGTTAACTGCGTGCAAACCATTCAATGGGGCATCATCCATATGGGCCCGCCCACTCCTGTACCCTTGATAACTGCATGTCAACAGGGGACTGTTCAAGCTGGTGGAGGCTCTGTAATGGTGTGGGCAGTTGGAGTGATATGGGACCTCTGATACTTCTTTTAATATTTTTTGTGGTATTCAAAAAATTTAAAAACCTCTCTCACACCGGCCTGATTTAGCTTCACTGATCAGGATAGTAAAAACATGCGTATGTTAAGGGAATTTTCATTCACAAGCAGGCTTATCACATTCACACAGTTCAATACTGTTCTATCCTGATTAAATTGAGCTTAACTTAAATTCCATAAGGCAGTGAAGCAATTTCGAAGTCTCGGTGCGACGAAAATTGTCAGTCGAGCTCCTGAAAACATTTGTAATAATTATTAACTTTCGGTGACGACATGGGGAAGACCGGAGATCTGCTGGTAATACCGTGTTAGCCTATTTATTTGAAGTAACTGGATACCTTGAGCATACAAAACGGCAGGTTCGTCCAGTGTAAATCAGACGTTCCCCACTGATCCCGTGCAACACAGCGTAGTAAGCAGACACTGTCAATAATAATCAGTTAAATAATACGCGAACACATTTACTTTAGTTTAGTTCATGTATTAAATTCCTTCTCATACAGAATCTCATCAAGATGGCGACTAGCTCAACAATACATACATATATATCCTCCTTCTTTCACGGCTAATCGGCAAGCTCCCTCATTCTTTTCATAAGAGAAAACATAGATAGCAGAGAAGCTATTCCATGGAGTAAATGGACGCTCCAAGGAATAATAGGGCTTGAAACTACTTTGCATTGATAATCACCGTATATTAAAGTTTAGGAATCGGTAAGATAAGAAGAGATATTTCGAGATATGTACTGAGTTATATAATTTATAAAATTTCTGAAAATATCGCGGAGAGACAGCTGCAAGAGACATTACATTCTGATACGTCTAGATACGACTTTGACAGGTGACACGTACGGAAGCATCCTGTCTGATCACCTGCATCCATTCCTGTCCATTGTGCGTACCGACGGACTTCGGCAATTACAGCAGAACAATGCGACATACCACACGTCGAGGATTGCTACAGAGCAGCTCCAAAAAACTCTTCCGAGTTCAAACACTTTCGCTGCCCACCAAACTCACCAGACATGAAGATTATTGAGCATATCTGGCCTTGCAAGTGCTGTTCAGAAGAGATCTCTACCCCTCGCACTCTTACGGATTTATGAACAGCTCTGCGGGATTCATGGTATCAGTTCCCTCTATCACTACTTCAGACATTAGTAGAGTCCATGCCAAGTCGTGTTGCGGCACTTCTGCGTGCTCTCGGGGGCCCTACACGATATTAGGCAGGTATGCCAGTGTCTTTGGCTCTTCACTGTGTGATCTGCAGACTAGAATGGGGCATCTCATCTCGACTGGCCGCCTCCTCCTCCACCAGACTTCATCCGCAAGACAAAACTAATCATCAAATAATACTCGTTTTATTCCGTTTCAAAAGTTGCGTTGAAGTTTGAAACGGCCCCCAAACTGACTGGAAAGAGCTCGTAGAAAGCGAATGATTTATTCACTATCCAGAAGATTCTTTTCGTCGCAGAATGCTACCTGTTATTAAAGCCACAGGCCTTTCGACGTGGAATTAAGTGCGAATGAAACCACAAGCTGATGACAGAAAATACCCTTTTTTAAGGGGTTGGGTTCTTTGGGGAAGGAGACCAGACAGCGAGGTCATCGGTCTCATCGGATTAGGGAAGGACGGGGAAGGAAGTCGGCCGTGCCCTTTCAAAGGAACCATCCCGACATTTACCTGGAGCGATTTAGGGAAATCATGGAAAACCTAAATCAGGATGGCCGGACGCGGGATTGAACCGTCGTCCTCCCGAATGCGAGTCCAGTGTCTAACCACTGCGCCACCTCGCTCGGTTATATCATTTTTTAAGAAATCTGAGTTGGTCTTTCTGTTATGTTGTACGGATGGACTAAATTAAAGCAGAAATAAACACGTTAACCGTTAGTGAGATTAGAACCGAGACGTACAGATACACGTTTGCTTTTAAAATTGTCGACTAAATGACCGAGCTATGGAAATATAATACAAACTACTTCGAAAATGATGTATTTCTTACCGCTGTTCTGCCCTTGACTTCACATGTGTTGTGTTTATTAAGAACGCAACATTATAAACAACATGGAGTGGTCTTCTTGCGTCTTTTTAGAAGGTTCATACTTCTACATTATGTTGAGAAGGCATTAATTCTTCAGTTAAAGTCACAAAAACAAAAGATCTTTACTTTCAAGTATAAATAAGAATTTATACTCTGACTGGCTCCTGCTTATCGTGACAGGTATTTCATATTTCGGCTCCGTCCACGCTTTGTACTGTCAATAAAGAAACGTAAAACGTTTTATTGTAAATACTTGGGTCTTTCATTTGTCTTGATGATATGCCTTTCAAACAGAAATTAGCTGCCGGCCGTTGTGGCCGAGCGGTTGTAGGCGCTTCAGTCTGGAGCCGCGCGACCGCTACGGTTGCAGGTTCGAATCCTGCCTCGGGCATGGATGTGTGATGTCCTTAGGTTAGTTGAAAATGTGTGAGACCTTATGGGACTTAACTGCTAAGGTCATCAGTCCCTAAGCTTACACTCTACTTAACCTAAATTATCCTAAGGACTAACACACACACCCATGCCCGAGGGAGGACTCGAACCTCCGCCGGGACCAACCACGCAGTCCATGACTGCAGCGCCTAAGACCGCTGGGCTAATACCGTGCGGCCCTTAGGTTAGTTACGTTTAAGTAGTTCGAAGTTCTAGGAGACTGATGACCTCAGACGTTAAGTCTCATAGTGCTCAGAGCCAGTTGAACCTCTTTAGAAATTAGCTTAACTTTAATTTACGGGCGTAGATCTCTAGTTATTTTATAATTAGAATACCATTTGCGCTAAAATATGTAACAGATCACCAGTTTTACAACTCGTATATGTATATAGTCATCTGACAATAAGCTAAGCTAACATATCACTAGTTTTACAACTCGTATATGTATATAGTCATCTGACAATAAGCTGACCTTTCGAAACCAGTCACGGCCGCTAAAAGTATCACACTGGTGGACAGCAGTTGCCTACAACTGAAGAGCGTAATACGCCCTCCATCGGTTTAAATAATCCTCATAGGAAAAATGACGTTAGGGAAAAATATTTGTTTTTATGTCCCCTACAACCTCCCAGAGTTTGTCGGTTTAAATACTTTTCACCCTGTATACGTGCGCATCACAACTACCGGCCTCTGTCTCGTTCGGGTAATTCCTTCACGGTTCGTGGTGTTTTCTTTTTCCCTTAGAATGTACTGCCGTGTGCTTGGTATTTGGCATATTTCCGTATCCTAGTGACGCGAGAGAAGTTCAGTTTTCGTAGCGCATTCGGCTGCAGCGCCATTCCATCCGTTGATTAAGTTGGCTTAGGGCAGAGTGCTGAGCAATTCTCTCTCTTCTCTGGATACACAAAGTTGCGAGCTGCGGGCCTGGTGCCGCGCCGCGCCGCTCCACGCCGAGGTGTAAACAAACGCTCAGAGGCCGGCAGGCACTCGTGCTAGTATTTCTCGCAGCTTCTGCTGCAAACAACACCGAGCTTAGGGAATGTAATACTACTTTCAAACAAAGCTCCTTTACACAGAAATAAAAGAGCCTATGACCAATGAAATGATTTTACTTCAAAGGAAGTAGAGCGCTAACAACATTGAAGAGCAGAAACTTAAGTTTCTCTCAAATTGTTTATTTCAGTTACAAATCGTACATACTAACCCTAAACGATACTTTTTTCTTATCTGTTATTAACAGAAAGATTTTTAACGTGCATTGTCTCTGTTTACTAATGGAGCGATACACCTGGAGTGAGTACACTGATGCGGACCAGCCGCACAGCGGATTGATCAACCAGTTAGGTTCTTCGTTAATGTGTGAGTCGGTGTTGTAGGGGAGTGTTTAATTGAGCCGTATCTGCTACCTAGGCCATTAAATGGCAGGCACTATTACAATTTTCTCGCCAGAGCATTTCCAGACTTGCTGGAAGACGTCCCGCTCCCTACAAGACAACGCATGTGGTTCCAGCATGACGGGGCGCCGGCACATTTCAGTCATCGTGTGCGTCGATTCCTGGACCGACGGTTCCCAAAAACGTGGATTGGCAGAGGTGGTCCTGTACCATGACCTGCTCTATCCCCAGATATGTCTCCTCTGAACATTTTTGTGTGGGGAGCGATGCGCAACCTTGTTTACACAACTCCTGTTGCATCAGAAGAGGATCTGGTAGCCCGGATAGTAGCAGCAGCAGGAACAATTCAAGATACTCCTGGGGTTTCTGCCCGTGTCAGACAGAACATGATCCGACGGTGTAAACTTTGTTTACATGTCAACGGAGCCATTTTTGAAAATCTACTGTATTTGAAATTGGGTTGTGTTAATGTGTTGTCTCTTGGTCATAAAAAATGGAAAAGTGTTTGTCGGTTTCATTACATTTGCCGCCAGAGAAATCTTCCTCCACCGGTTTAAATACTCCTCATAGGAAAAAATGACATTAGGGAATAATTATTTGTTTTGATGTCCCCTACAACCTCCCAGAGTTTGTCGGTTTAAATGCTTTTCACCCTGTAGAGAAGCAAATGATTACAATTTCAGAAAAATTAGATGATTTATTCAAGAGAAAGAGCTTCACAAATTGAGCAAGACAGTAACCCGCTGGCCCTTACGTAGGCAGTTATTCGGCTTGGCATTGATTGGCAGAGTTGCTGTATGTCCTCCTGAGGAATACCGCGCCAGCGTAAGGCCAACTGATGAGTTCGATCGTCAAAATTCCGAAGTGGTTGAACGACCTTGCCCAGAATGCTCCACAAGTTCTCAATTGGGAAGAGATCCAGCGACCTTGCTGGCCAAGATAGGGTTTGCCAGTCACAAAGACAAGCTGTAGAAGCTCTCACCGTGTGCGGACAGGCAGTATCTTGCTGAAATGTAAATCGAGGATGGCTTTCCATGAAGGGTGACATAAACGGGCGTAGAATATCGCGAAGCACCTCTGTGCTTTAACGGGTCCTGGCCGTAAGACTTTAATAGCAGCATTAAACCACTTATTTCCAAACCGATGGCTGGGAAGAGCAGTTCTAAATAATTATATTTTGATTTTAAAATTACATTTTATCCTGCAAATACTAATAATTTTGTCACCAACGACCATTCCTTCGTGGCCATCAGATGTTCTCATGGATATCTGACCATTTATTGAGGCAAAATAAGTTAATTATCTCATCTTAATGCCATGGAATAACTTTCCAGAGACATATCAGTTTCTTTGGTAAGCCCAAGCACGACATTTCGTCTTAAACCTTTGAGTCCCAACAAATGAAGAAAAATATAATTTTATAATTTTTAACAAAGTTAACTTTCCTTGTCTACGTAAGCAACTAATGCAAGGAATAGTCAAAAAGTAAAAAACTGATTTTTTTAATAGAGGTGGTTTTACTTTCTAACTACTGGGAGATGCAGTTATCAACCTCCCATCATTTCCAGTGGAATCAAGCTCAGGAACACTTCCACAAGAGCTTCGTAGCTTACATCAACGTTTGGCCCCACCTCTTCAGATAAGTTAAGCACAGCTGCTTATTTGTACTATGTCGACCACCTTATTTGTGACTTGATCATCGCAGGCCGATTTTCACTGTCGTCATCAGCATTATCATGAACTGCATTTTCAATGAGTAGTTCAGGACCTGGCAAAAGGGTTGAAGTTTCTGATGTACTTGCCTTGATGGAGAACATTCACAGAAGCATCCTCAGGGCATTTTCTGCCTCAGATGTCTCTGAGTTCAAATCACTAGCAACGTCTTCTTCTAGAACACGGAAGTTTAAATCGTTTGTGATGTCTCTAAATTTCCATGAATTCATAATGCCTGAAAAATTTATAGTACTAAATAACCAAAAACCTGGTCTAAAATTTACTGAATTTACATCCTATCACAAAATTAATTATATAAGCAATTACAGCCCCAGTCAAATGGTTCAAATGGCTCTAAGCACTATGAGACTTAACCTCTGAGGTAATCAGTCCCCTAGAACTTATAACTACTTAAACCTAACTAACCTAAGGACATCACATACATCCATGCCCGAGGCAGGATTCGAACCTGCGACCGTAGCGGTCGCGCGGTTCCCGACTGTAGCGCCCAGAGCCGCTCGTCCACCCCGGCCGGCCAGCCCCAGTCGTTTTCTGTCGAAATCACTCATAAAACCTATAGTTTGGACTCAAATTTACGTTAGAATAACTTTAGATATACTTACATTATCGGTCGTCTTCCGTGTGCTGGAGTAAGCTGAGCTCAGAACTGAAAAGAGCATTATGCGATCGACGGGCGTACTAGACACATTGCCCAACGCATCTGTGCAAAACTTCATCAGATTTTCACTGTATTTTCCATTTCGCGACCGATCGTTCCTTACTTTCCGAATAACACTCGTACAACGAGGATACCGGCCCCAAACAGCATCCTCTCCTTGCTTCTCATGGTACAAGACTCTACAGTGGCAACGACGACACAAAATTCTCAATATGATCACTATGCAAAATCCGCCCGTCGAAAAAATTAGTCTATGTAACAAACTTTTGCAAACACAAATCTCCTACAATCACGTAGAAAAAACTCCGCTCTGAGTATTGTTTTGGACACTGTGAGCGACTACTGCAATGCACACTATTCGTAGAAGGATCTGAGTGTACCGCTTGAAGTCTCTGTCTTGCAATAGCATCGGTGGTTTCACGCGAAAGGCACTGCTACTTCAAACAGAATTTAATAAGCTGATGGTGTGAGACTGAAACGACTGAGACTGTGAGGGGAAAGATTCTTTGGATATGATACAAACGCCTGGTTGCCGAGTCACTCAACGACCGCAACAATAGCAGCAAAATCACTTTATTCAATGTGTTTTTAGTCGGCTATTTCTTGTTAGATCTACCAAAGATCTGATATTCTGGAGCAAAAAGTAGTGTGGTTCCACTAAAAGTAAGAAATAAATAAACAAAAACAGTAAATGTGTGGGTAGAACTCGCGCTCTGAGAGTTCCATGCAAATTTCATTATGTACCGGGTGATCAAAAAGTCAGTATAAATTTGAAAACTTAATAAACCACGGAATAATGTAGATAGAGAGGTAAAAATTGACACACATGATTGGAATGATATGGGGTTTTATTAGAACAAAAAAAAAACAAAGTTCACAAAATGTCCGACAGATGGCGCTGGATAGCAAAACGTCAGTGACTGCGCATGACAATCGTATACAAAAGGAGCTGTAATGAGAGAGAGAATCAGATGCGCCAGCAGTCGCAGCATATTGACGTTACCTGAAAAGGCGCTTTTAGTGAAGCTGTATTATCAGAATAGGCAATGTGCTAGTTCAGCGTTACGATCCTATCGCCATAGGAAGGGGATTAGAACGGATAAAGGTATCCATTGACAAATGCAGCTGTGGCGAGAATGATTTCGAAGCCACGGGTTGTTTAGACGATAGACCCCGTAGTAGCCGACCGAGCACAAGACGTAATGCTGCTAAGACAGTTCAGGAAGAAATGGAGACTGTAGCGGGTTCGTCTATGCACGGGGAAGTCAGCGCTCGTGCAGTCGCACGTCGCACCGGTATTTCATACACTACTGTTTGTTTGGCACTTAGGCGTACCCTCCGATGCTATACGTACAAAATCCATTCGCATCATGGACTGTTACCTGGCGATTTAGTGAAGCAGAGGGCATTTGCGGTGTGGGAGTTTCAAAAGATGGCGGAAGATGACGATTGGTTGAGTAACGTGTTGTGGACCGACGAAGCTCATTTCACGCTCCGAGGGTCTGTCAACGCCCACAACTGCAGAATTTGGGCTACCGAAAATCCGAGAACTGTCGTGGAAACTCCATTGCACGACGAGAAAGTCACGGTATGAATTGGATTTACCACATCTACCGTTATCTGGCCTTTTTTCTTCGAGGAAATATGTGATTCTGGTTTTGTAACTGCTACCGTGACAGGTGAGAGGTACGCCGATATGTTACAGAATCGCATCATTCCCAGCCTGGCTGATAAACACCTGCTGGAACGTACGATGTTTATGCAGGGTGGCGCTCCACCCTATATTGCTAGACGCGTGAAAGATTTCTTGCGCGCGTCCTTTCGTGATGATCGTGTGCTCAGCCGCCACTTTCGTCATGCTTGGCCTCCCACGCCCCCAGACCTCAGTCCGTGCGATTATTGGGTTTGCGGTTACCTGAAGTTGCAGGTGTATCATGATCGACCGATATCTCTAGGGATGCTAAAAGACAACATCCGACGCCAATGCCTCACCATAACTCCGGACATGCTTTACAGTGCTGTTCACAACATTATTCCTCGACTACAGCTATTGTTGAGGAATGATGGTGGACATATTGAGCCTTTCCTGTAAAGAACATCATCTTTGGTTTGTCTTACTTTGTTATGCTAATTATTGCTATTCTGATCAGATGAAGCGCCATCTGTCGGACATTTTTTGAACTATTGTATTGTTTTGTTTCTAATTAAACCCCATGTCATTCCAAGCATGTGTGTCAATTTGTACCTCTCTATCTACATTATTCCGTGATTTATCCAGTTTTCAAATTTATCCTGACTTTTTGATCACCCAGTACATAGATAATAATAATTTCTTGTAGCTCAGTGCCCTGGGTAAAGTCTTTCTAGTGAACGACCCTTCGGTGACTTGCATGTCCCAATTCTATCCCAGATATCTAACCATGGAAATGTAACCTACAGTTTAGCGTGGAATCTGAACCGCTTGTTGTTTCTGGCGACTTCTCACATCGTTGAGAGGGGCAAAGCTAGATTAATGGCACACTGAAAAATTTCGTGGTCCGACAGGGATTCGAGCCCGCGACCTCTCAGTTTCCATGCATGTACTTTACTATTTGATCATAAAGCTGAAAAACACTTTCTAAGAAGAGTGATTAATGGCATTTCTTAATAATTTAAATGTTCATGCTGTTATTTGTAAGTACACGCAAAAATGTGTCAGATGTTACACAACAGAAAAAACTAAATTTACTAGTCAGAAATAATAGAGTAAACTGCACGTCAATCAGAAAGGGGACCCTCTGATCCAATGTGATATTCTTGAAACCTTTCATTACCTAACAGCTACAATCACTATTGATTCTGTCACGTTTAATAGAAAAGTTGTACGTGTAATTCACATATTCATTCGCTCTCCGTTACTCTCAGTGCGTAACACAAATCGATTACATCATCCATATAGTCTTTCTCTCCTACTTTTTAAATTGTAAAACATTTAATTTAAATGCTAGGATAGAACTACAGCAATTACCGCATACAATGTTTACAAACATAAGAACACCCTACAGTCACAGGTAAAGTGCTTACGGTTAGGCCTCATATGGGATCAGACCACAAAAATGTACCATAGGTCTGAGACCACACATTTGGGCGTCTCACAACACGTTTGTCCCCTAAACAAATAAATATTGTTAAGGAAAGTCATTAATGGTGTAGCTCAGTGTTTAAATGTTCGTGCCGTTACCTGTAAATAAATTTAAACACTAGGGCATGCTTAGATTGTACACTGTTACGCACAAAATATGGACTTAAAAATATTGAGTGCATGAAAGAATGAACAGAGAAATTTAGTCCATCGGAAATTTTAAGATCTCTTTTAGGACAATACAGACTCTCAAGAACTGAAAAAAAATCAGACTTAGCAGTTAAAAACAACAGAATAAAGTTTACTTCAACTCAATACCCCAGGAGTAGTCATGTTAAATAGGAAAGGTGTGCCCGTATTTCACATATTCACTTGAGTCCAATTTCACTCCGTGCATATGCCATTTCAGTATTATCCATATCATTCTGCAAGCCAAGACCTGTGTAAGATATTGACACTGTGCTAAGAGAGCCATCGTTATGCTTAAATTTTACGCTACTATTGGTGGTCCTGGCTATTCGTTCACAAACGTCGTTATTTTTATACTTTTGCATAGACACTTTCACCGTGCTGTCAATATGAATACAATATGAAGTTACACTTCATTCGGTGGGTGCAGCGTCTGCCACGGAATACAGTATTTTCCTCTCCAATCTTTTCTTGCAGTTCACGAAAGCCCTTTTTTTCCCTTTTATGTTTTTAACAGTAGAGAATTGAGTTTGGTTTTTTTTCTGCTTCTTTGCTGCTTGCCGTATCTGTTTTGAACAAGGTACTGTTGTCGTGTTACGCTCTCGCTAGGAATATTGTAGAAACTGTCGTAGTGTAGAATATGTTATGGCAACGGGTTCATTTTCCACGAATTTTTCCAGTATGGGACACAGACTCATCGTCGCAATTGCTTTCTGTGTAATCAGAATACCTAGTTTCTGTGTATTTACAGTCACCACCGGTTGCTCCCATATCCATATCAACATCCTCTTCCACTTCCAGAGGCGCGTTCTGATGTTTCTGTTGCCGTACGTTGGCAGTGAAGATGACAGTAATTTCGCTTATTAATTTACTTTGACTGTTTGCTGTGCCTCTCTCCATTCCGCTCCCTTGCTCTGTTGTGCTAGTTTCACTGACGCTCGCTGCCGAATTCGCATTCTGTTACGCTTCCCTAGGCGCATAATCATCGTGCGTGTCAACAGTTACGCCACTGCTATCCTCGTCGGTTAAGTTACTCGTACGAGAACTATCCAGAAAGCAGCAGACGTTTCGAAATCAAAATTTTATTACATGTATCTTAAAGGTAGACTCTTAATTAAAATATCTACATAATCGCCATTCAAGTTCAGGCACTTATACCGTGGCACAAATTTCTCAATACCGTCTTTAAAAGTCTACCGCCTGCGACTGCAACTTCTGGTTTAGACCGCATGCAGCTCGGCTTCAATGTTAAAGCGTTGTGTAGCGAGCCACGTCTTCATCGCTTGAAAGAGGTGGTAGTCGCTCGGCGCCAAATCCGAGCTGTCCGGTCTATGAGCAAACACCTTCCACCCAAAACACAACAGGAGCTATCGGGTACAATTGGCCATGTGAGGATATGCATTGTCATGAAAAAACAAAACTTTTATGCTAAGTTTTCCCCGACATTTGTTTTGCATTGTTTTGTATTGCCGGCGTTAACTTTGCCACTGTTTGAGAATACATCCTTGAGTTAACTATTGTACCACATTGAAGTAAACTAACAAGAATTACTCCTCATAGTCCCAAAATACAGTAGCCATTATCTAGCTGGCTGATAGTATTTGTCAATACTTCCTTGATTTCTTGGAAGAATGTGTGTGTCCCAAATCTATCGACTGCCTAAGCGTTTCACACCTGATATGCTTAACTCAAGTCTCGTCCCCAGTTACGGTACGGTCGATAATTTTGTTACAATTTTTCTCTTAATCTTCGAGGAAGATCAGTGTTGCATCTAGTTTCTGTTTTTTTTTTTGTGGTCTCCGTTACGATTTTGAGAACCCACCTAGCACAAAATTTGTGCTAACCATGCTTCTCCGTCACAGTTCCATGCACCTAACTCTATGACATTTGGGGAAAATGTTGCGAACGTTCAGTAATCGTGAAAGGACGAATTTCACTGATTTTGTCGTTGAGTTTCACCACCTCCATCTACATCATCATCCATACTCCGCAAGCCACCGGACGGTGTGTGGCGGAGGGTACCTTGAGTACCCCTATCGATTCTCCCTTCTAGTCTAGTCTCGTATTGTTCGTGGAAATAAAGATTGTCGGTATGCCATTGTGTGGGCTCTAATCTCTCTGATTTTATCCTTATAGTCACTTCGCGAGATATACGTAGGAGGGAGCAGTATACTGCTTGACTTCTCGGTGAAGATATGTTCTCGAAACTTCAAAAAAAGCCCGTACCGAGCTACTGAGCGTCTCTCTTGCAGAGTCTTCGACTGGATTTTATCTATCATCTCCGTTACGCTTTCGCGATTACTAAATGATCCTGTAACGAAGCGTGCTGCTCTCCGTTGGCTCTTCTCTATCTCTTCTATCAAATCTATCTGGTATGGATCCCACAGCGGTGAGCCGTATTCAAGCAGTGGGCGAACAAGTGTACTGTAACATACTTTGTTTTCGGAGTGCATTTCCTTAGGATTCTTCCAATGAATCTCAGTCTGACATCTGCTTTACCGACGATTAATTTTATATGGTCATTCCATTTTAAATCACTCCTAGTGTCTACTTCCAGATAATTTATGGAATTAACTGCTTCCAGTTGCTGACCTGCTGTATTGCAGCTAAATGATAAAGGATCTTTCTTTCTATGTATTCGCAGCACATTACACTTGTCTACATTGAGATTCAATTGCCATTCCCTGCACCATGCGTCAATTCGTTGCAGATCCTCCTGCATTTCAGTAAAATTTTCCATTGTTACAACCTCTCGATATACTACAGCATCATCCGCAAAAAGCCTCAGTGAACTTCCGACGTTATCCACAAGGCCATTTATATATATATTGTGAACAGAAACGGTCCTACAACACTCCCCTGTGGCACACCTGAAATCACTCTTACTTCGGAAGACTTCTCTCCATTGAGAATGACATGCTGCGTTCTGTTATCTAGGAACTCTTCAATCTAATCACACAATTGGTCTGATAGTCCTTATGTTCTTACTTTGTTCATTAAATGACTGTGGGGAACTGTATCAAACGCCTTGTGGAAGTCGAGAAACACGGCATCTACCTGGGAACCCGTGTCTATGGCCTCTGAGTGTCGTGGACGAATAGCGCGAGCTGGGTTTCACACGATCGTCTTTTTCGAAACCCATGCTGATTCCTACATAGTAGATTTCTAGTCTCCAGAAAAGTCATTATACTCGAACATAATACGTGTTCCAAAATTCTACAACTGATCGACGTTAGAGATATAGGTCCATAGTTCTGCAGCTCTGTTCGACGTCCCTCCTTGAAAACAGGGATGACCTGTGCACTTTTACAGTCTTTTGGAACGCTACGCTCTTCTAGAGAGCTACGGTACACCGCTGCAAGAAGAGGGGAAAGTTCCTTCCTTGGTCAGTCACAAGGCTAGGGCTAGGCCTACCACTGCTGTCCTCATCGTGAACACTGATACGACCATTTTTAAAATCAATGCACCATTGCCTCACTCAGTTTTCACCATTATTCCTTTTCCGTATTCATGACAGTGGTTGCAATAAATTTCTACTGGTTTGCAGTTTTTCCCAACAAAACCACAGAAAGCACCTCAAAAATGGCGGGATTTTCTATTGCAGCGCAAATTTTAACACGTCACACGAAGCAAAATAGTAGAGTGACGGAGCTCACGCTGCCACCGCTCGATGCCTACTGAGTGTACAAATGTTATGGCACCAAAATGGCGGCTGCACCCCTGCCCACCGCCGCGGTAGACCAAACATCTGTTACTTTCTGGATGGTCCTCGTATTATAACATTTACTGCTCTCCGTTCGGTTCTCTTGTTAGTCAGAGATGCATTCTGTAACTGTCTCATTCACAATTCTCCCACTGCTAGGCCGTCATGTACTCACAGTGACGTCATTCCACCCTTGCAGAACAGGTGAATACACCACTGCCTCAGGTGGACTTTCCACAATATGCGATTGTACAGGACGTCTACGGTCACAATTTCCCTTCAGGTGTTCAGTGGAATTGCATACGGAGTATGTGAGTCACTGGTTTTCATACACAACACACGCCTTATGACCGTATACAGTCCTATAAGAGCGTATGTGCTCTTGTAATTCTACTGTAGCTATTCTATAGCCATTGAACTTGCCATGCCAAAACGTTTTCTGAACACATTTCTTTTCTGTCCCATATAAACTAAGAATTTCTGTGACCTCTCGATGGGCACAAGACCTTCAGGTGTTGATGAAGATCGTTAAAATGCATTAAACCACAGTGACCCACGCCAATGTACTGGAGAACGTATAGATGTGATGAGCTGTGACTATTCCACCATCTGCGAACTTTACATGCAATGGGGAAGGTTCAAAAATTGGTTGCATGGATACTGCATGGGCTAAGCCAAACTCGTGAAAATCAGCAGGTGGCCATATGTGAAACTCTGCTTTCTCGTTATCAGCTGACTCATGAACCGATCATTACTATCCTGTACCGTTTCTGGTGACTATAAATGGTGTCTTTACACTAAGACAAGGAAAAGAAAGAAATGGTTGAGCCCTAACAAAGCAGCAGCTACCCACACAAAGACCTGCGTGCATCCACAAAAGATAATGTTATGCATCTGGTGGAACAGCGACGTTGTGGGGTACTACGAATTACTTTCCCGACGTGTAACCATCACTGCGGATATTTAGTGTCAACAACTGAGACGTCTTGCACAAGCACTCCAAGAACAACAACCAGAAGATTGCGTGAAGAGATGCTACTCCACGATAAAGCCCGCCCGCTTTCTCCGAGACTTACAAAAACTCTACATAGGAGTTCGGTTGGGAAGTCATTCCGCACCCTCCTTATTTACCTGATCTCGCGCCCTCAAATTATAGCCTTTTCCGCTCTATATCGGACAATCTTCAAGGATCTTCCTCTCCGGATGAAAATGCGCTCCGAGGATGGCTCGATGAGTTCTTTGCCTCAAAACCACGAGATTTCTACAGTCGTGGAATCGAAAGTGTTACGGCGTAAAGTCAAGCGCGGGCACGCAAGTCAGGAACGATATGGCAGAGAAGGCTGTGAGAAGAAGTCAGCCAATCGTATGCTGACCGACCCCCTTCCAGGACGACAACGCGACAGCAGCGGCCCCTAGGTGAAGAGGACATATGCGCCTGGTGGCGGCCCAGTTTGGTAGCAGCGTCAGCGTAAGTAACTTGGATAGCAGCTTCAAGATTAGCCACTTCGATAGCAGTTCAGGACAGACTTTTGTCAGTTAGAGATCAGCAGTCGCTGCAAAGACTGATTGTTTCGTACATCGCCCTTTGTTTGCGGTACATCTGTGTAAGTGCCAAATTTAAGTATTGTATTTGATTAATTGTAATAAAACTCATTAATACGAGTTGGTTGATAGTTTGTCTAGCGAACCGAGTATGCAGGCTTCCTAGATACTACAGAAAGTATACCCCAGCATTGGCAGGCTGTTGCAAATAGTGGACAATACATTATTGATGACTAAAGTGTTTATGTATATATGTTGCGTTTATTAAACTTGTGGAAAAACAC
The DNA here is from genome assembly GCF_023864275.1 of Schistocerca cancellata. Classification (NCBI taxonomy): domain Eukaryota; kingdom Metazoa; phylum Arthropoda; class Insecta; order Orthoptera; family Acrididae; genus Schistocerca; species Schistocerca cancellata. The sequence goes on from NC_064629.1 coordinate 200,604,725, forward strand.
TACGAACTTATGTTCCAACCCAATACATAGATAGAATGAGATTTTCACTCTGCAGCGGAGTGTGCGCTGATATGAAACTTCCTGTCAGATTAAAACTGAGTGCCGGACCGAGACTCGAACTCGGGACCGTTGCCTTTCGAGGGCAAGTGCTCTACCATCTGAGCTACCCAAGCACGACAAACGACCCGTCCTCACTGTTGTGACTTGGCAAGACAACCAAGCCACTCTGAGGAAGCCGAAAGGCACGCGTTTAAGCTCACGCAGACTGGCGTGAGGTCTGGAACAGTTATAGGAGTTGAGTCTAGTAAAAAAGGTACGTAGATTCTGGAATACTTAACTTTAATCCATAATTGGTGAACATCGGTCTGACTGTACATGCATCACAAGATAAACAGCAAATGATAATGGCGCCTTGCTAGGTCGTAGCAAATGACGTAGCTGAAGGCTATGCTAACTATCGGCTCGGCAAATGAGAGCGTAATTTGTCAGTGAACCATCGCTAGCAAAGTCGGCTGTACAACTGGGGCGAGTGCTAGAACGTCTCTCTAGACCTGCCGTGTGGCGGCGCTCGGTCTGCAATCACCGATAGTGGCGACACGCGGGTCCGACGTATACTAACGGACCGCGGCCGATTTAAAGGCTACCACCTAGCAAGTGTGGTGTCTGGCGGTGACACCACACTCACAGCTGTACTTCCGGCAGTACCTCGTCTTCTACTTTCTATTAAATTAAGAAGCGAAATCTCACAGACGGCGTCGGCAGATAGTTGTTAGTTTAATTCTGTTATTCCATGGATCGAATTTACGATATCCCATTATGCTACAGAACGAGTCAGCTGTTTTACAAATATGACATATTTCTTAGCGAATGTATGGCGAACTGCTAATCGTTTACATAGTTGACTTTTACACTAATCTTAATCTACATTTAAATTTATTAATTAGATCCATTCAGAAATTCATCTGTGGATTAGAAGGGGTTATTATGCTAAACAATATAATCTTTCTTTTTTTAACCAATTCTCAAGGGAGGGGGGATCAATTTTTTTCTAGCATGCTCTCTCTTCTTAGCATGAGTTGGGTTAAGATGTGAATAGTCGGCATAATTCTTGTACTTCGTGTTGTATTTATGAACATAACACTTATTTTTATGCTGTGAATCGTTCTTAACAACAAATTCCATAAAGGACCAAATTAATTTTGGGATTATTATTAGCTTCTAAGTAAAAGAAGCGATGTAACAAATGGGCATTCGCTGTCCAAATAGCTTTGTGAGCCAAAAAATGTCTTTGTTCTTCCAGTATTCAAGTCGAGTTGTTGCAGGTGCAGAAGACTTTTCCACGCGTTCTGACGCAATCACATGCGGATCTGCTTTTAATCGAAGAAACAGTGGAAATATCTTTCCGTTAAGACTCCTCGTTAGCCATTAGGAAAAGAAAAAAAAACTTAAATACATAGAATATCGTGTAGTTATCGAAAGGTGTACATTGTAGCCGGTCGGAGTGGCCGAGCGGTTCTGGGCGCTACAGTCTGGAACCGCGCGACCGCTACGGCCGCAGGTTCGAATCCTGACTGGGGCATGGATGTGTGTGATGTCCTTAGGTTAGTTAGGTTTGATTAGTTCTAAGTTCTAGGCGACTGATGACCTCAGAAGTTAAGTCGCATAGTGCTCAGAGACATTTGAACCATTTGTACATTGGTACTACGAAGAGAACGGTAGGTGAACAAACAGATGAACGTAAGAGCATGAAATACTTTCGCAGTTGCCAATACGAATAAACATCTGCTGTATAAGGGAATGAGGACAATGAAAATTTGTGTCGAACGAGGACTCGAACATGTATTTCCCGCTATACGCGAGTGGCCGCCAGAAGTGCTTTGGCTATCCCTGCACGACTCACAGCCAGACCCAAACTTCCATATTTCACCGTTCCTGCGCGACAACCATGTACTCGTACACACATTGTATAATTCCCGTGCAGGAGAGGACATTTTAAAATCCGTTGCCTGTTTATACGATATTGCACTGCCTGTGTTGTAAGTAAAGGCAACTGTCGCAAACGAGAACTTGATAAGTCAACTGTAGTGGAGGACGCTCTGCTACCTTAATTCTATTTGCTGAGGTCCTGGTCATCACACGAGTGGGGAAGCCATAGAAATCGCTAAACGTGTCATAGGTCTCGTACTGGTCACAATAACTGTTTCTTGATTCAATCCTACAGATTCGTAGCATCTGCTTACGTTTCCGGAGGGCGGGGCGCTTGGTGGAGAGATGGGGGTGGGAGACGAGGGCGCTCACTTATCGATTGTATCACTACTGAAAAGACGTCTCCTCCCCTCTGTGGTGGTCCAAACAGAAATATTTTCTAGTCGAGTTGCTGCGGCCTGTGCGTCTTGCAGGAAAAAGAAAATAACGTAAAAAAGTGCTAGTGGCTGTAGTTGCTGCCAGACGACTTTCGGGTCACTGGATCGATTCTCGCCTACTACAATTGCTTATCATTCAATATTTTAATTCAGGAAGGCTCTGGGACTTACCTATGGAATATTGGAATTTGCTAGGGCATTCTGTATATGTATAAATATGAGAATTCTCTGTTGATGCATACAGTACAGCTGCGTGTTTGCTTTCCCCGGGTGTTCAATAAACATGTTATCAGTGTGAAGTGTTAGTTCTTGTTGGCGACCCTGCGCTCGTAGCGAGAACTCGATTCCGGAGTCTATTTGACAATATTCTTCAAGTCTTACACAACCATGGCTCCATAAAATCACTATAACGGTGGCATGGTAGTGATATGAACATGATGTGGGATACCAAGACACGTTAAGACTAGAATGCAGAACAACTTCGAGTACGTGGGTTGAGCCTCGACGACCAATGAACGTATTGAGACTTATATAAAAGGCTTAAGACAAGAACTCAATGTTTTGCATCGTTATCTGAGAGTATCATATGCTATGTGAGAGATTATATTTCTTCGTTTCGATCAAAGTGCAGTATGAAGATCCAGCAGGTCCAATGACCAAGTTCGGTGATCGTGATCAGTCGTTTCGTGAAAATGGAAGCTGTGGGAACCATTCTCGTTTTGGGAATCCAGCATTTCTTATTGTTCAACAGTTTTAATTGTTCTTGGTTCAGTTTTGTGCCATAACCTGAATAAATGTGTTTCACTTTTGACGCAGTCAGTGTAGCATTACAGTTTTATAAATCAAATATTTGATTTTGCCACCCAACTTAACTATCATTGAAATATGAGAAGTGGCAGAAAAAATATCGTGCGCACATATGATGGGCAACACAGATGTAAAAATTTAGTTTACTTCTCAGAGGGCTTTACAACACTATACAACAATATCAAAGAAGACTCGGGTAACTTTGCCCTTTTTAATAAGAGTATATTCCACTAAAATATATTTTTGAACGTCCACTGCCGTGGAACAGAATTGTTAACACTTTTATCTGGTTTTGTGCCGGTTCCAGGTTTCACCGTCTCCATTCTCTGATTACTGTACAACACAAGCATGACGCCACACTATATACACATGCATTACAGTCACATACAACCAACAGATACACGTAAGAAACAGTTCTTACACATCGCGTCGAAGGAGACGAATGAGCGCTGAGGAAGAGACAGCCGGCCGTGGTGGCCGAGCGGTTAAAGGCGCTACAGTCTGGAACCGCACGACCGCTACGATCGCAGGTTCGAATCCTGCCTCGATGTGTGTGCTGTCCTTAGGTTAGTTAGGTTTAAGTAGTTCTAAGTTCTAGGGGACTTATGACCACAGCAGTTGAGTCCCATAGTGCTCAGTGCCACTTGAGGAAGAGACCGTTCCCCAATTAGCTGGCTGAACAACGTCATGACGGCAACTATCCATCATACGACTCTTCCTTTCTTACAATTTTATTTACGTCGTAAACGAAACGGACTTACATCACACTTACTGCTGATCCTCATCATATCGAATTTATTCTTCCGTATTTTACATAAAAGGTTTGTACTGTTGTCAGATTTTCTACGGAAATTTTTCTACCTATTGCCATGCGATTTAAGCGACAAGTATGTGACGGTTTATCTAGATCATAAGACCAGTACTAGAAGGGATGATCCCTGCAGTTATGCTTCCAATACTTTGATTTCCAGGATGGTAGAAGACAGGTTCATATCTTCGCAATGATGTCGGTTTGACATTCTGAATTTGAAAGAATAGTGCTTAGCGCACACGTACATCACATACGGCTTCAGGCACGAGGTACTCAGCATTTTATTAATCGAAACACTTCAGTCGGGTGGTCTGCTTTCATGTGTCCTCCTTTAGTTTCAAATGGCTCCGAGCAGTATGGGACTTAACTTCTAAGGTCATCAGTCCCCTAGAACTCAGAACTACTTAAACGTAACTAACCTAAGGACATCACACACATCCATGCCCAAGGCAGGATTCGAACCTGCGACCGTAGCGGTCGCGCGGTTCTAGACTGTAGCGCCTAGACCCGCTCGGCCACTCCGGCCGGCCCTGCTTTAGGGTACAAGAGAGTATGAAATACCTCCTTACACACCAGTTACTTTCGTCACCGAAGTTAATCTGTCGTAAAGAGGGAGGAAAGGGCTACATCTAAATGAAAGGAAAAATGCAAATGAAATTGATGGAAATTAATTTTGAAAAAGGGGTAAAGTTAATAAGGAAAGTAAATGTGCGGTCGTTACGTTAACAATTAACTAGCGTTAATTAGATATTTGAGATTTGGGGTAAATTACGGTCGCCAGCCCTATGGTCAACTACTATAATGACTGAGAAAGAAAGGTTAATGCACATATAATCAGCACTAAAAGCGTGGCAACTGAAGGTTTACACGTGTTGTGTGAAAACTGAATGTTTGTCAGAAGTAATAAATTTCGCTACACTCTGACTTCATTTAGCAAAAGAACTAATCAAACCGGAAAATTGAAAGTTAATTTAGTGACTGAAATTAATAGTGAACATTGCTTCTGAAGCACTACGAAATTAAATAAAATAAGGTTAGTCTTGGGCTACCTCAACAATCATCTCAAAAGCAACTTGAATCTACGCAATTTAGAAATAAGAGATTTAACTTTGAACTTGAATTAAATGATTTTGAACAATTAACATTAGTAATATTTAGTACGTACCAAGCTGAACTGCAGTCATAGGTAAGCTAAAATATGGTAACAAAACTCGCACTCTTAATTTGTGCTTGTGTAATCTAAATATTGTAGCCAGCTATGAATACTTTAACTGAACTTTGAAATTAAAGCAGTGAAATGGAATGATATTACTTTAATGCTGACGTTTGAATTTCTACGACACTCGAGTTCATTTCGGAAAAGGAAGAGACCCTGCTTGGTAATGCTATTGGGACAATGATCAACAAAGGTTCATGCTAAGTTGCTGTATTTTAGTGATGCAAATGGAACAGTTAGAAAAGCTGAGGTCTGCCATACAGTTCTAAAACTTTACGTTCTTTCAGTCTTCCTTGTTGGTTGATTGAAGGTTTGAAGTCGTCGATCGAGGAGGTGGCGACAATCACTTGTAGTCGGCCGTAGCTGTTGAAGAAGTTGGATATTGGCGCGCCTTCTTCTCGACACGGTCACCAAGCGAAACGGGCTATTGATGTGTGCCAGCTAATGTTTACCGTCCGCGACACCGTGCCAGAAACTATCATAGCAAGTCGAGCGCAATTACATACTGCCAAACCCTGAAAGCGCGGCAACTCGCGGGAGCACATTTCCACCGCCCTACTCCAGCCAGACTCTGCTCTGCCCGTCCTCCACGCGGCAGAGCCAACACTACCAAAGATCCTAAACACTTTGGTTCTACATACGACCTATCGATGTAATCGTTCGATAGCATAGTTTTCCCTACGCAAGACCCAGCGTAAAAATACAAATAATATTTACAAAACAAACCAATTATACATCGACATAAATGCATACAGGGTGTTACAAAAAGGTACGGCCAAACTTTCAGGAAACATTCCTCACACACAAAGAAAGAAAATATGTTATATGGACATGTGTCCGGAAACGCTTACTTTTCATGTTAGAGCTCATTTTATTACTTCTCTTCGAATCACATTAATCATGGAATGGAAACACACAGCAACAGAATGTACCAGCGTGACTTCAAACACTTTGTTGCAGGAAATGTTCAAAATGTCCTCCGTTAGCGAGGATACATGCATCCACCCTCCATCGCATGGAATCCCTGATGCGCTGATGCAGCCCTGGAGAATGGTGTATTGTATCAGAGCCGTCCACAATACGAGCACGAAGAGTCTCTACATTTGGTACCGGGGCTGCGTAGACAAGAGCTTTCAAATGCCCCCATAAATGAAAGTCAAGAGGGTTGAGGTCAGGAGAGCGTGGAGGCCATGGAATTGGTCCGCCTCTACCAATCCATCGGTCACCGAATCTGTTGTTGAGAAGCGTACGAACACTTCGACTGAAATGTGCAGGAGCTCCATCGTGCATGAACCACATGTTGTGCCGTACTTGTAAAGGCACATATTCTAGCAGCAAAGGTAGAGTATCCCTTATGAAAACATGGCGGTGAATCGAGGAACTACAGTACATACTGACGAAACTAAAATGAGCTCTGACATGGAAATTAAGCGTTTCCGGACACATGTCCGCATAACATCTTTTCTTTATTTGTGTGTGAGGAATGTCTCCTGAAAGTTTGGCCGTACCTTTTTGTAACACCCTGTATATATATAAATTGTAAAACAATTACAATATATAAAGACACAGAAATGTCATATCTTCAGGTAATAAAATGAGGAAAAAATCTATAGTACAATAGATGTTAATAGGAGGATATGCATTTCCGGCGTTAGACCCTTGGTTGCTCACCTCATAAATTTTCATGAAGAATGAATTCAGGGAATCCTTGTCATTACCTCTGAAGACCTCGATAAAAGAGGTAACGTAAATATTTATTTTTAGGCAGAGAAATTGAGAGGTGGCATGCTACTCTCTAACTTTACCAACACTGTCAGTCAGATTTATATTCATATGTTAGGTATAACCTCGGTGTTTTCCAGTACTGCATCTGGTATATGTGGACTAGGGTTTTTTACATGAGGAAATTTTGGGCAAAATTTTCACATACACTCCTGAAAATGGAAAAAAGAACACATTGATACCGGTGTGTCAGACCCACCATACTTGCTCCGGACACTGCGAGAGGGCTGTACAAGCAATGATCACACGCACGGCATAGCGGACACACCAGGAACCGCGGTGTTGGCCGTCGAATGGCGCTAGCTGCGCAGCATTTGTGCACCGCCGCCGTCAGTGTCAGCCAGTTTGCCGTGGCATACGGAGCTCCATCGCAGTCTTTAACACTGGTAGCATGCCGCGACAGCGTGGACGTGAACCGTATGTGCAGATGACGGAATTTGAGCGAGGGCGTATAGTGGGCATGCGGGAGGCCGGGTGGACGTACCGCCGAATTGCTCAACACGTGGGGCGTGAGGTCTCCACAGTACATCGATGTTGTCGCCAGTGGTCGGCGGAAGGTGCACGTGCCCGTCGACCTGGGACCGGACCGTAGCGACGCACGGATGCACGCCAAGACCGTAGGATCCTACGCAGTCCCGTGGGGGGCCGCACCGCCACTTCCCAGCAAATTAGGGACACTGTTGCTCCTGGGGTATCGGCGAGGACCATTCGCAACCGTCTCCATGAAGCTGGGCTATGGTCCCGCACACCGTTAGGCCGTCTTCCGCTCACGCCCCAACATCGTGCAGCCCGCCTCCAGTGGTGTCGCGACAGGCGTGAATGGAGGGACGAATGGAGACGTGTCGTCTTCAGCGATGAGAGTCGCTTCTGCCTTGGTGCCAATGATGGTCGTATGCGTGTTTGGCGCCGTGCAGGTGAGCGCCACAATCAGGACTGCATACGACCGAGGCACACAGGGCCAACACCCGGCATCATGGTGTGGGGAGCGATCTCCTACACTGGCCGTACACCACTGGTGATCGTCGAGGGGACACTGAATAGTGCACGGTACATCCAAACCGTCATCGAACCCATCGTTCTACCATTCCTAGACCGGCAAGGGAACTTGCTGTTCCAACAGGACAATGCACGTCCGCATGTATCCCGTGCCACCCAACGTGCTCTAGAAGGTGTAAGTCAACTACCCTGGCCAGCAAGATTTCCGGATCTGTCCCCCATTGAGCATGTTTGAGACTGGATGAAACGTCGTCTCACGCGGTCTGCACGTCCAGCACGAACGCTGGTCCAACTGAGGCACCAGGTGGAAATGGCATGGCAAGCCGTTCCACAGGACTACATCCAGCATCTCTACGATCGTCTCCATGGGAGAATAGCAGCCTGCATTGCTGCGAAAGGTGGATATACACTGTACTAGTGCCGACATTGTGCATGCTCTGTTGCCTGTGTCTATGTGCCTGTGGTTCTGTCAGTGTGATCATGTGATGTATCTGACCACAGGAATGTGTCAATAAAGTTTCCCCTTCCTGGGACAATGAATTCACGGTGTTCTTATTTCAATTTCCAGGAGTGTAACTGCATGCGTAGCCTGTAGAGAACTTGTACCCGACGAGCCATAGTGGAGGTGACGGAGAACAGGGAGACAAGAGATGGACTGTGGGCCATAAATGCTGAGTGCAGCGACTTGAAACTGCGAGTGGTTCTGGGAAGCATCACTCTGTGCATTGTACCTGCAGATAGACTTCTGGCCAAAGCACTCCCTTCTTTCCACATAGGGTCAGAGCAGGAGGGCGCTGGTTCGCAAAACATTTCACCTGGGCCAGGCTGCAGTCCAGAGCAAAGGTGGCCAGTTGGCGGAAAATTGGCTGGGGGAAGCCATGTAAGAGAGATTGCTGTAACCTGAGACTTTGTTCAATCGGTGGGAAGGTCGTAAAACTCTGCGCATTCTCATGTTAGAAGCTGGGACGATACAGACAGAGGTCGAGCGGTTCTAGGCGCTTCAGTCTGGAACCACGCGGCTGCTACGGTCGCAGGTTCGAATCCTGCCTCTGGCATGGATGTGTGTGATGTCCTTAGGTTAGTTAGGTTTACGAAGTTCAAAGTCTAGGGGACTGATGACCTCAGATGTTCAGTCCCATAGTGCTTAAAGCCATTTCAACCATTTGATACAGACAGAGTGTTTAGTGGAGGCCACACTGCACCTCCCATGACGCCAGGAAGTCGCCAGGTTGTTTTAGCGAGGGACAAAAACATTATATTTCACGGGCACGTCTGTCTGCTAAGCGTAATAGCCTTCTTTCAGAAATAGGAAATGTGTGTTTGTGAATTTCTAAGGGACCAAACTGAGGTCGTCGGAACCTAGACTTACACACTACTTAAACTAACTTGAACTAACTTATGCTAATAACAACACACACACACCCGTGCCCAAGGGAGGACTCGAACCTCAACGTGAGAGGCCGTGCGCCGGCCGGTGTGGCCGAGCGGTTCTAGGCGCTTCAGTCTGGAACCGCGCGACCGCTACGGTCGCAGGTTCGAATTCTGCCTCGGGCATGGTTGTGTGTGATGTCCTTAGGTTAGTTAGGTTTAAGTAGTTCTAAGTTCTAGGGGACTGATGACCTCAGATGTTAAGTCCCATAGTGCTCAGAGCCATTTGAACCATTTGAAGAGGCCGTGCAATCCTTGACATGGTGCCTCAAATCGCGCGGCAGTTGGATATGGCCGGCATGGAAAGATTCGAGCTCTCCATTAATGAGGGACTGTGACCCTGTTCAGGTAGACTTTCTTTTCTTGCCAAAAATATGGCTATTCTTACCTTGAGAATGAGGCGTCCCTAGCCCAAAATCTCCTTTTTTAAGACAAGAGAGATTTTGAGTCGCTCATTCTTCCTCTCGGGATATGCAAAGTGGAGGCTTGCTCCCCACAGCGTGGGAAACCTGATGCTGTGTTGGATTGGTTACTAGGCCAACAGAACAGCCAAGAGGGGATATTCACTGAGTAGAGAATAGTTCGACTGGCTTGTAGAATGTGGGGGCAGTTTCGTTTTTGCTAATTCGGCTCCTGTAGCGAGGCTTGGTGGAAAGTGGTTATGATTCTTCGCTTTCTTCGTCTTCTGGTTCTCTCCTGGTAGAGAAATTTATGTCTTTACCTAGTGAGTGAGACTTGTGATCTGTATCTAGTGGTGGGCTAAGTTCAAAATGGCTCTGAGCACTATGGGACTTAACATCTATGGTCATCAGTCCCCTAGAACTTAGAACTACTTAAACCTAACTAACCTAAGGACATCACACAACACCCAGTCATCACGAGGCAGAGAAAATCCCTGACCCCGCCGGGAATCGAACCCGGGCGCGGGAAGCGAGCACGCTACAGCACGACCTCGAGCTGCGGACTGGTGGGCTAAGTGCTAGTGACAGTTTCCAACTGTACTGACAATGGAAATGCATATAATCTCGGACATATCGTGTGTCACGAGGGTGAACTTATTCGTTCTCAGTTGGTCGTCTGACGTTTGACAATTCCAGCATGCACCGTCATTCCTGAAGTCAAATTAGTTTGGGCAGCCGATTGGTCTAAGGCGCTGCAGTCATAGACTGTGCGGCTGGTCCCGGGGGAGGTTCGAGTCCTCCCTTGGGCATGGTTGTGTGCGTTTGTCCTTAGGGTAATTTAGGTTAAGTAGTGTGTAAGCTTAGGGACTGATGACCTTAGCAGTTAAGTCCCATAAGATTTTATACACACACACACAGTTTGGGCAGACCACCAAACGGGTGTACCTCATACTCAAATCTACCGGAATTTCAGGGCTTTGGTAGGGAATTTTCCCGCGTTCTGATAATCTGAAAGCCAGTCCACGTAGTTTGCAAATTTTCGTGAAAGCGTCAGAGCATTACAGCTGCCGCAGGGCACAGCTCCTCGCCCACAGCGCACCGTTTTCTACTGTCGCCGGAATCAACAGGAAAGGCTAAAATACTGCTACACCGGCTTAAGGTCGTTAAATGATATTCGAGGCTCACTGTCCTCCGGTGCGCCGTAGTCTTTGGTATACGTGGCCGTGGTTCCTTCCTTTTGAACAGATTTGGACCTCACAGTGGATTCACGTAAACAAGCCAGATTGCGTTGTAAAAGGGATTAATTCAGGGGAGAATTTATATAGCTGTCACCCAAATGAATGCTTTGCGAATCAAGCTCCATCCCTTTTCTGATTTGTGTTTGTCATTTTTTTGTGTAAGCTCTATCACTTCGTTGTCGTTACAAAAGGATTAATAAAACTTGTCATTATTTTTGTAAGCTTAAATACGCCACTGTTCTCATTCGTACTCCCTCAGCTATACACTGTTGTCATTTTATTGTGGTGGTGCATATGTACATCAGAAATTCAACGTTCACTCTTATTAAATGAATTAATTTTTATATTAATTTGAGTTCTGAAAGTGACCGCAGGCATGGGCAACGAAAGTGCCATGAGTAAATTCACTAATTTCATATATAAAAATTTAGGGTGTAACTTCCGGATTTTAAGGTTATTAGAAAATAATACTTTTCTTTATATAAAGGTAGTAACATTTAGCATCACTCAGACATATATTTATGGTTGAAGCAAGCGATTCGTCTAGAGTAAACTAGCCTCTTAATATCTTACAGTTTTTCCCATCAGACTGAGACTGTTAGAACGGCAGGTAAAGCACACGAGATGACGACCTCAACCAGCCGATGATTAGAGAGACATGACATAAAAATAATAACGAGAGGGAACGTCTACGTATGCGAGACAGTCCAGCGAAAGGTGGAACGTGTGCCGTGGTTACCAAAATCTTATATCCGATTACCTACTAGCCCCTCACATCGCATTCGTATCCCCTCCGCAGCGTGCTCACTGACTTGCCCAGGGCTCGTACATGTGCCGGAGTCGGCCGATCCTTTCATCGTGCCACTACGGTAACCGTTCCATTTTACTTTTGTGGAATTTTTAACGCCAATAAAGAAATTAAGTCGTGATGACTTCTGTCACCAAGAAAGAATTTAGTCCCGCAATCAACAAAGGAGAGTCAACAGGCAATTAAATGTACAGGTCATTAAACTTTCATAATATGTCCAAAATCAGCATTCTATGATTCCACTACGAGCTGCATACATCGCCACGTCAAATCATGTAGCTGATGACAGCCGTGGTCTGTGTAAAGGGCAATCAAGGCAGAAGCGGAGTGTATCCTGTAGAGCAGCCTTACGCATTTGTTGCACCATGTACACAAATATTTTCATATGAGAACTTAAAAACACAATATTAATGTTCTACAATAGTATTTATTTTATATTTGTTGTCAACCAGCTTTTATCTCTCTAGGCAATCGGCAGACAAGACTGAACAGGCAGTCCACAGAACATCAGGCATACTGTCTAGTTGTACAGAGACTGTTATTTCCGGAGATATTTGTCATTTAAGGATCAGGTATTTATGCGAAAAACACAAAATTGGAATGGTTCAAGACGGCATCGGTACAAAGGAACAAATACACTATCTGATCAAAAGTATCCGGACACCTATTAGTGGGCTTTAGTATGACGGCTTGAACTACGCTGGGGACACTTTCACTGAGGTATCTGAATGTATGTGGAGCAACGGCAGTCCATTCCTTTCCATCAGCCGGAGCCAGAGAAGTTAGTGATGTTGTATGCTGGGGTCTAAAACGAAGTCATCGTCCTAAGTCATCCTAATGGTATTCAGCTCGCTTTAGGCAGGCCAGACCATTTCAGGAATGTTATTGCCCACAAACCATGTTTCACAGACGCTCCTTTATGACAGGGTGCATTGTCATTATCTCCCAACGGTTCCTCTACCGGTCGCAGTACACAATGTTGCAAAATGTGTACATATCCTTTCACATTTAGCGTTTCCTTAAGCGCAGTTAAGGGGACGTTACCCTTGAAACGTCCACCTACGTCGCTGGGGTCAGTGCGGCTGGCTGCCAAGCGTGGGACCCAGGTTCGATTCCCGGTGCCGCGAAAGATTCTTCCTTTGACTGCCCCGGGGTGCCCTCAGCACTTGGGGCCAATTGAGGAGGCCCTCGATCGATTAGTAGCTGTTCCTAGGACAAGAAACCCGACGTCCGGGAAAGGCGTGTGCTGACCACGTACCCCTCCATACTGCATCCCGTGATGCCATTGGAAGAGGCGGCGGTCGGTCGGGACCGATTGACCCGTCTAAGACCTGGATGCGGAACTTTACCTTTCTACTTTATCCCAACCACGAAAAACTCCAAATTACTCGTTCCCAATCATGCACTGACTAGCGGAGTCGTTCTTTTCACCATCTCAATCAACGCTATAGAAATGTGTGGTTTATGAGGAGCTGCTTGACCATTCTACCCCATGCTTTTTAACTCCCTATGCACAGCCATTATGGTAGTTGTACTGCTGGTTCCACTCTGGAACTCACGAGTGATTCCTTCCACTAAAATCACACAACTTTTTCCAACCATCTTTCGCAATACTGAAATGTCCTCGTCTGTTACTACACGAAGTCTAGCTGGTCTAGGTTTACCTGTGGCTGTTTCTCCACATTTCCACTTCTCGGCCAAAGCACCAGCTGTCGATCTGGGCAGCTTTGTAACGGTTGGAAGTTCTAGGTGGATTTGTTTTCCAGCTAGCATCCGATAACTAGTCCCAGCTCGACACCACTGGGCTCTCCTCACAGACCCTATCCGCAGTTACTGCTTTCCTGCTGACAATAAGTGCTTGCTACTCGACCTTCAGTCAGAATCGTATAGAGTAATCCTAGAGCAAATTATTTGCTGTTTTTTTGATCGAATGAATCAGCTTAGAAATCGGTAAATGGATTCTATGTCGAGTAGGCGAACAAGCTGCCATATACCATGGACTTCAGTAATTGCTCCACCCCAATAATGAGAGGAAATAAGTAGTTTAAGTAGGTTATGTTTCACTCTCGCCACCGTGTGTGCAGTACTGGACCACTGGGACGATTTTTAAGAACCTCTGATCTTAAATAGCCCAACTGTACAGTCCCTGTGATGTGATCCAATTACATGGAGACATGGTGCGCATCACGTAAGCAGTAAACTACATTGATTATCAGACTGAATTAATAAGCTTTCCCTTTATCTTTTGAGTAGAGCAATTATTGGAAAGGGGTATGTGTGAGATGAGATGGAATTTTCATTAAGCATTTATCACTGATACTGGTAATTTATTGTCGTGGTTCACATCCCACTTGAAGAATGTGAATCAGAAGTGAAATTACAGTCCCTTACTAACACAGTGATTATGTTTGGAACAAAGATTAAAAGACAAACCAGCATAACGAATTCAAAGATGGTGACAACAATAACTGGAAACTTCATAAAAGGAGGATAATCCTGCATTGATATTTAAATAAAACTACGTGTAACTTAACAAGTAAAAGAAACAGTTCGTTCCACCAACACTGAAACTGCACAGGTGCTCCAGAAAGGTCCCAAAGTAAAAATCAAAGTCCTCTTACTACAATGATAAATTCGATACCCGTCACTCCATTCGAAAAATATTATTCGAATTGTGAGGCATTCCGCATAGAACTACGTGCTATAAACAGTGAGATAGCCTATGGTTGCAATATCATTAGGTTCTTTGTTCACATGTGGCGGAGAAGCCACCAAAGAGTCGTATTCAAGAAATCGAAAAACAAGTGCCAAATTGCGTATCTTATTTAAGTAGTTACATGAGAAGAACACGAGCAACTGCCACAGGCAATAACTCAGATAAAAATATGGAAGCAAAGTACTATACTCCACATGAGGGCCATCTGGTTAGGGTACAGGAAATGATTGAACGCAGTATCGTTATTCTTACAGATTTGAAGGTATCCAGTCAAATAGATGCTAATGGCCGATTGTCAACTTCGGTATGAACAATAACAGAGTACCACTTCAAGCATTATTCACGCAGATTAACTGAAAAACTCAACAAAACGAAACAAAAAGCACTGTGAGATAAATTAAAATGATTTCTTTATAACTGACAAAAACCTATCCCCTATAACCGGGACAAATATCAAAGCTGGGGGAAGCTATCGATATCAGTGCTGCACAGCCCAGAGCGCAAAAAATAAAAAAAGAATGTCTCTGTATCCCCCACCGGCAGATTTACACACACCTATCCACTTGCAGAGATTATCTGGGGAAATGCAGAGGACATGGAGAGTATGCTGGCTGAAAGACAAAATAAATATAATCGCCCCTCCGTATTCTCTTTCCAAGGGAGTACAACACAGAGAAAATTCGTCTGTGCAACCTATACGGGATAATTAAGCGATATCAAAGAGTAAAAATGAAAGTTGGCTTATACAGTCACCTTTCACGATACCGCTGCTACGAAAATAATTTTGCAGCTGCTTTTTGCTTTCAACATATAGCGAAAAAGTGACAAGGATTTTGGTTTATTACACACAAGAAGTAACTCAAACTCTTAATAAAGTTACTAAAAACACGTGAGTGCAATTGATAAAGTAACCTTACCTCCACAGGGAGACCAACTCAGAAAATACAGGTGAAACTAACTCTTCAATCATTTTTTTAATTAAATACTGACTTACCGAATCTTCCCTAACAAATGCAACTCAAAATTAACTTATTCATTTATTACCCACGGTATACAATCCCAATGCAATCTGACTGCTGTACATTGACAACATGACTTCCAATAATTAACACAAAAGAATGGCCCTGAATTGCAAGAAATACTAACGATAATACAAATCCAAATAACATGAAATTAAAGAAATATGAAACTATCTCCAACTCTGTTAATTGCCTAAACACATTTCAATCACGAATACCGATAGTGGAAACTCCATTCTTTTTCACAAGTCGCTTACCTCACAGAAAATCTTCATAACACGAAATCCAGCAATTACAACAAGTAGCGACAATAGCCAGCTAATTAAAAGTTCTAACTACTATATACTCTAACTACTAGGAGGCAGACGGTTAGCAGAGGAAAGATTTTGTTGAAGAACGAACAATGTATTTAAAAAAAAATACCTTATTCATGTGACGTTCAGCTCCAAAAATTATATAGTTGTCAATAATTCCATTGCCCAAACATGATCAAACATTATCTATCGTCATACATTTCCTTGCGTATTTCTTATAAACACATCATTTCATCTCACTTTATAATGCTTGTCCTGCCAACATAGAGTCTCCACTAAGAATATCATGTCAATACAGTTCCCTATCCACTCCCTAGCTGCTAGTTCGCGTCCGCAGCTCGTGGTCGTGCGGTAGCGTTCTCGCTTCCCACGCCCGGGTTCCCGGGTACGATTCCCGGCGGGGTCAGGGAATTTCTCTGCCTCGTGATGACTGGGTGTTGTGTGCTGTCCTTAGGTTAGTTAGGTTTAAGTAGTTCTAAGTTCTAGGGGACTGATGACCATAGATGTTAAGTCCCATAGTGCTCAGAGCCATTTTAACCATTTTTGCTAGTTCGTCCAACCAAAGAATCTCTTGTCGAGGGCGCAGAGCTCTGTCAGCGATATTAACGCAGTCTACAGCGCTGCCAACATACAAACAGGCTACTTACACAGAATATGACACATGCAACATACAAGGCATATACCAACAACACAGTTGTAATTTTGCATAGAATCACTGTCCATCCGAATAAGTAACATTAATTAAAGGTACAACTACAATTGAACACGAGTGTCCTTGTATGTATGTCTATAGAAATTAACTTTAGGTATCCGGAAATAGATCATCAAACAGTTCTGTACACACTAAATCTACACACAATTGTAATATACACTCCTGGAAATGGAAAAAAGAACACATTGACACCGGTGTGTCAGACCCACCATACTTGCTCCGGACACTGCGAGAGGGCTGTAAAAGCAATGATCACACGCACGGCACAGCGGACACACCAGGAACCGCGGTGTTGGCCGTCGAATGGCGCTAGCTGCGCAGCATTTGTGCACCGCCGCCGTCAGTGTCAGCCAGTTTGCCGTGGCATACGGAGCTCCATCGCAGTCTTTAACACTGGTAGCATGCCGTGACAGCGTGGACGTGAACCGTATGTGCAGTTGACGGACTTTGAGCGAGGGCGTATAGTGGGCATGCGGGAGGCCGGGTGGACGTACCGCCGAATTGCTCAACACGTGGGGCGTGAGGTCTCCACAGTACATCGATGTTGTCGCCAGTGGTCGGCGGAAGGTGCACGTGCCCGTCGACCTGGGACCGGACCGCAGCGACGCACGGATGCACGCCAAGACCGTAGGATCCTACGCAGTGCCGTAGGGGACCGCACCGCCACTTCCCAGCAAATTAGGGACACTTGCTCCTGGGGTATCGGCGAGGACCATTCGCAACCGTCTCCATGAAGCTGGGCTACGGTCCCGCACACCGTTAGGCCGTCTTCCGCTCACGCCCCAACATCGTGCAGCCCGCCTCCAGTGGTGTCGCGACAGGCGTGAATGGAGGGACGAATGGAGACGTGTCGTCTTCAACGATGAGAGTCGCTTCTGCCTTGGTGCCAATGATGGTCGTATGCGTGTTTGGCGCCGTGCAGCAAGATCTCCGGATCTGTCCCCCATTGAGCATGTTTGAAACTGGATGAAGCGTCGTCTCACGCGGTCTGCACGTCCAGCACGAACGCTGGTCCAACTGAGGCGCCAGGTGGAAATGGCATGGCAAGCCGTTCCACAGGACTACATCCAGCATCTCTACGATCGTCTCCATGGGAGAATAGCAGCCTGCATTGCTGCGAAAGGTGGATATACACTGTACTAGTGGCGACATTGTGCATGCTCTGTTGCCTGTGTCTATGTGCCTGTGGTTCTGTCAGTGTGATCATGTGATGTATCTGACCCCAGGAATGTGTCAATAAAGTTTCCCCTTCCTGGGACAATGAATTCACGGTGTTCTTATTTCAATTTCCAGGAGTCTATATACAGAACGCTTTAGTGCAGAAATAGCAAGGAAATGGAAGAAAATATTATGATGATAGCAAGGCAAAGTAGCGTAAAACAACTAAAGAATGATATTCGTCCATGATCACAGTCGAGCAAAAAGTATTTAGCGGACATGTAATAGGATCAACTTACAATACGAGGGCTACATATGCACGTAAAAGGAAAGGGGAAAGATGTGGTAGGCCATAAATATTTACAGGTGCAGTTAGTACTGGTAACCAAGGCCAAGGACACACACACACACACACACACACACACACACACACACACACACAATAATAAAATTACAAGAAAGTGGGATAGGCAACACAACTACAAAGATGTACAAAACAAATATCCTATTGATATTCATAATTTAAAAACGAGACATGAATGGAAAGATATACAAAAACAAATACAGGGTACGTGGGGTTAAAAGTAGACGTGGGGAAAGATCCCACATTAAGTTTTCAGGTTCCTAAAGCAGAACACTTCTCTCCCAGCAGGCAGCACATACGTCATCATTTACAAAGTTCTGTTCTGGAATCCCGGGGAAGTCGGAGGCTTACAGCTGAAGAAAATGTAGTAAGTTTTTTACGTTTTCGATGTAAAATTTGTATACTTTTGATTGAGTGTTAGGTGGATCTAAATCTATTTAACATACGTAAACTCGTTACTGGAACATGCGACTGTAAACTTCCAGTACCCTCCTTGATCACCATGACTTTTCTTATGTATATTATCAGTAGATTCCCGGAAAAAGAAGTAGCGGAATGGGGTTAAAGTACACAGGTCTAATAGGGTAGAAGTTCACGCTGAGTTTTTTTGCCTCGTCAATAAACTATTTGTGAACATTTACCCCATAACCTGCATTTTGACTTGTGTAGTCCATTCTAGAGTACTCCAGCATTTTTGTTCGTATTAATTTACCTTAGGTGCCTTATTATTCGCCTTAGTGTACTTAAATTCATTTTACTTTTCTGTAGTTTCCCTTTCGTTGGGTAGTGGTTGTTTCAAATATACCTACCTCTCACACACTCTCGAATATAATCACGTCTTGCAAAGTGGCAATTTTTTTCCAGAAACCGACCGAGAACATCAACACGACTGCCATTTACAGAGTTTCTCTACCATCAAGCTCTTGGCCTTATTGAAAATGGGAGGTCAATACGGCAAGTACCCGAAGCTGCTTTTCAGAGCCTGCCTTAAGAAAATGTCTTAAAACCGGCAAAGGCACTGAGACTCCTCGGCCGATTTATACAAAGTTTTACACTGGACGGAGAGTAAGCAATAATGCAGCGCTGCATTTCCCTCGATAAACGTTTCTTTGGACTTCTTCTCAGATCATTACATTTGCTTTTTGCATTCGCTGTCAAATAAAGGGTTACAAATTTGTTTCTATATGCATTTATTTGTAATTTTCTTTATTTTTTTTATTTTTTTCAGGCCCGTAAGCCCCAACACACACACACATTATTTTTTTCAGTGCACATTGCGTTCTCTTGCCCCAGGCCTGCGTACTCTTACCCCACAGCGTGGGGTAAGATCATGCAAAATTAGTTTTTAAGAATAGTTTTGTAAGTCCTCTAACAATAGTTGGACAACAATCAAACTTTTACACAATATTATCAAGATGTCAGACTAGGTGTTGCATGCATAACTGATACAACTTTGCTACAATTTTTTTAAAATTACTTATTAAAACCAAAAATTTGTACTTTACTCCCACCTACCCCACAACAAGCCAATGGTTTTAGGATGATGATCGTTACTCTCGCTTTAGTCGTTGCTCTGCTTTCATACGCTTGACAGTAAAATAGTAGACACTATTGTGGACCACTAGGGTGAAAGTCGTTCCTCCTAAAAGCAATTGGATGACGGCTTGGGTGATAGAGGTAAGTGTGCCAAACGATACTGGTTTGTAGTCCATCAAAATCATCTCCTAACACGGTATAATCAGCTATCCAAACAACTTTCTTTCCTCTGTTTACCATCGTACTATTAACTAATTTCTCCCAAACCTTCACCTCTCTCTCAACTGAGTTGCAACGTCCAAGACAATCCTCTACAATCAGACCATTCCATACAACCAAAAATTTCTGCGTGGTAACCGCGTATTCCCCTTTTGAAGCAGCATCACCGTAGCTGTGTTCCATGGCTGCAAAGAATGTATTCAGGGTGTTGCTGTAGGAACGTCCAAAAATTTTACAGAACATAGAGAATGCTTCACTAAACAATTTGAGGTAGGGAACCTGGGGTCGGAGAAGCCAGCTAAAGGGCATATGGAAGTAAGCTTGACTCTCGCTTTGTCTATCATTACCGTTTTCCAGGTTATTTACAAGTAACATGCATACAAGTTCACACGTGCTGTGCTGTTTACTTATATGTATATTCTTTGCCGGCCGGAATGGCCGAGCGGTTCTAGGCGCTACAGTCTGGAACCGCGAGACCGCTACGGTCACAGGTTCGAATCCTGCCTCTGGCATGGATGTGTGTGATGTCCTTAGGTTAGTTAGATTTAAGTAGTTTTAAGTTCTAGGGGACTGATGACCTCAGAAGTTGAGTCCCATAGTGCTCAGAGCCATTTGAATCATTTTTTGTCTATTCTTTATTTCCTGCAAGGAAACAGGGAGTACGAGCCATATCTTCTACCTGGCGTTCTGAATGTCCACCTATGCTTGAGGTTTGCTCAAAGAACTTTCCCTGTCCGTTCGTGAGAGCATGTGGATACAACATGACGGTGCACCGCCTCACTTCAGTGTGGATGTCCGCAACCATCTCAGTGCTGTATTTCCTGGCAGTTGGAGTGGAAGGAGAGGTCCTATCTCATGGCCTGCGAGGCAACCTGACCTGAATACCCTTGATTATTTCCTATGGGGATTTGTAAAGTCACTTGTGTATGAGACCCCAGTGGTTGCAGATATGGAATTAGTTGCCAGAATTGTAGCTGCCTGTGATGTGATTCGAAGCAAACCAGTGATATTTGTCAGGGAGCGTCAGAATCTTGTTCGCAAATGTCATGCTTGCACTGCGGTTGATGACCGTCAGTTTCAGCACATTTTGTAAGATACATTACAAACGGTATGTTCATTGTGTCAATGATGGTATCTGCAGTTAACCGTAACTAATGTACATAAAAATGTACACAGTAATGTGATTTTATTCCTATTATCCCCTTAAGCTGGCTTCTCAGACCCCAGGTTCCCTACCTCAAATTGTTCAGTGGAGCATCCTCTATGTCCTGTTAAATTTTTGCACGCTCTTACGGGAACACTCTGTAGAGTACGTTAATGGTTCCTGGCACTTCAGACTTAGATATTGTCCTCTCGTTTGCTTAAGCAAAACATCATTACTAAACTGTTTCATAGTGAGATGCCTGTATTATGGTTCAAAAAGTGTCTCTCATCTGATATTTACTATTTAAGTATTTCAAAGAGACTTTTATTTCAGCTCATCCTGACCACGGAAAGAAAACTTAGTGTCTGGAAGCAAGTGCCTTAACAACATCGTCACCAAAGTTATGTCTGAAAAATCCATTGTTCAGAACGGTGTGTTTCATGAACGTCTGTCATCCGCTTGCTGCGCTTTTCACTAGTTTACCCAAGGGAGAGGGAGAACGGCAGTTCCTAGCTTGGCCACGACACAGCAGGTGGTAAGGATCCGGTCCGAAAAAATTCTCAGGTGTTGACGTCTCATTCAGGAGAGGTTCGTTCGTGTGCGTGCCGTTTAGGCTCGGGATATCATACTGTCAGCTGGGCCATCGCTGCCATAGTTGGGACGTGCAGTGATGCCACCAGCTGCTCACTCTACAATACGTTCATAACCAAAGAAAGGCGGTGAGCTAGGCTGCACCGGGAAAGTGAAAGGTCACTCCGTTTCATAGCTTTAGTAGTCAACTTTCCGTTCAACTGGATCACTTTGAGCAGCAGGGTAGTGGCCTCAGGTGAACGCCTACTGTGTCTCCAGTTCTCAAGTGGTCTCCCCTCAGGCCATTTGAACAATCAAGTTATAGTCTTATGCACCTTTTACACGACCGACGTTCTATTCTCAAATGACTACTCGAGAAATTGTGTCTCCTGCAGCGCCACTGGTGTTTTATTCCCGTACCGAGTCTCGTCTATTTAGAGTGGTCATTTTCGGTTTCACATCAGCGCCAAAATTGTCGGTGTTGCAAACGCTGTCTGCTGTGGAGTTTGGCATTTGAATGGTGAAAGTTAGGTTATGATTGATTATTCTTTTTACAGGAAAACGGAAATATAGTAACAAAATGTACGAAAATCAATGACAATCGAGTGTCTTAACGACCAGATCAGAATTCATAATGATAGTTCTTGTCAAAAGCCTTTGTGGTAAATTCTTCACACTCCTGAGAAGTGGAAGAATAGGAAGCGTCGTCCAAATATTTCTGAACACATACATTTATTTGTGGGAGAAAAATATGCCTGCAAACATATAATAGGGTCCGTAGAACGCAGTAAATTGCTCCTTTTTTCTTTAGCCTTTGTGTTTTCTTGGTAGGCGCCAAACAACAACGAAACTTATTTTTCTCGTCCAGTATTTCTGACTTTTTAACTGTTGAAATACTTTTCATTAAAACACGTTTATCTATTAACGTTCTTACTTATAAAAAGTGCAGGTTCTTTCTCTGTAAAACGTAAATACATTTTGATTTCAGGTATTTCGTCTCTCTTGTAGGAAAACACTAGTAGGAAATAATTCAGTGTGACACGCAAACAAAGTAACCACACAATAAACATTAAGTAGATCCGAAAGCACAAATTATTTTTCTATAATAGGAGTGAACTCGGTCAGAACAGGTTATAATTTCCAGTGTTAGCAGACGCCGCGGAAGTCCCTTGTCTCTGTGCAGCGTACTTGCAAATTTAGAGCTCCATACTCGGCACAATCTATAGATCACTGACGTTATAGAAACACTCGTGTCCTGTTTGGTTGCTGATTTACACGCAGGCACGAAAGGCGCACGCACTTCGAGTAGTCTATTTTGACCAACAAGCCGCTCGTGTGAATCAGGCTTCATAAGTGTGATATTTTACAAGAAAATTACTTATTCTAATTCGGCTCTCCATGGAGCTTTCACATAATTATGACAGTCGGGCACTAATACAACAACAACAACAAAATTGCTATTCTGAACCTCATTTACACACCTAACTCAAGATTATTTTCCTTCCAGTTCCTAACGCAATAACTGCGTTAGGATAGTTCAAATGGCTCTGACCACTATGGGACGTAACAACTGAGGTCATCAGTCCCCTAGAACTTAGAACTACTTAAACCTAACTAACTTAAGGACATCACACACATCCATGCCCGATGCAGGATTCGAACCTGCGATCGTAGTAGCAGCGCGGTTCCGGACTGATGCGCCTAGAACCGCTCGGCCACACAGGCAGGCTGAGGTAGGATGACCCTCACATATAATCTGTTAGAAGTATAAGTGCAGATATTTCTAGTGACGAGTGAGGAAAATGTACTGAGCAACACCACAACCCTATTTCCATAATTTGAAGTCTAACAATTATAGTTATTTCGAGCAGTATGTTTTGAGGTTGGTCAGTACCGCAAAATATGGGTAACAAGTAAGCCGTTTTTTCACTGGGTAGCAGGCCATGCATTGAAATGTGAAGCGTGGACGCAAAACGATGGACCTAGATAAATTGGATCCACTTATCATTAATTCCAATATTAAATACTGGGTAGTTAACAGTGCGTATCTCATCCGCCTCTTCTAGTGGAATATTTTGAAGTTCCTCCATAAAAGGTATAAAACTTTATCACTGTTGAGATAATTTTTATTAAAACACGCTCATCTATTAACGTCCTTATTTATACGCAGCGTAGGGTCTTTCTCTATAAAACATAAATAATTTTTTGCTTTCAGATACGTCGTCTCTCTTTCAGGAGGACATTAGTAGGAAATAACACCAGGAATGAAACACGTTTGGCAATCAAGAGTGAAATGTCTGATGCCTGCTGCGATGGTCACTGAACATTTTAAATACGGACACGCAGGAATCTTAATCAACAAAGGTACATTCAAGATGTCTGATAAGTTATGGCTATTCATCCCAGTGCAGTTACTCCATAAAAGGTATAAAACTAAGCATACGGGTATAGTGACTTTATAACTGTTGAGATAATTTTCATGAAACACGCTCATCTATTGTTCGATACAGTTCCCCACAGTCGTTTAATGAACAAAGTAAGAGCATATGCACTATCAGACCAATTGTGTGATTGTATTGAAGAGTTCCTAGATAACAGAACGCAGCATGTCATTCTCAATGGAGAAAAGTCTTCCGAAGTAAGAGTGATTTCAGGTGTGCCGCAGGGGAGTGTCGTAGGACCGTTGCTATTCTCAATATATATAAATGACCTTGTGCATAACAGCGGAATTTCACTGAGGTTTTTTGCGGATGATGCTGAAGTATATCGAGAGGTTGTAAGAATGGAAAATTGTACTGAAATGCAGGAGGATCTGCAACGAATTGACACATGGTGCAGGGAATGGCAATTGAATCTCAATGTAGACAAGTGAAATGTGTTGCGAATACATAGAAAGAAAGATCCCTTATCATTTAGCTACAATATAGCAGGTCAAAAACTGGAAACAGTTAATTCCATAAATTATCTGAGAGTAGGAATTAGGACTGATTTAAAATGGAATGATCATATAAAGCTGATTGTCGGTAAAGCAGATGCCAGACTGAGATTCATTGGAAGAATCCTAAGGAAATGCAATCCGAAAACAAAGGAAGTAGGTTACAGTACACTTGTTCGCCCACTGCTTGAATATTGTTCGCCAGTGTGGGATCCGTACCAGATAGGGTTGATAGAAAAGATAGAGAAGATCCAACGGAGAACAGCGCGCTTCGATACACGATCATTTAGTAATCGCGAAAGCGTTACGGAGATGATAGATAAACTCCAGTGGATGACTCTGCAGGAGAGACGCTCAGTAGTTCGGTACGGGCTTTTGTTGAAGTTTCGAGAACATACCTTCACCGAGGAGTCAAGCAGTATATTGCTCCCTCCTTTGTATATGTCGCGAAGAGACCATGAGGATAGAGAGATTAGAGCCCACACAGAGGCATACCGACAATCTTTCTTTCCACGAACAATACGAGACTGGAATACAAGGGAGAACCGACAGGTATTCTAGGTACCCTCCGCCACACACCGTCAGGTGGCTTGCGGAGTATGGATGTGGATGTAGATGTAGATGTAGATGCAGACAACGAGAGTACATGGAGCAGTGAAGGGAAAGAGCGTTGCAGTGAAGGGGCGGGAAAGAACCGAATTTGGATGCCAGTCGTATTTATTATGCTCTAACTGTTAAGGTGAATCTGGTCCTGGAATTTCTTAGCCAATAGAAGGTACAATCGGTGGGTTAGCCCTTATGGTCACCAAATACGCAGATACACATACATGGAATCACAAGTGCGGTTGTAGACAAATAGGTAGGGATATACGGAGGACATGCGGAGTCACTCAGCGTAAAGGAAGAACTGAGGAAAATTTTAAAGGCTCACACCATCGCTGTCTGGTCTCCTTAAACACTTACTCAGCATGAGCAAAGAGGCAAAAGGAAATAAAAAAGGTGGGCTCGGTTGCTTTGTAGGTTGACGGTGACCTGGTAACAAGCGGTGAACATAATCCAGTGAATGGAACGAATTCGCCGAGCGATCTGAACTACTGGAACACAGCGCACGACAGGTGCACGACATTATTTTCAGCACGCGGCTGGTGCCGCCGGCAAACATCTGAACACACAGTTCTCGGCACGGGCGCAAGGCTACATCGGCGGCGGTTTTAATCCGCAGGAACGCTGCTCTAACCCGCTTTCTGACGCTCGCAAGTAAACACTTCCTTCAGCGGCTCTGTCCACACGACGCGACGCGTGCACCCCTCCTGGCAGGTTTCTGAACTACTCTGCTGTTCTACCCACGCCAATACATCTGCCTCCGTCAGGACGCCCGCTGGCGGGAATTCTAAACCGAACGACAATTTAAATCCACTCATTCCCAAATTTGAATTTTTCTTCAAACCATCGTAGGGAGAAGAACTGCGTCAGCAAAGTTACTGAACAACTGTCGGCTATTTGTTTCCGTTTCTTTAACTTATTTTCAGTTAGAATCTACTGATGACTTTTACAACGTGTCGGACCTCCTTTTGTGCGACGTAGTGCATTATCTCCACGTGGCATGGTCTCAGCCGGCCGCTTTGGCCGAGCGGTTCTAGGTGCTTCACTCCGGAACCGCGCTGTTGCTAAGGTCGCAGGTTTGAATCCTGCCTCGACATGGATGTGTGTGACGCCCTTAGGTTAGTTAGGTTTAAGTAGTGTAGGGGACTGATAACCTCAGATGTTAAGTCTCATAGTGCTCAGAGCCATTTGAACCATTTTTGGTCTCAACAAGTGGTTGCAAATCCCCTGAAGAAATACTGAGCCGTGCTTCTCTAAAGCTGTCCATACTTGTGAGTGTTGCCGGTGCACGATGTTGTGCACGAACTGACTTCTCGATTATGTCCGATAAATGTTCTATGGGATTCATATCGGGCCACCTGGGTGGCCAAATCTTTCGCTCAAATTGTCAAGAATGTTCTTCAAACCAATCGCGAGCAATTGTCGCACAGTGACGTAACATCATTGTTTGAGAACGTGAAGTCCATGAATGACTGCAAACGGTCTCCAAGTACCCGAACATAACCACTTCCAGTCAATGATCGGTGCAGTTGCACTAAAGGAGCCTGTCCATCGCATATAAGCACTGCACACAACATTATGGAGCCATCAACAGCTTGCATATTGCCTCGTTGACAACTTGCGTCCATGGCTTCATAAGTTCTGCGCCACACTCGAACCCTACTTCCTGCTTTTACCAACCGAAAGCTGGACTCATTTTTCCAGGCCACGGTTTCCCTGTCGTCTATGGTCTAATCGATATGGTGACGAGCCCACTGTCCTAACGGATAAGTTCGTCGTACGACTCAGATTGATTTCTGCGGTTATTTCACGCATTGTTAGCACTAACAACTCTCTGCAAACGCAGCTGCTCTCGATCGTTTAGTGAAGGACATCAGGCACTGCGCGGTCAGTGATGAGAGGTATGTGGTATGTGTGGTGTCACCGCCAGACACCACACTTGCTAGGTGGTAGCCTTTAAATCGGCCGCAGTCCATTAGTATTCGTCGGACCCGTGTGTCGCCACTATCAGTGATTGCAGACCGAGCACCGCCACACGGCAGGTCTAGTCTAGAGTGACTCACTAGCACTCGCCCAAGTTGTACAGCCGACTTGGCTAGCGATGGTTCACTGTCTACATACGCTCTCATTTGCAGAGACGACAGTTTAGCATAGCCTTCAGCTACGTCATTTGCTACGACCTAGCAAGGCGCCATATTCAGTTACTATAATTACTATCTTCAAGAATGTATTCTGAACAGTTAATATTGTGAATCATGTATCGTCAAGAGCGACGTTCATCATTAATGGATTAAAGTCAAGTATCAAAGCCGGCCGCGGTGGTCTCGCGGTTCTAGGCGCTCAGTCCGGAACTGCGCGACTGTTACGGTCGCAGGTTCGAATCCTGCCTCGGGCATGGGTGTGTGTGATGTCCTTAGGTTAGTTAGGTTTAAGTAGTTCTAAGTTCTAGTGGATTGATGACCACAGATGTTAAGTCCCATAGTGCTCAGAGCCATTTGAACCATTTAAGTATCAAACTAATTACGTCCACTTTCTGAATTCTCATTCCTTGTCATGTTCCAGACCTCATGTCAGTATAGTTATTCCCTCCTCACGCCAGCCTGCGTAAGCTAAACCGCGTGCATTTCGGCCTCCACTCGTAACACGGTGTTGGCTCTTCTGCTAACACAAAATTGGCGACGAGGAGTAAAAATGGTGTTCCTAACTATATTGACCTATATCGTTGAGACTGTCCAGATTTCATTGTGTAATGGCTTCGCCACAATCTCCCGATGTACTGTCCGAATTTTATCGCTTACGGAATCAGCAGATGCAGGCATTACTGGATGCCCTTGGACAGCTCGTCCAGGGTCAACGTGCAATGCAAAACGATGCGGCAGCCGCCGCTCCACCGCTAATGCAGTCACAACACGCAGTTGCACCGACCTTCAGACCTTTTGATGCTGCACTGGAAAGCTGGACGGAGTGGTCACGCCAATTTGGATTCCATCTCGCCACCTACAGAATTCAAGGTAACGAGTGGCAGCCTTTTCTTTTGTCGTCCGTCGGTGTTCAAACCTACCGTGTGATAGTCAAATTATTTCCCCGACGCGACGTAGCAGCTCTGTCCTACGAAGAAATTTTGTCTGCATTAGATTCATATTTCAAACAATCAGTCAATGTAGTTGCGAAACTGTATACCTTCCTTCGTACAAAACGTGCGGCAGGTCAGACTAATCGGGAGTGGGTTGCAACCTTGCAAGGCCTTACTAGGGATTGTGCTTTTGAGTGTCAAAGGCATACATCGCAGTCCCACGCACCTCCGTGCCATACAAGACTTGCCTTCGCCGCACAATTTGAAGCAGCTACATAGTGTGCTGGGAAAAATCAACTATAATCACAGATATGTGCCTCATGCCTCTTCCATTTCAGCTCCGCTTCATCGCTTACACCGTAAAGGTGTTCCTTTCGTCTGGACGACGGAATGCGAACGCGCCTTTCGCCAGTTGAAATCGGCGTTGCTTTCCAATACTTGCCTTACGCCATTCGATCCCCAGAAGCCCCTTTTGTTGATGGTAGATGCATCGGATTTCGGGATCGGTGCTCTGCTTGCGCACAAAGATGGCTCGCACGATCGCCCTATTGCCTTTGCATCCAAATTGCTCTCGTCTGCGCAAATAAATTATTCACAGATCGAGAAAGAAGCATTGGCTCTCGTATTTGGTGTTACAAAGTTTCATGACTTCTTGTATGGTCGTCACTTTACCATAATCACAGAGCACAAACCTCTGACATCGCTTTTTCATCCGAACAAGCCTGTACCTCCACGTACAGCGCAGAAATTCATTCGCTGG
Organism: Schistocerca cancellata; assembly: GCF_023864275.1. Lineage (NCBI taxonomy): Eukaryota > Metazoa > Arthropoda > Insecta > Orthoptera > Acrididae > Schistocerca > Schistocerca cancellata. The sequence continues at coordinate 200,633,698 of NC_064629.1, forward strand.
TCTATTTTCCTCTCGGAGTACCGCTACGATATCTTGTATCGGTCCACTGCTAAGCACGGAAACGCCGGTGCGCTGTCCCGTTTGCCTGTTGCTAGGATAGGGCATTCGATTCCTCCTAACTAGCTTGCTTGTTCATTGATTCTGAAACCGATGACGTGGTCGAATCGTTTCCGATTGATTTTCGTCGTGTAGCTACGGCCACAACTGCCGACCCTGTCCTTGCTACCGTTCTGCGTTTTGTTGCTACGCAATGGCCCTTGTCAAAGTCACGGATCGGGGACCCTTTGGTTCGCCGATTTTTTGCTCATAAGGAGAAACGTTTTGTTCGACGTGGTATTTTGCTGTTGCGTTCTGATAATGATCAGTCCAGGGTCGTGGTCCCACTTTCGTTACAGTCCTCTGTCTTAAAGCTTCTCCACCAAGAACATTGGGGTATAGTGCGAACGAAACTACTTGGTTCGGAATTGATGCCGCGATTACGAATATGTGCTCTTCTTGCATGGTGTGTGCCGAACAACAATCAGCACCACCGCGGAAATTCTTTGCATGGCCAAAAGCCACTTTCCTATGGCAACGCTTACACATCGATTTTGCTGGTCCATTCTGGAATGCTCGATGGTTGGCTGTGATAGATTCATTCAGTAATTTTCCTTTTGTTGTCCGGCTGTCTTCCACGACATCATCTGCCACCATCCAAGCGTTATCTGCTATCTTTTGCACTGAAGGTCTTCCACAGACACTTGTTTCCGACTATGGCCCACAATTCATGTCCGCAGAATTTCAGTCATTCTGCAAGGCCAATGGTATTCAACATCTGACGTCCGCGCCGTTTTCGCCACTGTCAAACGGTGCCGCTGAACGATTGGTCAGGACTTTCAAGCCGCAGATGTTGAAGTTGAAAGAGTCGCATTCTCGGGAGGACGCGTTATTGCTCTTTTTATCCTCGTATCGCTCTCAACCCCGAGATGGTCGCTCGTCGGCTGAGTTGCTCCACGGTCGCCATCATCGAACCTCGATGTCTTTGCTACATCCGCCGCATCGGGTTTCTGTGCAGCGGCAGACACCTGCTTTTGCCCCAGGCGACGTTGTCTACTACCGCCACTATCGCGGTTCACGGCGTTGGCTCGAAGGGCGCATTCTTCGTTGCCTCGGACGCGCTATGTATCTGGTTTTGGCGGCCTCTGGTGAGGTACGCCGGCATCTCAATCAGCTGCGCCTCTGTCGTCGCACGGGTTCTACCGCTCGCCGTCTACTCTCAGCGACGGTGACGTCGGGTCAGCGCCCCGGGGACCCATCTACTGGCTCGCCTCAGCCCCAGATGTTACCGACGCTGCCTTCCATTTTGCCCCATGGCGACGCACCGCCACCACCGCCGCCGCCGCTTGTTCTCCCGCCGGCGACGCCCGCAGTGGACGCGTCGCTGCAGCCGCCGGGAGCCCCCCTGGGTCACGCGCCGCCGATCGCTCCCTGGGACCAGTTGTCCTCCGCCATGGAACTCTTGCCCGCTCCGGACCATATGTCGTCTTCGCCCGTCGGATGCCCCGGCCCGATGGAGGTCGACCCTTCGGCCCCTCCTGTCTCTCTACGGGCGCGTACACCGCATGTTGGCGTGCACCCTGGAGTAGGTTTTCAGGCGTTCCCTAGCTACCCGCGGTCCGAATGGCATGGTGCGGGTGGCACAGCCTCGCCAGTTGTTAGGCTCCCCACCTCGTCGCATACGTCTACATGGGGTCCTCCCCACGGAGGGCGGAGGCCTTATACCACGAACGTACGCCGATTTGCTGGGGTGGAATGTGGTGTCACCGCCAAACACCACACTTGCTAGGTGGTAGCCTTTAAATCGGTCGCGGTCCGTTAGTATACGTCGAACCCGCGTGTCGCCACTATCAGTGATTGCAGACCGAGCACCGCCACACGGCAGGTCTAGTCTAGAGAGACTCGCCGCAGTTGCACAGCCGACTTTGCTAGCGATGATTCGCTGTCTACATACGCTCTCATTTGCAGAGAAGACAGTTTAGCATAGCCTTCAGCCACGTTTGTTTGCATCTGAATTTATTCAAATGGCTCTGAGCACTTTGGGACTTAACATCTGAGGTCATCAGTCCCCTAGAACTTAGAACTACTTAAACCTAACTAACCTAAGGGCATCACACACAACCATACCCGAGGCAGGATTCGACCAGACTGAAGGGTTTAGAACCACTCGGCTACAGCGGCCGGCGCATTTGAATTACGGTCATTGAAAGTATCTCCCTGAACACTTGTTGACTGCTTCTAACTTAATATAGTCAAGGTACTAAACACAAATACTATTTATTTAAATATTCAAATTTATTCACAAACATGTCTGTTAAACAACATGTCTATGCTTTCCTGGCTAATTCTCTCCTGTATGTCTTTAATTTCTTCCCCCGTCTCTTTATTTTCTTTCCTCGTGTCAAAATTTTCTTGTCTGATCTTCTCCCCCATCTCTTTTATTTTTTCCTCACTACTGCTACAGAGTCAGTTATGTTGAACACATTATCTCCTGACTCACTTCATTCATCTGACGACGCTGCTCTGGAATGTACTGGGTCGAACTCTCCTGCGTCCTGGTTCTATCCTCGTCTCTCCTCCGAATTACGGATGATTACCACTGTCTCGACGCGTAATGGTCTGTCTGACCTTCGCCATTTCCTCTCGAATACTGCCGCTTGATGAACTGATATCATTCACAAACTGGCTGTTATTCGTTACGTTACCGCCATGTTCGTCAAGTATCGGGCTTGATTGCTCTGCGGGATAAATTGCCTGTTCCTCTTTTGACTGATGAGAACCCACCGTCTCACATAGCTGCACAATACTGTCAATTTCAACACAGTTCCCATCCAAGTCGCAACATGCCGTACTCCGTGCTAAAATTCAGCTTTTAGCTCATTCAACCTCTGGTACATAATTTAACGTATCTGTCTCACTAGTTTTAAGGAAAACGAAATCTCCTTATCACAACTGTCCTCAGTGGAATACTTCCTCTCAAAATCTCAACGCTGGTTTACAACGTTGGTTTTTTCGTCAGATTACTGACAAAACCCACAAAACCTTAAATTTGAATCTATAGGAAATAATTCACAAAATACTAAATTGTGCTAGCTGTTACTGCAACTACAGCGATACGATCTGTTGTCTCTTACTTTAGTCACCGCTAATACACAAACTGAACTTACTGGTACTCCAAATTACGCTTACTACATGATTAATGTCGCTGACTGTTTCCTTGAGGACCGAAGTTCGATCCTGGCCCAGGGTTGCCAAAATACGCAAAACCCCTTGAAGTGGTTGTATTCCCAACTCCTCAAAACTAAATGCGAGCAGCCCACTTCTTTAATATCTACTCTTTAAGTTTAAACTGCGCGAAAAATGAAGTAGATAACCCGAAATTACGACCCTCAGCATAGACCGTAAAGTAGGTAATTTGTATAAAATTGAATGTGACTGATGCTGCCTGACTCGATCAGTATTTATTTGCATATGTCTTACTATGATTGAAAGTATTTCTCTGAGCACTAATTGACTGCATCTAGCCGTCCGGGGCGGACGAGCGGTTCTAGGCGCTACAGTCTGGAACCGCGCGACCGCTATGGTCGCAGGTTCGAATCCTGCCTCGGGCATGGATGTGTGTGATGTCCTTAGGTTAGTTAGGATTAAGTAGTTCTAAGTTCTAGGGGACTGATGACCTCAGAAGTTAAGTCCCATAGTGTTCAGAGCCATTTGACTGCATCTAACTTAGTATAGTGAAGATGCCAAACGGAAAATCCGATTAGCTAATACTCAAATTTATTCACAAACAAGTCTATTGAACAAAATGTAAATTTTAACATGAAAATCGTACAATTCTGTTTCCAAACTCAGGTGTAAGTCTAAGTGGATAGCAGTGTTACTTGCTCGTCTATGAATTTACTACTTGTCCACTTGAAAATTCACGCTCTGGTAAGGTACAACGATAAAGGCAGTCTAAATAATGGTGAAAATTCATAACCAAATAAATTACTGGAAGTTGGTGACTATCCCCAGACGCTTACACATTCAGTTCAAATGTTATGAACTTGAGACGAACGATCGGCCTCAATTCAAATGGTTCAAATGGCTCTGAGCACTATGGGACTCAACATCTTAGGTCATAAGTCCCCTAGAACTTAGAACTACTTAAACCTAACTAACCTAAGGACATCACACACACCCATGCCCGAGGCAGGATTCGAACCTGCGACCGTAGCAATCCCGCGGTTCCGGACTGCAGCGCCAGAACCGCTAGACCACCGCGGCCGGCCTCGGCCTCAATTCCACGAATGTGAGATTGAACTGAACTACTCTACCAGAACGGCCATTTATGCTCACCGTAAATATGACCGTTTGCAACAAGTTGTACACAGCAGAAGTGCTGGCCCTCTCGTCAAGACGTTGTTTTCAGCACCCTGACGCAACTTGTGGGCTTAACTGCGATGCAACGCCAATTTGATCCGTCATCTATTGCTACCGTCCATGGATTCGATCCGGACACCTTCGAGACCAAAGCGCACGATGATGCGGACACCTCCCTGACCAAACCGCAAGTTGATGTGGACACTTCCATCACCAAACCCGAAGTCTCTTGTGACACTCACTTATGGCGTCCTAATTCCTTCCCGCCAAAAAGTGCTAGTTACCAACTGCAAAATTAAGAAACACTGCATCCCAATCGGGAGGATTGCCTGCAAGTGAAGAATCTCGCCTAAATAGCGTGTCTGCTTCAGGTGCCAATCACAACATGAATATTTCTCCTGCTACCAAAAAACTTTGACTTCAGCGCTGCGCTCTTGAGATCACACACTATTATGTCAACCGCGTCCGCCCCAGTAGCTGAGTGGTCAGCGTGACGGATTGCCGTCCTCCGGGCCCGGGTTCGATTCCCGGCTGGGTCGGAGATTTTCTCCGCTCAGGGACTGGGTGTTGTGTTGTGTTCATCATCATTTCATCCCCATCCGGCGTGCAGGTCGCCCAATGTGGCGCCGAATGTAATAAGCCCTGCGCCAAGGCGGCCGGACCTGCCCCGCGAGGGGCCTCCCGGCCAATGACGCCAAACGCTCATCATCATCATCATGTCAACCGCGCTTTCTCCCGCCTATGTCATTAGATCTTCAAATGATATACGCTGTTGTCAGTGTCTGAATTACAAAATCACACTAAGTACGATGAAAACAGCATGCAGAATTGCCTGTCACATCTCGAAATATTGACGAAACTGGATAAAAAAGATGATGAAAGAGAGAAGAAGCTAGAGTAACGATTGGCGAAACAGCTTAAGGAAATAGATGTAAGGTAGAAGAATTCTGAAGAAAGACTGGAGAAACGTAGCAAGAGATTGAATGACGGGTGTTGCCCGGTTTGAGTCCATAATTGTGGAAAGCTAAGGCGCAATGAAATCAGTGCATCTCAAATATGAGGACATGAAATCTGGATTTCATACGGTACTCGACTGGAGAGAAGAGAGTACAGGCAAAGAAGAAGAAACTAATGGGAATATCAACAAGGGAATGCTCAGTTATGTTTGTGAGGTTGAAAAGTTTGAAAAATACTTTAGATCATTTGTCGAGATAGAACAGGCAGCTGTTTGGGAACATGTTCAATCTCAAGAGGTTGTAGCAGAAGATGCGCCTGTTGCTACAACAGCACACCTGATTAGTAAGGCTGAACAGACTTCAGAGGCCGAATCACCAACCAGTGGTTATGATTCGAAGGAGGTAACAGCTGTTCAGGAGCAGATAGTGAAACAAATTTCAGTGCGGAGTGAGCTCATAACTTCAAATGATCGATATGCTGAGAATGCGTATAGCTCTACGTTTGCTGTGTCCCTAAGAATTAACGTCTCAGAACATGTCAAGCCTTTTCTGAAAGTCGCCGAAGTGGCGTCAACTAAAAGGACTTGCAATACGGCGGCCGAACTTCCCCGCATGGGGCCTCCCGGCCAACAATGCCATACGATCATTTCATTTCATTTCATTTCTGAAAACGAAAATGGATTCGTTCCTGATTTTTTGTGTTATGAAGGTATTGGACGAAGTGGAGCTGTTAACGAATTATCGAATGCAGTGTGGAAGGTCTTCAACAGACGCTGCGCCACATTGTGATTCTGTAGTACTACAGTCGAGAGATTTGGAGTGGAGTTGGAGAAAGGTGAAATTCAAGTGTTAGGTTCCTACTGAGTCCAGTACTGGATTCGATATCAGAAAATGAGCAGGGACCATGCTTTCTGAGAGTCTTGTGTTTTGTATAAAATGTTTAGGATTCCCGCTTACGTATTTGTTTCACTGGCTAGCTGGCCAGCGTCAGTGTGTCTTGTGTGTTAAGGAGGTTGTGTTTTGAAGTCATATCATTTTGTATTAATGAGCTAAATTTTCAGGTGTTCAAAAATGTTCAAATATGTGTGAATTCCTAAGGGACCAAACAGCTGAGGTCATCGGTCCCTAGACTTACACACTAATTGAACTAACTTATGTTAAGAACAACACACACACACACACACACACACACACACACACACACACACACACATGTACGAGTGAGGATTCGAACCTCCGGCGGAAAGGACCGCGCAACATGGCGTCTCAAACTGCACGGCCACTCCACACGTCTTTCAGGTGTTCAAATGACATATGCGTAGACATAGGTGAAGAAGTAGCTAGTACGAGCACAACGCGTCTTAAATAAACGAAAGACGCAGTGCGAAAGATTATTGTCACTTCATGTCGGACCGTTGAGGATCTGGAAAACTGTGCGCCGAAGTGCGGTGGAGTAAGTCAATCCAGATTGGGAAAACTTAAGGTAGGCATGATGTGGTGGACCTAGGGTAACAATATAGGCGATTTTTAGAATAAAAACTGGTGAATATTTTGACAATATAATACATTTTTATGTAAATCTTGTGGGAAATTATTAAGGTTACTATGCGTAAATTATTACTTACTAATGTATTAGAGATAAACTCTCACTATGCACTGTGAGCTGATGAATGGTGTAAATAATTACGGAATCATGGATACAGTACGTGCCTTGTCCTGAGTAAGAGATTTGGGCTCGATGGTTGGATCGCACTCGCTGCCAGAGAGCGATGTGACTGCCCAAACACAGCAGAATGTTAAGGACGCATTTCGGGATACTAGAATTTGTAAACAGTTCCCTCATCCTGCCGAGCAGATAGAGATGATGAGACTTCTGCCAGTAGACATTCACTGACAGAAGCCTATTCATAGAGTGTCTAATGTATCCAAACGCTAGATTTTGAGAGCATAGCCATGTATTTTCTATATTTTTGTGCTTTGCAAGTTACTAGTCTGTTGCAGCCATGGAAACAAAAGGAGAAAATAAAAGAGGAGAGACTACACCAACTCACCAAGAGAAACAAAATTTATGGAACCAGTAAAAGTAAATGAGGAGAACAAAATAATATAAAAAATGGTCGCCGCATTTTAATTAAGCAAGAGAAGGAAACCTCAAGCGATCTGGTACCCAGAAATACAGGTAACCCAGGTAAACTTATAACCATATTAAAACGAATGTTTGGAGAGCAATAAACTCTACGGATTAATGTCTGCCACGATTCTAATTGCAGCTTGAATTTAATAATGAAAACGGGAGCTATTTTCTATATGTTACAGGAACTTTGAGAAGTTCAAAAATGGTGCAAATGGCTCCGAGCACTATGGGACTTAACATCTGAGGTCATCAGTCCCCTAGAAGTTAGAACTACTTAAACCTAACTAAGCTAAGGACATCACACACATCCATGACCAAGGCAGGATTCGAAGCTGCGACCGTAGCAGTCGCGCGGTTCCGGACTGAAGTGCCTAGAACCGCACGGCCACAGCGGCCGGCCCCATCGAGAAGTGAAGAAACTCCGTCTTGATGCCTATCATGATCCACAGCACCGCAATTTAGTACGAGAGAAGAAAAGATAAAAGGACGACGAAAAAAACTGTGTGCTTCATGAGGCTAACGTCAATGACGTCCGCGAGAATAAAAGCCGCAATAGGAGAACGACCGAGGGCGTATATGGTGTCAACGCAACATCTTATGTACATCTCATGGTAACAATGCAACATCCAATCAAAGATATTGCTTGTATGGTTTCATTTTTGTTGTTTTAATCTATAGTTAGTGGTCCAAGTTGGATGTAAGATAGTGCATGTATGGTTTCATTTTTGTTGTTTTAATCTATAGTTAGAGGTCCATGTTGGATGTTGATGAATGATGATTTAACAAGTAGAATGGGAAACTAATCACTAACAAACTAACGAGATGTAAATGGCCGTGTGCTGTCAATTGTTAGGTTAAGAGGATCATGTTTAATTTCATAATGAGGTTTCATATTCAACATTTGTAAAAGTCAATGTTTCTAGATTTACGTAAAATGTCGTATGGTCATTCATTATAGCTGAATTTTTTTATTATTGGTAAGTCGCGATTCTATTGTAAATTTAATACCTTCCGACACTGAATCCTTGTACACAAGTCTAAATTCACCTACCATTAGGAATTTAAGAATAAACTAAGCAATAATTAAATTTCGTTACATATCATTGAGGGATTTTCAGAGGTGAAGTTGTTCTTTGTATATTTGTAACGTTTTTGTTAGAATAGTGAGTGATGATCGTGCAAACTAACAGCACGAACGGTGTCGCGAAAACGGTGTACCTCCCGCGCATCGGCACTGTAGTGCGGGCAGCCAGGTGCTGCTCCCGCCGGCAGATCCGGCGTGGCCGACCGGTTTTCTGAGGGCTTAAGACCCGGCACGTGGCTGACAGCCGAGCTGTTCGCGGCGGCTACTGCAAGGAGCCCACTCGGCCTCGGAGACACTAGCCGGCGCTGCTAATCCGGAGCAACACAAGCACACCAACTGCAATTGCGCACTGACCGTGATCAACCTTCCCGCCCACAAGCAGTGTTGCCAACTCAGCCGATTTTAAGCTGATTCTAGCAGAGTTTTTTCCTCTTAAGGCCGGCAAACATTCTTCTAAACCGACAGGCGAATATCTGAGAGATTTCTGCTGATCTTAATAAATGAAACATAATTACATAATTTAATTAATTTTAATGTAATTAATTCACGATTTTTAAGATATTAACGTTCAAACGAGAAATTATATTGAGTTATTAATGGAATTAATATTTTGGATGGACTTTTAAACTACACTACTGGCCATTAAAATTGCTACACCACGAAGATAACGTGCTACAGACGCAAAGTTTACCAGACAGGAGGAAGATGCTGTGATATGCAAATGATCATCTTTTCAGAGCATTCACACAAGGTGACGACACCTACAACGTGCTGACATGAGGAAAGTTTCCAACCGATTTCTCATACACAAACAGCAGTTGACCGCCGTTGCCCGGTGAAACGTTGTTGTCATGCCTCGTGTAAGGAGGAGAAATGCGTACCGTCACGTTTCCGTCTTCGATAAAGGTCGGATTGTAGCCTATCGCGATTGAGGTTTATCGTATCGCGACATTGCTGCTCGAGTTCGTCGAGATCCAATGACTGTTAGCAGAATATGGAATCGGTGAGTTCAGGAGGGTAATACGGAACGCTTGCTGGATCCCAACGGCCTCGTATCACTAGCAGTCGAGATGACAGGTATCTTCTCCGCATGGCTGTAACGGATCGAGCAGCCACGTCTCGATCCCTCAGTCAACAGATGGGGAAGTGTGCAAGACAACAACCATCTGCATTAACAGTTCAAATGGTTCAAATGGCTCTGAGCACTATGGGACTTAACATCTCAGGTCATCAGTCTCCTAGAACTTAGAACTACTTAAACCTAACTAACCTAAGGACATCACACACATCCATGCCCGAGGCAGGATTGGAACCTGCGACCGTAGCGGTCGCGCGGTTCCAGACTGAATGGACTAGAACCGCTCGGCCACCAACGGCCGGCGCATTAACAGTTCGACGACGTTTGCAGCAGCATGGACCATCAGCTCGGAGACCACGGCTGTGGTTACCCTTGACGCTGCATCACAGACAGGAGCGCCTTTGATGGTGTACTCAAAGACGAACCTCGGTGCACGAATGGCAAAACGTCATTTTTTCGGATGGACCCAGGTTCTGTTTGCAGCATCATGATGGTCGCATCCGTGTTTGGCGACATCGCGGTGAACGCACATTGGAAGCGTGTATTCGTCATCGCCATACTGGCGTATCACCCGGCGTGATGGTATGGGGTGCCATTGGTTACACGTCTCCGTCACCTGTTGTTCGCACTGACGGCACTTTGAACAGTGGATGTTACGTTTCAGATACACTCCTGGAAATGGAAAAAAGAACACATTGACACCGGTGTGTCAGACCCACCATACTTGCTCCGGACACTGCGAGACCGCGGTGTTGGCCGTCGAATGGCGCTAGCTGCGCAGCATTTGTGCACCGCCGCCGTCAGTGTCAGCCAGTTTGCCGTGGCATACGGAGCTCCATCGCAGTCTTTAACACTGGTAGCATGCCGCGACAGTGTGGACGTGAACCGTATGTGCAGTTGACGGACTTTGAGCGAGGGCGTATAGTGGGCATGCGGGAGGCCGGGTGGACGTACCGCCGAATTGCTCGACACGTGGGGCGTGAGGTCTCCACAGTACATCGATGTTGTCGCCAGTGGTCGGCGGAAGGTGCACGTGCCCATCGACCTGGGACCGGACCGCAGCGACGCACGGATGCACGCCAAGACCGTAGGATCCTACGCAGTGCCGTAGGGGACCGCACCGCCACTTCCCAGCAAATTAGGGACACGGTTGCGAATGGTCCTCGCCGATACCCCAGGAGCAACAGTCTCCATGAAGCTGGGCTACGGTCCCGCACATCGTTAGGCCGTCTTCCGCTCACGCCCCAACATCGTGCAGCCCGCCTCCAGTGGTGTCGCGACAGGCGTGAATGGAGGGACGAATGGAGACGTGTCGTCTTCAGCGATGAGAGTCGCTTCTGCCTTGGTGCCAATGATGGTCGTATGCGTGTTTGGCGCCGTGCAGGTGAGCGCCACAATCAGGACTGCATACGACCGAGGCACACAGGGCCAACACCCGGCATCGTGGTGTGGGGAGCAATCTCCTACACTGGGCGTACACCACTGGTGATCGTCGAGGGGACACTGAATAGTGCACGGTACATCCAAACCGTCATCGAACCCATCGTTCTACCATTCCTAGACCGGCAAGGGAACTTGCTGTTCCAACAGGACAATGCACGTCCGCATGTATCCCGTGCCACCCAACGTGCTCTAAAAGGTGTAAGTCAACTACCCTGGCCAGCAAGATCTCCGGATCTGTCCCCCATTGAGCATGTTTGGGACTGGATGAAGCGTCGTCTCACGCGGTCTGCACGTCCAGCACGAACGCTGGTCCAACTGAGGTGCCAGGTGGAAATGGCATGGCAAGCCGTTCCACAGGACTACTTCCAGCATCTCTACGATCGTCTCCATGGGAGAATAGCAGCCTGCATTGCTGCGAAAGGTGGATATACACTGTACTAGTGCCGACATTGTGCATGCTCTGTTGCCTGTGTCTATGTGCCTGTGGTTCTGTCAGTGTGATCATGTGATGTATCTGACCCCAGGAATGTGTCAATGAAGTTTCCCCTTCCTGGGACAATGAATTCACGGTGTTCTTATTTCAATTTCCAGGTGTGTATGTTACGACCCGTGGCTCTACCCTTTATCGATCCCTGCGAAACCCTACATTTCAGCAGGATAATGCACGACCGGATGTTGCAGGTCCTGTACGGGCGTTTCAGGATACAGAAAATGTTCGACTGCTGCCCTGGCCAGCACATTCTCCAGATCTCTCACCAATTGAAAACGTCTGGTCAATGGTGACCGAGCAACTAGCACGTCACAATACGCCAGTCACTAATCTTGATGAACTGTGGTATTGTGTTGAAGCTGCATGGCAGCTGTACCTGTACACGCCATCCAAGCTCTGTTTGACTCAACGCCCAGTCGTATCAAGGCCGTTATTACGGTCAGAGGTGGCTGTTCTGGGTACTGATTTCTCAGGATCTATGCACCCAAATTGTGTGAAAATGTAATCACGTGTCTGTTCTAGTAAATATATTTGTCCAATGAATACCCGTTCACTATCTGCATTTCTTCTTGGTGTAGCAATTTTAATGGTCAGTAGTGTAAATAGCTTAATGCGTCCTTTAACAATCAGTATTCTGATATTATTGCCTATATCGTGACGTCCTTCGTAATAACAGAATGCATTGGGACCACAGTCAGTTGCTTGAATAAGCAATCGCACTTCTACTTGTACATTTACATCTATACTCTGCAAACCACAGTGAGTGCATGCCAGAGATGCCAGAGGATACGTCCCACCGTAACAGTTATTACGGTTTCTTCCTGTTCCATTCACGTACGCAGCGCGGGAAGGATGTTGGTTTAAATGCGTCTGTGTGTATTAACTAATCTTTCACTCACCATACCTATGTGAGCTATAAGTAGCGGATTGTAGTATGTTCCTACAGTCATCATTTAAATCTGGTTCTTGAAACTTTGTAAGCAAGCTTTTTCGGGATAGTTAACGTCTGTCTGCAAGAGTTTGCCAGTTCAGTTTCTACAGCAACTTAGTGACAGTCTTCCGTGAGTCAAACAACCTGTGACCATACATGCTGCCCTTTTTTCTATATGTTCAATATCCCCTGTTAGCCCTATTTGGTAAGGGTCCCACACACGTGAGCAATATTTCAGACTGGGTTGCACAAGTGATTTTTAAGCAATCTCGTGTGTAGACTGATTGCATTTCCCCGGTATTCTACCAATAAACTGAAGTTTACCACCTGGTTTACCCACATCTGAGCCTATGTGATCATTCCATTTCATATTTCTACAAAATGTTACATCCACGTGTTTGTAGGAGTTGGCTAATACCAACTGTGACTCATTAAGAATATAGTCATAGGATACTACGTTTTTTTTCGTTTCGGAAGGAGCACAGTTTTACATTTCTGAACATTGAAAGCAAGTTGTCAATACTTGCACCAAATCTTATCAAGGTCCGACAGAATATTTGTGCATCTTCTTTCCAGCATTACTTCATTATAGATTACTGCATCATATGCGAAAAGTCTGAGGTTACTATTAATATTGTCCGCTAGGTCATTAATATACAACACTAACAGCAAAGGTCCCAACACACTTCGCTGGGGCACACACGAAGTTACTTTTACATCTATGAGTCTGTATGCAAAATAACATATTGCGTCCTCCCTACCAAAAAAACCTCAGTTCAGTCATAAGGTTCGTTTGATACCCAATATAATCGTACTTTTTTCAATGAGCGCAGAAGTGATACTAAAATCAAGAAATAGTGCATCCACCTGACTGCCTTTATCTAAAACTTTCAACATGTCATGTGAGAAAATTGCGACTTGAATTCCACATAATCGATGTTTACGGAATCCATGCTGGTTGGTATGGAGGCCATCGTTCTGCTCGAGATAACTCATTATGTTTGAGCTCAGAACATGTTCTAAGACGCTACAACAAATCGATGCCAAGAATATAGCTTCGTGGATCACTTCTGCTATCCTTCTTGTAGACAAGTGAGACCTGTGATTTCTTCCAGCTACTGGGCAGGTTTTTTTGTTCGAGTGATATACAAACGATTATAATTAGAACAGGGGCTAACTGAGCCGCAAATTTAGTATAGAAGGTGATAGGGATTCCTTCGGGCCCTGGAGCTTTGTTCGGTTTCAACAGTTTCAGCTGTTTGTCAACACCACTGTCGCGACACTTAATTCACTCATTTTTTCATTGGTACAAGGATTAAATTGGGGCAAATCTCCTGGGTTTCTCTTTGAAAATGAACTTTTCAAAACGGGGTTAAGTATTCCAGCTTTTGCTTTACTACTCTCATTTTCAGTTGCTGTCTCATTCTCTAGTGACTGGACACTAACTTTGGTGCCACTAACAGCATTTACATACCACCAGAATTTCTTTGGGTTTTGTATAAACATTATTGATAATATGCCGCTACGATAGTTATTGCAGGCTTCACGCATTGCTCTCTTGACTGCCAAACGCGTTTCATGCAGCATCTCTCTATCTGTAGCCCTATGCTTTGTTTTATACCAGTTGCCCAGTGGTCTCTATTTCTTTAGAAGTTTCATTACAGCGACTGTATACCACGAACGACGGTTTCATTATGAAGTATTCCACTGGGTACATACCGATCCAGTGCATGATCAACTACTCTTTCAAATCTGAGCCATGGTTCGTCCACATGCTCCTGTCCTGTGATGAAATTTGAAGTTCCTCAATAACATATGAAACTACTGCTTTTTTTATCTAGCTCACTGCACATATATATCTTTCTACTTGTTTCAGTTGTCCTTTGTAATTTGGTAATCACTGTTGCCACAGCAGCATTATGGTCACTGATACCAGTTTTGGTGTCGACATTCTCAAAGAGGTCAGATCTCTTTGTTGCCATGAGATCTAATATATTTCCATCATGAGTGGGGTTCGGAACAATCTGTCCTTCGTAGTTTGACAGGATGTCATATCACAACCACCATTAGCGAAATTGCAATTTTCGCAGTTGATTGTTGGATGATTTAAGTCTCCACCCACGATTACAGTATGATTGGGGAACTTAACGTACAAGTTAACTGAGGTTTTCTCTAAAGCTTTCGCTTATGTCAGGAGATAAGTCTGGTGGGTGGAAGAAAGATCTATTTCCCATTTTATACCCACCCATGATACTGAGTCTTGTCCAACATCACATGTAGCTTCAATTTCTATCTTGGTGGATTTGAGTTTCGTATGTACTGCAACGAATACACGACCTCCATTTCCCACTAGCCTATCAGTTTGGTATACACTTAAATTTTCGCCAAGAACCTCACTGTTACCAATTTCAGGTTTCAACCAGCCTTCTGTACCTAGTATTCTGTGAGCTTCACTGCTTTTCAGGAGCAGTTTGAACTCTGGCATTTCGTTGCGAATGCTTCGGCAGTTAACCACTAGGATTTTAATACTCTCACCTGTGGGAGGAATTTCTTTCGATGTTACACTGATACTTCCGGGTTTCCTACAGCTATTGTTATCTGGATTGGATGGAGAGCTGCCGAATTTAAAAAGCCCTAGTGTGCACCGTACTCAAGGTCAGCTACCTGGGTAGCAATCTCTAGCGTGTAGTACACACCTGTCCGCCCCCGGTAGCTGAATGGTCAGCGCAACAGATTGTCAATCCTCTGGGACCGGATTCGATTCCCGGCTGGGTTGGGGAATTTTCTCCGTCCAGGTACTGGGTGTTGTGCTGTCTTCATCGTGATCCTATCATCACATTTTTTTAAATAAAAGTACACACCTAAACCATTTAGGGGGACCTTATAGTTCTCAACTCTGTGGCAAAAGTCCAGGAAGTCGCAGCCTACCTTGTCACAGAACCCTCGAAGTCTCTGGTTCAGTTCTCCCACTTGGCTCAGAACAAGGAGGCCACGAACAGTTCTGTGGACAATACTGCAAATTTTGAGCTTCGTTGAAACTATCTGCGCAAGGCTGGTGTTCTCAACCTTCTCTGCCAGTCGCTGGAGTGATCCAAGTATGACCTCGGAGCCCAGACGATAGGCACCGTTTGTTCCAACATGCACCACAATGTGCTGTGGTTGTGTAACGCTGCGCTTTTGGCACACGATACTCCTTAAAGCCTGTACTATGGTAAGTTGACGGGCTTCACCTTATGAGAAAGGATTTTCGTATAGATATTGACCGCGTGTACCTGAATGGAGGCAAATCAGACTTACACCCACTCTGTAATAACAATGATACGTCAAGCAAGTTCGAAATGCAACTACACGTCAATACGGACAAAAAGCAACACAGCAGATGTTACCAATTAGTTAATAATACGGTCGCCAGCCTAATTAGGCATTAACTGAGTTTCTTCCCTGTACAAGTTGATGTACGTTCATGCAAAACAACACGTACTAACACTGCATAATATGGTAAATTTTAGAACCAGAAAATCTACTGAACTGATGATGTCGCTTTCTGTACTGATATGGATAAACCATAAATACATGACACTACACTATAATGTTTACTACAAAACTTCGTACTGTCTATTGATCTGATTAAAATCGGGCGTAGGTTACCCTAGAAATAGTAATTTCGAGCCACAAACAAAATGTCAATTTTGATAAATGTAAAACACTGATAGATTTTGGTTTTTATATTGACTTTAACTTTGCTGGTCAAATCAGTTTAGAACACTTCAGAATTCAAATGAATAAAAAAGGTGGGGGGGGGGGGGGGGGACCCTGAAACTGTTATGATCACTGTATTAAACAATTTGATTACTGAAATCATTATGTGCTCAAGATTTCCAATATATGAGTTACTACTCTTTTCATCTTATTTCCTGCTCATTTAAATACCATTATATCTGCCTCGAAATAATTAAACTTCATTACTAAATCAATATCAAATTTATCTTCCAACTTTGTCAGACCTTTGTTATTCCTCAATTGGTTCATTAACAAAATAGTTCTTTAAACATCATTCTAACATAGCTAGGTCTGCAGGTAATTATTATTAACACAAACTTTTATTTTTCATTTCGGGATACTCGGATTGCACAACATTTGGAAAGGACCCTGTCTAGGTTAGTTGTGAGGATAATTAAATGATAGGACAGTTCTGGTAAAATTTAAGTTGTTATTGAACAGCATGGAACACAAGTAACACTGGTCCACACGAATACAGTACTAAAAGTTTTAACCTGTTCGTATCGATGCGGCGGTTGGTAGGCGGCGAGATGGCGAGGCACAGAGCACACATACAATTACAGCTGTGGCTCTTGATGTATCGGCACTTTACTTCTTCTTAGCGTCGCAATATTTTTCCATTTAGTGCCTATGGAATTTTGCCATGCTGTATGGGCGTTGGAACGGCATATCCGAGGCTCAATGAAACTGCGTCTTCCAGGAGAGCCTCCTCGATCCAGAACGTGTTGCTCAGACCAATGCCCAACTCCGACTAACTACTGCTGAGCCCGTTATGCCGTGCAGCGCCCGTGTGCATTTTCCCGCGCTCGCCTGCCATCCACCTTTTACCGCTCCCTTACAGACAGGGTATTCACCCGAGGTTTTGTACCGAGCGAGGTGGCGCAGTGGTTAGCACACTGGACTCGCATTCGGGAGGACGACGGTTCAATCCCGTCTCCGGCCATCCTGATTTAGGTTTTCCGTGATTTCCCTAAATCGCTTCAGGCAAATGCCGGGATGGTTCCTTTGGAAGGGCACGGCCGATTTCCTTCCCCATCCTTCCCTCACCCGAGCTTGCGCTCCGTCTCTAATGACCTAGTTGTCGACGGGACGTTAAACACTAATCTCCTCCCCCACCCGAGGTTTTGCATTCTACATATTCTAATACATTGCTTACGTATGGACCAGACGCAGAATTATAATTTTAACATCTTACAACAGTCTCAACATTTGTTACACTTCAATTCTTTTACAATATTGCTTGAAATTTGACATAAACATTAATATACACATCGAAATTTGTTTACAGTTTTCTTAACACAATGACAAGAAACAAAAAAAGAAATGGAATCAGAACATCGATTACACTAATTTATCGAAAAATCAGATGGAAAAAAAATTTACTTATATGTACAATAGTACAGCGTTGTTGTTACAGTTGCACCCTGTTCCCTCAATGCTATGGCTGCCGGATAGCCTCTCCAATATTATTATTGAGCCTCCAGGCATATCCACTGTGTACACCTGTTGTTCCTTTCTGCCCCTTGCTGCCATTTCCCTAAGGTGCGTTTCGCTCCCCTTGACACGGGACAAAGCAGGTTTCACAAAACAGCTGAAGTGCGTCACACTGCCCCACTCTCAGTTTCAGTGAAAAACAGCACCTCGAACTTCTTCGTTACGGGGTATCGTACAACAACCTGAGTCCTCCCTGGTCCCCGTCTACCCCGTACAAGATGCCTAGGTCTACCATTGACACGACACTCGCAGTCATGTAGACGAGTAATCACTTATCCCATGCTTCCCACAGAGGAGACAGGAGTAATAAGAGAAGGTAGTACCTGAGGTACCTTTGTTACCATAGGTTCATCATTCTTAGGAGCTTTTCCAGCTCATCCATTCGCAGCAGCTGCCAATCGTTTGACAGTAGTCATGCCAGTTTCAAACCTACTTATGAACGTCAGATAACTCATACCGTGCAGCATTCACAGTGGGGCTGTATTGTGGCTGGTGCAATTTTTATAGGACAGTGAACGAACTAAACTAAGCTCGCTTGCAACATTTAGTCTGTTGAGCTAAACAACTACTAATTCCATGTAAAAATTGAAGAAAATACACAAAACGAGATTTCTACACTGAAGCGCCAAAGAAACTGGTATACGCATGCGTATTCAAATACAGAGATATGTAAATAGGCAGAATACGGCGCTGCTGGTGGCAACGCCTATAGAAGACAGCAAGTGTCTGGCGCAGTTCTTAGATAGGTTACTGCTGCTACAACGACAGGTTATCAAGATTTAAGTGAGTTTGAGCGTGGTGTTATAGTCGACGTGCGAGCGATGGGACACAGCATCTCCGAGGTACCGATGAAGTGGAGATTTTCCCTTACGACCATTTCACGAGTGTACCGTGAATATCAGGAATCCGGTAAAACATCAAATCTCCAACATCGCTGCGGCCGGGAAAAGCTACTGAAAGAACGGAACCAACGACGACTGAATAGAATCGTTCAACGTGACAGAAGTACAACCCTTCCGCAAATTGCTGCAGATTCAGTGTTTGGCCATCTACAAATGTCAGCGCGCGAACCATTCGACGAAACATCATCGATATGGGCTTTTGGAGCCGAAGGCTCAATCGTGTCCCCTTGATGACTGCACGACACAAAGCTTTACGCCTCGCCTGGGCCCGTGAACACCGACATTGCACTGTTGATGACTGGAAACGCGTTGCTTGGTCGGACGAGTCTCGTTTCAAAGTGTATCGAGCGAATGGCTGTCTACGGGTATGGAGACAGCCTCACGAATCCATCTGGATGTCGCCAGCGAAATGTTCAAGCTGGTGAAGGCTCTGTAATGGTGTGTTGCGTGTGCAGGTGGAGTGATTGGGATCCCTGATACATCCAGATACGACTCTGACAGGTGACACGTACGTTGGCATCTTTTCTGATCACCAGCATCCACTCATGTCCATTGCGCATTCTGAGGCACTTGGGCAACTCCAACAGGACAATGCAACACCCCACAAGTCCAGAATTGCTACAGAGTGGTTCCAGCAACACTCTTCTGAGTATAACCACTTCCGTTGGCCACCAACCCCAGAAGTGAACATTATTTAGGAGATCTGCGATGCCTTGCAACGTGCTGCTCAGAAGAGTTCTCCACCCCCTCGTACTCTTACGGATTTATGGACAGCCCTGAAGGATTCTTGGTGTCACTTCCCTCCAGGACTACTTCAGACATTAGTCGACTCCATACCACGCTGTGTTGCGGCACGTCTGCGTGCTCACGGAGATCCCATACGATATTAGGCAGGTGTACCAGTTTCTTTGGCTCTTCAGTGGATAAAGGCAACAGTAAAATCTGTGGTAAAAGTTACTATTTTCCTACAACCCTTTGCGGTTAACGAACTCTAAATCTGAGTTAACTTACTACAAATGTAGGTAATATATAATTTTGTGGAAAAGAAAAACTAAATATGACAAAATGTGTTAGTTACAATACTGCTCAAGTACCTAAATCACAAACGCCGATTCAGTACTACAAATCAGCATATACACAGGAAAATGATAACTTCCGAAAATTCTCAAAACTGTACGTTTATTTGCGTTGATATACACTGAAATACGGGGAGATCTATTCTTTGGTAGTAACTGTGAATCACAAACACTGACCTGCTGCGAAATAAGTTATCCAAACTCTCGCAACCTAGGAAAATCACAAAAATTTTCGAAAATATAGCTTTTTAAGTGTCCGAAAATTCTGAAAAATAACGTATTTCTCAATCAATTATACAATGAAATCAGATAATGAATTTTTAACGAGTAAAGGCCTACTGTTCTGAAATTTGTGATACAGCACAAATCTGTTTAAGCCTACAGTACGAGTTCACAACGGTACTGTCAAATCCGGGAAATTTCACAATACATCACAATACATACGAGTATTGGTACAATCAATGAAAGGTTATGCAGGAGTGACGGGAACAGTAAAATAGACGAATCTGTAAAATCAGATCGGCACAAAAATTTGGCACAACGGGTCGCACACAAAGGAAACTTCCGAAATCGGCTTTTACATAACAATAAACGTGCGTTACACGGGTATTTTACTTAAGTGATTTTGTGACAACTTATATAACTGGCGTGCGAAGATGAACACTGCAGTGTCATTGTAAGGGCTGGCAATTATTGAACTATATAAAAAAACATAAATTAGTTACAAACTACGGCGTGCACACACTTTATTCAACATGTAAACCTCGCTATAGATATTCGGATTTAGGTTACAACTTGTCTGATATGCCTGCCGTCATTGGCGATGAAGTTGCGCAGACGAATAGCGAAATTCTGCATGACCCGCTAAAGTGTCGGAACATCGATGCTGTCGTTGTCCTCCTGAACGGCTTTTTTCAGCTCAGCAATCGCTTTGGGGTTATTGCTGTACACCTTGTCTTAAATGTAGCCCTGCAGAATTTGGTCGTATGTGATCAGATACTAAGAATATGGCGGCCAATCGAGGCCCATGCCAGTGACCGCTGGGTACCCCAGAGCCAGAATGCGGTCCCCACCTCCAGGACAACAAATACTCTCTTGCTTCGATGTGGTAGAGGTTCGTCTTACATGAACCACATCTTGTCGAAATCATGGTCACTTAGGATACAGGGGATGAAGTCATCTTCCTAAATCTTCACGTACCGTTCGGTAGTCACCGTGCCATCAAGGAATATCGCACCGATTATTCCGCGACTGGACATTGCACACCATACAGTCACCTGTTGAGGGTGATGTCCCACAAATGCCCCAATGTCACTTACGGACGAACCCATCCAGATGAAAGTGGGCATCGTCGCATATGCGCATACTAATTCTCATCCTATCCCGCGGCCAGCCACGCAGTTTGAACGTCCTAAAGCGAACCGTTCAGAAGTTACGATGATTTTATTTCATATAGTTCAATAATTGTCACCTTGCATCGCAGTCAAATCGCGAAAACGTGCAGCACCAAAAAAGCGCGTTTTTTGGATGGATCAGGTAACAATATATGCTAAAATACAGTCTGCAGTGCTATTACAGCGATTCTTGTTATCAACTGCATGCTGCCAGCAGTCTCTGATCATTTTCGAGCATTTATTTAACTCTTTTCAGTTTGAATAAATAATAAGTTTTCTTTGTTAAAAATTGCTAAGAAAACACTATATACACAACAATTTAGAGGAGAATGTATGATATTCCTGGCTGTGGCAGCCAGTATTTTCTCCTGCTAGAAGCTCGCCTTGATGGAGCTTGGTAGACGTGAAGTAGCATATGATACAAAAGTGAAGTGAGGTACAAGCAGCAGAGAGTACAGTATGTTCCGTTCCCGTGGGAGAGTCCGCCAATTGTACTGAACTTGCTTCTGATTGGTCGGCACATTCGGGTGTTAGGCGCCAAAACGCCTAACTTCTCTTGTATATTATTTATATACTTTTCATTGTATTTAACCCAGTTTTCAGTATGACAATCTCTCATGGTTACTCTTCGAGTCAAACGTTTTTGGTTATTAAATTTCACTAGTTTTGAGAAATATGAGAGTAATGATATTGCGAGGTGCCGGGGTTAGCAGTGTACTTAACACTAAATTCTTCTAGAATCTTCATATGGAAACGATGCTCTAAGCCCCCCCTTTTCTAACTCCAACTTTTGCTGTTGCACATGGATTAAGAAGAAACGCGAACTGGCTCTAATCGACCCTGCAAGTGGAGTAGAAAAGAGTTTGGCACCTGCAATAATTTAATTTGATATAAATCAATTTGATAAATAAGTTTCATTAACGTGGTGAGAAATGAAAGGGTTGCTCTACTGATCTACAGAATGAAAGTTCTGTCCGAAATAACAATTTGATTTATTATGATTAAACTCAAAATACTAAACACAACACATGAAACATTTAAAATACGTCAAATTGTATACTCAAATAAATGCTGTGAAGGTGAAGTTGTCCTTAAACTAGCTTGTGACGTTTATGACCAAGTGGAATGTGGAGCCAATTCCTTGCAATTGAAATCTTAAGAGAAACACCCAGCCAATCCAATATTAATTTCTGTTACAGTAGTGAGAACCCAGACAATGATCACACAAGACAGAACCACGTAAGAAAAGACGGGAACAGGCGCGCTCAGCTGAGCTCTGATTATCACAGAGCAAAATTCCCTAATCTGCCGGTGCTGCGGACATACATTGCCAAGCTCTCTTCCTAACGGCAAGGACACTATCTGGCGTACCGGAAACGATGGCTGGTTGCTTCGGCGTCCAGTCGTGGTGATGATAATGTCCTGAGTATAGCCCGAAACAAATTATCCTCGTCTAGTTGTTCCAGACTAAAGGCTTCCTATCAATACAAATGCGCCTCTGAGGGAGACGAAGAAGGCTCACCACACAATCACTGACGGTACAGTGATTGATTTTAAGAGGGAAAGTCACACAGTAACTCCGATACAGTCAACTTTAGCCAAAATTGCTCAAGACGGACAACATAGGCCGCTTTTACGCAGAACGCTCAATTGCCAACTGTACTCGGAAAGTTACGTTGAAGTCGAAACTTCAGCAGCTTTGTCAAACAGTTACAATTAAATGAAAGTATATTAGACAGCCAACGGAAGGTAGGCTGTCCAGAGCAGCGAGAGCTCAGTCTTGTAACCTACTCTGACCGAAAGGCGAGAGCCAACTCTCTCAAGAGCACCTGTACAAGCTGAACACAGAACATTCCCGCCCCCACGACAGTGACCATGGATAAACGTTCCAATCAGCAACTCGAAAATCGGCGGAAAATTCCACTCTATTGTCGACGCACTACTATTCCACCAATGGAGATACTTGGCGCCAATTTCTGCTCTGATTTTGCTACGTCAAGGAGCTATCCCTTGAGTAAGCCAATCACAATTATGATTTTGCAGAAAACGCGGAAATTTGCCCGCCAGGACTGCCTGGGAACACAAGTCATTCCCACGCCTCGCTGGTAGCCCGCCAGAAAGTGTTTTCACTAAGTTTCTGCGAAGTAACGGAATCTAGCCCAACCGCTCCGTCAGACCCCTGTGGGCGTGTCGCCCCCGCTCTTATGACAATGTCGGTGTCTGGAAAACATCCACTCGACTCCCTCACACCTGTCGGCTTAACCCTTTCAAGATCAGCAGATCCCTCCTGTCACCAGACCACCCGGGTGACGAGAGACGCTGCGTGGGAAGTCCGCATGCAATTAGAGAGGAAAATCGAATTACTTAGAGTAAGATAGAAATATGAGATGGGACTCATGCCATCTCTCAATATTATAAACAAAGTGCTTTGGACACCTTGGGATCGCTTTGGCGCGCCTGGCAGACGAAGTAATTCGGTTGCGCTAGTCAGACTGTTTCGGGCATTCTTCAGAGCCGAACGTTTATCACTGTACTCAATATCGGAAGTTGTCAGAAAAGTTGCCGTACTATTAAGAAATCTATGTCAAGTGTTGTAGAAGATGGTGTAAAAAGTGGTTATTTGAAATACCGGGTGTTACAATAAGGTACAGCCAAACTTTCAGGAAACACTCCTCACACACAAAGAAAGAAAATATGTTATATGGACGTGTGTCCGGAAACGCTTACTTTCCATGTTAGAACTCATTTTATTACTTCTCTTCAAATCACATTAATCATGGAATGGAAACTCACAGCAACAAACGTACCAGCGTGACTTCAAACACTTTGTTACAGGAAATGTTCAAAATGTGCTCCGTCAGCGAGGATACATGCATCCACCCTCCGTCGTATGGAATCCCTGATGCGCTGATGCAGCCCTGGAGAATGGCGTATTGTATCACAGCCGTCCACAATACGAGCACGAAGAGTCTCTACATTTGGTACCGGGGCTGCGTAGACAAGAGCTTTCAAATTCCCCCATGGTTGAGATCCGTAGGGTGAGGAGGCCATGGAATTGGTCTGCCTCCATCAATTCATTGGTCACCGAATCTGTTGTTGAGAAGCGTACGAATACTTCGACTGAAATGTGCAGGAACTCCATCGTGCATGAACCACATGTTGTGTCCTACTTGTAAAGGCACATGTTCTAGCAGCACAGGTAGAGTATCCCATATGAAATCATGATAACGTGCTCCATTGAGCGTAGGTGGAAGAATATGGGGCCCAATCAAGACATCACCAACAATGCCTGTACTGTAGAGCAATGAGTCACATGTCAACACAAGCACCGAAGTCAACATTACCTTCCTTCGATTGGGCCAACTGGCGGTGAATCGAGGAAGTACAGTACATACTGACGAAACTAAAATGAGCTCTAACATGGAAATTCAGCGTTTCCGGTCACATATCCACATAAAATCTTTTCTTTATTTGTGTGTGAGGAATGTTTGCTGAAAGTTTGGCCGTACCTTTTTGTAACACCCTGTATAAACTAACAGAATACGTTAATGAGAGGTGTCGCCTAGCATCATTGTCAGTACTACAGATCTTGCCCTCTGTAGATACAGAGACTAACCTGGGCAAATGGCATTCCAGAAAAAGCACAATCACATGTTCAAGTTCGAGATGACAGCATAACGGCCTCCGCTGAAGAAGACCCCACGACGAACGAGCTGTCTTCTGCGTTGTGGACATAACTTGAGAAGACGACTGGTCTCTACAGATCTCTGCAACTTCCAGATCTGACTTCCAACATGACAACATATAATTTATACATGATATCCTTTGCGGGGAACGTGTATTTAAGGAAAAGGCTACTATCCATTAACGAGAACTGTGAACGGATGAAATGTGAAAATCACGGTGAGAACAGTCAACTGTAATGATTATCATAACACGCCAGAATCAACAGTGTATGAACAGTGAAAAAGATAAAAAGCGACACTGTTCGCTCTGTGAAATTATACCCTCTTTTAACTTTTGTAAGTTTCTTTGAACTGTTAGGCAGGCAAATCGATAAATGCCGCTGATTAACCCGCGTCGCGTAGTTGAAAAAGAAAAAGCGAAAACGCAAATCGAAGCGTAAAGTTATAATTGAGTGCGCGGTCCAAACGGATTACGATTTATTTCACTGCTACAAGAAACAACGCTTCAGGGAGCAGTTAGCGTAGCAGCGTACAGTAGGCGTAGCGAATGACCTGGAAGCAACACCTGTCGCGTACACCGGCTGCAGTCCAGGTTGCAGTCCAGCGTCAGAGAGTGGCAAACGGCAAGGGAAAGACGTCTAAGGTCGACTATGGCAGCCAAAGACACCCAGAACGACAAAGACAATGTGGCGAGTAGCAGCATTGCGCCGGAGAAGAAGGTAACATGAACGCTAATCACTTTACAGCTAGCGAGAGGAAGCTAGTATTAACAACCATAGAGATAACTATTGGTAAATTGTTCAAAATGGTTCAAATGGCTCTGAGCACTATGGGACTTAACATCTATGATCATCAGTCCCCTAGAACTTAGAACTACTTAAACCTAACTAACCTAAGGACAGCACACAACACCCAGTCATCACGAGGCAGAGAAAATCCCTGACCCCGCCGGGAATCGAACCCGGGAACCCGGGCGTGGGAAGAGAGAACGCTACCACACGACCACGAACTGCGGACGGTAAATTGTTTCGTAACAATTTCTTTAATAACAAAATATCGGGGGAAAGCGAAACGCGGGACAATCTTAGAAGTAGAGAGGCAGTGCAGCCCCAGGGTAATGAAATTGAAGGGGCATGCAGGGTATGCAGGAGGAAATCAGTAATATAAGTAATGAAAAAAGTGTACAAAATCAAATGGGTGATAGCTATTTACCAGACTCATCTGATGTAGAATCTGGAGTTTTCCAAGAAAACATAATTTCAAATAGTAGCAATAGTAAATTTGGAGAGGTGGATTCTGACGTAGATGACATGAATGTTCATGATAAGTTAAATAATGTGAATGGTGATGTCAGAGGTGATGACCCTGACACCGCCATTGCTAACGAATCAACGAATAGAACAAGTAAATTAAGTCATGGAACAGCATCAGCTGATACATTGCCTATACAAGACTATAATAAAACTATGGTTGAAATATTAATGGATTTCGTATCTGGGCAAAAAGAATTAAAAGTAAAGCTAGAAGAAAAGATAGAACGGGGGCAAAATGAATTAAAGAAAGGGCAAAAGTTAATTGCTGATAAAATAGGAGCAATAAACGAGGAGATAGCAAAAATTAATCGTAAGTTTAAACATTTAGAGACCAGGGTTGATTCTCATGAAACTAGAA
Source organism: Schistocerca cancellata (assembly GCF_023864275.1). Lineage (NCBI taxonomy): Eukaryota > Metazoa > Arthropoda > Insecta > Orthoptera > Acrididae > Schistocerca > Schistocerca cancellata. Next base: position 200,660,215 of record NC_064629.1, read on the forward strand.
TAGGGGCTTGTGAGGAAATAACTGAACATGAGAGTAAAGAATGGGACTAAAAATTAGCTAAGTGGTTGCAAGAAATTAATCATAAGATTGATAATGAAATAGCGAAAATAAATTATCTTATGCAAGCTCAAGATACGAGTACTTTTGTATTGTCAGTTAGGGATGAAGTAATTAAATTAACTAATGATCAGTGTAAAATAAACAAAACTTGCAAAGATACCCATGAAAGGCAGAACAAACAGGTCTTAGACTTAAAGGAGGAAAATGCAGTCCTTAGCCTTAAAGTACCATGAATAGAATCTGTTTGTAACAGTAATACAAATACGATTCAGGGTCGCTTGAAAGAAATAGAACAGAAGATAGAAAATATACCTCAACTAAGTGAGGTGACTAAAAATATAGATGATATGGAGGTTGTGTTAAAACAGAAACTCGACACATGGGTTGAACAGGTAAAACGTAAGGATGTTGTTCATATTAATGACGTAGTCATGTAATGCCGATGTTTACAAATTTCATAAATTTTCTAGCAAAGGTAGTATACATCCTGTTGCTTTCATTCGTCAGTTTGAAGGCATCATGAAACTTCCTGGCAGATTAAAACTGTTTGCCGGACCGAAACTCGAACTCGGGACCTTTGCCTTTCACTGGCAAGTGCTCTATCAAGTTCCCGAGTTCGAGTCTCGGTCCGACACACAGTTTTAATCTGCCAGGAAGTTTCATGTCAGCACACACTCCGCTGCAGAGTGAAAATCTCTTTCTGAAGGCATCATACCTGACAACATGACAAAACAGCAAAAAAATTTGTAGCCAGTCGTTTAGAAGGGGACGCAATATAATGGGGAATAGGAGCCAGTAACACATGTAAAACATACCACGAATTTGGCAGAGCATTCCTAAACCAATACTGGCGCACAAGTACACAAAAAAGTGTAAAAACAGAAATATTTGAAGCTAGAAGTTTTGGAAACAGTGGTTGCGATAGTTATAAGGAGTTCATTCAGTACTAATGGGAAATGAATCGGTATTTAACTTATCCTTTACATGAATCTGACTTAGTAGATTTCCAGTGTATGTACTGGAGAAACTAATTCATGTCAAGAAGAGTGTGGTTAACAACCTCCGGTGTATATTAGAGCCGCGCGGGATTAGCCGAGCGGTCTTGGGGCGCTGCAGTCATGGACTGTGCGGCTGATCCCGGCGGAAGTTCGAGTCCTCCCTCGGGCATGGGTGTGTGTGTTTGTCCTTAGGATAATTTAGGTTAAGTAGTGTGTAAGCTTAGGGACTGATGACCTTAGCAGTTAAGTCCCATTACATTACACACACATTTGAACAACATTTTGTACATTAGAACAGCTGGACTCTCTTTCATGGAACACACAAGTGCCGGAAGACTGGTGTAAAAACAGGTGGTGTGTAGAGCGCTGAATCCACCACGACTCATACAGGAATAGCATGTCGAGAAACCTCAGGGGGCAATACCACTCTTTGCATTGCTAGATAGCTGACACCTACCAGGTACCTGAGCTAACAGTTTACTTCCTTTCTTTTACGCTGTTAGTTCTTCCCTCTTCATCATTCTGAACTAAAATCTGTCATCTATCCTTCTTTTCTATTCAAGATAAAAAAAGGGACAAAAGGGATCAATGGAAACAAAACACGTACTAATTGAATGGTTAAGCGACCGATCATAGACTATACTTATGTATCACAAAAGATAACATGCAGCATAAAGTTTGCAAAACAAGTACAGAACCCAGGCTATAAGACCTAAAATCATCATCCATACAGGAAGCAGAACGCCCTATAAACTACGTACAGAAACATTTTGTACGTGTTATGAAACACAAAGAAATTACATATGCATCTACATAGAAAACAATCTTCTATATCGATTTATTTAGCTAACTTTCAGCGGACACAGAGGAAGAGGACGGCACCAAACCAAGTTAGTGAACACAATTACAACAAACAGTACACAATGGTCCTGAGACGATTAGACTAAACTTTATTAGCAACAGTTGGTAGATGGTCTGCGAGTGATTACAAGCAATGATGTTTTCACTGCAATACATATATATTCAGGCTAGGGTGAGTCCAGCCACATTTAAAATGGTGATAAAAGAGTTTTGGATCGACCAAAGAAGTCGACCACTCGTATATAAATGATAATGAAAGAGTTATGGATCGACCATTGAAGTCGACCACTCATAGCTTATGATAGGGAACAGGAAGGTAGTAGGCGAAGAGAGAGTATGCCACACACTTAGGGATTAGTAGGAGAGGTATTTCCGCCGAAGCATTATTATTGATTTTATCACGATGCAGAAATATTACCCACACAGGTAATGAACACAGAATATGAATCTCACGTAGGATACAGACAATAAACAGAAATGCATAAAGCACATGAGAAATGTTTGCTGCTCAAACATGTAAACACTATGAATATAACAAAGTCCATAATAAGCTACAAGGGAATTAAAGCAACAGGATTTGTTTCGCTATTTTTCTCTATTATTTCGCTCTAGAGTATCTTGTTTGAATGCCTCGTCAAGTTATGGAATGAAATGAAAATAAAACCTGAAGTATAAAATGACAGCTGTTCTCATATCGTTTCAAATTTCAATTAGTAGACGTAAGATAGCGGTGCGTTGAGTGCCGTTATTAACTTGAATGAAAGTAAGCGCTCACCGGGATGAGTCACGCCTGGTGTGTGATGGCAAAAGATCAACAGGTGGTGCGAGAGTGCACTGACCGATGAGTCGAGGCTAGGAACACTAGCCGCACGAGGGGACAATTCAAATGAAAGCCTCGTACTCACCATAGCAGAACGAAGACTTTGTAAATATTGTATTATATTCATTGCAACATTGTGTATTTTGTAAAACTATTAACACCTATGTATGAATTTTATGTAAGACACTTTTATGCTGATACAATTTAGAGTATTTATGAATTATGTGACAGTAAACAATATATATTGATGGCCTAGTGCTGGCATAAAAAAATGTGAGTGTTATTAGCTAAAAGTGGACGGCACTGCGCTGATATTAGATGAAAATCGTGTGTTGTGTAAAGATGTTTAGTTCCTGTCATATATAAACACCAATAAGTGTATTGAGTGTTTGTGAGGAGATTTAATGCCCCAGGTGCCGATGTTCACTGTTGAATAACAAGACTACTGAAAATTTAAATGACACTAGGTGCTGAAAATCATATTTGATATTTTGTAGTAAGAAGAAGTTCATGATGTAATGTGTGTTTAGTTAACGTTTTTTGATAGGATTGAGGTGAGAAAGTATATGTTTAGCATTATTAAGTCAATGGTTTAGGCTAATTGGGATGATATTTTAGGAACAACAATTTCCTAGTTTTTTTTAAGAATTTCCACGAATGAGAGAGTAGGTGAGCCTCTGACAGATTGGAAACTTCAATTATTTTTAAAAATATACGACAAACTTTCTCATTCCCAAACTTGTTACTTGTCTTCGAGGACAGGCCAATTTTGGAAATAAAAGGTGGAAGGAGATGTGTGATATTCCTTGCTGCGGCCGCCTGTATTTTATCTTGTTAGAAGCTCGCCTTGATGCAACTTGATACACGTGAAGTAGCATATGGTACAAAAGTGGAGTGAGGTACAAGCAGCAGATGGTATAGAGTGTACCATTCCCGTGGGAGAGTCCGCCAATTGTACTGAACTTGCTTCTGATTGGTCGGCACATTCGGGTGTTTGGCGCTAAAACGCCTAACTACCCTTATATATTATTTATATACTTTTCATTGTATTTAACCCAGGTTTTCAGTATGGCAATCTCTCATAGTTACCCTTCGAGTCTACTGTTTTTGTTTATTAAATTTCACTAGTTTTGAGAAACATAAGAGTAATGATATTACAACCGAAGTGCTTCAGAAACCTTCGGATCGCTTTGGTGCGCCTGGGAGACGAAGTACTTCAAAAATGGTTCAAATGGCTCTGAGCACTATGGGACTTAACTTCTGTGGTCATTAGTCACCTAGAACTTAGAACTACTTAAACCTAACTAACCTAAGGACATCACACACATCCATGCCCGAGGCAGGATTCGAACCTGCGATCGTAGCAGTCCCGCGGTTCTGGACTGCGCGCCTAGAACCACTAGACCACCGCGGCCGGCGAAGTACTTCAGCTGCACTAGTCAGACTGTTTCGGGCGTTCTTCAGAGCCGGACGTGTATCTCTGTACTAAGCTATGTCAAGTGTTGTAGAAGACAGTGCAAAAAGTGATTATTTGAAATATAAACGAACAGGACACATTAATGAGAGGTGTTGCCTAGCATCATAGTACTACAGATCTTTCCCTCTGTAGATACAGAGACTAATCAGGGCAAACGGCATCCCATAAAAAGCACAATCACAGGTTCAAGTTCGAGATGACAGCATAGCGGCCTCCGCCGGAGAATATCCCACGACGAATGAGCTGTCTTCGGCGCTGGGGACACAACTTTAGAAGATGACAGGATGGCGGAAAGAACGGTTAGGGACTCTTATTCAATCTCTACAGATCTCTCCAGCTTCCAGATCTGACTTCCAACACGACAAGGTATCATTTTATAAATGGTTAAATGATGAAGAATTAAAAGACAGGATTCAAAACGTGCCGACAGGTAAAACAAGGTGCGATGTCGTTTTTGTCAATGCCTTCTCGAATGCGAGTATTCGGGATTGAGAGAACATTATAAAGCCGACAAGCATGTGAAAGTGGCTAAACCACTTCCTTGTGTTAGTCACTCTAAATTGAATTCCAGCCTAAGGTTCCATCAGTCACAGCAGCTAGGTTGGAGGCTGTAATGACATTTACATTAGTACGCATTTTGCTATACCGTGTGTTGATAATCTTACAATCACTGAGCTGAACAAATGTTGTTTCCGAATAAGTAATCTGAAAATAAATCCCAAAAATGCATTGAAGTAATAAAAATGTAATACACCCACATTTTGAAGTTGTGTTGAACGCTGATATTGGTTATAGTTGTGGACGACAGCGCCGACATTATTATTAAGCAGTTACGTGTTGTAATTTGTACTTCTCAGAAAACAACGGATGTGTAGTTTCAACATTTTCTAAACTGTTAGACATGATGCAAAAACAATTGCTGAAGGAATGAAAGCTATATTACCTAACACTGAACTGAATTTGCAGAAAATTCATGGTTTAGGCACAGATAACACATCTATTATGGTAAGCAAAGACAACAGAGTTTTTGCTCTACATAAGCTAGAAATTCCATACCTAGTTCTCATACCATGTTCTTGTCACTGCACCCAGCTGGCTCTTTCTCGTTCTGTAAAGAAGAATTACCAGCCCATTTGAAATGTATTTTCTTAGAAACACACAACTGATTTCACCGCTATTCCATAACGCAAAAGGCTTACTAAGACATGTATAATACACGTCATGACGAGGATCCCTTGAAGATAGCACAAATCACCAGAACACGATAGATCTCAATTGAGCACGTCTTTGAACGCGTACTTAATGAGTGGAAGGCTCTACGGAATACTACGGGAAAGCCTCAGACAATGAAAAGTGCTATACCGCTCAGACATTGTATGAAATGTATAAAGACAATAATAACAAATTGTTTTTCACTTATATACGGCCAGTTCTGAGAGAGTGCAGCGTACTTAATAAGGTGCTTCCGTCTGTATCCACCGACCATACCAAGTTGCTGTCCATTATTTTAATCAGAACACTTGTCAAGCGGTTCTCCTTTTTCTAGATGTTAAAAATTTTCTTCACCCCAAGCCACATTTGTGTTCCACTTTTGAAAAGCAAGTAGGAATTTTGCGTACCAGCATCAGAATGACTTAGAATACTGAAATGGGATTTCGAAAAATTTGCGTGAACTTTATCGTACGTCTTGCGAGAGAACTCCACTTCTGTCTCCCGAAGAATATGTTTCTTGAAAGGGAGAATGTGACAGACAAGGCTGGATTTTGGTCTGAAGTATCAAAATATGAGGACACGAGAAAAAAGAATTTCAAAAAAGTCCAAGGTTTCATCCACCAAAGAGATAGAGAAGCTTAGGTTTGGTATCCCGTCGACGCCGATGTCAATCGTAGTTAAACAATGGCTCTGATTTGATTAGAATAGGGAAGTATATCGGTCTAGTCAACTGAATTATCCCAACACCTGAATCAATAGATTTAGGGAAACAACGAGAAACTAAATTCTCGATAGTCAGACGAGAATTTAAATCCATTCATTCCCAAATATGACTTTTCCCTTTAACCATCACAGTGAGCAGAAGTGCATCAGTAAAGTTGCTGGATAAGTCTCAACTACTTAATTCAGTTTCTTGTATTTATCTTCAGTTATAATCTGCTAATGACTTTTACAGTATTTCTTTAGAATACTTAAGCATCGGTACATGTGTACCGAATAGAAAGTGTGTATATTGGTTCTGGATACACATAAATTTTGCCTCCGATTTTTCTAGGAGTACATGGTCAGTAATGTAGAATTATATATTTTGATACTCGAAAGATCTTGGAATTGATAGGTTCGTTGTGTTATCTCTGCAGCTGTTCCTCCTATACTCCTCGAACATATATAATGATCCTGCAAAAAAAAAAAAAAAAAAAAAAATTAAAAAATTAAAGGATGTCAGCATTATCTTAGATGAGCATTTGAAGTGGGAAGAACAAACTATGAAGGTATACAAGAAATCTCTCTCACCAAAAATTTAAAATGCAATCTAATCCTATATGTAGTCCTGCCGAATTTTTACTGCTGTGATGTAGTTAAACATGGAAGAAGTAGTGAAAATGACAGACGATTCTGGCTAGCTAAGAATGCATATGCGATATATGTTCGTAAGATTCGGCGGTTTGATGAAACCGTTCTTTTCCTTTTCCACAGTTAGGGTGGATGCGACCGAATAGGTGGCGAGTTTTTCATACGTACACGTCTTACCTCAGTTAGACAACTGACGACTGCGGCAGAATAAGGACCATCCAGTTAAATAAAAAAAATTACTAAGCCTCGAGTACAGCGGAGTTCGTACTAGACAAGATTAACACTAAAAATTGACTGGTGTTCACGATACCTATAGTAATCTACGTCTACAGGGATTCTCAGCAAGTCACACTTAAGTGTCTGGTAAAGAGTTCATCGAACCGCCTTCACAATAATTATCTATTATTAGAGTCTCTAACAGCGCGCACGAAAAACAGAGGTCTATATCTTTCCGTACGAGCTCTGATTTCCCTTATTTTATTATGATCATCGTTTATCCCTATATAGGTCAACGTCAAAAAAATATTTTCGCATTCGGAGGAGAAAGCTTGCGATTGAAATTTCGTGAGAAGATTCCCCTGCAACGAAAAACGCCTTTGTTTTAATGATGTCCACCCCAAATCCCGTATCATGTCCGAGCCGCTCTCTCCCTTGTTTCGGGATAGTACAAACCGTGCTGCTCTTCTTTGAACTTTCTCGATGCTCTCCGTTAATCCTATCTGCTAGGTATCCCAGACTGCGCAGCAGTACTGCAAATGAGGACGGAAAAGCGTATTCTCTTTAGTAGATCTGTTACAGTTTATACGCGTTCTGCCAGTAAAATACAGTGTTTGTTTTGCCTTCCCCACAACATTTTCTATGTGTTCTTACCAATTTAAATTGTTCCTAATTGCAATTTATTTGAATTTGAAGCCTTTAGATTTGACTCATTTATCGTGTAACCAAAGTTTAATGGATTCCTTTTAGCATTTATGTGGATGACTGCACACTTTTCATTATTTAGAGTCAAACTGTCAATTTACATACCACTCAGATATCTTTTCTAAACCATTTTGCAAACTTGCTTTGATCTTCTGACGAGTTTACTAGACGATAAACGACAGCATCATCTGCAAACAGCCTACGACGGCTGCTCAGATTGTCTCGTAAATCGTTTATATAGATAAGGAACAGCAGAGGGCCTATAACAACACCTTAGGGAACCCCAGAAATCATTTCTGTTATACTCGATGACTTTGCGTCAATTACCACGAACTGTGACATCTCTGACAGGAAATCACGAATCGAGTCACATAACTGAGATGATATTCCAGAAGCACGCAATTTCACTATAAGCCACTTGTGTGGTACAATATCAAAAGCCTTTTGTTAATCTAGAAAAATGGAATCAATTTGAAACCACTTGTCAATAGCACTCAACACTTAATGTATGTAAAGAGCTAGTTGTGTTTCACAAGAACAATATTTTCTACATCCATGTTGACTGTATGTCGATAGAACGTTCTCTTCGAGGTAATTCATAATGTTCGAGCACAATACATGTTCCAGAATCCTGCTACATACCGACGTTAATTATGTGGGCCTGTTATTTAAAGGATTACTTCTACTACCTTACTTGAATATTCGTGTCACCTGTGCAATTTTCCGGTCTTTGGGTACGAGTCTTTCGTCGTGCGAGCGATTCCACACGATTGTTAAGTATGGAGCTATTGCATATGTTAAACAATACCTATAATAATAAGTTAAATACCTATCATCATTCCGTAACTGCAAGATATGAGCTGAGACGTCCAGCACCATAGTTTCCTCTCCTTCCCGCTTATAGCCGTACGTCTCCGAAATAAACTATTCAGCTGCATGTTATCCAGAATTAATCTGTCCATTATAATTATCCGGGCTGTTATGCCGTGGTAGTTTGATGAATTCTGTGCCGATTCCCAACGTTTCGTCTCCGACTGCTGGAGACATCTTCAAGGGGGTCCGTAGCTCAATGGAAGGTCCAACACACCCACTGGCTCGCTACTGACTGCCGCTAAATTCCGTGTCCGCGCGCTCCCACGCCGCGGCGTGACGTCACGTGTTTTGAAAACGTCAATGCAATTGGCCGCTGTCCGTCGCCGTCGATCGCCGTTGCCATCACCCAGTAGTGGACGGGTGGTACACATCTTCTTTAACACCGGCATCCATATGCCGTTTAGTTTCACACCCTCCTCCTTACGGTTGAAATTATTTGGGTGTTTAGCGATTTCGATTGCCTCCCTGTAGAGCCTTTCGCAATATCCGCTTGTGGCCGCTAGTACTTGCGTCTCCTCTAAACGAATATTGTGGTTCCCTGGCTGGAAAGCATGCTCCGCAACAGCTGATCGTTCCGTTTCTCTTCTTCTGCAATTTCCCTTATGCTCTTCCAAACGATTATAAACAGTTATTTTAGTGGTACCCACATAAACATCACCACAGATGCATGGGATCCTATACACTCCAGCTTTTTTCCAGTGGTTTCCGAGCGTCCTTGGCAGGCTTAAGGTATTCCTGTATCTTCCTGGTGGGCTTGTAAATTACGGTAGTATTCCGCTTCGTCAAGATCCTCCCTATTCTCTCCGTTACATTTTTAACAAACGGCAGGAAAACCTTAGATTTTGCAGTAGCAGTAGATGTGTACCACCCGCCTACTACTGGGTGATGGCAACGGCGATCGACGGCGACGGACAGCGGCCAATTGCACTGACGTTTTCAAAACACGTGACGTCACGCCGCGGCGTGGGAGCGCGCGGACACGGAATTTAGCGGCAGTCAGTAGCGAGCCAGTGGGTGTGTTGGACCTTCCATTGAGCTACGGACCCCCTTGAAGATGTCTCCAGCAGTCGGAGACGAAACGTTGGGAATCGACACAGAATTCATCAACCGACCACGGCATAACAGCCCGGATAATTATAATGGACATGATATTTCCGGCCGTGAAAGTCTACATTTTAGTATCCAGAATTAATCTGCATTAAAATTTGATTGAAGCTTTACCTATTACCATTGGCATAGCTTTCCTCATGATATATTCTAGCTGATTTACTTCTGTACAACCTCGATCCAGTATCTCTGCCATAGTGTCGACACTGTCCATGCTTTTCTCACCCATATCTAATTCCGCCTTCATTCTTCCATTTCATCTGTTAAGCTTACCGTATTACTACTCCGTCTTCCCTGGACCAATGAACATCCTCTCAATATTATAATGCTGCCATACATTTCTGTTGGATGTGATTATTGACTTTTGACAAGAACGTCATAAAACAAAAATGTGTCACAATATTAATAAGACTGGGATTTCTGAATTACTATATTTTCATTACTATATTGATTATTAATATCATTATTATAATTGTTACTATTATACACTGCTTTTGCACTACCCATGTTGTAATATTAATGCACTGTGTATGCCTGATCTCTGATTAGATGTGTCACAGGATCTGTCGTACGAAAGAAATGCATTAATAAAAATAACGACAGAAAAAAATAATATGTAACCGATCTTCTGGCTGGCTTGTCATTTTTTCCTAAAAGTTGTCCTGGTATTTATTCCATTTGTTACGACGAATTCGACGGAGCGGTTACAAAGTTCAGAAGATATCTTCAGACACCGATTTAATAGCAATTGTGGCTTTGTGTAAATATGAATTTTTAGGTTTCATGAAAGGAGTAGCTATGAATAGGTTGTCAACATATTTAAGCGTGTAATCAGTAGGTGAGTGATATACCGACTGTCTCCACATACTTGAAACCGTAAACATAGCAAGTATATGCAATTTCTGTGACAGCATAGCTTCTGCATTTGCTATATAGAATGATGTCATCGTTGTGGTTCGGTCAAGGTTCCGGTACAATCGCCATGTGGCATTCGCCCGTATAAAGAAAGAGAAAGCATCGTGATAAACGCTGACATTTTTTGAGATTCTTCTACAGAAAAATTTGCTATTATCGAATACTCGTTACCGGCAAGAAATTAACGCGACAAATTAATTCAATACGTAAATAAGTATTTTTTAATTACCTCTCGTAGCTGTAGAACAGTGGTAAATTGCTTTTTAGAATTTTTTTCTAGTTGATGTGAATTAAAATTTGACAAATAGTGATTAGAGTTTTAAAACTGACAATAGTACAATATGTGTAATCAGAGTCTTTCGCGGCGGCATGTCTGGAAAAATCTACTCGGTTTTGAAGGTGCATCATTTCGAAAAAGATGACGCGGCTAGAAGACCGAGGAGATTTTTTTCAATAGCACAATAATTCCATGTTCTGACAACATTTCTTCAGATTTAATTTCGTTACAATAATCACTATCGCTGATTTTAAAGTATTTAAGTATCATAAAACATCAGTCCTAAGAAGGACACTCTGTCCTCATAGAGAGCACTAATTCCACATCGGAGAGTTGCAGAAGTTTCAATGAATGGTATGATTCAGTCTCCAGAACCCCCAAAAAATGCCACGTGGCTGACGTTCAGGTACCTCCAATAGCCGAAACAATCCATATTACTGAAGAAAATTTCGCGAACTAGAAAATTTCACTCTAGCCAATAACATTTCTTTCTATTAACGATATGTTGATGATACCGTCATTATACAGGGTGATTCAAAAAGAATACCACAACTTTAAAAATGTGTATTTAATGAAAGAAACATAATATAACCTTCTGTTATACATCATTACAAAGAGTATTTAAAAAGGTTTTTTTTCACTCAAAAACAAGTTCAGAGATGTTCAATATGGCCCCCTCCAGACACTCGAGCAATATCAACCCGATACTCCAACTCGTTCCACACTCTCTGTAGCATATCAGGCGTAACAGTTTGGATAGCTGCTGTTATTTCTCGTTTCAAATCATCAATGGTGCCTGGGAGAGGTGGCCGAAACACCATATCCTTAACATACCCCCATAAGAAAAAATCGCAGGGGGTAAGATCAGGACTTCTTGGAGGCCAGTGATGAAGTGCTCTGTCACGGGCTGCCTGGCGGCCGATCCATCGCCTCGGGTAGTTGACGTTCAGGTAGTTACGGACAGATAAGTGCCAATGTGGTGGCGCTCCATCCTGCTGAAATATGAATTGTTGTGCTTCTTGTTCGAGCTGAGGGAACAACCAATTCTCTAACATCTCCAGATACTGTAGTCCAGTTACAGTAGCACCTTCGAAGAAAAAGGGACCAAAACCTTTATTGGCTGAAATGGCACAGAAAACGTTCACCTTAGGCAAGTCACGTTCATACTGAGTTGTTTCCCGCGGATTTTCAGTGCCTGCTGAACAACTGTCGTCGATTCACTTCTGCCGTACTCAATAACACAAAAAGCTTTCTGTTGAGCGGTCGCCATCTTAGCATCAACTGACGCTGACGCCTAGTCAACAGCGCCTCAAGCGAACAAATGTACAACTAAATGAATCTTTATAGCTCCTTTAATTTGCCAACAGATAGTACTTAGCTCTGCCTTTTGTCGTTGCAGAGTTTTAAATTCCTAAAGTTGTGGTATTCTTTTTGAATCACCCTGTATTTAACGTAGATGAGAAGGCCGTCAAATCACTTAGTGAGTCATTGAAATTTTTCCATCCTAAAATTTAATTTGCATATGAAATACAAAATCAATATAATGAACAGAGTTTTCTGGACCTGAAACTATGTTTAAGAGATGGTAAATGGTTCAAATGGCTCTGAGCACTATGGGACTCAACATCTTAGGTCATAAGTCCCCTAGAACTTAGAACTACTTAAACCTAACTAACCTAAGGACATCACACACACCCATGCCCGAGGCAGGATTCGAACCTGCGACCGTAGCAGTCCCGCGGTTCCGGACTGCAGCGCCAGAACCGCTAGACCACCGCGGCCGGCCTAAGAGATGGTAAAATTAACTTTGATATTTACAGGAAACCCACCACAACAGATAACATCATTCATGCCTTTAAGCACAAACCGGCATTCTTTCACAATTTGATCTATCGTTTTATTGAGGAGTCCATAACACTTCCTGCTATTGCTATAGAACCTAACCAGTTAAGGTATATGACGGTCAAAAACGGAGATATCAAGAAAACTTTGTACAAAACCTTTATAATAATAAAACAAACAAGAATATAAATTCCTCTACACTCAATAAAAATGACGATACTGTTAAGAAATACACTACAATCCCATTTCTAGGTAACATTTCACACAGTATAGCTAATTTATTTAAAAAATACGACAACACTGTCTCGCTTACCCCGATAATGGCACCAAGAGGCTCTCTATACACAGCGGGAAACCTCCAACTGACAAATTTCTCAAATCTGCCGTGTAAAAGATACAATGTAATATATGTCCGAGTTTTTGTATATAGATCAGATAGAGAGGGCAATGAAGACCCGTTTTGCAGGCCGGTGTGGCCATGCGGTTCTAGGCGCTTCAGTTTGGAACCGCGAGACCGCTACGGTCGCAGGTTCGAATCCTGCCTCGGGCATGGATGTGTGTGATGTCCTTAGGTTAGTAGTTCTAAGTTCTAGGGGACTGATGACCTCAGATGTTAAGTCCCATTGTGCTCAGAGCCATTTGAACCATTTTTTTAAGACCCGTTTTTTTGAGCTCTTGCTCAACAAAGACAGCGAGTATTCGTATAAGTTCATTCATCCAGATCATCTCAAAATAGAGAAACACGCACTTATTCCTCCATCTTCGCTTAATATGGAAATTTTAAATATAGTTAACAAGGGTTTTACAATGAACCTTGTAGAAGAGTTTGAAATTTATAAACATTCCCATCTAAAGTCAAAATATTTGTTAACTGTAGGAAACAGACATTATTTTGATTGCGTATCAACTCTTACAAAATGTGAAAATTCTTTTAATATTAAAACTACGTGTCTTGGTTTTTCTCAAATGTATTATATACAACTTTTTTATGTGTTTTGGTTATATTGCTATATATATTTTATATATGTTCCTTACTGTTAGCACAACAGTTTAGTAGATGTTCTTCAGTTACTATAAAATGTCAGTCTGTGTACAATAACCACATACAATATGTACTTAATTTGTCGAAACCGGTAAAGCATTAAGAAATACACTCCTGGAAATTGAAATAAGAACACCGTTGCTGTTGTGGTCTTCAGTCCTGAAACTGGGTTGATGCAGCCCTCCATGCTACTCTATCCTGTGCAAGCTTCTTCATCTCCCAGTGCCTACAGCAGCCTACATCCCTCTGAATCTACTTAGTGTATTCATCTCTTGGTCTACGATTTTTACCATCCACGATGCCCTCCAATACTAAATTGGTGATCCCTCGATGTCTCAGAACATGTCCTACCAACCGATCCCTTCTTCAAGTCAAGTTGTGCCACAAGCTCCTCTTCTCCCCAATTCTATACAATATCTCCTCATTAGTTATGTGCTAATCTTCAGCATTATTCTGTAGCACCTCATTTCGAAAGCTTCTATTCTCTTCTTGTCTAAACTATTTGTCGTCCACGTTTCACTTCCATACATGGCTATACTCCGCAAGCCACCCAACGGTGTGTGGTTCAAAATGGTTCAAATGGCTCTGAGCACTATGGGACTCAACTGCTGTGGTCATAAGTCCCCTAGAACTTAGAACTACTTAAACCTAACTAACCTAAGGACATCACACACATCCATGCCCGAGGCAGGATTCGAAGCTGCGACCGTAGCGGTCGTGCGGTTCCAGACTGTAGCGCCTTTAACAGCTCGGCCACTCCGGCCGGCAACGGTGTGTGGCGGAGGGCACATTACGTACCACTGTCATTACCTCCCTTTCCTGTTCCATTCGCGTATGGTTCGCGGGAAGAACGACTGCCGGAAAGCCTCCGTGCGCGCTCGAATCTCTCTAATTTTACATTCGTGATCTCTTCGGGAGGTATAAGTAGGAGGAAGCAATATATTCGATACCTCATCCAGAAACGCACCCTCTCGAAACCTGGACAGTAAGCTACACCGCGATGCAGAGCGCCTCTCTTGCGGAGTCTACCACTTGACTTTGCTAAACATCTCCGTAACGCTATCTCGCTTACCAAATAACCCTGTGACGAAACGCGCCGCTCTTCTTTGGATCTTCTCTACCTCCTCCGTCAACCCGACCTGGTACGGATCCCACACTGATGAGCAATACTCAAGTATAGGTCGAACGAGTGTTTTGTAAGCCACATCCTTTGTTGATGGACTACATTTTCTAAGGACTCTCCCAATGAATCTCAACCTGGCACCCGCCTTACCAACAATTAATTTTATGTGATCATTCCACTTCAAATCGTTCCGCATGCATACTCCCAGATATTTTACAGAAGTAACTGCCACCAGTGTTTGTTCCGCTATCATATAATCATACAATAAAGGATGCTTCTTTCTATGTATTCGCATTACATTACATTTGTCTACGTTAAGGGTCAGTTGCCACTCCCTGCACCAAGTGCCTATCTGCTGAAGATTTTCCTGCATTTCGCTGCAATTTTCTAATGCTGCAACTTCTCTGTATACTACAGCGTCATCCGCGAAAAACCGCATGGAACTTCCGACATTATCTACTAGGTCATTTATATATATATATATATATATATATATAGTGAAAAGTAATGGTCCCATAACACTCCCCTGTGGCACGCCAGAGGTTACTTTAACGTCTGCAGACGTCTCTCCATTGAGAACAACATGCTGTGTTCTGTTTGCTAAAAACTCTTCAATCCAGCCTTCGTCATTCTTCACTCAGACAGCAAGCTCATTGATACTACATGCACCGTGCGTGTATCTGACTAACAGTCATTTCTCGCCAGGTGACACTGCTATCACCTGGAGGGTTTACATCGATAGTAGGTCATAATTTTCTGAGTAATCAGTGTACGTTGAACAGGGTTTATCTTATGGGTACATAAGCGGCAGTCGAAAAAAGTTCTTTCCTCGATTTGTATGAAAATATGCGTTTTTGGAGTCCACATATTATGATTATGATAGATTCTCAGTTTTCTATTAATTCTATTCCATTTCTATTAATCTTTTCCCAAAAATGGGGTGAGGGAGTGAAGTTGAACTAAAATATCTTGGGCTGTACACAAGTTACCTGCCAAATACGAGCCCAATCGGTTGGCCGTGTCTGTGGCCTTCGTGTTATAGTCGGCGACAAAGTTAATGGCCTCTAGCCGCGCATCTCATTAGGAATGCTGCGGTGTCATCACGGCTGAAAGTGCATAGACAGCAACTACGTTACGTTCCAGCAGCTTGGCAGCGTCGCAGACCAGATCACATGAATCTGACTCACATTTAAAGAAAGAGTACACTTAAAAGATTAGGTCCCTAGCCTGATTTTGAAACACTTGGCGCTTTTTACGTGTTTCATCCATTATGAGATAACTCATAGAACACACAGAATATCATAGAAATCAATCAATGGTAGTTTCGCTCACGTGAAACGCGATAGAACGCTAATATGACGGAAGTTTCGACAGAACGGAACGCGGGAATTGACTGAGCGCTGACTCGCTAGCTGCGCAGCTGTCTACTGTGCTTCCCCGGCCCAGAGGCCTTTAACGCTGCTGCAGACTATAGTCATTAAAGAGTCAAAGACATGACGGGAATAATTTAGCTCAGTTCATTGTTCTCAACACTGTGCGTGTAAACCATCTTCTTGTCACCGCGTCGTTACTCCCCGCCTCCTGGAGGGAATATGTGTACCCCACATGTATGCGTGTGGTGTTACTCGTGTGAAAGTGGATCAAAGTTTTCTAAATGCCTGCGAACCTTGTAACTGGAGTGGGACTTGGGTACAGCCGGTATTTACCTAGCGCGATGTGGGAAACTGCACAAAAGCTACATCCAAGTTGGACGGCACGCCGGCCCTCATTGTTAATCCGCTGTGCGACTTCGACCAGGGGCCGCATCTACACATCCCGGAAGCGGTGCTTTAATACCCACTGCTATCTGAGTGGGGAAAGTATAGCGTGCTTTGTGCGAATCCTCTTTTGTACAGTGAGTGGATGTGCGTCTGCGTTTTCCGATGAACACGTAACTCCTTTCACGTAGTTTACAGCCATTAAAAGTTTTTCCGGCGCCAAGGTGGGCATCGTCTGATATGATTTCACGTGTCTGGAACAAAATGCTCAACACTGTTCTCTTTTGCGTTGTTCCACATAAACTTTGCCTTTTGACGTGCCGATCCGGCTTAAGATACTCGGAATTGTCAAGTCAATCGCCTCGCTTCCGCTTAGCTATAAAATCCCAGAAATGAGCTTTCATTCCTTCTCCATTTCAACACTAAACTTGGCGTTTAAATGTGTTCTATCTATGTGATTGATTAAATGCTGCAATTTCTCTCTCCTGTGTGACAAAATGATAAACGTATCACACACAGAACGAAAAAATGGGAACAATGAAGCATAGCGGTGTTTAACGCAAGTTTTTTCTAAATTCTGCGTGAAATAACTGGCCATGAGCGGATACGGGAGTTAACCCAGAGATATCTTATCAATAATTTCATAATATTTGTCACTAGTTAAAGCTGTCCTCAAAGAAATGGGTCAAATGGCTCTGAGCACTATGGAACTTAACATCGGAGGTCATCTGTCCCCTAGAACTTAAAACTACTTAAACCTAACTAACCTAAGGACATCACACACATCCATGCCCGAGGCAGGATTCGAACCTGCGACCGTAGCGGTCGCGCGGTCCCAGACTGAAGCGCGTAGAACTACTCGGCCACAACGGCCGGCAAAGCTGTCCTCAACCTGAATGTTGTGGTTTATTGGCATGGTGATATAGGCGTTGTGCCCTTGCCTTCTTCGATATTTAAAATGACTCACCTAACCAGATATAAGAGGGACAGACATATTAATGCAGACCTCTAAGCGAGCTAAAGTTTGCCGTTTTCCACGTATACCAGTCCTTACCACAGGTGAAAGAATCGACGGGGACAGAAATAATCCCATGCACTACCGAGGATTGAACCCCGAAACTTTGAAACCTTTGTTGGGCACTTATCTGCTTAAACACATAGACTAGACTTTTTGGGTTTGAAAGGTGGCTCCATGCTGTATTGGGTGGGTGTTCATTTTTTTCCCAATACCAGTATAAGTGGAAATGAAGGCGTACAGTTGAAGAATTCTCAGACAAATTGCTCCGCCGCTGACAGACCAAGAAAATACCACAGGGCTATTCGTTCCGTTTTGAAAGCGTTGCCATTAAAACTCTCTGTGGCCATCACATTTCCCATCTTCAGTGCTGACTGATGCTTCCCCTTTCTGGAAGTGAGTCATCCATTCGAAAAGACTCATGATATTTCGATCGTAGAGTGGTAGTTACAGTAATCAAAATGCAGGATTTTACAAACAACACCTGTGGTATGTGGGAAGTTACGTCTCAAATGCTTACTCAGCTTTAGTTGTTCCTTCCTACTAATCGCACAAATCATTAGACACTACCTTGTATGTGGGTTGAGTTGTTTCTTCTCAAATAACACTATTCTCATTACGAATGACGCACGTCTAATTTTATTTTAAGACTGACAATATTGGTAACCTATTAGTGATAGGATCTGTCGAAAAACACCTCCGTAATTAACTAGTTTGTGTAATATGCATTACTTTATTAGCATTGACTGTTTTCTTAAACAATTTAATTTTGCTATTAACTGGCGTTTTCCGCTTCGTCGTTTTCGTTGTATATGGCATGATGACTAAGGCTCGTGGAACTAACGGCAAACGTAACGACTTTTCATAAGAAATATTGGACATTTATTCGGTAGTAATGTGTGTCCTACTTTCCTGATTTGGGTTTGCACATTTTCTCGATGTCACTTCCCTCCTTCCTGTCATTTTGTCTAACTGAGTACGTTTCCGTTTCTAATGACGTCTTGTCAACTACATGACAGTTTAACTGTCCTACCCATTGAAAAACACAATAAATAACGTAAGAAAGTGGAACTTATTCCAGATGTGCAAAGATTTGTGACACTGACTCCAATGTCAGGACAACACTGTTATCGGGAATTACCAGCATCAGGAAAATGCCATGGAACGACTAGGCCCATTTAAGGGGGGGGGGGGGGGGGGGGGGAGTGGGGGGGTAGGACGTCAAACGGGCTGACTTGGAGCAGGAGAGCCGCCATAGGATATTTTAATTTCCACTGTCTATACTTTCACAAATAAATTCATAAAACTTTGTCAGCATGACCAGAAAGGATTCAGGATTCATACCCCTAGCAGTGGAAGACCGAAAACATAGCAAAACCTTTTTTTTACATGTTAAATTTCATCATTTTTTACACTTACTACTGGCTGCATTTGTTGCTGTAGGTACACTTTTCTTCACAAGTAAGAGAGATTCTTCGATGAATTTTTCACAACATACGAACCATACCTACAGGTGTATGAAACTCTAGAATATACACTCCTGGAAATTGAAATAAGAACACCGTGAATTCATTGTCCCAGGAAGGGGAAACTTTATTGACACATTCCTGGGGTCAGATACATCACATGATCACACTGACAGAACCACAGGCACATAGACACAGGCAACAGAGCATGCACAATGTCGGCACTAGTACAGTGTATATCCACCTTTCGCAGCAATGCAGGCTGCTATTCTCCCATGGAGACGATCGTACAGATGCTGGATGTAGTCCTGTGGAACGGCTTGCCATGCCATTTCCACCTGGCGCCTCAGTTGGACCAGCGTTCGTGCTGGACGTGCAGACCGCGTGAGACGACGCTTCATCCAGTCCCAAACATGCTCAATGGGGGACAGATCCGGAGATCTTGCTGGCCAGGGTAGTTGACTTACACCTTCTAGTGCACGTTGGGTGGCACGGGATACATGCGGACGTGCATTGTCCTGTTGGAACAGCAAGTTCCCTTGCCGGTCTAGGAATGGTAGAACGATGGGTTTGATGACGGTTTGGATGTACCGTGCACTATTCAGTGTGCCCTCGACGATCACCAGTGGTGTACGGCCAGTGTAGGAGATCGCTCCCCACACCATGATGCCGGGTGTTGGCCCTGTGTGCCTCGGTCGTATGCAGTCCTGATTGTGGCGCTCACCTGCACGGCGCCAAACACGCATACGACCATCATTGGCACCAAGGCAGAAGCGACTCTCATCGCTGAAGACGACACGTCTCCATTCGTCCCTCCATTCACGCCTGTCGCGACACCACTGGAGGCGGGCTGCACGATGTTGGGGCGTGAGCGGAAGACGGCCTAACGGTGTGCAGGACCGTAGCCCAGCTTCATGGAGACGGTTGCGAATGGTCCTCGCCGATACCCCAGGAGCAACAGTGTCCCTAATTTGCTGGGAAGTGGCGGTGCGGTCCCCTACGGCACTGCGTAGGATCCTACGGTCTTGGCGTGCATCCGTGCGTCGCTGCGGTCCGGTCCCAGGTCGACGGGCACGTGCACCTTCCGCCGACCACTGGCGACAACATCGATGTACTGTGGAGACCTCACGCCCCACGTGTTGAGCAATTCGGCGGTACGTCCACCCGGCCTCCCGCATGCCCACTATACGCCCTCGCTCAAAGTCCGTCAACTGCACATACGGTTCACGTCCACGCTGTCGCGGCATGCTACCAGTGTTAAAGACTGCGATGGAGTTCCGTATACCACGGCTAACTGGCTGACACTGACGGCGGCGGTGCACAAATGCTGCGCAGCTAGCGCCATTCGACGGCCAACACCGCGGTTCCTGGTGTGTCCGCTGTGCCGTGCGTGTGATCATTGCTTGTACAGCCCTCTCGCAGTGACCGGAGCAAGTATGGTGGGTCTGACACACCGATGTCAATGTGTTCTTTTTTCCATTTCCAGGAGTGTATTTAATTTATGAAAAAATTAATGAGCTGTTACATTTTAAACTTCATATTTAGAAAAAACTAAAAGTTTATACTTAGTTATCTCAATAGTTACCGCAGTTTCTAATAGATTTGGAAAATTCTAGAGTTTCATACACCTGTAAGTATGGTTTGTACGCTGTGTAAAATTCATCGAAGAATCTCTCTTAATTGTGAAGAAAAGTGTACCTACAGCAACAAATGCAGCCAGTAGTAAGTGAAAAAAAATTATGAAATTTAACATGTAAAAAAATATATTCTGCTATGTTTTTGAACTTCCACTGCTAGGGGTATGAATCCTGAATCCTTCCTGGTCATGCTGACAAAGTTTTATGATTTTATTTGTAAACGTATAGACAGTGGAAATTAAAATGTCCTGTGGTGGCTCTCCTGCTCCTAGTCAACCCGTTTGACGTCCTACCCCCCTTAACTAACATCATTTATCCTTTTGACAACAATTCCGAGCTAATTTGCCATATTAAGTTTACACACTTGAAAGTGTTAAAAATGGCAAACAATGCAGTCAATCATTTACAATAACAGTGGCCTTATACAAGATGCAAGAAGATAAGACGCTAACAATGTTGGCCTTTAAAAATTTAAATTTAAAAATTGTAAATAAACTAGCAAATAAAAATAATTAAAAAAGTGTTCTAGATAAATTTCAGCAAGCGAGCTCAAAACCAAGACGTTAGGCAGACTCCCAAAGGGTAAATACTAACTAAGTAACAACATATAACAGTTCGACTTTACAGCTTACCCAAAGGGTTTACTCCAAATAATTTAAAATAAGATTTACAAGAATGGTTCAAATGGCTCTGAGCACTATGGGACTTAACATCTGAGGTTATCAGTCCCCTAGAACTAACTAGTCTAAGGACATCACACACATTCATGCCCGAGGCAGGATTCGAACCTGCGACCGTAGCGGTCGTGCGGCTCTGGACTGAAGCGCCTAGAACCGCTCGGCCACAGCGGTCGGCTAAGATTTGCAACAAAGTTACAGTATACAGGGTGAAGCAAAATTCGCGCACTTGGGCTTCGCAGCGAGACTCCTTATGTGCCAGGGATAAAAAAAAATGCCTCTCGCAAAATTTCGTCCAGTGATTACATCGGGCAAAAAAAGGACGTTAAAGAGTGGCAATCTGGCAACACTGTAACCACATGTACGGTAACTACCTCAGTCAGCACGCTTTAGCTGTGCTGTGCAGTTGGTGTAGTCGGTAAAATTTTGGATTAGTGTGCAGGAGGTCGATGGTTCGATCCTGGGTTGACGCGTATGGTTTTTATTTGGTAAGGCATACGTTTTTTATTTGGTAAATGTTGTCCAGGTGGTACGGTATCTGGCATCTTAATCGTCAACAGCGATTTCAGCGGGTCCTCTAGGAAACATTTGCAGTTACATGCTACAATCGTAGAAATGGAAGATTGCTCAGCTTTGAAAGAAGCCCTTTCCACGTCATGGGCGTGAATTTATTCGCAACACTTCATCTACAAGATACGAAACTTGTTTTCTTTGTTCACTCCTCCAGTAGTCTCATAGATTATTACGAACTATTATTCTTGCCTTGTTCAAGTCCAATACATTTCGTTAGGGCCCTACGCAACCAGTAGGACTAGCAACGTGTTTTGCAAATAATGTGCAAACTCGGTTACTATTTGTATGTGATATCACCATGGTCCCACTAATTATGTCTTTCAACATTGGGTTTGGTAACTGCATGCTATTTAGTACATATCTCAATGCATTATTATTATTATTTATTATTATTATTATTATTATTCTATCGATGGGATTGTGCAGACATCACATCTATTACCATTAGGGAAACAGTGTAATTCGAAACTTGACATTTCACAACTAGCGGTGTCGGGATGAATCATGGAGAACAATATCTGTCACAGGGATAACGCGCATTACGTGGAACAGCGCGCAGAACTGACGTTACGTTTATACTGTGAGCTGTGAACCAGACAGGGACTAGCTGCGAGTGGAGTTATGTGCCTGTGACAGGCTCCATTGTACATGCATTCACGTATCTAATTTTCTCATCGTAAACGTCTAAACCAGTGTGGCAGACGCGTGGCATACACAAACGATGATTATGTGGATATGCTTCTGATCCTTGGTGCGTCTGATAACCGTGCCACTCGTGAATGCACTGCTAGATATCCTCGTCGACGCCATCCAAATGAAAACGTGTTTCATCTTCTGGAGCTGTGCCTTCAGGAGTCATGGTCTCTCCTTCCACCATCGCGTGACGCAGGGCGTTCACGGACTCGCCGTACTCCACCTACTTTTTTGTCGTTTTTATTATTATTATTATTATTATTATTATTATTATTAAGAGTCCATCGGCCTACCAACCCTTTTTTACTTTTTTATTTTATATACTTTTTTATGTTTTTGAAGCCAAATCCTCATTTTTCTTACATTTTTTGCGAGTGCTCGGCCACTTTTTTTTCCCCTCTCTCTCTGGTCGGCTTCCTATTTTTTCTGTAAGCCAGACGCCTTAACCACTTTTGCTGACATAAAGGAGATAAATATTTCTTCTTAATATTAACTAAAGGAAATTAATCTTCCTGTTGATAATGGAAAGACAAGTATATTAAAATAAACTGAACGTGAAGTCTCTTATCTTCATAAGGAAAACATAAAATCTTGTATCCCCTTGAAGTTAAAACATTTTTTAGAACATAAAACTTCTCTGTTTATGGCATAAGGTGATTAAAAAAAATAAAATACATAAAATTTGATGTCTAATTTCTTCATGAGGATTTAGTCCTGCGCGTCTTGCCACGGTCTTGAATTCTTTTCTGTAGTGTCTCGTGAAAGGATCGAAGCCATTCGGGTACCTGTTACCTGTAATCGTGCAAGGGTGACATCCCTGAATTCCGTACCAATCTTAATCTATTATTGTTCTCTGTATCATTTTATTCCATGATTCTATTAAGGAAACATGCGTAATTTGTTTTGCTGTCTTTTGTCCGCATGAGATGATGGTGCTGAGTCGTTACATACACCCAGTAATCTTCTTTGCTTTTGAAGCTTCCTGTCAGATTAAAACTGTGTGCCGGACCGAGACTCGAACTCGGGACCTTTGCCTTTCGCGGGCAAGTGCTCTACCAACTGAGCTACCCAATCACGACTCACGCCCCCTCCTCACAGCTTTACTTCCGCCAGTACCTCGTCTCCTACTTTCCAAACTTCACAGAAGCTCTCCTGCTTTTATTTTCTGCCTTCAAGATATAGTGCAGCGTGTGCCCTTTTAGCCAGTTGACAGCATTTCTTTTCGTATTAGGATATGGGACTGCGTCTGGAGTCAGAAATCTGCGGCGGTGAAGACGGTTGGAGATGTTCTGTTAACCGTCGCTAATTTCTGCTAAACTCTATGCCAAATTCCTCTTACTCTTTCACACACGAATCGGTGTTCTTCAGTGTCGAGAAGGTTGCATGACGCGCACATGGGCGAATTTGTGAGATGTATAGCATGCAATTTGGAATTAGTTGATATTTTCCTGTTGACTGCATTATACCAAGTTGCTTTCACCTTAGAGGGTAAGTTCCGATCGTGGATAGTTTTCCAAATTGCAGACCACTCGTTGTCAGGGTATTTTCTTTCAATAATATTTCCTTCCTTAGCTTCCATCAGATACGTATAGATGTCCTTTACTTTCGTCAACTGCTGTTCTGAGAGCCTCGATGAGATATAACTCCGGTGTGGCCGTGCGGTTCTAGGCGCTTCAGTCCGGAACCGCGTGACCGCTACGGTCGCAGGTTCGAATCCTGCCTCGGGCATGGATGTGTGTGATGTCCTTAGGTTAGTTAGGTTTAATTAGCTCTAAGTTCTAGGCGACTGATGACCTCAGCAGCTAAGTCGCATAGTGCTCAGAGCCATTTGAACCATTTTTTGAGATATAACTGTACTCAACGAGAAAAGTTTTTAGGTGACAAAGACCAGCTGGTATATGTTGCACATCTATTGGCGGCTGCATGCTTGCAGGAGCTATTTCATTCAGCAAGTGGGCCGTTAAGCTGTCCATTGCTGTCCATTGCTTGTACATTCGACACACGTGTAACGCTCGTGACCTGTAACTGACATCAACGAGGTTTAAACCGCCTTTCCTTGTTGGTGGTGTTAGTGTATCGAACTTCACTTTGAAAATGTTGCCTTGGCTTACAAAGCTTCCTATCGTGGACAAAATTCTTCTGGCTATTTCTAATGGCATCGGGAAAGCTTGTACAACATAGTTAAGTTTGGATGTTATATACACATGTACTAGAGTGGTTTTCTGTATCTCTTCCAGTTGCCTTATACTGTTTCCTTGTACAGATTCTCGTATGCTTGCCAGTAGTTTTTTATAATTGACGGAAATGGTGTGTTGGAAGTTGCTCCTAAATTCAGTACCCAAACGTTTCAATGTGGATACTTCAGTCAACTGTCCCCTATTTTGCACGCGTATTCCTCTGCCTACGTTCATGATGCCTACTGCGAAAGGGCCATTGACATTGGACAACCTTGTCGTACGGATCCAGTCAACTCAATCTCTTTGCTTAGTTGTCCGTTTATCATCATTCGTGGTTTACTGTTGTTCAAAATTTGTTGAATAATCCTCACGAATCGTGGTGGGAATCCCATTACTTCCATGATTCCGAGGAGATACTTATGATCTACTCTGTCAAACGCCTTCTCGAAATCTAATGACACTAACGCACATTTTATTCGGCATACATTTGCGGTTGATATTATATTCCTATATTCGTATATATTCTGTTAGATGTTTCGGTCTTTGCCTACACATGTTTGGTATGGGCCAGTTATAGAGTTAATAACCATTTTCATTCTTCTTGCTAATACGCGGGCCATAATTTTGTAATCACTGTTGAGTAATGTTACTGGGCGAAGGTTTTCAACTGCTTTGCTAAGTGAGTCCCTTCAAGAAATTCTTTGGGAACGTCAACAATTCCATTCATGTGTTCGTTGAACATGCATAGCAACTTGATTTTCATTCGTGGCCAGAACACTTGGTAGAATTCTACGGGGACACCATTAGGTCCTGGAGATTTATTTTTAGGACTCCGTGCTATTGCGTCTTTCAATTCGTCCTCTTCTATTTCACCCGTGAGATTTTCTACTTGCTCTGTACTAATTCGCCCTGATACGTTTCTAACAAGATCTCGCCGCGCCTCGTCGTCGGTAGGTTTGTTGGACATCATATCTGAGATATATTTATGAACAGCGTTTTGAATTTCGCTCTGTCAGTATTTTTCTGTTTCCTCTCTTATTCTCACGCGTTACATGGTACATAGCTGTTTCTTCACCTTCTGCAATGTTTTGTATTCTCGTTCTGACTTTAAAACTTTCTGACTGTAGCCGCTTTAGTGCTAAAAGTTTCGCTTCAATTTTCGAAATCAGGGTAAAGTTCTCCATTAATCGTGTGTCCAGGGTGTACAGGTCTCTAAGGCAGCTAAATAAAACTCAGTCGTCTTTTTAATCCAGAAGTAGCACATTGTAACCACCAAGGTATGACAGAATTGTATAGCGGGAATCGTTTTTCGCATTATTTCCAGACATCAGTAAATGCCACGCGACATTCCTAATCTTGTAGACGCGTAATGTTGAGTTTCGATATGCCCCTCGCTCGGTAAGGCTATTGTTTTCCCGAATTTATTGTGGTATTGTACGCGGCGTGGTCAGAAAACGTAGTGGGCCAGACCTCAGACTGGAGTACATGGTTCTTTAGGTTGGACGAGACGTAAATACTGTCTAGCCTGCTTGCTGAGTGACTGGTAAAATATGTGAAACCGGGCTCTGCGCCATGGGTATGTACTCAGGTATCGGTTAACTGCAACTGGTGGATTATTCATTCCAGTTCTAAGAACTTATTGGAATTTGGTGTCTGGTCTTTCGGGCTAAGTACAGAATTGAAATCGCCGGCTAGGATTATATAATCTTGACGTCTACCGAAGAGATGAACGATTTCACTTTTAAAAAAATCCGCTCTAGAATGTCTGCTATTGTTGCCTCACGGTGTGTAAACGTTGATGACGCGAGCGTTATTAACAGTCACTGCAGTTCCTCTACTGTTTTCAAGTTTTGCTATTTGTGTGACACGGATGCCTTCCTTCGTGAGAATGGTGGTTCCTAGCTCTGCAGCTATACCGGGGTTAGTTATGGCGTAGTACCCACGTACATTTCCTAATTTAATATCTGTTACTTCCTGTAACAGTAGTACATCAACGTCAGCTGCGTATAGAAATTCTTGAAGATGTTGCAAATGCAGGGAGGAGCGTAACTTATTAATGTTCAACATGGCGATTTTGTAGGCATGTGCTGCGTTCATTACCGAAGTCAATATTCGTCATACCAAGTGCTGTCGGACGTATATCCTTTTTCACATGTATGTTCCGGCAATGATGTGTCCATCGTGTTCAGTTGATCTCGTGGGAAGGGGTCTGTCCCCTTCCTCCAGTTTCATTCAATTCTTCATCTTGGTTCATTTCGTCCGATTCATCACCCCAGTTTTTTGTGTTGAGCCGGCCGCGGTGGTCTAGCGGTTCTGGCGCTGCAGTCCAGAACCGCGGGACTGCTAC
The DNA here is from genome assembly GCF_023864275.1 of Schistocerca cancellata. Classification (NCBI taxonomy): domain Eukaryota; kingdom Metazoa; phylum Arthropoda; class Insecta; order Orthoptera; family Acrididae; genus Schistocerca; species Schistocerca cancellata. Next base: position 200,687,438 of record NC_064629.1, read on the forward strand.
GGTCGCAGGTTCGAATCCTGCCTCGGGCATGGGTGTGTGTGATGTCCTTAGGTTAGTTAGGTTTAAGTAGTTCTAAGTTCTAGGGGACTTATGACCTAAGATGTTGAGTCCCATAGTGCTCAGAGCCATTTGAGCCATTTTTTTTTTTTTTGGTGTTGATTAGCTCCCAATGTCTCTTTCTTTGCATTTCTAGTCTCAAGGTAAACGTTGTCTTTATCTAAATTTGCTAGCATCTTAAATTTTTCTGGTGACGAATGGTCCGTTGACATCGGGCATGGTGTATTTAATTTGGATTGCAATGGGTCAGATGCCTGCATACTCAGAAGCGGATTACTATGTTGTTCTTCATGGAGTTTGTTGCCATCTGCTTTGCTTCTTCTCGCAAAGGCGGTGCCAGTTGTTAAACACCCTTGTGAGCTAGTCTCCTCTTTTTATGTTTCCTGGTAGGACTATCTCTTGGGGAGGTTTCATAGTTTTCCATTGCCTCCTGTGTTTATTGCGCTCGGTCCTGTTCGCTCGCAAATGGTGGATCGGTTTCCTTGTTGTTTTCTGGATTCTACTCATTCTGAAGGACTACAGTCGGTTCCGGGGTTTGTTCTATTTGAACAGAGATATTTGGTTCTTTTTCTTGACTCTTTGATTGTGTTGTCACCGCCGAGTCGCTAACTTCCATTATCACTTCACTGTCGCGAGCAGCATCATCCTGACAAGGGAACCTCCCCATCGCACCCCCCTCAGATTTAGTTATAAGTTGGCACAGTGGATAGGCCTTGAAAAACTGAACACAGATCTCTCGAGAAAACAGGAAGAAGTTGTGTGGAACTACGAAAAAAATAAGCAAAATATACAAACTGAGTAGTCCCTGCGCAAGATAGGCAACATCAAGGAAAGTATGAGCTCAGGAACGCCGTGCTCCCGTGGTTATCGTGAGCAGCTGTGAAACGAGAGATCCTGGGTTCAAGTCTTCCCTTGAGTGAAGAATTTAATTTTTTTATTTTCAGACAATTATTATCTGTCACCATTGTCGTATAGAATATATCAGACGTGTTTTCCTGTGGAGGAATCTGTTGACCTATGACCTTGCGATCAAATGTTTTCGGTTCCCATTGGAGAGGCACGTCCCTTCGTCTACTAATCGCACCGTTTTGCGGTGCGGTCGCAAAACACAGACACTAAACTTACTACAGTGAACAGAGACGTCAATGAACGAACGGACAGATCATAACTTTGCGAAAATAAAATCTTCACTCGAGGGAAGATTTGAACCGAAGATCTCTCGTTCCGCAGCTGCTCACGCTGACCACGGGACCACGGATCTCCTAGTCTCACACTCTCCTTGATGTTGCCTACCTTGCACATGGATACTTAGTTTGTATATTTTGCTTTTTTTTTCATAGTTCCACACAACTTCTTTCTGTTTTCTCGATAGATCTGTGTACAGATTTTCAAGGCCTATCCACTGTGCCAACTTATAGCTAAATCTGAGGGGGGTGCGATGGGGAGGTTCCCTTGTGAGTAGCGTCAGGAGCGTGACGCGTATGGAGTTGTCCAGCGACAGCCGCTACGTAAGTCAAAGGCAACGTTGACATGGCTGGGGATCTCATTACTTCGCCCGCAGGTAGCTGGGCCACTCGGCGTTGTATACACTGCGAGCGGACATGGCCTGTACCGCCGCAAGACGCGCAGGTTCTTGGCTGCCCATCATATATTACTATCGCCCGATAACCACAAACATTTATATATGAGGGTATGTGCTTGTGTAAATCAACTCGCAATTGCCTGATACCATTCAAGACGGGGAACTTATGAGCAGCAGACCACTTTTCTGCAAAATTGATAATTATTCTCCCATAAGGAGCTATCACCGAATTGATCTGCTCAGCGATGATTTCAAATGGTAGCTCAAAGATACGGACAGTCCTTAATCCAAAGTCAGCATGCGTAACACGAACTTCATTAATACTGCCATTGTGATGTTTGAACTTGAGTGTTCCGCCACTAGATTCAACAATTTTGTAACACAATTCAGTGTTTTTAAACTTAACATACACGATACTACTCACAATTGAAAGGTGTCGGCAGCTTCTTGCGGTATGAGAGTGGTTTGCTTGGGGCCGTGTGGACAGCTCTCGAGCATTTCCTTAGCGAAGCATGCTATTTGCAGTCGCCTGTCCTGAGTCTGCTCAAGCTGAGTACCTAATGTAATATGCACTGTAAATGAAATTTTGCTGTTGGTCAAAGGCCTTTATTTGATTAATTGGCATAACACAGGGAATTTTTCCTTTAATTTTATTGTTGTGGTTAATATACAGGATGTAGCGAAATTCGCGCACTCGGACTTCGCAGCGTGACTCCTCACAGGCCAAAGATAAAAAAAAAAAACGTCTTTCACAAAATTTCGTTTGGCGAGTACATCGGGCAGAAAGAGGACGTTAAAGAATGGCAATCTGGCAACACTGTAATCACATGTATGGTAAGTACGTCCCTTAGCAGCCGTAAGTTGCCCTTCACTGGTGGTGCAGTGAATATAGTTTTGGGTTAGCATGCAAGAGGTCGAGGGTTCAATCCTAGCTTGGGGCGCATTTTTTTTTAATACTGTAATATGCACCGTTTATTAGGTCACATGTGTTCTAAATTTACAACATTTTGTACCGCTGACATAACAAATACGTGGTTAGACAAGAAATACACTCCTGGAAATGGAAAAAAGAACACATTGACACCGGTGTGTCAGACCCACCATACTTGCTCCGGACACTGCGAGAGGGCTGTACAAGCAATGATCACACGCACGGCACAGCGGACACACCAGGACCCGCGGTGTTGGCCGTCGAATGGCGCTAGCTGCGCAGCATTTGTGCACCGCCGCCGTCAGTGTCAGCCAGTTTGCCGTGGCATACGGAGCTCCATCGCAGTCTTTAACACTGGTAGCATGCCGCGACAGCGTGGACGTGAACCGTATGTGCAGTTGACGGACTTTGAGCGAGGGCGTATAGTGGGCATGCGGGAGGCCGGGTGGACGTACCGCCGAATTGCTCAACACGTGGGGCGTGAGGTCTCCACAGTACATCGATGTTGTCGCCAGTGGTCGGCGGAAGGTGCACGTGCCCGTCGACCTGGGACCGGACCGCAGCGACGCACGGATGCACGCCAAGACCGTAGGATCCTACGCAGTGCCGTAGGGGACCGCACCGCCACTTCCCAGCAAATTAGGGACACTGTTGCTCCTGGGGTATCGGCGAGGACCATTCGCAACCGTCTCCATGAAGCTGGGCTACGGTCCCGCACACCGTTAGGCCGTCTTCCGCTCACGCCCCAACATCGTGCAGCCCGCCTCCAGTGGTGTCGCGACAGGCGTGAATGGAGGGACGAATGGAGACGTGTCGTCTTCAGCGATGAGAGTCGCTTCTGCCTTGGTACCAATGATGGTCGTATGCGTGTTTGGCGCCGTGCAGGTGAGCGCCACAATCAGGACTGCATACGACCGAGGCACACAGGGCCAACACCCGGCATCATGGTGTGGGGAGCGACCTCCTACACTGGCCGTACACCACTGGTGATCGTCGAGGGGACACTGAATAGTGCACGGTACATCCAAACCGTCATCGAACCCATCGTTCTACCATTCCTAGACCGGCAAGGGAATTTGCTGTTCCAACAGGACAATGCACGTCCGTATGTATCCCGTGCCACCCAACGTGCTCTAGAAGGTGTAAGTCAACTACCCTGGCCAGCAAGATCTCCGGATCTGTCCCCCATTGAGCATGTTTGGGACTGGATGAAGCGTCGTCTCACGCGGTCTGCACGTCCAGCACGGACGCTGGTCCAACTGAGGCGCCAGGTGGAAATGGCATGGCAAGCCGTTCCACAGGACTACATCCAGCATCTCTACGATCGTCCCCATGGGAGAATAGCAGCCTGCATTGCTGCGAAAGGTGGATATACACTGTACTAGTGCCGACATTGTGCATGCTCTGTTGCCTGTGTCTATGTGCCTGTGGTTCTGTCAGTGTGATCATGTGATGTATCTGACCCCAAGAATGTGTCAATAAAGTTTCCCCTTCCTGGGACAATGAATTCACGGTGTTCTTATTTCAATTTCCAGGAGTGTAGACAGTTGGAGCTGGCCGGAGTGACCGAGCGGTTCTAGGCGCTTCAGTCTGGAACCGCGCGACCGCTGCGGTCGTAGGTTTGAATCCTGCCTCGGGCATGGATGTGTGTGATGTCTTTAGGTTAGTTTGGTTTAACTAGTTCTAAGTTCTAGGTGACTGATGACCTCAGAAGTTAAGTCCCATAGTGCTCAGAGCCATTTGAACGATCCGAACCTATAATATCCTCAAACGAAATGTTCTCAACTTCCTCTAGCCATGTGTTAATTTCAAACGAATTCAGTCTCTGCCCTTTCTGGTTAAAAACAAATTTCAACGAGTCTCTTCTATTAGGCTGATCCATCTCTCCTTCTAATGTGAATCCATCAAGAGTCTGAAATAACGCAGCTAACTACTGCAACAGGTGCTTGACTTACCGCAGCGCACAACACGCGCCGGTGTTCCGCACACCACAGCCGCCAAAATCCGACTGTACTGAGGAAGCTATTATGGAGGTCATACACCAAGAATCTCAGCGAAGTACACGTAGCGTAGCAAGGCAGTTGCATGCCTCGCACTGCATGGTCGTTAATGTGCTAAACGAGCATGGGCAGCACCCCTATCATTATGCTTTCACGCAACACCTGTATCCTGCAGATTGCCATCAACAGATGCAACTTTGTGAATGGTTACAACAACAACAGGACCCAACAATGACTTCGTGAACACTGTAATATGCTCATTTGAGGCACCATTCACTCATGAAGGTGTATTCAATATGCACAATGCCCACCATTGGTGTCACCTGTGACACATGACACATGTCACCTCTGACTGTGGATATCAATTTCGCTTTGGTATCAACGTCTGGGCCAGAATAAAGCGTGACAGATGTTTGGGCCCCTACATGTTGCCTGACCGGTTTACTGCACGAAGTTATCATGCATTCCTCTCAAACTGTCTGCCTGATACTCTGGAAGATGTTCCACTACATGTTGAGCAGAGGATATGGTTTCGACATGATGGTGCACCTCCATATTTTGGAATTAATGCGCGACAGTATTTGGACAGTTGTATGGCCGCCGCATTCGCCTGACTTAAATCCTCTGGATTTATTCCTGTGGGGACACCTGAAGGAGCACGTGTACTCTACTCCACCGACGAATGTGGAAGAATTGATATAGTATGTTCATACTGCTGTTCTTAGAGCGGACGCAGCTTTTCTGCGAAGGGTTCAGAGCTGTATGATCTGGTGAGTTGCGAAATGTTTGGACGTGCAGCGAGGTCGCTTTGAACGTCTGTTGTTCTGAGGACAGAGTATTCTGTTGTGAAGGTCTTGCGGTCATGAATATGGATATTACTATTGTCACTGGTTGCTAATATGTGACATCTGAGCGCTCATATTACATCTAGTATAAATGACAAGTAGATGTTGTTGTACTGTGCTATCATCTGTAGCATCTCGAAACTCATATTGTTTTTGTAGTAATTCTGTCCTATGACAGGTCATTTGTTTCAACTGTCTTCAAAAATGGTTCAACTGGCTCTGAGCACTATGGGACTTAACTGCTAAGGTCATCAGTCCACTAGAAGTTAGAACTACTTAAACGTAACTAACCTAAGGACGTCACACACATCCCATTCCCGAGGCAGGATTCGAACCTGCGATCGTATCGGTCGCGCGGTTCCAGACTGAAGCGCCTAGGACCGCTCGGTCACTCCGGCCGGCTTCAACTGTCTATTTCTTGTCTAACCACGTATTTGTTATGTCAGCGGTACAAAATGTTGTAAATTTAGAACACATGTGACCTAATAAACGGTGCACATTACAGTATTAAAAAAAAAAAAAAATGCGCCCCAAGCTAGGATTGAACCCTCGACCTCTTGCATGCTAACCCGAAACTATATCTACTGCACCACCAGCGAAAGACAACTTACGTCTGCTAAGGGATGTACTTACCATACATGTGATTACAGTGTTGCCAGATTGCCATTCTTTAACGTCCTCTTTCTGCCCGATGTACTCGCCAAACGAAATTTTGTGAAATACGTTTTTTTTTATCTTTGGCCTGTGAGGAGTCACGCTGCGAAGTCCGAGTGCGCGAATTTCGCTACATCCTGTATATTAACCACAACAATAAAATTAAAGGAAAAATTCCCTGTGTCATGCCAATTAATCAAATAAAGGCCTTTGACCAACAGCAAAATTTCATTTACATTGCATATTACAGCGTGTTTCAAAAATGACCGGTATATTTGAAACGGCAATAAAAACTAAACGAGCAGCTATAGAAATACACCGTTTTTTGCAATATGCTTGGGACAACAGTACATTTTCAGGCAGACAAACTTTCGAAATTACAGTAGTTACAATTTTCAACAACGGATGGCGCTGCGGTCTGGGAAACTCTATAGTACGATATTTTCCACATATCCACCATGCGTAGCAATAATATGGCGTAGTCTCTGAATGAAATTACCCGAAACCTTTGACAACGTGTCTGGCGGATGAGATGTACTGCTTCAGCTGTTCAATTGTTTCTGGATTCTGGCGGTACACCTGGTCTTTCATGTGTCCCCACAGAAAGAAGTCACAGGGGTTCATGTCTGGCGAATAGGGAGGCCAATCCACGCCGCCTCCTGTATGTTTCGGATAGCCCAAAGCAATCACACGATCATCGAAATATTCATTCAGGAAATTAAAGACGTCGGCCGTGCGATGTGGCCGGGCACCATCTTGCATAAACCACGAGGTGTTCGCAGTGTCGTCTAAGGCAGTTTGTACCGCCACAAATTCACGAAGAATGTCCAGATAGCGTGATGCAGTAATCGTTTCGGATCTGAAAAATGGGCCAATGACTCCTTTGGAAGAAATGGCGGCCCAGACCAGTACTTTTTGAGGATGCAGGGACGATGGGACTGCAACATGGGGCTTTTCGGTTCCCCATATGCGCCAGTTCTGTTTATTGACGAAGCCGTCCAGGTAAAAATAAGCTTCGTCAGTAAACCAAATGCTGCCCACATGCATATCGCCGTCATCAATCCTGTGCACTATATCGTTAGCGAATGTCTCTCGTGCAGCAATGGTAGCGGCGCTGAGGGGTTGCCGCGTTTGAATTTTGTATGGATAGAGGTGTAAGCTCTGGCGCATGAGACGATACATGGACGTTGGCGTCATTTGGACCGCAGCTGCAACACGGCGAACGGAAACCCGAGGCTGCTGTTGGATCACCTGCTGCACTAGCTGCGCGTTGCCCTCTGTGGTTGCTGTACGCGGTCGCCCTACCTTTCCAGCACGTTCATCCGTCACGTTCCCAGTCCGTTGAAATTTTTCAAACAGATCCTTAATTGTATCGCTTCGGTGGAATTCCAACACCAGAAAAATCCTCTGTTCTAAGGAATAAACCATGTTGTGTACAGCACACCTGCACGTTGTGAACAGCACACGCTTACAGCAGAAAGACGACGTACAGAATGGCGCACCCACAGACTGCGTTGTCTTCTATATCTTTCACATCACTTGCAGCGCCATCTGTTGTTGAAAATTGTAACTACTGTAATTTCGAAAGTTTGTCTGCCTGAAAATGTACTGTTGTCCCAAGCATATTGCAACAAACGGTGTATTTCTATCGCTGCTCGTTTAGTTTTTATTGCCGTTTCAAATATACCGGTCATTTTTGAAACACCCTGTACATTACGTACTCAGCTTGAGCAGACTCAGGACAGGCGACTGCAAATAGCATGCTTCACTAAGGAAATGCTCGAGAGCTGTTCACACTGCCGCAAGCAAACCACGCTCATACCGCAAGAAGCTGCCGACACATAACGCTCTCCCGGCGACTTTGTTGCTGCTGTCAACAAACACCGAACACAATTCTCATTGACTTACACTACAACTGAAAGTTATTGTTTAACCACGAGTGCACTTACGGTACCTTTCCAATAAGGTGATACACACTAGCCGGCCGCTGTTGCCGAGCGGTTCTAGACGCTTCGGTCTGGAACCGCGCGACCGCTACGATCGCAGGTTCGAGTTCTGCCTCGGAAATGGATGTGTGTGACGTTCTCAGGTTAGTTAGGTTTAAGTAGTTCTAAGTTATAGGGTACTGATGACCTCACAAGGGAACCTCCCCATCGCATCCCCCTCAGATGTAGTTATACGTTGGCACAGTGTATAGGCCTTGAAAAACTGAACATACATCAATCGAGAAAACAGGAAGAAGTTGTGTGGAACTATGAAAAAAAGAAGCAAAATATACAAACTGTTAGTACATGTGTAAGATAAGCAACATCAAGGATAGTATGAGATGAGGAGCAACGTGGTCCCGTGGTTGGCGTGAGCAACTGCGGAATGAGAGGTCCTTGGTTCAAGTCTCCCCTCGAGTAATAAGTTTATTTTTTTTTTATTTTCAGACAATTATCAAAGTTCAAGTACTCACACATAATCAACTTCGCTCTCCAAAATTCCAGGACATGTTCAGATTTGCTTGGACATATGCAGCATATGACGGTCTACACACCGAAAAATTTGCAAACGTTAAAAACATATGTTGTGACAGAGCACAGGGAAAACTGTGCCACTGTGAAACTGTTGCATTCATTTGTTGCAGTTTATGTGACAAACTCTTATGTTTTCATCACTTTTTTGGGAGTGATGATCATATACACGAGAAAACCTAAATTGGGCAAGGTAGAAGAATCTTTTCACCCATTCGCCAAGTGTACAAGTTAGGTGGGTCGACAACATATTCCTGTCATGTGACGCACATGCCGTCACCAGTGTCGTATAGAATATATCAGACGTGTTTTCCTGTGGAGGAATCGGTTGACCTATGACCTTGCGATCAAATGTTTTCGGCTCCCATTAGAGAGGCACGTCCTTTCGTCTACTAATCGCACGGTTTTGCGGTGCGGTCGCAAAACACAGACACGAAACTTACTACAGTGAACAGAGACGTCAATGAACGAACGATAGATCATAACTTTGCGAAAATAAAGAAAGTAAAATCTACACTCGAGGGAAGAATTGAATCCAGGACCTCTCGTTCCGCAGCTGCTCACGCTAACCACGGGGCCACGGCACTCCTGAGCTCATTTTATCCTTGATGTCGCATATCTTTCACATGGACTACTCAGTTTGTATATTTTGTTTATTTTTTTTCATAGTTCCACACAACTTCTTCCTGTTTTCTCGATTGATGTGTGTTCAGTTTCTCAAGGCCTATCCACTGTGCCAACTTATAACTAAATCTGAGGGGGGTGCGATGGGGAGGTTCCCTTGTCAGATGTTAAGTCCGATAGTGCTCAGAGCCATTTTTGATACACACTAGGAAATAAGCGTCGATAAAAATTTAAGGTGCAAAAGAGAATTACTCCACAGTCACAATCGCAAGAAACTGTCTGTTTTAGACCGTCTTCAGACCTCCATCATGATGGTAGTAACCTTATATATAAAAAAAAGTTTCTTGCGGTTGTGATGTGCGTATGCATTTTAAAGTAATAAAAAAAATACTATTCTACAAGAGAAGAGAAAGCTTCTCAAAAATGATGGAGCTGTAAATTTTTACAGGAAGGAATTTAAATAACAACTCGCTGAGGTCTTACCATTAGATGGGGGTCATAACACACAAAACAAAAAGGGGTGGATAACAGTAAATCCAGAGAGCACACCAGCACCTAAAACTTCGTGAAAATAAATATTAAAATTCAGAAACAGTTTGTTGTCTCGCATAAAAGAATTGAAAAACAAACGCAAAATTTAAAAAAAAAATAATTCATCGGGCCATGATCTAATTATTCGCGAAAGCTGGGCACGACATTAGCCATGATAGATTTTGAGAGAGAACCCTGGCCAGCAGATTAACACAAGTCACTTCAAAAAACACAAAGAGCAGACAAGGCAATAAATTTGTCCTATAATCAAATAGAGTTGAATAACAAAGGCGCGAATGGCGACTCAATCAATGTGAACACGAACATCTGCTGAAATAGCTAGCGGATCAGGAAATCGGTGCACAGAGCTGAACAACCATATACGCCCGGCGTAGGGGAAACAAACCTTTGCCTTCTTCCCAGTCCTGGCGAAGAGGAATGAACGACGACCCAGAGAAGACGTGACGATCCGCACGGCGTGTGCGTTGCCCGAAGTACTGTGCCGCTGGCCCCGCTCCACTCTGCGCGAAGGCTACAAGTAAACCGCCTGCACTAAATCCCTTCTAGATACAAGGCCTACACACAGCGGCCATATTGGCACGTGACGTCACAAACTGTTGGCCATCTTATCTTCAGTCGGCAGTCCTGTTGGCGTGTATGTTGTGTTGAAAGTGTGTGACACGTGAAAGTGACATGTGTTTCATACAGTATTCGCCTACAGTTCTTGGAAGTATGGGATACAAGTGCTGCGTTCCATTTTGCCAGGGAAATTATAAATCCCAAAGAGGCAAAAAAGTGCACATGTTTCGTTTTCCCAAAAGTGTGAAGTTGAGAAATCGCTGGATTGAAGCTATTTCCAGACAGGAAATCGTGTCTATGCATCATTCAAGGGTAAGTAAACGACAAAAAATTTGTAGCGTGTTATATGTTTCCATGGCAACACATTTGCCAATTGTTTTTAAAAGCAGTTATGTATCATGTACCAGTATCATTTGTTTCTTAATTCTGGACCATTGCTGCGAGGTTAATACCAAGCTGGCTGTGAAATGTCTCTCATATTTGCAACTATTGTCATACGGAATTGTTATATTAATTAGTGTGACTCGAAAATGTTTAGTATTCCTTATCATGCCTACCAGAGTATTGAGTTTCCAGTACTTTTGTTTGGAAGTGCTACAGAATGATTTTGTTCAGTTTTACATACACAGCTATTCGGAAACAATTTCAGTTTGAGTAAACTACCTTAGAAAATTGCTTTGATGAATACAGTGTTCGACAGATTAAGCAGTATAGAAAGCATAATTTCGAGGTAAGTGCATTATGATTAAATTAACAGCACTCTGTGACACGAATTCCAATCAAGGATATAGGAGAAACAATCTTTTCATGTTTAAGGTTCTAAATTTCTAGAGAAATAGGGAAATAAAATATTTTTCGGGTTATTTGATTTATTAAACATTATGTCAGGAGGTGCCCCATTTCAAATGGTTCAAATGGCTCTGAGCACTATGGGACTCAACATCTTAGGTCGTAAGTCCCCTAGAACTTAGAACTACTTAAACCTAACTAACCTAAGGACATCACACACACCCATGCCCGAGGCAGGATTCGAACCTGCGACCGTAGCAGGTCGGGGTTCCGGACTGCAGCGCCAGAACCGCACGCCCACCGCGGCCGGCTGCCCCATTTCGTCGAATGATTAGAGTATCGTGTGAGAACAGCAAATTTTGAAGTGGAGAGGAAAATTTACGAAAATTACCAGGGAAACAAATTCTTAAATTCTGTAGGAGCTCCAGCTGCTTTATTTAAAACCGGAAACGTCTGCTTGTTGTTGCATGTTGCTGATTTTTTTACTACAAGAAAGCGTAGTATCTTGAAATAACATATGGCACGAGTATCTCTATGCGGTCTCAGCTCTAAATTCGTAAAATTTGTATAGCCGCAGAGTGCTTTACAGGAGCGTTCCGATACAGACCTGGCCATCAGTATGTGACGTCACAAGTGTGCGCGCACTGCGCTGTTGCGAGGCCTCTCCCCTTCGCTGCTCTAGCGGTCGCTTTTGAAGTCCAGCCGTGGCAGCGATAATCGCGCAAGGGAGTAATAAGCGCTACGTGGTGACACGCCAGCTAGACGCTGTCGAGAGTGAGAAGGTGAAATGAGCCGCCACAGCTCAAACACGGATTAGGCGCTACGCACAGGTATTTCCTGCACAGTGAGACAGTCACTGATAATGCTTTACGAAAGGTGTGAATAGGCTGATAAAAAACATTCTACCTCTAGCGAATGAGTTATTAGAATTCACTGATTATTACAGTTACACGATAATGCACTGAGCAATAAGGTGACATTTGATCGATGTTTATTTCTCAGAGATTGTACTACTGTGCACTGAAAGTACAGGACCTACAAACTATTTTGGTCTTCCCGATCGGAAAATCAACCAGAATAGGCCGGGTTTCGTGTAAACCTCAGAAATGTTTGGAATGTATTGCTCTTAACTACTTTAAGAATCAGAAGAAGGTCCCAACATGGTTAACAAAGAGTGAATGACTTTGCCACAAGAGACACTTAAACAGAACACACTGACGTCATTTGACAGTTTACTATTAAATTACTACGGCATTATCGTCGGCAGTCAGATGAAAAATTCTAGACAGAATACTTTATTTTTAAGCTTCCAGGGACAATGCAGACAGGTAGCTACATGATATACAAAATGACGCTCTGATTTCCATAGTTACTACTTAACTGGATGGAAGAAAACCCAAAATTTAATAATACTTCTTATATTAAAAACTGAAATATACAGCATTGATGTTCCATAATAATATTTATTCTACAGTTGGTTGTGAACCGGCTTTCGGCTTTCTAAGCCATCCTCAGACAACGTAACACTAAACATATGATCCATAACACATCAGCAGGGGTTTTACTAAGCAGACTGCCTACACTACGCTTGTCCGTCCTCTTTTAGAATACTGCTGCGCGGTGTGGGATCCTTACCAGGTAGGACTGATGGAGTACATCGAAAAAGTTCAAAGAAAGGCAGCACGTTTTGTATTATAAATGGGAGAGAGTGTCACAGAAATGATACGGGATTTGGGCTGGAAATCATTAGAAGAAAGGCGTTTTTCGTTGCGACGGAATCTTCTCACGAAATTCCAATCACCAACTTTCTCCTCCGAATGCGAAAATATTTTGTTGTCACCGATCTACATAGTGCGGAACGATCACCACGATAAAATAAGGGAAATCAGAGCTCGTACGGAAAGATATAGGTGTTCGTTCTTTCCACGCGCTATACGAGATTGGAATAATAGAGAATTTTGCACGTGGTTCGATGAATCCTCTGCCAGGCACTTAAATGTGATTTGCAGAGTATCCATGTAGATGTAGATGTAGGTGTACAAAGACCGTTTTCCCAAATATATTTGACTTTTTACGATCATATATCTACATGAAAAGCGCAAGCATAATGAAAAACACAAAGAAGATATGCATAAAGAAGCCTTATATACGGTCCAGTCACATAAATGTGAGCACCACCTACGATCGACGTCGACTTGCAGTGGCCTCCACAGACGACAAGTCATTGCATTAGCAATGGAGGGTATATAAAGCGTGTCAGGGACACGCGGAAAGCAGTGCAGTCCTTGTCAGCCCCGGCGGGGTCAGGGATTTTCTCTGCCTCGTGATGACTGGGTGTTGTGTGATGTCCTTAGGTTAGTTAGGTTTAAGTAGTTCTAAGTTCTAGGGGAATGATAACCATAGATGTTAAGTCCCATAGTGCTCAGAGCCTTGTCGGCCGGCCGCTGTGGCCGAGCTGTTCTAGCCGCTTCAGTCCGGAACCGCGCGCCTGCTACGGTCGCAGGTTCGAATCCTGCCTCGGGCATGGATGTGTGTCCTAAGTTTAGTTAGGTTTACGTGGTTCTAAGTCGAGAGGACTGATGACCTCAGATGTTAAGTCCCATAGTGCTTACAGCCATTTGAACCATTTGAAGTCCTTGTTGTCACGCGGTAACGGAGCGATTTATCGGACATCCAAATGGGCATGACCATCTGCTTTTGGGTTAAGAGTGGACGAAACGCGTAAGTCTGTAAACAGTTCGAGTGCAGCCGTGGTTAAAGTGTACCATTCACAGCAAAATGGCACTATCGAAAACCGGCACTGAGACTACTATCGTACACCATGGATACAGGAGTGAATGACGGCTGCGGAGATCTTAATGTGTGAATAGACGTGCACAGTTGAGTAACTGACCGCTCAGGGTCTACCAACAGTGTTTTCTCAAAGACCGCTAGGGAACGTTGCTGAGTATGGACCTCGGCTGAGTTGATCGGCGACGAAGGATGACATTTGCACACCAATACCGCAACTGGACTCCACTGACTAGCTTTGTGAGAAGAATCACGTTTTATATTCCATTGGACAGATGGCTGTTGACATGTACGGCGTGAATTGTCGGAAAGGAAACGCCCTGCAAATGTCGTCTGTAGGCTACAGGCCGGAGGAGTGAGCTTTATGATCTAGAGAATATCTTCGTGGCATCCCCTGGGTGAACTCGTCATGCCGATTCTTTTACCTCGGCACGAACATCTACCAGCAGGACAACACACCGTGTCGCACAGTTCACACTGTACGCGCTTTGTTCGAAGAGCACCAAAATGAGTTTACAGAATTCCCATGAGCACCAAACTCCCTGGATTTAAAACGAGACGGGTATCTGTGGGACCACCCCGACTGGGGTGTTCGTGCCATGGATACTTAACAGAGAAACCTAGCGCAGCTGGCTAAGGCGCTAGAGTCGGCATGGCTCAAATTCCTACCGGTAGCTTCTAGAACCCTACTGTCTGTCTTCCTACACGTATGGCGGCAGTCTGCGCTGCGAAAGGTGGTTATTCAGGATTTCGGCAGGTGGTCACATTAATGTGACTGGGCAGCGTGTTACATTTTATTCAGTGATGAAAATAATAAGAAAATAAAGTCCACAACAATATACAAGTGAGTACTGGTACAGACTGCTATGGTATATGGCTAAAATAACTGGTGAATGTGACGAACAAGTGAAAATGGGGTATGGTTAGGGATAGGGGACGAAAGAGGCGAAGGAGAGTAGGTGGAGCACAGTTGCACTATTTACAAGCCTGTTGTCGTATGGCAATTGAGACACGCTTAAAGCAAAATTATTTGCAGTTTCAGCAGACTCTGTACAGTCAGTCAGACGGGTTAGCAATGACGTCCCCTCTAGGTCCGTTATTAGCTGCAATGTTTGCGGATAATTTTGGACGAACATTTTTAGATACAGGGCTCCTATTTGGACGATGCAGTGTGAGGACAGATATCGCCAGACACTTAAACAAAGATTTCCAAAATTTAAATTCACAGAACAACAAAATTAAGTTTACAATAGAGTTGGCAGGCGACTCAATCAGTTTCTTAGACATTACTATGGACATTAGCAAGCATGAATCTTATTTAAGACATAACAGGAAAGTAACTTCTACAGGCACAGTAATACTTATCAATTCCCAGCAGCTTGTAACATACTAACACGCAGCCTTCCACTCCATAGTACACCACCTACTATCCTTATTACAAAACAAATTACATTTTCATAATTAATTAAAAATAATGCAAGAAATTTCCTACAGTAATTGTTATAGTGCTACTGTAATTGATAAAATGCTTGATAGAAAAAAAGAGAGAGCATAACAGCGCTTCTGCCTCTTCCTCAGATAGCATCAAATCACACTGACAAGACACTGGCTCCCACGTTATTTATTGCTAGTAATTCACTTGCCAGAAAGATACAATCCAGAAAATATATACTAGCTCTTTGTACTAGGAATGCTGTTACATACGTTCTGTTCAACATTAAAGACAAGATTTCACCTTTAGAATAAAGTACAATTTACAGGATTTACTGCAATCTGTGTAGCAGATTACATTAGGTTAATTGGTTGGTGGGATGGTTGATTTTGGGGGATGGGACCGAACAGCGAGGTCATCGGTCCCAACGGGGAAGGGTGGGGAATGAAGTCGGTCGTGCCCTTTCGAAGGAACCATCCCGTTATATGCCTGAATTCCATATTTCTAGATTTCCCGAAACCGTTTGACACGGTGCCCCATTACAGGCTGTTAATAAAGGTACGAGCATATCGAATAATTTGACATTTATGTGAGTTACTCGAAGACTTCGTAAACAATAGAAGCCATTATGTTGTCCTCGACGGCGAGTGTTTGTCTGAGAGAACGGTACCGTTTCGAGTGCCCCAGGGAAGTGTGATAGGATCGCTGTTGTTTTATATATACAGAAATAATTTGGCGGACAGGGCGTGCAAGAATCTGCGGTTGTTTGCTGTAAAGTAAGGTGTGGAAGTTGGGTGTCTGTAGGAAGATACCATACGACTTAGACAAAATTTCTAGTCGGTGTGATGAATGGCAGCTAGCCCTACATGTGGGAAAATGTAAGTTAATGCGGGTAAATACGAAGATTAAACCTGTAATGTTCGGATACAGTATTACTAGTGTCCTGCTTGACACAGTTCAGTCGTTTAAATATCTGGCATAACGTTGCAAAGCGATATGACATGGAACGAATATGTGATAACTGTGGTGGGAGAATTTTAGGAAGGAGTGGTACACCAGGAAAGCAGACCGCATGTAGGACGCTGGTGCGACCTGTTCTTGAGTATTGCTCGAGTGTTTGGTATCCGTACCAGGTCATACTGAAGGAAGACATCGAAGCAATTCAGGGGGGGGGGGGGCTTTTAGGTTTGTTACCGGTAGGTTCGAACAACACGTAAGTGTTACGGGGATGCATCGGGAACTCTAATGGGAATCCCTGCAGGGAAGGCGACATTCTTCTCGAGAAACACTATTGAGAAAATTTAAAGAACCGACATTTGAAGCTGACTTCAGAATTATTCTACTGCCGCCAGCACACATTGCGCGTAGGGACCACGGCGATAAGATAAGAGAAATTAGGGCTCATACGGAGGCATACAGACAGTCGTTTTTCCCCCGCTCGATTTGAGAGTGGAACAGAACAGGAAATGACTAGTAGTGGTACAAAGTACCCTGCGCCAAGCACCGTACCGTAGCTTGCGGAGTATCTATATAGATGTAGATGTGGAAGCGATTTTAGGGAAATCAAGGAAAACCTAAAGCAGGACGGGCGGACGCGGGTGTGAACCGTCGCCCTCCAGAATGCGTGTGCAGTGTGTTAACCACTGCGTCACCTCGCTTGCTTGAAGGTCAGCCACGTTGGGCTGTAACTACACTCCTGGAAATGGAAAAAAGAACACATTGACACCGGTGTGTCAGACCCACCATACTTGCTCCGGACACTGCGAGGGGGCTGTACAAGCAATGATCACACGCACGGCACAGCGGACACACCAGGAACCGCGGTGTTGGCCGTCGAATGGCGCTAGCTGCGCAGCATTTGTGCACCGCCGCCGTCAGTGTCAGCCAGTTTGCCGTGGCATACGGAGCTCCATCGCAGTCTTTAACACTGGTAGCATGCCGCGACAGCGTGGACGTGAACCGTATGTGCAGTTGACGGACTTTGAGCGAGGGCGTCTAGTGGGCATGCGGGAGGCCGGGTGGACGTACCGCCGAATTGCTCAACACGTGGGGCGTGAGGTCTCCACAGTACATCGATGTTGTCGCCAGTGGTCGGCGGAAGGTGCACGTGCCCGTCGACCTGGGACCGGACCGCAGCGACGCACGGATGCACGCCAAGACCGTAGGATCCTACGCAGTGCCGTAGGGGACCGCACCGCCACTTCCCAGCAAATTAGGGACACTGTTGCTCCTGGGGTATCGGCGAGGACCATTCGCAACCGTCTCCATGAAGCTGGGCTACGGTCCCGCACACCGTTAGGCCGTCTTCCGCTCACGCCCCAACATCGTGCAGCCCGCCTCTAGTGGTGTCGCGACAGGCGTGAATGGAGGGACGAATGGAGACGTGTCGTCTTCAGCGATGAGAGTCGCTTCTGCCTTGGTGCCAATGATGGTCGTATGCGTGTTTGGCGCCGTGCAGGTGAGCGCCACAATCAGGACTGCATACGACCGAGGCACACAGGGCCAACACCCGGCATCATGGTGTGGGGAGCGATCTCCTACACTGGCCGTACACCACTGGTGATCGTCGAGGGGACACTGAATAGTGCACGGTACATCCAAACCGTCATCGAACCCATCGTTCTACCATTCCTAGACCGGCAAGGGAACTTGCTGTTCCAACAGGACAATGCACGTCCGCATGTATCCCGTGCCACCCAACGTGCTCTAGAAGGTGTAAGTCAACTACCCTGGCCAGCAAGATCTCCGGATCTGTCCCCCATTGAGCATGTTTGGGACTGGATGAAGCGTCGTCTCACGCGGTCTGCACGTCCAGCACGAACGCTGGTCCAACTGAGGCGCCAGGTGGAAATGGCATGGCAAGCCGTTCCACAGGACTACATCCAGCATCTCTACGATCGTCTCCATGGGAGAATAGCAGCCTGCATTGCTGCGAAAGGTGGATATACACTGTACTAGTGCCGACATTGTGCATGCTCTGTTGCCTGTGTCTATGTGCCTGTGGTTCTGTCAGTGTGATCATGTGATGTATCTGACCCCAGGAATGTGTCAATAAAGTTTCCCCTTCCTGGGACAATGAATTCACGGTGTTCTTATTTCAATTTCCAGGAGTGTTCTAAACTGACTGAACGTGAAAGGAATTGGAGACAAGAAGAAGGAGTCCACCTTTGCTGAACATAGCCTGAATGAGTGTCATTCTTATGATATTAAATATGATGTTCTCCATAGAGAGTCCGCAGCTCGTGGTCGTGCGGCAGCGTTCTCGCTTACCACGCCCGGGTTCCCGGGTTCGATTCCCGGCGGGGTCAGGGATTTTCTCTGCCTCGTGATGACTGGGTGTTGTGTGATGTCCTTAGGTTAGTTAGGTTTAAGTAGTTCTAAGTTCTAGGGGACTCATGACCATAGATGTTAAGTCCCATAGTGCTCAGAGCCATTTGAACCATTTCTCCATAGCGGAAATAAGGACAGAAAAAACATTACTTGCAGCCTATCAGTAACCACGAATCACAGAATTCTGAATTAATCCTTAATTATCAAATACAGAGTCATTACTCACCCTTGATAAAGAGGTATCAGGCAGTTAATATACTTACTATATGGTAATGTAATTGTTGGACTCGTCGGGCAGCAACGCGCCTTAGCGAGAGGAAGGCCATCCAGTCACCCTTACTACTAAAATTGCCAATCCAATAACTAAAATGGTGTCCCCTATGAAGATACGGGATATGGACCAGGGAATAGAAGAGAAGAGGATAACATAATTGTTGTAAATAGTATAACTGTTAACTACCCACATACGATTGACTCTTTCTTCCCTCTGTGACACCGTCCCTCTTTTCCTTTTTGCTCGTTCATATTCTTCGCCCGTTGTTTTGTCCGTATAAAATAGCGATCCGCGCCAGTCTTCACCTCTGTAGCCTGCGATTTTGGTCTTTAAAAATTCTTGTACTTCCAATATTTGCATAAAATTTAATATAAGGTTCATTTTTATATCTTCTTTTCGTATTTCAATACGCTTGTGTTTTTCGTATAGTTTTATAGTCGTAAAAGGGCACATATCTTTGGGTAAACAAGTTTTGTATAGCTAAAACACAGTCGCTAATATTTTGTGGACTCTCTGTTCAGTGTTTTATTGTCAGAGGATGGTTTAGGAACCCGAACGCCGGTTCACAACGAACTGCAAAATAATATTATAACTGAACATCAGTACCGCGTATTTCAGTTTTTAATATGTATTTACTCCTCCAGGTACCGACGGAATATTACATAAAAGTACATCACGTATTTGTCTCGCTATAAATGTCATTCGCTTCATTAGGAGAGATCAGAAATTTCAGTACTCAGGCAACGTTTCTCCCACATGTTATCTACATCCACACAAATTCTCTGCAGTTTATTCTCAAGTGTCTGACAGACGGTTAATCTAACCACTTTCACATTATTTCCCTACCGCTCCACTCTCTAACAGTGCGCGTGGGTAAAACGAACATTTCAATCTTTCCGCGCCAGCTCTAATTTCACATATTTTATTACAGCGATCATTTGTTGATGGGTACCAAAAAAATATTTTGGCATTCGGAGGAGAACGTGGGAGACTGAAATTTCTTGAAAAGACCTTACGCCTTTTTTTTATTATTGCCCCCTCCCAACTCGTGTATCACAACTGTGACACTTTCTCCCCAATTTCGAGATAATACAAAACTAACTGTGCTTCATAGAACTTTTTCGATGTTCTCCGTCAAACCAGTCTGCTATGGGTCCCATACTGCACAGCAGTACTCTAGCAGAGGACGGACAATCGTATTGTAGGCAGTCTCCTCAGCAGATCTGTTGCATCAACTACGTATTCTGCCAATAAAACGCAGTCTTGGTTTTCCTTCACCACAACAGTATCTGTGTGATAGTTCCAATTTAAGTTGTTCACAGTGTAATTCCTAGGTGTTTACTTCAATTGACAGCTTTTAGATTTGTGTGATTTATCATGTAACCGAAATTTAACGGATTCCTTTCGGTGTTCATATGCAAAATTTTCCCGATACGGACTCTGCTACCTACCGTTGCCAAAGTAAAAATCTTCTTCACTTAATAGCCCTCGGAAATTTTCTAGTGTTCAAAGGCAGTTTACTTCGACGGCTTTCTTCATTTTAAGAAATGCGTCGTACTGCTTTTTCACCTGTGAGTTTGTAGAAAATCGAAGACGGACAGTCCATAATGTCACCTTGTTAGTCTTCTGTGCGTATGAATTCTTGTGGGCAATAGATATTAACTCGCTCCGGACAGATATTCTCAGATTCTTTGTGCAAGTCTCGCTACTTGGAAATCGCTGCTGAAAAATCCAGCTAGTTAATGGAATTCCGATGTTTGGATCATTTTGCACTTCGTGAGATAGCACTAGAAGAACCACCTCTTGATAATACAAAATGGGTGACGAGGGACGGATGTTGTAAACTGGTAGTATTTTGGCCGCTTACAAAGATTCCGTCCCACTCCTTTACATGCCAGTAAATAGTGATCTGAAATCTGTTGATTGACCTGGAACCGTTTGTTAAAGGTAAAGAATATGACTAACATCGTCAAGTAAATCCCTATACTAATGGCTCTGAGCACTATGGGACTTAACTTCAGAGGTCATCAGTCCCCTAGAATTTAGAACTACTTAAACCTAACTAACCTAAGGACATCACACACATCCATGCCCGAGGCAGGATTCGAACCTGCGGTCGTAGCGGTCGCGCGGTTCCAGACTGTAGTGCCTAGAACCGCTCGGCCACCCCGGCCCCCTATACTAATACTTATAGTTCATTTATTTGTTGGGTGATGGGCTTTTATACGGGGCGAGTTTTTCCACCGTGTACATACTCTACTGATCGATGAGAGGATGCGGAAAAAAAGGTCTAACGAACTTACGTTCAGAAATGCGTGGTTTCTGTGCTAGAAACCGTTTATTCAATCATACTTTGTTACAGATACTTCGGTCTAATACGCGCTGTAGTATGCAGCCATAGTTACAGTATGCATGGTTTCCTCCTAGAGGGTGGTACTGTTCCTCATACGTCATGCCCTAGCGCCCTCTCCTGAGATAGTAATTGGTAATGTTGTGTCCGTTTCACTTCCCTTGCCGACTCACCTTGTAGTGGATGTGATAGAGCGGTGTAAACAATGATTCTGTGTTCGAATCGAGAGCCTGACGATGTTTTCCTACGGAAAGGCAAATGGCAACGGGCCACGGGCAGCAAGGTTGTATCGGGAGGCCTATCCCCGCCGACAACAACCACAGCATTCAGTGTCTGCAACAGTGTTTCGTCGTTTGTCTGAAACAGGGTCGTTTCATGAAGCGGGGAATCGTAAAGGACGTACCCGAAATGTTGGCACACCAGAGTTGGAGGAAAATATGATTAACACTGTGGAAGGCGACCGCCGTACCAGTATCAAGCAGTTGGTCCACCAGTACAGGGTAAGCCAAACGACCGTGTTGAGCGTTCTCCATGACAAGTTTTACTATCCTTATCACTTCCAGCGTGTGCAGTGCTTACTAGCAACAGACTTTCCGCATCGAGAGCAGTTGCGTCACTGGTTTCTTCACCAGGAAACCGAGATTCTGTGATTTTCGGCATCCATCCTATTCGTAGATGAGGCCACCTGTACGCAGAGTGGTATCTTCAACTTTCATAGCAGTCATGTGTGGGATAGTATGCAGAAACCCTGTGGCATGGTGAGAACGAATCATCAGCATCGGTGCAGCCGGACTGTGTGGGCCGGGGTAATTGGCGACCTTATTTTGGGACCAGTCTTCCTTCCACATCGCCTAACAGCCGGAACTATCGGCGCTTCTTGCGAGTGACTTTGCCTCCACTGATGGAAGAAGTACCATTGATGATTCGAAGAGTTATGTGGCTGCTACATGATGGTGTTCCAGCCCACTTCACCGTTGACGTCCGGACGCATCTCAGACCCGTCTTCCCTGGTCGATGGATCGGACGGGGGGTCCATTGTAACTGCCCTGCTCGTTCACCGGCTGTCAACTCGTGCGATTTCTGGTTATGGAGCCATCTCAAAAGTATCGTGCATGCAGAACCCACTCCAGATGTGGAGACACTAGAGCAGCGCATTCATGTTGCCTTTGAGACTGTCCGGATGCAACCAGGTCGATGTGAACGTTTGAGACAGAACATGCTACGGCGCGTACACGTATGCGTTGAGGCATATTTTCAACACATACTGTAACTGTCGCTCTGTAACAATGTATGACTATACAAATGATCTCTATCATGGAAATAAGTTCATTAGACCTTTTTTGGTCCCTATCCTCTCATCGTTCAATAGAGTTTGTACACCGTGCAAAAAATCACCATAAATAGAACGGCTGCGTAAGCTCAGTGGGGCCGTTGAGTCCGAGGGCACACCCTGCAGCCGCGGGCAGGCAAGGGGCCCAGCGGGGTGTCTCGTGGCGGCAGTAGTTGGTTCTTAGAGGAACACTCGCCTTGGGCGGTCGCCGGAACGCGGAACAGTGTACGAATGATGTCACCGACCCAGTTGAGGACCGAGGCACCGAGTTTTACGACGGACGCAGGCGTTGTATGAATGGCGAGAGCTGCTCAACAATGACCGGTGCAGGTTCATTGGCGCCGTGTAGTCGCGGACGCAGATTCTTTCCAATAACACCGAGGCGAACTGGAAGCGGCCAGGCGCCAGGCTGGCGCCTCGATTCGTTAGCTGTTTGTCACGTAAACCAGACTTTACCCGCGAAATGTTGAGTCGGACATCCCAACTTCGCGCATTTGCTTAAAGCGTGGGTAGCAGGGATGCCGTCTGGAAATTTCGACGGAAACTTGAGTGTGATTTGCTGGAACTGCTTAGTAGGAGCAGAGAGAGAGAGAGTGGTTCCTAAGCTACGATAGACAACAGAGGTCACGTTCTCCCTCCACCGCAACAGCCTATTAAAATTAAGTTCCCTCTCCTTCTTCCTTAAGTGACCAATGAAACTACTATCTTTTTAAAATTATAGCGTAATGGCATGCGCAGTGAACACCAACAATAATATATATAGGACATTGAATAGCTAGAACGCACCATCAGACCCAGAAGAAGGCCGCTGCAATCGTGGCCGAAACGTTGGTTTCTTCTCCAGCAGCAGTAGTTTATTTTTTTCATTATGACGCGGTACCATACCCAGAAGACATGTATTGTTTCTTATTTGTGTGGGTAAGTTTCTGGGCTTTTATTAAAAATAAATTTCATAGTGAAAACTATCATTTGTCCTTCAAGTAGCATTATAGTTACTGACATTATTCTTGTCTTAATTTGTGGTCTAACGTTAGCAACAGGGGGTATTCATGAGCGACTGAGCCAGATTTCAAGATCGCGTTAATTTAAAGTTTCCGTTTCGCACATGAACACTGACAGGTCTTCCTACCGGCTTACCTCGAAACTCAACAGTTGACAGGCAGAAAAATACTCGCGAAATCATGCTTTCACCAAACATGCGAGCGGGTTCGCGTTGGAACTTAACACTTCTAATCTTCAAAGGCAGTCTGTCTCCAGTTTCTTTCCTTTCTTTCCTTTTTTTTTTTAGAATTACGTCGTATTTCTATAGCAAACTGACGTACTGGCACTAAGTTTCATATCCGGTAAGTATTAACGAAATCGAAGAGGGCCAGCCTGTAAGGTGTCATTGTAAGGCTCCCGAAACAATTCTAAGCAAGTGTAATTCACCAGCCGCGCGGAATTAAACCGAGCGGTCTTAGGCGCTGCAGTCATGGACTGGGCGGCTGGTCCCGGCGGAGGTTCGAGTCCTCCCTCGGGCATGGGTGTGTGTGTTTGTCCTTTGGATAATTTAGGTTCAGTAGTGTGTAAGCTTAGGGACTGATGACCTTAGCAGTCAAGTCCCGTAAGATTTCACACACATTTGAACATATTTTTGTAATTCGCCTACAAATGGGGCTGCTTATCAAACTCCAGCTGTCAACCTTGAAGTTTCATTGCGTGAAATGTATTCGCAGTTGCGAATAAAGACAAGCGTCAGCTGTATGATGGCATTGCGACAATGAAAACTGGTGCCGGACCGGGACTTGAACCCTGCCAAGGCGACCGCTCGCGATAAGCAGGAAATGCGGGTTCGAGTCCCGCTCCGGCACAAATTTTCACTGTCGTCATTCCATTATACAGTTGACGGTTGTCCATATTCGCAACTGCGAATATGTTTCATGTTTTTCGTAACAGTTTTAGTCACCGCAGTACCTTTTCCTTCGGAGATGCAGGCATGTCTGAAGGAATAAACAACACAGGCATGCAGTATCATGGTAGCATTTGTCGGTATGGGATACTTACCAGCTTGCATATAAAGAACGGCTTGGGACGGGTGAACGAGGCGGGGGAGGGGGGGAGGAAGGGAAGGGAATGGAATATTTTCGAGGAAGGGCTGTAGGCTTCATCATGGCTTTGTTTGTCTAACGAGAGAGCATCACATAAATGCGCAAAGACCTTCAATGGGAGACGCTACAAGACAGACACTGTGCATCACGGGGAACCTTATTCTTGACCGAAGTGATAAATTTAGAGAAATTCTAACTTATTCATTGCAAGGTGGCCTGCGAAGTAGAGATATACACGTGAAAACAGAAAGTACGGTGTTCGGTACACTGTGTGTAGTGCGATTTCAGTTTTAAAGAGATAAATCATGCGCGGATCAGTAATTGAAAGGTTTCGCACTAAAATAAAAGGGATATCCAGTAGCCAGGAGTGAGAGGCAAAGCGCGAGAGGGTCGGCTGGCTCTGAAACCCATCTGCGGGACTGTCAATCGCGCTCGCGCAGGTTGTTGGCGCGCTGGGCTTTGGGGGGGAGTGCGTGGTGGAGAGGGGGAAATTGCCATTACTGACATGAAAGACACGGCGCCGACCTCTAATACACTGCCATCAATCAGACGGCTCTCGGCGCTGAAAGGCGTCCTCGTTTGTAACGACCGCGGTTGTAACAAAGCGGCTCGAATCAGCGTCCATAGTTTAAGCCCTAGTGGCTATTCTAACTACATTACTAGTCGTCCCATCTACGGGCTATCGTCTATACATACAGCAGAATGATAAGATCTCTGAATGCTCTAATGTTTATGTTATCATTGCTGATCTTCTGTTCATAGTTTGCTCTTCTTATCTTATAACAGGTCCTGAAATGAATTAGGTCTGCTCTAAATTAAATTAGTTTCAGTTTGGGACAACATCCCAGCGTAATATTTGAAATTGAGCACCGTTTTATCAAAATTTGCTTACTGCAAAAACGGTCAAAATTATTTTTTACGGCATACGCTATTTGAGATAGCTGCCCTTCTTTTTCAGAACAGTTTTTCCAAAACCCAATTGCCGGCCGCGGTGGCCGTGCGGTTCTAGGCGCTGCAGTTTGGAACCGCGGGACTGCTACGGTCGCAGGTTCGAATCCTGCCTCGGGCATGGATGTGTGTGATGTCCTTAGGTTAGTTAGGTTTAAGTAGTTCTAAGTTCTAGGGGACTGATGACCTAAGATGTTAAGTCCCATAGTGCTCAGAGCCATTTGAACCATTTTTAGCCAAAACCCAATAACTTCCATGGTTAGAAGCTAACAAAAGTCGCTTTCTGTAACGAAACTGATACAGCAAAACCCGCTTTCTGCGTTTAATTTTTGTACGCTGAATAGTCTTTTGATTTTAATAACGCCATTTTCAATGAGAGTTTTAATACTATTCTCTGATCCGCGAATTTCACAAAACAAGGACAGTATTTTAATGGCAACTTTCTCAACATTTCTGGAAATGTCCAAAATTTTCACAAATATTGATCATTACTTTCCATTGCGGAGCCTACTTTCCATTGCGGAGCCTCCTGATAGAGTGTTCGGTAAAAGAAGAAATTACATCACCTAAGCAGTATCATGACATCCTTAGAAACCACGGTGACCACGAAGTATTGCAAGATGACTGGTATGTGAATAATCTCAAAAAGAATCCTACCAGTATTTAAAGCCAAATTGTCTTTCAACATTGTAAAAGCCCGAGTTATTAGTACAAAAAGCACTGTAACTACAAGGTTCAGATTTCTGTTGGATATACATATTGTGGGTAGTCAACTGTAGCAGAGATCCTCAAGAAAGGATAGAAATCCCTCAGAGCTAAGGATGTAGCCCAAAAAATGAAAACGATGAATCACGTCAGTAAAGAAGATAAACAATATATGGCACAGTTTATGCAGTAGATTGAAATACCCAATGATGCCAAAGAGCTCTATGTAAATATATTGCACAGGAATGGTGCTGTGGATAGTGCAAATACAAGTGATCTGATGGAAAATATAGATGCCGGGGAAACAGAGTGAGATACAGGACTACAAACATATTAACTAGGTTGACTTAAAACGTTTAAATGCTTGTCTGTACGTAATTTCTACATTCTACATCAGTGATACTTAAAGAAGTCGTATGTAGTATACTTGTTACTGCGTTTCCTTGGTAAATGGATGACTAAATGTATGCAGTTCGTTCTTTTGATTCAGGGCTGTCTCAATTGCTGTTTAGAAATTAATACACTACATGTTAAGTTTGCAGAATTTTCTCCATACACAAATCCTTAAACAGTCTTCTACACATCATAAAAAATTACAATTTTGTAGGAAGCGAGTTTTGAAAACACGGTCCTCAATGGCCGTAGGAACGAAACAACAAGACTGCCAAGAACTACACCAGAGCTTCAGGTGGGAGCCTTCAGCGCCCGTAGGAGAGGTAATCATGTAGCCTTAATTATCACCTCGAAAATATCAGGCTGCGACCATGAAAATTGTCAGTGGTGTAAGGCTCGTTGCACACTTATGCGGATGGTCCACGCTCCGCGTTCCGCGCGCGGTTGGTAGTCGCGGGAAAACGTTGCTCGCGGCTCTTGGGCACACGGCGCTGCACGTTTGCTGCTCGCACAATCGTCAAACGGGACAGTGACGACAGCCGGCAGGTTGCGGCAGTCTAGTAGAGATGGGCAAAACTGTTCTTTTCAGAGATTGGATCAGAACTGTTCACTCCCTGAAATGAATTAGCTCTTTTTCATGACTCACCACTCATTTAAAATAGAAAATAAATGGAAGGCACATTGCCCTTTAAACTTGGTTTATTCCAGTACTATACCTGTATTTTGATCTTATTTGATCCTATTTTGAAGTAACACAGATAATGAGTAAGAATTTTGTATTGTTTATTGAAATTTCCACGATATGACAAAGTTTTGGATTATTGATTTATTTTGCACTATCGTGGTTTTTTGGGTGATCGGAAAATGTTGTAACTTGAGATTTACATTAACAATATATTTGGCTATAATGTATTAAAATTTCATTAACCTCATACAAATACATCGCAAGCCATATATTTTTAAAGTGAACGTTTCCTTCCAAAGACGCCTAAAATCGCAAAATCCGTACCAGAATAAGAAAAAAAAATACAAATTTGACTGTAAAACGAAAGTGCTGCATATAGCCTTACGCAGAATAAAACAAGGAAAATATTGGTGTATCACATTTTGCGATACGTTTATCGGTTCGCTCGTAATTAAAGCGTAAATTCGAGTGTCCATAATAAAAATCCTATAGTAAGAGGAGTCGTAAGGAACCTAATCTAATCAGTTTAAACAAAGAAAAATAAAATAAAAACAAATGATGTATACATAACATAATAATGTAATATACATAGCGGTATTACTACGAAGAACAATATTCAGTAGAGACGAACTCCGATGCAGAGGCGCTGAGTCGAGCAGGTCGAGCCGCGAGCTGTATTACTGCGTGAGCTGAGACCACAGAGACCAGAGTGACACCTGAGTCACTTTTCTCAACGCTCTGGCTAGAGTCGAGATGGTGGGGCGAGCGTTGAGTGGGCGAGATCCGAGGGAGGGGGGGAGCGGTGAACTCACCCGCTCCGAGACAAATCGTCCGTTCCCTTGCGAGCAGGTTGTTGCAAGTAGTTCCTATGTTATCCGCTAGGTGGCTCTCTGTCCTGTTGCTCGCATCAACTGCCCAGAGGGCAGGACGTGCGACTGAAACGATCGCCGACAGAGTGCGATGCGAAGTTACGCTGCGCCAGACACTGCAGGCGGCAGACGACGCACAGAGACGGCACGGCATATGTGAAACACAAAATCCAATGGGGCACTGCACGATGCAGGCAGCCAAGGTAGAAGCAGGGCAGAGGCCGGCGCTGGCTGTGTTGTGTGGCGTGCACTATGCTCTGACCAGCAGAGGCGCATATGCTCCGTCTCTCTCTCTCTCTCTCTCTCTCTCTCTCTCTCTGCCGTGGGAAACGTTTGGAGCTACCGTTCTTTTTTCTGAATCACTGATTGTTCACTCCTTTGAAAGATGCAACTCTATGCATTAGTTCAAGAGCGGATCCCCCATCTCTACAGTGTAGTACCATGCTAGCTGCGGACGTTGAAGCGAAGCGACCACTACATAGTGAACGTTGTATTTCAAGAACCGGAAAACGCAGAGTGAATCAAGGAAACGGAGAAGTGGAGATTTGCTATCTTTTAAAAAGGAATGGGAGAATCATTTTTTCTTTGTGCAAAAACGTGAAAATTCGAAATGTTAAATATGTGACAGTATTCTCGCATGTCAGCGGAAGTTTAATATTGAACGCCACTGTAGTAAATTTCAATATGTTCCCGTACTTAGTGCAATAAAAGAGGAATTTCTCAAGCGATTTCGGGCTATATCATACTTATCCCAAGGTTTTGAATAGTTCTCGACACAATTTGCTGTTTCTTTAGATGATATTCATCGCAGTTTGCAAATGGAATTCATAGATCTGCACTGTAGATTCTACAGCATAATTCTCGTCTGAGAGACAAGTTCCTTTTGGCAAGATGTGTAATAGATTTTTATCACGACGTTCCACAGCAAGAGTTTCCTCGTCTCCATCGTGAAGCCGCAAAGATAATGTCAATGTTTGGCTCGACATACGTTTGTGAGAGAGTTTTTCTGTTATGAAAATTAATAAGTCTCGGTTAAGAGCAAACATCAGTAATGAAAATTTACGTTACTGTTTGCGTTTGTCTGTATGTAGAAATTTTGTTCCAGACATTAAACGTATTGTAAACTCCTCCTGTGGTAATTAAATAAAACGTATCGTAGGTAATAGGTACTCTTTCAAACCACGATTTCTTTCAAGCAGCCGGCCGCGGTGGCCGTGCGGTTCTAGGCACTGCAGTCTGGAACCGCGTGACTGCTACGGTCGCAGGTTCGAATCCTGCCTCGGGCATGGATGTGTGTGATGTCCTTAGGTTAGTTAGGTTTAAGTAGTTCTAAGTTCTAGGAGACTGATGACCTCAGGTGTTAAATCCCACAGTGCTCAGTGCCATTTGAACCATTTCTTTCAAGCACTCCTACTAACCTTATTCCTTCATTCAATAAAGCAGGCCAGGAAACAAAACGCATTACAGAGGAAGAAGCGGAGAGACGGTATGGTGGGGACTGGAGAGAAGCGGGTGGCCAGCTTGCCCCTGTGTGCACGCAGAACACCTGTTAACTGCACACGTGCAAGTGCATCGCACACGTGCAGGATTCCTGCCCGCCCCTGGGATAGGGCACCACACGGTTACACGGACGGTCCGCAAGCGGCTGAGCCCTTGCGCGCCGCGGTCCGTCCGCGTCAGTTGAATACACAGAAACAAGTTGGTGCGTGCACAGTCCTGCGGATACCGCGCGCGCAGTAGAAGCAGACTACCTCATTTCAGCCGTAGCGTTCGACTAGTGTGGTGAATACGGGTGTGATTTAAGAAGTTTCCAGAATGTCTTGTGAAATCGATACCGACATGTTAATTGCCGAAGCTGAAGGAAGGCCTCACATATGGAATCTTTCGCATGGGGACTACAAGAACCGTGAAATGCGATTGACGTCTGTGCAAATATAATACTCGGCTTTGAAGGTCTGAACGAGGCAGATCAGAAAAAGTGTGTTAAGTAGACGCATATTTTCCTTGTGTTTTTATTGTAGTTCTATACAAAATACAATGACTTACAATTATAGAATTATAGACATTCACAAGATCAGTTTATGCACAGTACAAACATTGATTATGTAGAAAAACCGCAAATGTCTGTCATTGAGATAAGTGTCCTGTGTTCAGTGAATTTTTGATTCCTGCCAGGGCACAGCTCCTCTACCGACAAAATATTTCACAAATTTATCTCGTACAGTATTACCCGATTTACTGACAGGTGTAGTTTCTGCCACATCTTCGAAGCCGGTAACATACAGGGTATCTTCAAAGTTGTATCCGTCTCTTACTCCAACAAAATTATGCAAAATGCAGCACGTTTTGACAATAGATACTGCTAGATCAGGATTGACATTCAGGGGCCGGTGAAAAACCCTCCACTTGTGGCTTAATATTCCGAAAGTACATTCAATAAACCTTCGGTCTCGGGTAAGTCGGTAATTGAAAATCTTCTTTTTGTGAGTCATGTTTTTTTCGCGCATACGGCCTTAACACGTGTTGTGTTAATGCGAAGCCTTCGTCTGCCACAAGAACATATGGCACCGGAGAGTCGTGTGTACCTGGCAGTAGCGTTGGTGGGGGTAACGCTAATTTTCCATTTTCCTCCAAAAGACGCTGTTTTTAACAATATTTGAATCACAGTTCCTTCCGTATCCTCCGACATCAATGAACGTGAAACAATATTTAGTGTCACAGATGGCCATAAGAATAATGGAGAAATAATTCTTGTAATTGAAGAAAAGTGATCCACTTTTCATAGGTTTTACTAGACGAATATATTTTCCATCCAGGGCTCCGATGCAATGAGGAAAATTGGCGACATTTTGTAAACCATGGCTAATTTCGTACCATTTGTCTGTTGAGGGCTCAGGCACGCATTCTTCTCTTAACGTAGTCCAAATAGTGGCGCTCACCTGCCTTGTAATCTGTCCAATTGTTGATGCACCCATTAAATAAGAGTAATGCTTCCAAGATACCTGTAACGTGTAAAGCTTATATTTGATACTTATGTACATTCATAGAGGGAAGTAGACTTAATTCTAGGCATTAAGTCGGCTACGCTGACATAAAACCTTAGATGTATTCCTTCTTAAAATAATATATGTACGCGTCCTCAGTAATAAAAGACTTATCGGCCTTGTTATTTCAGTTGACAAGATCCAGACGAGATGGAAAACTGCACGGGATGCCTATTTTAAAAGCCTCACTAGAATAAATCAAACGAGGTCCGGATCAGCAGCAACTAAGAGACCCAAATATATCTACCATGAGCAGTTACACTTTCTTGACCGTCTCCGAGATGCAACAACAGAGAGCAACTTTGACTCAGTGTCGGTCCTGCAAGATAATCTGTATAACAACAATGCACTCGCCGAAAACAGTCGAGACGAACCCTCTGAAGAACAAACCGATGATGTCCGACTGAATGTCAACACCGAAAAACAATCCTTCAGGAGGAAGAGGCCTATCAAGAACATAAAATTTGAAGATAATTTACTTACATTATTAAAAGATGGTAAGGAAAAGGAGGAAGACGACGACCGAGCATTCTTTATTTCGCTGTTGCCCTCTGTGAAGACATTATATGTTGATCATAAGCTATTATTTCGTACTCAGGTACTTCAACTGCTTATGTCGATTAAGCAAACAAATCAGGCTAATTTAAACATTCACCCCCCAGCTCCCATCAGCTCTTTCCACTATCCACCGACCTCTTTTACCTACGCCCCACCTTCAATATCCCAACAGTATCCTAACCAATGAATGCAGTACATCTACATCTACATCTACATTTATACTCCGCAAGCCACCCAACGGTGTGTGGCGGAGGGCACTTTACGTGCCACTGTCATTACCTCCCTTTCCTGTTCCAGTCGCGTATGGTTCGCGGGAAGAACGACTGCCGGAAAGCCTCCATGCGCGCTCGAATCTCTCTAATTTTACATTCGTGATCTCCTCGGGAGGTATAAATAGGGGGAAGCAATATATTCGATACCTCGTCCAGAAACGCACCCGCGAGGATCCGTCCGTACAGACTCCCCATCCCTCTCCAGCCCAATCAACGTCATCATCATCTTGGGAGATGTTATAAAAATTATTGGAATTCAGTAGTAATACAATACAAATGTAAAATTGTCTATTGCCAAACGAATGTAATACATAGCCGCAGCAAAGCTTTGAATGATCAAATATATTATTAAAATTAATCGTCATCCGTTCATATTCTTACCTTAAGGTTACTGCTACTCGTTCTGTCGGAGTAATAGGTATCCTTTTGATTTTTCTTAACGATCTAGGACATGGCGGAGACCTTGATGGCATAAGTCCACATTTTGTAAGTTTAGGAAAAATTGCATCTCGAAAATCACCAAATCGTTATTCTGGAAATGCCTTCCGTGCAATGATTTATTCAGCCGAGGAAAGAGCAAAAAGTGACTAGGCGCCTTGGGAGAATGCGGGAGTTGAGGCAAAGTATTATAGGACAAAGAAGTAACATGTCTGACAGCGTCCCCACGCAGAACAAATTGGTGCATTGTTGTACAGCAAGCACACTACTTTCGACGACTTCCCGCGACGCTTCCACATCTACATTTATATCTACATCTACACATATCTCCGCAAACTACCATACGGTGCGTGGCGGTCGGCACCCTGTAGCACTACTAGCTATTTCCTTTCCGGGGTAGCCGCGCGGTCTCAGGCTTCTTGCCACGGTTCGCGAGGCTCACCCCGTCGGAGGTTCGAGTCCTCCCTCGGGCATGAGTAAGTGTTGTCCTCAGCGTAAGTTAGATTAAGTAGTGTGTAAGCCTAGGGACCGATCACCTCGGTAGTTTGATCCCATAGGAACTCACCACAAAAAAAGGAAAAACGACAACGATTGCCTATATGCCTCTGTACAAGCCTCAGTCTCTAATCTTATCTTCGTGGTCCTCACACGAAACGTACGTTGGCGGCAGTGGAATAATTCTGCAGTCAGCTTCAAATTCCGGTTTCTTAAATTTTCTCAATAGTGTTCTTTGCGTCACCTTACCACCAGGATTCCTATGGAGTTCTCGAAGCATCTCCGTAATACTCGCGTGTTGTTTGAACCTACCGGTAACAAATTTAACAGCCCGCGTCTGAACTGTTTCAGTGTCGTCCTTCAGTTCGACCTGGTTTGGATCCCAAACACTCGAACAGCACTCAAGAATGGGTCGTACTGGTATCCTACCTGCGGTCCTCTTTACAGATGAACCACACTTTCCTACAATTTTCTCAATCAACTGAAGTCGACCGTTGGTCCTCCCTACTGCAATGCTTACATGCTCGTTCCATTTCATATCTCTTTGCAACGAGCGATTCTGTATATAGACAACTGAGAGGCATTTCTTGTCTATAAACACACTTTCGCTACAAAATTGGAGAACTTTTGACTCCAATTTGAAATGGGAGACGTAAGACAATTCTTAAACAATGTTGCGCGACATTTCGTAGTGTGGATATGCTGGTAGATATGGCCTCTAGTTATTCTCTTTGCGACGTGGAAAATGCTTCGTCGGTTTTGTATTTTTTTTTCTTATTGTTAAACAGCACTTATCAAGATGTGAAAAACGGAGAAAGTGTTGCTGCTGACGGAAGATATTCACACAGCACCATGTGTGAGGGAAGTTAGTAGTTCCGAATAGTAAAAGCGCAACAAGAAAAAGTTGTTTATCGAAGAGCTACCAAAAAAAAAAAAAAAAAAAAAAAACAATCCATTACAGTCACTGCACAAGCCACAATCCCAACAAGCTCAACCATATTCAGCAAATGTCGAGGAGAAAGGCTTCCTAGTGTGTACAAGAGACAAAGTACCTAGACTGTCTATATACATTGTCTAAAAATGGTTCAAATGGCTCTAAGCACTATGGGACTTTAACAACTTAGGTCACAGTCTCCTAGACTTAGAACTACTTAAACCTAACTAACCTAAGGACATCACACACATCCAAGCCCGAGGCAGGATTCGAACCTGCGACCGTAGCAGCCGCGTGGTTGCGGACTGAAGTGCCTAGAGCCACTCGGTCACAGCGGCCGGCCGCTTCGTTAGGACTAGATTACTTGTCATAGTACCCAAAGCCCCATAATTAAGTAACCAAATAAATCATGTTGTTGTTTATAACAGAAATGAAGAAGTGAAAGTTTTACGATGTAGTTCAAACGCCGTGCGGGGTAGCCCTGCGGTCTGGGGCGCCTTGCCAGGGTTCGAGCAGCTGCCCCCGTCGGAGGTTCGAGTCCTACCTTGGGCATGGGTGTGTGTGTGTGTGTCGTCCTTAGTGTAAGTTAGTTTAAGTTAGATTAAGTAGTGTGTAACCCTAGGGACCTTTGACTTCAGTAGTTTGGTCCCATAGAACTTACCACAAAAAAAGGATGCTCAAACTTAGAGTATGTCTAGGAAGGCAGCGCCATTGTTACTAAGTTTTATATAAAGTCCGTCGATTGTGCGCAGTGGCAAATACGAGGGACGTTCAATAAATAATGAAATACATTTCTTTCTGCAAATTTCCGTTGAAAAAATGCGGAATTTCTTGTGAGACATCGTGCAATATTCCCGCTTCAGCCCCTATACTTTCATGAGATTCTGAGAGGTGGCGGCGCTATATGTAGCAATCAAAATGGCGTCTGCAACGGAGGTACGTTCCAAACAGGGACCTGTCACTGTGTTTATTTTGGCGAAAAACCAGAGCATCGCATATATTCATAGGCGCTTGAAGAATATCTACGAGGACCTGAAAGTCCATGGTGAGTAGTTGGGCGACGCGACTGTCATCACCAGAATAAGGTCGCGCGATTCTGTTCGATCTCCCGCGTGCCGGACGCCCCCACACAAGTGTGATTCCTGCAATGTTGGAACGTGCGGACACTCTCATTCGAGGTGATCGACGGTTCAGATTCAAACACCTATCTACTGACCTGGACGTCTCTGTTCGTAGCGCTGACACACTTGTGCACAAGTTCGGGTACTCAAAGGTGTCTGCCCACAGAATGGCCATCTAACCAAAGACCATAAAGATCAAGAACGACCATCGGTGCGGAGTTCCTTGCACGTTACTCGCAATATTTTTCTGTCGAACATCGTCACAGGCGATAAAATATAGGTTCATCAATTCGAACCGGAAACGAAACGGCAATTGATGCAGCGGTGCCACACCATCCCTCCTAGAACAAACATTTCAAGCCGCACCCTCAGCCAGAAAAGTCAAGGCAATCTCAAGGGGCTATTGTGTTTGACGTTCTCCCTAATGGCGCAACGATCATCACTGAAGTGTGTGGTACTACCATCAGGAAATTGAAGATACGATGTCAGCGTGTTCGTCGCCACAAAATTTGAAACGAACACCTTCTTTGCCATGACAATGCAAGGACTCGCGCAAGTCTGCGCACCCGAGAGGAGCTCATAAAACTTCATGTGGCTGTTCTTCCTCATCCACCTTCCGACTCCCATCTGTATGGTCCGATGAAGGATGCAATCCTCTGGTAGTTATGCGCGCTTGGTCTCAATAACAATATTGTCTGTTTGGGATGGTCTCGCTCATTATTATAGAAATTAAATAAATTATTTCCTTTACATTATCCTTTCCAAAAAAACTACACATTGATCTTGTCAAAAACCGAGAAGCGATTCTTCTTAGTATTGTAGCTCTCTGGGGCACACTGGGATGCACTCTGTGTGAGCGTTGACCTCAATCATTACGTAACCGCTTATCTTTCTGTGTTTACAAACAAACGCGTGGGGACGCGTGCTGCTAAAGAGCAGACCATAAACATCCACCAAAAATGGTTCAAATGGCTCTAAGCACTATGGGACTTAACTTCTGAGGTCATCAGTCCCCTAGAACTTAGAACTACTTAAACGTAACTAACCTAATGACATCACACACATCCATGCCCCAGGCAGTATTCCAGACTGTAAGAAGCGTAGAACCGCATCCACTAAGGAGTATCTTTGTGGAATTCCTTGCGCGTTACGAATCTAATCGTGCCTCTTTCTTTCTTTTTTTTTTTTTTTATCATTGTCACAGGCGATGAAACATGGGCTCATCATTTCGAACCGGAAACAAAACGGCAATCCACAGACTGGCGTACACCACATCTCCTCCGAATAAAAAGTTCAAAGCCACAATCACAGCCGGCCGGAGTGGCCGAGACGTTCTAGGCGCATCAGTATGGAACCGCGCGACCGCTCCGGTCGCTGGTTCGAATCCTGCCTCGGGCATGGATGTGTGTGATGTCCTTAGGTTAGTTAGGTTTAATTAGTTCTAAGTTCTAGGCGACTGATGACCTCAGAATTTAAGTCGCATAGTGCTCAGAGCCATTTGAACCATTTTTCTTTTTCTTTTTTGTTCTTCGCCACAAAAATGAAAACGAACCTCTTCTCTATGACTACGCAAGGCCTCATACAAGCCTACGCACCTGAGAGGTGCTCACAAAACTTCATTAAACTGTTCTTCTTCATCCTCTCTACAGCCCGGATCTCACACCTTCCGACCTCCATCTGTCTGGACAAATGGAGGAGGCCCTCCGCGGGAAGCAGTACGTGGTTAATGGTAGGGTGGTTGATGCAGTAAGACGTTGGCTGCGATATCGACCAGTAGAGTGATACCATGAAGGCATACAGGTCCTCCCAGTCTGATGGCCCAAGGACGTCGCATTGAACGGAGATTATGTTGAAAAATAGGGTTTTATTGTCAAATAAATGGGGAATAATGTGATGTGCTGGAATCCTGAATAAAACCAACCTGCTTTCAGAAATAGAAAAACATGTTGCTTTACTTATGGAACGCCCTTTCTAGCTTGGTAATATTTTTTTGCTGTAAGTGCCTCAGGGCCACTGATAACAATTTCATTACGGACATTCTCAAAGAGGTGATTTCTGTCTATTGTCGTTATATCCAGTATATTTCCATCATCTGGAACCATCGAAAATAGAAAGAATATTGTTCATAAACCGACTGGCGACACTTCATACGATACACCTTTGGTTTTAGAAAATTTAGTTTCAAGATAGGTAGCACAGCATTCCAGGAATGTGATGCGAATTGCATTCCAGACTGGAAATCTCACAAATACAGCTCGTAGAGGTCTAAAGATTTTTTCAATAAAAATCGTATCACTTCATTGCTGGGTCCGTTTTTCACACCGAGGATTACCGATTAATAGCTAATTTACTTCCACATCCAACAGCTGTAGTAGGTATGCTGTTGGTATCAACAGTCCCGGCTCAGAAGACTTCTACATCTACATCTACATACATACTCCGCAATCCACCATACGGTGCGTGGCTGAGGGTACCTCTTACCATAACTAGCATCTTCTCTCCCTGTTCCACTCCCAAACAGAACGAGGGAAAAATGACTGCCTATATGCCTCTGTACGAGCCGTAATCTCTCTTATCTTATCTTTGTGGTCTTTCCGCGAAATATAAGTTGGCGGCAGTAAAATTGTACTGCAGTCAGCCTCAAATACTGGTTCTCTAAATTTCCTCAGTAGCGATTCACGAAAAGAACGCCTCCTTTCCTCCAGAGACTCCCACCCGAGTTCCTGAAGCATTTCCGTAACACTCGCGTGATAATAAAACCTACCAGTAACAAATCTAGCAGCCCGTCTCTGAATTGCTTCTATGTCCTCCCTCAATCCGACCTTATAGAGTTCCCAAACGCTCGAGCAGTACTCAAGAATAGGTCGTATTAGTGTTTTATAAGCGGTCTCCTTTACAGATGAACCACATCTTCCCAAAATTCTTGCAATGAACCGAAGACGACTATCCGCCTTCCCCACAACTGCCATTACATGCTTGTCCCACTTCATATCGCTCTGCAATGTTACGCCCAAATATTTAATCGACATGACTGTGTCAAGCGCTACACTACTAATGGAGTATTCAAACATTACGTCATTCTTTTTCCTATTCAGCTGCATTAATTAACATTTATCTATATTTACAGTTAGCTGCCATTCTTTACACCAGTCACAAATCTTGTCCGAGTCATGTTGTATCCTCCTACAGTCACTCAACGACGACATCTTCCCGTACACCACAGCATCATCAGCAAACAGCCGCACATTGCCATCCACCTTATCCAAAAGATCATTTATGTAGACAGAAAACAACAGCGCACCTACCACACTTCCCTGGGGCACTCCAGCATAGTAATGGGAAGCAACTCGGCACACCACGAAAACGATTTGCATACTCTTGAATGTACGCCGTTTAGTAGCCTACACATCTCGGCTTGTCCATATCAGCAGCCAAAACAAACCGGTTGAAAATAAACTTTACGAGGCGTGTATGTTAGATGGACTCCTGTACCTTTATTTTTTCTAAAACTGGAATCCAACGAAATTATGGCGCTATTAGACGGAGATCCTTTTATCATTATCTCTAACCTGAGACTTGTGATCCCTATCCACGGAGGATTGTCAGGAATTCTTAAGCAGAGATTACTCCGCCATGTCGGTAGTGTGCTATGCTAGCTGAATAACTTGGAAGTTCACATATGGTACACGGAAACAACGATCATATGTGCACAAAGGGGTGCCGACCCACAACTGAGATTTCAGTTCATTGTTCGCAATGTTATTCCTCCATGGCATAGTTCAGAATTTCGAGTTTGACATGTATTATTCAAAGAAAGAAATTCTTGAGCATCAATTTTCCTGTCAAAATAAATCAACTGTAATGTGCTTATTTTCATAGTGCACATTCCTGCTGCCAGAAGATTCGAATTGATGACAGCTTACAATCGTAACAATTACTTTATTTGCGAAAAGTGCACTGAAACGTGTCAGATTACGCCGCGCTGCAAGAAAGCGCCGCGAGGCACGGGGATGATTACACGGGTGGGAACAGATAGTGGCGCAAGGAGCAGCCTGGTCACGGAGTTAAGCGGCGCTAAATGGGCCGCCGAACTCAGCATTCTCATCCGATGGTTGGTTGTGTCAACAGTGTCACATATCCTGACTCAGTCAAACACAATGTAGCACAATCACATTAACACTAAACGGAAAGTATCAATGCTCGATGGGTAACGGACATACATAGTCGCCAGGAGCACGAAAGATATTTCTGAAGCTGACACAGAATGTTGAAACGCGTCGAAGACGATAGAAACCTACAAAAGTGGAGAAATAACTAGACTTTTCAGGAGCTGATGGCATGTTTCCCCTCTCTTCTTCCTTTATGATCATGCCTAAAGCAGTTGAAATCCTCTCTTAGCTGCCTCCTGTAACCCTGCCAGCATTGTCGAAAGAACTAAGGACAGTACCATTAGTTTTGCGTTTACAGTCTTCGGATACAGGTCTTTGCAAAGAATCACTCAGCCGAAGTTGGCAATAAACGTAACGGTGAAACAGTCTGAGCAGGAATTGACTGGAGGAGTAGTGGCATGAACAAGTCAAAGGAAATGGATCTACATCTACAGCTACATCGACATTATTGCTCTGCAATTCACAGTTAAGTGCCTGGCCGAGGGTTCATCGCACCACCTTCAAGCTACACTACTGGCCATTAATATTGCTACACTAAGAGGAAATGCAGGTGATAAACGGGTATTCATTGGACAAAGATATTACACTAGAACTGACATGTGATTACATTTTCACGCAATTTGGGTGCATAGATCTCCTGAGAAATCAGTACCCAGAACAACCACCTCTGGCCGTAATAACGGCCTTCATACGCTTGGGCATTGAGTCAAACAGAGCTTGGATGACGTGCACAGGTACAGCTGCCCATGCAGCTTCAACACGATACCCCAGTTCATCAAGAGTAATGACTGGCGTATTGTGACGACCCAGTTGCTCGGCCACAATTGACCCGACGTTTTCAGTTGGTGAGAGATCTGGAGAATGTGCTGGCCAGGACAGCAGCCGAACATTTTCTGTATCCAGAAAGGTCCGTACAGGACCTGCAACATGCGGTCGTACATTATCCTGCTGAAATGTAGGGATTCACAGGGATCGAATGAAGGGTAGAGCCACGGGTGTAGAACATCTGAAATGTAACGTCCACTGTTCAAAGTGCCAACAATGCGAACAAGAGGTAACCGAGACGTGCAACCAATGACACCCCATACTATCACGCCGGGTGATACGCCAGTATGGCGATAACGAACACACGCTTCCAATGTGCGTTCACCGCGATGTCGCCAAACACGGATGCGACCATCATGATTCTGTAAACAGAACCTGAATTATTCGGAAAAAATGACGTTTTGCCATTCGTGCACCCAGGTTCGTCGTTGAGTACACCATCGCAGGCGCTTCTGTCTGTGATGCAGCGTCAAGGGTAACCGCAGGCTATGATCTCCGAGCTTATAGTCCATGCTGCTATAAATGTCGTCGAACTGTTCGTGCAGATGGTTGTTGTCTTGCACACGTCCCCATCTGTTGACTCAGGGATCGAGACGTGGG
This sequence comes from Schistocerca cancellata, assembly GCF_023864275.1. Lineage (NCBI taxonomy): Eukaryota > Metazoa > Arthropoda > Insecta > Orthoptera > Acrididae > Schistocerca > Schistocerca cancellata. The sequence continues at coordinate 200,728,195 of NC_064629.1, forward strand.
TGCACGATCCGTTGCAACCATGCGGATAAGACGCCTGTCATCTCGACTGTTAGTGATACGAGGCCGTTGGGATCCAGCACGGCGCTCCGTATTACCCTCCTGAACCCACCGAGCCCATATTCTGCTAACAGTCATTGGATCTCGACCAACGCGAGCAGCAATGTCGCCGTACGATAAGCCTCAATCGCGATAGGCTACAATCCGACCTTGATCAAAGTCGGAAACGTGATGGTACGCATTTCTCCTCCTTACACGAGGCATGCCAACAACGTTTCTCCAGGCAACGCCGGTCATCTGCTGTTTGTGCATGAGAAATCGGTTGGAAACTTTGCACATGTCAGCACGTTGTAGGTGTCACCACCGGCACCAACCTTGTGTGAATGCTCTGAAAAGCTAATACTTTGCATATCACAGCATCTTCTTCCTGTCGGCTAAATTTCGCGTCTGTAGCACGTCATCTTCGTGGTGTTGCAATTTTAATGGCCAGTAGTGTACTTCTCTGCCGATCCACTCTCGAACAATGGGCGGGAAAACAATTATGCCGTAAAGTCAGCGCCGGCACACCAGTGGGGATCGACAAAGAAGAGAACGGCTGTGAGGGAAGGTCAGTCACTCTCACAGTGACCGACCTCACTCCAGGACGACAACGCCACAGCAGCGGCTCCTACGAGAATAGGATACAATCGCCGCGCTCGGTTGGTGACGGCCCACTTCGATAGCAGCTTCAGTGTTAGTCACTTCATTTGCACTCTCTATGTGGCACAGACTTGCGATTGTCTATTCTGAAGAAGACTGAATATTTTATATATCGCTCTTTGCTTGCGACACCTCTTTTAAAGTTAAGCATTGTATCTTGTGTTATTGTAAAAAAATCATTAATACGAGTTGTTTGATTATTTGTCTGGCGAACTGAGAATGCAGGATTCCTAGACACAACAAAAACGAACACTTCAGTCTTTCCGTGCGAGCTCTGATTGCTCTTATTTTATTACAACGTTCGTTTCTCCCTATGTAGGTGGGCGCCAAAAATATATTTTCACATTCTGGGGGGAAAGCTGGTGATTTAAAATTCATGAGAAGTTTCTGTTGCAACCAAGAACGCCTCTGCTTAAATGGTTGCCACCCCAATTCGCGTATCTTATCCGTGGAACTCTCTTCCCTATTTCGCGATAATACAAAACTAGCTTCCCGTCTCTGAAATTTTTCGATGTTCTCCGTCAGTACTATCTGATGCGGATTCCACAACACGCAGGAACATTCCAGAAGTGGGCGGGCAAGAGTAATGTAAACCGTCTCTTTAGTAGATCTGTTGGATTTTCTCAGTGTTCTGTCAACAAATCGCAGACTTTCGTTTGCTTTCCCCATGTGATCGTTCCAACTTAATTTTTTCGTAATTGTAATCCCTAAGAATTTAGCTGAATTTAAAGCCACTAGATTTGAGTGATTAATCGTGTAACACAAATTTAGCAGATTCCTTTTAGTACTCTTGTGGGTGACTTCATAGTTTTCATTATTTAGAGTCAGTTGACACTTTTCGCACCATACACATACCCTGTCTAAACCAGTTTGCAATTGGTTTCGATCATCTGATGACTTTACGAGACGGTAAATTAGGGTATCATCTGCATACAATCTACGAGGGGAGATCAGATTGTCTCCTAAATCGTTTATACAGATCAGGAATAGCAGATGGCCTATAACACTGGGAACACCCGAATTTACTTCTGTTCAACTCGTAAATTTGCGTCAATTATTAGGAACTGTGACCTTTGTGACAGGCAAGCGTGCCAGTGCGTGGAGGCGTGGATGCGCGGAGGCGTCGCGTGGGCACACGGCCGACTCTGGCGTACTTGTTCAGATCAATGACGTGTTCGCATGTCTCTACCATTCATCTAAGGATGTTACGTAAATATTTTAAACAAATTACCTTTTCCCTTGTGCACTAAAGAAGTGTTATTGTTCATTATTTTTCTATAAATTGCTGATAATCGAAGTAAGAGCCTACGAAATATCAGACCAGCTGTGTGGCTGGATTGAAGAGTTTTTAGCAAACAGAACACAGCATGTTGTTCTCAATCGAGAGACGTCTACAGACGTTAAAGTAACCTCTGGCGTGCCACATGGGAGTGTTATGGGACCATTGCTTTTCACAATATATATAAATGACCTAGTAGATAGTGTCGGAATTCCATGCGGCTTTTCGTGGATGCTGCTGTAGTATACAGAGAAGTTGCAGCATTAGAAAATTGCAGCGAAATGCAGGAAGAACTGCAGCGAATAGGCACTTGGTGCATGGAGTGGCAACTGACCCTAAACATAGACAAATGTAATTTATTGCGAATACATAGAAAGAAGGATCATTTATTGTATGATTATGTGATAGCGGAATAATCACTGGTAGCAGTTACTTCTGTAAAATATCTGGAAGTATACGTACGGAACGATTTGAAGTGGATGTGTGTGTGTTTTTGTTTTTGTTTGTGGGGCGCTCAACTGCGTGGTTATCAGCGCCCGTACAATTATCCAATCTTTGCTCAGTCCAATTTGAAGTGGAATGATCATATAAAATTAATTGTTGGTAAGGCGTGTGCCAGGTTAAGATTCATTGGGAGAGTCCTTAGAAAATGCAGTCCATCATTAAAGGAGGTGGCTTACAAAACACGCGTTCGACCTATACTTGAATATTGCTCATCATTGTGGGATCCGTACCAGGTCGGGTTGACAGACGAGATAGAGAAGATCCAAAGAAGAGCGGCGCGTTTCGTCACAGGGTTATTTGGTAAGCTTGATAGCGTTACGGAGATGTTTAGCAAAGTCAAGTGGCAGACTCTGCAAGAGAGGCGCTCTGCATCGCGGTGTAGCTGGCTGTCGAGTTTTCGAGAGTGTGCGTTTCTAGATGAGGTATCGAATATATTGCTTCCCCCTACTTATACCTCCCAAGGAGATCACGAATGTAAAATTAGAGAGATTCGAGTGCACACGGAGGCTTTCCGGCAGTCGTTCTTCCCGCGAACCATACGCGACTGAAACAGGAAAGGGAGGTAATGACAGTGGCACGTAAAGTGCCCTCTGCCACACACCGTTGGGTCGCTTGCGGAGTATAAATGTTGATGTAGATGTATATTTAATTGTTCGATTTCACGGCACACTCTTTGTGTAATGAAACACGTTGTCGTAGAACAGTTTGGCTGTTATAAAGCGAGTAAATGTTTTCATATGTTTCATTCACCACTTGAAGATTTGAAGTGCTACAGAAGTGTCTGCTTACTATGTTGCAGTAAACTGCTGGTCTAATTATTTGACTTCGTGATAATTTCTTTGTGCCCCGAAACACGTGGTCGCCAGACAGTTAGAGGTATCCACAAAGTCGAGTAAGGGCTTTGGTTACGGATGTGATTTGCTTGCCTTGTACAGGATGATCATAATTAAGGTTTTCTCCTGGAAAAAAATGTGGTCCTATGATAAACGATGCCATCAACCCGTGCCACACAAACACTTTTGCAGAATGAAGTCGTACTGGTTGATGTGCGATCTTGTTTTCCTTTGCCCATATTTTGCAGTTCTGTGTATTGACATGGCCTTGGAGGTGGAAATGGGCTTCGTTTGTCTACAGAATGCTCCATGGCCATTGAGTGTATACTTACATGCGAGCAAGAAATTATAAAGCAAACGTTTGTTTTGCTGGCAGGTCGGCATGAAGCAACTCCTGAACTTTGAATTTTATGCACCGAGCTCACAGGCATGTCCATAGTTCGGGTCATTCTCGATGCACTGCATGTTTGCACCCCACTGCTCGACACCTCTTGCGATCCTGTGACATCTTCTACTGAAGTCTGATCAATTGTTTCCCTCCATATGCCACACTACACTTCAACAGAACTTGTCATTTCGGATTTCGTAATCATTTTCTCCAGGTCCTTGGCAGACATCGGACCAACGCCTATCTTCATATCCCAGAGTGTCCGGAACTTCTGTACAGCTACTGGCGTACAGTCACCGTTCTTGTAACAGAGCTCTACCAAGAGCGTATGATTCTGCATCATTGAGACAGTCATGCCGAGCATCTCAGACGCAAACTAAGGAACAGCTGTGTATCCCGCATCTTTTATTTTGCATTTCCTGCCACTTAAAGTGCCATCTAGAATTAAAATGTTCTTTAACTGTGTTCTGTTTCCATAACGTTTCATGGCAACGGCCTTGCCGCAGTGGATACACCGGTTTCCGTCTGGTCAGCGAAGTTAAGCGATGTCGGGCGTGGCGGCACTTGGATGGGTGACCATCCTGGCCGCCATGCGCTGTTGCCAGTTTTCGGGGTACACTCAGCCTCTTGATGCCAATTGAGGAGCTACTCCACTGAATAGTAGCGGCTCCGGTCAAAGAAAACAATCATAACGACTGGGAGAGCGGTGTGCTGACCACACACCCCTCCTATCCGCATCCTAAGCTGAGGATGACACGGCGGTCGGATGGTCCCGATGGACCACTTGTGGCGTGAAAACAGAGTGCTTTCCATAACGTTTCTCCCTTCTTCGATAATCTTCCTTTCAAACTGACGTCATTCAGAAAATTTTAGTTCGTTTTTCACAGCGTTTTGAAACTGGAACTTTAATTATAGTCACTCTGCACAAAGTGCATTCAAAAAGAAACCAACTGGAGATTGTAAAATGGAAACCGCTAATTTGATCGTATTGCCATTACCTACGGAAAAAGGTATGATCCATATAAGAGCGCTGAGGCTGCAACTCGCCGTTAGAGGGACACTGGGACACATCGACATGACGCAGAGCGATCACGTGCACTTGTCCACTGCATACAGTCTTGTTGAAAACAAAGAAATGATGGCTTCAAAAGAATAGCAAAGGGTTGTAGCTCGTTTCCTGACAGCGGAATGACACGAGTGTGTGAAGAGCACTGCATGTCCCTTGCAAGTTTTAAGGCGTGGCACAAGTGATCCAAGGATGGACTGATATCGTTGACAGATGACACACAATCTGGAACGCCACATCGTATTACCGATGCCGTCGTTCAGCAAGTGGATGTCCTCATTATTGAAGATCGGTGACTTACTGTGGCAGCCATAGCTCCAGAGGTCACACTGAGCTTCGGAACTGAAACTGACATGCAGTACTCTCCGTAGAATTGTGCCATTCTGCGCTTAATTTTCGTTCGTTCCGATGTAAATCAACGCACTGCATCCCTTTGGCTCTTCTTTTGCAGCATCCATTTTTTTCTGTTTTCAGAACTACTGAGTACAGTGGCTGGTCGAAGTCTGCGCGTGCTTGCTCTTTCGTCACGTACGTGCGCGCCAGACCCTCAGTCGCTTGTTGGGGCCACACCTTCTTCCGTAGGCAATGGCATTACGATTGATTCAGCTGTTTTCATTTTACAGCCTCCGGCTCGTTTCTTTTTGAATGCCCCTCATTTGAAAATACATGTAGTTTTAATTTTACCGCGTGGTGGTCTAGAGTGATCCCACTGTCGGGAGTAACTTCATTTCACATTTGTCGCTGGACTATCTCGGCTAACTTTACAATAACCAAATAAATGGCGAGCCGAAATAAATCTCGGGTGAACAACCTTGTATGAGTGTGCATAGGACACAATATTTCGGCAATCGACCACGTTGCCATCATCAGGTGCACTGATGTACTGACCGGCGGTGTTTTTTTTTTTTAAATAGAGGTGGAGCCCCTCCACGCCCACACCGGCATGATGGCCAACACAAAAGGTCTACTTCCATCTCTGCATAAGGGTTAGTATTCACTAAAGTGAGGTGTCGCAGGATGTGGGTACTGCGATGTTTGCGTACGTCTGGTTAGGATTAACCATTAATACGCGCTCATCTGGAGATAGATTGGTCGAAATCTGACGAAGGGTAGCGGTTTGAAGGGCAGAGGAAAAAAAGTGCCAAGGCAAGAGCCAAGGGAAAAAAACCTCTGCGAAAGTTAGGTCGGGCGGCGAGAGCAGTAGCGGTTGTCTTGCTGCCTGCGATAGGTTGTGCAAGGATAGGCTTTGTTAGTAGTGGGTATCATGCATGTCGATACCTTGACGTTGTGCGTTTGTGCTGCTCGGCGGCTGGCGCTGGGTGCTGGTACAGAGTCCTCGTTCAGCGTCCTGCAACCTGCAACAGTTATGTTTGTTATCGGTCTTGTGTCCGATAGGTCATATACCGGAGGCACTGACCGGCGGTGGGCCGGCGCCATGTATATATAGGACAATCCCCCTCCCTCCTATGCACACTCATACCAGGCTGTTCATCCGAGATCTGTTTCGTCATAAAATACGCCTGGAGAAATTGAAGAATCACAATCGGCAAGCCGTTTGGAAGAGTACATCTTTGTACGAGGGACGTCCAATAGGTAATGTAATACATTTTTTCTCGGCCGATTTCGGTTGAAAAAATGTGGAAATTGTTATTGGGCATCTTGGAATACACCCGCTTCAGCCCCTAAAGTTTCATGAAGTTGCGATTGGTGGCGGCGATGTACGTAGCCTTCAAAAGGGCTGTAACGGAGGTGCTTTCTTAGCAGAGAGCTGTCGTTGAGTTTCTTTTGGTGGAAAACAGTAGCATCGCAGATGTTCGAAGGCGCTTGCAAAATGTCTACGGAGACCTGGAAGTGAACAAAAGCACGGTGAATCGTTGGGAGAGGCGTCTATCATCATCGCAACAAGGATGCGCAAACCTGTCCGATCCTTCGCGTACGGACGGCCGTACACAGCTGTGACTCGGCAGTGTTGCAACGTGCGGACACTCTTCAAGATGCTCGACGGATCACAATGAAACACCTAGCTGCTGAACTAGACATATCTGTTGGTACCGCTGACACCCTACTTCACTGATTCTACATCTACATCTACATTTATACTCCGCAAGCCACCCAACGGTGTGTGGCGGAGGGCACTTTACGTGCCACTGTCATTATCTCCCTTTCCTGTTCCAGTCGCGTATGATTCGCGGGAAGAACGACTGTCTGAAAGCCTCTGTGCGCGCTCTAATCTCTCTAATTTTACATTCGTGATCTCCTCGGGAGGTATAAGTAGGGGGAAGCAATATATTCGATACCTCATCCAGAAACGCACCCTCTCGAAACCTGGCGAGCAAGTTACACCGCGATGCAGAGCGCCTCTCTTGCAGGGTCTGCCACTTGAGTTTGTTAAACATCTCCGTAACGCTATCACGGTTACCAAATAACCCTGTGACGAAACGCGCCGCTCTTCTTTGGATCTTCTCTATCTCCTCCGTCAACCCGATCTGGTACGGATCCCACACTGATGAGCAATACTCAAGTATAGGTCGAACGAGTGTTTTGTAAGCCACCTCCTTTGTTGATGGACTACATTTTCTAAGGACTCTCCCAATGAATCTCAACCTGGTACCCGCCTTACCAACAATTAATTTTATATGATCATTCCACTTCAAATCGTTCCGCACGCATACTCCCAGATATCTTACAGAAGTAACTGCTACCAGTGTTTGTTCCGCTATCATATAATCATACAATAAAGGATCCTTCTTTCTATGTATTCGCAATACATTACATTTGTCTATATTAAGGGTCAGTTGCCACTCCCTGCACCAAGTGCCTATCCGCTGCAGATCTTCCTGCATTTCGCTACAATTTTCTAATGCTGCAACTTCTCTGTATACTACAGCATCATCCGCGAAAAGCCGCATGGAACTTCCAACACTATCTACTAGGTCATTTATATATATTGTGAAAAGCAATGGTCCCATAACACTCCCCTGTGGCACGCCAGAGGTTACTTTAATGTCTGTAGACGTCTCTCCGTTGATAACAACATGCTGTGTTCTGTTTGCTAAAAACTCTTCAATCCAGCCACACAGCTGGTCTGATATTCCGTAGGCTCTTACTTTGTTTATCAGGCGACAGTGCGGAACTGTATCGAACGCCTTCCGGAAGTCAAGAAAAATAGCATCTACCTGGGAGCCTGTATCTAATATTTTCTGGGTCTCATGAACAAATAAAGCGAGTTGGGTTTCACACGATCGCTGTTTCCGGAATCCATGTTGATTCCTACATAGTAGATTCTGAGTTTCCAAAAACGACATGATACTCGAGCAAAAGACATGTTCTAAAATTCTACAACAGATCGACGTCAGAGATATAGGTCTATAGTTTTGCGCATCTGCTCGACGACCCTTCTTGAAGACTGGGGCTACCTGTTCTCTTTTCCAATCATTTGGAACCTTCTGCTCCTCTAGAGACTTGCGGTACACGGCTGTTAGAAGGGGGCCAAGTTCTTTCGCGTACTCTGTGTAGAATCGAATTGGTATCCCGTCAGGTCCAGTGGACTTTCCTCTGTTGAGTGATTCCAGTTGCTTTTCTATTAGTTGGACACTTATTTCGATGTCAGCCATTTTTTCGTTGGTGCGAGGATTTAGAGAAGGAACTGCAGTGCGGTCTTCCTCTGTGAAACAGCTTTGGAAAAAGGTGTTTAGTATTTCAGCTTTACGCTTGTCATCCTCTGTTTCAATGCCATCATCATCCCGGAGTGTCTGGACATGATGTTTCGAGCCACTTACTGATTTAACGTAAGACCAGAGCTTCCTAGGATTTTCTGTCAAGTCGGTACCTAGTATTTTACTTTCGAATTCACTGAACGCTTCACGCATAGCCCTCCTTACGCTAACTTTGACATCGTTTAGCTTCTGTTTGTCTGAGAGGTTTTGGCTGCGTTTAAACTTGGAGTGAAGCTCTCTTTGCTTTCGCAGTAGTTTCCTAACTTTGTTGTTGTACCACGGTGGGTTTTTCCCGTCCCTCACAGTTTTACTCGGCACGTACCTGTCTAAAACGCATTTTACGATTGCCTTGAACTTTTTCCATAAACACTCAACATTGTCAGTGTCGGAACAGAAATTTTCGTTTTGATCTGTTAGGTAGTCTGAAATCTGCCTTCTATTACTCTTGCTAAACAGATAAACCTTCCTCCCTTTTTCTATATTCCTATTAACTTCCATATTCAGGGATGCTGAATATGGAAGTACTCAAAGGTGTGTGCCCGCTAGGTTCCTCGCTGTCTTTGGTCCCGGTGGAGGTTCGAGTCCTCCCTCGGTCACGGGTGTGTGTGTTTGTCCTTAGGATAATTTAGGTTAAGTAGTGTGTAAGCTTAGGGACTGATAACCTTAGCAGTTAAGTCCCATAAGATTTCACACACACATGTTTCCAAGCTGTCTAACAGAATACCATAAAGGGCAACAAAGGACCACCTGTGCGGAATTACATGGATGCTACGAGGCTGATCGTGACAACTTTTTGTCGATCATCGCCACACACTTCGAACGGGAAACCAAACGGCAATCCATGGAGTGGCGTCACACCACCTCCCCACCGAGGAAAAAGTTCGAAGCTTCACTAGCAACCGGTAAAGTCATGGTGACGGTCTTCTGGGAGTCTGATGTTATTATTCTTGATGTTCTCCCTCATGGTGCAACAATGAATTGCAATAGGTATTGTGCTAATCTCAGGAAGTTAAAGAAACGTCTTCGTCCGTCGCCACAAAAATGAAAACGAACTTCTCCTTGTCCATGACATCGCAAGACTTCACATAAATCTGTGCAACCGGTAGGAGCTTGTGGTGTCACCGCCAGACACCACACTTGCTAGGTGGTAGCCTTTAAATCGGCCGCGGTCCGTTAGTATACGTCGGACCCGCGTGTCGCCACTATCAGTGATTGCAGACCGAGCCCCGCCACACGGCAGGTCCAGAGAGACTTGCTAGCACTCGTCCCAGTGATACAACCGACTTTGCTAGCGATGGTTCACTGACAAAATACGCTCTCATTTGCCGATACGATAGTTTGCAATAGCCTTCAGCTACGTCATTTGCTACGACCTAGCAAGGCGCCATTACCATTTACTATTGATACTGAGTCATGTACAGTCAAGAGCGACGCTCATCATTAATGGATTAAAGTTAAGTATTCCACCAGCTACGTCCGTTTTTCTAAAGTCTAATTTCCTTGTCCTGTTCCAGACCTCACGCCAGCCTGCGTGAGCTAAAACGTGTGCCTTTCGGCTTCCTCTAATAATACGGTGTTGGCTCTCCTGCCAACCCACAACAGAGCTCACAAAACTTCATTCGACTATCTTTCTTCATTCCAAGCCCCCACAGCCCGGATCTTGCACCTTTCGACTTCCATCTGTCTGGAGGAATGAAGGATGATGGGAAGTTTACGGATGCAGAATGACATTGGCTCCGCGTTGTATGGAGCTTATGCTGATTTACAATTTGTACAGAAAGCACATGGCAGTTATACGAGTCGAGGGGTATGAAAGGGAAGCAGTGGTTGGGAAGGGAGGGTTGTAGCCTCTCTCCGATGTTATTCAATCTGTATATTGAGCAAGCAATAAAGGAAACAAAAGAAAAGTTCGGAGTAGGTATTAAAATCCATGGAGCAGAAATAAAAACTTTGAGATTCGCCGATGACATTGTAATTCTGTTAGAGACAGCAAAGGACTTAGAAGAGCAGTTGAGCGGAATGGATAGTGTCTTGGAAGGAGGGTATAAGATGAACATCAACAAAAGCAAAACGAGGATAATGGAATGTAGTCGAGTTAAGTCTGGTGATGCTGGGGGAATTAGATTAGTAAATGAGACACTTAAAGTAGTAAATGAGTTTAGCTATTGGGGGAGCAAAACAATTGATGATGGTCGAAGTAGAGAGGATATAAAATGTAGACTGGCAATGGCAAGGAAAGCGTTTCTGAAGAAGAAAAATTTGTTAACATCGAGTATAGATTTAAATGTCAGGAAGTCGTTTCTGAAAGTATTTGTATGGAGTGTAGCCATGTATGGAAGTGAAACGTGGACGACAAATAGTTTAGACAAGAAGAGAATAGAAGCTTTCGAAATGTGGTGCTACAGAAGAATGCTGAAAATTAGCACATAAATAATGAGGAGGTATTGTATAGAATTGGGGAGAAGAGGAGCTTGTGGCACAACTTGACTAGAAGAAGGGATCGGTTGGTAGGACATGTTCTGAGACATCGAGGGATTACCAATTTAGTATTGGAGGGCATTGTGGATGGTAAAAGTCGTAGACCAAGAGATGAATACACTAAGTAGATTCAGAGGGATGTAGGCTGCAGTAGGTACTAGGAGATGAAGAAGCTTGCACAGGATAGAGTAGCATGGAGGGCTGCATCAAACCAGTCTCAGGACTGAAGACCACAACAGCAACAACATATGCTGAAAAACGGGATTTGTAGCCAAAAGAGTGCGGAATAATATGGTGTGCCAGAATCCTGAATAAAACCAACTTGCTTTCAGAAAAAAAGTGTTGCATCACTTATTGAACTCCCCTCTTACTTCTGTCAAATCTAAATCTGGCGCTTGGCAACGTTCGATGTCGTATTGGTCCACCCCGTATATTGTTACAAGTGTGTATTCTTTTGGCATGCTGTCCACAGCCGGCCGGCGCTTCAGTCTGGAACCGCGCGTCCGCTGCGGTCGCAGGTTCGAATCCTGCCTCGGGCATGGGTGTGTGTGATGTCCTTAGGTTAGTTAGGTTTAAGTAGTTCTAAGTTCTAGGGGACTGATGACCTCAGATGTTAAGTCCTATAGTGCTCCGAGCCATATGAACCATTTTGCTGTCCACATAGTGTTGGAGATGTAGCCGCTCGCATCTATTAAGCCCATCGCTGAAATATTGACTGTAGGGCCGGATAATAGATTGCAGGATCTTGTTCCAATACTTCACAGCTCTCAATTTACCCTTGATAGCAATGGCACACATCCAGCTTCCGTACATGATAGTGACCCAAAACGTGACTGAACCACCACTCTGGTGAACCTGTGAGAATACATGCCTGAAAAGTTGATCGTTGACTGGCAGCCTCCAATCTCTTCTACGACGATCATCGGGCGTCAGACAGACCCTACAAAAATTGCTCTGAGCACTATTGGACTTAACAGCTGAGGTCATCAGTCCCCTAGAACTTAGAACTACTTAAACCTAACTAACCTAAGGACATCACATACATCCATGACCGAGACAGGATTCATACCTGCGACCGTAGCGGTCGCGCGGTTCCAGATTGAAACGCCTAGGACCGCTCGGCCACCCCGGCCGGCTAGACAGACCCTACACACAACGGTAAAGAGAACCCAAAGCCACATATTCATGTACTTTCAACTTTACGTAATGGACGCCTAGAGGACAAATTGATAGTGTGGCGACGCATTCGTAGTGTCTAGTTGTACAAAGTTCTCCCAGTTGCCTCACAAATGGCAGCGCGCAGTTCTGTTACATTCTTTATGGTATACATATGAGCAAACCTTTATAGGTGTAATCATCAGGTGTTGTTAATCTGCGAGGGAAACAACTCAGACAAATATCTTCAATGTTTTGTGTCTCACAAGAGCACGTGAATGTCAGATAATATTCGTGTGGTCTACGTCCATTCGACGGGCAGTTTTCTGTACTTACAACCCATCTTGCCACACAGTGAGGATATGCGCGTGGTGTAAGCTTGAAGCCGGCCGGTGTGGCCGAGCTGTTCTAGGCGCTTCAGTCTGGAACCGCGGGGCCGCTACGGTCGCAGGTTCAAATCCTGCCTCGAGCATGGATGTGTGTCATATCCTTGGGTTTGTTAGGTTTAAGTAGTTCTAAGTTCTAGAGCACTGATTACCTCAGAAGTTAAGTCCCATAGTGCTCAGAGCCATTTGAACCATTTTTTTGTAAGCTTGAAGTGACCCTTAAGCCATATTGACTAAACTGTGTACACAAACCGCACTATGTCGTTCACGATTGAGGGCATAGCGAGCTCTGCTAAGCGCATTTTGTATCTCTGTTACACGCTTGGATATATCCAGTGAATGATTTCCTACGGTCTAAAGGGCACTGAGGTGGAGGTTTACCATCAAAACGTACCAATCATAGTAGTCATATGGATAATGCAACAATTTTTATTGCTTTGGTCTTCAGTCCTGAGACTGGTTTGATGCAGCCCTCCATGCTACTCTATCCCGTGCAAGCTTCTTCATCTCCCAGTACCTACTGCAGCCTACATCCCTCTGAATCTACTTAGTGTATTCATCTCTTGGTCTACGACTTTTAGCATCCACGATGCCCTCCAATACTAAATTGGTGATTCCTCGATGTCTCAGAACATGTCCCAACAACCGATCCCTTCTTCTAGTCAAGTTGTGCCACAAGCTCCTCTTCTCCCCAATTCTATACAATACAGATGTGTAAATTACTCAGAATATTTCGAGGATACGCTACAAACGTTACCAGAGCTAGTATATAACTGATATCATATTTGTAAAGGAATTATTTTTTGTTGTTGATGTCCTGTTATAGTCAACAACTACGGGGTCTAACTGCATTTCGTTACTGCACATAAGATGAGAGTTTAGTGCAAGGCCCCGCATGTCTTTCATTCTTCACAAATCCTTCATTCCAGCAATCTGCCATAGTCATCGCTGTGGTTGCTTTCAGCCCTGTTATAGCTCGTAGAAGTTTGCAGTGAAATAATTGTTTAAATAAAAAGAGTTTTTAATTCGCCGCATTTACAAATCTTACTAAAAAGTATGAAATAATTTCTCCTTGTCATACACAGTTACTAAGCTCATACACATATTTCTGCAATTGTGCATTTTTCATAGCTTTACATATTGATGCATGAATAATTCTCCTCCTTATACTATTACTCTACTTAATAATTGATGCATGAATAGTACACATCTACACCGTTCTCTGTACCATGCACCCACGTTTTTCGTTTTAAATCTTAAAAGTTTTTTCACAGCTATTTAAAATTCACAATCACAAATTTTCAGAACCATCTATATGGGATTAGGAGTCTGTTTTGGGCTTGGCAGGAAAGCAGCTATTGTGCATGGTTGCTGGCAGCAGTAGGTACGACGGTGTACGGTGGCAAGAAGATTGGACGCTGTACGGTCACATGGCACTAGCGAGAGGGATGATGACCATAGTGTTCGGCGTATGGCTCTGGGGCATCGTACTCCATTTTCAGAAGCAATTTCAGCAGCAGTTGGCACCACAGTGACATAACGAACTGTTATAAATCGGTTACTTGAAGGACATCTTCGAGCCAGATTCTCTGTATCAAGCATTCCACTCACCCCAAACCACCGCCATTTCCGACTTCAGTAGTGTGAAGCGAGAGCTCATGGAGGGCAGGGTGGAGGTCTGTTGTATTTTCTGACGAAAAGTGGTTCTATTTCTGTGCCAGTGATGGCATTCTGTTGGTTAGAAGGTGGTCAGCCGAGGGCTTGCAACCAACCTCCCTGCGTGCAGGACGTATTGGACCTACACATGGAACTGCTGTCTGTAGTACGATTTCGTACGACAGAAAGAGCACTGTCGTGGTTATCCCAACCACCCTAACTGCAAATTTGTACATCAATCTGTTGATTCGACCTTCTGTGCTGCCATTAATGAACAGCGTTCGAAGTGGTGTTTTCCAACAGGATAACGCTCGTCCTCATACCGCCGTTGTAATCCAACATGCTCTACAGCGTGTCGACATGTTTTCTTGGCCTGCTCGATCACCAGATCTGTCTCCAATCGAACACATATGTGACATCATCGGACGGCCACTCCAGTGCCATCTACAACCAGCATCAGCTGTCCCTGTACTGAACGACCAGGTGGAACAGGCATGGAACTCCATCCCACAAACTGACTTCTGGCATCTGTACAGTACAATGCGTGCTCCTCTTTATGATTGCATTCAACAGTCCGCAGCTCGTGGTCGTGCGGTAGCGTTCTCGCTTCCCACGCCCGGGTTCCCGCGGTCGATTCCCGGCGGGGTCAGGGATTTTCTCTGCTTCGTGATGACTGGGTGTTGTGTGATGTCCTTAGGTTAGTTAGGTTTAAGTAGTTCTAAGTTCTAGGGACTGATGACCATAGATGTTAAGTCCCATTGTGCTCAGAGCCATTTGAACCAGTTTTTGCATTCAACATGCTGGCGGTTACAACGGTTATTAATGTACCAGCGTTTCATTTTGCGATAGCTTCACTGGCGCTTATTTTGACCTGTGATTTAGTAATACGAACCAGTTAAATATATTACCTAGACAAAGATATTCCTGAAATTTCATTTCTATAATAATTATTTTTTGGTGTTACGTTTTTTTTCCATCGGTGTATTTATATTGTGTTGAAATGTTTAGAGGTACTGAATGAGCTGTATAATGCCATCACTGTAGCTTTTTATACTGAAGTACAGCTGTACAATGTACCTAAATTGATGTAACATGTTCACATTTTTCTCCCTTGTGGTCTTATAGTTTCATTCCGCTGTGTTTTAATCGCTTCACTGGAAATCCAAGCCGCGCGGGATTAGCCGAGCGGACTAAGGCAATGCAGTCATGGGCTGTACAGCTGATCCCGGCGGAGGTTCGAGTCCTCACTCGGGCATGGGTGTGTGTGTTTGTCCTTAGGATAATTTAGGTTAAGTAGTGTGTAAGCTTAGGGACTGATGACCTTAGCAGTTAAGTCCCATAAGATTTCACAAACATTTCAACTTTTTTTTTTTAAATCCAAATTTTCCCTTCGACTACAAATAATGGAAGAACGAACAACAATTGTACTTCTATTTCGACAATTATGACTCCGCAAATAGGGCGTACTTTTTGTGATAACATGTATTGTTTCATGCAGATGTTTAATTTGTTTCCAGATAATATCTCTTTTATGACTATAAGGAATCTATTGGCCGGAAGCTTTGTTCTTTTGTGGTTTTCAGATTTGTCACTCTTCGAACATCGATTGTACGCAAATGCAGAGTTTTACAAACAAATTACCGTTATGGTTAGCAGAAAAGACAAGTCTCCGTATTTTAAATGATTTTGTCAGGATCTAGCCATTAGAGTTTGGGTACTTTAATCGTGAGTGGTAGAGATGGGTCGTTCGCGAACTAACGGATCCAAAGGAACGCTTCATCAAGATGAACGGAAGGAGCGAGGGACAAATTCTAAGGAATGGTCTTTCATAGTTCACTTCGGTCGCGGCTTTCTACGTATAGTTCCTGGGAACGGGAAACGCTCGGTCTCGTTCCCGCAACGGCACGTCGGCCGGTTTCGTTCCAGCCTCGGTCCCGTTCCCGTCTGTCTCGGTCTCGGTCTCCCTCGGCCGGACTCGTCCTTCGCGTGGCCACTCGTCGCAGTCCCACTCCCGACTGGTCATAGTAAGTTCAGTATCGAGTTGTTGTTCGTTTCGTTCGCTGCGCACGCCCGTTCTAGATCTGTTTCAAACCTTTCGGGAACTCTGGACTTCTGGTTCTTTTCGTATTCTATTCAGCGTCCACGACCGGTAATTAAAATGTATTTTATAATTACGTAAATTACATAAAAATTGCGTGGTAAGTAATACATACATCTTTTCAGATAACAAAACGGTATATCAGCTTAGTTCAGTACTTCGATAAACAGCAAAAGAAATACTTGTAAAAAGGCAAGATTTTTTGTTATTACACATGCAGAGGAAGTCCTCACGGCACACACGAGTGGCCATTTTCCGTCTTTTTTTGATCCAAGGTAAAAGGGCATGATCATTGTTATAGAAGGCAGACCAACTTACAATCGAATGAAGCTCGCGCTCTATAATCGAGTGTCTGGTGTCACATTTTGTAAATAGAATATGATAACTTCTACAATATTATTTCAGTGGTACAGGGTAGCGCACGAAAAATCGGCCCCGAGTACTAGACTGCTTATTCTGCTCGTAGAGCTCAACAAATCGTGCGTAATTGGCAAGCAGTCTGTACTCGGGGCCGGTTTTTCGTGCGCCACCTTATATTATTTCACTGCGATCAGCCACATAACGCTACAGTTGGCTAAACGAGAGGTTTTGCAGAATCACGAAAATTACAAGTGTGTGAGAATTGTGTTATCAATAAAAACTCTGTACTCCAGAGGCAGGGAGGAAGGGGGGGGGGCAAGTACCGCCTTCCTTCTTCAGTCACATGTCCTACTAATTTTCAATTTTTTATTAGAACTATATACCAAGCACAAATGAACGGTGAACGAGAAAAATGAACGGTTCCCAAAAAAGAGCGTTCACCAGTGAACTAGTTCCCAAGGATGAACGAGTTTGCCCATCACTAGTGAGTTGTGCACATATATTTCTGTTACGGTTACGTATTGCGACCCCCACTTATTTAGGTAAACTTCTGTAGTTCAAACAGCCCCACTGGCTTACAGGTCATCTAATCTGAATTGTGTACAGGAGGCCCTGGTTCTATCTCTGTATCTCCAAAGATATTTCCTCGTTCGGTGAATGGAAACAGGGACTGTGTCTTGTGTGGATAACAGATCTGCTTCTTGGAGGAGAAACTGATAGAGGTTGAGTAGCGCTTAACAGACTGCACGTGTATTCAGGAGGACCAGGGTTCAAATCGATGTGCCTCCAGTTTAATGTAAACTTTCTGTGGTTCCCTTAAGTCACTTGAGACGAATGCTGGAGTGCTTCCTTCGAGAAGTACAAATTTATTTTGCGAACTGAAGTGAAGGTTCCATAGTAAGAAACTGTTCCCTATCTTCCTTAAAGGAGAAATAGTGATTCCAATTTCGAAAGCCGTCATTAACTGACCGATGAGCGTATGCTGACCACATACGCTATCGCCTTAGGTGGAGGACGAAGAAGGTGTCTATCGGCGGCCCATTCTTCTATGGAGGAGGCACTACGAAATCTCTAAAACGCAGAAAATATGTAGGGCCTGCTTTCACATACTGTAATGGCTTTTATCGTTTCCATGTCACAGAGTAATGTACAAGTTCATCACTTAAACGAAAGAAGGAAATGTGAAGTACGAAATGGAAGTGAATTAAAGAGAGGGATAAGAAACGGATTTATCTGAAGCAAATTATTGGAGGACGCCAGATGAAGTCGTTGACTGAAGAGTGTAGCAAATTGCGCAGTGCACGGAGCGGTTTTTTAAGGCTTAAAGCCTGGTGAGCTGGCTGGGTGTGCTGCGTCAGGGAAGCCCTCGCGCGCTGCCTCAGCACACGAGCCTACGGCCTTTCCCTGTTAATCTCTCCTCCTGGCCTACCGTTGTTGATGTAAGCACTAAGTGCTTCCAATAACTTTATGAACACGACCTTTCTGCTCACAACACGTTCACTGCTTACAGAGGCCAATCTTCTTTCTTTTTTAGCCAACAAACGAATTTCCCACGTACTTTGCAATGATCATATACTGTCGTCCCGAATGGTGTGCTGGCGCTTTGTCAGGTCAGTGTGTAAGTGTTGGCGCTCCAACCTACTGTGAGTGGAGGGCTGCTAATCGTGACATACAGGTCTGCCCATCTACATGAATACTCTGCGATTCACATTTAAGTGCTTGGCAGAGGATTCTTCGAACCACAATCATACTATCTCTCTACCATTCCACTCCCGAACAGCGCGCGGGAAAAACGAACACCTAAACCTTTCTGTTCGAGCTCTGATTTCTCTTATTTTATTTTGATGATCATTCCTACCTATGTGGGTTGGGCTCAACAAAATATTTTCGCATTCGGAAGAGAAAGTTGGTGACTGAAATTTCGTAAATAGATTTCGCCGCGACGAAAAACGTCTTTGCTTTAATGACTTCCATCCCAACTCGCGTATCATATCTGCCACACTCTCTCCCCTATTACGAGATAATACAAAACGAGCTGTCCTTTTTTGCACCCTCTCGATGTCCTCCGTGAATCCCACCTGGTAAGGATCCCACACGGCGCAGCAATATTCTAACAGAGGACGAACGAGTGTCCTGCCAATGAAACGCAACCTTTGGCTCGCCTTCCCCACAATATTATCTATGTGCTCTTTCCAACTGAAGTTGTTCGTAATTTTAACACCCAGGTACTTTGTTGAATTGACAGCCTTGAGAATTGTACTATTTATCGAGTAATCGAATTCCAACGGATTTCTTTTGGAACATATGTGGATCACCTCACACTTTTCATTATTTAGCGTCAACTGCCACCTGCCACACCATACAGCAATCTTTTCTAAATCGCTTTGCAACTGATACTGGTCTTCGGATGACCTTACTACACGGTAAATTTCAGCATCATCTGCGAACAACCTAAGAGAACTGCTCAGATTGTCACCCAGGTCATTTATAGGGATTAGGAACAGCAGAAGTCCCAGGACGTTTCCCTGGGGAACACCTGATATCACTTCAGTTTTACTCGATGATTTGCCGTCTATTACTACGAACTGCGATCTTCTAGACAGGAAATCACGAATCCAGTCGCACACCTGAGACGATAACCCATAGTCCCGCAGCTTGATTAGAAGTCGCTTGTGAGGAACGGTGTCAAAAGCTTTCCGGATCACACGGAAGTTTAGATGTACATGCAGTTAAGAATCTGGATGTGGGCGCTGCATAAAGAAGACCCCACCAGGAGGGAGAGTTAATGGCCCGTAATTTCTCTACCTGCCGAAGCAGCGAAACTTTACCTGTGCAGCAGTCTTACGATGTGAAGCCGCCGGCTGCATGAGGACGATGCTAAAGCTGCGAAGTGGGCTGCTGCGATACGAGCAGGCAGAAAACCATCGATCAGTAGATGGCTTGATTCCCGATCGCGAAATACGTTGAGTTTCGCCGGATGTACGGGCGAGAAAACTCCGGTGACTTCTCTCCGTAGGTACGGATGAGATAAAACGACTGCGCTCCGCAACTGCAACCAGCGAGTGCCTAGTCTACCCTCGCCAACAAAACTCCCAAAATCTTATCCGCCGTTGCTCTCGAAACTGCCAGTCGTGGCTGAGCAACAATTACTGCGTCAGTCACACACGCGAACCAAGAGCGCAATTCTCGCCCTACCGCCGCCCGCTGTACTGGACGCACATTTCTGCGAAGCTCAACAAACAATGCCATCAGGCGAGGAATCCAGCACTCCGGGCAGCAAGAGGCACCTTGCAACAACACACGCAGAGCCTGCCGTAAAACGGTTTGCCAAGCGCCGACTAGGCACTGCCTAGCAGCAACTCAAAGAAAGTCGTGCGGACTCCGGCCGCCGAACGCAGGCCGCATCGGAAACCTGCTTTTCCCTCTCCGACTGGTCCTTCCACGAAGGCAGCTACCTATCTCTGGTACGCATGCGCCCTCTTCTGCTTTTGTGTCTCAGCTTAAATGCAGCTGTCGCGTCCAGCAAGCGAAAAATACCACTGAAGGAAAAAATTCGCAACGCCAAATAATAGTTAATGTAGAATAATTAAATTTCGCGAATATATTATTTTAGGTAACATATTTAACTGATTAACATTGCAAGGACACAGGTTAATGTAAGCGCAACATAAAACCATAGCAAATACGAAATGTTAGTACACTTTGTCATTTTGTAAGATGGAGTTCCATTCCTGTTGCACTCGGTCGATGAATACTGGGACGGTTAGTGCTGGTTGTAGATGACGTTTTAAGTGTCGCACGATAATTGCCCAAGTGTGCTCCATTGGAGACAGAGCTGGTGATCGAGCAGGCCAAGGAACATATCGACACACTGTAGAGCATGTTGGGTTACAACGGCGGTATGAGGATGAGCGTTACACTGTTGGAAAACACCTCTTCTAATGCTGTTCAGCCGACCGCCGTGGCCGTGCGGTTCTAGGTGCTTCAGTCCGGAACCGCGTGACTGCTACGGACGCAAGGTCGAATCCTGCATCGGGCATGGACATGTCTGATATCCTTAGGTTATGTTATGTTATCTGAACCGGGGACCTAGAAACGACTGAGAGGCTCCGTCCCCGCCGCAGCCTCAGTGGTCCACAACCCCACGACGACTATCGCAGTCCACTTCACCCCTCAGTCGCCCCACACCGAACCCAGGGTTATTGTGCGGTTCGGCCCCCAGTGGACCCCCCCAGGGAACGTCTCACACCAGACGAGTGTAACCCCTATGTTTGCGTGGTAGAGTAACGGTGGTGTTCGCGTACGTGGAGAACTTGTTTGCGCACCAATCGCCGACATAGGAGGCGGAATAAGGGGAACCACCCCGCATTCGCCGAGGCAGATGGAAAACCGCCTAAAAACCATCCACAGACTGGCCGGCTCACCGGACCTCGAGACAAATCCGCCGAGCGGATTCGTGCCACGGACTAGCGCTCCTTCCCGCCCGGAAAGCCGTGCGTTAGACACCACGGCCAACCGGGCGGACTGTCCTTAGGTTAGTTAGGTTTAAGTAGTTCTAAGTTCTGGGGGCAGATGACCTTAGATGTTAAGTCCCATAGTGCTCAGAGCCATTTTATTGCTGTTCATGAACGGCAGCACAACAGGTCGAATCACCAGACTGATGTACAAAAATGGTTCAAATGGCTCCGAGCACTATGGGACTTAACATCTGAGGTTATCAGTCCCCTAGAACTTAGAACTACTTAAACCTAACTAACCTAAGGACGTCACACACTACCATGCCCGAGGCAGGATTCGAACCTGTGACCGTAGCGGTCGCCCGGTTCCGGACTGAAGCGCCTGGAACCGCTTGGCCACAGCGGCCGCCTCTGATGTACAAATTTGCAGTCAGGGAGCGAGGGATAACCACGAGAGAGTTCCTGTTGCCATATGAAATCGCACACCTGACCATAACTCTAGGTGTAGGTCCAGTGTTTCTAGCACGCAGACAGGTTGGTTGCAGGCCCTCAACTGGCCTACTTCTAATCAATACACGGCCGTAACTGGCACTGAGGCAAAACCAGCTTTCATCAGAAAAAACAACAGACCTCCACCCTGCCCTCCAGTGAAATCTCGCTTGACGCCGCTGAAGTCGGAAATAGCGGTGTTTTGAGGCCAGTCAAATGCGCGCTACAGGGCGTCTAGGTCGGGGCTATCCTTGATGTAACCGAGTTGTAACAGTTGGTTGTGTCACTGTGGTGCCAACTGCTGCTCAAATTGCTGCTACAGATGCAGTACGATGCGTCAGAGCCGTGAGCGAAACACGATGGTCTCTTGCGACCGTATATCGTCGTGACCACCGCAGCGAGCAATCGTCGTGTACAGTGGCTACATTCCTGGAGGGCTGTCTGCGTTATCGCAGAAGGAACATTCAGCATCTCGTACCCCTGCTACACGACCTTGTTCAAACTCAGTGAGGTGCTGATAAATTAAAAAAATGCCGTGTGGCTTGGGCCTCCCGTCGGGTAGACCGTTCACGTGGTGCAAGTCTTTCGAGTTGACGCCACTTTGGCGACTTGCGTGTCGATGGGGATGAAATGATGATGATAAGGACAGCACAACACCCAGTCCCTAGGCAGAGAAAATCTCCGACCCAGCCGGGAATCGAACCCGGGCCGGTAGGTATGACATTCCGTCGCGCTGACCACTCTGCTACGAGGGGCGGACAGGTGCTGATAATGGCGACTTTGTCGCCTTAAAAGCATTCTTTAATATCTCCAGCTCATCACGGCCAATTTCAAACATAACTAGCTCTCAAAACGGTTGCGGCGTGAATTTAAAGCAAAGCTGATTTTTATCCTCATAGTGGCATTAGTAACGCCACTGTTACGTGACTGGCGTGAAATCTGAATAGACATCGCCTTTCAGATGTAGAAACACACCTGCCACCTTTCGTTTATGTGGCACAGTTCCTTCTTCGTGTTTTTCCGTCAGTGTAGTGTGGGGAAAAGAGTTTGATTCCCTTCGAACACCCAAGTCAATGCAGGTACAGCGCGGTTAATCACAGGATACTCCTGCTACTGATCGTCCTAAGCATTTATAAAGGAAATCTTAACATGGTGATCTCGACGTGACTACATTGTGACCAATTCAATTTGTGTGTACACGGACTCGCTTGAATTAGTGAATTAGACGAGAAAAGAGCAAGAGGGCGAGTGAGCGTTCAAACACAGTTTAGTTGGTGGTTAATTATAAACTGCTGTTGGGTGGATACTAGAAAATGAACTTCTGACGCGATAACACAATATTTTCCTATTTATTTAATACCTCTGCTATCACATTTTAATATCAATATTGTTCTGTAAAGTTGTCTGTGAAACCAAAAGTAAACTTTTGCTACTTGTGGAATGGATCCATAATAATTTGCTTTATCGAAGCTATATTGTCAGTCAAACTGTTTACGTTATTGCCGGCCGGTGTGGCCCTGCGGTTCTAGGCGCTTCAGTCTGGAACCGCTTGACCGCTACGGTCGCAGGTTCGAATCCTGCCTCGGGCGTGGATGTGTGTGATGTCCTTAGGTTAGTTAGTTTTAAGTAGTTCTAAGTTCTAGGGGACTAATGAACACAGATGTTAAGTCCCATAGTGCTCAGAGCCATTTGAACCATTTTTTTGTTTACGTTAGTAATAACAGCAAATATGTATGTAAATAGCGGATCCCTTCCTGCTGGAATGGTAAGCTACATTTCTGAACACGGTCCTCTACCACAAAAAGAAGGCATACACTACAGCCATTAGTTTGGCGCTTTCTCTTGTTTTGTCTCGCAACGCAGAAAGACACTTGAAGTCAGTCGTTGTTAGACAGTAGTGCAGTGCAGTCGACGGCTGGTGTACATTATGAGCAGTTATTTTAGTGGAGTTAATAATATTGCACAATACTGGATGGATCTGTCGCTTTGGTAAAGCTGCATTAATAAATTGCCTCTACAATGTAATGGCCTCAGATTGAAGAATTTTTTTGAGGTTAAATCAACGCTGAGGTTGCTCGCCCCATAAGTCCAACACGGCTTGCAGTATGGTGAGCAATGGCCACATCATTAATACGAGACATGATGATGATGTAATGTGTTAACTGCTCCTTGTATGAAACGTCCCCTTAGGAAAATTATACATGACTGTGCTTAAACTGACACACAATATTTTTAGCGCAACGCAAGCTGACTTTCAAAAATCTCTACTAAAGAATGGCCCTGACTAACATTAACCTATACCTTTCACAAATCTCTTACCTCACAAAAATCTTCGTTACTCGAACTACTGCAATACAGCGAGCGCCACTACTGCCAGCTAAATAAAAGATTCAAACTACGGAAGGCACTAACTACTGCTAGGGATAGTTAGCAAATGAAAGATTTTAATAGAGAACAAACAATGTATTTACCTTAATATCATCAAAAGTCATAATATATGTAATTTCAAAACTCCGCCATCTCTCTCCTCACATCCACCACTGCTGGCGGCTCACCTCTAACTACGCAACGCTACGCGCTGTTCACATCCAGCTGCCGCTGCCCAACACTACAATGGCAGACAACAATGCAAACCAGCGACAGACTGCACACAGCACAGCCAGTGACCTTCATTCAGAGCTCTACGTAACGTTGCCAATAAGAAAACATAAACAGCCTACTTACACTTGCTTACATATCTGCGCTGCATTCCACAGGTAAGAACGTATCTTTTCTTTATAACGGCAAAAGCTAAAGGTATTTTTTTTTGCCACGTCCAGGACTTGAACACAGGTTTTCCGCTCAGTAGGCAGTTGTGCAAATCATTACAGCACCATAGAAGTATGGCTAACAGAGTTGCCAGACTAATAACTGTGTGTTATGCCTTACGGCAGGTCTTGTCATGGGGGAAGCCTCGTCAGAGAGGTCCGCCGCAAGAGCGTCTAGGGAAGTGATTCCAGTGGTGGTTTCCCGTTGCTTTCCACTGATGATGATGAAAGGATAATGAGGACAACGCAACACCCAGTCCCTGAACGGAGAAAATGTGCGACCCAGCCGGGAATCGAACCCAGGCTCCTTGGCGTGACAGACCGCCGCGCTGACCACTCAGCTATCTTTTTTTTTTTTATACGCTACCGCTTTTTTTATTTTTTTTTTTTTAATTTTCATTTTTTTTTAATTTTAATTTTTTTATTTTTTTATTTATTTTTTTGTATGTTTTTTTAACAGTAAGGAACTGAAAAGTAGTAAGTGCACTCGTTGGGCCGAGTTGGGGACGCACATAACTAAAACCATGCTAATAGTTGTAGAAAAAGGCATAAAGAAAGAGAGCAAAGTGCGGGGCGAAGGAAACCATGAAACAAAACTGAAGGGTGGAATCCTTACCACCATTAACCTGTGCTACATCTTGCACTGGATGGAAAAACAAAAACTGCGAAGACCTTTTCGCACTGGGGACAAAAAGAGGAAATGGGGCAAATACTGCTACAGAGTGTGAGGGTTCACAACGAACCTCTCCATCTGCTGTATCATCCAGGTATGACTTCTCGTAATGATGAAAGTAGATCCCACGTTGTACCGTGTAGTGTTCTATCATCGTCTTGTAATCTTAACTTCTCTTACCCGTGATGTTCCAGCTACGTGGAGGGTCGTGGAACGCACTCCACAAAAAATTGGAAAAATATTGTCGATACTTTGGGTTACGGAGGATCTTGCAATGTCGTTCCTGCAAATAGTTCCAAAAGTCTAAAGTGTCCTTAGTGCCGTCTTGAAACAAATAATGCACTGCATGTCCACGAAGCCACGTCATAGCATTAGTTTTAGTGCGTGGGTAATACATGTCATCCGGGAATAGGATAGTCTTGGGGTCGATATGATTCGGCGTTACCCGAAGGAAGTATGCTGACATTTGCCTCACTAAGTGCCACACTGCCGTAGACTCGCCACAGCTAAGACGGTGTTCATCGTTGTCTTGAACGCCGCAGCTCGTGCACGTGGGTGAGTCGACCATGTGGATCGCATGTAGCCGTGATTTGGTCACCTGCTTACCGTTGACAGTGATATACCACATCGCCGTGACGTCAGTGTCCAGTGCTACGTGGTGAATTGTCCTCCACACTACTCGCCAGTTGACGTTCGGGTGCTTCCTCTCCACGACGTTATCAGGTCGTCCACGTTGCAGGACCCTATAAACCACCTTTGCCGTCGCCAGGTGAGTCGCTGGTAAGGCAAGCCGAACGTAACTGAGTTCGAGGTAAAAGACACCGATGTAGAAGAGCGAGGAGGGGACGTGGTGTATCGGCACGGGCGGCAACAGGGAGGGCGGTGCTAGTTCTTCTATTAACAAACTGGTCAAACTGTCCGGACGGCGGTGCCATAGTTTGACTAATGTGCTCACAAATAGGGCGACCGCTCTGTCATGAACGTGATAAAGGCCAAGCCCTCCCCGATCCGGGGGAAGGGTGAGAGTCTCATATTTGATCTTGAAAAGCATGCCTGAACTCACGAAGGACCCAAAAGCCGCAAGTATACGGCGAGCTAACATCACCGGTATAGGTAATATCTGGGCGATGTGCGGAATGCGTGACGCTAAATGTGTGTTAACATACTGGGTCCTTTGGACGACGTCCAGGGCTCGTAGGCGGTTGTTGGCAATTCCAGTCCGAACATTTCGTAAAAGCCGTCGATAGTTGTGAGCAGCGGTCCGTCGTATATCGTCTGTAAAATCAATGCCGAGACATTTCAAACTATCTCTGAGCCGGAAAGGGGTGACACTGTTCTCAGACAATCCGGCCCCGATGTTCATAGCCACCGATTTTGCGACGTTGATACGACTACCAGTGGCCATGCCATATTTCTCTATCCAATTCAGTGCGCTAGCGGTGTCGTCACCGTTGCGGATGACAATCACCAGGTCGTCAGCGTACGCTTTACATCGGAAAGTGTGGCCTCGTAACGTCATACCCGTTAGTCGTTGGCGCAGGCCGCAGAGGAGAGGTTCCATGGCCACAGCGTAAAGTAAAGTGGACAGAGGGCAGCCTTGGCGTATCGATCGAGAAATGGTGAGGGGCTGCGAAGGTCGGCCGTTGACGATCACCTTGGATGTCGCGCCACGGAGTAGTCGCATGACGACAGTGACGAAAGGCTGTGGGTACCGCATATGTTGGAGGACCGCTTCCAAATAGTCGTGGTCCACTCGGTCGAAAGCTTGACTAAAATCGATTGCCGCCAGTGCACCCTTCAGACGACATGCCCTCGCCAGTGAGATCAAGTCACGATATTCACTGAGTGCTGTTTGAATATTATTGTCGCCTCCTAATGACGTTTGATCGGGTGAGATAACATTTCGTAAGGTCTGGCGTATCCGCGCCGCCAACAGTCGAGAAAAGATCTTAAAGTCGCAGTTCAATAGCGTCAACGGGCGGTAGTCCTGCAGACGTGAGCCACCGGACGGTTTGTGAATAGGAATGATCATCCCTTCCACAAGGGCCGCAGGGAGCGGCACGTCCGGGGATAGTAGTTCGCGACAGATGTCCGTCCATCGGGAGGCTAATAAATATTGAAAAGTCCGGTAAAATTCCAAGGGGAGGCCATCAGGACCCGGTGACTTGTTGACAGCTCCTTTTCTAATGGCGTCGATCACTTCTTCTTCTGTAATTTCGTCCATCAAGGCCTCTTCCATTACCGGGGTGACGGTGCCGTAAATCGTCTGAGAGACGTCCTCCAGTGCTGTCAGATCAGGGGTCCGAGCGTAATAGAGTTGGGAATAATGATTGTAGAACGCTGTGTTTATGTCTTGTTGCGTGGTGAGGCGACGACCGTCCTCCGTGTCGATGAAGTGTATCAGCGCTCGTTGGCGTCGTTTACGTTCACGAAGGACGTGGAACATTGACGGGCGTTCGCTCGGTATCCGATCCTGCGTCCTCGAGCGGATGACTACCCCCTCTAGGTGGCGTCGCATATGAGCGAGGATCTGAGCCTTAGCACGGTGGACCGCCGTTTGTCGTTCCGGAGACGGCGCCATAGCATCGCAGTCGCGCAGGACCCGGAAGTAAAAGTCGAGGGTATGTCTTCGCCAAGTAGCGTGGTCGCGACCGTAGGTTATCAACGTTCGCCTCAGTGCCGGTTTGGCGCAGTCCAACCACCAGCGGATCGTTGTGGGATATGCACGGAGGCGATTTTCACACGAATGCCACGTATCCTCAACGGCTTGGCGGCAATCCGGGTACGACAGGTGAGCGATGTTTAATTTCCACGGGCTGCGGCTTCTCCACACTTGTTGCCGCCGCAGGGTGACTGCACAAATGTAAGCTGTGTGGTCCGAGAATGCTGCAGGCCACAGTTCCGCATCCTGTGTTCCAGCGTCGAGAGAGCGTGAGACATAAATCCGATCGATACGACTGGAAGAGTGACTCGTGAAGTGCGTGAATCCCGGTCGATGGCCGTGAAGATGTTCCCAAGTGTCCACCATCTGCAGTTCTCGAATTAGCGTCTCGAGTTCCGGGCACGGATTATGTCGTGGGAGTTGGTCTCTGGGCGCCAGTACGCAATTGTAGTCACCTCCAAACACCAGATGGTCGTGGCGGCCTTGGAAGAGCGTGGCTACGTCTTCCGCAAAGAATCGTGAACGTTCGCGACGTTTGTCCGTCCCGGAAGGTGCGTAGATATTGATAAGGCGGACACCCAGTACCGTGAGTGCCATTCCTCTTGCCCCAGGCAGAAACAGGATATCGTCCGCTGCCTGTAGGGGAAGCTGGAGAGACGCAAGCATCGTAAACGTACATGCCTGGGAAGTCGTCGACATACACTTCCTGGAGATGGGCTATATCGATGGAAGCAGAGTTCGACATATCCTGAAGCAAGGATAACTTAGCGCGGGTCCGTATAGTATTGATGTTTATAGTTGCAACGCGATAAGTTTGAGGTCTATCCATAGCATCCGTGTTGGCCATCAATACCCTTGTAAGGCTGCCTCGTCACTGTAAATGATGGCGGGAAAGGATCAACATTGGTGGGGTAAAGTTCCCCCCGTGTCGTCCGACACGATGGGCAAGGAGTGTTCCTCACAGTCGTCCGCCCAGTCGCCATGAAATACCATCGGCTGTTGGTGGCTGTTAGTGGCTGCTGCGGCACTCGGCGCTGAATCCATCGGCTCTGCTGGCTGGGAATCGGCAGCGGCTGTCTGCTTGTGATCCTGTTGTTCTGTGGGGTCGGAGGGGCTGGAGCCATCACCACGGCGATCTGTTGAGTTTGATGTTACAGCGGCCTCTGTACCATCGGTACCGTCGTCGGAATTTCCACAGTCCATGTCAGACGATCGCTGCAAACAATCGTCCGATGGAGCACGCCGCCGTCTCTTGTGTTTTCGCGGGGAACGCTGTTTACGGACGTGTGTTTCAGAATCTGAATGTGGGTGATTTTCTTCAGCTGCTCCGGTGTCTGGAAGAAAAGCCGCTGTCGGCACAACCCGTGGGTCAATGTCCATCCTAGCATCCACGCCTTCTTGCAAGGTCGGTCGGTGATTATCTTCAGGTGGGGGCGCCGTTGTAGAGGCCGGATCCTGTACTGCAGAAGCCATCACGGTCTCGCTATCGGGGGCGGCTATCGGACTAACGTGGGCAGCATCAGAAAGGGTTGCTGCCCGTGTAACTTCTGCGTAATTGAGAGGAAGTGTCGTCACCGTAGAAGGAGTCATAGATTCACCTGTCGGGATTTGAGTAAGCCGTCGTCGTAGACAATCCGACCGGACGTGCCCTTCTTGGCCACAACCAGAGCAAGTGCGTGGCTGACCGTCATACATAATGATCGCCCTACATCCGCCGATGACAAGATATGACGGAACATGTTTGGTCAGTTCAATTTTAATCTGTCGCACCCCGTTAAGAACGGGGTACGTTGTAAAGGTGGTCCATTTTTCGGCCATATGGCTGATCACTCTGCCGTAGGGCTGGAAAGCCGCGGTGACTACGTCCGGTGGTACTTCGAAAGGGAGTTCGAAGACGCGTATCGTACGGAGGCCAAGCCCCGCGTGATCGATAGAGACCGCCCCAATATGGCCATCAGAGTGTTTGAATTTAAGATCGTTCGCATGTGCGCGTACGATTCTGTTGCACACCTCGTCACTTACTAGCTTGACGTAGACAACACTGCTCGTGATAGAGAGATGGATACCAATTATGTCTCGCGGTTCAATTTTAACGTCGTCACGTAGAAAACGTTCCACTTCAAAAGCTCGCGGTCGTGCATGATCGGGTTGAAAACTGATCTTGATGGTGGTTTGTCTGTATGAATGTGCCATGTTGCGTCGGTAGTGATGGACTCTAAACTAGCGACAACGCAGTAGTAAACAACGACGGGCACTCGCGACCGCGCGGACGGGACGTAAACAAGACGTCCTCGCCGCAGCGCTGCGGAAAGCAGACTGAGCTATCGGGCCGGACGTTGCCAGCCTGCAGTGCTCCAATGTCCTTCCTAACACAAACTTCAGTTTAGGGAGGACATTGGACTAAGGTAGCTTTGTCAAGAGCATGAATACAGTGGTGTAATGACTTGCGTAATTGCCTCGTAAGCAGAAGATGTAGGATAAGGTCTTGGCTAGGGCAGAAATTTTATTTCATTTCTTCAGCTTTTATCATTATCGAAGATAAAGTTGAGACTCATATCTCTCAAGGAATATGTAGTTCCATCAGATCGATAGATTTCTGTTCTCATTAGAACTGTAACAGGAGGCCGGCCGCAGTGGCCATGCGGTTCTAGGCGCTACACTCTGGAACCGCGCGACCGCTACGGTCGCAGGTTCAAGTCCTGCCTCGGACATGGATGTGTGTGATGTCCTTAGGTTGGTTAGGTTTAAGTAGTTCTAAGTTCTAGGGGACCGATAACCTTAGAAGTTAAATCCCATAGTGCTCAGAGCCATTTTTTTTTGTAACAGGAGGATCAGTTACATTAATGAAAATTATTGCTTTTTGATTAAGAACAATATATTGTCACGATAACATTGAGTTAGTATTACGTTGAGACGGCCTTGCCGCAGTGGTAACGCTGGTTCCCTTCAGATCACCGAAGTTAAGCGCTGTCGGCCTCGGCTAGCACTCGGGCAGATCACCGTCCGGGGCAGCCAAGTGCTGTTGGCAAGTGGGCTGCACTGAGCCGTTTTGAGGCTAATTGAGGAACTATTTCGTTGATAAGTAGCCACACCGGTCACAAAAACTGACACTGGCCAGAAGAGCGATGTAATGACCACATGCCCATCTGTATCCCCCTCCGGTAAAGCCTAATGGCTGAGGATGTCACGGCGGCCGGTCGGTGCCGTTGGACGTTCAAGGCCCGGTCAGACAGTGTTTGTTTGCTTTTAGTGTTACCTTAAAAACGATCATTCCCTTTCTCATATCATTTTTTAAAGTCATATCGTTAACTAAAGAGTAATTACATCCATTATAAAGTTTTGTCAGTAATGTTACTCATCATAAGTAATAATGCAATGCCATCAGCTTTTATAAAAAAGTGGTTGGTTAATTTCTTATTGTAAACTGCTATTTTGATTATTCTGAACAGTATTGTATTGTACTGTATGTTAACCGGGGACCTAGAAACGACGGAGAGGCTCCGTCCCCGCCGCAGCCGCAGTGGTCCGCAACCCCACGTCGACTATCGCAGTCCACTTCACCCCTCCGCCGCCCCACACCGAACCCAGGGTTATTGTGCGGTCCGGCCCCAGGTGGACCCCCCCCAGGGAACGTCTCACACCAGACGAGTGTAGCCGGCCGCGGTGGTCTAGCGGTTCTGGCGCTGCAGTCCGGAACCGCGGGGCTGCTACGGTCACAGGTTCGAATCCTGCCTCGGGCATGGGTGTGTGTGATGTCCTTAGATTAGTTAGGTTTAAGTAGTTCTAAGTTCTAGGGGACTTATGACCTAAGATGTTGAGTCCCATAGTGCTCAGAGCCATTTGAACCAGACGAGTGTAACCCCTATGTTTGCGTGGTAGAGTAACGGTGGTGTACGCGTACGTGGAGAACTTGTTTGCGCACCAATCGCCGACATAGTGTAACTGAGGCGGAATAAGGAGAACCAGCCCGCATTCGCCGAGGCAGATGGAAAACCGCCTAAAAACCATCCACAGACCGGCCGGTTCACCGGACCTCGACACAAATCCGCCGGGCGGATTCGTGCCGGGGACCAGGCGCTCCTTCCCGCCCGGAAAGCCGTGCGTTAAACCGCACGGCCAACCGGACGGGCTTCTGAAAAGTAACAGAAACAGTATTAGTTCAAAAACAAGAAAAAGCTTTACTTACTTGCTTGAATGATCGCTTTGCTAAAGCACATGGTTAAATGACTTTTAAGGTTTCACACAGTTAATGTAAAATAATCTAATTTACAAATGTTGACATTGCTCTTTCAATAATACCATTAATGTTGTTCGCTAATGCGGTAAATTTTGTGCACGGCTGAGTCATTTTCTCTCGCTAAGTCGAGCAGTGAAACGGCTTAAGGTCCCGTTCACGATTTTGAGAATACCTGCAGACAAAAAGACCGTTCTCAGTTTTATCCTTTCATGATTGGCGACTGAATTCTTTGCTAACAGTACTGCAAGAGGCGATTGTTGAGATGGCGGAAGTAGAGACGGTACTGCGTGAGGAGGCACTCTCCGAGTTCGCCCTTTGCCGGTTTTCCTCGGAAGGATTGTGGTAATGCGTTGTCTCCGGTAGGCGTAGTGAAAGAAGATATAGAATTATTTGTTTCCAGTAGTTACAAACAGTGTTTTGACTGGTTGTTGACATCGGCTGTCGTTGTCCGTCGTGGAAATGCGTCGTAAGCGGCCTTCAGTCGGCTCACGGCATGGCCAACGATATACACGGGCCCTGACACGAACTCGTGACGTCATACTAGCCGGCTAATTCGTCATATTTCTCAAAAGCTCGTCTCCTTGCAGGACTCACTTGGCAGAAACTCCTAAGAAATTTTGGTCTTATGTCAAAGCGGTAGGTGGATCAAAACAAAATGTCCAGACACTCTGTGACCAAAATGGTACTGAAACAGAGGATGACAGACTAAAGGCTGAAATAAAAAATGTCTTTTCCCAAAGCTGTTTCACAGAAGAAGACTGCACTGTAGTTCCCTCTCTAGATTGTCGCACAGATGACAAAATGTTAGATATCGAAATAGACGACAGAGGGAAAGAGATACAATTAAAATCGCTCAAAAGAGGAAAGGCCGATGGACCTGATGGGATACCAGTTCGATTTTACACAGAGTACGTGAAGTAACTTGCCCCCCTTCTTGCAGCGGTGTACCGTAGGTCTCTCGAAGAGCGTAGCGTTCCAAAAGATTAGAAAAGGGCACAGGTCATCCCCGTTTTTAAGAAGGAACGTCGAACAGATGTGCAGAACTATAGACCTATATCTCTAACGTCGATCAGTTGTAGAATTTTGGAACACGTATTATGTTCGAGTCCAATGACTTTTGTGGAGACTAGAAATCTACTCTGTAGGAATAAGCATGGGTTTCGAAAAAGACGATCGTCTGAAAGCCAGCTCGCGCTATTCGTCCATGAGACTCAGAGGGCCATATGCACGGGTTCCCAGGTAGATGCCGTGTTTCTTGACTTCCGCAAGGCATTTGATACAGTTCCCCACAGTCGTTTAATGAATAAAGTAAGAGCATATGGACTATCAGACCAATTGTGTGATTGGATTCAACAGTTCCTAGATAACAGAACGCAGCATGTCATTCTCAATGGAGAGAAGTCTTCCGTAGTAAGAGTGATTTCAGGTGTGCCGGCCGCGGTGGTCGTGCGATTCTGGCGCTGCAGTCCGGAACCGCGGGGCTGCTACGGTCGCAGGTTCGAATCCTGCCTCGGGCATGGATGTGTGTGCTGTCCTTAGGTTAGTTAGGTTTAAGTAGTTCTAAGTTCTAGGGGACTTATGACCTAAGATGTTGAGTCCCATAGTGCTCAGAGCCATTTGAACCATTTTTTTGATTTCAGGTGTGCCGCAAGGGAGTGTCGTAGGACCGTTGCTATTCACAATATATGTAAATGACCTTGTGGATAATATCGGAAGTTCACTGAGGCTTTTTGCAAATGATGCTGTAGTATATCGAGAAGTTGTAACAATGGAAAATTGTACTGAAATGCTGGAGGATCTGCAACGAATTGACGCATGGTGCAGGGAATGGCAATTGAATCTCAATGTAGACAGGTGTAATGTGCTGCGAATACATAGAAAGAAAGATCCTTTATCATTTAGCTACAATATAACAGGTCAGCAACTGGAAGCAGTTAATTCCATAAATTATCTGGGAGTAGGTATTAGGAGTGGTTTCAAATGGAAAGACCATATAAAATTAATCATCGGTAAAGCAGATGCCAGACTGAGATTCATTGGAAGAGTCCTAAGGAAATGCAATCCGAAAACAAAGGAAGTAGGTTACAAAAATGGTTCAAATGGCTCTGAGTACTATGGGACTTAACTGCTACGGTCATCAGTCCCCTAGAACTTAGAACTACTTAAACCTAACTAACCTAAGGACAGCACACAGCACCCAGCCATCACGAGGCAGAGAAAATCCCTGACCCCGCCGGGAATCGAACCCGGGAACCCGGGCGTGGGAAGCGAGAACGCTACCGCACGACCACGAGATGCGGGCAAAGTAGGTTACAGTACACTTGTTTGCCCACTGCTTGAATATTGCTCACCAGTGTGGGATCCGTACCAGATAGGGTTGATAGAGGAGATAGAGAAGATCCAACGGAGAGCAGCGCACTTCGTTACAGGATCATTTGGTAATCGCGAAAGCGTTACGGAGATGATAGACAAACTCCAGCGGACGACTTTGCAGGAGAGACGCTCAATAGCTCGGTACGGGCTTTTGTTGAAGTTTCGAGAACATACCTTCATCGAGGAGTCAAGCAGTATATTGCTGCCTCTTAAGGATATCTCGCGAATAGACCATGAGGATAAAATCAGAGAGATTAGAGCCCATACAGAGGCATACCGGCAATCTTTCTTTCCACGAACAATATGACACTGGAATAGAAGGGAGAACCGATAGAGGTACTTAAAGTACCCTCCGCCACACACCGTCAGGTGGCTTGCGGAGTATGGATGTAGATGTAGATGTAGATTAGAAATCAATTTTGATCTGAAAACGTATCCACTAAAGACCTTTATTTGTCTGTGTGCTTACAAGCATTTAATTATGCGTTATTAAACTCGTGTGAAGTAGTTACATGTTCCTCGCCGGACACAACTGCTGGCACTCGGCAACACCTGCAGTGTTACGTGCTGTGACGTACGCGCCACGTTCTTTCTCGTGGACCTCGGCTCACGTTAGCTGACTCCGCACGCCCGTTCCTCGCCGGCTGCTGCTACGGCGGTTTCCGCCCGCGTTGGCTTCGGCGCTTGGCGTAACGCGATGCCGCAGCAGTGAGTGAAGGCGGCGCGTGTGTTGGACTTACACACGGCGATTTGGGAGGTGATCTGTCCCCTCCCGCTCACCGCCGTTCTTCTTCAACTGTTGGACCGCGATGACGGTTGTCGTGTAGCCGTGAAGTACGACGATACTGGCTGCCGATTAGGTCGGTCACGGCCCGTTCGCCGAGGTATCAGGAGCGCTGGTGTCCAGAAGAGGGATGACGAGGAAGACCACCGGACAGAGGCAGACTGTGGTGTTGAACTCTGCGACTGGTGATTAAGGAGAGATAGCCCTCTCTTCCCGTAGCGGCTGTCGTTGCTCACGGAATCTACATACAAGACTTGCAGAGCTATGATGCTGGAGTATTTATGGAGCGAAGTAGTGGCTAACGTTTACCGACGTCACTTGTCATGACCGACTAGGTCTCGCTAGTACGAAGATGTCAGCGGTTCTCACTCTGACGTGTTAACGAGTTTGTTATAGTATAGGACTAATTAGTAAAAGCTCTAGGGACGCGTTAGTAGTAGCGCTTCTTTCATTTCGTAACGCAGGTGACGTGATCCTGTCTAGTTGCCCTGCCTACCGCGTTTCTCTTGAGGTAAAAATGGTTGAAATGGCTCTGAGCACTATGGGACTTAATTTCTGATGTCATCAGTCCCCTAGAACTTAGAACTACTTAAACCTAACTAACCTAAGGACATCACACACATCCATGCCCGAGGAAGGATTCGAACCTGCGACCGTTGCGGTCGCACGGTTCCAAACTGTAGCGCCTAGAACCGCAAGACCACACTGGCCGGCTCGAAGCGAGTAATGAAGCAATTTCTGGACTACTGCTGGTACTATCTACAATTTGGAGAAGACATTTTCTTGAGGGACACTCTCTGACTGGCCGATATTGTGTTTTTCACCGACCCACTCTCCTTGGTGACATGTTATCCTTCGCACCCACCTCGTGTCGACCCCGCCGTAGGTTGCTTCGCTCTGGGACTTAGAAAATTTTATCTGTTTGCTACCCCGTACAACGATGAAACAGTATATTCTCAAGTAGAAAAGTCACAAAGCACGTTCCAGTACTGAATACAAACGCTGTAGTTTACTGGATGTCAGGAATTCATCTGAATAATGACTAAGGTAAGAAGTGCAGTGTCTGTGTGTGTAAAGTGTTTTAGGGAACGATCCGAAGTAGCATCTATCAACCGCTTCGGAACTATACAATTGCCTTAATAGTGATTAAATCAAATTTAGATCACGATTAAATATTTTCTAAATTCAGACTTATTAATCGTTTCATTATAAATCACCCACTGTTGTATTAATTTATTCTGATGCAGAATATTAGACTGGTAAGATCGACGAATACCTCTCGTAATCGATACAGTCAGATCTGAGGATGGTTCATCTTGAACAGAAACCCATAAGTTTAAAAAGTTAAAGCAATATAAATTACATTTTCGTTCAAAATTTAGCACATTTAACAAGCCTAAGGTAAAAAATAAATTAAACTGAAAAGAAATTAAAATGGTTTGTATGCTACATTTAGCTCCGTGATGAAAACGAAAATTACAGCGCCGTCCGCTGTGGCTGAGTGGTTCTAAGCGCTACAGTCTGGAACCGCGCGACCGCTATGGTCGCATTTTCGAATCCTGCCTCGGGCATGGATATGTGTGACAGGTTCGAATCCTGCCTCGGGCATGGATGTGTGTGATGTCCTTAGGTTAGTTAGGTTTAAGTAGTTCTAATTTCTGGGGGACTGATGACAACAGATGTTAAGTCCCCTAGTGCTCAGAGCCATTTGAACCATTTTTGAAAATGACAGTTTAAAAGACAACGCAAGATTAAGGCACCTCGCGTTACAAATAGCTGAGCGAGTGTCAAAAAATAAATCTTAGGCCTATTTATAGAGAGCAAACATGTAAAATATCTACCGCACATATTGCGGAAAGTGCTATTGATGTGCGGTTTTCGCAGAATGTATTGGTAGTCAAGGGCTCGTATCGTTAGCCAATCAAAAGGTTGTGGTAACACGTAGAAGGTGTATTTTTTGTGCAACATACACTTTTTTTTTAAATGGAGCAATGTCTATTGACATTAACATACTGAAACTGGAATAAATTAGAATGTCAGTGGTGTTTGTTGCAGGATTCTAGCGCCAGTCCTTTACGAGTGCCTACACTTGTTTTGTAGATTCAGACCAGTAACAAGACAATTGACCGTCACAGGTCTCGTCTGATATGGAACGAGTGCTGCACATGGGCTAGCCAAAAAAAAAAAAAGCACTATAGGACATAACATCTGAGGTCATCAGTCCCCTAGACTTAGAACTACTTAAACCTAACTAACCAAATGACAAATGGTTCAAATGGCTCTGAGCACTATGGGACTCAACTGCTGTGGTCATTAGTCCCCTAGAACTTAGAACTACTTAAACCTAACTAACCTAAGGACATCACACACATCCATGCCCGAGGCAGGATTCGAACCTGCGACCGTAGCGGTCATGCGGTTCCAGACGTAGCGCCTTTAACCGCTCGGCCACTCCGGCCGGCAACCTAATGACATCACACACATCCATGCCCAAAGCAGGATTCGAACCTGCCACCGTAGCAGCAACGCGGTTCCGGACTGAAGCGCCTAGAACCACTCGGTCACAGCGGCCGGCCATGGGCTAGCGTTTCAGCAGAGATGTCTGAGCAGGGTGCAGTAATACGTCGTTGTATATCATCGTGTGTAGTTGTTATGTCCTATTAGACAGCGTCTTTCCGTTTTCGCCGCAGAAAAAAGTCTACAGGCTTCAATTCCGGGGAATGGGCCCAGACAAGGTACAAGTCCCATGCGTCCAATCCAACGCTTTGGAAACAATTGCCCGCATCTCGTGGTCGTGCGGTAGCGTTCTCGCTTCCCACGCCCGGGTTCCCGGGTTCGATTCCCGGCGGGGTCAGGGATTTTCTCTGCCTCGTGATGGCTGGGTGTTGTGTGCTGTCCTTAGGTTAGTTACGTTTAAGTAGTTGTAAGTTCTAGGGGACTTATGACCACAGCAGTGGAGTCCCATAGTGCTCAGAGCCATTTGAACCTTTTTTTTTTTGGAAACAATTCTTGAAGGCATGCTGTTGTGCTACGTGCGCATAAGGACTGGACAGCCGTCAAGTAATACAGGTTCCAACTAGTCTGCAGAGAAAAGTTTTCTAACATCCGTGGAAGATGACCTGTTAGGAGGCTGCGATACTTGTGCTCGGTCAGTGTTCCGTGTACAAAAAATGGGCCTATGAGTTGTTGGTTCACTATCCCACACCACACGTTATACTCCAGGAACGCTGAAACCAACGCGGATTGTCAGCAGACCAACAGTGCACGTTTCGGCGGTTTACCTGGCCGTGATTGGTAAATGTGGTTTCATCACTGAACAACATACATAATACATTTAGAATGTCCTGTCTTAACCCCCATGTACAGAATTTAACACGGCTCTCATAACTCTTCCCCTGCAGCTCTTGATGGAGGGAGATGTGATAGAACCTATGTCGATAGACACTTGCTTGACTCATACCACTTCGTCGTGCGACTGAGCGGGAACTAACGTGCGGATCGACTGCAACAACAGCAAGAACATTAAGTTCCTCCTCTTCTGTCGTCAGTTGTTTCCGTCTAGGTGTTACACTAGCACTTTCACTTAACTGTCTGAAGAGTTTTATAATTAACTGCCGAGATGGTTGCCTTCTGTTGGGATATCTTGCGCATACAACGTACAAGGACGAACTGCATTCCTCCTACACTGTGCATACAGCATGAGCCTGTCGGTTTTTTCTGCATTGGTAAGTCCCATAGTATACTCACGACCTACTGCTTGGACTGTCACACACTAACTGACTAGCAAGTCGCAGTACACTCAAGGAACACACAGGCAC
Organism: Schistocerca cancellata; assembly: GCF_023864275.1. Lineage (NCBI taxonomy): Eukaryota > Metazoa > Arthropoda > Insecta > Orthoptera > Acrididae > Schistocerca > Schistocerca cancellata. Next base: position 200,767,110 of record NC_064629.1, read on the forward strand.
ACTATAAGCAAACTTAAAAACATCGCATCTAGCAACTACGCAGGTTGAATGACACAAACATGTGTCGGTGATGGGACTTCGCAAAATACGATATCTGGTAAACGACTCGCACTAGAACCTTTCAACGAACACCACTGATATTCTAATTTGCCCTAGTTTTAGCTTGTTAATGTCAGTAGGCTTTGTTCCGTTTAAAAACTGTATGTTTGCACAAAAATACGCTTTATAAGTATTATTACAACTTGTTTATTGGCTAAGAATACGAGCCCTGACTGACAGAGTCAGTCTGTGAAAACCGCGTTCAATAGCACTTTCCATTTCCGCACTATCTTCAGTTCTAGTTATGGGTGATCCACCTTGTATTCGGGAAGAGTTTCACGAATATGTGAAAGGAAAATGAAAAATAATAGAGAAAATGGACATGGACATTCAGGTCTTTCCAACATCGCGCCACCCGTATACTGTTGGTGGTTCCCTCTGAACCTCGTAGAGAGAACTAAATCGTTTTTATAGCTATAGTACTCTGATAAATAATATCTTCCCACAACATTTAGGTACAATACCACTCAGCATTCGACGAGAGTGGTGGTTTTGGTTCCATAGTTGATCATGGAGGCCGGAAGGGTCGTAACGTCTTGGTAGGGGACGTGCCAGACACTGTGGAGGCAAAGAAACTGAGAAGGAATGACATCCTGTTACTAAAATTGGTCGGTTGGTGAAGGATAGGAGAGCACGTTCTCTTAGGGATCTTACAGCCAGTTAAGGAAATTGAAATAACTGAACTCTGGCTTGGTCCTTCCCTGAATGACGATGTTCTGAATTCACGTGATAGTCATAGGAAAAGATTCAAACTTTTTTTTTCCATTTTTTCCTAGTGGTGACTCCCAATCCCAAAAGCGAAAAACTTTCCGATTCCAGGGAAAGAGGGGGAAAGGGGGGGGGGAGTTACACTCACATAACACTAAGATCTGCAGAACACGTCGTGGCCGGCAGGTGTCGCCGAGTGGTTCTAGGCGCTTCAGTCTGGAACCGCGCGACAGTTACGGTCGCAGGTTCGAATCCTGCCTCGGACATGGATGTGTGTGATGTCCTTAGGTTAGTTAGCTTTAAGTATTTCTAAGTTCTAGGCGACTGATGACCTCAGATGTTAGGTCCCATAGTGCTCAGAGCCATTTGTACCATCTGAACACGTAGTGAAAAAGTGCGTTTCCGTTCTACAAAGATGAGAGGACTATCTCGCTGACATGAAGAAGCTAAACATTAATGATGACGAAAGCTAACAGCAGGATAGATAGTACCCCATGATTCGGAAAGCTGGCCCCGAGTACTGGGATAAGACGTGGAATGAAAAAGTCAAAGGAGTGGTGCTCAAGAGTCAACTTTAGGTTACAATATATCCGGATGTAATTAACATTTTACAATGCAACAAACGGCACTGATTACGTATTTGTTTATATGTTCAGATGTGCTAACAAAACTAACGTGGTTCCATTTAAAAAAACGTAGGTTTGTGTTAAAAAACATACTTCCGTGCATTTTTGTATGGTTTGTATTAAACAATTACACTAGCGCCTCTCCTCACGTTCGGTCTGTGGAATCGCTTCGTCAGTATTTGATGTGGTTTACGAAATATATCCAGCGGTAACGTTAGGTGACTCACCCTGTATAATGGCCGTCTCACGCCGCCGATACAGATTCAGCGATCGGTGCGACAAGGCTGCCCTCTTTCGACGATATTGTACGCCCTCGTCTTGGAACCACTCCTCTGCGGCCTCCGACAACGCCTGACTGGGATGTCCCTTGGTGGAATCACTTTTTTCTGCACTGCCTATGCGGATGATCTGGTACTCCTTCTTCGCAATAATGACGATGTTCGTGCAGTACTGGCGTGGGTGGCGACCTACGGCGCGGCATCGGGGAGCCATCTCAATCTCCACAAATCACACGCACTGTCTATAGGCAGACATCTACCCGACGAGAGCGTCGCACCGCTACGAATCAGTGACACAATCCGCTGTCTTGGCATTGATTTCACATGACATGAAGCGTTCAACAGCCCTTAACTACAGACGTTTATTGAATAAGATGAAAGCAGGAATAAGTGACTACCGTCTGAGACATCTAGACCTCCTGCAACGGACACGGTATGCTAACGTCTGTTTGGCGTCACGTATCCGCCATTTTGCACAGATACTCCCGATACCACCTACCCTGGCTCACCGCATGTTGGCGGTTTTGGGATCCTTTGTGAATACGGGCATGTTAATTAAGATTCGTTACGAGTCCCTAACCCTCCCGAGGAGCAGAGGAGGTTTAGGCCTTGGTCATGTTCAGGACAGAGCGAAGGCCCTGTTCGTCAGCTGTCACCTGCAACTGTGGCGACGAAGTCCGACGTGCCTCACAAGTCTCTTACTGGAAGCCTTACGACCAATCTCACTCGCACCCCCAGTGATGATATCGGGCATCCCAGCACCTTTCTTCTACATTAGCCAATTCTTCCTTGAATTAAGCTACATCCGCACCTCACTACTACCCACCCACTTGATGATGACGAGGGCGATATATGCTGCCATGCAAATGAACAGGACGCCGAATGTGATTGAAAGCAAACACCCCACTACAAAGTGGCGCGCTGTGTGGCAGGCAGTGAATGCCACCACCCTTGATACTGACGTGCAATCTGCATGGTACGTAACCGTTAATACCGAGCGAGGTGGCGCAGTGGTTAGCACACTGGACTCGCATTCGGGAGGACGACGGTTCAATCCCGTCTCTGGCCATCCTGATTTAGGTTTTCCGTGATTTTCCTAAATCGTTTCAGGCAAATGCCGGGATGGTTCCTTTGAAAGGGCACGGCCGATTTCCTTCCCACTCCTTCCCTAACCCGAGCTTGCGCTCCGTCTCTAATGACTTCGTTGTCGACGGGACGTTAAACACTAACCACCACCACCACTACCGTAACCGGTAATAGGAAACAGTTTTGCCAGTCCCGCCTACATCACATCCATCTCGCTGATTCACCCTTGTGTGCCACATGCCAAGTGATTGACTCGGATGAACATCGTTTCGAATGCGGGTCGGCAAAGGACGTTTGGTATTTGGTGCGTCAGATATTGGCTTTTCTCACACGCACGACTCCCGACAGGATAACTACCCGATCACTTCTTTTCCCCGATAAGATTTATTTCCCAAGAGCAAAAACGAACTCTGTGACGTGGATCAGCGGCCACGCTGTTCACTACCTATTCGGTAATGGCGAAAAGACAGTACCCGATTTTTGGTATTACCTCAACGAACGACATTGTGCGATCGTCAAGAACCCTAAATATAGGCAAAATTTTTCTAATTTTCTTTGGAGCGCATTCCATAATCCGCCTCGCAGCTGGACTATCGATGACATGAGAAGACAACCATAGCACCTCTTCCCAGTTCCTTTTTTTTTATGAGATTGAACAAACAACGGAAACAACACAGCAACGAGAAGACAGTCATCGAAAATTCGCAGCGGGCTATAGTATGGAGCATCCTTTGTCGTAACGGGACGACTTTCTATTATTCTGTTTATGTAGCCTAAGAGGAATGGCCTTTTTTTATCCATTTGCATAAACATAAAATAAAATAAAAATAATAAAAAAAGCAGAAAAACAAACCTTCCAAAATCCTTTTTCCCTTTTGTTAAAAAAAAGTGGCTAGGATAGCTGGCAAAAAAAACGGTCAGCGCGCCAGGTTGACAAGTGAAGGGACCCGGGTTCGATTCCCAGACGAGTCGGAGATTATCTCCACTCTGGGAGTGGGTGTTGTGTTGTCGTTACGTTCCTGTCGTCATAACTAACATTTTGCTGCTGAGCTGGCTGAATGGGTGTCTCTCGAATGCCAAAAAAACTGAAAAAAATTTTGAAACATCCCCTTTCAAAAATTATACATGACTGTGCTTAAACTGACACACAATATTTTTAGCGCAAGGCAATTTGACTATCAATAATTCCTACAAAAGAATGGCCCTGACTAACATTAACCTATACCTTTCACAAATCACTTACCTCACAAAAATCTTCGTTACTCGAACTACTGCAATACAGCGCGCGCCACTACTGCCAACTAAATAATAGATTCAAACTACTGAAGGCACTAACTACTGATAGGCATAGTTAGCAAATGAAAGATATTGATAGAGAACAAACAATGTATTTACCTTAATAGTGTTCAAATGTCATATTATATATAGTAGTTCATGACATCCATTCTTACAAATGTACTGTTTCTGATGGACATACGTCCAGATCATCCGCTCTCAAAACTCCGCCATTTCTCTCCCCACATCCACCACTGCTGGCGGCTCACCTCCAACTGCGCAACGCTACGCGCTGTTAACAGCCAACTGCCCAACACTACAATAGCGAATATTACAACAATGCCACCCAGCCACAGACTGCACACAGCAGAGCCAGTGATTTTCATACAGAGCGCTACGTGGCGTTACCAATATAAGAACCTAAGCAGCCTACTTACAATTTGAAAAACCGAGGTGCGTTCCAAGCAGAGAGCTGCTACTGAATTTCTTTTGACGGAAAATCATGGTATCGTAGATATTCATAGGCATGCCGTCTACGGAGGCCTGGCACGCTGAGTCGTTGAGCGAGGCATCTGGCATCATCGCAACAAGGTCGCGCAAACCTCTGCTATCGCCGCGCGGAGTGGTTGCGCGGTTTGAGGCGTCATACACGGACTGCACGGCCCCTCCCTCCGGAGGTTCGAGTCCTCCCTCGGGCATGGGTGTGTGTGTTGTTCTTCGTATAAGTTAGTTTAAGTAGTGTGTTAGTCTAGGGACCGATGACCTAAGCAGTTTGGTGCCTTAGGAATTCACACACATTTGAACATTTTTGAACCTCTCCTATCTCCCGCGTGCCGGCTGACCGCACACAGCTGCGACTCATTTCAGGTCTTCGATGAATTGTAACAAACACCTCGTTGCTCAACTGGATTCCTCTGTTGGCAGTGCTGACTCACTCGTCCACCAGTTGTGGTACTCAAAGATGTGTGTTCTCTGGGTTCCTCCTCACTAACTTACGACCATAAAGAGCAAACCCCCGCAACGAACTCCCATGTATGCAGAATTTCTTTTACCTTAAGTGGCTGATCGTGAACCTTTTTGTTGAACATCGTCACAGGCGATAAAGACAAAACGGCAATCCATGCAGTGGCACCACGCCACCTCTCCTCCCAAGAAGCCAGCAAAATACTGGCGACGGCGATCCGGGACTCTGAAGGGGGTTATTCTGCTTGGTGTCATCGCTCATGACAATCCTATCAACTTTAACGTGTATTGTGCCACCTTCAGGAAGTTGAAGAAACGACTTCAGCGTGTGTTCGTCGCTACAGAAATTCGAACGAACTTTTCCTTCTCCACGATAACGCAAGGCCTCACAGAATTCTGTGGACCCGAAAGGAGCTCACAAAACTTCATTGGACAGTTCCTCCTCCTCGTTCCTACAGACCGGATCTCGCACCTTCAAACTTCCATCTGTTTGGCCAATGAATGATACACTCCGCGGGAAGCAGTACTTGGATGATGAGGAGCTTATTGATGGAGCAAGACGTTGGCTCCTAAGTTGACCAGTAAACTGTTACCATGCGCTCATATAGGCCCTCCCAGCAAGGTGGCGTACGACGTAAGACTGAACGGAGATTTTTGTTGAAAAATAGGATTTTGTAGTCAAAAGCCGGCCGCTGTGGTCGAGCGGTTCTAGGTGCTTCAGTCCAGAACCACGCTGCTGCTACGGCCGCAGGTTCGAATCCTGCCTCGGGCATGGCTGTGTGTGATATCCTTAGGTTAGTTAGGTTTAAGTAGTTCTAAGACTAGGGGACTGATGGCCTCAGATACTAAGTCCCATAGTGCTTAGAGCCATTTTTTTTTCTTTTTGTAGTCAAAGATTGGGAGTAATATGGTGTATTGGAATACTGAATAAAACTTACTTTCAGAAGAAGTACACTACTGGCCATTAAAATTGCTACACCACGAAGATGACGTGCTACAGATGCGAAATTTAACCGACACAAAGAAGATGCTGTGAGAATGCAAATGATTAGCTTTTCAGAGCATTCACGCAAAGTTGCGCCGGTGGCGACACCTGCAACGTGCTGACATGAGGAAAGTTTCCAACCGATTTCTCATACACAAACAGCAGTTGACCAAGGTTGCCTGGTGAACCGGATTGTAGACTATCGCGATTGCGGTTTATCGAATCGCGACAGCGCCGCTAGCGTTGGTCGAGATTCAATGACTGTTAGCAGAATATGGATTCGGTGGGTTCAGAAGGGTAATACGGAACGCCGTGCTGGATCCCAACGGCCTGTATCACTAGCAGTCGAGATGACAGGCATCTTATCCGCATGGTGGTAATGGATCGTGCAGCCACGTCTCGATCCCTGAGTCAACAGATGGGGACGTTTGCAAGACAAAAACCATCTACGCGAACAGTTCGACGACGTTTGCAGCAGCGTGGACTATCAGCTCGGAGACCATGGCTGCGGTTACGCTTGACGCTGCATCACAGACGTGAGCGCCTGCGATGGTGTACTCAGCGACGAACCTGGCTGCACAAATGGCGAAACGTCATTTTTTCGGATAAATCCAGGTTCTGTTTACAGCATCATGATGGTCGCATCCGTGTTTGGCGTCATCGCGGTAAACGCACATTGGAAGCGTCTATTCGTCATCACCATACTGGCGTATCAGCCGGCATGGTGGTATGGGATGCCATTGGTTACACGACTCGGTCTCCTCTTGTTCGCATTGACAGCACTTTGAACAGTGGACGTTACATTTCAGATGTGTTACGACCCGTGGCTCTACCATTCAGCCGGCCGGTGGTTGCCGAGCAGTTCTAGGCGCTACAGTCTGGAATCACGCGACCGCTACGGTCGCAGGTTCGACGTGACGTCCTTAGGTTAGTTAGATTTAAGTAGTTCTAAGTTCTATGGGACTGATGACCTCAGAAGTTAATTCCCTTAGTGCTCAGAGCCATTTGAACCATTTTTTTCTACCCTTCTTTCGATTCCCGCGAAACACTACATTTCAGCAGGATAATGCACGACCACATGTTGCAGGTCCTGTACTGGCCTTTCTGGATACAGAAAATGTTCGACTGCTGCCCTGGCCAGCACATTCTCCAGATCTCTCACCAACTGAAAACGTCTGGTCAATGGTGGCCGAGCAACTGGCTCGTCACAATACGCCAGTCACTATTCTTGATGAACTGTGGTATCGAGTTGAAGCTGCATGGGCAGCTGTACCTGTACACGCCATCCAAGCTCTGTTTGACTCAATGCCCAGGCGCATCAAGGCCGTTATTCGGTCAGAGGTGGTTCTTCTGGGTACTGATTTCTCAGGATGTATGCAGCCAAATTGCGTGAAAATGTAATCACATGTCAGTTCTAGTATAATATATTTGTCCAATGAATACCCGTTTATCATCTGCATTTCTTCTTGGTGGAGCAATTTTAATGACGAATAGTGTATGATACAATGAAGGCTTTGACGACCGGATGGTACTGTTGTTGATAATTCTTCCGGGTTATATGGCCGTGGTCCATGGAATTTTTCTATTCCTAACGTTTCGTCCAATACTACGTTGGACATCCTCAGAGGTATGGCTGGTCCTGCTGAGTCCTGCCGACTGACGAGTCGGGCGTCGGAGAGCGGCCTAAATGCCGAGGAAAGTGGGCGTGGTCTAGGTTGCACATAGTAGCAGAGAGAAAACTAGTCAGTGATAAAATGTAACAAGCGCTAATAGTGCGTCACAGATAAAAATCACTTATCGATTCTGTAACGCTACTGTCCATATCTCGCTTACTTTCAAGGCTTCTTCTTTTCTATTAAAATTATCTTCATGTTTATAAATTTCAATAGCCTTCCTATACAGTCGTGGATAATAGTTCGTGGTAGCACTTAAAACTGTAGTTTTAGAAAACTTAACTACATGGTAACCTGACTGCAGTGCATGTTCCGCAAGTTTTCTGAAACTACAGTTTTTCAGTGCTACCACGAACTATTATCCACGACTGTATAGGAAGGCTATTGAAATTTATAAACATGAAGATAATTTTAATAGAAAAGAAGAGGCCTTGAAATTAAGCGATATATGGACAGTGGCGTTACAGAATCGATAAGTGATTTTTACCATGACGGACTATTATCGATAGTTACATTTTATCTTTGACTAGTTTTCTCTCTGTTAATATGTGCAAGCTAGACCACGCCCACTTTCCTCGGTATTTAGGCCGCTCTCCGACGCCCGACTCGTCAGTCGGCAGGACTCAACAGGACCAGCCATACCTCTGAGGATGTCCAACGTAGTATTGGACGAAACGTTAGGAATAGAAAAATTCCATGGACCACGGCCATATAACCCGGAAGAATTATCAACAACAGAATAGTGTATGTGTTTTGCATTAGTTACTGAACGCCCCTCACGCAAGAACATGTGCCGTGTTTCTGGTTCCATTTCTCAGAGCGATCTGCATGGTGTTACAAAAAGGTACGGCCAAACTTTCAGGAAACATTCCTCACACACAACGAAAGAAAATATGTTACGTGGACATGTGTCGGGAAACGCTTACTTTCCATGTTAGAGCTCATTTTATTACTTCTCTTCAAATCACATTAATCATGGAATGGAAACACACAGCAACAGAACGTACCAACGTGACTTCAAACACTTTGTTACAGGAAATGTTCAAAATGTCCTCCGTTAGCGAGGATACATGCATCCACCCTCCGTCGTACGGAATCGCTGATGCGCTGACGCAGCCCTGAAGAATGGCGTATTGTATCACAGCCGTCCACAATACGAGCATGAAGAGTCTCTACATTTGGTACCGGGGTTGCGTAGACAAGAGCTTTCAAATGCCCCCATAAATGACAGTTAAGAGGGTTGAGGTCAGGAGAGCGTGGAGGCCATGGAATTGGTCCGCCCCCACCAATCCATCGGTCACCGAATCTGTTTTTGACAAGCGTACGAACACTTCGACTGAAATGTGCAGGAGCTCCATCGTGCATGAACCACATGTTGTGTCGTACTTGTAAAGGAACATGTTCTAGCAGCACAGGTAGAGTATCCCGTATGAAATCATGATAACGTGCTCCATTGAGCGTAGGTGGAAGAACATGGGGCCCAATCAAGACATCACATGCCTGCCCAAACGTTCACAGAAAATCTGTGTTGATGACGTGATTGCACAATTGCGTGCGGATTCTCGTCAGCCCACACATGTTGATAGTGAAAATTTACAATTTGATCACGTTGTACAGTACATACTGATGAAACTAAAATGAGCTCTAACATGGAAATTAACATATTTTCTTTATTTGTGTGTGAGGAATGTTTCCTGAAAGTTTGGCCGTACCTTTTTGTAACACCCTGTATACCCCGGAAGAATTATCAACAACAGAATAGTGTATGTGTTGTATTAGTTACTGAACGCCCCTCATACAAAAACATCTGATGTGTTTCTGGTTCCATTTCTCAGAGTGATCTATACGATCCCTGTAAAGTCCAGCTGGATAGCGTTCCTTATACAGATATTGTATTCCGCAATTTGAATAAATCAAATCACGCTTTCTAGGTAAGTGCGAATAACTCGTGCAGGTACGGGTCACCAAGTAGGCGACCAGCGCAAGCAGAGGTCATCGTAAGAATTACTCGGAGACCATGGCTGCGGTTACCATTGACGCTGCATCACATACTGTAGTGAGTGCGATGGTGTACTCAACGACGAACCTCGGTGCACGAATGGAAAATGGCATCATGATGGTCGCATCCGTGTTTGGCGACATCGCGGTGAACGCACATTGGAAGCGTGTATTCATCATCGCCATACTGGCGTATCGCCCGGGGTGATGGTATGGGGTGCCATTGGTTACACGACTCGGTCTCCTCTTGTTCGCATTGACGGCACTTTGAACAGTGGACGTTACATTTCAGATGTGTTACGACCCGTGGCTCTACCCTTCATTCGATCCCTGCGAAACCCTACATTTCACCAGGATAATGCACGACCGCATGTTGCATGTCCTGTACGGGCCTTTCTGGATACAGAAAATGTTCGACTGCTGCCCTGGCCAGCACATTCTCCAGATCTCTCACCAACTGAAAACGTCTGGTCAACGGTGGCCGAGCAACTGGCTCGTCACAATACGCCAGTCACTACTCTCGATGAACTGTTGTATCGTGTGGAAGCTGCATGGGCAGCTGTACCTGAACACGCCATCCAAGCTCTTTTTGACTCAATGCCCAGGCGTATCAAGGCCGTTATTACGGCCAGAGGTGGTTGTTCTGGGTACCGATTTCCCAGTATCTATGCAGCAAAATTGCGTGAAAACGTAATCACATGTCAGTTCTAGTATAATATATTTGTCCAATGAATACCTGTGTATCATCTGCATTTCTTCTTGGTGTAGCAAATTTAATGGCCAGCAGTGTAGTATTAGTTACTGAACGCCCCTCATACAAGAACATCTGTCGTGTTTGTGGTTCCATTTCTCAGAGCGGTCTGTAAGATCTCTGTAAAGTCCAGCTGGATAGCGTTGCTTGTAGAGATATTGTATTTCGTAATTTGAATAAATCAAATCTCGGTTTGTAGGTAAGTACGAGTAACTCGTGCAGGTACGTAGGAAGCGACCAGCGCAAGCAGAGGTCACGTAAGAACTACACCCGTACGCAGAGTTTGCAATCGTTCGAGTGCCGTGTCTGCCTAGGCGGCCGGTGTTTACGTTCCGCATACCGCATCGACGCTTCGGTGTCAGCTCCATCCACTTCGGTGCCACGTAAATGAAGGCGGCCGCGACCACACGCACTGGCGAACGCGGCCCGACCACTCTCCCCCATCCCCTCCCACCGGCTTCCCGATCGCGGTCCGTTGCAGCTTCCGCATGCACGGGAGTACGGTAACACCCTGGATGCAACACGCCACGAGTGGGGATGGCCTTGTCGAGAGGGTGATTGGGTAGATCGAGAAGAAGAGTAAGGTGGCGGTAGGGGCAACAGTGGCACAGGCGGAAGAGCGGGAGGAGGGAGGCAGCGGGTGGCGAGTGCGCATGCGCGGCTCGCCGCGGCCAGCCCGGGTCCTGCGCTGCGCAGCCGCCAGTCCGTGCCAGCCCGCAGCCCGCAGCGGTCGCTCTGCTCCCTGCTCCTCAACTGCTCGCAGTAAGTCCCCTAACGATTGCACTTTACGCACCAGCTGCAATCTGCACTGCCACCGGCGCCGACGTACACGTCTCTCGCTCCCCTCGCTGCCGCTGCCGCTAGCGCCGCCGCCGCCGCCGCCGCTGCCGTCGCCGCTGCTCTTGCCGGTACCGTCGCGGTTGCCCCCGCGGCCGAGGAAAACTCTTCTCCGGCCTTCGCGTCCATCCCCTCCGCTCCTGGCTCTGCAGCATAAAATGTACGCAATCGTGCGCGCGCATTCTGCGAGCGAGAATACGCTTATTTCAATGTGCGTGCTTGTGTATGCGCCTTGCATCTTGAGTGCGCGATTTTGCTTATGTCTGTGTGTGGTGTGTGTGAGAGAGAGAGCGACACGGCGCTAAAGAGACAACTGATGAATATGAGCGAGACATTACAGAAACGAAGACTGCGATTTTCCTCTACCATTTGACACAGCTGTACTGAAGTATCTGTAGCTCAGTGTGCTTGCTGAAAACCAACTAGCGTACTTGCAAGTCTGTTTGGCTGCTAAGAATATTAAATGCTGCGACAAAATGCAAGGGGCTTATGTTATTTAACAGAGAGCGTGGTTTTCAGCCACTACTCAGGACTATGCGTCGGTCACTGAGTCTTAACTACCTTTGCGCAACCACTGTTACCTCCAGTATCGTTTCGCTCAGTCGTGATTTATGCAACGCACTTCTGCAACATATACCGGAGCCCTTTGACGTCATTGGCGTACTGAAGTCACCTGCCGACAATGGTGGAAATAACTGGTAGTTCAATTATAATTAAAACTGAACAGACCACGAGCGTACGACGTCGAAGATCGCCGTCTTGCTACCACACGCCCCACGATGATGCTACAGCGTATATGATTAAATTTAAGATTACGTCGGTACTTCCGTATGTATGCGAATGCGTAAGTATTTTGATGTGAATTCGGTTGTCTGTCTCTCTGTTTGTGTGTTTGTGTGTGAGTGTGTAGCAAAACCAACTGTTGTTACTCCAAGAACAGTAATGGAGTGTAATTAAAACAAAGAGACAGCGACAGAACTATTATCAGCTATCTGACCTGACCGAAATAGGCGTATTATAACGAATGAAACCATCTGCCTTAGCAGCGCTTCTGGAATCGTAATTACATGAAGCCTTTAATTGCATACATCGTCATGACATAACAGAATCTACAATAGGGGATTTCCCTCTATAAACCTGCATGTAATTCAGTATCGCCAAACTGTATCATCGAAATACCACGCTATCGTATTAATATCTGATGCAACGATATTATTTGACGGGAGATTCATCTGCAGTTATACAAGCGGAAGTCGAACATATCAATTGACAAAATTTTGCGTCAAATTACATTGATAACATGGTTACATGCCAGAGAATTTGTCAGTTATATCAGTCTTAATTTTGTTTTTGATAACATACTTACCGTAAAGATTTTCACCTGCATGTGTCTACATGATCTGCTGCAACTTTTTGACCTCTACGTTACTACTGCCGCACATCGATGGTATTTGGAACATCTGTTTCCTCAGCTGTAAAAAAACTTGGTCCCATAATTTAAGACACCTGACGATCCCTGACGTTAGAGTGGCCATTTACTTACCACATGCTTTTGTTACATAAAATCGAACTGGATGTATGATAATGATAACAAGAATGAACAGTGTGTCTAAAGTGGTAAAACAATAATATCTGAGAAAAGAAATAGCTAGTCCACCAGTTTTTATGGAGTAATGTTCCTTAAAAATGTTTCAAAATTCGGTCGTCTCGTCTCCTCAGTTGATTTTTATCGACTTATATACAAAAATACCAGTATAGTCAATAGATGGACTCTAATCAAACAATTTATGTAATACATACGTCAATTAAAACTTTCTTTTATCTCAACCTTGTTGATATTAAATATTAATATGTAATTTGATATAAAAAGGTGGTTTGCTTCCAGAGAAGTTTAATTTCTTAAGTTCACAATTAGCTTCACTGGGATAGATTCTGTCATCAAATGCAGTCATGCTAATAATTTAACCTGTTTTCGTAAGTCCGAATTAAGATCGGGCTTCAATGAAATAGCTGTTACAATAATCCTAATATACAGTTTGCTGTAACTTGGTGTCACGTTACATCAAAGTGAACATCAGGCCCATTGAAACAGTTATTTCGTCGAAGATTACGTTGCTTCGACCTTGCGGAATAGTTTCACTATTCGCACTACTGCACTTGGTGATGGAAGCTAGCCTGGCGAAACTAGTTGTGAATTGGATAAATTAGGCTACAGGCGAAGAGACTGATCATCTTTTCAATTCTTACTCTCTGGCTTTCACGGACCGTCACCATCCCATCTTTAAAGTCCAATCTGGCACGAAATGTATGGAAACTTTTGTTGTTATCAGCTCATCATTTTGCAACTTTGTAGGTTTAATCAATAAAACTGAACTTGCGGAACCACTATGTCTAATTCCAATTTGTGGACAATGAAAATTCACACAAAAAGTCACGGCATAAATGATGTGTGGACACATCAGGAATTAGGTTTTTGAGGGACTCGACGATTACAGTAAGAATCCTCCTGACTGAGTCGACATAATTACCTTGAAATGTGAAAGAAACTCTTCTTTTCTTTAACATTGCAGTATACGTTTATGCAACGTTAAATGACACACAGAGAGACTTCAATATCTACAATAAAACGAATTATCAGTGACAAACACTTTATCCAAAGTGTTTATCGACAGGTTATAGTAGCAGCGACGAATATATCTATCGCCTTACATTATATACGAGAAGAATATGTGTATCTAAACATTAAAATAGCTGCTCAAAAGGAGGCCTGACTTTAATAAAGAATTTTTTTAAAAAATTTATTGTAGTTTATTTATTTTTACCCCACACAACGACGCATCACCGCAACGTAAGAATGCCATCTTGAAGGAAAACCACCATGAACGGAGAACGACTCATATAATAAATTAGTGGATTCAGTGGCTACTGGCTGCAATTTAATTCCGTTACTGATGTATACGTTGTTCCTCTCCATCCAGATTTCTCCTTCACCCTTTCATTTTAGTCCTCAGCTGACAGAATCAGACGATAAATCATTATGAGGTTATTTGTTTCAGTTACTTGTGCGATCGTTTGCTCCTTATTTCTGTTACAAGAACAGAAATGATTAGTTCTGTTCATGTCTCGGTTTACTCGTTCATTATAGTTAACTGTGAAATGAAGAAAACTGATTTCCTAGGTTTCCAGCAACAGAATGTTTATAGAAGCGGAGGGAGAAACGATGTCGTTTATTAGTAAATATTCATCAGAGATGAATATTAAATCCACATTTCCGTTAGAGCGAGACTCTGCGTCTAAAAATGAAGCTGGCGCCGCCATTCAGATGTTTTAGACTCCTTACAAGGGGCGTCACTTCGCGGTCTGGCGGAAAGGAGAGGGCGCTTTGTCCCGAGAGCGACAGCGACAATGCCGCCACTCCAGCGAAAGCGATCTCGCAGTGTTATTGTCGTTTCGCAGCGCACTCAGGTGGGGCGCTGCGCTCGCTGCACTCGCACTGTTCGCCGCTTCCGTGGCAGACCGCCGTCACCGTCCCACATCAGCCACGTTATTGGGCTCGTACGTCACAACTTGCCGTGTGTCTCGTTCTTACCATTTCGAGATACGTACCGGTCTCGAACCCATACACCAAACAGCCTCCTCTTGTCCAATATTCCTTAGCCTCCCCGTACGGTTCTAATTTCAGCTTGTGGTGTAAGTACAAGAGGCGATCAAAAAGTTTCCCTTTAGGGCGTTGCTGCTGCGTGTGGGCAACGTAACCCGACTTCGATGCGAATATGTAAGCGAGCGATTAGTGCGGCATTTTTGTTTTTCCGACGTATGTACGGTAAACGTGCAAACGTGAACTATGGGGACGTTATTACTAAATGCGTCCCAAGAGGACCAACGTACTGTTATTCTTTTCTTGGCTGCCGAAATACAAACACCGATAGACACCCATCGGAGAATGAAGAATGTGGTTCAAATGGCTCTGAGCACTATGGGACTTAACATCTGAGGTCGTCAGTCCCCTAGAACTTAGCCGCCCGCTGTGGTCTAGCGGTTCTAGGCGCTCAGTCCGGAACCGCGCGACTGCTACGGTCGCAGGTTCGAATCCTGCCCCGGGCATGGCTGTGTGTGATGTCCTTAGGTTAGTTAGGTTTAAGTAGTTCTAAGTTCTAGGGGACTGATGACCACAGATGTTAAGTCCCATAGTGCTCAGATCCATTTGAACCCTACAACTTAGAACTACTTGAACCTAACTAACGTAAGGACATCACACACAGCCATGCCCGAGGCAGGATTCCAACCTGCGACCGTAGCGGTCGCGCGGTTCCAGACTGAAGCGCCTAGAGCCACTCGGCCACACCGGCCGGCATGAAGAATGTGCATGGGACGGTATCTCTGTAGAAAACGACCGTTGTGGAATGTTGCGTCAAGTTCCGTGCTGGTCGCGGTCGATTTGCGAAGCCAACCTCAACCACTACGTCAACTCAAATCGGAGACGCTCCTTATAGTCCTGATCTCTACCTATACGATTTCACACCTCATGCCTCTTAAGAAATGCCTGGGTGTGTCGACGATTTCTATCGGACGGGGAACTGCAGCAGGCAGTTACGGAATTTTTCACTCAGAAAGACACAGTGTTTCACTAAACAGGCTTCATCAACTTGGTGTGTGGGAGGGATGATGGCCTCAATTATCACGGCGATTTTGCCCGATTGGCATACTGATTGTAGACTGTGAGGCCTTCGAACGAAAACTTTTTGATCACACTTTATACCAAGTCTGTATTTCCAAAAATGGCTCCAAGAACTATGAGACTTAATATTTGAGGTCATCAGTCCCCTAGATTTAGAACTACGTAAACCTAACTAACCTAAAGACATCACACACATCCATGCCCGAGGCAGGATTCGAACCTGCGATCGTAGCAGCAGCGCGGCTCCGGACTGAAGTGCCTAGAACCGCTCGGCCACAGCGGCCGGCCTTGTCTTTCCATCCCTGTTTCTCCGCCACTCTGTGATATTCTACCCAACGCCTTATCTCGAAATGCGCGATATACCCACCGGCGAATTGTTGGGCTGTACTACTAATAAGAAATCATCTGCTACATATCTTCACATTCTAAAAGTAAACTTTTTTGGGTCCACGGTCATGACAAAGACTTTACTGCTTTATAAATCACATCCGGGCGTAATATGATGAAATACTGGTGTTGATACTATGAGATTTAGTCTGAGTTACAGAAAAGTACTTAAGAAAAATGTGTCTAGATATGTAACAGAACAATGGTACCACGTGAATTTGACCATGGCTGTAAACCGTGAATTTTCCTGTTCTCAACGTGTTCTCTGCAGCCCATCACCAGGATTTATGCATTATTACCAACATCTTATGGGAGAGAGACACGAAAACTAGCTGGTTAACGTCAGACGTCCTGCATTTCTCTGTGAAGCAATTTACTTCGATGAAATTTGTTTTCTGCAGCGCTGGTTCATTCTGAGCAATAAAACATCCCAATCACCAATATGATTTGCGGAATAAGTATGTTTATACAAATTTTAATGTTCTCTTACAGTTTGTTGTTTGTCCAAAGGGATAAACTGGGTACGATGCCATCTAAACGACCTTTCATATGGGCGGTTTATCGTCAACGGAAATTCATCCGTAGATAGTGAACGTTTGTAACGAGTGTTTCTTCATCGTCGATGGTTGCAAAATCGATATCTCAGCTCAAAGGTATCTTATATCTGTATAAGGTTTCCATCTGAACATCGTCCAAAACTATAACCACCGATGTAAACATCGAGGAAGTATATAATATCGCACTGGACAATCGATGGTTCAGATATGTGAAGCATCCATAGGGGTGTGAGAAGTAATGTGATAATACTGTAAATTTTCATAAAAACTCTGGCCTAAAACAAATGAAAAATCGAACTTTGGATCATATTGCTGAAGGTTTATTTTGAAACTGCGTCCCTCTATGACTTTTTTTTTTAATCATTGTTTTTCTTCCATTAGATAGCTTTATAGCTACTGCAGTCTCATCCTCAGATGGTAGACCGTGGGTCTCTCCTAAGAGTCGTTAGGCGTGTTTTCCCTGGTGTATAGGCAGAGATTAACACTTTCGATTTTGCAGTGTGTAGAAGGAATCAAAATGGCTCTGAGCACTAAGGGACTTAACATCTGAGGTCATCAGTCCCGTAGAACTTAGAACTACTTAAACCTAACGAACCTAAGGACATCACACACATCCATGCCCGAGGCAGGATTCGAACCTGCCACCGTAGCAGTTGCGTGGTTCCGGACTGAAGCACCTAGAACCGCTCGGCCACCGCGGCCGGCAGAAGGAGTCAGCCCACACAATTACTGATCGTCACGTCTTTCATACGACGCTCAGTGTCGACAGAAAGCGTCGGTTTGTTTTCCATTACAAATAAAAACTATATTTAAATCTGAATTTTACGTGCCATGTGATATAGCGCTCCGAAATTAGTCTAATCCAATAGTCGTTTTATCGATATGTAATAACAGGTACAGTAAAACACGAAGAATAAACAGCAATCCTGCAACGATTGTGTAGCGCTGCATGCTTGGCAGCAGAAGTCGGCGTGGGCCGAGGCAGTACTGTCGCTTCTGGAATACTAGTTATTTATCGAATTTTACGGCCCCCGTAAATAAAAGTATCACGCTGGACTGACCTGGGACCGCGACAAGTAAAATTCCGCTTTTAAAATCATTTTCTTTGTAACGAGAAACGAACCAACGCTGTCATTCGCACTGAGCATCGCATGAAAGATGTGGCGCGCACAGTTTTTTTGGGGCTGACTCCAGCTACACAATGCAAAAACTAAGTCGCAAATATCTGCCGAAGCACCAGAGTAAAAATGCTTGACGTCTCTAAGAAGAGAAAGCCTGTATATTCACAGGCAGTTCACATTTTGTAACAAGCGAAACAAGTCGTTAGTTTCGCACCGCTGGTGAAAATAGCAGAAATCATATAGATACTACCTCTTCATGCGCATAAAAATAAGGATTACGATATTATTTCGTTACCTACACACTATGTAATTCGTGAAGTTGTATGTATGGCATTGTACAATGATCCACGACACACCAGAGTGGAAAACGTAGCATTTATAAACTCTTGACAAAACCATAGTAAAAAGGTTGAACGTCAATAATGTATACGATAGAAATATTCGGATCTTTTGTGCACGACTTCGTTATTTGATGCCAGAAACGAAACATCAAACAAAGGAGTGAGTGCAAATACGAGACCTCCACAAATATTTTTTATTCGGTGGAAATTTTATGGCCAAAGTTTCCTGGGATACAAAAGGTAACCTTTTCAATGTTACGTTGCAAGTATTAAAAAATACCTGTATAACACTTCGAAGGTATTCTGAACTAGAAGGATAAAAATCACGTGAGGATAGAACTGGATGGTAGCCAAGCGAAAAAATTTTCTCAGAACAATCATTTAACTGAGTTACCTCAGCAATGGGAAAACTGTTGAATTCCAGCATGAATCGTTGGAACATGAACCGTATTGACCGGATGTGGCATCCTGTGACTTTCCACTGTTAAAAACGTAAATGAATTTTCGACTTCAGTACGCGCTGAGTCCAATGAGAAGATTATCGCAGCTGCAGGTACATTTTCGCGCACTTTTCAGAAGCGCACGTTAGGGATGGAATCTACGAAAAGAAATCTGACGAAGTGCATTGACTAAAAAGAGGTCTACGAAAAGGTGATAAGAAACTTTTCACCTTGCCGTTGCATGGTACGGCTACGTAAATTTTAGTTGGCACTGTACTCTTAAAAGGAATGGAAAGATTTTCGCCTGGATTTTAGAAAACAATCATGTACATGTTCAAGCACTGTACATTGTTATCTCTTATCCGTGTTAAACATGATACCGCAATGTGCACTTGCGTACAAGTTATCACGCACGTGGAAGAGGCATATGAGTCGCCCTAAAGACGCAGCGAAGATTTTTGATAATATTAGCTAACAGTTTTATCTAATTTTATGTAAGATTATTATTCAGTGCGACCCCTTGAGTACAAATAGCCACAATTCTGGAATCAAACAGGACATCTGTCTATAGGATTGTCGTCATCACGTACACCTTAGAAGAAACAGGCATCCGGTTGAGTTTCTGACAATTATAATATGAAATGCGTTTCCATCGCATATACTTCTACCTACATACATGTTTTGAAGAACAAATTAACACAAAATATAATTTATACGTAGAGTATGTTGACACATTTTAATTTGCTACAAGGAATTTCTACAATGGGTAGAAAGAGGGTATTTATTTTATCTGATAACGCGTAACATGCAAACACATTGGCGATATTTCGTGTTTTCTAACAGTTTGTTTGCTACCATTTCATTACAAGATTTCTTTCTATAGGATTATCTTAATATCTACGAAAACTAAAATGCATATGCGATCTACACTTCGCTACAGATTTAAACGATTACTTCCTTCGAAGCCCCGTAATTCCCACCCATTGGGACGCATAAGTTTGAAATTTGGCTCAAAGGTGCACGCAGCCTTCCTCTCTAATGGTGAAAAAGCGTAGCGCCCAACGACGTCGCCCTTGGGCTTGACGCGCTTCAACTTCAAGATCTCGTCACTTGCGAAAAAAGGCCACAGTTCAGAAGTTCGTATGACATGTAAGGCACGTTCATGATATCACATTGATACAAATTCTACCGCGGACGTGTAACAGTACAATGGGTAGGCCGTCACAGCCCCTCGTACCCACATTTAAACCCTTCTTTTGACACCTCTGTGATGGAGGTTAGAACCGCCGGCCTCGGTGGCCGAGCGGTTCTAGGCGCTTCAGTCCGAAAACGCGCGACTGCTACGGTCGGAGGTTCGAATCCTGCCTCGGAGCCGGCCTGTGTGGCCGAGCGGTTCTAGGCGCTACAGTCTGGAACCGCGTGACCGCTACGGTCGCAGGTTCGAATCCTGCCTCGGGCATGGATGTGTGTGATGTCCTTAGGTTAGTTAGGTTTAAGTAATTCTAAGTTCTAGGGGACTGATGACCTAAGAAGTTAAGTCCCATAGTGCTCAGAGCCATTTGAACCATTTGAACCTGCCTCGGACATGGATGTGTGTGGTGTCCACGCGGTTTTCGGTCAGTGACCGAGGAAAGGATTTCAGACACACCGCCGCTCAGCACGAAAAGGCCTCAGGGGTGGCATAAAGGGCGTCAATGAAACCATCCCATTCCCTGGCGAGTTGGTTCCCACATATTTCCTGTCAGAAAACGAGAATTCGCAGTACGACGAGAAACAAGGAGACGTTCTTGGCAATCTTTGACACTGCTGTAACACTCGGACATTTCAACGCTTGTCTAAGGACATTGTGGCGCTGCATCCCCTTTACACTTGAACTGACCCCTTGGCAGGCAGCGCGACCGAAATGTTTGCTCTCCTGTACAGGTAGGAAGCACTAGGGACGTTCAAAACTGTTCGACGAAATTTGAACGTGATCCGTGGCAGGAAAGGGTACTTTTGCATTTCCATCCCTCCTATTTCGTGCGCTCCCGTGGCGTGATCACTGGGAGTGCGACATTGACATATGCGTCGATAAAACGGGAAATGGTCCCTTTAGGAACCCTCCAGTTGGGCAAACACTTCGTTGAGACCTGCCCACCTTTACCGAGAATTTTAAAAATGCAAGTGGACAGAAACAGTAAAGTAGTCCGAGGCGGTTGCAACCAGGAAACTGGATCTGCAGTGGCGTCAAAGAGATGCCTACCTGCAGGCACCTCAGATTACTTTACGGGATGTTTCTGTACACGATCATTTCTCAACTTCTCAAGGACTTTGCTGTCGCATCCCACCACGACTCACGCCACAGGAGGACTCGAAACAGGAGGGATGAAAATGCATAATTACCCTTTCCTGCCACGGATCACGTTCAAATTTTGTGGAATGGTTTTGAACGGTCCCTAGTGCTTCCAACCTGTACACGTGAGCAAAACTTTCGGACGTGCTGCCCTCCAAAAGGATGAGATCGCGCTTAATGGGGATGCAGCATCACAAAATCCTTCAGAGAATGGTTGAAATTTCCGAATGTGGCACCAGTGTCAAAGATTGTGGAGACCGTCTTCCTGCTGTTCGTCGCACTGCCGCGGGAAGTATGGGAATCAGCGTCCCAGTGAAAGGGATGATTTCATTGACACCATTCATGACCCCTCCTGACTCGTTTTTGTGCTGGTTCTGAGGGGCGGTGTGTCTGGACGGTTGCCTTCGGTCATTCATAAGAAATCCGCGTGATATCAACCGTGGTCGCCGTGGCTCTGATATCCATCGTAGAGGCGTCAAAAGAATGGGTTCAGTGTGGGTAACAAGGGCTCTGACGACAGTTCCATCATGTTGTGATGCACCCACGGTGGCTGCGTTGTGCTGAAGTTTGTTGCTAATGTGACATCATTAACCAACCTTTCACGTCACATTAACTCCGGAGCATGGCCTTTTCTCCCATGTATTGACACCGTACTGTTTGAAGCGTTGTCGAGCCCGAGGTTGACGTCGCGGGGGGAGGGGGGGGGTTGATTTGGGGAGGAGACCAGACTGCGAGGTCATCCGTCTCATCGGATTAGGGGGGGGGGGCGTTGGGTTGTTTTGGGGAGGAGACCAGACAGCGAAGTCATCGGTCTCATCGGATTAGGGGGGAGGGGGTTGGTTGAGCTGTTTTGTGGGAGGAGACCAGACAGCGAGGTCATCGGTCTCATTGGATTAGGGAAGGATGGGGAAGGAAGTAGGCCGTTCCCTTTCCAAGGAATCATCCCGGCAATTGCCTGAAGTGATTTAGGGAAATCACGGAAAACCTAAGTCAGGATGGCCGAACGCGGAATTGAACCGTCGTCCTCCCGAATGCGAGTCCAGTGTGCTAGCCACTGCGCCACCTCGCTCGGTAGGTTAGGGAAGGATGGGGAAGGACGTCGGCCGTGCCCTTTCAAAGGAATCATCCCGGCATTTGCCTGAAGCGACTTAGGGAAATCACGGAAAACCTAAATGAAAATGGCCGGACGGGGGATTGAACCGTCGTCCTCCCGAATGCGAATCCAGTGTACTAACCTCTGCGCCGCCTCGCTCGGTGACGTCGCAGGGCGCCACGCTTTTTCACCGTTAGGGAGGAAGGTTGTATGCACCTTTGAGCCAAATTTCAAACTTACGCGTCGCAATGGGTGGGAGTTACTATGATTCGAAGAAGTGTTCGTTTAATTCTGATGCGCAGTGTATAATAGACAACTGTCTGGACAATTATTAGTTAGCTTCACACCAGCTGCATATTTCTTTTAAATATTTTAATTCTGTTGCAAATGTTATTTATCGTTATATTAGGTAAGTATTTCGCCTAACTCTGTTACACATTCCGTATATTGTAGCTTGTCACACATGATCGCGGAGAACGATACCTGTCATCTTTGTCGTCTTACAATTAACGTTTAACCGTTCTTTTGGAAGTATCTTACAAATTAAGTCTGTAGATTAATAAACATTTTTCACAGTAATCCAAACTCATGTTACTTGTAGAAATAATTCATACTATTTGTCTTCTTTTGCAGAAAGTAATATCTAACTATAGCCATGAACGTCAGTTGTTAGAGAAAAGGAAATATTATGGTATGGCGTCCCGTCGACGACGGAGTCATTAGACATGGAGCACAACCTCGGATAGGAAAAGGATGGGAAAGGAAATCTACTCCTGGGCACTAGTGTACGTGAATTTCAGAGCCAACGCGACTTATGTGTTGCTTAATAATTTGAAGAGCTCATGTTAATTGGTAAAGTTTTCTAATAATGCAATAGACTCTAGTTAGAAGACTAAAATAAAGTGGGGTATCTGCTTCTGCAATAAGGATCAGTATCGATTTTGTTATTCATTCAGAAAGCTTACAATTTCCAAGTATATGAATCTGTATAATGCGACAGTTTTCTTTCGGTCGACATCAAAATAAACTCCAATCAAAACGACTGTAAGAGTTTACTATCTGAGAGTTAGTCCGTTTCGGACAGTGTGTTAAATTATACGAATGGAGATAAGGTTTTAGTGGCCCGTTGACACTGAAATCAACAGAAACGGCACACTAGCTGGGCTGGAGAAGAACAGTGGAACTAAGAGATCGTAAACATTTCTATGAACCAACCCGCACTCCTCAAATAACCTAAATTAGCACGATATTGCTGCACCCAGGTCCTTCAGAAGTACGATGCAGTATGCACTGTACTGTTGTATTTATCCGCCGATACCGGGCAAGCAGCTTTCAATTAAAATGCCTTCTCTGTACGGGAATATACATAATGGATGTACGAGTACTGGTTGTAGACACATGGTTGACGACAGATAGATGTTTTGGTCTGGCCGTGAAGCGTACTAGGGTGATGCGGAAAATCCGGGTTCGAGACCCAGTCTGGCATAAATTTTCATTTTCGTTATTCCATTATATACACTACTGGCCTTTAAAATTGCTACACCAAGAAGAAATGCAGATGATAAACGGGTATTCATTGGACAAATATATTATACTAGAACCGACATGTGATTACATTTTCACGCAATTTGGCTGCATAGATCCTGAGAAATCAGTACCCAGAACAACCACCTCTGGCCGTAATAACGGCCTTGATACGCCTGGGCATTGAGTCAAACAGAGCTTGGATGGCGTGTACAGGTACAGCTGCCCATGCAGCTTCAACACGATACCACAGTTCATCAAGAGTAGTGACTGGCGTATTGTGACGAGCCAGTTGCTCGGCCACCATTGACCAGACGTTTTCAGTTGGTGAGATATCTGGAGAATGTGCTGGCCAGGACAGCAGTCAAACATTTTCTGTATCCAGAAAGGTCCGTACAGGACCTGCAACATGCGTTCGTGCATTATCCTGCTGAAATGTAGGGTTTCGTAGGAATCGAATGAAGGGCAGAGTGGCCGAGCCGTTAAAGGCGCTACAGTCTTGAACCGCACGACCGCTACGGTCGCAGGTTCGAATCCTGCCTCAGGCATGGATGTGTGTGATGTCCTTAGGTTAGTTAGGTTTAAGTAGTTCTAAGTTCTAGGGGACTTATGACCACAGCAGTTGAGTCCCATAGTGCTCAGAGCCATTTGAACCATTTTTTTTGAAGGGCAGAGCCACCGGTCGTAGCACATCTGAAATGTAACGTCCACTGTTCAAAGTGCCGTCAATGCGAACAAGAGGTGACCGAGACGTGTAACCAATGGTACCCCATACCATCACGCCGGGTGATGCGCCAGTATGGCGATGACGAATACACTCTTCCAATGTGCGTTCACCGCGATGTCGCCAAACACGGATGCGACCATTATGATGCTGTAAACAGAACCTGGATTCATCCGAAAAAATGACGTTTTGCCATTCGTGCACCCAGGTTCGTCGTCGAGTACACCATCGCAGGTGTGATGCAGCGTCAAGGGTAAGTGCAGCCATGGTCTCCGAGCTGATAGTCCATGTTGCTGAAAACGTCGTTGAACTGTTCGTGCAGATGGTTGTTGTCTTGCAAACGTCCCCATCTGTTGACTCAGGGATCGAGACGTGGCTGCACGACCCGTTACAGCTATGCGGATAAGATGACTGTTATCTCGACTGCTAGTGATACGAGACTGTTGGGATCCAGCACGGCGTTCCGTATTACCCTCCTGAACCCACCGATTCTATATTCTGCTAACAGTCATTGGATCTCGACCAACTCGAGCAGCAATGTCGCGATACGATATACCGCAATCGCGATAGGCTACAATGCGACCTTTATCAAAGTCGGAAACGTGATGATACGCATTTCTTTTCCTTACACGAGGCATCACAACAACGTTTCACCAGGCAACGCCGGTCAACTGCTGTTTTTGTATGAGAAATCGGTTGGAAACTTTCCTCATGTCAGCACGTTGCGGGTGTCGCCACCGGCGCCAACCTTGTTTGAATGCTCTGAGAACCTAATCATTTGCATATCACAGCATCTTCTTCCTGTCGGTTAAATTTCGCGTCTGTAGCACGTCATCTTCGTGGTGTAGAAATTATAATGGCCCGTAGTGTATTTAAGGAAGAGGTACCGTATCGCACTGGATAGAGATGAAAGCTACGATATAATTCGTATAAGAGGAAGGGTCGGTTAATTTGACGTCCTGGGGCGTCAAGGAATAGATACTTTGATGAACGGTGCGGGGGGGGGGGGGCTAGGGGGGTAAAAATTGTTGGGGCAGACAAAGGTTTGACTACAGCATCCGGTTCGAGAGGTTGTAGAATGCGGTAGTAATACAAAGATGAATGCGATAGAAAGGATAGGATAACATGGTGAGCTTCATCTTCGGGCTAAAGACCACAACAACAACAATAATACTCTCATTTTATGTTTTATGTCATGTTTTTAAGTTAAAGACGACGGTGTTTACAATGTCTGTTAATATAATACAGGGTGTCCCTTTCTCTGATGACCGCACGGACGGGGCTGTGATTGCCGGCCATCGGAGTCGTGCAGGCCGGTCGAATGGCTCCCGCATCCCCCTCTTAATGCTGCACTACTCTCCTTTCCTTCCAGCGTCATTCTAGCAGTGAAAGAAACAACACGAACACGAATGTAACAGTGAAGTCTGTGGGCGCAACAACGACAACATCGAATTATTCTACACAACAGCAAGCGTTTATTTACGATTCCTGTGTGCGTGCAGAGTTTACTCGTATTTCCGGACACTATTTAAACAGAAGTTTCCAGATGTTAAAATTCCGTGCTGTGATGCAGTTCACAAATAAGTGAATAAATCTCGCGAAAGGGTAAGTGTTCGTGATATGAATCGTGAACTGAGACGAACAGTAATGGCGGAAGCTCATCGCGATTATGTTTAATACCGTCTGGAAAATTCCCTAAAAATTCTTTTAGAGGTCTTCCACAGCAAACGCAAATTTCCTGCGCCTCTGTACAAAGAGCTGCTAAGTTAACTGGGCGAAGACTCTATAAAGTTACAGTAGTGTAAGAACTTAAACCAGGTGATCCCAAGCGCAATGGGTTTCTAAACAAGTGTATGACAGTGAAATGGATCTTTACACATTCTGTTTTCAGACGAGACTTGGTTCCATTTACACGGATGCATTAATTCCCAAAACTGTCGACATTGGAGCGCAGGTAGACCTATTCTGCTTCATGAGGAAACCCTTCAAGATCAGAAAATAGGAGCGTAATGCGAAGTTAATGGTGACAGAATAACAGTTTCAGTTTTTCCAGTGACACAGTTAACAGTGAAAGATACGTGCAAAATATTTTACAAGCGTTTTTTCATGAACTGAATGAAATAGAACGAAACTTCGCATTTTCTCAACAGGATTCGGCAAGGGTTTATACAGCCAATGTTCCTTTGCACATAATTGACGATGTGTTCCATGACAGAGTCGTTAGCAGCAATATCTGGCTCACTCGAAGTCCCGATTTAACCTGCTACGATTTCCATTTATGGGGGCCACTAAATGATAAACTGTTCACAACAAACCTGCACACGTTACAGGAAATCAAAGATAATATCGGCGAGTCAATTAATTCAGCTTCTCAAAGACAATTACATCTTGTGCTGATTAATTTCTTCAGCCAGCCGTTGTGTCCGAGCGGTTCTAGGCGCTACAGTCTGGAACCGCGCGACCGCTACGGTCGCAGATTCGAATCTTGCCTCGTGCATGGATGTGTGTGATGTCCTAAGGTTAGTTAGGTTTAAGTAGTTCTAAGTTCTAGGGGACTCATGACCTCAGATGTTATGTCCCATAGTGCTCTGAGCCATTTGAACCATAATCTCTTCAGATGTCAGAAATGCGTGGAAATCAACGGTAGGCAGTACTAGTATCATCCTTGCATGACATGAGTGAATACAAAGTGTATTTACTATATTTTAAATTTAGTACTGTGGTAGCAGACGGGCGTCACGGCATCTGATTCGCCAGGCAATGGAGCGCTCGCTGCCCAACATTTGCTGCGCCGTGCATGCAGTCAGCAGATAAGCGGAACAACTTGTCAGACACAACCACACTTATGCGTTTAGATTACAGTTTGACCGTCTCACGTGGTCATCTTTTGATTGAATGTGTTCTACAAAGATGGTTCAAATGGCTCTGAGCACTATGGGACTTAACATCTGAGGTCATCAGTCCCCTAGACTTAGAACTACTTAAACCTAACTAACCTAAGGACGTCACACACATCCATGCCCGAGGCAGGATTCGAATCTGCGACCGTTGCAGCAGCGCGGTTCCGGACTGAAGCGCCTAGAGCCGCTCGCCCACAACTGCCGGCTGCTCTACAAAGAAGACCATGCAATATCACTCTATTGCAAGACACATATTAACCAGACTAATCCAGCATATTTGTCAGCAGATTAGCCATTTCTACAGAGGAAAAATGAACTACGTGTAACTTTTTCATAGCTTCCTCTAATAAACCTAATTGTTCCAGATACAGAAATAAGATTTTAAGAGAGTGACACACTCTAAAACGGGTAATTAACTGTATTTTTTATTGACAAAGTTTCTTTCCGAGACGGTATTGTAGCTAGCACTACTTTTCACCATTCCACGCCACCATCCCTCCTCCACTTTAACATAAAGGCAAAAAGAAAGCAGACAGCAGCAGGTGGCGTGCCCGGGCGTTACCGACCCAAATTCTGGCCACGCTTGACGTTGCTTAACAGCAGTAATGTAAGGAGAACCTGTGCCATTTTTTTCTAGTTAAGT
Source organism: Schistocerca cancellata (assembly GCF_023864275.1). Lineage (NCBI taxonomy): Eukaryota > Metazoa > Arthropoda > Insecta > Orthoptera > Acrididae > Schistocerca > Schistocerca cancellata. The sequence continues at coordinate 200,795,129 of NC_064629.1, forward strand.
GTAGCCATTTGGAGTGGAGAGCGTTCAATTATGACTCTTAAATATTTATGTCTATCGACCACCGTAGCTCATGAAAGCATTATCAAAACCTCGTAAGTTCACTAATCTCCATTTGCCTTCATTGATGCAGGCACCAGATTAAAGGCAAAGGACATCCAACGTAGCCTTCAGCAATGTAATCTCAGTGGGAGAACGGAGTAACACCATCAAATCATCAGAGTATGCACGCACTGAGATCGTCTCCCCTAAGAGTGTCCATCCTTGTAAATGAGCGACGATTCTTCGAAGAAGGTGCTCAAGTGACAGAACAAACAACGATATTGGAAGCGCACTTCCTTGTGGAAAATCCCTGTGTATTCAACGCTCCACGGCTGTTGGAAGCTTCAGCTAGATCCATTCCTTTTTACATCTCCTTGACCTCATCGTGATGTAGGCGGCTCTCCAGCAGTAGAAGTGTATCACAATTTCTCAGGTTAACTGTCAGCTTGAAAGCACTTTGTGAGACGGATGTTGTACCCTAGGTTGTCGCCTTCGCCTTAGAGAATATCACGTCCTGTCCCCAACACGCCTCTCACCGTTCGTGGATGGGTACGTTGCAGACCAGTCTCTTCTGGAGACGAAACTGCGTCTGTGAGAGTGGACGACATATCCTGTAGTTTGGCTGCCTCAGGTACATTCTACGGCAAAGTTCGGCCAAAGCATCCTCTTGCACGAAACTTCCAATTGTTTAATCTCATCCACCGTAGCTTTCAACTGTGTTTTAATTTCCCCTAACTCATTCGGAACAGGAAACAGCACTGTCAGTGAGTCTTCCATGCGGGTTAAGATCAACCGATGTACACTGAAGAGCCAAAGAATCTGGTACACCTGCCTAATGTCGTGTAGGGCCCTCGCGAGCGCGCAGAAGTGCCGCAACACTATGCGGAATGCACTGGAGTAATGTCTGAAGGAGTGCTGGAGAGAATTGGCACGATGAATCCTGCAGGGATGTCCATAAATCCGTAAGAGTAAAAGGGCGTGGAGATCTCTCCAGAACAGCACGTTGCAAGGCGTCACAGATGTGCTCAATAATGTTCACGTCTGGGGAGTATGGTGGGCAGCGGAAGTGTTTAAACTCAGAAGAGTGTTTCTGGAACCACTCTGTAGCAATTATGGACTTGTGGGGTGTCGCATTGTCCTGCTGGAATTGCCCAAGTCCGTCGGAAAGCACAATGGACAAGAATGGATGCAGGTAATCAGACAGGATGCTTATGTACTCAGAGTCGTATTTAGAAATATCAGGGGTCCCATACCACTCCAACTACACGCGCCCAACACCATTACAGAACCTCCACCAGCTTGAACAGTCCCCTGCTGACACGCAGGGTCCATGGATTTATGAAGTTGGCTCCATATCCGTGCACGTCCATCCTCAAGATAAAATCTTAAACGAGACTCGTCCTACAAGGTGACACGTTTCCAGTCATCAACCGTCTAATAGCGGTGTTGACGGGCCCAGGCGAGGCGTAAAGCTTCGTGTCGTCCGGTCATCAAGGATACGCGAGTGGGGCTTCGGCTGCGAAAGCCCATATCGAAGATGTTTCGTTGAATGGTTCGCACGCTGACACTTGTTGATGGCCCAGTATTAAAATTTGCAGCAGTTTTCGGAAGGGTTTCACTTCTGTCACGTTGCGTTACGGAGAAGATAGATAAACTCCAGTGGAAGACTCTGCAGGAGAGACGCTCAGTAGCTCGGTACGGGCTTTTGTTAAAGTTCATACCTTCACCGAAGAGTCAGGCAGTATATTGCTCCCTCCTACGTATATCTCGCGAAGAGACCATGAGGATAAAATCAGAGAGATTAGAGCCCACACAGAGGCATACCGACAATCCTTCTTTCCACGAACAATACGAGACTGGAATAGAAGGGAAAACCGATAGAGGTACTCAAGGTACCCTCCGCCACACACCGTCAGGTGGCTTGCGGAGTATGGATGTAGATGTAGATGTAGATGTAGAACGATTTTCTTCAGTCGTCGTTGTTCCCGTTCTTGTAGGATCTTTTTCCGGCCGCAGCGATGTCAGAGATTTGATGTTTTACCAGCTTCCTGATATTCACGGTACACTCGTGAGATGGTCGTACGGGAAAATCCCCACTTCATCGCTACCTCGGAGATGCTGTATCCCATCGCTCGTGCGGCGAGTATAACACCACGTTCAAACTCACTTAAATCTTGATAACTTGCAATTGTAGCATAAGCCATTTGTTGTCTTATACAGGCGTTGTCGACCGCAGAACCGTATTCCGCCTGTTTAAATTTATCTGTATTTGAATACGCATGCCTATACCAGTTTCTTTGGCGCTTCAGTGTGTATGCCAACGTTACATTAATTGAGAAGCGAATAAAAACACTAGCAAGTAGTAACGAAATTCAATACTAGAAAAAAATTTGCGACGCGAAGTACTATACGCAATTCAGTTTTATACGATGTTCGGATTGAGAATTTGTTCGTCTCATATTTATGGCTCAAATGGCTCTGAGCACTATGGGACTTAGCATCTATGGTCATCGGTCCCCTAGAACTTAGAACCACTTAAACCTAACTAACCTAAGGACATCACACAACACCCAGTCATCACGAGGCAGAGAAAATCCCTGACCCCGCCGGGAATCGAACGCGGGAACCCGGGCGTGGGAAGCGAGAACGCTACCGCACGACCACGTCTCATATTTATCAGATTTAATATTTGCGACTCGACTAAGAGTGCTAATGTCTACAAAAATATGTAATGCTACCAGCATGAAAGGTATTATAAGTAACGGAAACGATTTTCTGAACTAATGTACCACTGTAGTGATTCGGAAAAAACGGCAGTGTAGTTCACTGGTGTCGATTTAATAAGAATTAAGAGAGACCCGACACTCGAAAACTATCAATTTTTTTTAAATAAACCTCTAATAATACTGCAGTTGGGAGTAACGATTATCCGAAATAAGAAACTGCTGGTAAAATCCGTAGAATGCTCGAATTATGGACGCAGTTGGCGGTACTGTATGACGTACCTTACGCGTGAAATTTTTAAACATTTAAAACTTGAAAAATATATAATAAATTACAATACTCACCAAATTTTTGCGCAGCCAACAAGTGGTAACAAGACATCACAGGCAGCCTATTAAATTCAGCAGTGTGTATTCCTGCTGGCATATTGTACCGGAATGCTTACATGACAAAGCACAGTGTTAGGTACCCATACAGTTTATTAAATTCCCCCCTTTTAACTGTAACACTGACAAGTGTTATATCTTAGTAAATATCTATCCAGAAATTCGGCGAGGGGATACAAAAATACATCTTTTAATTTCAAACTCTTTGTACTTACATTAATTCCAGATATACATATTTTGTCGATGTTACATGAATCACATACGAGTATTGTCCTCAACCACTAAAGGAATATTAGAGGTGTCCGCGTTAGTTGAAAGATTCTGTACGCATAAAGCAACAGGTTTCAGTTATTGATAGGATGTTTTTACCAGTAGTTTACCCTTTCCATACAGATCAGACTGTCTGCTCACAGCTGGCATCGCTGTTGTTGCAGCAAATTATTGCTAGGGTGTTCTAACAGGATTTATTGACTGCGTATAGTGAAACTATGTACGGTACCTGTTAATTTAAAATCGCGGAGAACGCCACTCATTTGAATGAACATCTCGATTACCTAAGAACATTTCTTATGATTAGGATATAATTTTCAGTGCATAATCTATGAATATCAGCAATGATCTGTCTGCTATACGTGAAAGAATCACCAACGCGAAATTGTATGAACTGCTGCACAGTTATGAACATATAAACAGTGCCTGTTGATTAAGTGTGGCAATGAATAGTATGAGCTCTGCATATACTAGCAAAGTAAGCAGCAACCATGTCATATACTATATTTTAGTCTTTCTGGTATGTATGGGCATGCCGGCCGCGGTGGTCATGCGGTTCTAGGCGCTGCAGTCCGGAACCGCGGGACTGCTACGGTCGCAGGTTCGAATCCTGCCTCGGGCATGGATGTGTGTGATGTCCTTAGGTTAGTTAGGTTTAAGTAGTTCTAAGTTCTAGGGGACTGATGACCTAAGATGTTAAGTCCCATAGTGCTCAGAACCATTTGAACCATTTTTTTTTTTTTTTGTATGGGCGTCATTCACGACTGGAAATGATAGATTTTCTTCTGAGATCTATACAGCGCTTAAACTGTCTTTTTCCTGTATTCGACGATTCCATTAAAAATGCAAACTAGACTTACATTCGGTAATGCAATCCATTAAGGGGAAAAATATGACGATGTGCTATTCGTGCATCACCATTGGAAGATGACATATCTATAAAATATATTCCTTGGTGCAAGAGGTACAGTCTCAGCTATGAAACGAAGCTGTCCGTGTCGGGTTGAAATACAGTCTTAGACACAAAACGCGGTCGCCGGTCGGTCGCCGTAGACACTAAGCCGATTAAGGCGGACAGTATAATTGGCCGCCCCTCAGAATTCTGTATGGCCATATGCACGAACTGGCAACACTGTAGGATGCGGGAGTGTATAGAGGAACTGCTGTCAGTCTCCACGAGATGTTACGGTACTGTACCTGCACGCGATGTAATGGCGGTACGGTAGCGCAGCATGTTCGGTCAGAGAGCCTCTTAAAGTTATCAGTCTGATGGAACCTCAAAGGCAGTTCGCATCACTTTATAGCCCACCTGTAAGCTTCCAGAGAGTATTCCGCCGAACAGCTCATGACGTCGTCAAGAACAGAACAGTTTACGCTCGAGTTTCCTCGCCCTGCAGCGGCTGCTGGTCACTGGCCACCAGCCATGCCCCATCGGCCGCCTAACGACAGGCGACGTCCGCCAGGTGAACGCAGCGCAGGGCTGTGAGTATAATACCAACTGTCATTTTTTAAATTCTAAATCCTAGTATTCATCTTTCAGTTACGTACTGGATTTTGCATGCTTGAAACTTATGATCGTTGTTCAAGAGTTGTAAAATAGAGTCGCTAGTGGAAAATGTCTAACACTTGAGACACCCTAGTCGTTATGTATTTAATAGAGGGATGAAGGCAGCAGAGTGTGCTCGGAACCTTTGTATTGTGTGTACGTTGAGTGCATTTGGGAAAACACGGCAGAAAAGGATTTTTTTGTTTCAAGGAAGACCATTCCGGCATGAATAATTTTCCACATTTAGGAAGGCTCGATAGCAGACACGTGTCATGAATTTTAATTAATGAATTTTAATTAATTTGCATTCAATAGACAACGTTCAAAAGTCGGGTGAAGGAGTACTCCATGCTGTAATTGAACGCAACAAAAATCAAAGCAGTGATAATTGTTGCAGCTCGTGGTCTGGCGGCAGCGTTCTCGCCTCCCGAGCACGGGGTCCCGGGTTCGATTCCCGGTGGGGTCAGGGAGTTTCACCTGCCCCGAGACGACTGGGTATTACTGTGTCGTCTTCGTCATCATCATTCATCCCCATTACGGTCGGAGGAAGGCAACGGCAAACCACCTCCATTAGGACCTTACCTAGTACGGCGGTGCGGGTCTCCCGCATCGTTCCCCTACTCTCTGTCAAGAAGCACGGGCCTTCATTTCCATTGTTTGAACGCCATTAGTTCATACATTGAGCTCTCCTATGCTGTGTTATTACTGGTGGATGAGCTATAATGCCTTTATGTTAAGTTCTTAATAATAAATTAACTGCTGAGACGTAAAACGAGACATATACTCAAGCAAAGGTTAGCGTTAACAATTTCGAAATTTGTGGTAAGGTCTTATGGGACCAAACTGCTGAGGTCATCGGTCCCTAAACTTACGCATTATTTAATCTAACTTAAACTAACTTATGCTAAGGACAACACAGACACCCATGCCCGAGGGAGGACTCGAACCTCCGACGGGGAGAGCTACCCCGCGCTAGCGTTAACATATTTTGCATCTGTTGTCTGGGAAAAGGTGTTGCGCACTAGATAGTCCTCCGCAGGCGTGTGTCTGTCGCAGCTGATATTTGTTGCCAACAACTGAGACACCTTTCAGTAGCAGTGTAAGAAAAACGACAGACAAAACTGAATCAGGTGTTGCTACTACACGATAAAACACACAGCTGATTTCAAAAACAAAATTATCCAAGAGGTTGTTTCGGAAGTCATCCCTTACGCATTTATTATTCTAATCTTATGCCCTCAGAAGTTTACCCTTCCCGTTCCTTATAGAACAAGCCTCAAGAAAATTCGTTTCGGAATTAAAAGGCACTACCAGCCTAGGCCGGCCGAAGTGGCCGAGCGGTTCTAGGCGTTACAGTCTGGAACCGCGCGACCGCTACGGTCGCAGGTTCGAATCTTGCCTTGGGCATGGATGTGTGTGATGTCCTTAGGTTAGTTAGGTTTAAGTAGCTCTAAGTTCTAGGGGACTGATGACCTCAGCAGTTAAGTCCCATAGTGCTCAGAGCCATTTGAACCAACCTGGTTTTACATGTTCAAGGCAGAACCAGCAGGTTTCTACAGTGGTGGAAACGGTCCTCTACCTGACCATCGTCAGACTGGTTTAGAAAATGTGACAATATATTGTTCATGATCGATGAATGTTTACTGTCGTGATTAATAAATTAATGGAAACCGTTGTTAAAATGTGCACTGTACCAGTACAAGTGAAATACAACTTGCACGATAGCCTTACGACGAAAATCTATTTTAATAAAACGTAAAGTGTCTGTAATACGAGTGTGCCTTTATCACCATGAATTAGTAAGGTATTGTTCACTTTCGATTTCGAAACGGTCTGTTTTTACTTGCTGTCCTGTGTCATACTAAATTAGTATGGAAATATGGGATTTCCTAAGTGAAACTATGTATTGAAAAAGACCAAAAGCTATGTCAGCATTAGTGGAAAGAGGCATTACCAGTTGTGTGCTATCGAAAGTTCTTCGCTCTTAAATTATGAGGTACTGCAAGTCGCGCGACGATATTTGATGAAGAAGTTTTCTTAAGATTTCCTTATAGGTTTTCGACGTAACTGCTAGCAGCTCTGTAACAGAACGGCTAAAAATATGGTTTTCAGCGAGACTGGAACCGTGAGCCAACACAGCCTTGGTGTAACAGGCGATCACGTTGCGCCAGAACTAGCGAAGAGTGGAGTATTCATATCTCACTTATTGCTCCAGTGGTGGCTAGAACAGATAAATCGCAACTTGAAAGATGAGATTAATAGCAGTTTCCGCTTGGAATGACTTTCCTGGACCCAGAATCATAAATTGGTAACCTTGTGTCTCACCTTCAGTGAAAACCACGAAGATTATTCAATGGTAATGGCACGTAAAATCAGGTGAATTTTGCAGGATAATTCTGTGCCATCCAGAAAGTAACTTGTCGGTCGCAGAGCTGCCAAACTTATTCCGCGTGGTCGCCAAGATTTAGTTCTACTGCCATCAGGAAGAATACCAACCGATGTGTGCCTTTAGTGGTCTGGGAAGCGATTACAGCTTACGTCTCATAGACCCGGCGGAATACCAAATATATATTTCACTGAGTTCTACTGTTATTTCTGTAATTAGCTGTACTTACGTCAGTGAATGCAAATTAGATACAATAAATTAATAACTGTAACAATTATATCTGTTTTCTGTCTTAAGCACACTGAATACTGAAAAGCTCATTCACCAGACATGATTCACATTTTTGGAGCGTTGCAGTGGCTGTATTGTAAACATTATGAGTAGACACCATGTCTTTTCATCATTATACGCTTTGAAAATATTTTTCTTAAGAAAGCTGTTATTGGCACTACTCTCAAAACAGAGGAACACAAATGGAAATATAAGAACACAGCATTGATTGCAAAACGTGAACATCCACAGAGACATTCCGTAGACCATGAATAACATAATGTTCCAAATCAAGTAGTCTGCTGTGCACGGAAACTATACACTATGTCCCAAAAAGCGGTCTCCAAAATGAATGGAGAGAATTAAACCAGCTAAGATGAATGAACAAGCAGTTGCCATCAGAACGTGGAACAAGGCACACAGAACGCTGACAGTAATGTCTAGAATGAAACATCCTTAAGCAAAACTGTCATTCACTCTATAAATCCTGAATGAATGACGAAGATCATCTACTTGTAATGACTACAGTACTGCCGCTTGTGATGTTTTGTCAATAAAAGCGAAAAGCGTCCATTTTGAAGAGTTTTTGAACTTTCAATTCGTTTAAGACTAAGAGAACCCGAAATAACAACATGTTCACCAAGCTGACCGTGGTACTGAGATTCTACCCAACCTCTGTGCAGAGTGTTATTAATTTTCACATGAACGATGCCTCTAAGCTATCACTGAGATGAGAATTATCGAGGCGTAATGCGACGGCGTAGATGGGCAGACGGTTGTAGAATTTGACGAGACCATCCATACAATGCTGATTCATAACGCCAGACTCAATTTTGCTCATTAGTGGGTGAATAGCGTCAACACCTCTGCACCCCACACACAAGAAGATCCGTCATATGCCAAGTAATCGCAAAATAATGCTCTACGCTCCCATCTTTCTGCCAAAAACTTAATTTCTTCGCAGTAGACTGTCACCCCGTTGTGGAGCCGAGAAACAAGTGTTACGGTCTACCACGCTTGTCCACGCCCACTGCCTCCCCCATCCGCCACACCCATTGTGAATGTCTCATAACTTACGGCAACGAACGTAGATTTATACCTACAGCATTATTCCGTTATCATGCAGATGTTTAGGGCGGTGGAGAGAGGTAATTGTATGAATTGAAAGTAAGAGACTCTGGCCCGGAAACGGCTGTGTCGAAAGGTATCAGAGAAAATCGTTCTGATACCGATTCTACTCGCTTTCCACATGCTGAGACGTGGTAGTATGTACCGAAACAACACAAAAATATCCAGTAAGCACGTACTCTAAAGTCAGACTATGAATAGTCTTTCATCTTTGCTACTGTGAAGCGCATCTCTTCAACTGAATAAGTTCTCGGTAGCTCTTAAGCAATGCACTTTATAGCCAATGTTCAATAGACAATTCTTTTCCTTGTTTTCGTCCACACTACCTTATCCGAAAATATGGAAAGGAAAGAGCTTAGAGTAAAAGAGGTCTAAAGTCAGAGGAATTAGGACGGTTTTAGCTTATAACTTTCGACTCAGCCGTTTCCGGACAAAGGTTGATTACCTCAAATTGATACATTTAGTGTTCTCCATCATACCTGAAAGCTTGTACTATCATCTCGGAGTCACCCTGTATATATAAATCTCCGTTCATTGCCATAAGTTAAGAGACATCTGCAGTGGGTATGATGGGTGTGCGGAGGGAGTGGTCTTGAAGTATGGTGTGCTGCCAAAGAAATTAAGTCTTTGGCAGAAATATTCAGGCACAGAGCATGTTGCTGTGAATAACTGGCATATAACGGATCTTCATCGTGTGTGGTGGTGCAGGGGTGTTGTCCAGTTCTTTCACTGGCGAAAATAAAATCTGGGCTACAATCCGACGAAGCGGTGGTTTTGCATTATGAATCATTAGCATACAGTTAGTCTCTTCGAATTTTAGAACTGTCTGCCTCTCTATGTCAATACATTACAGCTCGATAATTCTCATATGAATTCTGTGGCGGCCTAGAGGGATCGTTCACATAAAACGTCAGGTTCTAAATTAATAACACTCTGTGCAGGCGCTGCATATAATCTCAGTACTACGCTCAGCTTCGTAATTCTGATGTTATTTCGGTTTAGTCCGCAGTTCGTGGTCTTGCGGAAGCGTTCCCGCTTCCCGCGCATGGAGTCCCGGATCCGATTCCCCGCGGGGTCAGGGATTTTCACCTGCCCCGAGATGACTGGGTGTTGTTGTGTTGTCTTCAAAAAACTGGTTCAAATGGCTCTGAGCACTATGGGACTCAACTGCTGTGGTCATAAGTCCCCTAGAACTTAGAACTACTTAAACCTAACTAACCTAAGGACATCACACACATCCATGCCCGAGGCAGGATTCGAACCTGCGACCGTAGCGGTCGTGCGGTTCCAGACTGTAGCGCCTTTAACCGCTCGGCCACGCCGGCCGGCTGTTGTCTTCATCATCATCTTTCATCCTCATTACGGTCGGAGGAAGGCAACGGCAAACCACCTCCATTAGGACCTTGCCTAGTACGGCGGTGCGGGTCTCCCGTATCGTTCCCCTACGCTCTGACAAGCATCATGGGACTTCATTTCCATTTTCCATTTCGGGTTACATCCGTTGGAAGCACACTGCACTTTGAAAAGCTCTTCAACATAGGCGCTTTTCGCTTTTATTGACAATGCATCACAGCAGATATATTCCACTCGTAACGAGTAGAACATACTTGTCATTCTGTGGCTGTTTACACACTCAATAACAGTTTTCCCAGAGGGTGTCGTTTTCTAGACGTTACCATCAGCGTTTTACGTTTCTCGTTTCACATTCTGATAACAACTACTTCTCCCTCTTGTCAGCAGAAGCTGGAATCGAACATGGGCTGCATACATTAGCTTGTTTCTTTTTCAACGGATTTTTTAGCCCATATTTTCTGTCGTTGCATATGTTGTGCTGAACAGTAGCCTTTCTTGATTTGGAACTTAATGTTGCTGGTAGGTTACTAAGTCTCTCTGTGGATATTCATGTTTTGGAATCAGTTCAATGTTGTTGTTTCTTTGTTAGTGTGGTTCTCCTTTGGGAAATTTGGAAATTTGTGGTAAGGTCTTATGGTACCAAACCGCTGAGGTCATCGGTCCCTAAGCCTACACACTACTTAATCTAACTTAAGCTGACTTACGCTAAGGATGACACACACAACCATGCACGAGGTATGACTCGAACCTCCGACAGGATGAGGCGCACGGACCGTGACAAGCCGCCCCAGACCACGCGGCTACCCAGCGCGGCTCTCTTTTGGGGACAATGCCAATGACAGCGATCGCAAGAACCATATTTTCTAAGTCTATAATTGTAATAAAGATGTCGGGGTAATGATCGTTTTAGCTTTCATTAGGCTTAAGACAGATAAACGCAAATAACTGTGGCAGCTATAGATTTATGACGTTTAGTTTGCAGTCAGTGTATCTGACTATTATTAGTAACTACGATCTAATTCCTAAACACAGTTACTGAAATGCAAATAATACTCTTTGACGTACCCTTTGGATATTCTGGTCCTTGACAGCTGTGTTTTAGAGAAACCAGCTGTGGTCACTTCCGAACCTGTTCCAGGAACACATCGGCTGGTATTCTTCCTGCTAGTTGCGTAATTGAATCTTGGCAATAATGGAAGATATGTTTGGCAACTCTGTGACCGACGAGTTACTTCCTAGACAGTACAGAATTATCCTGTTAAATTCATTTTATGTATTTGTATCATTTCCATTGAATAATCTGAGTGGTTTTGAAATAAGCTGTGAAGTAATGTTATAAGTTTAGGGTTTCCAGCCCAGGAAAATCGTTCCGTGTGGAAATTGCAACTGTCTCGTTTTTTAAGTTGCGAGATAGCTGTCCTAGCCACCACTGTGCAATAAGGGAGAGGGAAATACCGTAACACTTCGCTAGTTTTGAGGTAACGTGGTTCCCTGTAAAATAAAGGCTGCTTAGGCTTGTGGTTCCAATCTCGCAAAAGGCCACATCTTTTGCCATTTTGTGACAAAACTACAAAGAGCCTGATAGAAAATAAACAAAGAAATCTTACATATTTTGATTATGAAATGTCACATTTTCACACTACTTGAGAGTGATCCAGGAGAGCAAGTACACAAAGACCGTTTCGAAGTTCAGAGTGAGTAACATTACTAATTCGTGATAATATAGGCAAGTTCTGGTTACAGATACCTTACGTTTTATTGAATCAGACTCGCTTCGTAAACTTATTGTAATATGCTGTACTTCATTTGTGTTATTACAACACATATTTTACTAGCGTTCTATATTTGTTTGTTGAACACAACAATAAACATCAGAGAGGTATCAATTGTCAACAATGTTGACTCTCGCATTATCTAAAACAAACTACTAACAGTCAGGTAGTTAACAATTCCGTGCGTCCCGAAACCTACTGGATCTGCGTTAAAAAACGTTATCTGAGCAGGTTGGAAGTGCATTATCGTCCAGAAACGACTTTTTTCATTAAGGATCGGTAGAAATAAATATTTGAGGGAATAAGACGAGAGAAATAAGTGCGTGATGAATGATTTCCCAAATTTCTGAAAAGCTTTGTTTGAGAAATCAGCGGAGTGCGTTATCATTTATAGACAAACGTAATGCAGTTTTGTCGATAATTCTTCTTACACTGCGCCGGCCGCTGTGGCCGAGCGGTTCTAAGCGCTTCAGTCCGGATCCGCGCTGCTGCTACGGCCGCAGGTTCGAACCCTGCCTCGGGCATGGATGTGTGTGATGTTCTTAGGTTAGTTAGGTTTAAGTAGTTCTAGGTCTCGGTGACTGATGACCTCAGATGTTAAGTCCCTCCCGGCGGAGGTTCGAGTCCTCCCTCGGGCATGTGTGTGTGTGTTTGTCCTTAGGATAATTTAGGTTAAGTAGTGTGTAAGCTTAGGGACTGATGACCTTAGTAGTTAAGTCCCATAAGATTTCACACACATCTGAACATTTTTCCCACGCCCGGGTTCCCGGGTTCGATTCCCGGCGGGGTCAGGGATTTTCTCTGCCTCGTGATGACTGGGTGTTGTGTGCTGTCCTTAGGTTAGTTAGGTTTAAGTAGTTCTAAGTTCTAGGGGACTGATGACCATAGCTGTTAAGTCCCATAGTGCTCAGAGCCATTTGAACCATTTTGTTAAGTCCCATAGTGCTTACAACCATTTGAACTAAGTGAATATGATGTTCTAATTAACTTGAACTTGTAAGTGGAAGCTCCTTAGTGTGTTTGGATCTTAACAGAGCATTTGACAGAATCAGTCACGATTTTTAATGAATACTATGGGGAAAATGGGATTTGAAGAAAATTTTTAAACATCACGCGAAAGTGCATAGTTAGATCCATTTTAAGGATTAAGATCCATTGGCAGTTAATAGGCCCATTCGAGTCATTCATTCAGACGGAGATGTACTCTTTCCTTGACGTGGTATGCCTTTGCTATGGAGCCCCTACTATGCAATGTCCGTACGCCCTTAAACGGACTACAAGCTTTTAATGGGGCAACCGTTAATCATGCCAGCGCGGATAACGTAAGTGTTATTATCGATAAAAACAAGGAAGTGCACAAACTCAGAAGAATTCTGTCCAAATATATCATGTAGGTCCATGCGGTAGCACAGAGGACATGACCTGACTTGGGGAAACTGCAGGAAGATTTCACTATTTAATGACGATTCCACGTGAAAAGGTTATATACAACGGGTTAACTAAACTAAACCCCATTCACGGCATGTTGCAGGAGAATAACATTTGGGCCTTCGCTCGTTCTACAAAAATTGAAGTGTATTAATGCTTTCGTTTTAAGTGATATCAACCATACAGCGACTGTAATACCGACACCGTCAGAGATTGTGCAAAAAATATCGGCTGTCACGTGTTGATACTCGTGGAAGATGAGCATATTCTAAATTTCTTTCAACACGTCAGCACTTGTCTATAACACATATCCAATCACTCCGTAATACCATGCTCTTAAATCTGGCCTAGGAAATAATGTAAGCAAACAAACCGTGAATCTTGCGACTTGCGGACGGCGCCGATCCATACAATGTCGGACTGATAAATGCGTAGCTAGACTGCGTACCTAAATATTTCGTAGAATTTGCTAGACTCATCTTGATCAGAAGCAAATCACCACTACGAAGCTCTACGAATCATTAACTCACAGCAATTCCGAAATACCCTCGAGACGAAAATCCAAGACACAAACGGAAAAATATTTGGAACATCATCTCAAAACGCCATCCTACCTACCAGAGTAAGCGCCACTTTGAGCGATTTTGACAATGAGACCATCCCTACTACCGAAAGACTCCATATATTAAGCTTAAAGCCACCCCTTACTGATATCGTTGCCAGCTGATTGAATCTGTCGCGCAACTAATTATTTGTGGAGAAAAAGGACGAATCTGGAACTGGACCAGAAAAACAGAACTCATGGCAGCTACATGTCAGTCAGTGGTGCCTTTTATCCTGACTGTAACTTCTATCCAAGGGCAAAACACAATGGCTACATTTGCCTAATGCGATATTTTGTGTACTTTTTCATAGTCAGTAAATCGCCCACTCTACATGACTTTGTCTTCTGCATTACTGGGGAAAGTCGTAGGCTGCAGGCATATCCGGGATACAAGACTCGCTTTCAAAATCTCTCAAAAGTTGCGAGACATATCTAGATAAAGTGAAACGCTTCCTTTAAAGTTAACGACATTACTGAAGTGACTAAGTTTATGTCAGGAGACCTCTGACAATGGTCTTCTTGAATGCATCGACGTGAACAAGCATCTGAGTTTTATGGGAACGGAAATTTATCTATTCTACAAGATATTTTCGATGGAAAACTTAAAGAGCTAGCGATGACGAGACTGACAGAGTGAAGAGGTCATCGTTCTGCTCGTAAGTGGGTCCTCTTTTTTATTATTTATTTTCGTTTCACCTTACTTATGTCATTCCTTCGGCAGGTTTTCGCCGTCTGAGACGGCTTCCGCTCGGTGCACCAGGTCCTCAGAACAGAACGGTTCTGTGACGGATGATGATAGCAGTTTTTGTGGAGATATCCGTCCTTGTGGGTGGCTTTCTGCGAAACACTGTGGCTGAGACACCCATTTACATTTCGGTGGACGAAGACAACTCATGATAGCTGTGAAAGACGATGTAGGCCTCAGAGCGCCAGGAGAATGCTAAATACCAGTTGGGTGTGGACGATTTTATGTCGGACAAGCTGTTCGAACTTTTGAACAGCGCTGTGTAGAACACGAGCTCACTTCAAACAGCTGGAAGCTCGAGAGAATTTTATCGCTTTTTTTCTTTCTTTCATTTATCAGCATAAAAAGAAAAAGAAAATGTGGTAAACTTCATGCACTGTGGACCAAAAATAAGATTGAAAAAAAAATGGTTAAGACACTGGATACGTGTTCGATAAGAGTGGTTTCACATTTCCCTACAGGCATCCCTGTTTAACATTTCCCTAAATAAATAAAAATAAAATAAAAAAATCTTAAGGCAAGTAGCATGTTTCCTTGGTTACAGCACTGCCCATTTCTTCCCTCTTTGTTCACCAAAAGAGTTAGTGTTTAATCTCGCTGCCGGTGGCAAATTAAATTCCATCGTGATCTAGTTATTCATGTGAGCTTGAAGGATGCAAACTGATAATTTAGTATGATGGAATTTAAAGAAAATCTGTCAAAAGACTTGCTCTGCACGACAGGGTATTATTTCTTTATTTGGTTGACCGTCGAAGAACAGCAACTGACCACTTGGCACCAGTTGTTCGATTCGCGTCTTTGGAAGTCTCAAACGTCACTACAGCTATTCTGAAAAATCTTTCGATTTTGTTTGCGCTCTGGTTGTACTCCAATTTCCTTTAGACTTTTCTTCGACGTTGATATACGAGGATACTTGTCTTTTTACTCTCGAGTCAGAGATGATGTGTTTCGTCCATTCGGAATCACTCATTCTTCTCATGTGGCCATAATATCAAACTTTGCATTTGTGTATTGTGTCCGAAACTTTTTCTGTTTTAGAATATATTTCTTGTTTCGATTTTTTTATGTAGGTCCCATTTTTATTCTATCAGTATCTGTTGTCACTCATCCTCAGTTTTAATTATTTAGGCTCTCAATAATATGAAACGGTTTTTCTCTTTTTAGGGTTCAGTACCCCAGTCGGTAAAAACGGAACCCTTATAGAATTATTTGTTGTCCGTTTGTCTGTCTGTCCGGCTGTTAAGACCGATTTTTCGCAGGAACGCATATAGTTAACAAGTTTCAATTGATGTCAGGTGCTAAAGTCTGCGGTCCCTTGGCGGTTGTGCAAAAATTTAAGCTACCAGGTCAATGCAATCAAAAGATAAGGCCAGTTTTGTCGCATATTTCGATACTCCCAGCTGGCCTCTGTGGCCGAGCGGTTGTAGGCGCTTCAGTCCGGAACCGCGCTGCTGCTACGGTCGCAGGTTAGAATCCTGCCTCGGAAATGGATGTGTGTGATGTCCTTAGGTTAGTTAGGTTTAAGTAGTTCTAAGTCTAGGGGACTGATGACCTCATATGTTAAGTCCCATAGTGCTTAGAGGCATTTGAACCATTCGAATTTGATATTCCCGAAGTCACTCATTAAGACCTATAGCATACTTTCCATTGACCTAGAATCATAAAATGTGGCAACAAACAAGGTATCACAGTACAAGTAAAGCTACTCATCTCCTACCTTGCATTCTTCTGCAAACAATTCTCCAGGCCGTGCAAGCTATGGCTAAGTCATGTCTCCGCAATAGTCTTTCTTCCAGGAGTGCTAGTACCGCAAGGTCGCAGGAGAGTTTCTGTGTAGTTTGAAATATAGTAGATAAGGTATTGACGGAAGTAACGCCGCGAGGGTGGCCCCTGAGTTGAACTCGGATAGCTCAGCCGGTAGAGCAGTTTCCCGCGGAAAGACAAAAGTCCAGGTTCCAGTCCCGGTCAAGCACACGGTTTCGATCTGCCAGGTAGTTTCAAATCAGCGCACACTCCGGTGCACAGTGAAAAATTTTTTTGAAATATATTTACAAGCCAGTTTGTTCTGCTACTTGTTTCAGTACATAAATTTGTTTCGTTGCTGTTTCAAAGTGCGCTGTCATTTGCAAACGTTAAGCAGTCTATTTTCACACTATTCTCCTCATTATCAGTCCATAAAGATTTAAACAGGTCCTGAAATTTTAGTTCCTTGCGCCATTCTTGCATTATTTTTCTCCATACGCACTTCAACAAAAACGACGAGAGTACAGCTCCCTGTGAACCGCTGTTTTTATTTCAAAGGGTTTAGAGAAACGATCTTGGAATTTTATTTTGGATCTGGTGTTAGTTGCTCTTCTAATCGCTAGTAGGTTTTTATCTGCTCCCATTTTTGCAAGTGCGTTTGTGTAGCACGCCACGGTTGACATAATCATACACATTTTTAAATTTTACGAAGATAAACATATATTTCCTTCCTTGATATTCACGTTACTTTTTTCCAAAAGATTTTTGTCACTCTCTCAGTAAATTATAACTTATTAATATTTTCAGATTCCTCATTCTTGTTTTGACAGCAAAACTTTTCGAGACACTCGGTCGATATATCTGAATTCTGATTGTATTAATTAGTTATTCAAAATTTAGAAGTTACTCAAATTATTAGACGAGGATTAACCAGCTTTCTTCGTTTTAAGTTGATAAGGTCACATCTTTCTTTCTATTTTTTATTTTTTTCAAACAGATACACAAGTGTTTATATCCTCGTCTCCTATTTTTCAAAATTTCTATAATATTTGCGGGATCAATTTCGTTGACAGCTTTCTATCTAGTGTAGTGGTGGGTTGGTAGTTATAATGATTAATTATTATTAACGGCCAAATGCAAGACTTTCAATCGCAAACCATTTCGGCAGCTTGCCTGTGCCTAAGCCAGGGTTTTCCAAACTGTGCTCCGTGGAACATTTTGATGATACTAATTATTTCTTAAATGTTTCGTTATGATTTCTCTGATATTGGTTGTTTGGTTTTGGGGAGAGGACCTAAAAGTGAGGTCATCGGTCCCATCGGTTTAGGGGAGGATGGGGAAGGAAGTCGGCCGTGCCCTTTCAGAGGAATCATCCCGTCATTTGCCTGAAACGATTTAGGGAAATCACGGAAAACCGAAATCAGGATGGCCGGACGCGGGTTTGAACCGTCGTCCTCTCGAATTCCTGTGTTATTAGTTATGATTTAAAACTGAAGAAATCTCAGGATAAAACAATTTTTCTCAATTTTTAAAAAATTATTAACCTTCAAAATTAAAGAAGTGTTCCATCAAACTACCAGTATTCTCAAAGTGTTCTATCAGAGGAAATGTTTTGTAACCCTCGACTTAAGCTACCCTAGTTATGAAACCTCGAAAAGGGAAGATACAGTTTAATGTGGGATCCGAGCCTCCTTTCGTCCCTGATGGTGACTCCGCACATCGTAGGGACGCGAAGGTTAAAGGCAGACTGAAAATTTCCGTGGTCCGATCGGGGTTCTATCCCGCGACCTGCCTGTTTCCAGGCACGCGCTCACCGCTAGACCAACACTCCAGACATTATTATTATTATTTTGTGGGGTATTAGAGAGCAGCCATGTAGCGAACTGACATATCTAGTTATCAAGTATTTATATATGTTTTACTGAAATATATTTATTTATACTTAATTACATACGATTCGAAATATTTTTACCTGCGCGACAGCTAATGAATGACTACATGATTAGATCATTGCGTTCTGTAATTCTGTGTTACATATATCGTCTAGAGCTTAGATATTTTTTCCTCTTCACTTATACCGCAATTCTAACTTTTCCTCTCGCGATTACTGGCGCCGGCCGGAGTGGCCGTGCGGTTCTAGGCGCTACAGTCTGGAACCGAGCGACCGCTACGGTCGCGGGTTCGAATCCTGCCTCGGGCATGGATGTGTGTGATGTCCTTAGGTTAGTTAGGTTTAATTAGTTCTAAATTCTAGGTGACTGATGACCTCAGAAGTTACGTCGCATAGTGCTCAGAGCCATTTGAACCATTTTTGATTACTGGAGGAAATAAATTTCCTACATGAGTGCGGTGGTCGTTGTGAATGTTTAATAAGCAAAACAGTGTAGATGATGTAATAAATTTAAGTTTAATGAGTTTCAGTCACATAACCTTGGCCGTGAGGTGTATCCGCGTGGTTTTGGCGTCCTGTCACGGTCCAGGCGGCTCCCCATGTCGGAGGTTCGAGTCCTCCCTCGGGCATGGGTGTGTGTGTTCTCCTTAGCGTAAGTTAGTTTAACTTAGATTAAGTAGTGCGTAAGCGTAGTGACCGACGACCTCAGCAGTTTGGTACTATAAGACCTTACCACAAATTCCCAAATTTTCCAGCAGAACCTTGTTTTGCAACTTCTAAGACTTTTGATGTCTCATAATGGCAATGGCTTAAATGCATAATAAATAAAATAAATTTTAAGCGATATAAATCGTTTTATTTACACATTCTTCTTGTGTACAAGTCATCTCACAGACTTTTCTACGTGTAAAATGACACAATAATAGAAGAACGAAGCCATCACTTAATGGGTACCAACAACGACAGGTAGGCGAAACAAGTGACATAAATCAAGGAAAACCATTCCATTGCCCACGACAGCTTTGCCAATCTATATAATTCTCTAGGTACAATATGTTCTATGGCCTCCTCGGACAGGTTCCTCTGAAATTATACTACGCCACTGGTTAGGCGATATAAAAGTACATATCGTGCAAAATATCTAATTAGAATAACTTAAATTTGACACCTTAATATACTGTACATTTCACTTTGCTTTCTTTTTTTTTTTTATTTGTGAATGTCCAGCTATGGGCCGCACAGAACATAAGACTTATGGTGTTTCTTTTTCTTTCGTTCTTCCCAGTTTTTCTTCATTTTCTCGCCAACTGCTCGTCTCTGCTCATCTGTCCACACTCTCTTGAGTCGAGGTTTTGGCTCATCTTCTTCATAGTTCGCGTTTTCTGTCAGTAGCCTGAAGTGATTCCTGTCACTTATTATTTATTCTGTAACACCTATTTTGTTGGCGTCTTTCTTTATTGCTTCTATCAATCCTACAGTTTTTTTCCAGCCTACTAACGTAATTAAAATTTTTCTTTTCTTTCATGTATACATATCACACTATATTCTTTGACGTCTTCCAATGGTAAGTGTCGTTAAGCATGTTGGTAGTTCGAAGTTGAGTGTGGTCAAATACCGAAAGAAGTCGGATGTATACGACAAGGAAGCCAAAGTCAATGCAATCCTAACACTGTCCAGATACACACTTTAATGTGGCAAAGAGCGCCTTACTATCAACTGTGAAATTGCAAAATTACTTCAGGTCAACTTAATTCAGTAGCAATTTTTATACTCATGTTCCCATTACAGAACATGCGAAAAGTATGATGGTTATCTCCGCTATGTGTACAAAAGCCTTGCATTTGTTTTTTTAAAAAAAAGCATCTAAACGATCTACTTGAGATGATTTGCATCTGGAGTGACCATCAGCCAATAACTATTGGTTCTTCAGCAGCCTTCTTGCAATTTAGTAAAGTCGTTCGGTACATATGGTGTTTTGGATGTTTCCCCAGTGTCACGAGAATGCCAAGATGCATTTCGGGCTTTTACTCATCGACAGCTTTTTGAGCACTGTAGTTGCCACATGCAAAACAACAATTCGTTTAGCCACCACGTTACGCGAGCTGTATATTTACCTTTAATAATTAGGTTCACTTACTTTTATTCTGCAGCTTGTAATCTTCTTTTTTACCATTTGTATGCATAGGAAAAACACTTTTAGCTTCATTGATGCACAGATGCAAGACAGCACTTCCCATGTGACCATCTTAGGCTTTTTTTCAATCGCAAATCACATCTAAAGATATGTTCAATTTTCTTAGACATTTCGTAACTAGTTCTGAAGTCTGTGTTGTTTATAAACATAATATTGCTGGCCTTAAAACTTGATACGTGCCTCTGTGCGACTAAAGATTGCTTAATATAAAAGATGTATACTATATTTTGACGCACTAGATCCACTTTACGGGCAGTTCATTTTTGTTTTGTTTCAGATTAATGATGTGAAATAAATATACTATATAGTTCTGACTGGCTGTCATTAACAGAACTGTAACTAAATTATAGTGGATGTTACAAAAGTTATATATTTTACATTTAAGAAGTACGAGGGTTATTTTGAAAGTAAGGAACGATCGGTCGCGAAATGGAAACCACAGCCAAATTCAAAACTGTTATATTTGTGACAGTTAGCTACACCTTCCAGCTACTTCTCTACATAGTCTCCGCTTCGACTTAGACATCTGTCGTAACGTTGTACCGACTTTCCAATACCCTCGTCATAGAAGACAGCTCCTGAGCTTTCTGACAACTTTCGACGCTGCACTTCAGCTCGTTGTCTGTGCCAAAATGTTGTCTTCATAGTCAGGCGTCCATTTGAGCAGAGATGAAAATCAGAGGGAGCCAAGTCTGGGCTGTATTGTGGGCTATAAATCTCTTCCCATTGAAAACGCTGCGGGTGCGTCCTCGTTGCCCCTGCAATGTGCAGCCGAGTACTGTCATGAAGAACGAAATGCATGACAGTTACGTTATGTGGGGTTGCATGAAATCAGGCGAAGTCTCACGGCAGCCACCCATACTTGGAGGGAGACACAACTTTCTAGGCGCTCACTGTGCGCTTAGAACTGAGAAGAGCGACGTGACGCTACCTACAGCCATACCGATCGTTCCTTACCATCCGAGTAGCCCACATCATATCACATATTTTACATACTGTTAATAAATTGACTAGCATTTTAGAATGAATAAAACAAAAACTAAATGAACTACAATATAAAAGGAGAGTAAGAAGTCACAGTGCGAAAGAAAGGGGACAATTATGGTTTTTATTTCTTACGACTGTTATCTTTTTGCATGGACTGTTCTTGATATGTAGGTTGTATAAGAAATTCACGGAAATTTCTTACAAGGGAACCTCCCCATCGCACCCCCCTCAGATTTAGTTATAAGTTGGCACAGTGGATAGGCCTTGAAAAACTGAACACAGATCAATCGAGAAAACAGGAAGAAGTTGTGTGGAACTACGAAAAAAATAAGCAAAATATACAAACTGAGTAGTCCATGCGTAAGATAGGCAACATCGAGGATATCGTGAGCTCAGGAGCGCCGTGGTCCCGTGGTTAGCGTGAGCAGCTGCGAAACAAGAGGTCCTTGGTTCAAGTCTTCCTTTGAGTGAGAAGTTTACTTTTTTTTAAAGTTATGATCCGTCCGTTCGATCATTGACGTCTATGTTCACTGTAATAAGTTTAGTGTCTGTGTTTTGCGACCGCACCGAAAAACTGTGCGATTAGTAGACGAAAGGACGTGCCTCTCCAATGGGAACCGAAAACATTTGATAGCAAGGTCATAGGTCAACCGATTCCTCCACAGGAAAACACGTCTGATATATTCTATACCACACTGGTGACGGCATGTGCGTCACGTGACAGGAATATGTTGTCTACCCACCTAACTTGTACACTTGGCGAATGGGTAAAAAGATTCTTCTACCTTACCCGATACTATGGCGCAGTTACCTCGCATTGGACGGACGGACGGACAGATAATAATTGTCTGAAAATAAAAAATTAAACTATTCACTCGAGGGAAGATTTGAACCAAGGACCTTTCGTTCCGCAGCTGCTCACGCTAACCGCGTTACCACGGCACTCCTGAGCTCCTGGTGTCCTTGATGTTGCCTATCCTGCACATGGACTACTCAGTTTGTATCTTTTGTTTATTTTTTTCATAGTTCCACACAGTTTCTTCCTGTTTACTCGATTGATCTGTGTTCAGTTTATCAAGGCCTATCCACTGTGCCAACTTATAACTAAATCTGAGGGGGGTGCGATGGGGAGGTTCCCTTGTTACAAAAAATTTGTTTCGTAGCTCTCTTTGAAATTTAGGATAATTTTCTGAACGCAACCTATTACTTCTCTATTAACCACAACGTCGACGGAACGCTGAACTCAAGGCTTCCTTCCTATTTGTGGATACGAAAAAATCCGAGTTCTTTCTTTGGACGGCTTCCATACGTACCTGAGTGATGTGGTTCTCATGTCACCTCTTATCGGACCAAAGTACGGCAGAAGTTGATGTGTTGGATGGCAGAGCGTTCACCTGCAGGTTGCAGGAGGCTGTGAGGCTGTGCCCGGCGGTGTCCCAGTTTGGCTCGGCGCGCCAGCTGCAGCGCCACGGCGCGTATATCGACGCACGACGCCGCCTCACGTGCAAGGGGCGCACACTGCAGCACCGCCGCCTCCTCGCGTCTTATACGGACTGTCAACACATACACGTGGCATGGGGTAACGACAGTGCGCGCCACGGCTTTAGCAACACAGCACACCATGTACCACAGGGCCCCGCGCTGTCAGGAACCCCGCACTGCACTGCCCATTTTTCTGTGGAAAATGAACCATTAGCATATTTGAATTGGAAATAATAACACTGCTTATAATTATCTGCACACGATTTTGCAGTATTTTTAAAGCACTGGTCATAATAGACATCGACTTACACTGAAGTCACAAAAGCCATGGGATGCCTCCTAGTATCGTGTCGGACCCCCTTTTGCTCAGCGTAGTGCACCAACTGGACGTAGCATGGACTCGACAATTCGTTGGAGGTCTCCTGCATAAATATCGAGCCATGCTGCCTCCATAGCCGTCCTCAGTTGTGAAACTGTTGCCGGTGGCAGGATTTTGTGCACGGATTGACCTCTCGGTTATGACTCATAAATGTTCAATGGGTAGCCGGATCATTCGCTAGCACTGCCCATAATGTTCTTCAAACCAAACGAAAACGACTGTGACCTAATGCCACGGCGCATTGTCATCCATAAAAATTCAATCGTTGTTTGGGAACATGAAGTCCATGAACGGCTACAAATGATCTCCAGGTAGTCGAACATAAACATTTCCTGAAAGTGATCCGTTCAGTTGGACCAGAGGTCCCAGTCCATTCCATGTAAACACAGACCACAGAATTATGGAGCCAAGATCAGCTCGCACAGTGCTTCTTTGATAACTTGACTTTATGGCTTCGTGGATTCCTCGCCACACTCGAACACTACCAACAGCTCTTAGCAGCTGAAATCGAGACTCATTTTTTTAAAAAGTGGTTAAAAATTCTTTTGTTCAGTGATTTCTTCAATTTTAAATCATAACTAATAACACAGGAATTCGGGAGGACGATGGTTTAAACCCGCGTCCGGCCATCCTGATTTCGGTTTGCCGTGGTTTCCCTAAATTGTTTCAGGCAAATGCCGGGATGATTCCTTTGAAAGGGCACTGCCGATTTCCTTCCCCATCCTCTCCTAAACCGATGGACCGATGACCTCGCTGCTTGATTCCCTCCCCCAAACCAAACAACCAGTATCAGAGAAATCATAACGAAATAGTTAAGAAATAATTAGTATCGTCAAAACGTTGAAAAAAAGATCATGTTATTAAAGGTTTTTCGTGGAGCACTTATTCACTTCCCACGGAACTCCAGTGTTCCACAGAGCACAGTTTGGAAAAGCCTGGCTTAGGCACACGCAAGTTGCCGAAGTGGTGTGCAATTGAAAGTCTTGCT
Source organism: Schistocerca cancellata (assembly GCF_023864275.1). NCBI lineage: Eukaryota > Metazoa > Arthropoda > Insecta > Orthoptera > Acrididae > Schistocerca > Schistocerca cancellata. The sequence goes on from NC_064629.1 coordinate 200,819,444, forward strand.
GTTTTCCAGTCGTCTAGGGTCCAGCCGATATGGTCACGAGCCCAAGAGAAGCTCTGCAGGCGATGTCGCCTGCTGCCATAGCCCATTAACACCAAATTTCGCCACACTGTCCTAATGGACAGTACTGACAACCCTACGCAGACGCCGCTGCTCTCGGTCGTTAAGTGAAGGCCGTCGGCCACTGCGTTGCACGTGGTGAGAGGCAACGCCTGAAAATTGGTATTCTCGGCACAATGTTGGTACTGTGTATCTCGAAATACTGAATTTCCTAACGAATTCCGAAATGGAATGTCCGTGTGTCTAGCTCCAAGTACCCTTCAGCTCAAAAAAAATGTTCAAATGTGTGTGAAATGTTATGGGACTTAACTGCTAAGGTCATCAGTCCCTAAGCTTACACACTACTTAACCTAAATTATCCTAAGGACAAGCACACACACCCATGCCCGAGGGAGGACTCGAACCTCCACCGCGACCAGACGCACAGTCCATGACTGCAGCGCCCCAGACCGCTCGGCTAGTCCTGCGCGGCACCCTTCAGCTTATAAAGTCCGTTAATTCCCTTCATACTTCCATAATCACGTCGGAAACCCTTTCACATGAATTAAGTGAGTACAAATAACATCTCCGCCGAAGCACTGCCCTGTTATACCTTGTTACGCGATACTACCGTCAACTGTATATGTGCATAACGTTTGTCGCCTCAGTGTAAAACTGTGTGTATTTCTGAACGTCAGAAGAATACATGTGACGTAATTATATTTTATTAATCCACATTATACCTATTACAAGTTGCCACAAGAAATTTATTTACGTGTCTGATTTCGCTACGGTCTGTAATTCATTCTTAGGAATTTTCGCCACATTGTTGCCAACAGCGTCTATTTGTTAACATCTTACGCATAAAGGTCATTTATTTACGTATCCTCGCACCAAACAACTTAGCCTTCTGAGTGAAACGGTCGGAACACTCCTAAAACCTGGCAGCTATTCGTTTACATTGAGGTTAGGTATAATTTAGTGCTGATCTTGCGATCATGTCCCATGACCGTTTCAGTCGTTCTCAGTTCAAGTATAGTGTCTCTTTAAAGTATATCAGTCTATTGTGTTTCGACGCTTTTGCGTGAAGTTAACATGCATCCTTTAATGTTTAGTCCATTTAGATACGTTAGTATCCATAATCTCTACATCCGAAAGTTACAATATTTAGCTTTCCAACTTCTATCACGAAGTAAATCGTAAATTAGGCTTTCTTACCAGCGTATCACAAAGTTTTTCTGTTTGCCTCTGAAGTATGGATTGTGTCGCGAAATTTCCTCCTGTAGAGACGTTTAATTTTTATAAGTTTATATTACGACTACGAGGTATCTGAGAAAAATAATGAGACTGAATTTTTATCTACCAAAGTTATTATTTTTTTCAAACAACATTTTCACCTTCAAAGAACGAGAGCTGTGCGGGAAGTAATGTCCAGTCGTGCGCGAAATAGAAACCACAGTGCAAATCTGACGAAGGTTTGCATAGATGTGTCGATCAGTGTCTCTGGTATGCCTGTCGATCGCGTCACTTCGGTCTCCTCACTTCTGAGAGCACAATGAACACGTAAAGATGCCTAGAAAATAGTCTCCTAAATAGTGCCTGTTGAGAGATTTCTTCTGATGTCATGCAATCCACTTAACATAGCTGTCATGTGTTTCCTTCTTTATGAGAATTCACGGCCACACCATGTAGGGGCTATGGAATGCTCCTGTGGCGTGTTCGATAAGAAGTTTTTTATCACCCACAATACAGCACGTAATTGGCTCTCCCTGAGTTTCATCTCTGCTCACATGAACCGCTGGCTACAAGCCAACATTTTGACACAAACAACGAGTTTCAGACCAGCGCAGAGAATTGGCGGAAAGCACAGGCGACCTCCTTCTATGACGAGAGTATTGGAAAGGTGTTACAAAGCAAGGAAAAATGTCTCGGTCGGAGCGGCGGCTATGTAGGGAGGTAGCTAAATGTCGTAGCTAACTGTTGCATATAGAATATTTTTGGTATTCACAGTGGTTTCAGTTTCTAGATCGATCGGAACTTATTTTTCTGAATGGCCCTCGTAGTTCCCTTCGACAGCGATTCACTAGCTTAGTCGTTGTTCTCAGTCTTGGTAGCAGCGCTGAAACTTGTAGGGCCTTTAACGTGTCGGTCATATCCCCTTGAATGTTCTTCAGAGGACCAAATGATGTCCTTTCAAGACATTTTTCAATTTCGGGAAAAGAAAAAAGTCACAAGGACCCAGATCAGGTGAACATGGGGGGCTGTGAAACAACAGGAATGCCTTTTGAGGTCAAAAATTCCGTGATGGAAATGGCAGTGTGACATGGAGAGTTGTCACTGTTTAACGTTCACTCGTCTGCAATGTCTGGTCTAACTGATTTCATCCTTTCCTTAGCATTTCAAGGACATCATTATACAACAATGAATTGACAGTTTGTCCTGAAAGAACAATCTCACAAAAACATTCTCACGTTCTACGTTTTCGTTGTCCACTGCACTAGAGATCTGTTTGTGATCGTGTTTTCAAGTTACTGTTATCTAGTGAAAATTTGTGAACAGTGACCAAGCAAGCCAAGAGAGCCACGGAAGTGGAAACACCTCAGCGCATCACAACGAGACTGCGACGCCAGAAGAACAAAGATGACCACAGCATTCATAAAAAGACTATGTAACATCAGTGTGACCTTATTATAAAGTTGTTTTTGTAATGCCATTTAGCCTGAAGATGAGGTACTCCCTCGAAACATGTCACTAAATAAATAAGTAATACAATAGCTGACAAAGTTTGTGACTGGTGGCGGTATTTAAAAAAAAAAACATTTACATATTTCTTGAGACAGTCACGGTTTAAAAATAGTCAAAATGGCTTCAAATTCAGTTAGAAAATGTTATTTCTGTTTTCTTTTGAATGATATTTTTTGTAACCTTATATTTTATACGATTTTTATTTTACACATTTACTAATTATAATCATGTTGAAAAGAAAGAATTGCAGAAACCTGGATCTAACATCTTGGGAGAATTTTTGGGAATGATCAGCAGGCAACGCCTGAAAAGGGATAGATCATTTCTTGTATGGTAGGGCAAAAGTAGTGGTGCTCAGCCGAAGTACCTCTGATTTTTGTTTCATCTTTTATGGAGATTAAACACATTTAGAAAAGTAGATAGTTAGGCGAAGAAAACTGGTAAAGCGCGTGGTTGGAGACTGAGAGGTCGCGGGATCGAATCGCGGTCCGACCACGGAAATTTTAAGAGTGGTTTTAATCTTCAATCTAGCCTTCACCTCTCAACGGTGTAAGGGGTCACAAAAAAGCGGTAAGCATCGTGCAGTGTAGATATAAAGTCTCGAGTTCGAGTCCAGTCCACTCCCCATATTTTTAAAAAGCATTTCGGTTGACTGTTGAAGCTATCAGCCTCATGGACCTCAAAGATAATTTCCTTCACTTTCTAACCCACCTGTAATATCAGAAGCTTCCAGAAACTATTCTGCCAACCACCTCGTGGCCGCGTCAAGGTCGGAAGAGTTTATGCTCGAGAGCTACCAAGCGCTACACTAGGCGCCAGCATCTAGCCACCGGCTACCGGCCATACGCCACCCGCAGCCAGGCGTCGACCGCCGGGTGAACACCGCGCGATGTTACGTGTGTTATTTTCTTATTTGTAACTCTAGTATTTATCTTGTAGTTACGTATTGGATTTTTCATGCTTGAAATTTACGAACGTTGTTCAAAACTTGTAAAGTACAGGAGAAAGTGGGAAAAGGTCTAAAATTATATCCATTCAGGATTTCATAGATGGGTGAAGGTAGCAGAGGCAGTCCGGAACCTTTGTACTGTGTGTGGGGCGAGTACATTTCAGCAAACCATATCAGAAAAATTTTTTTGTTCCATAAAAGGTCGCTCTGGTGTGAATGATTTTCCACATTCAAGGAGTCTCGATAAATTGCGACCATTTAAGCGCCGTGCGACATCTGCATTTAGTAGGCAAGATTCGGAAGTCAGGTTTAGGAGTACTCCTTGCCGTAATTCAAAGCAACAAAACTCAAAGCAGTGATTATTACTGCATTTTTGCTTGAACAACATTGAACATTCTATATTGTTACTGGTTGCGAGCTACGACTCTTTTATGTTAACATCTCAAGAATGAATTAACGGCTGAGGCGTAATATAATCGAGCAAAGGTCAGCGCGAACATATTGTGCATCTGTTGGCTGAAAAAGGGTGTAGTTCATTAGCAACCCTTTATTCATTGGCAACTTGTTGCCAACAACGGAGACACCTTTTGTTCACCTTAAGTGAAAACTACAAAGAATATTCAATCGTAAAGACAAGTAAAATCAGGTGAATTAAGCAGAATAAACCTGTGCCATCTAGGGAGAGTTGTCAAACTTATTCCGCATTGTTGCCAAGATTCAGTTATAAAAAAAAAAAACTTTGTGTTCTGCCTTATGGCAGGTCTTGTCATGGGGGAAGCCTCGACAGAGAGGTCCGCCGCATGAGCGTCTAGGGAAGTGATTCCAGTGGTGGTTTCCCGTTGCCTTCTACTGATGACGATGAAATGATAATGAGGACAACGCAACACCCAGTCCCTGAGCGGAGAACATCTCCGACCCAGCCGGGAATCGAACCCGGGCCCCTTGGTGTGACCGACCACCGCGCTGACCACTCAGCTATCGGGTCGGACTCAGTTATATTATGAGGTGACAAAAAATCACGGGATAAAGAATCACACTTATACAAATGGCGGTAGTATCACGTACACAAGGTAGAAAAGGTTTGTGCGTTGGCGGAGCTGTCATTTGTACTCAGATGATTCATGGAAAAACGTTTTCGATGTGATTATGGCCGCATGATGCGAATTAACAGATGTTGGACATAGAATGGTAATTGGAGCTAAATGTATGGGACATTCCACTTCGGAAATAGTTCTAAAATTCAGTATTCCGATATCCACAATGTCAAGAGTATGGCGAGAATACCAGATTTCAGGCATAACCTCTCAGCTCGGATAACAAAGTGGCCTACGGCCTTCACTTAACGACCGAGAGCAGGTCGTTTGCGTAGAGATGTCAGCTCTAACAGGCAAGCAATACTGTGTGAAATAACCGCAGAAATGTCGGACGTACGGCGAACGTATCCGTTACGACTGTGCGGCGATATTTGACGTTAACAGGCTATAGCATCTGATGACCGATACGAGTTCCTTTGCTAGCACGACATCACCTGCAGCGCTTCTCCAGGGTTCGTGATCAGATCGGTTCCACCCTAGACGACTGGAAAATCGTGGCCTGGGCAGATGAGTCTCGATTTCATTTGGGAAGAGCTGATGGTAGGAATCGAGCGTGGCCCAAACCTCACAAAGCCGTGGATTCAGGTTGTCAACAAAGTACTGTGCAATCTGGTTATGGCTCCGTATTAGTGTCGGCTGTGTGTACATGCAATGAACTGGGTCCTTTGATCCAACTGAACCTATCATTGACTGGAAATGATAATTTTCGGCGACAAGGAGACTATCTGCAGCCATTCGTTGTCTTCATGTTCCCAAATAACGATGAAAATTGTATGGATGACAGTATGCCATTTCACTGGATCACAATTGTTCGCGATTGGTTTGAAGAACATTCTGGACAATTAGAGAGAATTACTTGGCCACACAGATTGCCCGACGACGTGAAGTCTATTGAACATTTACAGGGCATAATCGAGAGGTCAGTTGGCGCACAAAATCTTGCACCGGCAACACTTTCGCAATAATGGACGGCTTTAGAGGCAGTATGGCTCAATATTTCTGCAGGGGATTTCCAACAACTTGTTGAGTCCATACCACGTCAAGTTGCTGCACTACGCCGGGCAAAAGAAGATCACCGAGCGAGGTGGCGCAGTGGTTAGACACTGGACTCGCATTCGGGAGGACGACGGTTCAATCCCGCGTCCGGCCATCCTGATTTAGGTTTTCCGTGATTTCCCTAAATCACTCCAGGCAAATGCCGGGATGGAACCTCTGAAAGGGCACGGCCGACTTCCTTCCCCATCCTTCCCTAATCCGATGAGACCGATGACCACGCTGTCTGGTCTCCTTCCCTAAAACAACCAACCAACCAACCAAAAGAAGATCCGACACCATATTAGGAAGCATCTCATGACATATGTCACCCCAGTGTTCTATCAGCAGGAAGAATATCAGCCCATGTTTGCCTTGAGCGGAGGCGGAAGTGATTACAGCGTACACCTCATACAGCTGCTGAGTTCGTAGTACCAAAAGTATATTGCACTAAGTTGTATTGTCACTTCTGTAACTCGCTTTATGGGCTAGAGCGTAGTTATTGATAATACTCACTGTGGTGTCACCGCCAGACACCACACTTGCTAGGTGGTGGCTTTAAATCGGCCGCGGTCCATTAGTACATGTCGGACCCGCGTGTCGCCACTGTCAGTAATTGCAGACCGAGCGCCACCACACGACAGGTCTAGAGAGACGTACTAGGACTCGTCCCAGTTGTACGACGACTTTGCTAGCGACTACACTGACGAAGCCTTTCTCTCATTTGCCGAGAGATAGTTAGAATAGCCTTCAACTAAGTCCACGGCTACGACCTAGCAAGGCGCCATTAACCATTTCTAGAGAGAGTCTCACTTGTATCATCAAGAATGCTGTATACAAATGATGGATTAAAGTTAAGTATTCCAGCAGCTACGTACTTTTCTTTATAGCATTCATTACGTATCCTGTTCCAGACCTCACGCCAGTCTGCGTTAGATTATAGCGTGCATTTCGGCCTCCTCTTGCCCCACAGTGTTGGCTCTTCTGCCATCACTACACTCACCTGCACCGACAGCACATTAAATTCAATAATTATTTCTGTTTTCTGTCGGCCGGTGTGGCAGTGCGATTCTAGGCGCTTCAGTCTGGAACCGCGTGACCGCTACGGTCGCAGGTTCGAATGCTGCCTCGGGCATGGATGTGTGTGATGTCCTTAGGTTAGTTAGGTTTAAGTAGTTCTAAGTTCTAGGAGACTGATGACCACAGATGTTAAGTCCCATGGAACTCAGAGCCATTTTTTCTGTTTTCTGTCTTCAGCGCACTAATTATTGAAAAGCTCTTTCATCAGACAGGATTCACATTTTTGGAGCGTTCCAGTGCTTATACTGTAGACAGTATGAGTAGGGAACACGTCTTTTGATCACTATACGCTTTGAAAATATTTTTCTTGAGAACGCTGTCGTTTGCGCAATTCCCAAAACAGAGGAACACGAATAAGAAGAGAGCAGCACAGCATTGATTGCAAAAGGTGAACAGCCACAGAGACACTTTGTGAGGTATGAATAACGCAAAGTTCCAGATCACGTAGTCTACAGTGCACAAAACCATACGTCATGTCCGAAAAAGCGGTCTTCAAAACGTGTGGATAAAAGTAAACCAGCTAATATGAGCGGAGAAGCAGTTGTCACCCGAAAGTTTCATCAATAATGTCAAGGGTAACTCTTCCTTAAAAAAGGAAATCGTCATTCGGTCTGTAAATATTGAAAGAACGACGAAAATTATTTACTTGTAATGATTATAATATTACCACTTCTGATGCTTTGTCAATAACAGCGAAAAGCGTGTACGTTGAAGAACTATTCAGCTTGCAGTACGCTTAAGACAAACCACGAAATAACGACTGGATCACCAAGCTAAGTGTGGTGCTGAGATTCTATGAAGCGTCTCTGCAGGATGTCATTAATTTAGCCACTGACGTTTTCTTATGAAACGACGCCTCTAGAGTCTCATAATATTCAGATGAGAATTATTGCGTTGTAATGAGACGGAATACATGGGCAGACGGTTGTAGAATTTGCCGACACTGTCCATACGCTGCTGATTCATAGCACTAAACTACCACTACGTCGAATTATATCCCAGGCTTAATTTCTGTCTGCTCAACAGTGGGTGAACAGCAGCAACACCTCTGCACTCACAGTACAACACTATTCCACTTGTTGTTGTTGTTATGGTCTTCAGTCCTGAGACTGGTTTGATGCAGCTCTCCATGCTACTCTATCCTGTGCAAGCTTCTTCATCTCCCAGTACCTACTGCAACCTACATCCTTCTGAATCTGCTTAGTGTATTCATCTCTTGGTCTCCCCCTACGATTTTTACCCTCCACGCTGTCCTCCAATATTAAATTGGTGATCCCTTGATGCCTCAGAACATGTCCTACCAACCGATCCCTTCTTCTGGTCAAGTTGTGCCACAAACTTCTCTTCTCCCCAATCCTATTCAACACCTCCTCATTAGTTATGTGATCTACCCATCTAATCCTCAGCATTCTTCTGTAGCACCACATTTCGAAAGCTTCTATTCTCTTCTTGTCCAAACTATTTACCGTCCATGTCTCACTTCCATACATGGCTACACTCCATACAAATACTTTCAGAAATGACTTCCTGACACTTAAATCTATACTCGATGTTAACAAATTTCTCTTCTTCAGAAACGCTTTCCTTGCCATTGCCAGTCTACATTTTATATCCTCTCTACTTCGACCATCATCAGTTATTTTGCTCCCCAAATAGCAAAACTCCTTTACTACTTTAAGTGTCCCATTTCCTAATCTAATACCCTCAACATCACCCGATTTAATTTGACTACATTCCATTATCCTCGTTTTGCTTTTGTTGATGTTCATCTTATATCCTCCCTTCAAGACACCATCCATTCCATTCAACTGCTCTTCCAAGTCCTTTGCTGTCTCTGACAGAATTACAATGTCATCGGCGAACCTCAAAGTTTTTATTTCGTCTCCATGGATTTTAATACCTACTCCGAATTTTTCTTTTGTTTCCTTTACTGCTTGCTCAATATACAGATTGAATAATTCCACTTAATCGCAGAAAAATGCTCTGTGGTTGCATCATTCTGCCAACTTAATTTCTTTCGTAGCAGACTGTCACCCCATTGTGGAGGCGAGAAACAAGTGTTATAGTCTACCATACGATCGTTACGACCATTTACTGCCCCGATCCAATCCACCACACCTACTCTGGATATCTCTTAACTTATGACAATGGACGCAGATTTATACATGCAGTATGAATCCGCGATTTTGGTACCAATTTTCAGGGTTGCTGTAGCCTAGAAACAACCGAGGCGAAAGTTAAAAGCGAAACTTGTTCAAATATCCAGTAAACATGGGCTCTACAACTCCATGAGCACTTGTTCATCATTTTTACTGTGAAACACATCTCTTCCACTGAACAGATGCTCAATAGCGTCTTAAGGTATGCATTTTAGAGCCCATGTTTACTTGTTTTGGTCCATAGTACCTCCTTCCAAAATATGTAAAGCAAAGAACTTGCAGAAGAAGAAGTCCAATGTCAGAGGTATCAGCACGGTTTACGCTTATAACTTTCGACCAAGTCGTTTCCAGACCAAAGCCTCTTACCTCAAACTGATACATTTACTCTTCTGCATCATCCCTGAGGGTTGTTACCATCCTCACGGAATCACTCTGTAGGTATATGTCTGCGTTCATTGTTGTAAGTTATGAGACATCCACAGCGGGTATGATGAGTGCGTGGGGGGAGTGGGTGCGAGCTATGGTGTGGGAGACCAAAATACTTGTTTCTCGCCTCCACAACTGGGTGAAAATCTGCTGCGAAAGAAATTAATCTGTTGGCAGAGAGATGAAGGCATAGGGCATGTTGCTGTAAATAATTTGCATATAAAGGTTCTATGTCGTGTGTGGGATGCAGGAGTCTTGAAGCTGTTCATCCACTATCGCGCAATTCTTTCACTGGCAGAAATTAAATCTGGGCTATACTCCGACGTTGTGGTGGTTTCGCATTATGAATCAGTAACGTATGGATAGTCTTTGCAAATTCTAAAACCATCTGCCCATCTGTTTCACTACATTACAACTCGATGATTCTCGTATGAATTTTGTGGTATCCTGGAGGCATCGTTCATATGAAACGTCAGTGGCTAAATTAATAACACTCTGTGCAGGCTCTGCGTATGATCTCAACATCACTCTCAGATTTTTGAGTCTCTTGTTATTTCGGTTTTTCCATGTTTTAAGCATACTGCACACTGAAAAGCACTTCAACACGGGTGCTTTTCTCGTATTATTGACAATGCGGATATATTGTGCTCACAACGTGTAGATTGTACTCATCATTCTTTCACCAGAATAACAGTTTTGCTTAAGAATGACTTATTCTAGACGTTACCATCACTTTTATGAGCTCTTGTTCCATCTTCTGACAAAAACTGGTTCTCCTTTCATGTTAGCAGAAGCTGGAATAGAACGTGGACTGCATACCTTCTGCTGCTTTCATTTTCAACGGATTTTTGAGCTCACATTTTCTGTCACTGCGTATGACAGCTCTCTGCCTGGAACACACCTCCAGTTACAGACACCATTTTGGAGGCTACGTGTATCTCCTCCACCTATCGGAACTTCGTGAAGCTATAGGAGCTGAACCGATAATATTCTACGATGTCCCCCAACAAATTCCACATTTTTTCCAACGGAAATTATACGAGAAAAAAAAGTTTTGCATTAGTTATTGAATGCCCTTCGTGCCTGCGATATTTTCGCTACAGTTAGTCACGACTATTGTGGAGAAACTCGGAATTGATATTTGAATGTGATCTAATTCAGTGCTTCTATAGAATTCCGTTAATGGAGGGGAGGTGCGGGAAAAATTGTAGAGGCCGACAAAATACGAGTAGCTGCAGTAGTTAAGCGCAGATGGAGGAGCTTGCACAGTGTAGACAACTGTACAGACCACCACAGCAATAACCACCATCAATTAACTGTCAGTAGGAGAAGGGGCTGGAATGTCTCTTCCCATGTTTCATAATGTCTACTCTCTCAGCCGCATTGGGCGAGGTATTCACTTCTCTCAAAGGTGGTTCATAAGGCTTATGCCTTTTCTCTGGCTATCAGTCATCCAAAGTGACAATGAAAACACCTTGAATGCTTGCCTTCACATCAAGTATTCTAATTTTTACAAAATGTTCATCTGCTCTGTATTCTCAATCATGGGCACACGCATATGATGCTACTTAAACGGTTTAAGATGCTGGTAATGTTCAGATTACCCTCATAAGATATGATGTCGTATATTTTATCTAACGACGACTTTAACTCTCGATGGAAGTATTTTCTCATCATGCAGTTCAGAAACACAGGCTGCAGGATTTCGGCAGTGTCTAACACTTTCTGACGCTTCATTGTAATACCCATATGACAACAATACATTTTGTTTATAAGAACGCTATCGACGACGTTCCTATCTGAAGTGTTTGTAGTGTCCGTGTGATGGAAGCTAGCTCAATGTCGTGCTTCTCACCATTCCATTTCGCAGCCCGCGTCGTCGAACCATCGACGCGGACAGGTCAGCGCAAGATGCAGTGCTATAGCATTGGCCGAACGCCGACGACGTGGATTTCCGGTGCGTTACGTATGTGTGGACTTGGTGTTGGTCCTTACGTACTTTGGTCACATCGTGTGGACAAGTTTTCGTCCACCGCTCTCCAGACTCTAGAGCTGGCTAAGGATCCCTGTTGGAACACCACGCTATGTTTAAACCGGTACGTCACTGCATATCAAATCCATTTCCTGGACACCGGTAATTCTGCCCCAAGGGGGTTTTGCTTACATGCTGATATTGCACCGTTAGACGTAGCACACTGGAAATTACTCCTCGCTTCCATTTATTTTAGCCTCATTCCACAGCCTATGTTTGTGTTAAAACTTACCACACATCACGCAACCGATTGCTTACTTCTCAGACGGGTTGTTCTTTTTGAGTACCCACACATTCCAAAATAGAAGTGCAAAAAAAAGAAAAGAATTCCTCCACAGAGTAAATGAAGGATACGAATTGGTCAAAAAATATGTTTGCATAGTTTGTGTTTCCTTTGATCGGAAACATTTTTCTCAACACTCATTTGATTACAGATTATTGTTATATACTAACTCTAGTGTAACAGAGGAGTAAATGAATCTGCATTCCCAGCCAAGTTCAGTAGAGAGCGCTATATTTCCAATCGTGGACGAGACAGTTGGCTTGTGTACTCTGTTTGGCCAGTCACCGTGCCTCGAAAGGTCGTTTCAAGCTTAAACCGTGCGTGCGTTGTCACTCTACGGCAACACGGTAAGTAGCCCGTCCACGTACCATTCGAACATTCATCCACCACACATAAAGTGATATGTCTGGTTGTCCACAGTCAAGAAACCAGCTGATGGCCGCTACATAGACCTTACGGAGCTTACGTTAGTTACCCTGATGAGATTGCAACGGAACAGTGCGCTGCCTATTACTGGACGGAAGGAAGGGCTGTGTGGGAGTAGCCCGTACGCAACCGTCTGCGCACGGTCTGTTTGGCCCCTAGGCGTTCATTAAGAAAAACAGTACAAATCCTCTGGTGTGCGAAGTAAGTGGGCAAGATATCACGTGGAATGGAACCTAGATCAATAGCGTCAAGTTCTCTTGACGACCAGTGCAGGATTCGACTGACGCCTGATGGCTATCGTAAAAGAGTGTAGAAGCAGCCAAGTAACAATGGACGTCTCAAATATGCGGTCCCAGGAGTTCAGCAGGCAGGTAGGAGAGTCATGTTTCGAGCCGGTATCATGTAGGGCAGACTGGGGTACATTTACGCTGATTCCTTTTCGAAATTGTTTAAATTTTGCTTAAATTAAAAAGGGCTCTGAGCACTATGGGACTTAACATCTATGGTCATCAGTCCCCTAGAACTTAGAACTACTTAAACCTAACTAACCTAAGGACATCACACAGCACCCAGTCATCACGAGGCAGAGAAAATCCCTGACCCCGCCGTTGCTTAAATTGACGGTGTTTAAATGTATTTAGTTTTATGACATAGTTGGTAACGTATGACTTTGTATATATACTTCTAACTCAACATTACATTTAACAGTGCAAAATAATTTTATATAGGCTCAAATCGAGTGCATAAACGTGCCCCGGGTATGGGGCAAGTTGACGCACCTATGGGAGCAAGTTTACACGTGTCGTAAAACGCAATTATGAGTAAACACAACACGCTACTGAAATTTTCAAAATATACTTTATTGGCAGTAAACAAAATTACAGGTTTACTTAAACCAATTAACATGGTCCAATACGAACAATTTACTGGCAGTAAACAACCTTTTGGAGAAATTGCATCTGTTAGTATAATATGACCTACATAGAAGTTTGAATGCTAATTAACACTAGCGTTCACGCACCCATAAACATTCCTTGAGCGCACGCGCGGGCCACGTACGTAGCCCAACGAAAAATTACGTTTTATTTCCCGATGAAGACAGAGTATACATATAAAACTTTGTATAAGTCCAAAGAGCTATATTTTTATCACCGTGGCACATGAATTTAATAAAATTTAACTTCTTGACTATTGTTTGAAACAAATGAACAAAAATCCCAAAAAAATCAACGTCAAGGCACAGGTTTAGATTATGTTCACATATTTTTAATTTCGTAAGTAATGCTCATTATTTTCCTGCTTTCTGATCATCTAACTGAACCAAAAATCAGTTTTTCACAGTCGTTTTCCGTCTGTAGGTATGCATTCGGGACAGACGACTGCTCACTGATGGCTGAAAATGTCTCTCGTACATTTGTTGCATTGTTTGGGCGTGCCCTGATCCGGAGCCCAGCTACAATAACAACAATGCCAATCCTCCACAAGCAGGTATAATAGGTTGCAAGGCTTGTTCTGGAAGTCCAAGGAGAGTTCTAACTTTTAGTTTGATATCTCTAGGTATGTTTTGTTGCGATATGCAGCGCCCAATAGAATGTCTTGCTAGTGAGAAACTGACTTCTTGCAGGTAATGAAGGCGTACGTGTTTCGTTTCAGAGTTAATCATCTGATGTATCACAAGACTATTTCTGCCCACCTTATCGACAAAACTGCAAAATAGCGTGAGAGGCCATCGGTGATTGTTTCCAGTAACGTCGTATTGTCTATTTATCGGCCGGCCATGGTAGTCGAGCGGTTCTAGGCACTTCAGTCCGCGTGCCTACTACGGTCGCAGGTTCGAATCCTGCCTCGGACATAGATGCGTGTGATGTTCTTAGCTTAGTCTAGGGGACTGATAACCTCAGTTGTTAATTCCCATCGTGCGTAGAGCCATTTGAACCATTTGACTATTTATCAACGGCCAAAACCGGTAGTGGACTAAACAGTGTTCTTCAGAATAACTGGAGCTGACTTCTCATTGATGATTTTTGTGCCATCTTTGAATTTTTCCGTCCATATTTGAAACCTTCCCGCCTCCTCTATATATCTTTTGTTACGCAACCTTCCCTTCTGCAATAAGCTATGAAACGTTCCCTTAGGATTTCTGTCTGTTGCTTAATAATAACAAATGAAATCTTGCTTTTGAAATTAATTCTCTTTCCCAATAATAATAAGCGCAATCTTCGCATACAAATTTAAATGCTCCTTGTTAAATGTGATTTGCTGATTATTTCGACGAAACATAGAATGTGTCGTTGTCGTGGCCCTCAGTCGTTACCTGCAATAACCCAAAACTGTTCCTTACCTTTTTTACTGTGACTGGATCGCCATCTGACTATTACATCGAACTGCGACATGAATATACTTACTCTGTTTTACTATACTCTATTAGCTGCTGGTGGGCTCTCATAATAAGTGGCTGTATTTATTACCAAAGCTGGCGTTATTCTTTAATAGCAAAGCTGACGTTATTCTTTAATTAATTTGACTGAAGTTACGTAATTCATAGTTAAACTTTTTCTTGACAACAATAAAATTTTACAAAGTTTTACGTTGAAGGTTTATGGGATGGATTATAATCGGTAATGCAATATTGCTGGCAAAAATTAATTATATTCTGAAAACGATTCTTCAAATATTTACTGTTCGTAATGAAACGATTTTACAAACGTTCAAATGGGACTTACTTTTTACAATAATCTTACAACTAGCATTGTGCAAACATACCTTCAGTAGTCTTGAGTTTCAAAAACTTCAAGAATATTAGTTCCTCTTATGATAATAGTTTGCTGATGTCTCTGTACAACCGTTTATAATCTCTTGTAAATCATACCTGGTGGGTGGCAGGCACACCTTTCCTCTCAACCTCTCGCTTCAGACCTGCTACCGACTCGCTTCACATCTCGCTTACTACTGACTTCCTGCATACGCTAAAGTGCGGTCTCTCCCGCCAACAATCCTTTCTGGTGCAGACAATCACTGCTACCATTACAAAATGTATAAATGCGCGGTCTTTCCCGCTCTTTTCTTAAAATGTATCCATACGCGGTCTCTCCCGCTCTTTTTAAAATTATATCAATGTGCGGTCTCTCCCGCCAACAATACTTCGGTGCAGACATTCCCTGCTACCACAATTATTTCCAAAATGACAAATATTAATTATTCCTACTTAATCCTATTAATAAAATATAAACATCTTTCATAAATTGTGGTTTGACAATAGAAATATACACGTCTTACATATTATTTATGTAAACTGCCATTTCTACAATAACAAATTATTCGAACTGCGAAAATGCGTATAAAGAAACAACACACGTTAAAAAAGTAATATACATATACAGTGTTTTATAGTATTATTGCAGTAATTGACCACATTTACCTCAGTTTTACAATTTGTGCAATCATAAATTTAACTACCACGATTGCTCGCGCGGACTATAGACATAGCACACAGACATGAACGACTATTTATGTAGACGTCTTTGCGCCACGGGAGTTGGCACGCTGCTAGCGGGAAAGGGGATTCATACCTGTGGAATACATGAAATAGCGGCGCTGTAGCGCACCACTGTTTGCAAATAAACGACCATTTTACTCGCTGGATTACACCTATGCCCCACTCTTAATCATCACTCTACGAGTCGAAATTTATGAACACAAAAAATAATGAGTGTTCTATGGCACGACTGTCGTGATCCCACCTTTTAGATCTAAGGCACTGGGCCCATTCTTTATTTCCTTCAAGCAGGAAATACAAAGGCAACTTCCATCATCTTCTTGAGACTGCTGCGGGTTATAAGAGAAAGGAAGAAGAACTGGAAGTGACATTCGTCGAGACGGGAGTGCCGGCTAACAGACACTTTGGAAGGACCGGTTTATGACAGCAGATTGAGAGGTAGAATGATATACAAGATGACAGACGACATAAAGTGAACCGGAAATTACGCGGACCTGTAGAGGATGACGGAACACAGAAACGCAGGCAGAGTTACCATGTGAAAACCTGCGGTTGGGCAGAACATTCAGATTAAAATTACTTTGTGATTGACGTTTCAGTGAGCCGTGTGGTAGGGGTCGAGCGACAGCCAATCGCATCTGTTTCTCGGGCTCCACATGCTCTGTCTGCCGTGTCGCCTGCTGTGCCCGCAAAAGCCTTGTCAAGAGACGCGGTCTGCAGGGTTGCGAAAGGAGGTACGGATGGCCGTAAGGGCCATAAGGGTGTGAAAGCACCAGTGATTTTTGCATGTTCCGTTGCATCGCTATAAAAATATTTTTACCCGTCAGGCAAAAGTATATCTACAGATGAAGTTTCTAATTTGGCAGACTTTTACTTTCCGCACAAAAATATTGAAAATAACAATGTCAGATTGACTGCCTTTATGAAGTGATGAAAAGTTAACTACTTAGTTAGAAATAGCGATTCTTCCCATCTTATAGTTTCACATTGTAGCTTGCCTACAGTACCCACAATTACACAGAGGTGACAAAAGTCACGGGTTACCTAATATCGTGTCGGCCCTTCTTTTGCCCAGCGTACTGCAGCACTCGACGTGACATGGACTCAAGAAGTCGTTAGGAGTGGCCTGAAGAAATATTGAGCCATGCTGCCTCTATAGCCGTCCATTATTGCGGAAGTGTTGCCGGTGAAAGGTTTTGTGCACGAACTAATCCCATAATTGTTCGATGGAACTCATCTGGGTGGCCACATCATTCGCTCCAATTGTCCATAACGTTCTTTAGACCAATCGCGAACAGCTGGGGTCCGATGATATGGTGCATTGTCATCCATAAAATTCCATCGTTGTTCCGGAACCTGAAGCCCATCAATGACTGCAAATTGTCTCCAAGTAGCCGAACATAAACATTTCATGTCAACGATCGCTTCAGTCTGACCATTTCCATGTAAATACAGCCCATATCATTATGGAACCACCACCAGCTTGCACAGTGCCTTGTTCACAACTTGGGTCCATGGCTTCGTGGGATCTGCGACACACTCAAATCCTGACATCAGCTCTTACCAACTGAAATCGGGACTATTGATCAGGCCGCAGTTTTCCGGTCGTCTAGGATCCAACCCATTTGGTCACTACCCCAGGAGACGTGCTGCAGGCGATGTACTGCTGTTAGCAAAGGCACTCGCGTCGGTCATCTGCTGCCACATATTTAACGCAGTGTTGCTTGTCTGTTACCACTGACAACTTTAAGCAAACGCCGCTGGTCTCGGTCGTTAAGTGAAGGCCTTCAGCCACTGCGTTGTCCTTGGTGAGAGGTAATGCCTGAAATTTGGTATTCTCGGCACATTGTTTACTCTGTGGATCTCTGAGTACTGAATTCCCTAAGATTTCCGAAACTGAATGTCCCATGCGTCTTGCTCCAACTACTATTCCGTGTTCAAAGTCTGTTAATTCCCGTCGTGCACCCATAATCACGCCGGAAAGCTTTTCACGTGAATCACCTGAGTACAAGTGACAGCTCCCCCAATGCACTGCCCAATTATAACTTGTGTACGCAATACTACAGCCATCTGTATATGTGCAAAATGAGGACGTTAGCAGAAGTAGACAGATTCACAAAGAATACTACAAACGCAGCTGCGTCATCAGATTGGCATAATGTTGTAAGAATCAAGAATGATTGTGTAGCCGAAACTTTTTACTCCATTAAATTCCGACAGGCAGTTCTAGTGACAAATCAGACGACAGTGAAAATGATTCTGATTTAAGTGGAGTGCCTTCGTTAGGGGTGTAGTGTTATCTCAAAATTCTGTTCTGTTCGTGACTTACAATTTTCTCTGCTTATTTAGATCAGTAGCCGCTTTACGAAACGTGTGTGACTAAACGATCGTCTTACTACAGTTATTCGGTGGTAGTGTGTAGTTACGGTACAATAATGTATCGCTGTCGCCACAGCAGCAACGGCCCCCACTACTGTCTTCCCCATAACCTATAAAGATGTTGACAACAGTCAATGAGTATACGCCGTGTTCCTTTTTTGGTGTGCGTGCAATTGTCGATTGCAGGAGCACATGGCATATTGTGTACGAGAATACAGTTATGTACCCCACAACCAACACCAGCCAATCAGAAATTAGTTTTAATCGAAGTATAATGATGACATTAGAAGTACGACCTATTCAGATTATTCCTTGTTCCTGCTTTTAGCAACTTCTAGTTCTTATCAGTCCTTGAATTCAATGAATTAATTATTTCTGCCTGAGAATCATTAGATACAAACAGAGTTTCAGTAATATCAACGTTTTATTCTCCTGTACCTTATTTTTTTTAGACTGCGTATCCAGCTGCTGTTGTCTTAAAGTATCCCGGTTAGGATGGCAATGAGAAATAGTAGGTAAACGTGTTCCATGTCATGTCTGAATTAATTTAGAAACTAAAGTAGTAACTTTCATGGTTTCAGATTTACAGAAGTACATAGTAAACTAGAACAGTCATCTGTAAACAAACATATAATTGCCTATGACGTATATATGCAGACTGAATCGGCAAATAAAAATTTATACGAAGGCAAGGATTCGAACCCAGGCCTCCTGCTCATTAGACTGATGGGCTAATCACTACGCCACCCTGGCACAATGATTTTACACAGAGGTGACAAAAGTCATGAGATACCACCTAATATCGCGTCGGACTCCCATTTTGCCCGGTGTACTGCAGCAACTCGACTTGCATTGATTTTACGAGTCGTTGGAAGTCCCCAGCAGAAATATTGAGCCACGCTGCTTCTATAGCCGTCCATAATTGCGAAAGTGTTGCCGGCGCAGGACTTTGTGCACGAACTGACCTCCCGGATATGTGCTATAAATGTTCGAGGGGATTCACGTCGGGGTGGCCAAATCATTCGCTTGTCCAGAACGTTCTTCTAACCAGTCGCCAATAACTGTGGCCAGTGATATGGCGCACTGTCATTCATAACAGTTTCATCATTGGGAACATGGAGTCCATGAATGACCGCAAATTGTCTCCAAGTAACCGAACATAAACATTTCCTGTCAACGATCGGTTCTGTCTGACCAGAGGAAACAGCCCATTCCATGTAAATACAACCCACATCACTATGGAGCGGAGCCACTACCAGCTTGCACAGCGCCTTGTTGACAAAATCGGTCCATGGCTTCATGGGGTCTGCACCACAATCGAACCCTACCATCAGCTGTTACCAACTGAAATCGTTAGGACAGTAGAAGAATGGGACATGTTTGAGCAGCGAAAACTCCATCGTGTTGTGCACGCCTCGCCCAGACGAATCCAAAGCAGATTACAATGATGGAGCAAGACTGTGTTGAATCATATCCAGCAGCAGATTTTAATTTCACAATTGTGCAAACATGTGCACTTTCGGACAGCCAGCCATCGTTTAGGTTATTGCCTTAAGTTATTATTTTACCTTAGTAAGGCACGTTCTTTCATTTCCTGCTCCTATTAAATCGAAGCCAACACACGTTCACAGATATGCAGACAGTGCAAAACTTTTTTCGAACAGTTAATTTATCTGCAATCAGTTTCGATATCACAGACCGCAGAAATGGCTTTAGGGGAATGAATGAAAATGAATAATGTCGACGGATTATTTATGAAGTATCCAATGGATAAAGAAAAGAGTGGAATGCGAAATGGAATACCAAAGAGAAACCCACGGAAAATTAAATATATTGAAAACAAATTCAGAGGAATGTGCAGCATTCCAGAACACTATGACGCCCATCCCAGGGAATATTAATCATACGTATAGGATTAATATGGCAGTTTTAATTTTAATTTTATTAACTTATTGGTGTTTCATCGAACCTACCCTCCGTAATCTCTCTTCCCAGTCGCTGAACACATAAATCACAATATACTACAGTCAATTGTTGTTCAAATTACGATGATAAAGTTATTTGTAGCAAAACAAAATGAGAGCAATAAAATGGAAACAAGTTAAGTTGGTATAAACCGATATCAAACAAACATATGAGCCTGAAGCACGTATATGTATTTCTATTTTATTGTTTGAATGAAATTTCTGGCATCTGACTATATTTCAATATTAATTTATTCATCGGCCGTCACATACGCGATACATTATGTTAATATTTGTCTGCTGTGCAATACGTCAGCCGTATTACGTATTTTTGATTTGTTCTCATATTCTGTAGTGACGACTGGTTTACAAGACCAGATATATGTTGTAATATTTCGACGATGACACGTCATTCAGGCACGTCGGACATTTTGTGGTAAGTTCTTCACATTATGCCGTGCAGTGTGTGATCTGTACGTTTTGTTGAGTTTAAGTTCGCCTTTGCACATGACAATCGTTATAAAGCTGAAATCGTGATAGTGTGATATAAATGAATATTTAATTATGCGATCAAATGGTGGAAATCTCGTTCAGCTGCTGTACCATACGCTGACCTCAGTTAAAATGTTTCATCTGTAGTCGTTCCTCGATATCAGAGATTACATCATGAGCTCTTCTAGATTTTGTAGGTTCATCCGGTTCACGCTGCCACCTATTTATCTTTCAGGGGTTTAGGCTGCTTTTGTCAGTGACTTTTGACCATGTAATTTTGCATACCTGTAGCCAGTAGGGAACAGTCATGTATCTAACAGTCGTATAGACTGGGAAAACTACAAGAAGCGCACAAACTAGGCGTGAGCCAATGTAGTCGGGGAAGCTCCGGTGACTCCTGTGTGTATACTTCCTTGTGCTTGGCTCAGTATGGACCTGCAGCTTTTCTGTTGCAATCGATGTGCCCATCGTATCGGCTCAAATTGAATATGGTGGTTTGATTCAAACGCAAAGAGTCCAGAGGTGTTTTATAATTTGCAGTACTGGCCCTGGCTATCATGTGCATAACTTTAACCAACTTCTGAGAGTATGTTACTATATGAGTCCAAGAATTTATTTTCTCCCAGTTATCTACGCACAATATATATTTTTGTAGAAATGCCATTGAATTTAACAATATGATTTCCGATGACAGAGCCTACATTTAAGTAGTAGAGACGTGACTTTTTATTCAGCTCTTTATAATTTGATGCCCAAACACCATTGCTTTATCTGTGCTTCATTCACTCTCTCCTTTAGCTTCGCTCTGGAGCCAGGAGATGCGACATCGAGGACGACGTTAACGTCCGTAACTGTTCCGTCCATTGCATTCATCCAGTCCAGTAATTCCAAAAGAGATTCTATCGTTGGGTCCCAGATTACAGGTCCGCATGTTGATCCCTGTGGTCATTTTCTTGAATGGTTCACGCCGCTCAGCGAGCCATTCCACTGGTCGACTTCTAAAATCGTACAGTGATTTAGGGACTCCGGGATCTATAAGACGCGAGCGTCGCAGGCCACCATGGTTTATCGAAGGCACCTGCGATGTTTATCATAACTATCATTTCATAATTCCAAGTTATGTGATCTGTTATTTTCAAGACCCGATTAGTACCATCATCAACTGATTTATTTTCCAAGATCCGTATTTATTTTAATCCCATGAGCTCTCTGTGTGTCTGTAACCTGACACACAACAACGGCCCCTGTACCTAAGCCAGAGTGTATACGTGCAGACGGAAGAGACGAATGAAAATCTGGACCAAGGCCAGGATTCGAACGTGTGTCTCCCGCTCCCCAGGTAGATGTACTAACCACTACGCCACCTTGGCACAGACTACCCTAGCACACATCCCCCCTCAATCCAGATTCCCATTTACAACTCAGCCCGCTTAGCATTCCCCCTAAACTCGAAGAGCATTGCAGATGCTCTTCAACTGTATTGGAATAGCACATCAGCATCGAACGAAATGGGAATTTGGAGGCGTGCTAGGGTAGGCTGTAGAATCGTGCAAATCCACTGTGCCAGGGAGATGCAGTAGTATCTGCCTCGTGAGCAGAGGATCTGGGCCCGAATCCTGGTCTTAGTACAAATTTTCATTCGACACTTCAGTCTGCATACATACATCGTAGTTGTTTGAAAGCCGAAGAGGTCTCTATACCCTCATAGTTCCATTTGCTCAGCCAGAGTCTTGCTCAGAAAAACTAGTCTCTAACTTTTCAGTTTCCACGAGTCTCTGTTTGCACCCAAGGAAGGATTGTGATTTAACGCCGACGACGAGATCTTTAGACAAGGAGCACAAACTCTAATTGGGTCGAAAATCGGCGTGATTTTTGAAAGGAGGTGTCCTGGTATTTGCCTTAAGTTGTTTAGTGAAATCGCGAAAAACCTAAATCTCGATAGCTGGACAGAGATTTCTACCGAAGTCATATCGAAAACGAGTTTCTACCGTACAGCCCTAGTTTTTTCCTAGTTGTAGCGGCTCCTTAGTTATGCTTGTCAAAAAAAGCAGAATTACTTCGTGAACATCAGGACGGATACCATCCGGACATGGTACCTTCGCACTTTTATGTTTACCAATAGCCGATATGACTCCTTCGTGGACAAATGAAATAAAGGTGGAGCAGTCCTTGCATTCTGCCTGCATCTCCTGCGCCAGTATCAGATGCTCCTGTGTGTTCTCTTCCGTGGTACCGCCAGGGATCTACTCGCTGAGACGGTGCACGGTGCACTCATTACTCACTGTTACTTCCATACGTCGGAAAGCAGAAATAACTATGGATGCCTTAAATTTCTCCGTCAGTAATCGGTATTTTTGATCACAGATATCGTGGATCACTTGATGCCACAGTTACTGCCCTGAGTGGGTCTCCTTGGCCCCGAGGAGTTTAATTCTATATCTTTCTTTACAGTTCGATACATCATTAGACTTCAGTTTGTCTCCTCTTGTCTTGGAGATGCAAGTTTTTCTAGCGATCCTTGCTTTGGTTCGCTAGTTGGAAAGCCCTACGGAATTTTAGGTAGGTCCTAAATTTCCCAAGTCGATATGTGTTTCCTACGTACTCCTTGAAGTAATGTCATAAGAAAATGAGCTCTATAATTGAAACTGTTATTCATCATGTCATTTTTTGTGAAGGCTAATTTTAACAATACATTCTTCCAGTGTGATTTTTTCAACTTTTTTAAAATATAAATATCTCCATAATCCTAAAACGCTAGTCATTGTACAAACAAAAGATCCTTCGTTTATGTCGAAGACAATTACACTTTGATGACTGATAATTCCTTACTTATGAACTTTTCGGTTGTTTATTTCAGCAGCTGCGTTTCTGTTAGCCAGTATGACGTCAGTGACTGTTCCTCCGGCTGAACGATCTGAATGGGTAATCGGATGACCATCTTTGTTTATCATTATCAAATTTAATTTTCTTATAAACTCCTGGTGGACAGTACCAAGCCATTATAGAGACTAATGTGCCGTAAGGTGAATTAAGCATTTTCATTCACCACTATTCGACAAATTGAGCCCTGTTCACATGCGACCACTGCCCTCGCTTTTCCTTAGTATGATTAGATTTCATGTGAGTTAGAACTATTTTGTAATGTTTTACCCAATGCTCCTATGTAGCTGATGCATTTAGATTTAGAACAACTTTTAATTAGAATCACAATTACTTCTTTAGAATTATGATGCCTAGTGGTTGTTATATTCTGGGCGAATTGAAGACGGGTCCCTTCTACTTAATACTCTTCCTGGAAGTATAGCGCATCGTCGCTCAATTCGTCACATATATTTCGTCATCCGGTCACAACCAAAGCACTGTGAATTATATTAGGTTGTAAAATTCTCGTTCTCCTATATGTGTCCGGTACGAACGAAACACTGAGGTGCAGACTGGGTAGACGGGATTAAGAAGAAGGAATCTAGGCGGGAACAAAACCGTTATAGAAGAAGAAGGTGGAAAAACAGAGGAAAGTGGGGAAGCACCATAAATGTCCCTACCCGGTCTGATGATGGATAGAGGGGAAAGGAAGATGACGACAACGACACGAAGTTATACACGTCAATACGTTTCCACACTTGGTTGAAGTCGACAACGTCTTGCTTGATGGTGAATACTTATCGAAGTAGGTCAAATGAGTGCTTTATATCAATTGACAGATGATATACCACTGAAGTTACGCAATATATGTCTTTCGGTATAAGAAACATGATGATCGATCCTTACGAATGCGAATAACGTACTAAGAGACGCAGAACGAACGGATGTACATTTGGTTCTTTAAATTAGCTTCTATATTTTTATACAGTACAGCGCTACCTTTCGTTGAATTTTCTGTTCACTGTTCCCACAATTCTCATCGATTGCATCAGCAGAAATTTTTTAACAGTTGCAGATTTCACAGAGGTGAATCTGTTTTCATTTACGCTCCTTGACACAATATTTCTTGCGCTAGTAACTGTGATGGTTCACCTCCCCACAGTGGGAGCAGACCTGATTCTCAGCTCCTCAGAATCTTCTGATGTGTACCATTGTTTGAAGTATCTGTGAACGACAAGATAATCTTCGGGACTCAGAACTCTGAAGCCAACAAACAGCTTCTGTGTACAGAATAGCGAACTCTGCACCCTTGGTGACACTTCAGAAAAGTGGTGTAATGTGGGAATGTCTTTTGGGAAAGTTCTAAAATGCAATTTGAACTCTTCGATCAATCCTTCACCTTACAAGTGGTTGTCAAGTTCTGTTTCAAGATGGAACCCACCATATCTTTGTTGATCGTGTTCATTGGTGCATCGTACACTGTTATTCTGGGCCGCTGCTGTTCTGGTCGTTAGCGCATCACATTCGGTATTTTAGATGCTTGTTCTTGAAATATCACACAGTCTTGTTGTGTTTTGGTTTTCGCATTGACCACTTTACTTGTAGTTTTAATTTATCTGATTGTCAATATCTCGGCTCTAAAGTTGATAGCAACAGCAATTCGCACGTGTTATTACTTTGTTTTTCTTAATTTCCATTGTTGTGATGATACCAACTCCAATACAACCTAACTAATGGAGACTACTGTACCGCCGTCTTTCAAAAAATGGCTCTGAGCACTATGGGACTCAACTGCTGTTGTCATAAGTCCCCTAGAACTTAGAACTACTTAAACCTAACTAACCTAAGGACATCACACACATCCATGCCCGAGGCAGGATTCGAACCTGCGACCGTAGCGGTCGCGCGGTTCCAGACTGTAGCGCCTTTAACCGCTCGGCCACTCCGGCCGGCCGCCGTCTTTCAAATCAAAATGATTCAAATGGCTCTAAGCACTATGGGACTTAACATCTGAGGTCATCAGTCCCCTAGATTTAGAACTACTTAAACCTAACTAACCGAAGGACATCACACACATCCATGCCCGAGGCACGATTCGAACCTGTGACCGTAGCCTAGACCCGCTCGGCCACAGCGGCCAGCCTGCCGTCTTTCTGTGGAGCAGAGAACGGGTTGTAGGACCACTAGTTCTGTTGGCAAGAGACGACCGAGGAGATAATACTGGCAGTTATCTTTTATATATCAGGGAAACAATGGAAAACTTATAAGTTGAAAGCTAACGGGCATCTGATTCGAAAACGTCACGTATTCGACAGTGAATATCCATAGTGTGCTAACATGGGTTGAGCACAGCGAGCTGTTAATCATAAAATCCCTTCTATTATTGCTCAACGTCATGCTTAGCGCTCGCGCTTTTGCAGCACGAGGAAGTATGTAACCTGAATGGTCATAGTACGCCTGGCCCTCACTCCACATCCGAAAGAAGAATGCAGCCACGTTTGTCGGTCACAAAGGAAGCTATGCCTCGCGGCCTAGAGGCGTAGGCGAAGGGTGTCCTGCAAAGGGCAGCCAAGTGCCCGGGCGCCAGACGGTATTGATCAGAGTACGCTGATCTGTTATCACATCCTTACCACGCTACAACAATGTCACGTACTGACATCGATTTGTACAGATTCGTGGTATGTTAGGACGATTACTCGTGTGGAAAATTCTGAACCATTTTACTGCGGCTTGATTCCACAGAGGCTGCCCATCAAATGGCAGACTGACTTTCGTTTTAACTCAAAGGTTTCTCTGTTCCCAATGAAAGGAATGCTTTAAAATAATTCGGCATATTTTTATTTTCTTAACTACGAAAATTACACTACTGGCCATTAAAATTGCTACACCACGAAGATGACGTGCTACAGACGCGAAATTTAACCGACAGGAAGAAGATGCTGTGATATGCAAATTATTAGCTTTTCAGAGCATTCACACAAGGTTGGCGCCCGTGGCGACACCTACAGCGTGCTGACATGAGGAAAGTATCCAACCGATTTCTCATACACAAACAGCAGGCGACCGGCGTTGCCTGGTGGAACATTGTGATGCCCCGTGTAAGGAGGAGAAATGCATACCATCACGTTTCCGACTTTGATAAGGGTCGGATTGTAGCCTATCGCGATTGCGGTTTATCGTATCGCGACATTGCTGCTCGAGTTGGTCGAGATCCAATGACTGTTAGCAGAATATGAAATCGGTGGGTGCAGGAGGGTAATACAGAACGCCGCGCTGGATCCCAACGGCCTCGTATCACTAGCAGTCGAGATGACAGGCATCTTATCCGCATGGCTGTAACGGATCGTGCAGCCACGTCTCGATCCCTGAGTCAGCAGATGGAGACGTGTGCAAGACAACAACCATCTGCACGAACAGTTCGACGACGATTGCAGCAGCATGGACTGTCAGTTCGGAGACCATGGCTGCGCTTAAACTTGACGCTGCACCACAGACAGGAGCACCTGCGATGGTGTACTCAACGACGAACCTGGGTGCACGTATGGCAAAACGTCATTTTTTCGGATGAATCCAGGTTCTGTTTACAGCATCATGATGGTCGCATCCGTGTTTGGCGACATCGCAGTGAACGCACAATGGAAGCGTGTATTCGTCTTGGCCATACTGGCGTATCACCCGGCGTGATGGTATGGGGTGCCATTGGTTACACGTCTCGGTTACCTCTTGTTCGCATTGACGGCACTTTGAACAGTGGACGTTACATTTCAGATGTGTTACGACCAGTGGCTCTACCCTTCGTTCGATCCCTTCGAAACCCTACATTTCAGCAGGATAATGCACGATCGCATGTTGCAGGTACTGTGCGAGCCTTTCTGGATACAGAAAATGTTCGACTGCTGCCCTGGCCAGCACATTCTCCAGATCTGTCACTAATTGAAAACGTCTGGTCAATGGTGGCCGAGCAACTGGCTTGTCACAATACGCCAGTCACTACTCTTAATGAACTGTGGTATCGTGTTGAAGCTGCATGGGCAGCTGTACCTGTACACGCCATCCAAGCTCTGTTTGATTCAATGCCCAGGCGTATCAAGGCCGTTATTACGGCCAGAGGTGGTTGTTCTGGGTACTAATTTCTCAGGATCTATGCACCCCAATTCGCGTGAAAATGTAATCACATGTCAGTTCTAGTATAATATATTTGTCCAACGAATACCCGTTTATCATCTGAATTTCTTCTTGGTGTAGCAATTTTAATGGCCAGTAGTGTACATTTTTCCCAATGGAAAGAATCAAGATGTGAAACAGGTTAGGTAATGATCGCTATGGTGCACTGTGTTAGGTAGCAGTAGAAACATAATTACAGTTATGAATTGTCCAACTAAAGTCTTATCTTCCCTTACAATATTACCCTTAAGTAACGCTTTTCACATTCAGTTAGTGGGGATCTCACGCTTAAATATACTAAAGTAATACGAAACCTTTTAAAGCTCATAAAATAAACTGACGGAAAGAAATCGCAACACCAAGAAGGAGCAGTGCGATATAAGCGAAAGTTTGTAGGCGTGTTTCTATATCTGAAAGATAATGTTTATTCAGATTCCGCGACAGTAGCATAATAGTAGCGTCACTATGAGGATGCAAATCAGGTTTCCTTTAAGTACACGCCGTAATGGTCGTGAACGTTATTTATCTTTGAGAGCGGACGTTGTGAGTTGATGATAGTCAAGAATGCCTTTAAGGCGACAAAGACGCCATTATCAACACCTCACTAAGTTTGAAAAAGGTCGTGTAATAGGGCTACGAGAAGCTGGATGTTCCTTCGGCAATACTGCAGAAAGACGTGGCATGAGTGCTAGCAGGGGTGGTAACGGGAATGTACGGTCGAAAGAAGACAGGGCTTTGGATGGCCTCTTGGCACTACCGAGAGGGAAGACCATCGTGTTCAGCATATGACTCCAGCAGGTCGAACTGCATTTCCAGCAGCAGACTGAGCAGTAGTTGGCACCATAGTGACACAACGCACTGTTACAATTCGGTTACTTCGAGGACAGCTCCGAGCCAGACGCCTGTAGCGTGCATTTCTTTGACCCCCAAACCACCGCCATTCGCGATTCCAGTGGTGTCAAGAGATATCGCATTGGACGGCAGAGTGGGGTCTGTCTTTTTTTTTATGAAATCTGGTTCTGCCTTGGCGCCAGTGATGGCCGTTTGTTGGTTAGAAGGAGACCAGTCAAAAGCCTGCGACCAAAATCTACATGCTGGGTTCACTGGACCTACACCTACAGTTATGGTCTGGGGTGCGGTTTCATATGAGGAGCACTCTCGTATTTATCCCACGCATCCTGACTGCAAATCTATATGTCAGTCTGGTGATTCGATGTGTCGTGCTGCCATTCATAAACAGCATTCCAGGAGATGTTTTCCAACAGGATAACGCTCACTCGCATACCGCTTTTGTAACCCAACACGCTCTACAGACGGTTGATATGTTGCCTTGGCCTGCTCGATCATCAGGTTTCTCTCCAAACAAGCATATACGAGACATCTTCGGATGACAACTCCAGCGTCATACATAACACATTAAATGGTTCAAATGGCTCTGAGCACTATGGGACTTAACAGCTGTGGTCATCAGTCCCCTAGAACTTAGAACTACTTAAACCTAACTAACCTAAGGACATCACACACATCCATGCCCGAAGCAGGATTCGAACCTGCGACCGTAGCAGTCGCGCGGTAAGACATTAACCATCACTGTACTGAGCGCCGGCCGAAGTGGTCGTGCGGTTCTAGGCGCTGCAGTCTGGAACCGCGAGACCGCTACGGTCGCAGGTTCGAATCCTGCCTCGGGCATGGATGTGTGTGATGTCCTTAGGTTAGTTAGGTTTAACTAGTTCTAAGTTCTAGGGGCTGATGACCACAGATGTTAAGTCCCATAGTGCTCAGAGCCATTTGAACCTTTTTTTTTTTACAAGTCACGTGACTGCCAGGAATTACCGGTAAAACTAGTAGTTAATTGTTAGTGGTGGTCAGGTGGTGATTCCCAGAACAATATTTTTTTTATTTTAAATTAAATTGTGGTGACAGTGTGGCATCAATTGTTTTTATATTTACTCGTAGTTTTAAGATTTAACGAAGACGGCTGCCTAAGCGACACTCCTGATTGGCTACTTTCATGTGACTTGTCCAAAGCTGACGCGTGGTATCCTCATCTGCAGTATTCTCCCATCAAACATACGTTCAATTTTAATAAATGAGTTTATTATTTATGGACATAACATACATACATTCTTTGGCGTACAATCCATTGATCTGTAGCTAAAATGATGCCTAACATTATGGAATGCTAAGGCTCCTTCTCCAGCAAGAACTCTGTGGCTTATAGCAGAAGTAGATTGTTGTTGCTGATATAATGTCTCTATCCTAGACATTGAACTGGAAGCCGGAAGGTTTTCTTATGCTTCTGAGCGGCAATGTGATGTTCAAGATCTTAGCCACCTGTGCAAGAAATTTTAACATTTCAGTGACAAAGCAACATGCATTTCGTTTTATAGCGTTCAGGCAGCCAATAAGACTGCGTGTTTCTGCCGGGAATTAAAACTAGCTGTCAATTGTTACTGATGGTCCGGTGGTAGTTAACAGAGCAATATAAGAAAAATTAAAAACATTGATTGTGGTGACTGTGTGGCGTCAATTGTTTTGTTATGTCAACGACACGGAATTGTTTACAAAGCGGAAAACGTAAGACCATTCACCTCCCTTCATTCGACGCACCTCTACCAACATGTACAATTCAAGCAGCAGCTGACGACATGTAAACTGCTCTTTAACCTTCCGAATACAAATAAATTGAATGACTATGAAACAATGAAGTAAAACCATGACAGTTAATCTGTCGAGTTGTTTCTTATCTTTATTGGCCACTCAGACGTACGTTCCAGCTCCACATAACTTACATTCCGCTACAAATTCATTTCTCCCTTTCTTGAAAGCCGGATATTTGCAGGAAAGGTCATCAGAAAATGTACACTTTCGTTTAGGTATAGCCAAATATTTTACGTAACTCACTCGGTTAAAAATTACACTCCCAAATCAAACATGCACTACAGGAAGCCAAGCCAATACAAAGCAAAGATACGAAACGAAAATTTTAAATAATCGATATTCGCATTCGCATATAGATTGATCAACGATAACATCGACGATCCTGGTACCACCTACTAACACCGCCTTCGTGCGTGTTTATCACGAAAGCTGTGCCAATAGTTAAAGTATTTAACAAAATAGCAATAGATCGAGACGAATTATGAATTTAACTGTATTACGCTCAACTTTACGAGAAAGCCAGACACTGTAAAAATCCGCCCGGACCCCGGACAAAGAGCTAAAAAGGAGGACATGTCCGGATTAATCCGGACGTTTGGTCACCGTAGGTATACCGCATTAAAATGACAGATAATAACTTTCCAACTAAACGTAAATGAAGTCTCGTAATGTTGACTGAGAAGTTGCTCCAACGCAACGACCACAAAATCGTCTAAAATAATGAAACGCAATGCTCTCTAGAAGATCAATTCAACCATGAATGTCGTGCACGGTGTGGAAGACAACTTGGGAACTACTACAAGCTTTCCTAATTTGTGCAGCTCGCAGATGCAAAGTAAAAGAGTCCAAGACTCACGAAACAATACATGTAATCAGGCAATTCAAGTTGCGTAGCAAATCCCGCAAATTTTGAGCTGCTCAGAAAGTGGATAGTGCTTACACTAAATGCGACACTTACTTTAAGACAACAAACAGCCGCCAGAACGCGCTAGTGAGCACCGGATAGAGACCGCCGAGATGGCGGCAGAAAAAGGCTGCTGCTGACGCCATTTGATCCACGAGTGTCCCAGACGGCATCCCCACGGCTAACTCAAAACTTATCGGAAAGCTTTTCATGGAGGGGAGCACACTTAACAATTGTCACAGGGACCAGTGAGAATTTCGCTTTATTTATTTGGATACAGAGGAAGCCCGCAGACATTTCCCATTCTTGTCTTATATGTATTTTAGCATGCAAGAGGTTCGTATCGGCTGCTAGCCATGTTCACTCATTGATCGAGCCTTCGCGCCTAAAGACGGAGGCTGGCAAGACTCAGTTGATTGGATAACAAGATTTGGAGGGGAAGGCAACGAATTTACATACCGTGATGGCAGAACGCTTTGGCTCCCCGTTGTCAGGTCTGCTTACAGGGAGGTGAATTCGTCACACACAATTATACTCTGGGGACTTGTAGCGGCGTAGTGGCAGCTGCCTTCAAAGGAGGAAACCGGATTCTCCGCCAGGGCGAGGGACAGGGGCTCATCTCAATCGTTTCCGAGAACTGTAATGCTCTGGGGACCTTCTTCCCGTCTCCAGAGCTTCTGCGACTAATCTTTTGTTGTCAAGGCAGATTATGGAGCGAACATTCGGGTCTGTTCGTTTCTTAACAAGATAATTTGAAGCCTTCCTCCTGAGTTAGCAAACCTGCTAGTCTTCTGCAAAATAGGAAATGAGCAGAAAAATAATCAAATATGGCTCAGCGGTATGTGATGGTCACGTCACATTCTCTGTTCTTAAGCATGTGCTCTTCATGAACATATCTGACTTCCTGTCTAATGACTGCGTTTGTTTTCTGTCTTATATCTATTTTTACTTTACATTTTACTTATCTGTGTTTATTCAGCACCTTACGCTTTATGATTACTTGTAGTTCGAAACTCATTTGTGATAGTGACATCCTGAGTTTTATAAAAATAATCAATTTCGTATTTAATTCCATTTGACCCTTGTGGAGTTCATTTTCTATTCGTTCTCTCCTGGAAGAATGTGTGAAACCAAACGAGTAAATCCTCTCGGCAGGTTCTTTCGCAGTATGAGCTTTGTGGTACGATATCCGAAGTTCTCCATTGAAGAATTATTCTTTAATTTTTGTCTTACTGTAGCATTAAAATCCCTATTATCATACTGTAGTGAGATTTTTAGTCACCTGTCAGTTTTCGTAACTCTTTGTAGAAGTCTTCTGCAGCCCCATCAAAATATGACCATGTTGTAAAAAGAACTGTATGATTTTCACGTAATATCTTTATTATAAATGAAAACACGCACCACGCTGGTGTAATATTCTATCAAGAACTAACGGAACAGTCAATCAATGTAATATCTTTATATTTACAAGAAATATCGCTATTGCGTTGATATTCTTTTAATATCTGTAATATTTTCATTTTCTTGTTTACAAAAACTTTACTTCTGACTTTCCTCCGTCCTTTGTGATAATCCTGCCATATCCCATATTATGCTATTTATATCATTTTACATTTCCACTCGCTGACATTTAGATCCTTAGGATCTGCAATTTATTGTTCTTCAACAAAAATTTGTTGAAGCAGTAGGACTTCTGCGGCCCATTGCAGTGTTTATTGAAGGATTTGAAGCTTGTAGCTACATGCTTCGGCAGCCACAGAGTCGGCGCACTCGTGCTCTTGGACTGTTCAGAGGGTCAACAGATCAATTACCGTGCCGCCTTGTATGGTGCCACACAGAAGCGCATTAAAATTAGATTATTGTAGTACATGCAGCGGGACAGCACGTGATCACCGCTGGTTAATTGAATTACGCATGATCAAAGCCCTGTGTTGGCAAGCTAGCCTCTGCCGGTACCACGTGTAGTTTCCTACGTGTTCTTGCAGAACGTACCGACATGTAATTGTTTCTGCGGAAAATTTAGATAAAGTGCATCGCTTTTCATGCGGTTTTAGGTGATCGATCTGATACCTTTACTAATAACACTCCAAAAGAGAACCCTCTGACTGTTTCACAAGTCCGTCGAGGGTGTCTTTCTGGGTACACACTACTGGTTTAGGTAGAAGGACACAGTAGCAAAACGACGTTTTTTTTCGTTGTAACCTATGTGCCTCGGTTAGAGGTGCGACGTTCTCGTCGCATTACGAAAAGAGGTATAAGTCAGCAAGCACTCAGTTATTTAACATCATTGTCAAAACCTAAACCATGAAAACACTAAGCTTCCGATGCCTACGGAATCCTCTCTTTGCCGAACGTAACAACCACTATCCTACCAGGGCACCCGTGAAAAACTTCCGCACTTTTATAGTTTTAAATGATGACAGTATTTGGAATAAGCGTAGTCGTTGGGATAAGGGTAGTTGTCGGAAGGAAGAGAAAACGTCATTAAAAGTGATCCGAAAGCCGTGAAATAATAATCAAGAATTTATGGTACATCCTTGTATATGGTACTTGTAATAAGATAATATGAAAAGGGAGTATTTTATTCGTAATTAATAATCTAGCTTCGTTAAATATAGATATGAAGCTGGGCATCCATGATACCTTCTTGCTTATGGTAGTTAAATGTCTCTTTTATGTCAAAATTTTCCACAGATAGTAAATTTTAGCGCGAAGTCTGTAGGCAATGCCAGAAGCCGGTTAGAAAATCTTTATAATTATACCACATTCGTCCCCATACGATTACCATGTGTTGAGAAAGAGGGATGGTTATTTGAGAAATAATATATATAATTTGTCAACATAATAGGGGACTCCACTTCACATTCAAACCACATTACAATGAATCATGTATACGGTTTCCGCAAATTTCGTCGGCTAAATGCCAGGATAGATCCTTCAAGAAAAACGAGAGATTGGCTGACCGAAACAGATTTCTCCCCCAGTCTTGGCAAAACATATGCCGCACATTTTCTAGTGACATCACTGTCGACTAGTATCTAAACTATAGCAAAACGAGGAGGAAACGACAGAAAAAAAACAATCTGTCTTCCACAGCGATTTATACGTCTGCTAAATAAGGTGATAGCAAGGTTGGAAAAATCGAAAGGTGTTTACGCCTCGCCAACACATGATACCGGATGTTTCAATAAGGTTCATCCGATTTCACAAAATTGTGTCTTCTACGCGAATGAAGATAGAAATTTGAATGACTTAGAATTTATGCCGAGGGGTGGCCGAGCGGTTCTAGGCGCTACAGTCTAAGTTCTAGGGGACTGATGACCTTAGAAGTTAAGTCCCATAGTGCTCAGAGCCATTTGAACCATTTGAAACTAAAGGTTTATCTTGGCGCCAATTGCAAGTTGTCAGTTCATGTGGTTGTTGGTAGGCGTTTCCACAGTGCAGCTAGCTCATCGGTCTCCTCATGTTTATTACTGGACCTTAAGATCATCCTGACTCGATATTTCGACCATCCACTTGTCCGCCATCTTACGAAGGTAAAAGAGTACTACGAGGTAGTATTCGCATGTGCATAACAGATATACCCTTGTAAAATCGGGTGGTTCTGTTGGTTGTTCGCTGATGATGCTGTGGTGTGCGGTAAAGTGTCGATGCTGAGTGACTGTAGGAGCATACAAGATGACTAAGACAAAGTTTCTAGTAGGTGTGATGAATGGCAGCTACCTCTAAACGTAGAAAAATGTAAGTGAATGCCGATGAACAGGAAAAACAAACCCGTAATGTTCGTAGACTGCATTAGTAGTGTCCTGCTTGACACAGTCACCCCGTTTAAATATCTGCGTGCAACATTGGAAAGCGATATGAAATGGAACGAGAATGTGAGGATTGTGGTAGGGACGGCGAATGGTCCACTTAGATTTATGGGGGAATTTTAGAAAAGTGTGGTTCATCAGTAAAGCAGACCGCATATTGGACGCTATTGCGACCTGTTCTTGAGTACTGCTTGAGGTTTTGGGATCCGTACCAGGTAGGATTAAAGGAAGACATCGAAACAATTCAAAGGTGTGCTACTAGATTTGTTACCGGTAAGTTCGAAAAATACGCAAGAGTTACGGAAATGCTCGGGGAACTCAAATGGGAATCCCTGGAGAGAAGGCGACGTTCTTTTAGAGGAACAGTAGTTGGAAACTTTAGAGAACCGGCATTTGGGTCTCACATCAGAACGATTCTACTTACTCCAACATGCATTTAGCCTAAGAACCACGAAGATAAGATACGTATAAGAAATTAGGACTCATACGGAGGCTAAACTTTACTCTTCTTTCTCTGTTCCTGTTCGTGTAAATGATACAGTCGTGTGAAATCTTTTGGATCTTTTTAATACACTATATACATTGGAACGGAGACGCATGTTCATGTAGATGATATACGATTGCGAAATGGGATTAATTTGAAACACCCTTTACAGCAGAGGTGGAATATCAGTTCTGCAGGGGAATAATGGCAGAAGGAAACCATTATCAGCTTATTGGACTCCTCGCATTATTGAAAACGATGTCCGGAAGTTTGTATCTGCAATATAAAACCAGCACCTGCAGCCAGTTGAGTGCTGAAATCGTGACATTTTTAGAGTTTTGGAGTATTACGAGATATTTTCGGTGCGACAAATTTTTGCCCGGTATTTCACGATGTGTTACGACCTCTGAGGTCAATGACAGGAAAACTAGAGTCCCCACTTCTAAATTATGGCGTTGTACCGAGCGTAGTCCGTTCTTAGTCTCTTGAGTGTAGTTCTTACACTGATTTTGAAACTAAAATCCTGTCCTTCCGAGCAGACCTATACCTTGAGCGGTGATCCATGTTTGATAGCATTCTTCCTTGACGTTGGAATCTTCTCTCATGTCCTGCCATGACATCAACCAGTTTTGGCTTAGGTCTTCCAAGACGTCGCGCAGTGAGAGACTCTGGTCATATTCACCCATTTGAAATAACTCTTACTGTCTTCTGACAAAAATTATTATGTACACAGTAAGAAATGTGAGAACATTTGACCAATGCTGTGACGGCACCAAATCATCTATATGTCTATAACTGAAAATTTTTAAGAGCTTTGCTTCTCAGCTGTACTGAGGTACATACACCGTCCGTCCAAAAAGTTCCAAGAATAATTTATTGCTGACGTATAAACGACTTCAGTGTAATAACTACGGTGGCAGCTTGAAGTGAAATTAAAACTCAAATGTGCATTCGACCAATCAGTTGCGAGCAGGCGGTGTTAAGCAGCGTACGTGCGGCTGTATTGTGTCAACATTGTTACGTCACTAATAATTATATTTAAAGGTAC
The DNA here is from genome assembly GCF_023864275.1 of Schistocerca cancellata. Lineage (NCBI taxonomy): Eukaryota > Metazoa > Arthropoda > Insecta > Orthoptera > Acrididae > Schistocerca > Schistocerca cancellata. Next base: position 200,855,972 of record NC_064629.1, read on the forward strand.
ACACACGGATCTTCAGAATCTATATTGTTTTTCACCATACATCAAAAACATTCTTTAACACATTAACAAACGCAGAGTGATCTCAGGCCAGTAGAGAAACTTCAGATGCACTGCAAGCGAGACGTAAATACAGACTAGCTCTGTCGCGTATCAGTGCACAGTAAGCAAATAACTCACTAGCTCAACAGTGTCCCATTTATCAGACTATCATAGGAAGTTATGCGTTCCGGCAATTACTCGCATTTGAAAAGTGAACTTTTGGCCAGCTTTTAGGGCAAAACACCCCTACGTGGGCAGTCAAACTCTTCGTCAGTAGACGAATCTGAGGTAACCTATTGTCTGCTTGGCACACCGCTTCAGAAACTAGATTGATAAAATAGCCACTCTGAAAGGGACCGACCCTCAGAAAAAGGGACCTCTCGGACACCGGCCGCAGACGTGTCACTGAACGAAAATACGAGGAGACGACACCTTCAGATCTTCCGTACACTAGTGTCAACCCACAGTCATATTCATCAGTATTGGACCCAGTTTACCATAAGTTCTCAGCGTGTGTTATTTAGGGCACGGAATATGTGATACTAAACATGAATGCTTTCTTATGCCATATGTCTTACGACGAGGTGATCTGTAGCTGGTATAGGTTTGCCGACATGACCTACTTCTTCGAAAAATCAACCTAGGGGGCCACCGGGCTGAACGTCATATACAACTGGTAGAACTTCCTAAACAGTGTCCAAACTGTTGCCTTATACAATTCTAGCGAAAAATATGGTGCGTCCCGTACTGATACAATTTTACACTGTGTCTGTCTTCCACCTACTTGACAGATTATGACTATGAACGTATATTCTACCAGGAGGATTCAAAGTGGGTTTCCTCATTACGAGTGTCAGTTTGTCACCGCAGTTCCGCACTAGCGGTCACGGAATATGGTTACTGGAACATTAAGTTTATAGAAAATGACGCTTTACAAAAGTTATCTCAAATGCGTCACAGATTTTATAAAGTAATGGAGGTATGATGTATGGCTAGATGCTCCCATTCCCCCAGAGTGATGTATTACCGCATGTCCATCCCTTCAAATGTCAGGGCTCTGCCGATAGAGCGCGTAGCAGCCACCACACACTATACACCTAACGTCCCTGCGAGCTGCCGTAATTATGATGCATGACTGTCTATTTCATTTCATCATAGACTTACACGCAGTCTATGACCTAGACTGCTGAGATGGACCGCGTTCTGCTCTCTTTTTGTTTTGTTTATAAACAGTGTGTAAAGTACTTTCATACCATTCAAGCACGCCTGGATATAGATCACTGATTTCATTGATTTGTGATAAGGTCGTAATGGACCAAACTGCTGAGGTCATCGGTCCCTAAGCCTACACACTACTTAATCTAACTTAAACTAACTTACGCTATGGACAACACACACAGCCATTATAAACCACGAGCCTCTTTAAAACAGCCTATAAGAAAACCTGGAGCATTGGGTGTAAAAGCGTGTGGTAAAAATGGAAAGGCGATATCAGACCTAAATTAGAAACAGACGTGAAAATGGATGTGAATGCTAAATAATCTTTGATTGAAACATAAAAATATTACTCACATAGTGTTATAAGGAAGACTAGTAGCAACGACCTTCGGTTCCATGAAGTCTGAGCTTGTCCAGTCCCTTAAGGATTACGTGCTGCTAGTATCGAGCTTCTTTTATGGTGTTGTTCTTTCGGACACGTTCGAAACAATAGACGTCAATTGCTTCCAGCATACACTATGAATTAAGACACGAAGGAATAACCGACATTAGACGCTAGAGGCCATTGATTGGAATCAGTGGGGAAGGTTGAAAATTTATGCCAGGTGGGATTCGAATCCAGGTCTCCTGCTTACTAAGTCGGATGCTCTGACCACTGAGACATCCGGACACAGTGGTCATTACAACTGCGGGAATTGGCGAAATCTCGCGAATAATGAGGATAATGGGCTCAACATTAGTTGTGTGTGGATAAGTTGAGAGTTTGGGTCTGACAGGAGGTGTGCTATGGTGGTCCGTGCAGTTGCAAGTTGTTCTGCCAGCCCTCTGCAAATAATAATAATAATAATAATAATATTGAGTGACTAGATCGTAGATGAATTGGAATGGGTGTCATGGGACGTCCGCCCCGAACAATTACGATCAAAATGAGATACAATGAGTGGTCAGAGAATCTGCCCAGTAAGCAGGAGACCTGGTTTCGAATCCCGGTCCAGCGCAAATTTTCAGCTTTACCCATTGATTTCAATCAATGTCCACTAGCAGCCAGTATCGGTAATTCCTCTGTGTCTTTTTCTCACCAGATAGAGATTGCCAGTTAACTACGCTACCTGCTTATAACTTACTGAAATTTTGCGTATGTTATTGACTGAACAACATGAAATTAATGTTGTCTGCGGATTTTGTTTAGTCGTGTCGGAAGCATCAGGCACTGTATATAACAACAAACAATGGATGAAGTTTGTAAATATAACATTCTAAACGTGACACCACTCATGGATAAGGAGTTAGGTCTGTTCCGACTGCTGCTTACAAGGCAGTATAAGGGCCATCAATGATCGTTGGACCTGTGATCAACATGTATCCAATCCCCCCAGCCGTTATTGCCAGTGGATGGATCATGATGATGACGCTGCTTCTTCATTTAGGCAGCTCCTTATTTGGCATCATGAAGTTCAATGGGACCGTTCCAGACCTCTCTTTGTCAGAAAAAGTCTGAGGAGGTATCAGGAATCGAACACAGATCCTTCTGTACCGGAGGCAACGACGCCAACTACTCGGCTACTGAGGCGGTCTAACATGAAAAGTTAGACAACTGAAAATGTGTATAAATGTACATGTAAGATTTTGCACCAAACGCTGGCCAAGTGTAGCGCCTCTGGGATAGCCTTCTGTTAGCTGTCCAGGTGCTTGTCATACCTCAAGTGGTGGGAAGTAGTCTATTGCTATACAGAATCGCACAGCACTGATTCGCCTCACAATCATCATCTATTCGCGTTGCTTTTGGTGCTTAGAACACTGGAATGCAGTCTTTTAAGAGATTTTCATATGTCTCACTCCTCGTGTGTACTAGGAGAAGTTTTTACCTTGTATAGACCAATCTCGGAGAATAACTCTTGTTTTTTATCGTCACATTTCTGCTCTTTTATGTCGTTCTGTTTTATGGAGATTTTTTGTTGTGCGCAAGAAGCTCCTCCTCGATTGAAGTCGGCGGCGGGATGGTTGGTATTCAAAAAGAGGTTAAGCCGTAGATGTGAACGATTTAGTTATTTCCTTCAGGGCTGCCACTATGAGTGTAATGCTAGGGGCCTGGCTAGGATGTACAGCTTGTAATGCAGTGTCGGTCTCAAACAGGCTGTGATGATGCGGGATGACTCAATGATTGTGTACGTCCATTCTCTGCCTCGTGATGACTGGGTGTTGTGTGATGTCCTTAGGTGTTCTAAGTTCTAAGGGACTGATGACCATAGATGTTAAGTCCCATAGTGCTCAGAGCCATTTGAACCATTTTTTTGTACGTCCACTTGCTTGTAATGACTGGAGTTATTCTACATAGGACATAGCGTACTCCATAGCTGCGTAACAGAAGTCTAAAGCCATAGTTCTTAATGTCCTGATTTGTATACTCCATGTAGTGCCTACTAATTTGCACACGATATTGTTTCCAGCAACTACTTTATACTTCGCATTAATGCTCTATCTAACGCAGTGGTTCTCAAACTGGGGGTAATTACCCCCTGAGGGGTAAAATGAAATTTTCTGAGGAGTAAAAACTAAACGATTCGATCGTCTTTCAGTCACGTAACTAAATTAATTTCAAAAGATCATTACTATTATCACAATTTTGTAACACTGATTATATAAGTTATAAATAATACCTTTTTATCTTTTAGTAGCATTAATGCGGTTGAGGTTACAGGTTCCTCGCATAATCCACCCACTACAGACGTATGTTGTGCTTTGTCTTGTACATCATTAATGGTAAAAGTGAGACATATACGTAACAAATGCTAAATATGTCAAGAAAATGTCTTCTCCAAGTTGTAGGTAGTACCAGCAGTAGTCCATAAATTGCTTCATCACTCGCTTCGAAACAAATAAATGAATTAACTGACAGCTCGACACATCAGTAACTACATAAGGGCTACCACAGTGCAGTACATAGTTTTATTATTATTATTATTATTATTATTATCAGAGTGGTTAGACACAAAGCATTAACAGCCTGAAGCCGTCAAATTTCTGCCAGTTCAGAAATAAAGAGTGCAGCAACGAAGTAATTTATGAACAGTAAGTACAGTGCACACATATGAACTTGTTTCATTTTGAATGGGGTTGCAGTATGCAAGTCAAGCAAGCGCCGCAATGGAGAGTAGTAATGCAGGGGACGTACACTCCTGGAAATGGAAAAAAGAACACATTGACACCGGTGTGTCAGACCCACCATACTTGCTCCGGACACTGCGAGAGGGCTGTACAAGCAATGATCACACGCACGGCACAGCGGACACACCAGGAACCGCGGTGTTGGCCGTCGAATGGCGCTAGCTGCGCAGCATTTGTGCACCGCCGCCGTCAGTGTCAGCCAGTTTGCCGTGGCATACGGAGCTCCATCGCAGTCTTTAACACTGGTAGCATGCCGCGACAGCGTGGACGTGAACCGTATGTGCAGTTGACGGACTTTGAGCGAGGGCGTATAGTGGGCATGCGGGAGGCCGGGTGGACGTACCGCCGAATTGCTCAACACGTGGGGCGTGAGGTCTCCACAGTACATCGATGTTGTCGCCAGTGGTCGGCGGAAGGTGCACGTGCCCGTCGACCTGGGACCGGACCGCAGCGACGCACGGATGCACGCCAAGACCGTAGGATCCTACGCAGTGCCGTAGGGGACCGCACCGCCACTTCCCAGCAAATTAGGGACACTGTTGCTCCTGGGGTATCGGCGAGGACCATTCGCAACCGTCTCCATGAAGCTGGGCTACGGTCCCGCACACCGTTAGGCCGTCTTCCGCTCACGCCCCAACATCGTGCAGCCCGCCTCCAGTGGTGTCGCGACAGGCGTGAATGGAGGGACGAATGGAGACGTGTCGTCTTCAGCGATGAGAGTCGCTTCTGCCTTGGTGCCAATGATGGTCGTATGCGTGTTTGGCGCCGTGCAGGTGAGCGCCACAATCAGGACTGCATACGACCGAGGCACACAGGGCCAACACCCGGCATCATGGTGTGGGGAGCGATCTCCTATACTGGCCGTACACCACTGGTGATCGTCGAGGGGACACTGAATAGTGCACGGTATATCCAAACCGTCATCGAACCCATCGTTCTTCCATTCCTAGACCGGCAAGGGAACTTGCTGTTCCAACAGGACAATGCACGTCCGCATGTATCCCGTGCCACCCAACGTGCTCTAGAAGGTGTAAGTCAACTACCCTGGCCAGCAAGATCTCCGGATCTGTCCCCCATTGAGCATGTTTGGGACTGGATGAAGCGTCGTCTCACGCGGTCTGCACGTCCAGCACGAACGCTGGTCCAACTGAGGCGCCAGGTGGAAATGGCATGGCAAGCCGTTCCACAGGACTACATCCAGCATCTCTACGATCGTCTCCATGGGAGAATAGCAGCCTGCATTGCTGCGAAAGGTGGATATACACTGTACTAGTGCCGACATTGTGCATGCTCTGTTGCCTGTGTCTATGTGCCTGTGGTTCTGTCAGTGTGATCATGTGATGTATCTGACCCCAGGAATGTGTCAATAAAGTTTCCCCTTCCTGGGACAATGAATTCACGGTGTTCTTATTTCAATTTCCAGGAGTGTATGTTTTGCAAAAGTGTGTACCTTCGCTGTGGACAGTTAGCTTTCTTTTCTGAGAAGCAGTTATGGGTAGCACCTTGCGATGCACCACGAATTCCTTCGTCATTCATTTTAACTCTCTCTTTCTCTTTCTCTCTCTCTCTCTCTCTCTCTCTCTCTCACACACACACACACACACACACACACACATACACACAAACTAAATATCATTCATCTTTCAAGAATAAAAGTTTTCAAAGAAACGCTCTCCTTCTACAGTTTAGTTAGGTGCTAACGTTGGTGATAATGTAGGGGTGATTGGGGGGGGGGCGAGGTAACAACACATAGCAGGGGGAGGAGGCGGTACTGGCTAATATCTGACTGCACTCAGGGGCAATGGCCTAAGAGGGATTGGGAACCACTGATCTAATGGGACACTCATTTTGGGGCTGCGAAACGCTCTAGCAGTATTCCTTTCATGTTACTCGTAGTTTTCTTGACGCCTGTCTATTTCACAGTTGAGAATCACAATTTTGGGTCTTCGAGGGTTTAGGTTTGAGTTGGTTTCCCATTTAGTAGACAGCCAGTTGTTCAAGGCCTCCGATAGTATTTTTTCGATGATCTCAAAGTTATTTGACTGTGCTGCGGTGGCATTGTCATTTGCTTACTTTTACGCGAACAGGCCAACGGACCGAGTCCTTCAGGAACTTTCCTTCTCCGTCGTCTTCCATCCAGCGCTGCCATCTGTCATCCGTCCACATCTGTCCTGATTATTGCAGATCTTCCTCCTCCTCTTTCTTGGCCCTCCCGGGAGTCAGCTACCTGTGGGGATGAAATCCAGGAGCTTCCATGGCTGCCTGTCGTCCTCCATCCGGTCCCAAGTCCAGCCCACTGCAGTCACTTGTTTCTGATGATTCCTGCTATACTGCCAGTTTAGCATAGTTCACCGAGCTTCCATTCACCATTGTTTCAGTCCAACATAGAACGAAAGATCTTCCGCAGCGTTTTTCTCTCGAATACGAGAAGTGTGTGAAATTCTTGTTAACAAATGAGAGGCGTATTAATCTCCACGATATATATTTATAGTAAAGTAATAATAGCTTCATTTCTGATTGTTAGGTAGTCACACATAAAGAAAAGATGTGCAGAGCACAAACTTGTAGATATTTATCGTTCTGTAGTAACTGATAGAAACTGTGACGGAGGGAAAAATAAGAAATTAATAAAATCCATTTGGTGTAGGGAGAAACACAAGAAAGGAAGTCGTTATTCAGGTTATCATAGCTGCAGAAGATCTACTAATACTGAATTCTGCAATGCTAACATCTTGGAAATTTATTTTGTACACGTTCTCATGAAAAGCGTTTGCAGTGGAAAACTTCTTTTTCCTTTTGCTGAGGTCACGTAGCCATATGAAATTGAAAGGTTGGAAGAAACGTCATGATTAGGTAGTACATACACAGATCCATAAACAAATGCAAATATGCAACTCAATGCATGAACCAGTCATTCCAGACGAATAGATCGGTGTACATACACATATAGACATACATCGAAAATCGTGTGGAAATGTTGGTCCTGGTTCCAACGCTGTGGAACAGCATGACGTTGTATGTAACTATCACTCCTATGTAGTGATTCAACTTAGAGTCCTAAGACTAGTTAGAGTATTTGAGTAGTGTGTGATAACAATGATGGAATGTCAGAATTGGCAGCCATGTGAATTTGATGATTAGTAACTGCATGCTTCTCTGGGTATACGCTAATGTTCGTCTTTATCTGATAAATACCAACGTACCCAAAATTTTTAACTCATTACCTTCACGAAACATATTCAGTCAAACAGTATCTGGTACACCTCGTGCAATTGCACTTGAGAGGACATTCTTATCAAAATAGATAGTTATTTTCTTTCATTACTTAAAATTCGTTTTTGTTCGCCGTGGAGACCTTGAGAGTTTTCTATTAGATTCCAAGGCAAATTATATGGTTTGTTCCGCTGACAGTTATTGCGATGTTATGACAGCCGTTCCTTCTTCTGGGCACCGAGGCAATATCAACCTTCAAACGCGCAAGATTGAAAATATTATTTTGAGCAAATTAAAAATTTACATTTAAAGGCATTTAATTTTTATAGGTACATTGATAACGAATAATTCAGGCCCGCAAATACCCAGATCATGCAGTACTAGTTGGAGGCGACTTTAACCTACCGAGTATAGATTGGGATGCCTATGGATTCATTGCAGGGGGTACAGACAGACAGTCGTGCGAAATACTTTTGAACACGTTTTCTGAAAACTGTCTTTAGTAGATGACTCGGCAGCACACATGCTGAGACTGAGAAGCTTTTTTCCACGAGTCAGCACGATTTTAGAAAACATCCTTCGCGCGAAACACAGCTTGCCCTTTTTTCAGATGTTATACTGCGAACTTTGGATGAAGGGCAACAGGATAATTCCATATTTCTAGATTTTCGGAAAGCATTTGACACGGTGCCCCACTGCAGACCGTTAACGAAGATACGAGCACGTACACAGATACGTGAGTTTCTCGAAGACTTCTTGAATAATAGAACCCAGTGTGTTGTCCTCGAAGGCGAGTGTTCATCAGAGACAAGGGTATCATCAGGAGTGCCCCAGAGAAGTGTGATAGGTCCTCTGTTGTTCTCTACATACATAAATGATTTGGTGGTCAGGGTGGGCACTAGGCAGCGATCTGCGGTTGTTTTCTGATGCTGCCGTGGCGTACGATGTGGTGTCGAAGTTCAGTGACTGTAGGGAGATACAAGACGACTTAGACCAAATGTCTAGTAGGTGTGATGAACAGCAGGTATATGTGGAAAAACGTAGGTTAATGCGAATGGGTAAGGAGAACAAAATGGCTCTGAGCACTATGGGACTTAACTTCTGAGGTCATCAGTCCCCTAGAACTACTTAAACCTAACTAACCTAAGGACATCACACGCATCCATGCCCGAGGCAGGATTCGAACCTGCGACCGTAGCGGTCGCCCGGTTCCAGACTGCAGCGCCTAGAACCGCTCGGCCGCCCAGGCCGGCTAAGGAGAACAAACCTGTAATGTTTGGATAAAGTATTAATAGTGTCCTGCTTGATACAGTGAAGTCATTTAAACATATGAGAGTAACGTTGCAAAGCGATATGAAATGGAACGAACATATGAGAACTGTGATAGGGAAGGCGAATGATCGACTTCGGTTTATTGGGAGAATTTTAGTTAAGTGTGGTTCATATGTAAAAGGGACCGCATATAGGACGCTGGTGCGACCTATTCCTGGCTGCTGGTCGTGTGTTTGGGATCCGTACCATGTCGGATTGATGGAGGACATCGAGGCAGTTCAGAGGCGTGCTGGTAGATCTGTTACCGGTAGGTTCGAACAACACGTATGTGTTACGGAGACGCTTCGGGAAGTCAAATGGGAATTCCTGCAGGGAATGTGACGTCCCTTTCGAGATACACTATTGAGAAAATTTAGAGAACCGGCATGTGAAGCTGACCGCCGAATGAATCTACTGCCGCCAACATACATTGCGCGTATGGACCGCGAAGATAAGATACGAGAAATTATTGCTCATCCGGAAGCATATAGATACTCTTTCCCTCGCTCTATTTACGAGTTGAAACAAGTGAAAGAATGACTTGTAGTGGTACATCGTAACCCCCGCCACGCACCGTACGATGCCTTGCGGATTATCTATATGGATGTAGATGTAAAAGAAGTCAGTGCTCTAAATGTAAAGTTATTCCGTAGTTTTTCATAATATTCTCAAGTAGCTATAAATAATCGATATTCACAGTTTTTTATCGTGGAATCCACGTTTTCGTATTGTCAAGTTGCAGAGGCTGCACAGATGGCAATGCAGAACGTTGCCATTCGCGACGTAGCTGCTGTAGATTAGGGAAATATATTCAGGTGACAGCTAATACATGGATATTACCCAGAAACAGTTAAACCACACACTATCCTCGTTATCTCATCCAACAAGTCAAACGACAGTGATGCAGACGCCATTCGTTTTTCGTCTGTAGTCAATATCAAAAAGCTTCATGGAAGAAGTTACATAATCAATCATAAATATAGTTTGCATGGGAGAAGGCATGATCCAGATTTTCTTCAAGGTGTGGTATGGTTCTTAACCGTTCAGTTTCTTGGTCGATGAAGCATCTATTCACAAGATAATTGCTTCGAACGGAATTGATTGGGTAATATGCCGATCGGATTGTAGCCGCAACAGTACTACATTCCTAACACGCTCGTTGTTCAAAATGGTTCAAATGGCTCTGAGCACTATGGGACTTAACTTCTGAGGTCATCAGTCCCCTAGAACTTAGAACTACTTAAACCTAACTAACCTAAAGACATCACACACATCCATGCCCGAGGCAGGATTCGAACCTGCGACCGTAGCGGTCTCGCGGTTCCAGACTAGCGCCGGGAACAGCTCGGCCACTCCAGCCGGCTACACTCGTTGTTCACGGGAAGTTAAACATAAACAAAGCTTTCGTTATAAATTCTAACATATCACACTTTTGGGTGCATTGTGATAAACTAGGTGGTCTTGAGTTTTCTTCGATACGAAAGGCCTTGTGTGGTGACCATAAGCTGATATAAGTTACACAATAATATTTATGCTGTAATTCGTTGTGAACCAGTTTTTTTTTTCTTTTTTTGCGTTTTAGGCTATCCTAACACAATTTAAGGCTAAACAGATAGTCCACACGACATCAGCGGCAGTTTATAGCATCCCAAAGACGAGTGGTATTTAAGGACCACATATGTATATGAAAAACAGAAACGTAATGAAATTCACACAGAACGTATGAATAATTAAACCTTCTGTTATATAATACCCAAGATTAAGAGTATCCGAATGTACTTGTAAGATTACTTTCTTATATTAACAAAATAACTTGTGAATGTGGCGAACAAGAAGAAACGGGGGCAGAGGGGAGGAAGGAATCAATGGTTCAAATGTGCGTGAATTCCTATGCGACCAAACTGCTGAGGTCATCGGTCCCTAGACTTACACACTACTTAAACTAACTTACGCTAAAGACAACACACACACACCCATGCCCGAGGGAGAACTCCAACCTCCGGCGGGAGTGGCCGCCCTCTTTGACATGGTGCCTCTAACCGCGCGGCCACTCCGCGCTGCCGGACTCAATGGAATGTGAGTGGGGAACAGATATACTATTTACGGCAAGCACCGATACTCCGCAGTCCACCTAGTAATCATTTGCTCTCCCCTTCCACTAGTAAACAGAACGAGTGAAAAACAACTGTATACATGCATCCATGTGTGCCCGAATTTCTCGTGCCTTATGTTCGCGGTCCTTACGCGCAATGTGTTTTGGAGGTAGCAGAATCTTTCTGTAGTCACCTTCAAACGGTGCTGCGGGCCTATGGGGTATCGTCTCAGTTGTGCGACTGGATTCGTGATTTCCTGTCAGGAAGGTCGCAGTTCGTAGTAATAGACGGCAAATCATCGAGTAAAACTGAAGTGATATCAGGTGTTCCCCAGGGAAGCGTCCTGGGATCTCTGCTGTTCCTGATGTATATAAATGACCTGGGTGACAATCTGAGCAGTTCTCTTAGGTTGTTCGCAGATGATGCTGTAACTTACCGTCTAGTAAGGTCATCCGAAGACCAGTATCAGTTGCAAAGCGATTTAGAAAAGATTGCTGTATGGTGTGGCAGGTGGCAGTTCACGCTAAATAACGAAAAGTGTGAGGTGATCCACATGAGTTCCAAAAGAAATCCGTTGGAATTCAAAAAAATGGTTAAAATGGCTCTGAGCACTATGGGACTTAACATCTGAGGTCATCAGTCCCCTAGAACTTAGAACTACTTAAACCTTACTAACCTAAGGACATCACACACATCCATGCCCGAGGCAGGATTCGAACCTGCGACGTTTGGAATTCGATTATTCGATAAATAGTTCAATTCTGAAGGCTGTCAATTCAACTAAGTAGCTGGGTGTTAAAATTACGAACAACTTCAGTTGGAAAAACCACATAGATAATATTGTGGGGAAGGCGAGCCAAAGGTTGCGTTTCATTGGCAGAACACTTAGAAGATGCAATAAGTCCACTAAAGAGACAGCTTACACTGCACTCGTTCGTCCTCTGTTAGAATATTGCTGCGCGGTGTGCGATCCTTACCAGGTGGGATTGACGGAGGATATCGAAAGGGTGCTAAAAAGGGCAGCCCGTTTTGTATTATCACGTAATAGGGGAGAGAGTGTGGCAGATATGATACGCTAATTGCGATGGAAGTCATTAAAGCAAAGACGTTTTTCGTCGCGGCGAGATCTATTTACGAAATTGCAGTCACCAAATTTCTCTTCCGAATGCGAAAATATTTTGTTGAGCCCAACCTACATAGGTAGGAATGATCATCAAAAAAAATAAGAGAAATCAGAGCTCGAACAGAAAGGTTTAAGTGTTCGTTTTCCCCGCACGCTGTTCGGGAGTGGAATGGTAGAAAGATAGTATAATTGTGGTTCGATGAACCCTCTGCCAAGCACTTAAATGTGAATTGCAGAGTAATCATGTAGATGTGGATGTAGATGTAGATGAAACGTCTGCTCAAGTACAGGTCGCACTTGCGTCCTCTATGCTTTACCCTTACAGTCGAACCACATTGCCATAGAATTCTTCCAACAAAGCGAATTAGACCATTCGCCTTTCCTACTACAAACCTCACATGCTCGTTTCATTTCATATCGTTTTGCAACGTTACGCCCAGATATTTAAACGTGACTGTGTCAAGCGGGACACTGCTAATGCTGAACTGGAACCTTACGGGATTGTTTTCCCTACTCATCCGCATTAACTTACGTTTTTCTAAGTTAAGAACTAACTGTCATTCGTCACACCAACTAGTAATTTTGTCTAAGTCATCCTGTATCCTCCTACAGTCACTCAACGTCGACACCTTATCGTACATGACAGCATCATCAGCAAACAACAGCAAATTGCTGCCCACCCTGTCCGCCAGCTCATTTGTGCATACAGAGAACAACAGCGGTTCTATCACACTTCCCAGGCGCACGCCTGAAGATACCCTCTCTGATGAACACTCGCCGTGGAGGACAACATACTAGGGTCTATAACTCAAGAAGCCTTCGAGCCACTCGCATATCTGTGAGCCTGTTCCATATGCTCGTACCTTCGTTAACAGCCTGCAATGGGGCACCGTGTCAAACGCTTTCCGGAAATCCCAAAAACAGAATCAGCCTGTTGCGCTTCATCTATAATTCGCAGTATATCATGTGAGAAAAGGGAAAGCCGAGTTTAGCACGACCGATGCTTTCTAAAACCGTGCTGAGTCATCGGTCTCAAGAAAAATTTATTAAACTAGAACTGAGAATATGTTCAAGTATTCTGCAGCGAAACGATGTTAGGGATATTGGTCTGTACTTTTACGGGCCTGTTCTTTTGCCCGTCTTATACGCAGGAGTCACCTGCGCTTTTATCCAGTCGCTTGGGACTTTGCGCTGGACGAGAGATTCAGATAAATGCAAGCTACCAGGAAACAGCCGTTCAGTGGCCTACGATTGGAAGATGTTAAACAGAACAGAGGCTAAGAGTCTTGCATGGTTGCACAGTGTTAGTCCCACAACGCGTAAAAAATTTACTACATCACAGAGTTACACAAGAGCCTGATAAGCTTCTCCAGTTTTACTTTCGTCCTCCGGCACACCACGACATTCCACAACTGTGTAAACAGATGATTGTTATTATTTGACAAATGTTCAAATGTGTGTGAAATCTTATGGGACTTAACTGCTAAGGTCATCAGTCCCTAAGTTTACACACCACTCAACCTCAATTATCCTAAGGACAAACACACACACCCATGCCTGAGGGAGGACTCGAACCTCCACCGGGACCAGCCGCACAGTCCATGACTGATTTGACAAATATTCACAAGTTGGGTTGGGGTTGGGTTGTTTGGAGGAAGAGACCAAACATCGAGGTGGCTCTGAGCACTATGGGACTTAACAGCTGTGGTCATCAGTCCCCTAGAACTTAGAACTACTTAAACCTAACTAACCTAAGGACATCACACACATCCATGCCCGAGGCAGGATTCGAACCTGCGACCGTAGCAGTCGCGCGGTTCCGGACTGAAGCGCCTAGAACCGCGAGACCACCGCGACCGGCAAACATCGAGGTCATCGGTCTCATCGGATTAGGGAAGAACGGGGAAGGAAGTCGGCCGTGCCCTTTCAGAGGAACTATCCCGGCATTTGCCTGGAGCGATTTAGGGAAGTCACGGAAAACCTAAATCAGGATGGCCGGACGCGGGATTGAACCGTCGTCCGCCCGAATGCGAGTCCAGAGTGTTAACCACTGCGCCATCTCGCTCGGTTATTCACAAGTATCATGACCCCTGTATCAAGAGGGCTCTTATCTGAATTCAGTAGGATAATATTGCAATGCGCCAAATCACATATCTGATGTTTCATTCTCGCGGAATCCTATTGAAAATGTATGTTTCCTCATGCTGCACACTATTTACAAGACGGATCGTCGTTATGTCAACAACCTGATACTGGAGACAGACTGTTCTCGAGAGAACCAGGTACCCTTTCCCATAGATTCAGTACCATTAAAAGGGAATACAATGTGATTCTGAGTTTTATGCAAGTACTATAATGTCGTACAAATAAATTTTCAGGGACAGAGGTTTGCCACCTCTGGTAACCATATTAGACGACTTATGCTTACGTTACAAGACTACTAAAACAGCCTACACCGCATTCGGGGGCATGTGGAATGAAGGAAAGAATGAGTTTAGTGTCCTGCGGACATTCAGGTCATTAGAGGCGAATCACTGTCGAGTTGGACTAAAGGCCCGAAGTGACTCCTTTATGACCTTGTTTAAGATACAGACTCGGCACTTGTCTCAAGTAATAGAGAGAAAACTTGAATTTGGGTGTCCGACCGGTGGTTTGAACTCCACTCCTGTCGAATATGAGTTCATTGCGCCTCTCGATGTCAGCAGTTGGGAGCAGCACTGTTGGGACAATTTTTAAAAATATCTGTATATACTGTATCCATATCTATAAAAGACATAGATATTGTCGAGTAAGAAATACCGATATTTTTGGCTCATATCAATGCGTGAGAAGTCTCGGGAGTGGAATACTTCTGACATGTGTTCTGAATATGAAGTGCTGTACTTACATAAACATTTCAGACAACAAGAGACCATTTTTCATTAAATTCCAGTGCAGTAATGTGTGTGACTTTTGTTCTGAGTCTACGCTACTTTTACAGTGCGTCTGTCTTTTCTTGATCAATGCACTCAGGGGGTACGGAGAGCGTACATTCTGCCTTATACTTCGGAGCGGGGAGTGCTAATTTCCACGATTCTCATGCAGTGCTGTCACCAAACGTTTTCATTTTGCACCTTGTACCTATCAGTTGCAATGGTAGAAATGACACACAGAAGTAAGAAACTTTCAGGAATATCCAGTACAGATACATTCATGTTTAAATCTGGTGCTCATTTGTAGTACTGAACATGAAATTAAATTAAGACCATTATAAGACGTTTACCGCTAGACTAGAAAGATTGGTAGTAGGTAGAATGGACAACAAGTCAGCCGATGAGAACTATAATACATATTAATCAAGAAAAGAGGTACGATAAAAAAATATCACTTTCGATACTCAGCACTTACCATAGATTAATTGACGTGGCGATAACCTAGATATCGGCGAGAAATGTTGATATTATTACGAAAGTGTCGATATTTTGATATATCGATATTTATTGTCCACCACACGTCACAGTAAACAAAGGATGGCGCGACCAATTGTGACTCATGACTTACTTCAAACGAATTCGTGCGAAACAGTCTCGACAGACATCAAGAGAGCGTTTTCATGCCTCTACCGAGGGCCCAATTATTTTGGTAGACGCAGATGTACATAAAATTGTTTCATGCCATCAAACCAGTGACGTTGTGAAACTTACACTGAGGATGGTAATAATTCACTTTTTAACTCGACCATAAAGTATTTCTCCAGTTTTTGTTTTAGATATTTGGATATCAGTTTGAAAAGAATCAGTTTCTGTTCAAATGCTGTATTTTCTGTCAATACATTGTCTAACTAATTTTCATTCAGTTACGCAGTATGGACCGCAATTTATTCTGAATCTGGTACTTTGATTTCCGCAGGTTCCTTAGTTTATAACGCAGTGTATATAAAAACACGAATCACGAGTCCTTTCTCCAGAGGCGTTGTTCGCTGCATTCAGGAGCTGAGGTTATCGGAATTCTTGAGACACCCTTGTCTGACGTCATGAATGGACGCTCAGAGTGGCAGCTGACCCACGAGGATTTTACGAGACACTCCCAGACGGCTTCGGGAAGCCTTCAGCGGCCGTAGGCTGCGACGTCTCCCGGGAATCCTCCACGTCATCTTGCGGTCTTCCCTCGGGCACTGCTACACAACATTCTGTCGTAAATATTTATCTTACGACTGTCTACTGTGTTGCTCGTTTCATCGACGTCGCATGTCCTTCTCTCCACTGGCAAGAACTGTGTTCCTTGTGTCACATCCCACACCGACTGTATTCATTTCACCATGTAGCTTTCCTACAGTACTTAGTATTTAACTAATTTTATTTAAATGTACGTATTTATGAATGCCATAGTGTCTTAGAACACACCGTAACATAGCCAGTCCTTCCTAAAGAATACTAAACAGAATAATAAAATATGGATGAATGGACTTCTAGAATAAACTGCTGAAAACAATGTCATCGTCAAGAACAACAACGGCATCAATAACAATAACAATAATACATACATATGTACACACACACATACACACAATATATGAGAATTTACTTCAATTTTGAAATTTTATTACTAGAAAAAGAAAGGAGAAGAGGTGAAAAAAGCCTTCAGTTTAATTTTAAAAAGTGCGATTTGCCTCTAACACCCTTCGTCTCTTGTGGAAGTTTACTGAAGATCTGTTACCTTGTTCTGACTACTATTTGGACACTAGTCAGGAATTTGCTGGCAATCCAAGGATCGTTCTCTATCTTGTGTTTACCATATGCATCCTTTAATTCCTCATCAGATTGATGTTTCTCTCACTAATTGAGTCAGATTTCTAAATAGAACATTCTGGTGGTGTGTGTGACGAAGAAAAGGGAGAGAGGGGAGTTTTTTCACTGAAATTTAAAGTAGAGCCTCTCCTCTCGACTCATTTGAATCCATTGTACATCATGCATGTCGTAACGCCACAGGAAGAACCAAATTTCCCCTTCATTAGCGTTCGTATCTGTACATGAGGATTTTTAAATTACGAAACATACCATCAGCAACACCTTCCTTTAAGTATGTGTTGCGCTTTGACCGTCGCTCAGTTAAATCGACTCGTTAACTAACGACGTTGGCTTTAAGCATCACATAGTGGACTTCCTTCAGTCTCTTTGAGCCTTAGTAGCTGACAAACTCCGTATTAATCAGGTATTCATTTTGCGACTTTTATATTAGAAACGAAAACAAAAAATTAACTGGGTTTGTAGTGTAATATCGAAAAACTTTCAGCTCCATGTATTCGTGAAAACACCTTGGAAATTATGAAACAGTCATACAAGCATCCCGGACAGGGCGCAGCTGCTTCCTGTGTCTACAACGCGATTTTGCAAACATCTCTATGGCAACGCCTCTTCATTCCTCTATAGACGGCTATTATTTTCTCCTACAGCCGTTTGCGCTACGCTGCCGAAAGCTGACAAAAGCGCTACTGGATTTCATGGAGTTCCGTAAGTTGCCTCGCTTGCATAAGTTTCTTGGTAGTAAGGAATCAATGTATTGAAATTTCATTCATGATGCGGAATTTTTCCACCCATCTCAGTGTTTATGACGTCTCTTGAACTATGTATCGTACAGTGAAAAAATTTTGTAGGTGCGTTAAGCGGAATATGTGGATACTGTCTACGAAATTTATTGCGAATAGATTTAGCAGCACAGATGCGGCAGTTTTTCATCTCATTGTTTCTGGTGTCATATCTCATGAACCATGATAGGCAGGTGGTTCTTAACCCCACAGCGATTGTTGCGTGGAAGTAAAAGATATGTGTACGAAGTTTGGTTGAAATTGGTCGAGTGGTTTAGGAGGATATGATGACCGTAGACATATCGATACGCGCATAAATACTTCCATTTTTATAATATGTATGGGCTGCTAGAACAAGCTTTTCAGGCCTCAATATAACACAATGCTACATCTTCTAAGCATGGGACCGTGGAAGAAGTTCATTGACTACTAAAGTTCCCTGTTTGTAGGGTATTTCATTGTTTTGTGAGCGGATGTACGGAACAGTAAAACTAAACGAAAAATATGAATTTTGCGCTAGCATATAAACGTTGTTAGTCTCAGTAAATAAATATGAGACCCCTCAAAAACCTAAAATGTGCTGTTTCAATCAATGACTCGATAATTTCTGAGTCGGTTTTCGATATTGTCGTTTATGAGTTTTTCACTATTTGGCTTATATTTAGTCAGAAAATATACTAACGTCACTTATATGCTTCGGATGGAGTTTAGATAGGGTACTTTACGGTTAATTTTCAACAGTAGCTCCATACCCATCGAGACTTACATACATATTAGTCAGCTGTTTTTACTAAAAATAGCTCATATTGTCATTGGGCACAAGTATTTTGAAATCCCCGGGAATATCTGCTATATAGGGCAAACCTCTTCATTTCGCCATCACCTACACTAGTGGCCATTAAAATTGCTACACCAAGAAGAAATGCAGATGATAAACGGGTATTCATTGGACAAATATATTATACTAGAACCGACATGTGATTACATTTTCACGCAAATTTGGGTGCATAGATCCTGAGAAATTAGTACCCAGAACAACCACTTCTGGCCGTAATAACGGCGTTGATACTCCTGCGCATTGAGTCAAGCAGAGCTTGGATGGCGTGTACAGGTACAGCTGCCCATGCAGCTTCAACACGATACCACAGTTCTTCAAGAGTAGTGACTGGCGTATTGTGACGAGCCAGTTGGTGAGAGATCTGGAGAATGTGCTCGCAAGGGCAGCAATCGAACATTTACTGTATCCAGAAATGCCCGTACAGGACCTGCAACATGCGGTCGTGCATTATCCTGCTGAAATCTAGGGTTTCGCAGGGATCGTAACACATCTGAAATGTAACGTCCACTGTCAATGTGCCGTCAATGCGAACAAGAGGTCACCGAGACGTGTAACCAATGGCACCCCATATCATCACGCCAGGTGATACGCCAGTATGGCGATGACGAATACACACTTCCAAATGTGCGTTCACCGCGATGTTGCCAAACACGGATGCGACCATCATGTTGCTGTAAACAGAAACTGAATTCATCCGAAAAAATGACGTTTTGCCATTCGTGCACCCAGGTCCGTCCTTGAGTACACCATCGCAGGCGCTCCTGTCTGTGATGCAGCGTCGAGGGTAACCGCAGCCATGGTCTCCGAGCTGATAGTCCATGCTGCTGCAAACGTCGTCGAACTGTTCGTGCAGGTGGTTGTTGTCTTGCAAACGTCCCCATTTGTTGACTCAGGGATCGAGACGTGGCTGCAAGATCCGTTACAGCCATGCGAATAAGATGCCTGTGATCTCGACTGCTAGTGATACGAGGCCTTCCCAAAGGCCTCGTTCCGTATTACCCTCCTGAACCCACCGATTCCATATTCTGCTAACAGTCATTGGATCTCGACCAACGCGAGCAGCAATGTCGCGATACGATAAACCGCAATCGTGATATGCTACAATCCGACCTTTATCAAAGTCGGAAACGTGATGATACACATTTCTCCTCCTTATACGAGGCATCACAACAACGTTTCACCAGGCAACGCTGGTCAACTGCTGTTTGTGTATGAGAAATCGGTTGGAAACTTTCCTCACGTCAGTACGTTGTACGTGTCGCCACCGGCGCCAACCTTGTGTGAATGCTCTGAAAAGCTAATCATTTGCATATCACAGTATCTTCTTCCTGTCGGTTAAATTTCGCGTCTGTAGCACGTCATCTTTGTGGTGTAGCAATTTTGATGGCCAGTAGTGTAGTTTGGGAAGACGACCGAACTGGTGCACCTCATACTCAAATCTACCGGAATTTCAGGGCTCTGATAGGAATGTTTTCCGCGTTCTGATAATCAGAACGCCAGTCCACGTAGTTTGCAAATTTTCCTGGATGCGTCAGAGCATTACAACTGCGCAGCTAGTAGTGTACTTCTCTTAGCAATCAGAAAATATATTTACCTTGAATACATTGGTGCCTGAGAGAGTCTGGCTTTTTTGGCAGGCTGTTGGAATGAATTTCAGAATTTCTTAGCTGCTGAATTAAATCGATGACACGTGTACTGGAGATATACAACTATTTACTTGTAAGCCAGTACGGTTTGACGTATCCTGTGGGCTATTTAGAGACGTGTACTTTGAAATCATATTTACTTCTAATTCCATTAGAGAGCCCTACAGTATTTGAACTATAAAGAGATAAAGTATATTTTAAATTCAGTTTACTTTACACGTATTTATAGTTTTTTTAATGGAGGTACTAAACTTCGCAAATTATATTATTTATGAAAGTATATTCGTATTTAACTAAAAACAGTTCGATCACGTAATTCTTGAATCTTGCACATAACGTCCATATTCAGTTTCAACTAGCATGGAAATTTTATCACGCACCTATATAATTTTTTTAGCCCAGTGATCAACAATGCGTGAAATGATTTACTCTTCAGTGTGTTATAGAATATTCGTTGGATTACATGGCACATAGGTAAGCAGTACTTTAGGGACTATTGAACTTCAATTTAATTCTTTCAAATTTCTACAAGCGTTAGGCTGAATAGGACGGAAAGGAAAGTACATGTAAGTGTGGGATTGGGAGGGGGTGGGGGGCGGGGTGCTGGGGTTAGGGAGGAAGACTTTGCTGCGTTTACCGTTTCACTGACGTCGAGGTCATTAGAGACAGATAATTATTTCACATGGGGCAGCTTAGTATGAGGAAGAAAATAGACTGCGTCCTTCTTCACAGAAACCGCCTAGGCATTTGTCTTTAATGATTTAGAAAAACTACAAAAAATCTTCATCTTGATGACCAGAGAGATTGTCAAACCTGGTATCTCCTGAATACGACTCAAAACTTCTGCTTCACTCATCCACGATCATCTTTTAGAAATCTTTTGAAAAAGTGGACATTATAATAACAGCATCGTGTTATTATATTCTCTAATTAAATTTGTAATTGTTTGTATTCCAATACGCTTCCAGACACATTAAAATGTTTATAATAATAATCACACTGCTAGAAAAATGTGCTGAATTTTTCGTCTTTAACATTGTATTTGGCACAAAACGTCTGAATTATACAATGTCAAAATTTTCTACTCACCTACTTTATGATCTGTTTGCACAACATGCATTAAAAGTAGCTTTGAAACGAGTAGCAAACGTTTTAACATAACATCTTTTTAAACTCCATAGGAGAAGGTTTTTCCTAAAACTGAAATCTATAAACGGGATCGTCTCTGTGAGAAAAGGCGCACAATGTTCGACGCTCCTAATTTATTTTGGGTTTGTTTATTCGATCACGGTATTTTAGCACAGAAACTGTTAATTCCAATGACTCACTGAATACAGGCGTTGGACTGTAGATTTTTCGATCAATAGTTATTAGTAATTAACTCGGATTCAAGGTTGCAATGCTGAAACTTGTTGGGGCACCCACTCACAGACTGCGCCAGTTAGCACAGAACTGAGCGGGTATTGAATCATCTCTACATAATTTCACGGTTAATTTCTGTTGCGTTTTTTATTATTATTATGATTTTCAACCATAGGGATCTCAGAAATTCGGATTAAAGATGAGTACTAAGGATCCGCGAAAGTATCTTAGAGCGGTTTGGTTTTAGATCTAATAGCAGTACCCCACACCTTCTTTCCACAAAACTCGACACAATTTCTTGGTTTGATTTACATCTTGTCTTATACTCGTGAATTACACAATTAGTACTTCTACCTAACTATAAGTTTGTTTTTCTTCGTCGTTAATGTGTTGGTAAAATATGAGCTTGTGGTGGGGCGCTGAAAATTAACGTAACTTCTTCGTGCCTCAGCAGCTTTGTATTTTTAATATAAAGTAGTCGCCAAATATTGGCTTCCTTGTGGAGAAGTGCAGCTGTGCAGTTTTGTCAGCATCAAACGTCATTTTGTCTCGTCTGTAACGTTGCAGAACTTGGAAGGTTGTTATGATGAACTGAATTCATCATCGATGAGCATAGAACCTTTACAACAAGATATATGAAAGTTATTTAAGAACAAAAACAATATAAATATGTAGTGACGACTGAAAATTTGTGCTGACCTATACTCGAACTCGGATCCGAATCCCGTTAATCCCTAGAAATTGCCTTTACAGTTTTTCCGCACCTTACACCATACTCGCATTCGTCGGCCTGATATCCTACCCGAGTTGATTTACTCAAGTATTTTTATTCTATGGCCATTTCACAGCCGAAAGAAGAGGCGTTGGATGATATTTTCTACCTATGTCGGTGAGACTCTTCCAGTTTTCGCAGAATGAAGCCTGATAAAGTAAAGTGTCACTACCTACCAGCAATAACAAAGTAAAATAATTCGTTGGGCACAATGAATTAAATGAATTACTAAGAAATAGAAAACAATATAACCAACATAAACAGAAACGTTAACAATATTTCTACCGAGATATATATAGTGATCTAACGATCATTGTCTGTCGCAGTCTAAGGCGTCTTCCGAACTCCTACAACGTACGTATTAACAAGTTCTGAAAATTATGCCTATCTCCAAGGCGGTTTTGCAGCTTCCAGTGCTGATCGATTAGGAATTAAATGACGTCTGTAGTCCTCTAACTCTAGTTTCTTCTAAGCATTTATTTGTAGATATTATGTTGGGATGGTCGTTAGAAACTACACCCTGGAACTCAAGCATATCATGCTGGGTGATGAGCTAGTTATGAAAATGACCTTTTCAGGGTTCTGTTCCAGATCTTGTATTATTCGGTGCAGGTATAACGGAGGGATAAGGATGCCACAGAATTACACCTCTCGAAATGTGGGGATGTAGCAAAACGCAGTCGAAAGCGTTTCTCTCTAGTACGAACTGTGTCCATAACTACTTTTTACCAACTAGAGATGAGCATTATGAGCAACGATTTGTTGTGCACGTTCGCCTAAAGGCGAAGCTAATTCCGTGTGGGCTATCTGCGCAATGCAGGGTGTGGTGTGGGCTGTTCCACGATCTTTTTATGTACTCAAGTTATTGGAAGCCAAAATTTCTCGTATCCTATATAACTCACACTGAGATGGTCGATACCATCAATTGCGGAGATCGAGTGGATGAAACGGTTAAGTTTTGGGGGTGGAGTATCTTGAGTAACTGCTTTCCTGTTTAAACCTGTCTGCTACCTCTTTAATTTTACGCTCCTCTTCTTTCACTGTACATTCGAGGTGCATAGTTACAGCCTGCCATTGCTAAGAGATGTAGCATCGACGACAAATTGTACCTTCATGCGGAAAATGTGCTACCCCACTGCTGCCAAAAATCGTCTTACTTTTGGGTAATGGGAAGAGCGCGACAATTTTCTGGAACCCCATAAATATATAGCTGTGGATAAAGAAAGCGTTTTGCATATTTTGTGTCCTTAAGGTCACGCGGATGACGTGACATTTTTTCCACCCAGTTGAGGATGCAGCGATCCATAAACCCATCTGCTTCCTTACCTCCACCCCCTTTTCAGTCAAGCCTCGTTGGTGAGAATGGGAGGCTCCCTATCGTTAAGAGGGCTAATTTTTCCATACTCGGTATAGCCCCAGAATTCTGCACATACTCCTAAATAATCTAACTCGAGACTTTAATATCCTCTTCGACTAATAAGATAGTCTTCTGAGCAGGCGGTTGCAAGTTCACTTCTTGGAATAAGAACCTGTTTGGTGCAGCATCGATCAATTTCCTCAGTAGCGGCACCGTGAAAATCGCATACAATGTTGCCGACAGTAGGCCTGACGCAAAGCTCCGAATTATTAATCGTGTAGACAGGTTTTGTTTAACCTTGATATAAGAGTGCGTGCCTGAAATGTACTTCCGCACAATATTAACAAAGTGCTGCTGTAAACCCAGCACTCTCAAAGATTCTGTGGTGGAAGAACACTCACTTGTAGGAAAGCTTAGTTCGTCGGGATGTTTGTTGCCAAAGCGACTCATACCAGCTCCCTATGGATGCATAGTGCGCCTAACTTTGTTCTACTGCGCTGGTTTGATAGACACCCAGGATGTTACGGGTGACTCATCTTTTCACTGTTGAATGCCGACTTCAAGCTTTTCTTACGGGCAATCCACAAAGCTGTGCGCCTGAAATTTTTGACTGACATACGTTTTAGAGTCTTAGAGACGAGTACACTCGTCTCCTCCGTGAATGCTACGGGTAGATAAACGGCGACAAGAGTCCATTATACGTTGTAGCAAGCTATATATCTAAGGTGTTTTAAAGGCATTTATTAAGTTTATCTGGGATACCCTGTTTACCAGGAGATATATTATTAAGGAACCCCTTCGAAGATTGTAAATTTTTTTTTCTCGTGTGAAGATCTCTGTTTTGCTGTGCCCATCTCTGGAATTTAACCAATGCTCTACTTTGGCTGCTTTGGTGAGTTCTAATAGATACAAGAATAAAATAGTCAGATATGCCTCGTAATTTTCTTCTGTGTCATGTATCAATTACCTTCTGCATCAACTCACTCAATTCGTTCACTTTTCGCCCGTGTGTTGAGACTGGGTGCGAAGATTGAGCCTCTAAATCCTGACCGTGTATCCTGTAGTCCTGAGCCGATTTCCACGCTATAGTTAAATTATGGATTTGTATCCTTTGACCATTTGAATGTTTGTCGTTAGAAGGGTAGAATCATTTTGCTGCACGCGAGGAAGTCTCCCAAGTACGTAGTTTTAATAGACGGATAATTTTCGGTGTGTCTGGTTCCAGCCTCCAGCTGATGTCACTGAAATATTTGTTTAAATTTGTGGAGAGGCTTTTCAAAAGTTGCAATATCTGTTCCTCAGGCTGCACTTCTTTCTAGATAAGCCTTCAGAGAACTCTTCCCCTAGCTATCTTTTCCGTCACGAGTGTTAGTTGGATTTGACATGCAGTATGCTCCAGAATTCTTTTTGCCTTAAGTTGAGTTACTGGTCTTCGTGCATACAAAGTTCGTCCAACATGTCTGACACCTGCACACTAGCAAAGAAATGTGCTGTCGTATTTGGGTGACCTTTTCTTCCACGTGTCGTAGCACGGTAACTGTTGTATTGAAACTCTTAGCTTTACAGAGCAATTAAAATTTCTTTACAAGATGCAATTAATCACTGGGTAAAATCATTGGTACAAGCAAATTTCTGAAAAGTACCACCATTTCTCTCCTACAGAAATTCCTCTGGCTACATTTCTTATTGGAGCCCAATGATACATTTATGTCTATAATCTGTGTTGAAAAGCTGCTTGGTTACACAGCTTCGGAGATTCATGGGGTGTATCCATGAACCATGGACCTTGCCGTTGGTGGGGAGGCTTGCGTGCCTCAGCGATACAGATAGCCGTACCGTAGGTACAACCACAACGGAGGGGTATCTGTTGAGAGGCCAGACAAACGTGTGGTTCCTGAAGAGGGGCAGCAGCCTTTTCAGTAGCTGCAGGGGCAACAGTCTGGATGATTGACTGATCTGGCCTTGTAACAATAACCAAAACGGCCTTGCTGTGCTGGTACTGCGAACGGCTGAAAGCAAGGGGAAACTACGGCCGTAATTTTTCCCGAGGGCATGCAGCTTTACTGTATGATTAAATGATGATGGCGTCTTCTTGGGTAAAATATTCCGGAGGTAAAATAGTCCCCCATTCGGATCTCCGGGCGGGGACTACTCAAGAGGATGTCGTTATCAGAAGAAAGAAAACTGGCGTTCTACGGATCGGAGCGTGGAATGTCAGATCCCTTAATCGGGCAGGTAGGTTAGAAAATTTAAAAAGGGAAATGGATAGGTTAAAGTTAGATATAGTGGGAATTAGTGAAGTTCGGTGGCAGGAGGAACAAGACTTCTGGTCAGGTGACTATAGGGTTATAAACACAAAGTCAAATAGGGGTAATGCAGGAGTAGGTTTAATAATGAATAGGAAAATAGGAATGCGGGTAAGCTACTACAAACAGCATAGTGAACGCATTATTGTGGCCAAGATAGATACGAAGCCCACACCTACTACAGTAGTACAAGTTTATATGCCAACTAGCTCTGCAGATGACGAAGAAATTGAAGAAATGTATGACGAAATAAAAGAAATTATTCAGATAGTGAAGGGAGACGAACATTTAATAGTCATGGGTGACTGGAATTCGAGTGCAGAAAAAGGGAGAGAAGGAAACGTAGTAGGTGAATATGGATTGGGGCTAAGAAATGAGAGAGGAAGCCGCCTGGTAGAATTTTGCACAGAGCACAACTTAATCATAGCTAACACTTGGTTTAAGAATCATGATAGAAGGTTGTATACATGGAAGAACCCTGGAGATACTAAAAGGTATCAGATAGATTATATAATGGTAAGACAGAGATTTAGGAACCAGGTTTTAAATTGTAAGACATTTCCAGGGGCAGATGTGGACTCTGACCACAATCTATTGGTTATGACCTGTAGATTAAAACTGAAGAAACTGCAAAAAGGTGGGAATTTAAGGAGATGGGACCTAGATAAACTGAAAGAACCAGAGGTTGTAGAGAGTTTCAGGGAGAGCATAAGGGAACAATTGACAGGAATGGGGGAAGGAAATACAGTAGAAGAAGAATGGGTAGCTTTGAGGGATGAAGTAGTGAAGGCAGCAGAGGATCAAGTAGGTAAAAAGACGAGGGCTAGTAGATATCCTTGGGTAACAGAAGAAATACTGAATTTAATTGATGAAAGGAGAAAATATAAAAATGCAGTAAATGAAGCAGGCAAAAAGGAATACAAACGTCTCAAAAATGAGATCGAGAGGAAGTGCAGAATGGCTAAGCAGGGATGGCTAGAGGACAAATGTAAGGATGTAGAGGCTTATCTCACTAGGGGTAAGATAGATACTGCCTACAGGAAAATTAAAGAGACCTTTGGAGATAAGAGAACCACTTGTATGAACATCAAGAGCTCAGATGGAAACCCAGTTCTAAGCAAAGAATGGAAAGCAGAAAGGTGGAAGGAGTATATAGAAGGTCTATACAAGGGCGATGTACTTGAGGACAATATTATGGAAATGGAAGAGGATGTAGATGAAGATGAAATGGGAGATACGATACTGCGTGAAGAGTTTGACAGAGCACTGAAAGACCTGAGTCGAAACAAGGCCCCCGGAGTAGACAACATTCCAGTAGAACTACTGAAGTCCTTGGGAGATCCAGTCCTGACAAAACTCTACCATCTGGTGAGCAAGATGTATGAAACAGGCGAAATACCCTCAGACTTCAAGAAGAATGTAATAATTCCAATCCCAAAGAAAGCAGGTGTTGACAGATGTGAAAATTACCGAACAATCAGTTTAATAAGTCACAGCTGCAAAATACTAACACGAATTCTTTACAGACGAATGGAAAAACTAGTAGAAGCCGACCTGGGGGAAGATCAGTTTGGATTCCGTGGAAATACTGGAACACGTGAGGCAATACTGACCTTACGACTTATCTTAGAAGAAAGATTAAGGAAAGGCAAACCTACATTTCTAGCATTTGTAGACTTAGAGAAAGCTTTTGACAATGTTGACTGGAATACTCTCTTTCAAATTCTAAAGGTGGCAGGGGTAAAATACAGGGAGCGAAAGGCTATTTACAATTTGTACAGAAACCAGATGGCAGTTATAAGAGTCGAGGGGCATGAAAGGGAAGCAGTGGTTGGTAAGGGAGTGAGACAGGGTTGTAGTCTCTCCCCAATGTTATTCAATCTGTATATTGAGCAAGCAGTAAAGGAAACAAAAGAAAAATTTGGAGTAGGTATTAAAATCCATGGAGAAGAAATAAAAACTTTGAGGTTCGCCGATGACATTGTAATTCTGTCAGAGACAGCAAAGGACTTGGAAGAACATTTGAACGGAATGGATGGTGTCTTGAAGGGAGGATATAAGATGAACATCAACAAAAGCAAAACGAGGATAATGGAATGTAGTCGAATTAAGTCGGGTGATGTTGAGGGTATTAGATTAGGAAATGAGACACTCAAAGTAGTAAAGGAGTTTTGCTATTTGGGGAGCAAAATAACTGATGATGGTCGAAGTAGAGAGGATATAAAATGTAGACTGGCAATGGCAAGGAAAGCGTTTCTGAAGAAGAGAAATTTGTTAACATCGAGTATAGATTTAAGTGTCAGGAAGTCATTTCTGAAAGTATTTGTATGGAGTGTAGCCATGTATGGAAGTGAAACATGGACGGTAAATAGTTTGGACAAGAAGAGAATAGAAGCTTTTGAAATGTGGTGCTACAGAAGAATGCTGAAGATTAGATGGGTAGATCACATAACTAATGAGGAAGTATTGAATAGGATTGGGGAGAAGAGAAGTTTGTGGCACAACTTGACCAGAAGAAGGGATCGGTTGGTAGGACATGTTCTGAGGCATCAAGGGATCACCAATTTAGTATTGGAAGGCAGCGTGGAGGGTAAAAATCGCAGGGGGAGACCAAGAGATGAATACACTAAGCAGATTCAGAAGGATGTAGGTTGCAGTAGGTACTGGGAGATGAAGAAGTTTGCACAGCATAGAGTAGCATGGAGAGCTGCATCAAACCAGTCTCAGGACGGAAGACCACAACAACAACATCGTTAAAATGGTATCGCCATCCCCATCTCACTGTCAGTGTTTATCAACAGCTCATATACCGGTACGAAAATACCAGTTGGTAGCAAACTGTTTTGAAAAAATACCGTAAGCTACCGTAGACTATCGTAAGTAGTCCGTGCGGTTCTAGGCGCTACAGTTTGGAACCGAGCGACCGCGACAGTCACAGGTTCGAATCCTGCCTTAGGTTAGTTAGGTTTAATTAGTTCTAAGTTGTAGGCGACTAATGACCTCCGAAGTTAAGTCGTATAGTGCTCAGAGCCATTTGAACCATTTTTTATCGTAAGTAAGAGTAGTCTACGGTAGTTTTCCTGATAGTTTTGGTCAGTTAAGATTGTAACCTCAGATGTGTTGTATATGTATCAGGCACTATCTCATTTCGATCATTTGTTTCTGTACGCGATCAGTGTCTTTCGAAATTCCCCTAGAAACTGAAAGTGGTGAACTGCCTACAAACTGAGTGTGAATATATAAAGTACCGCGCGACCTACAGAACATTTTCGTTCTATATAGCTAACATCCTGTGTGTTACTTAAAAATAAACAGTATTTATAGTAAAACTGAAACTACCATTGTTTAGGTCAGAGTTTCATTCGAAAATTGTTGATTTGTAACGTGAAATGGAGGGACGTTGTACAAAAATTTTTAAAAAATTCTGATTTTGCATATAGCTAAGAAACGCAATTTTCTCAAAAAAGGTAAAATTTTAAAAATGCGAAACAAAAAGATATGAAACATCGCTTCAATACTTCATCGAGCTTACATAAAACATATTTCTGTTATTGGTAAACAACTTTCACACTTATCAGTTATAACAGAAAACTCTTGCATTTGATTATGATGAAGAAAGTACAAAATAACAACAATAATTACATATACTTTTTTGTTTGTGTATGCAAACTGTCCTTACATCACAAGTAATTGTTTTGGTTATATAAAAGCGCAGAAGCTACGAGAACAGCTCCTTTTTACTTGTAAAATGCAATTTAAAATTTTTATGGATATAAATTACACAATGGATTAATGCTGAACGATGTGCGGTTATGTTCGTGTGCAAGACAAACAAAAGAAAAACAGTTCCTCTCTCACACATCAATTTATTTTTCTTTTTCTACCAATGCTACCAACACTACCGGTAATCCTGCCATTTACACAGTCATTTATATATTGTACCAAAACGAGCGAACCGTAGTTTTGATAAAGCGCAAGTCTAATTACAAAATTTAGATGGGTCTGAAACACAAGCTATATTGTGTCCTTTAGACCCTCATAGGATGACACTGAATACGAAGCAATAATTAATTATCAATTTCGCATCATGGTCTGACATGTGTGCTGTATTGGTTACTAGAGTAGACGAGTTTGTACCTATAGAGAGCTTTAATGAAGCCTGACGGCTATCTTTAAAAACAACATCCAAGCGGATCTTCGAGTCAGCACAGAAACGTGGGTATTTCAGCGGGAAAACTTCGAGAAAGTGTGGGACTGTGGGGCAGTGACGGGCTAGTAGAAATACGTGCTGCCTCTGACGGCGACTCATTAGCAGAGCGTTGGGTATTGTTGGCGTGGGTGCCGGAGCTGCGCCCGGCACGCCGTCCCGCTGGCTTCTCAAATGAATGCGCCTCAATCTGCGCCTGAACAATGGACACATGAGCGGCCGCCAGCATACATGTCAGCACCAGTCCCCGCCGGCTGTTCGTGTCGGAGGCACCAGCAATTATTGCGTAAGCTCCTATCAGCACAGATCTAGGAACGCGTCTGCTCTCAAAATCCAGGAAATAATATAGTTCTGAAATTTTAGTGTATCGACAACATATTCAGACAGGACACTACGCTCGGTTGAAAAAGAGTGGAAGAAACAAACTTCCACGGCTGGAGTAGCGCTCTACCAAAACTACGCTTTGGTGGTTTCGGTGCACTACATAAATCACGTGGTAAATGGAAGGATTACCAGTAGTGCTGCTAGCATTGGTAGAGAAAAAGCAGAAATGAATGTGTAAGACAGAAACTGGGAGCCGACGACTTCTCTTTTTTTTTGTTTTTCTTTCTTTGGTTGTTTGTTTTGCACGTAGTTAGATCCGTACATCATTCAGTGTCAGTTCATTGTGTATGTTGTATCTTTACAGAATATAAATTGCATTTTATAAGTAACAAAAAATTAGTTGATCGCGTAACTTCTGCACTTGTATGTAACCAAAGAAATTTCTTTTGATGTAAGTACAGTTTACATGCACAAACGTAAAGGATTATACGAGTATATGTAATTATTATTTTGTACTCAACAGAAAACACTTCGTCGTGATCAAAGGCAAGAGTCTCCTGTTATTATTGATAAACCCGAAATTTGTTTATGGATAACAGAAATATGTTTTATATAAGTTCTGCATAGTGCTGAAGCGATGTTTGATATATTTTTGTTTTGCCTTCTTTTTATTTTATATTTCTGTTACAAAAATCGTGTTTTCTAGCGCTATATAATAAATATGTGAAGTTTGTTTTATTTTTCCAACATCACTTTGTTTCATGTTATATATCAACAATATTCAAATAAAAATGGATAGTTTCAATTTTGCTATAAATAATGTTTGCTTTTAAGTAAAAAGCACTAACGTAAGTATATAGAAAGTTGTTTTATGAATAATAGAAACACCTGTTACATTAGCTCGACGAAGTATTGAATTGGTGTTTGACATATTCTTATTTTCCGCTCCTTTTTTTGCACTACATCACAAATATGTACAGTTTTCTTTATTTTTTGAACATCCCTCTGTTTCACGTTACAAATTTACAATTTTCGAGTAAAACCTGAAGTAACCATTGACAATTTTATTTTTCCTATAAATATTCTTTACTTTTAAGTAACAGACACGAGGAGAACTATGTAGAACAAAAAGGTTCCTTAGGTCTTTATATGTCTTCACTCGGTTTCTAGACGATTCACCGCTTCCGGTTTCTGGGGAATCTAGTAAGACACTGATCACTCACGTAAAGAAAGCAACTGTTATGAAGTAACGCCCGATACGTATGCAACACACCTATCGTAAAGTTGACGGTAATACCACCTTAATTGACCAGAGGTACTAGGACAACCACCGTGGTCTAGTTTACTTATGATAGTGCACTGTAGCTTACGGTAATTTTGCAGCTTTACCTGCAGCCTTCGAACTTTCCAGGCATTCACGGGAAGTGCTTCAGTAGAGTCATAGGAAACTGAAACCCAGGAAATCAGCAAAGTTTAAGAAAAGGCGACTGAGTTTCTAATGCTTGACTGTTTTATTCCCTTCATTGTACGCCAAATGGTATTACGCTATGCTGTGCTTCATTCTTCCGTATCTATATTCTTGTGCAAAAGGCTGTAGACCTACTAAATATTGTATCAGCCATAGAAAGCATAAAGCACTCTTTCGAAAGACCGCTTCTGCTTTACCAATGATCTCAAATACTTTCAGAACTCTGTATAACTAATAGAGGAAATATGGAGAAATACGTTTTGCCACATTGTCGCACTGTTGTGCGATAATGCTCCTACTCATATTATCACTGGCTTCACATCCATGGGGAGTCATAAGTACCAGTTACTGGTGACCTCACTGGTCAGCGATGCATTTGTTCCCGTGCTTTAAACGGAAGTCGGTAGTAAAGATCAACTTCCGTAACCAGACCTTTTTTGCTGTTTCCTAATAAATAGTTCCAGATAAGCTGCAAATGGTTTAATTAGCAATCCTTCTTCTTAACTACAAGCTTGTTTCGGCTATATCGCTATTCTCAAGAAACTTGTAGACGTTACATTTGGTGAGTATACTTTCGCTTATAAAAGTTGTACAGAAAGATCAGTCTGCATAAATACTTACACTAAGGTGGAACAGATGCCCATATCGTATAGTGAGTTAACTGTCGATTGTCTATTTGTTGCTAGATCACGTAAGTTTTGTTTGTATAGAACCTTTTCGCGGAATACTTTTGTCAGCTGGAATGACAGTTCATTCTCGCCGATGCTTTATGTTTACAGTCCAATCTTTGCTGGTCGATGACGTTAGTTGCGTTTCGTTGCTATTACTGTTTTTCTATCTTTTGTATCTAAGGCTTTCTTTGGGGTTACTTTGATTTTTATCCGTTCTCGTTTTCCAAAATGTCAGTACATTTTTCTAGATAATTTCTATGTCCGAGATTGACTTTTTCATTACAGATATCCTCTGGATAATGAACAAATCGATTTCAAACATAGAAATTATCTAGAAAATTTTATTGACATGTTGAAAAGTAAGAACTGATAAAAATCACAGTACACAGAAAAACAGACAGCCACAGATACAAACTATAGCAAAATTGTAATAGCAATGAAACGCTAGTAACTTCACTGACTAACAAAGATCGCTCCGTAAACATAAAGCATTGACGAGAGTAAACTGTCACTCCAGCTGTGAAAAACATTTCACGAAAATATTCTATACAAACAAAACTTACGTGACTATTGCGATCTAGCAACAGATAGACAGTCGACAGTTTTCTCACTGATGTAATGTGGGCATCGATTCCAACTAGATTTAAGTATGTATGTAGACCTTACGGTGCAACTTTTATAAACGGAACAACTTTTATAAACAACTTTTATAAAAGGAAGTATACTCACCAAATGTAACATCTACAGGTTTACTTGAGGATGAAATTATAGCCGAAACTAGCCATCAGTTGAGAAGGATTACTAATTAAACCATTTGCAGCTTAACTGTAAGTATTCATTACAAAATATTTTATGACGTATTCTATGGTGCGGGCCCAACTCTAATGAAGATTTCGCTGTTTCCTTCGTGTTTCAACCTATCTGTCTGCAGAATTTATCTTTCATAGATCCAGAAAACACGGTATTCCGTTTACCTAAGGGCACAGAACTGAACGTAATATACATTACTGGCCAGTAAAATTTAATTAAAATTGCTACACCACGAAAATGACGTGCTACAGACGCGAAGTTTAACCGACAGGAAGAAGATGCTGTGATATGCAAATGATTGAGGTTTATCGTATCGCGACATTTCTGCTCGCGTTGGTCGAGATCCAATGACTGTTAGCAGAATATGGAATCGGTGGGTTCAGGAGGGTAATACGGAACGCCGTGCTGGATCCCAACGGCCTCGTATCACTAGCAGTCGAGATGACAGGCATCTTATCCGCATGGCAGTAACAGATCGTGCAGCCACGTCTCAATCCCTGAGTCAACAGATGGGGACGTTTGCAATACAACAACCATCTGCACGAACAGTTCGACGACGTTTGCAGCAGCATGGACTATCAGCTCGGAGACCATGGCTGTGGTTTCCCTTGACGCTGCAATCACAGACAGGAGCGCCGGCGATAGTGTACTCAACGACGAACCTGGGTGCACGAATGGCAAAACGTCATTTTTTCGGATGAATCCAGGTTCTGTTTGCAGCATAATGATGGCCACATTCGTGTTTGGCGACATCGTGGTGAACGCACATTGGAAGCGTGTATTCGTCATCGTCATACTGGCGTATCACCCGGCGTGATGGTATGGGGTGCCATTGGTTACACGTCTCGGTCACCTCTTGTTCGCATTGACGGCACTTTGAACAGTGGACGTTACATTTCAGATGTGTTAGGACCCGTGGCTCTACCCTTCATTCGATCCCTGCAAAACCCTACATTTCAGCAGGATAATGCACGACCACATGTTGCAGGTCCTGTACGGGCCTTTCTGGATACACAAAATGTTCGACTGCTGCCCTGACCAGCACATTCTCAAGATCTCTCACCAATTGAAAACGTCTGGTCAATGGTGGCCGAGCAACTGGCTTGTCACAATACGCCAGTCACTACTCTTGATGAACTGTGGTATCGTGTTGAAGCTGCATGGGCAACTGTACCTGTACACGCCATCCAAGCTCTGTTTGACTCAATGCCCAGGCGTATCAAGGCCGTTATTACGGCCAGAGGTGGTTGTTCTGGGTACTTATTTCTCAGGATCTATGCATCCAAATTGCGTGAAAATGTAATCACATGTCAGTTCTAGCATAATATATTCGTCCAATGAATACCCGTTTATCATCTGCGTTTCTTCTTTGTGTAGCAATTTTAATGGCCAGTAGTGTATGTTATCCGTAGCTCCTTTAGCCATGACGAAACTGCGTTAATTAAACTATGTACTGCGTTCTCCACGCAAACTGATAAATATTAGAAAGTATTCAATCGTATATTTTAACGCGACGTCAAAACTCATTTCCTACATAAGTACGTAGATAAAAGACGAATTTCTTTGGCATTTAACGTACTATTGTACCTCGGAAACTACAAATGTACAACTTCCACGACAGTAGTTACTGACTTATTCATGTACAGTTTTACGTGCAGGACTCGGTCATGATGCGAAATGAGCGGTAAACGGAGCATCCGGCTGTTTCAGGAGAAAACCAGCCAAAGAAAGAGACTGATTACAGTCACCAGTAGAGGTTTTATTTATCCAAAAGCCTATGTCGGAGGTGTACATTAAACCCAAACACGTTACAGCAATGGAAGGTTGGCACAGTTGAATTGAGAGGCACTGCGGCCCCAAAGGGAGGAACTAGTGGACTCGTCTCGTCGCAGACTGAGCTGGTACGCAAGAGAGCGACCGGAGTGCCGCTGCTCACTCACCATCGGACCCGGCGCGCTCCACGTGGCCACTCACGGACCTCCCACTGGCGGGGAGAGAGTGCTTCAGTGGGCTTCCCTCTGTCAGCGGTACTGAAACGTAGCGTCCCTTGTCAGCGGTACTACTGTGTAACGATGTTCACGTGGGGTGAGCGTGGGTGTTATGCAAATCATCCAATGCCACTGTGCTCACCAAAGAGACAGTACCGTTCATTATATGACAGAAAATCAGGAATGAAGAATTCGGAAAAAACTGAAGAACTGTGTTTCCTTTCAATAAAACTGCTCACCACGTACATAGCAGAGTAGAAATACATGATCAAGATCGCCAGGAAATGTCAAAGTGTATGGAAAAATTAACTGTAAAGAAAGTCCAGCAAGTTTAGAGCCAACAGCTGTTGTTTTCTTTCGGGATGAGAAAAATCTCTGATTTTATTACCTGAACGACTTTCTCTCTACAACGAAAAAAAAGTCTAAGCTTTTCAAGAACCATCTTTCTCTTATAATCATTCATGGGCAAATAAATGGGCGTGTACGATGTTCTGCAGCTGTGGAATACTCGTAGATCTACCATTTCGGAAACAATAATTTTAATTAAAGGGGTCTGCTGCAGTTCGGATTTTCTCTATTACACTCCAAAAAAACTTTAGAGCGCCCTCGCTTTGTTCATTAGGACAGTGAGTTCAGCATGCTGTGACTATTTCCATGTCCACACCAATTCTAAATCCTGCCTCGGTACCAGTATCAGAGATCCCCTGTGGACATACGGCTATAATGAACGTCGACTGCACATTAGCTCCAAAATTACCAAGTAAAAGGCTGCCAATTTGATCAACGATGAGATTTTTCAAAGTTGGAAGCTATTATTTCATATCGTGCAGTTAAAAGGTCTTATTTCTATTGTACTCAGTATAGTAGGTATGCAACAAGCTAACTCCGTAAAATGAGAGTAGACTAAGACTCCCTGTGTTTGCACAACTGGGTTAGGAAAGTAAACGACATGTTTATAACAGGAAATATTACTGTTAACGAATTAACTACATTTATTATACATTTACATATATTATACAATCACGGTAATGATTTATAAAATACGTGTGTAAGACTGTGAAACATCTGCCAGGATGAGATTTTTCAAAGTTGGAAACTATTATTTCATATCGTGCAGTGAAAAGGTCTTATTTCTATTGTACTTAGTTTAGTAGGTATGCAACAAGCTAATCCGTAAACATAAAGCATTGACGAGAATAAACTGTCACAAGCAAAACTTACGTGACTATTGCGATCTAGCAACAGATAGACAGTCGACAGTTTTCTCACTGATGTAATGTGGGTACCGATTCCAACTAGATTTAAGTATGTATGTAAACTGACCTTACGGTACAACTTTTATAAACGGGAGTATACTCACCAAATGTAACATCTACAGTTTACATCTGCCAGGATGTTTCACATTCTTATACATGTATTTTATAAATCATTACCGAGATTGTATAATATATGTGCCAGCTCGAAACTCGAATTTGGAACCTTTGCCTTGCGTGGGCAAGTGCTCTAGAGGCTGAGTTATCCAAGACGACTCACGGCCCACGTTCACAGATCTACTTCAACCAGTACCTCATCTCCTACCTTCGAACTTCACAGAAGTTCTCCTGTGTAGCTTGTGGTAGTCGCACTCCTAGAAGAAAAGTATGCATACATATACGTCGGCCGTCACGGACTGAGAAGTTGTTTCGGCCTTAAAGTGTTCCTCCACAGACCCTATCATGTGCACTTTGGATCCAATAGTCATGGACACGCAGCTGCTGAAGATCCTTCTGCACTTCACCTTCTCATAGCTTCTTTGGTCTTCCATCACGTTTCTCCGTAAGTACAGCTTTGGCCCGGCAAGTGTTGTTTCCTGCCAGACTTTTTCTCCACGCTTTCATTTTCTGCACGATGTTCACTTGTTTCATTAGATCGTACAGTTCATGGTTCTTTCTACGTCTCCAGGCTTCTCTACGCGAAGTAGTCCAAGGATCTTAATCATGTTTTTCCGTTCAAAGATAAACAGCTTCTATGCAGCTTTTTTGCGGTACGTTAGGTTTCTGGTCCATATAGCAACAGTGATACAATCAGTGCATTATAAGTTTTCAGTTTGGTCTTCACTGACAGACTTTTTGATGATATTAGCTGCTTCATACTAAAATAAGTTTTAGACCATTTACTTCTTGTTTTAAATTATTATGCCTGTTGAACCAGGTGCCACGGTACGGTATTTAATTTTTTCCACTCAGGCTATGTTCCTGTAATGGAGCATTATTAGAAACTTATAACGATGTATTTAGACGCCGGCCGTTGTGGCCGAGCGGTTCTAGGCACTTCAGTCTGCAGCTGCGCGACCGCTATGGTCGCAGGTTCGAATCCTGCCTCGGGCATGGATGTGTGTGATGTCCTTAGGCTAGTTAGGTTTAAGTAGTTCTAAGTTCTAGGGAACTGATGACCTCAGATGTTAAGTCCCATAGTGCTCAGAGCCATTTGAACCATTTTTTTTTTTTTTTTTGTATTTAGACATACTCTGTATGAACTATCTTAAATGCATAAGAGGAGCATAGTGGCGTATTCCACATGTTTAAACACTACACACTGCATCACGGATACGTACAATTGACGGTGGTGCAAAAACGCGACGGGAACGAGCAGTATACGGTTGAAGACTGATGAGAGGAAGATGCAAAATGGCATTTAACTGCATTATACCATGAATGACTGAAAATCTTTCGAAGACTGAGAGGAAGATGCAAGATGGCATTTAACTGCATTATATCATGAATGACTGCAAATATTTCCTTTAAGACAGGCCACGTATTTCATTTTAAATCGAATTCAGGTGCTGTGCAGGTGTAGGGACTGCAGTACTGTTACAAAGGTAACTAAGGTAAAAAAAAGAAAGCTGAAATACTCTGGAGATCAATGGCTCGTTATAAAAAACTACTCAACAACCAGAGCTCAAGGGATATTCTTAAAAACAGTGACACCTGATCAGTCTAAATTATAAAATATGTTGACGTATGCGACGCGTTTCATGCAAATGGTTTTGTAATTGCTATCAAGTGGGTATAATTACTGTTAATAAACAAAGTCATTCTGACACGCCCTTTACGTTATTGTTTCACAACAGAGGAACTTTAAAGTTTGTTGGAGTAATCCGGTTTCATCCTTGTATTTTCCTGTCGGACAGTCAATATAATGCATGACTCCGGTACTGTCGAGGAGGAATGTACAGTGAACGGTGAGAGCTTTTCACTCTTGGTGGAGTACACATATTTCACATATGTTAAAACTAAGAGTTGTAGCATTGTTTTTTTTTACTTCTTCCTCCCCTTCCACCTCATGTTTTAGCTCTCCATAAGGGTTGTAATGTGGTGTCTCACATGAGCTCTGGTACTATTTATTTCTTAATATTCTTGCTCGTCTCACATTCTGAGCATCGTATAACATGTCTGGCTCGTTCGGCACCGCTAGAGTTTGCTTCTACTTGGGTGAGGTTTTTATCTTGTGGCTGTGTAGGTGTGGCCAGCATATCGGTGTCGGACTGCGCAGACACGCTACCTTACTAGCATATGAGATTTCGCTTGACCCCTCTGTCGTTTTTCAACGTTTAGCGTGGAAAATTCTTTGCGGGAGCGTGTTACTGGTGGGCAATACGCCACCGAAGCCCTCAGTGGTTCACAACCGCACAACTGGCCACAGCAGTCCACCCACCCCACCCACCTGGGGTTATTGTGCGGTTCGGTCTCCAGTGGACCCCCCCCCCCCTTTCCGGGTACATCTCGTACCAGTCGAGTGTAACCCCAAATGTTTGCGTGGTAGAGTAATTATGGTGGAGACAGTGTCTGCACAGCAATCGCCGACATAAGGGGAGCCAGCCCGCATTCGCCGAGGCAGAAAAACCATTCACAGGCTGGCCGGCACACCGAACCTCGACACTAATGCGCCGGGCGGATTCCTGCCGGAGACGGGCACGCCTTCCCGCTCGGGAAGCAGCGCGTTAGACCGAGCGGCTAGCCGGGCGGGCTTCGTAACCATACTTATTCATCTACTTAACTGACATAGATCGCGTCCTTGATGAAATTGTATTCTGACCCTAACATTCTGAACGTTGTAAACAGATCTCTTCTGCTAGCCACACACCTGTCTCCATGTTTAGCAAACCAAGCTGTACTCACCGTCTTGTAAACAACATACATCTCTACCGTCCCTTATCGCGACTTACAGACGTAAAAGAGCACACCTCACAAACCAACTCAAAGTTTCCGTGTGGTGTTGTCTCATCTTCATTTATTGCAAACTGCACACAGGTTATCGCGCTGTGTTGTGGAACTATCGCACTCAGAGTAATGCAAACAGTGAGGAGCTTTTTGTCACCACGGTCTCTCATTTCCAAGTGATGATGAAAGTCAGTGACACCTCACAGAGTGTACGCTGTATTAATCACATGCAAAAAGTTAAAACAGTGTGTCCGGGTTGGAGTCCCGCTCTGGTCTCAGTATCAGAATTATAATACGTGAATTCCTTCTGCAGTATGTTTCTTCCACTCATCGGCGAAGAAGTGCTTTTCTTTATAGTTACTCAAAAGAGAAATATAGTACAGAAGATAAAGCACTGGGCACGTGTTAAGAGCGTGGTTCGAATCTCCATTCAGCAAACCATGTTTCTCAAGTTCCGGCCGATAAGCTCACGGACGATTTTCCTTTCCATTCTACATTTGTTCCTGAGTCGCCTGTGTGATGACGCTGATGTAAATGAAAAGTAAAACTCCTTTCCTTTTGTTAAACATGTTTAATTTCCGCCTGTGCAACTAAAACAAAGAACATTTCAGTTTATTCGTATAAAACATAGTTAGATATTACTTTTCAGCGCGCCCTCATATGATTAGCTCGAGGAATATTTAATTAACAGAATCCAGTACTCTGTAATGCTTTGCAAATGTCCCACAGAAACGAAAGTAACATCATGTGTGCCACAAGGTAGTGCAATATAACCTGCAATGTTTTCAATACAAAACTATGTAAACAATTTATCAAACGAAATCGACAGCATTGTAGGATTGTTGGCTCGACGTGAAGTTGTGTAAAGGAAAGTACCGTCGTTGGACGATCGTAAAGGACTACGGAAAGTGTTGGACAGAATTCCCGCTTGGTGCATTGAATGTCAGCTCTCTTTAAATATGGATAAATGTAAGATGAAGCCAATAAAATAAATAAAGAGCCCGATACTATCTGATTACAAGATAAGTGGTGAACTTCTGAGGACGTTACATCGTACACGTAATTAGGAGTAATACCAAAATCAATATGAAATGGACGATCACGTAAAATCAGCAATAGAGAAGGCGAATACGTAGATTGTTTGGAAGACTTCTGGGAAATGTAATGCGTATACGAAGGAAATCTGATACAAGACTCTAGTGTGACTAGTTCTACAGTTTTATGCCGATATTTTGACGTCTTGTCAAGTATGACAACAGACATCGAACAAATTCAGACGTTCGCTGCTAGGATCTGGTGTAGCCCTGACGAAAGTGCAACAGATATACTTGGGGACGACGAAGACCTACACTGCACGACCTCTGTGCTACCACCATTGTACAGGATGTTCGGAAATTTCTGTTACAAACTTCTAGGGCTTGTAGAGAGGAGCGAGTATATAATATTTTGAATAGGAACATTTGTTCGGAAACGTACCGTTTCCGTTCTACGACGGTTTTAATTCAGATGTTTAACTCGTCCACTTCTGCTTGAGGAACTGAATTAGGTGTGACGCAGTGGAATTATTAGG
The DNA here is from genome assembly GCF_023864275.1 of Schistocerca cancellata. Taxonomy (NCBI): domain Eukaryota; kingdom Metazoa; phylum Arthropoda; class Insecta; order Orthoptera; family Acrididae; genus Schistocerca; species Schistocerca cancellata. Next base: position 200,897,215 of record NC_064629.1, read on the forward strand.
TAACAGTTAGTAAGGAAACATAACGAAACACCCATTTGCCACTTAAGCACATTTTTTGTATTAATACTTAAACATTACGTGTTTATATTATTCCAAAACAAAAAAGGACCCAGGATTTCCGTACGTACAGAAGAGTACTGGTGCATCACAACAGTGACTCGATGTGGCGACCACCAACGTTGTTACAGAAATTGTACCTGCGAAGAATATTTTGGTACACACTCTCTATTCCAGCTGGTGTCTCTGTCTCTACAGGAGTTTGGTAAATTAAGTTCTGCATACCACCCCAGAAGAAGTAGTCTATAGAGATTAAATCCGGAGATTGTGGCGGCCGAGCTGTTGGACCACCTCGACCTGTCCATCTTTCGCCATCTGGTCTGTTGAAATGGCTCAGAACCGTACGTGAGAAGTGACGTGGTCCACCATCATTGTGAAACCACATTTCCCAACAGACATTCGGTGTCATAGCTTCCAAAAACAGTTGCAATACGTTTAAAATCAAGTTTGTAGGAGCAGCTAGCTTGAGTGGAAGCAGACGTGGATGCGTTACACATCTGAAATGAACCCATCATAGAAGGGAATCGTTTCCAGACATGACTTGCTGTTCAAAATATTATCTACTCACTCCACTGTACAATTCCTAGAAGTCTGTAACGGGTATTTCCCGACACCCTGTATACCCCGAGATAAGATCATGACAGTAAGATGCGAAAGATTAAGTGACGTACACAGGCATACATACAGTCATATTTCCCTCTCTCAGTACGCGAATAGGATAGGAAAGAAAAAAAAATGGTTCAAATGTCTCTGAGCACTATGGGACTCAACATCTTAGGTCATAAGTCTCCTAGAACTTAGAACTACTTAAACCTAACTAACCTAAGGACATCACACACACCCATGCCCGAGGCAGGATTCGAACCTGCGATCGTAGCAGTCCCGCGGTTCCGGACTGCAGCGCCAGAACCGCACGGCCACCGTGGCCGGCTAGGATAGGAAAGAAAATCGACAGTATTGGTGCGATGTACTTTCGTCTCTCTTCTGTACAGTGGGTTGTGGAATATACAGAGTGAACGTTAATCAAACCGACAAACTGCAGCGACGGACTCCTGACTATAAATGGAGGAAGAAACGTCCTATGAACATGTGTCCGAAAATGTATTATTCCCAAGGTACATGGCGAAGACGAATGAAAGTTCATCTGACCACATGCTGCGTGTTTTTGTGTGATTGACGCAGCGTACTGTAAGCAGCCTAATGACCCAGCATTCGTGTTGGAAACAAGCCGACATGGTGTTTGTGTACGGCCAAGTAGATAGAAACGGTCGAGAGGCAGAACCCAGTCCTCCAGATCTGGTGTCCACATAATCAGCCACCTCCCAGCACGTTCGTTTGTCTGAAAGGGCCCATCATCACACAAACGCCTAAAAATGGCTTGAAATGTTGTGTGATGTGGTTGAGATCTGTGAGGGTACTTGTTCTATTATACCTGTGCTACCTCTCGACCATTTTCATCAGTTTGGCTGTACACAGAACACCATCTCTGCCTGTCCCCGACGTGAATACCGGACCATCCTGGTGCCAGTACGATGCGTCAGTCACACAGCCTGCAACATACAAAGAACACACGGCACGTGGTCAGAGGAACTTTCATTTGCCATTTCCATCTACAGCGAAAAGAGTGTTTTTCCGGACACATGTCCATATGACTTTTTTCGTCCAATTCCTCAACTCCAACTCAGTCTGAAGGAGTAAGTATTATGTCACGGAAGACATTCACCTGCAGTTTGTCGAATTTATTAATGTCCACCCTGTATACACTGATGAGCCAAAAGCATTATGATCTCTGACCACCCGAGACTGAAGGCCGGCTGCTGAAATCACGAGTACGTGTCGCAGTAAGGATAGGAGAGGAGCAGAGACAGAAGTTCAGCCAGTCTAGCAACGATACTGGGCACAAGTGGGGAAATCCACTGACATTATCGACTTGGACATAGCGTAGACTGCTACGGTCCAGTGCCTGCGAACGTTAATCTGGTTCAAAATGGCTCTGAGCACTATGGGACTCAACATCTTAGGTCATAAGTCCCCTAGAACTTAGAACTACTTAAACCTAACTAACCTAAGGACATCACACACACCCATGCCCGAGGCAGGATTCGAACCTGCGACCGTAGCAGTCCCGCGGTTCCGCACTGCAGCGCCAGAACCGCTAGACCACCGCGGCCGGCGTTAATCTGGGGAACAGCGAAGACGGTCGACTGTTCACATACTACGGTCACGAGCATCTGGGGTTAGTGTTTGTAGGATGGTGAAACCAAGAGAAAATAACGAGGTGTTGGATGGCCAAGCCTTACCACAGAACATGGAGCCAGGAAGCTTGCCCGCACGGTAGACGGCCATTTGTCGTAGTCTTGACGACAGAATACAGTGCTGGTGCAGGCGCAAATGTTTCCCAGCACAGTATTCAACGCACATTCTTGAGCGTGGGACTCCATAGCATGGGACCCCTACATGTTCTCGTGCTGGCCTAACGACATCGTCAGTTATGGTTACAGTGTACAAGGAATCATCGAGATTGGATCATAAATCAATAGGAACATGCCACCTGATCGGCTCCTCAGTACTTGCACCGCACCACGGACTCAGGTAGAAGGAGTTAGTATTTTGTCACGGAAGACATTCACCTAGGCTTCTGTGGGACCTGTGATACAGGGTGACAATTACTGAACTAAATGAACAAAAACGTAAATTACTTACAAACTACGGGGTGCACACACTTTATTCCACATGTTAACATCACTACAGATATTCGGATTTAGGTTCTAACATGTTCGATTTCCTGCCATCGTTGGCGATGATGTGGCGCACACACATAGCGAAATTCTAAATGACCCGCTGGAGTGGCGGAACATCGATGCTTTCGATGACCTCTGGATGGCTGTTTTCAGCTCAGCAATGGTTTCGGGGTTGTTGCCGTGCACCTTGTCTTCAATATAGCCCTACAAAAAGGAGTAGCATGTGTTCAGATCCGGAGAATATGGCGGCCAATCGAGGCCCATGCCAATGGCCTCTGGGTACCCCAGACCCAGGATGCGGTCCCCAAAGGGCTCCTCCACTACATCAAACACTCTCCTGCTTCGATGGGGTCTAGCTCCGTCTTGCATGAACCACATCTCTTCTAAATCAGGGTCCCTTTGGATGATGGGGATGAAATCATCTTGCAAAACCTTCACGTACCATTCCTTAGTCACCGTGCCATCAGGGAACATCGCACCGATTATTCCGTTAGTGGACATTGCACATCACACAGTCACCCGTTGGGGGTGAAGAGACGATTGCGAAAATGCGGATTCTCAGTCCCCCAAATGCGCCAATTTTTCTTACTGACGAAGCCATCCAAATGAAAGTCGGCTTCGTCGCTAAACCAAACCATATTCACATCAAATTCTTGTTCGTCAATTCTGTGGACAATAGTGTTGGCGAAACACAACCGTTGTTCCATGGCTGTGAGGGTTAATGGCTGATGAGTTTGAATTTTGTATGGGAAGAGATGCAGGTCTTTAACAAAAATTTGTCGCAGTGTCTCCCAGTTGATTCCCATCTGTTGTGCAGCTCGTGCAATCGATTTCCTGGAGCTGGTTTGAAACACAGTGCGTGTCTTCTCGATGATTTCAAGCGTTTTCACCCTTTTTGTACTACCGACATTGCCAACACGGTCATCACGACCACTACCCGTTATCTCAAACATGCAAATCAAATTCTTGAATGTTAGCACACTTGGACCGGTTGTCTTCGGCTTGAACTCGGTCGCAAACTTCCTTTGAGCCGCAGATGGGCTGATATTGCTGGCATAGTAGGCCTACAGAAGCGGTATATGCTCAGGCACTGGCGGTTCTAGGCGCTCAGTCCGGAACCGCGAGGCTGCTACGGTCCCAGGTTCGAATCCTGCCTCGGGCATGGATGTGTGTGATGTCCTTAGGTTAGTTAGGTTTAAGTAGTTCTAAGTTCTAGGGGACTGATGACCACAGATGAAAGTTCCATAGTGCTCAGAGCCATTTGAACCATTTGCTCAGGCACGCTGTACCGTGACATTTTCATGTGCAAATGGCCGTCAACAAGAAGGCGCGTGCGCATGCGCATACTAATTCCCATCATGCCCCGAGTCAAACTGTGCAGTTTGAACGTCCTAACGAAAACCGTTCAGAAGTTATGACGACTTTATTTTTTGATGAAGTATTTGATTTCTGTGGTGTTAACTGATTAGTTTTGAAAGACAATTCAAGAAGCATTTTCTTGTGGTGTTAATAGTTAGCTATAGTCTCAGAATTGTGGGCTTTCAACATAATTGCGTCGGTAAATATTTTTCCAGTTAGGTTCCGTGTATCAGTTATGTCGGACATAACACCAGGATTGAGAGAAACTACGGAGAAATTGATTCTGAGATGCCCTATGGCGATTTTACTCGCCGTACTGCGAAACACGATTCCACGCCACCACCTCACTCGGTGAATAACTGTGGACACGGCTATAATTGATAACAGGCAATACAAATCATTAATTGATTTTTTATGCAGGCATTTCTAGGATGTAAGCAAAGCTATTACTTAATTTCAAGTATTACTGTTAACAAGAGGTCCTCCGCACACTCTTTAAATTATTCTGAGGATAAATCGCCACAAAAGATCGCAGTTATGCGAAGAGCGGAAGCACAGAGTGAGGCGCTTCCGAATACCTTGGACACAACCGGTCCTTAGCTGGGCTGTGTCTGGTGTCGGTCCCCAGTGGCCACGTGTCAGGTGAACAGCGGTGCGCACTTATCTGCAACATGTGGTTGTGACCACTAGAGCGTAGTCGATATTCTAATTCCTCCCGCAGATGTTCCACTGGATTCACGGGCAAGCACTATGACAGGGTGCATTGTCATGCTGATACAAACAAGCATTGTCTCCGAACTGTTCCTTTACTGTACGCAAGGTACATACCCTTTAGAATTTAGCGTTTTCTTAAGCATAGTAAGAGGACCACAGCCTCACCACGGTAAACACCACCTACTGCAACACCTCCCCCTTCGAACACCACTGTTGGCACTATACGTGATGGCAAGTGCGTTCTACAGGCATTCACCAAATCCAAACCCATCCATCGGATTGCCACAGGTCATAGTATGATTTATCATTCCAGATCAGTCATCCAGTGGTGTTGCTCTTTACACCACTTCAAGCGTCACTTAGCTCTTAACTACGGAAATGTGTGGCTTTCGAGGAGCTGCTCGATAGCTATGCCCTATTTTTGTGAACGCCATACGCACAGTCATTATGCTAGCTGAACTGGAGGTAGCACTTCGGAACTCACGAGTGATTCCTTTCGATGATTTCTTGCGATTTTTTGCAATCACCGACAGCAGTGCTCAACGGTCCCCGTCCTTCAAACGCGAGGTCTACTTGTCCTTGATTTACCTAATGCTTCTTCTTTCGCATTTCCAGTTCAGCACATCTCCAACAGTCGACTTGGGCAGCTTTAGAAGGGTTGAAATGTCCTTGACGGATTTGTTACTCTGTTGACATCCAATGGCTAGTCCACACTATAAGTACAGAGCTCTCCTGACTGGCTTATTCTGCTACTCTGCTGACAATCCATACTCCCCGCCTCCATTCACACTGGGGGGTCCAATTCTTGTTGAATCTAATGGTCAGTTCCGCATTAAATTGGTACATCCGGACACTTTCGATCAGATAGAATAAATTTGGTTTAGGTATTGACTTATGTAAACTGTCACGACTTTCTTTATTTTCCTACTGCAGCTGTTTGCTACGAGGCAATGGATTTTGTTGTATACTGCCCACTCGTCTAATATAGGTTGCCTAGGAAGCTGTTTTCTCGGATCACTAGACAAAAATTCAAGCAAATCGTATTAATGGAGTTTATTACAGTAAGTGAAATTGACAATAGTTAACTCTGCGTATTCACAAAAGTGTGTCGCAAACAAATGGCGAAATGCAAATAGCCGGCCGGCGTGGCTGAGCGGTTCTAGGCGCTTCAGTCTGGAACCGCGCGCCTGCTACGGTCGCAGGTTCGAATCCTGCCACGTGCATGGATGTGTGTGATGTCCTTAGGTTAGTTAGATTTAAGTAGTTCTAAGTTCTAGGGGACTGATGACCTCAGATGTCCCATAGTGCTCAGAGCCATTTGAACATGCAAGTAATCAAATGGTTCAAATGGCTCTGAGCACTATGGGACTTAACAGCTGTGGTCATCAGTCCCCTAGAACTTAGAACTACTTAAACCTAGCTAACCTAAGGACATCACACACATCCATGCCCGAGGCAGGATTCGAACCTGCGACCGTAGCAGTCGCGCGGTTCCGGACTGCGCGTCTACAACCACGAGACCACCGCAGCCGGCTGCAAGTAATCACTGTCCTTCGGTATGTACAATTTCAATGAAAGGAAAACAATTCAGTTCATAAATCACTGCTGTTGCGTTATTATGACGGCCCGTCTTCTATTGCGGAAGTGGCTATATATGTTCTGGAAGTACGTAAGAAAGATGTTTAAGTTTTATAGGCAGAAGAAAGTAATGTCTGTATATTGGTATAGAAGCAAAATCACTGATACAGCTATAGGCTAAGCTTCTGAATTTCACTGTCAGAATAAGTTCAAAATTGGTTTAAAAAGTGAGGAATACGTTAAATAGCAGGAAATGCCCGTTACCGAACAAAACTTACCGTAAGCTACTTTCCAAGTTTCCGACGGGCAAAGATCATTTAAAACCGCTATGAAGAGATCAGAAAAAAATTTTCTACATGAATTCTCATGGATGTAAGTAATTAAACATACATCTGTAAATGGTTAGCCTGTAGTCACATATGTACGAGCATTAACGAAAAGTTACTAACTGTTGCACAAATGAAACGCTGCACATCATACGTTTATCGTTAATGTGGTCTAAACTATAACTAACTTCGAAAGGCGTCATAGATCTTCAGTAGAAAACCAGATCGTTGTGAGTTACAGGTAGGCACAACAACAGATTTGACGCACATTTTGGATAGCAGTGAGTGTCCTGTAGATATCGTTTTTTCTTTCGAGCCTTAATAGAGACAAATAATCTTATGGTATTAAATGAGATAAACTTAAATCACCCACCATAATGGATAAGATTCAGAGTAGAAACATGCACATTCCCCATTTAAAAATGATGTGTTTATTCTGCCCGGGGTAAGTAGAAATATGCGGAAACTTATAAAGTTACCTGCTGCGTTCTGGTGCTTGTGGTCAGCAGTAGCGTACAACTATAGACTCGCCAGTGCCATCTCTGACACGTAAAGACTCTTGGGGTGCAATTTTAATCCGTCTGCTTTAAATAAATTCCAGGGAGAAGCGCTCTCACGCTTTCGGCCGGATAGTCATTAGCAAATGTAATCACTTAGTGTCTCACGCTGCAGAAGCTAAGGCTTCAGGACTCTAACCTCATGTTACTTGCATTTACCGTTAATGCAAATCACGCCTCTAGCAGTTACAGGCGTCTCCTATTACTTGAAAAATCCCCGCGATAACGCCGAATTTAATAAACAGATCCACATGTGAGCATAGTGTTACTGTAGGATTCCTATGTCACACGATCTATGAAAGACTTACAGCCTCCTACCGAGCGAAGTGGTGTACTGGATAGTAAGTTGATTCGGAGGTCGCAGGGTTCAAATCCCCGTCAAAGAGTCAGGTTGTGGGTTCTCTGAGGTTCAAATGGCTCTAAGCATAATGGGACTCCTGAGGTCATCAGTCCCCTACACTTAGAACTATTTAATCCTAACTAACCTAAGGACATCACACACATCCATGCCTGAGGCAGGATTCGAGCCTGCGACCGTAGCAGCTGCGCGGTTCCGGATTGAAGTCGCTCGGCTACAGCGGCCGGCTTCTCTGAGGTTTCGCTGAATCGCTTCAGAGAAATGCCCACACGGCAGCATGTAAAAGGCCACAGGCAATTTTCTTCCCCAAAACGATATTGTGCTCTGTCTGTATTGCATATGGGAATCTACAGTTTAATGTAGACTCCGAGCTTGACATTTTTCACATATACAAATCATTTCTTTCTTCTTTTCTTTTCCCTAATGCTTATCTCGCCCAGTACGGAGACCACTTTTTCAAGGCATGGCCAATTTTATTTTATTATTTAACTTCGTGGCCGGATACCCTTCTTCACGCCACAGTCGTCAAGGTAACCTAAGGGGAAGTCGTCGGCACCATCTGCCTGTAAATCGTGTAAGTTTGTTCTCTGTGCTATCGTATTTCATCTGTTTGTATACCGTATTCTCTGAGACTGAATATAGGGATCATCCCAGCATTTTCCTAAACTACCGTAGGATCTTGTCTATTCCTCCTGTCAGTCACACCTGATAAGAGGGGTCAAAGCAGTTAAAGCAGTAAACAGTTGAAGAAAATTAAGGGCTGATTAAGGGGAGAGTCACAGAGTTTTGATTTGTAGCTAACACTTACTCACCAAGACACGCCAGCTTTTATGTAATTTTGGTTAAACTTCTTCTTCTTGAAGTAAAGACTTTAATATTTGGAGGATTAGCTGTAAGCGGAGAACAACTGTGAGACTGGAAGCAAGTCAAACGTGAACCGAGGTTGCCAGCAGCGTCTTCCGGTGTTCGAAATATGAGGCAGAAATTTCTGATCACAGATTCAGAACCCAGTTGGTCCGGCCAATAACGGCTGAAATCTGTGACGCAAGTAAACCACAAACAATTCCTGATATGTGCTTTAAGAAACAGGAATGAGACATCATCCCTTGCTACAACCACCGTAAGGCTGGCTTCGGCAGAATTTTGTACAAAATATTTGATTTCTTTCTTAGTTCCATAATTAAAGCGACAATAGTGGATGCGTTGACCTCCTTACGGATAAATATTAACGAACAGGAAATTGAGGTAGCTGCTGAACGAGTTTATTTTTAATTTTATTTATGTAGCAGATTCCGTGGAACTATGCGAACTAAAACTACTTGGTCAAGGTATGAGTCAGAACACATTTATAGAATGCTTATTAGAAAATTTATAAACAAAATAAAATAAAGAATTAATAAAACACGAAGCAGAGAAAAGTTCTCAACTACTTCTGGGAAGTGCTATACCGAATAAAATGAGTTTTCCACGAGGAAATCATTCAACTTGAATTTGAAGACTTGGGACCTACTGAATAGTGCACATTTTTCTGTACAGTTATTAAACCAGTGTTACACAAATCGTTTTTGTACGTAGTGTGCACTGAATGAGTTTTGAATTTTCTTCTGAATGAGCCAATATTGTCAACAAGAAACCCCCGTATGTATTGTGTGTACGGAAATGGCAGTGTTAGAATCCCGAGATAGCCGAAAAACGGTCCACTCGAAGTTCGAAAACTGATACCGTTGATCTACACCCACATCTACATCTACATCTACGTGATTACCCTCCAGTCCACAATTAAGTGCCTGGCAGAGGTTTCATCGAACCACCTTCAAGGTATTTCTCTACCGTTCCACTCTCAACGAAGCGCGGGAATAACGAGCACTTATATCGTTGAGTGTGAGCTCTGATTTCTCTTAGTTTATCATGATGATCATCTCTCTATCAGTAGGTGGGCTCTATCAGAATATTTTTGCAATCGGAGGAGAAAGATGATGATTGAAGTTTCACAAGAAGATCCCGCCGCAACGAAAAATGCCTTTGTTTTAATGATTGCCACCCCAAGTCAAGTATCATGTCCATGGCACTTTCTCCCCTTATTTGGCAATAATACAAAACGAGCTAACCTCCTTTGAAACTTTTCGATGTCCTCCATCAATCCTATCTGATGCGGATCCCATACCGCGCAGCAATATAAATGAGGACAGACTAGCGTAGTGTAGAAAGCCTCTTTAGTAGAAGTGTTCTATTTTCTAAGTGTTCTGTCAATAAATTTCAGTCTTCGGTTTCCGTTACAATTTAAGTTATTCGTAATCGTAATCCCTAAGATTTAGATGAATTTACATATTTTATATTTGTGTGATTTATCGTGTAACCGGAATTTAGCGAATATCGTTTAGTACTTATGTGGATGACGTTACGCTTTTCATTATTTAGAGTCGATTTCCAATTTCGCACCATACAGATATCTAAATTAGAATTATATTAATACCTTCAGCTGCTAACGGGCGTTGATATATATCAACGGGGACAGGTGGAAATGTGTGCCCCGACCGGAACTCGAACCCGGGATCTCCTGCTTACATGCAGACGCTCTATCCATCTGAGCCACCGAGGACATGGAGGATAGCACGACTGCACTGACAATCTCGCGCATGCCTCCCGCGAGACCCACATTCTCACCCTGTATGTCCACACACTACATTTGTAGTGTCCCACCCCAACACACTCATTACTCTTGGAAGACATTGTTACCAAGTCCCATAAGAGTTCGGGGAATATGTGTGCATCCGCACAGAAGAAGAAGGTCATGGCCGGTGTTGGCAGCACTATATAATTATATGGATATGGTGTCTGTTCTTTCAGACATGCGCGATATAGTCCCTGTAGTCGATCTATTCTCTGTGCCCTCAGTTGTTCAGATGGATAGAGCGTCTGCCATGTAAGTAGGAGATCTTGGGTTCGAGTCCCAGTCGGGGCACACATTTTCACCTGTCTCCGTTGATATATATCAACGCCCGTTAGCAGCTGAAGGTATTAATGTAATTCTAATTCCGTTCTAAACGGGTGCAGGTCATCAGTGGTGTCTGTCCGAAAGAGCAGACACGATATCCATATAAGTATATACAGGTATCTTGTCTAAATCACCTTTGCAATTAGGCTTTATCATCTGATGACTTTATAAGACGGTAAATGACAGCACCATCTGCAGTCAGTCTAAGAGGGCTGCTCAGATTGTCTCCTATGTCTTTTATGTGGATCAGAAAGAGCTTGACTGCCCTTTTCTGGACTAAGAATATTCTTGGTGAGTGCCCAAGAGTTGCCGCAAAATATAGTAAGCAAAGTAAACAAGCCTTCGAGATTCAGCGTCAAGGATACTTCAGATCATTATTATAATGAAAATAATGGCACTCAAATTCTGCACAAGGTCTGGAATATGATGCTTTCAAAACACTTTTTCATCTATCCTTAGTCTGAAGTATCTTAAACAGTCGATTTTACACACTGTTTGACCACCTTGAGACAATAAAATTTCATTTTTCCGAAAGTTCCGTGTCAGAAACTATGTATTGCGTTATGTTGCATTAAACTGTTCTCTGAAACCCATATTCTGATGTTACCGTCTACCATATTAACTAGGTCATTTACATAACGCTCCAAGTCTTTCATAATAACACATGTACAGAGGTTGGCACATTGGATTCTCATTCAGAAGGAATGAAATAAAGTCCCCGTTAAATGGTTAAGATTTATGTTTGCTATTATTTACCTAAGCTAATATAGGCGAAAGCTGGGATAGGGCCTTTGAGCAGGATGCGTAAATTTCCTTCCCTATCCTTGCCCTATTCGAGCTTGTGCTCCGTGTGTAACGGCATATTCGTCGACGGAACGTTCAATCGTCATCTTTCGTCCTGTCTGCCTCAAACGCGTCATGGTTTGTTTCGTGCTAAGACATACAGCGAATTAGTAGAAGTGTTGCGTTGCAATGTCGAGAAAACTGCTTTTTAGACTGCGTTATCAATACTTTACTAACTTAAGTCTTAGATATGACTCCTTTAAGACGTACAGTTAAGGATAGAATGCTTCTAAAGTGAAAGGGCAGCTCTTAATTCTGAGAATTTTCTGGCTCTAAATGTGAAAGACTGAATTGTGCTTACCTCGCACCGTTATGTGAAATGGGAAGTCTGCAGCATACATTTGTATATTTGCCCGTACTTCCTTGCGTCCTTCGCCGAAATAAAATTTTACACCTGACGGAATATACTTTACGACTGTAACAGAAACGGAGATTAAGGACATTAGTTGTGAAAGCTATGTACGTACTATGTGAACCCTAGACTTGAAAGAGTCAAGACTCAACCAGGGCTGAGGGTCTTGGTAGAACTTTGAGATGCGAGCGAGCTGTCGCCTTGGGCACCGTCTAGAAGAAGATGAATCTAAAATCGATGTCTGCGGCGGCGGCCAGAGAGCTACCGTTAGAAACTTCCGCTCGTACACACACTCTTCATTTGGGAGTGACTGGGCAAAATCCACGCATTATATCTTCCATTCTCTTTAATATCCTAGGAAACGGATTCTCTTTAACCACCATGCTCTCAGCCATCACTTAGTGGACAAAATATTATTTATTGTGTCAAACAACATATTCACCTTGTTGGTTCCTGATACATGTCACCCCAGTAAGACAGCATTTATATTGGAATTAAAAAAAATTGATTTTTTTCCTTGTAAGTTCCAGACTGTCAGAAAATGAGGCAAACTGAATTCAAAACGACCCCCATAGCTTCAGGGCTTTTTTTCTTTATCTGCAATGCTGCAGAATTTACTTCCACAGCAGATGAGTTGGTCACTTTTTTCACTCATAGAAAACAAAGTCGCTCCAGTGCGCATACTTGCTCTTGTTGCCTATTTGATGCGGACCAATTGTGTTATTAATCTAGATTCTACAATAGCGTACGTTGTTTGTCCTTAGAAATCGCCTGTAAGCTAAGATGTTAAATTTAATTGAAAGTAAGTACCTCTAACCTTAACCTGATCGCATCACTACTTATTTCCTTAATCCATTTGATACTGCCGCGTTATTCTAAAATTTAGACTGCCTCCATGGTTTTCTTTTTCTTTGGCGTTTAATTATTCTTGGACCAGATCTGCTACACTCAAGTTTTCGGTTTTTTTATTGTAATTTAGTTTTGTGGCCGGATGCCCTTCCTTTAGCTGGGCACATAACAGAGGGAAGCCGCGTGTGCCATCTGTATGTGAATTGTGTACACTTTGTTCTTTGTGCATTCGTGTTTTCACTGGTTGTGTATTGTCTTTTCTCCTGCCTGTAGTGCGGGCAAGGCTAGTATTAGCCTAAGCGACCGTGAGAAACCACCTAGAAACCACACTTACGCTAGCCGGTGCACTTGCTACAGTCATGAATTGGCCATGTGGATTCAGCTTTGATCTGACTCATTTGCCTGCAGTGGAATTTCGTGCGCTCCGCGTTCCTCTATGCGAGCAGCTTATATTGGCTCCACAGTAAATCGTGTAACACGAACGAAGGATATTACCACTAATTTTCGTGAAAGCTTTGTTGTAGAACCTACAATGCTAATTGTAATTACCATCACTGTGCGTTCTGTGCTCGTTCCTGGAGCGGAAGATGCTACTTCCAATAGTATTTGACCAACAAAACCGCTGATAATTGCATTTTAAATAGTTGCAGAAGTATGAAGTGATAGAAACAAAATAGTTCCGGGAATATTTATAAGAAACAAACACCGGTTATTTAAATAGAGTACAAGTGCAAGCAACGATTAATGAAGAAATAAATTAGGTCACCATAAATCAATTTTTACAATTGTAACATAAAAAATCGATATAATAAACAGAACAGTTTTCTAATCAAGAATGACATTTCAGGCAGTAATAAATTCGAAAATATTTGCAGTTTGTATTGCACATTTGGCTACTACACATGCATTATTTGGCACTTCGAATAAAATAAATAACAGTAGTACACTCTGAAAAAATGAATAGAAACTCCAGTATGAACAGCCTTAGACATAAAACCAGTCGGCTTCGGCACATTCCTGATCCCGTATTTGAAAGTATAAAATTGTTTATTATTATAGTCTGATTTTCCACGAGACAGAAAGTCGATAAACTGAGTGAACACCGTGCGGAAACGCTATACACGTGGGTTGTTACGATTGTATTTATCAATTAACTTTTTTTATGTTCTAGTATTTGTCTGCAGCTATGTATTGGATTTAGCATTCTTGAAACTTATGAACGTTGTTTACGCGTTATAAAACAGAGTCCCAAGAGGAAAAATGTCTAACATTCTCGACATATACTTATATGGATATGGTTGATGATCTGCAGACGTCTAGAACGAAATTAGAATTATATTAATACCATCAGCTGCGCACGGGCGTTGATATAGATAAACGGGGACAGGTGAAAATGCGTGCTCCGACCGCGACTCGAACCCAGGCTCTCCTGCTTACATGGCAGACGCTCTATCCATCTGAGCCACCGAGGGCACAGATGATAGTGCGACTGCAGGGACTATCTCGCGCACGCCTCCCGCGAGACTCACATTCTCACCTTGTATGTCCACACACTACATTCGTAGTGCCCCCCCCCCCTCCCCCCAACACACTCATTAGTCGGGGATCAGCGGATGCACACATATTTCCCGAACTCTTACGGGACTTGGAAGAATGTCTTCAACAGTGGGAAGCAAGAAGGTGCTTAAAACATCAATGTAGGCCTGTGTTGCGATAATGCCACGCAAAACAACAAGGGTATCTCCATGAAAATCATGACCACACCATAACTCCGCCGAGTCCGCCGACTTAGCACTACACACGCAGCCAGATGACGTTCACCGGGCATTCGCCATACCCACACTCTGCCATCGGATCGCTATATTGTGTACCGTGATTCGTCACTCCACACAACGTTTTTCCTCTGTACAGTCGTCCAATGTTTATGCTCCTTACACCAAGCGAGGCGGCGTTTGGCATTTACTGGCGTAATGTGTGGCTTATGAGCAGCCGCTCGACTATGAAATCCAAGTTTTCTCACCTCCCGCCTAACTGTCATAGTACTCGTAGTGGATCCTGATGCAGCTTGGAAATCCTGTGTGATGGTCTGGACAGATGTCTGCGTCTTACACATTGTGACCCTCTTCAACTGTCGACAGTGTCTGTCACACGAGGTCGGCCTGCGCGCTTTTGTACTGTACATGTACAGGTTTCCACTTCGCTATCACATCGGAAACAGTGAACCCAGGGATGTTTAGGAATGTGTAAATCTCGCGTTCAGATGTATGACGCATGTGACATCAATCACCTGACCACGTTCGAAGTCCGTGAGTTCCGCGGGGACCCCCACACTGCTCTCTCACGGTGTCTAATGACGCCTGAGGTCGCTTATATGGAGTACCTGGCAGCACAATGCACCTAATATGGAAAAGTATGTTTCTGGGGGTGCTCGGATAGTTTTGATCACATAATGTAAGACGGTGCGTGAGAAACAGCGTGCCATAAGAAGCTGTCAGTTTCCAGGGATTCGTCCACACACGAAGCACGCTTTCGTTCAGCATGGCAATGTCAGTCCACACAGGAACGCTGCGACTTCAGCTACAATCCGACGGCTTAAGTTCACTGTCATTGATCATACTCCAGACAGCCCCGACTTGGCTCGATCCGATTTTCATCTGCTTCAGAAACGTAATGAACACCTTCGAGGAGTTCACTTCGATAGTGATGAAGCGGTGCGAACAGAGATGAGATTGTGGCTCCATCGACAAACGTTCAACATTGAGACAGTATCAACGAACTGGTCTCCCTCTGGGAGGAAAGGCTATGTTGAAAAATAAATACGTTGACATGAAGAATAAAGATGTAAAATGCTACTAAAGTTCGTTTTATTAAAAAGTGCTAAGAGATTTTGCATAAAAAATTCGGAGGAATTAATTTTTAGCCCTCGTATGTCGTCATTATTGTATCATTGCCAGCTCATGAAATGAGGGCTCGTTCGTTAAGTCAGATTAGCCAATGTGATGCCAAATACAAGCGTCACCATTTTTAATTGATTTTGAGGTTTATTTCACAAACAGCAGATCATGATTTAACTGCAGTATTAGAAAAATTTAACACGTTATATAATATGTAAAAATATTTGTCATGCAAAAATGACATTAAAACAGACGAGACAAAGTGTGAAGGTAGCTTTGTTGAGAAGTATTATTTATAATAGTTTCTTATTTAGTGAAAAACTGCAGCTACGGCCTATAAGTTTGTGTTTGAATACGGTATAAATACCATTTTCTGGACAATTTTATTTTTATTTTCTACCACAAATACGTTGTAAATATAAGGTCAGGTGCCCGGTGGCGTGAAGCCGGCAGCCCGTAGCCTTTAGCCACTGTAGGGCGAGGAAACTCTCGAGCATAAACTGTTCTGATCTTGACATAGCCATGGGTTGTTTTGCGGCATTGTTTCTGGAAGTTTTTGCTGTTGCTGGTGGGTTAGAAAGTGAAGTAAATAACCTTTGAGGTTTCATAGGACTGATACCACTAGCATACAGCTGAAATGCGGTTTAAATAAAACTTAAATTAAAAATTTATGAAAGAGACGGCACAAAAATACCTATAAAAAGTAAAAAAAATATGTACTGCCACTTTAAGTGTAATATAAGTATTAATATTTTAATCCAAGCGTTGTCACTTCGTGGGAACGCTAAATAAATAAAAAAGAAAATGAGAAGTTAACAGCAGCTATCCTTTCTAGAACAGCATACTTTCATTATTGTTGGATATAAGCATCTTCTATTTGGCGTCATCTCTTCCAGTGTAACGTGTCCCGTATCCACATCTCGAAACAGCTACTTGAGTCACAATTCCTTATTATCTAAAATATGAAGATCAATCCTTTAAATAGCCTAATATTACCTATTTATTTTATATCACATTATTACAGAATTACTAACGAACTTTGTTTCATGCATTAATTTATCTTACAAGGTCTATGTCCTGCAGTGGTCTTATGATAGCGTACTAATCCACGCTTCATTAATCAGCGAGCGCGAATCGCGTGGTGCGCGGTATGCGGCGCGCCGGGGAGTGACCAATTGCGGCGACCTGAACAGGCAGTTGTGTGAGGGCAAGCGTCGTTGACGTCTGTGTCCATATTCCAAAGTTTTCGGAGTAAATTAAGACTTACACACAACGATTAGATATTGTTGTTTTCATATTTACCTACATTGCCTAGGCAGCTTACGTGTATCTAAATTTCATACTTCATCATTTTTGATGTAGTCTTTTTTTATTTTATTTTCCTTAGCGGTCCCCCGACGCGACGACGCTTGGATCGGAATACTACTACCTACACTCCTGGAAATTAAAATAAGAACACCGTGAATTCATTGTCCCAGGAAGGGGAAACTTTATTGACACATTCCTGGGGTCAGATACATCACATGATCACACTGACAGAACCACAGGCACATAGACACAGGCAACAGAGCATGCACAATGTCGGCACTAGTACAGTGTATATCCACCTTTCGCAGCAATGCAGGCTGCTATTCTCCCATGGAGACGATCGTAGAGATGCTGGATGTAGTCCTGTGGAACGGCTTGCCATGCCATTTCCACCTGGCGCCTCAGTTGGACCAGCGTTCGTGCTGGACGTGCAGACCGCGTGAGACGACGCTTCATCCAGTCCCAAACATGCTCAATGGGGGACAGATCCGGAGATCTTGCTGGCCAGGGTAGTTGACTTACACCTTCTAGAGCACGTTGGGTGGCACGGGATACATGCGGACGTGCATTGTCCTGTTGGAACAGCAAGTTCCCTTGCCGGTCTAGGAATGGTAGAACGATGGGTTCGATGACGGTTTGGATGTACCGTGCACTATTCAGTGTCCCCTCGACGATCACCAGTGGTGTACGGCCAGTGTAGGAGATCGCTCCCCACACCATGATGCCGGGTGTTGGCCCTGTGTGCCTCGGTCGTATGCAGTCCTGATTGTGGCGCTCACCTGCACGGCGCCAAACACGCATACGACCATCATTGGCACCAAGGCAGAAGCGACTCTCATCGCTGAAGACGACACGTCTCCATTCGTTCCTCCATTCACGCCTGCCACTGGAGGCGGGCTGCACGATGTTGGGGCGTGAGCGGAAGACGGCCTAACGGTGTGCGGGACCGTAGCCCAGCTTCATGGAGACGGTTGCGAATGGTCCTCGCCGATACCCCAGGAGCAACAGTGTCCCTAATTTGCTGGGAACTGGCGGTGCGGTCCCCTACGGCACTGCGTAGGATCCTACGGTCTTGGCGTGCATCCGTGCGTCGCTGCGGTCCGGTCCCAGGTCGACGGGCACGTGCACCTTCCGCCGACCACTGGCGACAACATCGATGTACTGTGGAGACCTCACGCCCCACGTGTTGAGCAATTCGGCGGTACGTCCACCCGGCCTCCCGCATGCCCACTATACGCCCTCGCTCAAAGTCCGTCAACTGCACATACGGTTCACGTCCACGCTGTCGCGGCATGCTACCAGTGTTAAAGACTGCGATGGAGCTCCGTATGCCACGGCAAACAGGCTGACACTGACGGCGGCGGTGCACAAATGCTGCGCAGCTAGCGCCATTCGACGGCCAACACCGCGGTTCCTGGTGTGTCCGCTGTGCCGTGCGTGTGATCATTGCTTGTACAGCCCTCTCGCAGTGTCCGGAGCAAGTATGGTGGGTCTGACACACCGGTGTCAATGTGTTCTTTTTTCCATTTCCAGGAATGTATATTAATCTTAAAGGGGTAATAAATATTATCTTTTTTTTAATTTTTAGAGGTGTTTTTCTGTCTTTTTTAACTTTTAATTTAAGTTTTATTTCATGCTTTTTGAACTTAAAATTTTACTAGTAGACACGGTATGCTAGACACTATCTCCACATTCATACAAATACTTTCCGGGACGAAACACGAAATTGCGACCCGAGACCGTGCTTCGCAGAGATCTGCGAATTCTGACAACAGGTGTATTTTGATAAATATTGTTTCAGTTGGAAGATTATCGCAATGCAATATAGAATGTGCGGATTTGAGTTTCAACCTGAAATTATTATTCCTACTTTTTTCTTTTCTTTGATATTTTGTAAATAAGCGTGATTAAATTCAGTTCACTAGGCGTATTACGGTGATTGATCACAAACAGCTTATCAGTTTTAATTCCTTGCATTACGTTTTTGGGCGGGTAATGTACTCTTATTAGGATAAGTTTAATTAATAATAATTTACTTATGCTAACGTGATAATTTCGTAGATTTAGTTTACGATTGCTGTAATAAGTAAATCTCTCATAAAACACACTTTTCAACTCTCACTTGTAACTGATATCAGTAATTGAAATGCATTAAAAACTATCATCGTATTTTACTATTGTCACTTGAGCGATTTCGTGTTTATTGTTTTAAGTCACAAATATATTCATTGGTGAAGTTTCAGCATATATTTAGCTAATTTAGGCAACATAAGCAACAATTTGGAAATTTGTGGTAAGGTCTTATGGATCCAAACTGCAGAGGTCATCGGTCCCTAAGCCTACACACTACTTAATCTAACTTAAACTAACTTACACTATGGACAACACACAGACCCATGCCCGAGGGAAGACTCGAACCTCCGACGGGAGGAGGCGCATGGACCGTGGCAAGGCGCTGAGACCACGCGGCTACCCCGCGCGGCCATAAGCAATAAGCAGTGGCCATAATTCTAAATCAAGTCGGAAGAAAGTTAGATGCCATTGCACTCTCCTGCAATATGCTGCCTAAACTATTAGGGCAAAATCATTTGATTTAGTACTGAATTGCAAATCTCAAAAGGAACAACAAAAAAGTCTGATAGAGTACATGTTTATCTTTAACAGTTGAGTCAGACTCGCCATTTTCTTCTTTGTAGGTGCTGAAATGGTCGACATCAAAAGACAGAAGACAGAAAATAAACATATGTTCTCTGGGACTTTTATTTAGATCTTCTTAAGCTCTACAATCTGATACTGCGTAACTTGATGTAGCTCTTACGTATTACGCAGCGTATATCAAGAGAAAGCGCTGGCGGAAAATATTTTTACTTGATTTACATGGTGAAATTTAAACGGCTGAACAGGCTTTCGTAAAACGTAGTTACGAACCATCCCGAGTAAACTAGCTTTCAAATAAAAATAAACTCCATTAAAACTGGACTTTTCGTTTGGGAGCTACGTTGCCGCAGACAGATACACAGATACACACGTTAAACTTATGACACCCCTCTGTTTGCGTCGGGGTTAAAACCAACGAAGGAGTGAACCCGAAGTCGTACCTTTTTGTCTACATTGCACGACATTCACCATTACACCACGAATTGGTACAGCACTGTAACCGATCGAACGGAAGAAAACACTACAGTGTTGCCAAATTATGCAGAGGGCCAGAATTAGAACTCTCAAGCCCGGTCGATTTTATTGGAACTTGACGTGAATGACTCACAAGAAACCCCTTGGATGGGAAGTCACAAGTTCAGTCATTAGTAAGGCTCAATTGAAAGTGTTGTGTTAACAGTTGAAACAGGAAAAATATTAGCTGCTAATGACTCACCATGTACATCAGTAGGGCGACAGAAAGTGAGTGGCCGGAAGGTGCACAGATCTACTTAGTATGGGATGAATGATGAACGTCGACATTCAACAAATGTTCAAGACAAACCGCTAACTTGTACCATGAAAACCGAATGAAAATTGACGCAACACAGTGATCACAAAGGTTCGCACCGTCAAGATCGAAGGCGAACTCCTTGGGAGTTACAAACCGTGCAAGACGTCCAGCTAGTCACACACTCTTAAGGAATGCACGTAGAATCATATTGGTGTAACAGGGTAATGAGAACTAATGGAATGTGATGTCATGCAACCGAATGCCAAACGGTCTGTCGTGGAGTTTATCATGAACCTGGCTATTCTGTACGGCGCAGACAGTGCGATAATATGTTTCATAGACATGGGAAAAACTAACATCCAGAGACTGAATTTGTCCTGTGCTTCCAGGAGGCATGAATTGCAATGTCACATACTTTTGAGGAGGAATAGTTTGCTTTAAAGGAGTATGATTTTTATAGACACACCAGGAATCAAGCACAACCAAATTGTTTTGACCAGCTACTGGCCAAAAGCAGTGCTCATACCATAGTTGTAATTCTCTTGCGCACAGCCGGCCGAGGTGGCATGGGCATGGATGTATGTGATGTCCTTAGGTTAGTTAGGTTTAAGTAGCTCTAAGTTCTAGGGGGCTGATGACCTCAGAAGTTAAGTCCCATAGTGGTCAGAGCCATTTTCTTACGCACATTTTCCCATTCTTGCTTGCTGTGAAGTAGATACTCCCTACTGTTCCTGCAGGATCACGAATACGAGAAAGAATCGTAGGCGGCAGAGAGCCTCCAACTTCTTGCAGCACAATAAATAACTGTACAGCCAATTTATCATCTAGATTAACAGTCGGCGTACTTGCATACGAATGCGTTAAGCTGTTGGTGTTAGTTGGTCTAATTACTCTAATTTCTTTGGTTCCTTTCATATGTATTTCCTCTTCAGATCCCGACTGGTCTGAGTTGAAAATAAGTTCCTTACTGAACGATGGGATAAGTTTGTTTATCTCAACTAAAACCTTTAGGCCGATTCCACTGTTTTGCTGTGCGCCTTGAAGTTGACACTTTGTTTGAAATTTCGTTACCTTACGCCTTTCAATTCTGTATCACTTTTTGAACTTATGCAACCATCCACTGGTTCCCTTGAAATCACTGTAATCTATGACGCACGCAGTTTGATGTACATAACGTAGTAGGTCTCTATCATGCAATCCGGTAAATGGTACCGAGCATCCTTGAACACACGCGAACACCAGTTTTTGTAACAAGTCCAGTCCGCAGCTCGTGGTCGTGCGGTAGCGTTCTCGCTTCCCACGCCCGGGTTCCCGGATTCGATTCCCGGCGGGGTCAGGGATTTTCTCTGCCTCGTGATGACTGGGTGTTGTGTGCTGTCCTTAGGTTAGTTAGGTTTAAGTGGTTCTAAGTTCTAGGGGACTGACGACCTCAGAAATTAGGTCCCATAGTGCTCAGAGCCATTTGAACCATTTGATATCTGTCTCAAAATCACTTTCACTTGTTAAGCACTTATCGTAATCACTGTACTCCTCATGCACATCGTCCGCACAATCGAGCGCATACGACACCACACGTTCCACTGATTCATCTTGCAGAAATGCTAATATTTCAGGTTCCAGCTATTTCTCACTCTGTGAAATTCCTTTGGCGCCTTCAGACGAAATGTCAACTTCGGTAAGCGTTGTTGTAGACATAATGCAATGTTTGCTTTGTTTATCGTTGACTTTTTCTGCTTTGTTTTAACACCACTAGCACTCTGGCACTGTTGTGAATTACTCGTCGACTAAGGTGTTCGACTACGCTTCATAGCCTCATGCTGTGCTCACCATTGAACACCTCCAGCCCCGACCTCTGTTGCCATTAGCAGCAAATATTACGGTTGCACGGTAGACAAAACGTGGGGCGTTGAATGCCGTAAACACATAGATCTTTTGAGACCTCACACTCAATGGGTTCCTTGTTTGTCCTTGTGCCTTGCAATTAATTACTCGAAATAGAAAGATTAACGTCACCTCACCAAGAATATCCCGACGGTAACGCAGTGGTTAGCTTTCGCGAGAGCGACGCTTCAAATCCGCGTCCAGCCATCATGATTTAGGTTTACTATGATTTCCCTAATTCACTCCAATCAGATATTGCCTTTGAAAGATCACGGCCTATTTTCTTCTTCAACCTTGAAGCAATCTGACCTTGTGATTCGTCCCTGATGAACTAGGTGTCGACGGGACATTAAACCCTAATCTTTCCTCTTTTTTTTCTTTTCTTTTTTGCAGATTAATCGCTTCTGGTACATAATACTTCAAATCTCATGGGGCATAAGGTCTGAATTGTGTAACTGCCTGAACAAATAATAACTGCAGTTTCTTTGTGGTTGATGTCTTCCACCTTGATGAAATAAGAGAGAGGCAAACGTAGTCTGTCAGCTTCTTTCGTGACAGCTTTTATTTCACAATACAACTATTTTTGTT
The DNA here is from genome assembly GCF_023864275.1 of Schistocerca cancellata. Lineage (NCBI taxonomy): Eukaryota > Metazoa > Arthropoda > Insecta > Orthoptera > Acrididae > Schistocerca > Schistocerca cancellata. The sequence continues at coordinate 200,920,045 of NC_064629.1, forward strand.
TTAGTCTTATATGGATAAATTTTCATTCACAGCTAGCCCTGAGTATAATACCTCAATTGTTGTTTCAGTTTTCAGCAGTTTACTATTTCCAGATTGAGCTTACATAGTCGACACTAGAGTAATTTCAGATCGAATCGAACATGTCCTTCTGAATGTTCTTCTTCCACTTCTCGCTCTACTTGGCTCCATGTTTAGTCAGAATATTTTAGGGGATAAGTGCTGAAACATACTCGATTCCAGTAGGTCCTACCAACTTTATGCCGGCGAAAAGTTTAGTTACCACCCAGATCTGTGCAGAATATAATTGCTCTGAATATATCATGGAAATAACCGTAAAAAAGGCTTTACAGTTTTGTAGACACATCAGTCATCATTGAATGAGCCGGTAACATACACAAATTATGTTTCAGAATAAGAACTAAATCCTACACACACCACAGTTCACGGTGTGTGGTCAGCATGCTGCTGTACAATTATTAATTAATTGTTACACTTACAACCGCCAAGTTAGCTTGTACGGTGTCCACTACTGAGGCCTACAGTGACATGAATCTCAATCGAGAGCCTCCAATCGTCGTGGCATGGAACTGAACGAGAACTGGATACAATCATGGCGAATCTCGGTCTACACGGTATGTGAGCGCACAAGGTGTCAACATTGGTGCAGGACGACCATGTCCAATAATTTGCCCATCAGCTCCATTTCAGACGTGTTCGATGGTCAACGTGCAGGGCGAATATGAGGGCCAGGTAAGCAGGGATAGCCGTTATTCGAAGGAGAGTTGTACATTCCACGCCAAATAAGAACAGACATGGTCCTATATTATATTGTATGCACAATTACCAAAAGGATGGCAGCTCCGCCATTTCTAAAATCTCCCTGGCACAGAGTTCCCTATTCAGCTTGTGGTCAGTAGGTAATAAGTACAGTGTTATCCACATAAACATGAACAACGTTAATGAGCCATAACATTTGAACCAATAGTGGGACACATTTGCAATTTTGGCAGCTGATAATACACAATTTGGAGATTACATACATACACACATACAAAGTCCTCACAGAAAATGTTTTAAGTGCCCTCCAATGGCATCGATGCACAGCTGTACTCGTTACAAGTCGCTTGGAAGCGTTAAACGTGTGATACGTTGTTTCATCTCGTTGAAAATGACCTTCTCTAAGTTTGAAGTCATCCAGCTGTTCCAAAAGTGTATTGAAGATGCCTGTATACTGTCTACGTTCGTAATAAAGAAAATGGGACCGACAACCCTGGAAGCTGTCACCGCGCACCACACTCCAACCCTTTCTTCGTGCAGTGGTGTTTCGTGGATGACATGTAGGTTTACACCAGTATCTGCTGTTTTGTGTGTTGATTTATCCTGACAGATGGAACCATGCTCATCCCTAAACTAAGCTGTGGAAAGAATGCCTGGACCGTGAACAAGAAACCCCTGAAACCATCGACAGTGACGCATTCTTTTCTTATTAGCTGTTTCTTGCAACGTTTGCATCATGTGCACTCTGCGTGATGCAATGCCGATTTCTTCGCGGCTCTCTAACACGTGCCATATGAAATGAGAACATCTCATGCAATGAATTCTCTCCGAGATGCCAGCCGCGGTGGCCATGCGGTTCTAGGCGCTTCAGTCCGGAACCGCGCGACTGCTACGGTCGCAGGTTCGAATCCTGCCTCGGGCATGGATGTGTGTGATGTCCTTAGGTTAGTTAGGTTTAAGTAGTTCTAAGTTCTAGGGGACTGATGACCTCAGATGTTAAGTCCCATAGTGCTCAGAGCCATTTGAACCATCTCTCCGGAATGCCCGTTGTGTTGTAACTAATGATTCTGTCTCACAATATGTTTTCACAGCAAAACCCCACTCCAGACGTGTGTCTGTTTCTGCCAGCTAAAGACTGAGAATGAATCATTAATTTGCTTGTTATTGTCGCGCGGCCTAACTACAAAATCACTGACGTCACAAACCGCGGCCGACGAAGCTACGTACGAACATTAACACTAGCCGAGCAAGCGCGGTATTATACTGGAAAAAGGACATCATGCGCAGAAACAGCTCTCAACTTGCCAACAACAGACGGTATTTCTGATTCTCCCAGAGCTACTGAGATCGTTGACGCCGGTCGGTGTGGCCGTGCGGTTCTAGGCGCTTCAGTCTGGAACCGCATGATCGCTACGGTCGCAGGTTCGAATCCTGCCTCGGGCATGTACGTTTGTGATGTTAAGTCCCATAGTGCTCAGAGCCATTTGAGATCGTTGAAACAACTTTCCCGTTTCTACGAGCTGTTGGAAGGAGATTATGACGCACTGAAGTAGTTCAGTTTTATATGTATCGCCCTGTTGATGATATGGCATTTTTGATGCGACAGCGAGAGAAGCCAGTACATTTAGTGTTGGTCGCTTTGCAGGCTGACAGATTTCAATTACCAAAGTGACCTTTAACATGTATGCGGTCATCATTGCAGAATATATTGAAACGGAATTGCTCCGAAAACATTACATCTTGCGAGTTAGCGTTCCAGCGAGAGCGTTCACATGCTCGTTGCAGACGGTGATTTCTGAACAATGGAAGCCGACGCAGTGAAATTTTTGTCGTTGGTCCAGCGCATAGCAGGTGAAGTCCTGCGGTAGACGCTGGCAGCTGCACACCTGTTGCGATACTTCCGCGTCAATCCTAGCCATGGACGAAATTGTGAAGATTGCTACAGCTGTGCGAGCAAGCTGGCGGACAGCCCACGCTCCAGTCGCACTACGTGGTCCACTGCCCACTCGTTTCTGCGCACGACCTTCATCCAACTACTGGTTAGGCGCGCACTTCACTGTCACACTATTATTTACTAGACAATCTTAAACGTTTCGAAGTGAAAAATCCTTTTCTTGGAACCATATCATTCAGACCCTCTCTTGGGTTGACACTATGCCGTTTGACGTAGACTGTGCATACTGGTACCTGCTTTCACATGACCCCTTCGATTGACGGTTTTGCATTTATAAATTTAGATTGTTGCACACTTTTCTGGCCACTGAAGATGGAGGGTTACCACACCCATTTGTATACCGACTCACTTTAATATTAGTCGTTTATTTCTGAGGCAGTGTACTAACTGTTCTTGGATTTTAGACTCAATGCAACCTTTAATCCTGTGTGTATCACTTGCCATGACTATCCCTGCAGGTACTGAAAAAAATTAAAAACACACAGAAAGTACTCATTTCAACATTAAGCCAAAAACTGTAGCGAGTAGTCGTATGAAAGCGCCGTTCCTAATCGGGGTATTTTGTACAAAACAGTTCAGAGTTAAGCAATTGGCAACGCGCACGATGTTGACGTTGCTCTAATGGAAATGTGTTGTTCAGGAGTTTAAATTACTTCAATCTGGTGACCTTCATGGTGAGGCAGGAATCGACGTGGCTCTCGCATTAGTGCGTCCAACCAGCACTAGAAAGTTTCAAATTCGATCCCAGGAAGGTAATGGGATTTCTCTTTGCCCTAATTGCCTCTAGGTGGCTCGCAGGTCACCTTAATCTGCTGTGCGAGCGAGGACGAGGAAATTAGATTCTCTGGGCACGGTTAGAGGCCGCACTAGGCACTTAGCTTTGTGCGACGGACCACACCAAACAATACGTTCAGGCTAGCCGCATTCGACCACCAAAGCTCCAGTGGACTCTTACCTCCGTCAGTAGGCGAAGGACACTGGATCTAGCCTTTTATAATAGGATGTAACAAACAATATTTGCGCTATTGTACAAATTTATTTAAATAAAAAGTGGCTAATCGTATAATAAAACAAGGAACAGTACTGAAGACGATCTCTGTTTCCAGGTTTCATATACCTCTTTTATGCGACATTCAGTAGATGTATGTCTCTATCCATCGCCTGTTTATTTTTACGGAGAGATTGTAGGATCGTACGTGGAATCGATCAGCAGGTTTAAGGATGAAACACTTCATTGTCTACTCTCACTGCAAACACGTCCTTCCAATATACGACTCTTCAAATCACTAAGAAATACGTTCATGACAACTCATGGACAATGGCTATGGATTTTTTTGGTACGAACGTCAAGCTACAAAGCGAAATATTTCAAAAACATCTTTCACGTAATTAAATGTAGCCATAGAGTAGAAAATACATGAAGAGGTAAATAAAATCTGTAGACAAATACACAATGATGAGCCAAAACATTATGACCACAAACCACAGGGAGACTGAATACCGCCTGGTGGTACTGCAGACATGTGACGTCGTGAGGAAATTATATGGGTTGCTCCAAACTTCTAGGACTTGTAGAGGGGACTGAGTAGATAATATGTTGAATTGGAACCCATGTCCGGAAATGTTAATTAGGCGTGACCCAGTACATAACTTTTTTTACAACTGCACTCATTAACAACCAAAGAAACAAAAAGGAAACGTAATCAATTTTCAGAAACACTTTTTTTGCAATTAAACTGTTTTTGTCCTTTTCAAAGGGAAGTTAGCATTCTGATCCACTACAAGCAAGGTTCGATGTAGCGATCACCAATTTTGGTGCACACATTGTTCCTATTAATGATGATGTGGTACACACGCTCTTTGACACCTAATGTCTACGTAATCTACACTTCTGGAAATTGAAATAAGAACACCGTGAATTCATTGTCCCAGGAAGGGGAAACTTTATTGACATATTCCTGGGGTCAGATACATCACATGATCACACTGACAGAACCACAGGCACATAGACACAGGCAACAGAGCATGCACAATGTCGGCACTAGTACAGTGTATATCCACCTTTCGCAGCAATGCAGGCTGCTATTCTCCCATGGAGACGATCGTAGAGATGCTGGATGTAGTCCTGTGGAACGGCTTGCCATGCCATTTCCACCTGGCGCCTCAGTTGGACCAGCGTTCGTGCTGGACGTGCAGACCGCGTGAGACGACGCTTCATCCAGTCCCAAACATGCTCAATGAGGGACAGATCCGGAGATCTTGCTGGCCAGGGTAGTTGACTTACACCTTCTAGAGCACGTTGGGTGGCACGGGATACATGCGGACGTGCATTGTCCTGTTGGAACAGCAAGTTCCCTTGCCGGTCTAGGAATGGTAGAACGATGGGTTCGATGACGGTTTGGATGTACCGTGCACTATTCAGTGTCCCCTCGACGATCACCAGTGGTGTACGGCCAGTGTAGGAGATCGCTCCCCACACCATGATGCCGGGTGTTGGCCCTGTGTGCCTCGGTCGTATGCAGTCCTGATTGTGGCGCTCACCTGCACGGCGCCAAACACGCATACGACCATCATTGGCACCAAGGCAGAAGCGACTCTCATCGCTGAAGACGACACGTCTCCATTCGTCCCTCCATTCACGCCTGTCGCGACACCACTGGAGGCGGGCTGCACGATGTTGGGGCGTGAGCGGAAGACGGCCTAACGGTGTGCGGGACCGTAGCCCAGCTTCATGGAGACGGTTGCGAATGGTCCTCGCCGATACCCCAGGAGCAACAGTGTCCCTAATTTGCTGGGAAGTGACGGTGCGGTCCCCTACGGCACTGCGTAGGATCCTACGGTCTTGGCGTGCATCCGTGCGTCGCTGCGGTCCGGTCCCAGGTCGACGGGCACGTGCACCTTCCGCCGACCACTGGCGACAACATCGATGTACTGTGGAGACCTCACGCCCCACGTGTTGAGCAATTCGGCGGTACGTCCACCCGGCCTCCCGCATGCCCACTATACGCCCTCGCTCAAAGTCCGTCAACTGCACATACGGTTCACGTCCACGCTGTCGCGGCATGCTACCAGTGTTAAAGACTGCGATGGAGCTCCGTATGCCACGGCAAACTGGCTGACACTGACGGCGGCGGTGCACAAATGCTGCGCAGCTAGCGCCATTCGACGGCCAACACCGCGGTTCCTGGTGTGTCCGCTGTGCCGTGCGTGTGATCATTGCTTGTACAGCCCTCTCGCAGTGTCCGGAGCAAGTATGGTGGGTCTGACACACCGGTGTCAATGTGTTCTTTTTTCCATTTCCAGGAGTGTATCATGCAACAACCACAGTTTGTGGACCAGATCTTCTTCTGTCTCTAAAGGAATCTTTTAAACCAAACTCTTCATTCTACACCAGAGGAAAAAGTCCAAAATTCCAATGAAGTCAAAATCCGGTAGCCGCCCGTTGTAGCCGAGCGGTTCTAGGCGCTACAGTCTGGAACCGCGCTGCTACTACGGTCGTAGGTTCGAATCCTGCGTCAGGCATTGATGTGTGTGTTGTCCTTAGGTTAGTTAGGTTTAAGTAGTTCTTCGTCTAGGGGACTGACGACCTCAGATGTTAAGTGCCATAGTGCTTAGAGCCATTCGAACCAAACTTCGGTAAACGTGAAGACCATGTGATTGGACCACCTCAGACTATCCATCTGTGTCCGAATAAATTGGTTCCGATGTTCCCTAACATGACGAGAAAAGTGAGCGGATGCGGGATCATGCTGAAATCACATGTCTTGACGGACGTTCAGTGGTACAGCCCCCACCAACATGCCCAATACTTCTTGTAGGAAGCTCAAGCTGTGGGAATCCCTGGAAATGCGTGGCATGTGGGTTTTCGTCTGCCCAGACATGGCTGTTTCGAGAATTGAGAACACTGTGCCTAGTAAATTTACAGTCGTCTGTGAAGAAAATGTGCCGTGGAAATACTAGGGTCTCATTGAGGCAGCGGCGCAGTAGCCACGTAAAGAATTCAACGTGTGGTGAAAAATTGGTTGGAATTAGTGATTGTATCCTTTGGAAGTGATATGGATGTTGTTGCTGGTCATGCAGAACATACCAGACAGTGCGGGGAGCAACATCCATTGGACGCGCAATTGCTCCTCGACTCGTTGACGGGTTCTCTTCCACGTGATGCACTACGGCCTCTTTCAATTCAGATGTCCGGCGTCTCTTTGGAATTCCATAGCCACGCCTGCCGACGGTGAAGGTACCCCTTTCCAGAAGCAGTTGGGCGTAATTTAGCGGAAGGGTATGCGATGGAGTCGGACGTGGATTACGACCTCGATAAAGGCGAGAGCAGCTCTTGCATTACCGTGAACTTTGCCATTCTGACGGATGATGTAGGCGTATTCTGCAAATGTGTACTCAACGATATTGCTCTAACACTCACAGACACGCGAATGAGGCTCGAACCAAGTCAGAGAAGTGGGACAGACGTCAAACGACATAAGCCGATCCCACGTAAGAACCCATCACCAATCACCCATCACCAATCATGGGCGCCGAGTCAAGTCGGGCGGGTTGCGTCACCGACACGCTAGGCGCTTAGCGGGCAGTGCGGCACTATGTTTTCGAATTTTTTCAAACTGTTGCATCCTTGAGCCCCCGTTCACTAGATGTACTACTAGTGGTTACAGGGATCAAGGATCACACTTTATTAATAATTATAGTACAAAGTAATATCTCCAGTTACAGTTACATTTTCAGCAAGTACACCAAGTCCTTTCATCCATACGTGAATTTTTTCATCTTTACTAACTTTTCTACAAGAGCGTGTATACAATGTAAATGGCATATTACTATATACATAACTAGGTCTACTTTGGGTCTTCGGGTCGATACCACAATGCCATGTTTTGTAGGCGATAACATCTCGGTCGGCGAAAGATTCAAGTCCAGGAAGAGAAGCGTTTTCACAACGAATAATGGCGAGTGTAAACCAACCACTACCTGAATTTCCACTAACGAGGTCGAAAGTGAAATGAACCCTGCAGCCACGGAAGAACGCAGGTTTAGTCAATATAACAGTTTGGGCTGTTCGATTTCCTCCAAGTTTATCTCGAGGCTAATAATATGTTTGTAGACAGGCATGCGGTGGCGGCGTTGACGATACACACGTCGACGAGGCATAGTAATTCAATGCTGTTGCAGATAGAGCTCACAGCGGAATGGTGCCGCTAGCGTGCACTGCCCGCTTATATAGTGAACCTCGAAAACATGTATTTAAATGGCTGTAGCACAGAAACAGTACGTTTCCGGACATGAGTTCCAATTCAAAATATTGTCTAGTCAGTTCCTACAACAAGTCCTAGAAGTTTTGAAGTGGAATTTTAAAGCACCCTGTACAAGCGGAGCGGATACTTATGGATAATCATTTGTGACCACGACGACGTCAACAATGCCCTACTGAAGCAGATGCCATCAGCTACTGCCGCTCATCTGATCATCATATTTAACTAGAATTTTCGGATCAGTCACTATTTCCTAACGTGGAAACATACAGAGATAGTGGCCATACCGAAGGCTAGCAGTGATCTGCAACTTGCGCAGAATTATAGACCTATAAGCATATTACCAACCCTATCCGAGGTCTTAGAGAGGCTGTATGTCAAGAGACTACAGCGTCGCCCCACTTCCGAAGCGATAGTACCCGAGGAACAGTCCGGGTCCTGGATGTGTTATCCAACTGAACATCAGCTCCTGTGATAAGTGAAGGACGCCTTCCACGCTCTGGATTGCCGCTGGTGTTCCTCGACGTTTCCATATCGTTCGAGGGTGCGACATGACATCTGCATCGTCAAACGTACTCCGCAATCCAGCACGATGCGTGTCGGAGGGTACTCGTAACCGCTATTACTCATTTACTTTCTTGTTCCACTCGCAAACTGATCGAGAGAAAAACGGCTGTCTATATGCCTCCACATGAGCCCTAATTTCTTGTATTTTATCGTCGTGGTCCTTACGCGTAATGTACGTTGGCGGCAGTAGAATCGTTCTTCAGTCAGCTTCAGATGCCGGTTCTCTTAATTTTCTCAGTAGTGTTCCTTGAAAAGATCATCGCCTTCCCTCTTGTTCAACTTATTTGAGTATGGAGTGCTGCTCGTATCTCGACGAAATGACCTTCCGCATGCTAGCTAAAGCTGTAATTTCCACAGTTCGTCTTATCTGTGCTGGTATGCCGTAGGGCTCAGTCCTTGGACCAATCCTCTGCACCAGGGATGGCCAAGAACTCTGCACGCTTGCGAAGTGTGGGGATCTCTGTCACCTGAGTGCACACTTTCCTCTTACCACGTCACGCTGTTAGTCAGAGCTTGAAGGGAGCCAGCCTCTGAACGCGTCGCATTAGACGGCAATGCAGTCACTCAAACAACACTGAACATCTTGCATGTTGCTTGGTCTCATATCTCTAAACAACGTAGACCGCAGACAGCAATTTTCATTATTATTTAATTACTTACGGTTCGCTGACGACGTAATGAAGTTTATATCAAGCAAAAAGTTACGACACACTAACGCAAACAGTTTCGAAGTTTTTCGTCACTCAGGATGGAGCGTAATCGTGGCTTATTTAGTTTCGAATCGAGAAAAAGCTTTTTCATACACACATTTTGATCGAAACGTTGATATCATGTTTGCAACCTTATTGTGAGGATGTGGAAACTCTTCCCAAAGCTAACTTCGTAGAACTCTCGGACCGTTTTAACGTAAAATACTTTTTCTGTGAAGCGGGAATAATACCGCAGATAAGTCAGTTCCATCTGCATATACAGAGGAGCGAGTTCAACTGAAACGGCACACGATCTCCTAAATAGCTAAAAAGTAGATGTGAGAATGGCATGTTCTGAAAAGTGTAGAGCATATTCCTGTAATTCTTCCAACGCCACTACGAATTCTTCAAAATTCGCATTTCCTTTAACACGTTAGAAAAATGATAGGTGTTGCTTGTCAAAAATTTTCCTTTCCAATACGCGATTTTCTTTTTTAATGCATCAACTTTCTTCATCAAATCATATATAAGTTGCTCTTTTCACCGTGTAATGACTTACTGATGGCTTTCAAGTGTGCAGTTAAGTCCACTAAAACACGAAGTATGCAATCTATTCCAGATCTTCTAATTTTGGTTCACGACACACACACACACACACACACACACACACACACACACACACACACACACACACACACACACACACCACAACCACCACCACCACCACCAAGAACAACAACAGCACCACTACACAAGAACAACACAGCACTAAAGCTCCTCAACTGCCTACATGGTAAACACACGTATGGAAGTCAACTGACGCATACAATTGGTAACTTCTCTAAGAAAAAAGGAACAGAAATAGCTTACCAAAGTAATACACCGATACAGAAATTTTAAGGAACGAGGATGACAATGACATATAGAAAAAGAAAATCAGGCATTTTGTAACTTCAGTAAAATAGCCGAAATGAGGACATACCAACATATCAACAGTACATTTGAAATAATATATAGAGAGCATAAAAAAGCATGGAAGTACGACACCAGCCACTGAACGTTTACAGAGCACCTCCAACAAGAAAACCATCACCCTAACACAATAGAACCAGATACTACAATAATCAGAGTCAGTAATAAAAAACCTCTCCTAACACTATAAGAAAACTTCCAAACTCAAGAGACAATAACAAAAAAGAAATAGACAATAAATGACTAAATAAACACGAGCAGCGAAAGTTGTTTAACCCAATAAAACATATAGTAGATAAATAACAATCTACCTATCACCACTCAAACAGTATAACATAAAACAGCCGAAACACCCACTCATGATCACCAATTACCGTACCACAGTGAAGTAGGTTTAAGAGAGCAATAATTTGTTCACACGTTAGTCGGGACACATACACATACACAAGGAGAGTAGACGCCACTATAGCCACAGAAAACTAAACGAAAAAAAATCGCATGTCCCAATGTCAAAACGAAGTACGCGATATGTATCATAGGTGTTTCTACACAAATTGAAAATAAAAATGAAAATGTATCCAGTGCCAGCGAAGTAAATAAAAAAAACTTCTGACTAGTAATTGAAAATTAATACTGTTCAACAACAGCAAGATAAAAAGAAGAACTGTTCTCAATTTTGACACACGGATTTGTAAGAAAAACCGCATTATCGCAGTAGCCACAGAAGATGCTTTGAAATAAATGCGTGTAGTCTAAATAACACTATATTACAGTCGCAAAGGACAGTATATAACCTATACATCGAGGTTAAAAAGAAACTTGTACAAACGCTTCTACTTCCAATTTTTAATTACAGCGGTGTTATCCTGCAAGGTCTTCTGAGGAAAGCTAATGGCGCCTGGAACTGGTGATGAATGCCTTCGAACGATGTAGAGTATAACCTCGTAAACACGAATCTGAAGGGACCGATGATTCAAGAGTCCGTGCTAAGCAAAAAACGGAGCTTTAGTAAATTAATGAGTAACACACTACTGTGTCCATCACTTTACAATATCGTAAACTTACAACACTATAAAGCGACTGTAAAAGTGCAAGTACTCACAAATTACACTATTTTCTTGGAAAAAATTCAGGTATGGTTTGCTGACGCTCAAGGGAACAAAAATATCTTGTAATTTCACAACTAATTGTAACTACAGGATCCATCAACCCAGCAGTGACGTTGGATGTTGAAGCAAATCGTTCTAAACAGTCCAAGGCTGTAAATGTCTCCTGACAGGTGCGTGGAATGGTATCTATGGTACTCTCCCCCTCACTTTCTTTTGATGGCATTTCTTGCACTTCGGTGACAGCTTTTGGCACATCAAACTCAATAGAAGCACATACGACAACACCTTCGTCCGCAATAATGATTTCCTCAAAACTAATCCCAGTGTTCGCACTGTCTTGCAGAACTGTCCATACATCAGGTGAAGCGATATCGTCTAACACGTGGACATCTTCAGTGCTGCTAAGTCTCCAGGCCCTGTCAAAGCACAGGTGTACGATGTGGGGACACAGAGTTCCAGGTTGCAGCGTGGCTTTTATTTTGTCGAGCAGATTCCAATTTGGGGTTGCACTCTTGTTTTCAGCAGCAAGAATTGCAGCTCTTACAAGTCGCTTGCGATACGCTCTCTTCATGAGAGAAATGATGTCTTGGTCCAACGGCTGAAGGTTGCTTGTCGCGTTTGGTGGAACCTTTATGCTGGTTAGGTTCAGGTCCTGTACGTTATGGGCAGTACATCAGTCCAATGTAAGAATATCTCTATTTTGAGCAACCATTCGACTGTTGAAACGAAGAAGCCACTTGCGAAATGATGTGGTCGATCCAAGCTTTCTTATAGTGAGAATAGATGCAAGGTAAAGAGTCCATATCTATGTTTTGAAAACAACGTGGTTGCTCGGACTTACCAATAACCCAGGGACTTAACTTCTCACTGCCGTCCGCATTACACACACGTCGTTTGCTGTGTTCTCCACCATGACGCTTATCACCTTTTATCTCCAGTGTGTGATTTGGAAAAAGTTCGTAGAAAAGTCCAGTTTCGTCCATATTGAATACATCACACAAGGCATGCTTTTCCATTACTCGGTCGAATTCATGCAACCAGCTATTCGCACTTTCTTCATCAACTTTATTTGCATCACCAAAAATTGTACAGATGACACTGATTTTTTTTTAAAAAGTTTGGAAGGTAGGAGACGAGGTACTGGCATAAGTAAGGCTGTGAGGACGGGGCGTGAGTCGTGCTTGGGTAGCTCAGTTGGTAGAGCACTTGCCCGCGCAAGGCAAAGGTCCCGAGTTCGAGTCTCGATCCGGCACACAGTTTTAATCTGCCAGGAAGTTTCAACTGGACGCTGATTTGCGTACGTGGAGATGGCGCCCAATAGCGACACAGACGGGTTCCAGAGAATTTGCTTGAGGCGAATTTGGCCGCCGAGACACCAACGTTGAGTCCACTACAGTGCTCCACAAACCACTGTAGCACGGTTCTGGCTCCGAGACACGGACAGTTACAGTGCTGAAAGATGACACCGTCATCGGGAAAGATATCAAGCATGAAGGGATGCAGGTGGTTTGCGGCTGCCAGCGTGTCTTCAATTACTACCACAGGGCAAGGGCAGGAGAATGTCTCCCATAGCGTAACGCTGCTCCCACCAGCCTGAGTCCGGATCGCGCTGCCTGTTTCAAGTCGCTGTTCACATCGATGACGGCGTTTGTGGAGACGACCGTCGACCTAGAGTAACAAAAAGAGCCGACACACTTTGATTGATCGACGGTAGAATCCAGATGGTCCCGTGCCCACTGCAATCGTAATTCACGATGTCGTTCGGCCAACAAGTGAACACTGGGGGTGGTCTGCTGCGGAGCTCCATGTTGACAATGTACGATGAACAGTGTGCTCCGAAAATCTCGTGCGCGCACCAGCATTGTCCTATTTCGCCAGAGATGCCATATCACCATCTATCCTACTTTACAGAGGAGACAGGCCTCCAAACCGCACGTTCTGTGAAGAAATGTGGACGTCCAACCATTCAACGCCTAGCGGTAGTTCCGGTGTCCTTCTACATCTTTCCGTAGATGCTCACGCCAGTAGCACGTTACCAGCTCCACCGTTTTCGAGATACTCGTTCACAGGCTGTGCGAAATAATAATCTGACCTTTGTCAAAGTCGCTTATCTCAATGGATTTCCCCTTTGCAGCCCATATCTTCGCTAGGGTAATCCGCCATCATTGTCTGCTCAGCGTACATACACTACTAGCTATTAAAATTGTTACACCACGAAGATGACGTGCTACAGACGCTAAATTTAACCGACAGGAAGAAGATGCTGTGATATGCAAATTATTAGCTTTTCAGAGCATTCACACAAGGTTGGCGCCGGTGGCGACACCTACAACGTGCTAACATGAAGAAAGTTTCCAACCGATTTCTCATACACAAACAGCAGTTGACCGGCATTGCCTGGTAAAACGTTGAAGTGATGCCTCGTGTAAAGAGGAGAAGTGCCTACCATCACGTTTCCGACTTTGATAAGGGTCGGATTGTAGCCTATCGCGATTGCGGTTTATCGTATCGCGACACTGCTGCTCGCGTTGGTCGAGATCCAATGACTGTTAGCAGAATATGGAATCGGTGGGTTCAGGAGGGTAATACGGAACGCCGTGCTGGATCCCAACGGCCTCGTATCACTAGCAGTCGCATGGCTGTAACGGATCGTGCAGCCACGTCTCGATCCCTGAGTCAACAGATGGGGACGTTTGCAATACAACAACCATCTGCACGAACAGTTCGACGGCGTTTGCAGCAGCATGGACCATCAGCTCGGAGACCATGGCTGCGGTTACCCTTGACGCTGCATCTCAGACAGGAGCGCCTGCAATGGTGTACTCATCGACGAACCTGGGTGCACGAATGGCAAAACGTCATTTCTTCGGATGAATCCAGGTTCTGTTTACAGCATAATGATGGTCGCATCCGTGTTTGGTGACATCGCGGTGAATGCACATTGGATGCGTGTATTCATCATCGCCATACTGGCGTATCACCCGGTGTGATGGTATGGGGTGACATTGGTTACACGTTTCGGTCACCTCTTGTTCGCATTGACAGCACTTTGAACAGTGGATGTTACATTTCAGATGTGTTACGACCGGTGGCTCTACCCTTCATTCGATCCCTGTGAAACCCTACATTTCAGCAGGATAATGCACGACCGCATGTTGCAGGTACTGTAGGGGCCTTTCCGGATACAGAAAATGTTCGACTGCTGCCCTGGCCAGCACATTCTCCAGATCTCTCACCAATTGAACACTTCTGGTCAATGGTGGCTGAGCAACTGGCTCGTCACAATACGCCTTGATGAACTGTGGTATCGTGTTGAAACTGCGTGGGCAGTTGTACCTGTTCACGCCATCCAAGCTCTGTTTGACTGAATGCCCAGGAGTATCAAGGCCGTTATTACGGCCAGAGGTGGTTGTTCTGGGTACTGATTTCTCAGGATCCATGCACCCAAACTGCGTGAAAGTGTAATCACATGTCAGTTCTAGTATAATATATTTGTCCAATGAATACCCGTTTATCATCTGCATTTCTTCTTGGTGTAGCAATTTTAATGGCCAGTAGTGTACTTTCGTTACCTCGTCACGTGCCCGCAATGCCACCAGGCGGCACCTAACGTCACGAAGGGCAGTGGTCATAATTTTTTGGCCTATCGGTGTATTTCCACGCTACATTCATAAGTCTTGAACTAAGCTTGATCTATGAGGCCAACATGAAGACTCACTCACTATTCACAATCTAATAAACACTTTCTTGGCCATGTACGAAGCTCGTATTGGTGTAATCATAAAGTTTCATGTTACAGCGTAGCGGAACGCTCAGACTTTGTAGATGAATATAAACTGTTGGGCAACTAGTACAAGGGCTCTCCGCGGCTTTGCTCACTTTGATTTAATGTGACGCATCTGTCGCTCCGGGCGAGCAATGCGTCCGCCTTTAATGAAGGTCACGGGTCACGATCGATACCTTTTGCGAACCTTGTCATATCTCAGTTGAAATGTCTGCTCTCTAATGAACTCGTTGTCGATGGGACGTTAAATGCTAGTCAAAAATAGAAAGTCAAATTAAGGGCAAGTCTCTTTGTGCAAATGGTGGATTGAACACACTAATCACGTCTGAAAATAGAGCATTAGGGACGGTTCAGCCAACTACAACATAATTGTTGCAGTTGTTCGTACGCAGCATTAATGCTACATTTGTTTGTCAATAAATTAGGGAAGCTGAAATTTAGGCATCAGTTAAGACATTCGTCCATCGGACAACTAGTTCTAGGAGTTTTGAGTGTAGAGTCACCAGACGTCCGGCTAAATCCGGACATGTCCTCCTTTTTTATTTCTTTTACAGGGGTCCGGGCGGATTTTTACACTGTCCTCCTTTTTAGCAAAGTTGACGGTAATAAAATTATATTTGCAATTATTCCCCTTCTATTGCCCTTTTCCAAAATACCTTTTACACAGGTGGAAATTGCAACAGAAGAAAGCTTTGATAAAGAAGTAAGACGTTTTAGGGAGGGAGCGATGTTGCTGTATCATTCGTGCCATGAAAATTTATAACGATGGCTTTGTACGAATGACTACTTTACCTGTTTCAAATGCATGTCTCTCAAAAAAGATGTTAACTACAGTGATGTTGTAAAAAGTCTTTTGTATGTCAAGATAAATACAAAGCTTTCGAAACTGTAAAAACTTTGACCAATTCTGTGATTTTAGACAGTTTCTGAAACACAGTAGTAATGATCTTGAATTTAGTAGACTGTCTTGTAGTAAAAAATGTGCCAAGTATTTTTGTGAAAGTAAGTCTGCTGACTGTCATTCAGAATTGCTAAAAACTCGCCGAATACTTTTTCAGCATACCAGGGCACAATGCATGTGCAGAAAAAATATTTTCGCTCACTACAACACAGTGGACTGATGACAGGAGTAGACTGAACCTTGAATCTGTTAACGGTATGTTGATGGTCCAGTATAATTTAAAAGAATCTTCCTGTGTATCCTTTTTTTGTTTTGTTTTTAAAGCAAGCCTACACTTCTACAGAAAATTAGCTCTTCTCTCTTCAGAGAAATACTAATAAAAGTTAAGGAATGTATGTTGTGTCTATTAATCAAATGGTTCAAATGGCTCTAAGAACTACGGGACTTAACATCTGAGGTCATCAGTCCCCTAGATTTAGAACTACTTAAACTTAACCAACCTAAAGACATTACACACATCCATGCTCGAGGCAGGGTTCGAACCTGCGACCGTAGCAGCAGCGCGGTTCCGGACTGAAGCGCCTAGAACCGCTCGACCACAGTGGCAGGCTGTCTGTTAATCAACTCATTTATTAAATTTGGACGTATGTTTCCGTGTGTCCTCCTTTTTGAAACTTTTGGTCTTTTCTATACCGCTGCATCAGGTCATCCCACTGGAGTGCAAATTTGTAATTAAAACGTGAAAAATGGTTCACGCTTAAATAGAAGGTATTAAAACACACCAACTGCGATTGGCACAACAGGAATGTGTTAGAATAAACGTACAGATTACAAAGTGGTTGCTGATAAATACGAGGATGCACCTGAAGATATTAAAAAATTACATTGTATCTAAAAAAGAATTAGGCTACTTTCCTACTTAGAAGGAAAGAGTTCCAATTTTTGATGCTCGACAAAGAGAAACTTCTATGCACTGTGGGAAACAATGTCTGCCCCAGGTCACAGAAGTATACATAAAAGTCAACTGCACATTATCAAAAGCCTTTATTTCTTTCTTTTGTCACGATGGTATTTCTCCTCACCAATGAAAATATTAAAAAGATATTTACCTTCAGTAGTATTCTATCATAATTCGGACCAGGTGAGCGACAGATCTGTGGACCTCCTGTGAAACATAAAAGACGATTGTAACACTCTTCTCAGACGACTTTATTGTATAAATGGTGGTCACATTATTAGAAAATTGTTACAAAATATAAGAAGACCAAGAGACGACTATCTCTTGGTGGAATGATTGACTATGCAGCCAGCGATCAGTAATTGAATCAGTTGAAACCGCCAAGTATATAAATTGTCTGTCAGTGTATCTCCGGAGCAAGTAAAGGTGAAGTGACCATATAAATCAAGCGCGAGGCAAGATCCATACTACTTCCACCAGCATACCAGTCGCGTACTGTCTTCTAATGCAATAGAAATGAGCAGAAAGTAACTCTTGGCCACTGCGTAATGGTGTACTGGAGCAGATGTAAATATAGATTTTTGCTCATGTTGGATATACTCTGACACTTTAGGAGACCTGGGAAACGTAGTGAGATGGGCGGTTCGGATGATGACTTGCACTGAATGCAGCGGAAAATGTAAATTGCTTTACGTTTTATGGCTAATATTTGCTAGTGCTCTAGGTCTAACACTCTAGCAAATGGTACGTCCGAGAGAATACGTGTAGTGACCGAGCGCGACTCGCCTGCCACCGCCGTCGGATAGCGATGGGCTTCCCATCTTTGTTAAAAGGGGTGAGAGAGAGAGAGATAGAGAGAGAGAGAGAGAGAGAGAGAGAGACAGAGACAGAGGGAGCGAGCTAGTGACGTCACGGCGGCGGGGCTGCTGTGTGCGCGCGCAGAGATAGAGCTGACGTCTTCCTGCTCCAGCGGGGGAACGACCCACAGGCTCCGGACTAAATGCTTGACAGTAGATTACAGTTTCGCAGCACTTTGTTCCAGACTACCTGCAAGTGACTGTCTCATGGTAACTGGGTACTGTATGCAGCTTTCCATGCTTAACATTTTGCTCTGAGATGATAAATACAATATTACGCAACAAAGTTAACTGTACGCCGGCCTTTGCGGGAGCTAACTTGAGTAGGTACAGCCACGTTCCACTTTGCCCGTTGTCGTCTCGCAGATCAAAGGGTAAAACTTCTTGGCGGAGAGGAACGACTGATCGCTACTAACGTCATGACGATTCACAGAAAAAAGTGATGATTGCGACAGCGAAGGCGACGGGATGTACTTACGAAACTGAATTGGTAAATAGTGCCATGGGAAGTAGGATCTAAGTGTCTGTCGCAGGCGAACAGTGTTTACCATAACGATCACATCGACTTTATACATACAAGGGTTGAAAAAAAACATGGACACCCTGCGAGAGATGCATGCTTGAATATAAATACAGATACTAGCCAAGCCTCTAGATTGCGCATTTGTATTTGACCACGACCGGCGCTTCTACAATTTCACCAATACGTTACAGGTGTCGTTGTCAGAACAGTGTCATGGGGCAGTGCATTAAGTCAGAGGTCTAAGTGAATTGGAACGTGGGCAGCCGGCCGCGGTGGTCTCGCGGTTCTAGGCGCGCAGTCCGGAACCGCGTGACTGCTACCGTCGCAGGTTCGAATCCTGCCTCGGGCATGGATGTGTGTGATGTCCTTAGGTTAGTTAGGTTTAAGTAGTTCTAAGTTCTAGGGGACTGATGACCACAGTTGTTAAGTCCCATAGTGCTCAGAGCCATTTGAACCATTTTTGGAACGTGGGCAAATCGTTGGTGCTCGTGTGATGGATACTTCCGTAACTAAGATAGCTGAAATATTTGGTGTTTCAAGAGGCTCAGTATTTAAGATTTATACCGCATATAGAGAAAGCGGAAAAACGTCATTCTTTAAGGTAGTGCTTAATTTCTGAAATTTGAGTTGCCGGAATGCACGTCTTCGCCATAAAACCCTCACCCCCACCCCCAAGAGTCAAACTTTGTGGTTAAACTAAAAATGAGAAATCATATTTTACAAAATACTGCTCTGAAATTCAGGTTTCCGAAAGAATTTCGTGTAATAATAAAAAAAAAAGAAACACAAGATTTCATATAGATAATAGCTGCTACGATCTGTTCATCTGTTCAGTAGCAATATCGCTTTACTTACGTTGCCGTTTAATACACGTGTACTATAGTGGTGTCCAAAATTAAAGTAACAAACCACTATTTCCCTGCCATGTGTCTAACTCACGATATAATCGTACAAACTGTAAACAGATGTCCGGACGATCGTGTTCTGCACGGAAGATGGCATTACAGTCAACGAACAATCACGCCAGCGATGACGTCAGGGCATCTATCAAACGAGGTAGTGTTTTCCGGATAGTCCAGACCCTTAACGGCTGTGTACACAGTCGTAGACGGTCCTGTATGGCACAGTGAAGGCGCCTACCAGAATCTTTGCGGTGGAAGGACATAGGAAGAATGGAAGCAGTACAGTCGCAAACTGATGTGGCCAAATGGCTTAACGCGAATCGTTCTGTTGTTTTTCCGACGTGGCGGCAGTTCATAGAGACCGGAACTGTATCAAATGGTTCAAATGGCTCTGAGCACTTAACATTTGAGGTCATCAGTCCCCTAGAACTTAGAACTACTTAAACCTAACTAACCTAAGGACACCACACACATACATGCTCGAGGCAGGATTCGAACCTGCGACCGTATCGGTCGCGCGGTTCCAGACTGAAGCGCCTAGAACCGCTCGGCCACACCGGCCGGCGGAACTGTATCCCGAAGGCCACAACAGGGCCGACCACGGGTGACATCAGAAAGAGAGGACCGTTATTTGGCTGTTAAGTGGACGACGGTACCGCCTTATTACTACACGGCAACTGGCATACGACCTCGCAGCATCTACTGTACGCTTTGTATCGAAGCAAACGGTGTATGGAAGGCTTCTGCAGAGAGGCCTTTATTGCCGGAGAGCTGCTGTATGCATACATCTGACGCGTCTTCACAGAAGGGAACGTCTAGAATGGAGTTACCAACACGCCAACTGGACGGTCGAACAGTGGGCCAATGTTCTTTTCCACAGATGAGTCCCGATTTGGTCTGGAGAGTGATTTTCGACGGCTTCGCATCTGGGGGGAACGTGGAACTCATTTTCATGACTCAAACATTGTGGAGAGAGACCGATATTGAGGAGATTCCATAACGATGTGAGAAGGGATAATATTTACCACTCGAACACCTCTTCATGAACTTTTACTGTTGAATCGGCATGGTTTAACTGCTGCCAGGTATCGCGACGAGATCTTGGAACCTCATGTGGGGTTTTTGCGAGGTGCTGTGGTCCCAGACTTCGCATTGATGGACGATAATGCTCGACTTCATAGAGCACGGATGGTTGACATTGTTTTGGAAACGGAAGAATTTGCACTCATGCCGTGGCCTGTTCGCTCTGCCGATTTGAATTCCATAGAGAAAGTTTGGGATGCATTAGGGACACGGGTTGCACCACGTTAGCATCCACCAACCACTTTCCAAGACTTACGAGCAGATCTGCAGGAAGAATGGGCGTTATTGCCTCTGCATGAGATTGATGGCGTCATTTGGAGCATGCCTCTTTGTTGTCAGGCCTGCACTGCTGCCAGATGTGGTCAGACTCCATACTGAGCAGATTAGCTAGTTGTCGGAATGTGTGTCTAAATTCGTTAAGTTGGAAAAACGAAGAACATTTTTGTCTACCCTTATGCATGTTGCAGTTGTTTACGTTCTGTATTCTTTACATTGTCTCTACTTTACGGTCACTTGTTTATACTCTTTTGTGTCAAAGTAAACTCAACTTTCCCAAATTTCTGTTTGTTGCATTAATTTTGGACACCAGTGTATTTTAAATCTCGGGTGTCGTTGGTGTTGAGTGATCGTGACAGACGGTCAATGAAGAGGATTGTGAAGAAAAATAAGAGAACGAATGCTGCGAAAGTCACCGCAGAACTGAATGTCGCAGTTGCGAACCTTGTCAGCAAAAACAACACGATGGGAGCTCCATATGCTAGGAACTGCAGGTTAACGTAAAATTCTAAAACCACACATCAGTGATGCAAATGCCAGTAACAGGAACACTTGATGCCGAAGCCATAAAACCTGGACACTGGAGCAGTGGTAAACAGTCGTTAAGTCGGAATCTCGTTTCATACTGTTTCCAACTTCTGGCCGAGTTTACGTCTGTCGTACGCCGTCGCAAAGCTGTGATGCAGACTGCTTGTTGCCAAGAGTGAAACATGGCGGGGGTTCGGTGGTGATTTGGTCAGCCATATAGTGGTATTCCATGGGTCCCATGGTTACTCAGCAAGGTCATATTACTGTCAGCACAAAGTCCCAAGCGACTGGGAAAAAGCGCAGGTGACCCCAGTATATAAGAAAGGAGAAAGACCGGACTCGCAAAAATTACAGACCAATATCCCTAACTTCTGTTTGCTGCAGAATCCTTGAACATATCCTCTGTTTGAATATAATAAACTTTCTTGAGACTGAGAAGCTTAGGTCCACGAATGAGCATGGTTTTAGACAGCATTGTTCTTTCGATCTCTAATGGGAATCTCTGGAAGGAAGGTGACGTTCTTTTCGAGGAACACTATTGAGAAAATTTAGATAACCAGCATTTGAAGCTGAGTGCCAAACGACTCTACTGCCGCCAACATACATTGCGCGTATGGACCACAAAGATAACATAGGAGAAATTAGGGCTCAAAGGCGGCATGCAGACAGTCGGTTTTCCCTCGCTCTATCTGCGAGTGGAACAGGAAAGGAACTGACAAGTAGTGGTACAGGGTACCATCCAAGCCGGCCGGGCTGGCCGAGCGGTTCTAGACCTTCAGTCTGGAACCGCGTGACCGCTACGGTCGCAGCTTCGAATCCTGCCTCTGGCATGGATGTGGGTGATGTCCTTAGGTTAGTTAGGGTTAAGTAGTTCTAAGTTCTAGGGGACTGATGACCTCAGATGTTAAGTCCCATAGTGCTCAGAGCCTGAAAGTGGAAATTTTCACTACCAGTATTTCGCTGGAAAAGGGAGAGGAGATGATGATGTAAAGTTCCTGATCACCAGTATTTGCACCAGTGTCCCGGATTAAATTCTAAACGTCATCTTATTGTTTCATGGAGTGAGAGCATGTGACAGTGTTGATGGTGATTCGTCCGTGACTTTAAGCTCGACGGTCCCCTTGTGACCCGGTAGTCAGCTGTCAATGTTAGTTCACTATTTAAAGAAAGCTGAGAATTTTTGCTGGAGGTCATTTCGTGTTGCTAATAAACACACTGACCGTCAACTGGCATAATAGCGGTGGGTGTAACCGCGGCAGCGTCCCACACACGCATAATAATACTGATGAAAACTACTATGAAGAAAGGTGAGACTTTGTTGCTACGTTTATTATCTTGTAAACAAACGGAAAAAAGTAGTCGGCTGACTTTGTTGCTGGATATTACACGTCAGCTTCACTCGTAAACGTGCGAATGATATGCACCGATTACAATGGTACTAAGAAAGCTAAGTAACAGTTTAGTGAGAAAATAGTTCGCTGACATTTGCTCGGTGGAATAGTGCGCAGCTCACGACAGAAAGATACGCCGCATCGCTATGCGCGCGGCACGCCGTCGCGACTGCATCTGGCAAAACCCGCGTCCGGTCTGGACGGCGCATTTGGCCTTTACCTACATTCGCCTTTCACTCTTTCTGTCTCTCCCTGTCTCGATTTTCCTTCTAAGGTTCGCGGAAGTGCTTCTGTGAGGTTTGGAAGGTAGGAGACGGGTATTGGCAGAATTGAAGCTTTGAGAACAGCTTGTGAGTCGTCCTTGGGCAGCTCAGTTGGTAGAGCCCTAGATCGTGAAAGGCAGAGGTCCCGAGTTCGAGTCCCGGTGCGGCATACAGTCTCAATCTGCAGGAAAATTTCAATTCTAAAACCAACTTCGTAAATTACTAGGCCACAATGTTCTTCGTCGTCCACGTCTGCCTATATCCATACACATGTCTCTTCCCATGTGCATGGTACTCAAGCACCCTTTTCTTGGTGTTTTTTTTTTGCAATTTCTAATATTTCTTGTCAATTTCCCAAGTATTTCACTGTTTAGAACGTTGTTGGTCAACGAGATTGACTGTGCGTCACAAACTCATTCATTCTTTTTCCGCTGTGATCTCGTACTTGTATCCGCTACATAATAATTGTGAACTAAAAGCCTATAAGTTACTCAAATTGCTTTTATAGTGCGAAATTCAGTTTAACAGACAATGCAAATGCCTCTTCAGTATGACATTTTACCTGAACAGAGCCGTCCCAGTCAGAAGTAACGATAGTCGTCTGCAGTAACTGAGAAGAATGTTTCACGACCGATACGAACAATGCACGTTTGGAGTTGAGAGCCTGTTAGAAGATTACCCTCTTTTAAATGACAAATTGATAATTTTTGCTCGACGCAAAAATGTCGATAACAGCAGATGAGTAAACTTCCAACTACTGTGAGATTTCACAAGCGAAAGACACAATCTCGTGGCTCCCTCGATTCTTTCTGACAGAAAACGTATCAGTTACCTTAACGTATTGCGGCGGAACTTGTTTTTCCTCGCATGCAGAGACTTTAAGTCATACAGAACACAGCCAGGGTGCGTCCGCGGCGTTTTGGACCCACACAGCACCTATGAGGGACGTTCAATAAGTAATGCAACACTTTCTGTCTGAAAGCAAGTTCAGCATTATTAAGAGTGACGTCCAGTCTTTGCAGCGAGGTGTTTGATTGTGATCCGTCTATCACCTCGAATGGGAGTGTCCACACGTTCTAACATGGCAGGGGTCATAGCAGTGTGCGGCTGGTCGGCACGCGGGAGATCGGACAAGTTTGTGCGACCTTGTTGCGATGATGACAGACGCCTCGACCAACGACTCACCGTGCTTTTGTTCACTGCCAGGTCTCTGTAGCCATCCTGCAAGAGTTCATGAATTCTGCGATGCTCTGGTTCTTCGCCAAAAGAAAATCAATGTTAGATCTCTGCTTGTAACGCACCTCCTTTACAGAAGCCATTTTGAAGGCTACGCATAGTGCCGCCACCTATCGGAACTTCATTAAACTATAGGTACTGAAGCGGGAATATTACCTACAACAAATTTCACATTTTTTCAGCGGAAATTGAACGAAAAAAATGTGTTGCTTTGCTTACTGAACGCCACTCGTTTTTCCCAAGTGCATATAACATGACAAACCGTGTAAACTACTAACCGTGAGCTTCGTATTAAGAGCTGGTCGTAATAACAGTGCGAGTCACTTTCATTTGTTGAGCAGCAAGCTGGAGCGGCCGTTAGTGTATTTTGGTTCTGCGCAGCACAGGCTGCAGAGCGTTGGACGCCACGGGACACGTTTGCCAGGTCCGGAAGGCAGCTAGCTGACGGCCGGATAAAGCGTCGGGGACGGAGCGTGGGCGGATGGCGCACCGGCAGCGGCTGTAGGCGGCACCAATCCAGCCGGCAGTACAAACCTGCCACTGCTAAAAATAGAAGGCAGTCTATAAAAATAACAACGCAGCAAATAACTTACTGGGGGTACAGAACATTTTCACCTGTTTTGTGTTCTTCATGTTGTCGCCGTCGAGCTACGTACACACACGTGGGGAAAGATATACTTTTCAGTTTGAGAGTAAAATACAACACCTCTTAATAGAAAAATTCTCGTTTTCATTGACGTAGTATCCATTTAAGTTAATCGACTACTCCCAACTTCTTTCCCTATGCGTGATTCTGGAAGATCGACAGAATATTCATTTTCGGATGCCTCATTTCTTTGACTAGACTCAAAATGTGGTGTCACCGCCAGACACCACACTTGCTAGGTGGTAGCCTTTAAATTGGCCGCGGTCCGTTAGTATACGTCGGACCCGCGTGTCGCCACTATCAGTGATTGCAGACCGAGCGCCGCAACACGGCAGGTCTAGAGAGACTTCCTAGCACTCGTCCCAGTTGTACAGCCGACTTTGCTAGCGATGGTTCACTGACAAATTACGCTCTCATTTGCCGAGACGATAGTTAGCATAGCCTTCAGCTACGTCATTTGCTACGACCTAGCAAGGCGCCATTACCAGATACTATTGATGCTGTAAAACATGTACCGTCAAGAGCGATGTTCACCAATTATGGATTAAAGTTAAGTATTCCAGCAGCTACGTACTTTTTTTACTAGTCTCAATTGCTTTAACTGTTCCAGACCTCACGCCAGCCTGCGTGAGCTAAAACGCGTGCCTTTCGGCTGCCTGTCAGAGTGGGTTGGCTGTCTTGTCAATCCACAACACAAAACATTTTCTAGGGATTAAATCTACATACGTGTGGCCAATTAGAGATCATACGGTGTCAGATGGGCGAATAGGATTGTTTCTGGATCAAGTTGTACTCCAGACGCCAAATTTTTCTCAATGTCTACGCATCTGTGTGCGTATTTATATTGTCCTCAAGTAAGATAACATTTTATTTCTTTTGCAGTACAGACGAGTTCTCAGGTTCTTTTTGCTTGCAGTTTATCCAGTAGGCTAGCATAGTATTTGCCTATTATTGTTTCACACCTTTCAGAGCAATCAGTGAAAAGTAATCTTTTGTCGCCGAAGAAAACACTGGCTGTAATTTTTGCCGCAGATGATGTGGATTTGCCTTTTTTGCTAAAAAGGCTACCAAATGCCGTTTGGATTTTGGTAAAATTTTCTTTATTCTCTTCTCGCCCATAATGTATATATATATATATATATATATATATATATATATATATATATATATATATATATATATATATCGGTACACGAATAGATTGTTGTGTCTGGCGCCTGGTATTCTCATGCTAGTATCTAATATCCATGGATAATGACCGAAGGACGGCGAAACAACGAGAAGGCGACGGCAATGCCTCATCACAAATTGTGTAGGTGGGTGGCTTGCCTGGTATGTGAACCAGGATAAGCGACGATCTATGGCAGATATGACGAAAGAGTACAATGGTGATGCAAATACAACTGTTTTAAGCACACTCTGGAATGCACATTGTTGAATATGGGGCTGCACAAGAGACGACCCTACGTGTTCCCATGTAGACCAAATGACATAGTCGATTACAATTGCAGTCGGCACGTGATCTTCGAGATTGCACTGTGGATCAATGGAAACTTGTCCAGAGACACCAGTTAACCAGGCGAACTGCAACTCTAAACATACAACGAGCCACGGCCAATACCTGGTGGGTGCAGTATTTTGCTGTCCATTGCGTTCCCCTGGGCTTCCATCAGAATTGCGGTAGTAATCGAAAGCACTATGACACCTGTGGATTACGTGAACGCTATTGCTGATCCGCATCCCTTCGCGCTTGATGTGTTCCCCGACAGCAATGGCATCTTCCAGGAACATAACTATTTGTGTCACAAGGCCAGAATCGTCCTCCAGTATTTTGTGAAGCATGACAGCGAACTCTCGTTGATATCTTAGTCGCCATATATCCTTGACATTAACCTGATAAAACACGTCTGGGTCGTTATCGGATGCTATATTTGTACCGCTGTATCACAGACTCATAATTTACGGGAATTGCTGAGACACAGCGCATGAAATCTGTCAAGGTCTTGTCGAATTCATATTATGCACGTTCTCTGCTACATCGTGTTCCAAAACTGGACCAACACACCATCAGGGAGGTGTGCACATCATTGCACATTGTACAACTACAAGCTGCTTAAACAGTTTTATGTTGCCTGATAAGAGTTTCGATTGAAGCTAGAAGCTAACAAAGTTTTTTTTTTTTTTTTTTTTTGTTACCAGCTCTTGGTGTAACATAAAATGACCTTATTTAAGAAGAATAAGTTCATCAAAGACTCCTACCCGCCTCCGTATCTGAGGTCGATAGAGCACGCCTGTACAGTAGCGCTTGACTTGAAGGTAAATCAGAGTTGAATCCTCGTGGTGGGTGAACTTTGACCGGCAAAAGGAGAATAGGTAGTGGCGTAATGCCCCTGATCACCAGTCTTTGCTCAGATGTCCTGGGTTATATTCCAAACCTCTCTCCAGTGTTATGAAGTGAGGGCATGTGACACTGTTGATAGCGATTCTTATATCGGATGGCGACGTTGAGCTCGGCTGCCCGCTTAGTGCTTTTCGAGGCAAGTAAGCTATGTGTTATCCGTTCAAGAAATATGTTACTGAACTACCAGGAGACTATGTCACGGGGATGTAACCTGTTACGTTGTACACAAAATGGCCTTAAAGATACTACTGAGAAAATGAAAAGTGACTTACAGATAAGTTTTATAAACCTATGAAAATATAATGTGAAAAATTGATCGCTGTTGCCCACTGTGTTTCACACTATTTACATCGAGTATTATGGGAGAATGTTGTACCTTGTAACACTTCAGGCACATTAGCTTACTGTTTACGTTAGCTTGAAATGTTCCATCATTGATAGACCAGCTAAGATCGTAGGCGGACTATCAATTAACGAAGCATATCAAGCTAATATAAGCAGATGTGTTAATGTGTATTTTACTGTATATTGTGATTTTTTAGTACGTAACAGTTATCTGTGAGCGCTACATATACAGACATGGCCACGTTCACAAGGTACTTTTTGATTGGAAATATATTATTTCTGACAAACCTTCAGATAATGTGTTACATTTTATCCACTAAGATGATAATTTGGCATGAGGCTTCAACTTACAATAACATGTATTGTAACAAAATTTTTGAAGGCCAAAAGATGACAGCGAAGTCTGTCAAAACCGGCTGTCGAAAATAACGAAGTGTTTATGCAGTCTTGGCTATAGAAAATTTTTTACCAAGTAAAAGAGATCGCTCCTTCTCATTTCTCAGCATGATAATATTCAATAACTTATGTACAAAGATGTGAAAAATATGTTCCACTGCCTACTTCACCCTCTTAGGAGTCTTTTTTTTCTTTTTTCATTTCTAAAGTAATCTCTGTTCTTCCTCAGGGTTCAAGCTGTATCCATTCGAAATTTTATCGAAATCGGTTCAACGGTTTAGTTGTGAAAACGTAAATGTAACGGAAAATGAAAACATTTATTTAAAAAAATGATTACAGCCATATATATTAAACTAAAAATCTAAAATATTGCATGTGTAAAGCAAAAGAGCTGCGTTTTAACGGAAAAATATAATAAAATATGCACAACTAATATTTTGTCAGAAATTTGAATTTTAAATTTTTTTATTGTCTTTTTAACAAAAGTGCATAGCTCAAATTCTAACCATGCAACTAATCTGAAAATTTAATTGTAGTGTCCTGAGAAAGTTATAAGACAACTGAACTACAGTTTTAATTTATGGCACAAATTGTGTCATTAACAGAGTTTTCAATTTTGCACATCCAAAATTAACTTTTTTCTACATACAATCATCTAAAAATCAGAATTTAATTGCATGATCTCCTATTTTTTAGTTCCGGGGAGACAGCAACATGTTGTGAACAGTTCCTGAAAATTTCATAGCATTAGCACATATACTTTTTGAGAAAAGGCTTCTAATAACGTAAAAAATGTAAAATAGAGAAAATCAGGTTCAAAGATTTTCTTCTCATACTTCTACATGTAATAAGCTTAAGTCAATTTTAAAATCCTCCATACTGATATTCCTCATCCTCCAGGTTTCTATTCTCTCCTCTTCAAATCTGTCTGGCCTGTATTTGCAGGTAAGACACTGATCTGATGGCTTTCTTGACCTTGCTCTCGTCGATGGTGTAAAATGCTTTTATTGTAAACACACCAGGGTCTATACCAACTCTCTTCAGTACTTCAATTCTGCCATTATTTCAGTTATTTTAGCATAAAACTGCGTCATAGACACCTATTTTGAGTACTTCAAGTCCACAGAATGTCCTTTTTGGGCGTCTAATCCAAATTAAATTTTTGAGGCTTTCATTTGCATTTTGTGTCTTTCCTTAAAGGCACTTCCTCAATAAATCAGGCTTTGCAAGGAATTTTTTGAATGTGGGCTTAATTGCATTCACAACAGGTTCTGATAATGAGTGATTATGTGAATACGTCTCATTTCTGTTGTTGAACGTACACCAGTGGTCTTTCGGACACAGATTGTGCATTGATGTTTGGTCAGTGGATATTTTGTAGAAAAAAAAATTGCCCACACAGCACGCCTCATTGCCTCTAAATTATGTGTTTTTCCTGATAGCTCTCCCATAAAATAACTGAAGAGAATCAATTTCTTTCAGACTGAGCCTACCTTTTCCTCGTAGTGGTTTTCCATCCTCAAGTACTTCACCTTTCTTCTCCTTCAGCAAGTGACGAAGTCTACCACCAAGCCTCTTTTGGATGTGGTCAACACATTCCAATTTTTCCATTGTTGTATTGTACGGATTTTTATCTGTTACAGCTTTGAACGAAGAGGAGTCCCCACCACCAAGGTATTTAGTATATCTACCAGCATACTGGTCCTCAGATCTGGAGCACATACTCACAACTGCAGTAGCCTCCATGCCTCCACTTGAGCCACTATAATTTTAGAGCATGCTTTTCTTGCCATAGTTTCTCACCGTCTTCACTGTTGAACATTTTCCTTCTTGCGCACTGATGGAAGTATTAAGACGTAATTTCTACACTTAAAACTTAACCTCAGTCAATACGAATAACAGATGCAACTCCATACAGAGATGTGTGACCCGTTTTCATCCAGGTCCCATCTAAAGACACACACAGGTTAGTAACATTTGTAGGAGATTCACCGTCATGAATATCTACCCAAGGATCTATTTCTTTTTGGTTTATTTCCATCAGTTCCTCCACTGCTTTCTTCGTAGAAACTTTGGCAGTATCACATACAGCCTCAGACATTTCTTTATTTATTTTTTCAAACCTTGCACAAGGTGGAGGCATGTTCAGAAAACCACACAATAAATTACCTCCTTCCCTGCACTGTCCAAGGCATCTTAGAGCATAAGATAACCTAAAATTGCTTTCGTAGGTATCAGTGTCAGTTTTTTTGGAGGAGAAACATGAAAATTCATAGCCACAGGATTACAAATTAATTTAAAATCACAAGCTATTCCCACTCTTCTTTCTTCAGCAACACATGAACATGAAAACTTTATAGCCTGGAGCAGAGAAGCTCTAAATCAATATGTCTGAATCCAGTGAAATCTATATCAACTTCATTCACGCACCAGTACAATTATCCTGTCTCAAGTTTCGATGCTGAAGCAGAGAGCTTATATTCTTCATTTCGAGCTGCTTCCTCTTTCTTGTTGGTAAACCGATTTCCATGAAGCCCCTGTTTCTTAAACACAGTTTTTCCACCACCCATTATGCGTATATCTTGACTTCCACGTAAGGGTTTGCGAATTCAACGTTCCACCTACCAATATGTGTTAGTATTGTCAAAACGTAAATAAACCACATACAAGAAAGTTTTCAGGCAAAGATATAGATGTCAGCCAAAGATAACGAAAGAAAATAGCCTTGACACTGACAAAAATTCCGCTGAAGCAAGCAGTTTCCCAAATGTAGGATAAGGTGGGAGTGGCCGCCAGTGCAGAGTTAATCAGTTTAACAATTTAAATGCATTTCTAAAGCTGCTATCACGAGAAAATTCACACACGACATAGCTTAAACTGTATAGTTCAAGAAAATAACATTTTGAAAAATCTTTCTTGGACCAAAATCCGTTACATCCCCCTTTAATATATTATGTCTTTGTTTTGTGCTCTAACCAACTACGGACATAAAACTTTCATATCGATATGGATCTAGTTTTGTTCACTTAAGTGCACTGTATGTAGCACATATACCTTTGTCTTTTAACTATATCTAGAACGCTACTTTTAGACGAACAGGATTTTTATTTGTCATATTCAGCAATTTTATTTGAGACTGGTGCAGGAATATGTTTTTGCAAGCCCTCAGAAGTCCAGCATCAACTAACTTTTATAAATTAATGTGACCCGCAGCTAAAAGCCGACAGATGCCATGTCCCGTTTAACCAAGTGTCGACACACCACGCCAATCGATACGTTTTGAAATTTTTAAGCTCCACTGACCTGTATCCGTCAGACTTAAAATAACACTAACTGGTCTAGAAAGTAGAATGTAGGCGAATGGGAGTGTTGTATCTGTTTTTTATGTATGTAGTTTCGTGTTAGTCTCTTAAATATCTTGTGAGGGACGAATACGGGTTTTCCAAAAGTAGTTTCAGGGATTCATTACATTGGTTAAATTTTTGATGATGTCGTGGGACCCTTTGTGTGACTTCTCGAAATACGCTATGAGCTCAAAAGTATCCGGACAATGCTACGTAAAGAGAAACTGAAATATCACGAGAAGTGAATCCGCTAGTACAAAAAGAGGAATTTCCTCTGCAGCCTAAGGAAATATATTTTCCTCTGGTCACTGGAAAAGTCAACAAAATTCATTCGAAACGAATGTGATGTACTGCTGTAAATTTCTAAAAGACATGCGGATCAAGTAGCTGTACATCCGTACTTCACGACTAACCTAACGCCATTTAATCCTAAATACTCGTCCGCTTCCGTGCGCAAAATTAACGCAACCATACGACCATTCTTACTGTCGTGCACGTGAGCGAGTTGATTGTTGTATGAGGTACGTCACAAAACTGGTTTGTTAAGGGTTCAGTTTAAATAGAACTCTACTAAATTAGTAGTAGCTTATCTAAAGAAATATGGTACCAACTTAACTGAGACTCAAGGAGGCTGAATTCCAGTGTGGCAGGACTTCTCAGAGTTTCTGTGAGGATGCTACGAGAACTCCATTTGGGTCGAGAGTGTGGAAATGGTACGCGTAAATGGAATTACCTCTAAAGCCGAGAACAGTTTCAAATTCCGTGTTCTGAGGGCCTAGTCCTTCCAGGAGGTCTTATTAAAGTGAGAACAAAGTTTCTTCAGCAATGCAGGAAACGCTTTACATCGTGATTCTCCTGCCAGCTCCCCAATGCGAGAGTATGTTTTTTTAATGTTTCTCCGGCTCCAGTTGTACACAGCTGAAAACAAAGTTGTCTCTCAGGATTTATCGGACCATTAAAACAGTAATCTTGTGGAACATAGGTGATATCACGGCACCAAGAGAGGACGCGACCGTCTGTTCAAGGAGAACACTAAAGTACATGTGTACATTATGTTCAGAATGGACTTGAGGATACTATTGAGAAAATAGAAAATGGCTTGCTGAAAGTTTTATAAGCCTTTGAAATATTGCAAGCAGCTGGAAGAAAAGAGACTGAAAAACAAAGCAGACAACATGACTACGAATTTATTATTTAAAAATATTGATCCGTATCCGTATTACCTCGAATATCAGGGGAGAATGTTGCGCTTTGGAACATTTCTCAGACTTTCGCCTGTCGCCAGCTTTGTAATAGGAGTTCGATACGCACTGCGCAAACAATTAAAGGGTCACTTTCTCGAAGCCCCGTAACTGTCTTCCACTGCGACGTATAAGTTTCAATTTGGCTCAAAGGTGCGTACAATTTTCCTCTGTAACGGTGAAAAGCGTGGCGACTGACGGTGTCAATGTCCGGCTATGCGACGCTTCGAACGACAAGGTGTCGACACACGCGAAAAAAAAGGCCACACTGCAGAAGTTCATGTGAGGTGCAAGGTGTGTTAATGATGTCACATTGGCACCAAAATTCACGGCAATTCTGCCCAACACCACCGTGAATTTGTCCACGATGGGAAGGTCGCCACATCGACTCTTACGTCACATTTCACCGCTACTTTTGACGTCTCCACGATGGAGGTCAGAATCGCGACTCCCAGCATACAAATCACGCTGTTTTCTTATGGGTGATCGAGAAGATTATTTCAGACACACCGTCGCTCAGTTCGATCATGTTCAGTGAGATTGCAGATGAACAACGTCCTTAGAGACGTGTCAGCAGTGTAAACGGTTGTCAAGAGCGTCGTTCTCGTACTCATCGCACCGGGAACTGTCGTTTTCGACAGCGAAATGTACGGGAATCAACACAACAAGGGAAGGGATGGTTTCGTTGACGCCCTTTAAGCCACCCCTTGAGGCCTTTTTAGGTCTACATCTACATCCATACTCCGCTAGCCACCTGATGATGTGTGGCGGAGGGTACTTTTGAGTACCTCTATCGGTTCTCCCTTCTATTCCAGTCTCGTATTGTTCGTGGAAAGAAAAATTGTCGGTATGCCTCTGTGTGGGCTCTAATTTAGTTGATTTTATCCTCATGGTCTCTTCGCGAGATATACGTAGGAGGGAGCAATATACTGCTTGACTCCTCGGTGAAGGTATGTTCTCGAAACTTCAACAAAATCTCGTACCGAGCTACTGAGCGTCGCTCTTGCAGAATCTTCCACTGGAGTTTATCTATCATCTCCGTAACGCTTTCGCGATTACTAAATGATCCTGTAACGAAGCGCGCTGCTCTCCGTTGAATCTTCTCTATCTCTTCTATCAACCCTATCTGGTACGGATCCCACACCGGTGAGCAGTATTCAAGCAGTGGGCGAACAAGTGTACTGTAACCTACTTCCTTTGTTTTCGGATTGCATTTCTTTAGGATTCTTCCGATGAATCTCAGTCTAGTATCAGCTTTCCCTACGATCAACTTTATATGGTCATTCCATATTAAATCACTCCTAATGACTACTCCCAGATATTTTGTGGAATTAACTGCTTCCAATTTCTGACTTGCTACATTGTAGCTACATGATAAAGGATCTTTCTTTCTATGTATTCGCAGGACATTACACTTGTCTACATTGAGATTCAACTGCCATTCCCTGCACCATGCGTCAATTCGTTGCAAATCCTCCTGCACTTCAGTACAATTTTCCATTGTTACAACCTCTCGGTATACTACAGCATCATCCGCAAATAGCCTCAGTGAACTTCCGATGTTATCCACAAGGTCATTTATGTATGTTGAGAATAGCAACGGTCCTACGACACTTCCCTGCGGCTCACCTGAAATCACTCTTACTTCGGAAGACTTCTCTCCATTAAGAATGACATGCTGCGTTCTGTTATCTAGGAACTCTTCAATCCAATCACACAATTGGTCTGATAGTCCAATTGCTCTTACTTCCTTCATTAAACGACTGTGGGGAACTGTATCAAGCGCCTTGCGGAAGTCAAGAAACACGGCATCCACCTGGGAACCCGTGTCTATGGCCCTCTGAGTCTAGTGGATGAATAGCGCAAGCTGGGTTCCACACGATCGTCTTTTTCGGAACCCATGCTGATTTCTACAGAGTAGATTTCTAGTCTCCAGAAAATTCAGTGTACTCGAACATAATACGTGTTCCAAAATTCTACAACTGAACGACGTTAGTGATATAGATCTATAGTTCTGCACATCTGTTCGACGTCCCTTCTTGGAAACGGGGATCGATACTGAGCGTCGGTTTGTCTGAAATGTTTTCCTCGGCTACCCATAAGAAAACCGCCTGATTTCAAAGCTGGGCGCCGCTGTCCTGACTGCCATTAAAGAGGCGTTAAGAGTAAATAAGAGGGGGTGTGACGACCTCCGCATCACGTGACACGTACACAGCGGCGTTGGGCAGTATTTTGGTGAATTTTTCTGCCAATATAACGTTATTAATCTACCTTACACCTCACATGAACTTCTGACCTCTGGCCTTTTCTTCGCTCATGTCGACACCCTGCTGTTTGGAGCGTCGCCAAGATTGAGGCTGACACTGCTGGGTGGCGTGCTTTCTTGCCATTAGAGAGAAAGGTTGTGGGCACCTTTGAGCTAAATTTCAAACTTCTGTGTTGCAATGTAAGAAAATTACGAGGCTTCAAAAAAGTGACCCTTTAATAGTGCATTTTCGCCTTCCATTTTGTAATTATATCGCTTACTTTATGTGTGCTAACTTTTTTTCCTGCAATTGCAAAACTTACTTCGGAAAAGTAAGGTTTTTCTGAAAATGACTGCTCCAAGGTACAATATAGTCATGTACCTAGAATCAAATGATCTGTTCAAATTTAAAAGTGTTGCACACAAGACAAACTTTTTAATTTGTGTGGACACGGTGTCCGTAGTTGCTTTATAATTCTAAGCAAATCAAAATGTAAATAACTTAATTACAGACCACTCACGATTCTTTACCTCAATAAAGCGGAACGCGTCTGGTGGGAAAAATCACGCATATTTGTAGTTGCAACGACAGAACAAAAATACCCTGAAGAAGAGAAACTTGTCGAAATTTCGTTTAACAGTTATTGTGTTACAGTATGACGTTACTAAACTCTAATAATCAGTAAGTGAAATCCATCTAAGTGGTATTATCGAAAACCAGTTACAAGTTATAAACAGATTGAAATAGAAGCTGAAACGTCCCTTAGAAAAATCAGTGAATTACTGTGCTGCTAAACCCCTTATGTTATTTGATTTTCAAACAGCTGAGCAAAACTGAACGTACTCAGACATTATTTTCTTTACTTATTCTGATCAACACTAAAATTGAGACACAATATTTTTAGAGCAACGCAATCTGACTTTCAAAAATCCCTACAAAAGAATGGCCCTGAGTAACAATGACCTATACCTTTTATGAATCGCTTACCTCACAAAAATCTTCGTTACTCGAACTACTGAAATACAGCGAGCTCAACTACTGCCAGCTAAATAAAAGATTCTGATTACTCAAGGCACTAACTACTGATACGCATAGTTATCAAATGAAAGATTGTGATAGAGAACAAACAATGTATTTACCTTAATAGTGTTCAAAAGTCATAATATATATATATATATATATATATATATATATATATATCAGTTCATGACATCGAGTCTTACAAATTTACTCTTTCTGGCGGACACACGTCCAGATCATCCGCTCTCAAAACTCCGCCATCTCACTCCCCACATCCACCACTGCTGGCGGCTCACCTCCAACTGCGCAACGCTACACGCTGTTCACA
Source organism: Schistocerca cancellata (assembly GCF_023864275.1). Taxonomy (NCBI): domain Eukaryota; kingdom Metazoa; phylum Arthropoda; class Insecta; order Orthoptera; family Acrididae; genus Schistocerca; species Schistocerca cancellata. The sequence continues at coordinate 200,956,043 of NC_064629.1, forward strand.
TCCAACTGCCCAACACTACAATAGCGACTATTCCAACAATGCCAACCAGCCACATACTTCACACAGCACAGTCAGTAATTTTCATATAGAGCGCCACGTGGCGTTACCAACATAAAAACCTGAACAGTCTACTTACAAAGCTTTTGGCAACTAGAGTGGATTTTCATTTTCAAGACAGGGTAAGTTGTTAAGACAGTAAATAAACTCAGTTCATTTACAAATATCACGCGTTTAATGCTAGAAACCTTGCATTTCAAGGTACAAAATGATGCACGACCAACGAAGTATGGGTTAACCATAGACACGTTACTAACTAGTTTGAAAAATGTACTAAATGTAATTTTACTTATCACGAATCTCTTTAGCTGAAGAATTGAAAACTGTCGGAACAGGCCCAACGGAACCGACCGCCGTGTCATTCTGAGTCAATAGGCGTCACTGGATGCAGACATGGAGGGGCATGTGGTCCGCACACGTCCATCCAGCCGTTCTTAGCTCTCGTGCCCGGAGCCGTTAATTCTTAATAAAATAGTTCCTCAATTGGCCTCACAAGGGCTGACGGCAACCCGCTTGTCAACAGCGCTCAGCAGACCCCAGACAGTGACCCATCCAAGTGCCAGCCAATCCCGGCAGCGCTTAACTTCAAAGATCTGACGGGAACCGGTGTTATCACTGTGGCCAAGCCGTTGGCAACTGAAGAAGTAGCATCCACCAAATAGTTTCTATGAAGTATACATCACTTACATATGCAGTACTCTTAATACTTACAAACGCTGCACAAAACACAGCCTTTTGTCTCTCGACAGCAATAACGGTAGAAAATGTCAAAAACTGCTTGCGTCGTTTTCTAGTGGGCATTCCTTCATGTGATTCTAAAGTCAGTTACTGTATTCAAACACCGACCACAAATGATGTGTTATTGGGTTCAAAATGGTTCAAATGGCTCTGAGCACTATGGGACTTCACATCTGAGGTCATCGGTCCCCTCGAACTTAGAACTGCTTAAACCTAACTAACCTAAGGACAGCACACACATCCATACCCGAGGCACGATTCGAACCTGCGACCGTAACAGTCGCGCAGTTCCAGACTGAAGCGCCTAGAACCGCTCGGCTGCCGCGGCCGGCTGTTATTGGGTAAACTATCTTCATGGTACAATGCTCCGCGCCTCATAAAATCGAGCTAATAACACAGTAATTTTTATCTCAAGGAACTATGATATCAAGATAAAAAATCATTAATCACAAAGGACCCAACTTTCGATGTATTCCCACCTGTAGCACCTCTCTCGAAATCTATGCAACTCATACCTGCATTTCACTGCGGTGACAGAAGTCAAGGGATACCTCCTAATATCGTGTCGGACCTTTTGCTCGGCGTAGTGCATCAGCTCGACGTCGCACTAGCTCAACAAGTCGATGGAATTCCCCTGCAGAAGTACTGAACCGTTTTGTCTCTGTAGCAGTCCATAACTGCGGAAGTGTTTCAGGTGCAGAACTTTGTGCACGAAATGCCCTCTCGATTATGTCTCATAAAAGTCCGATGGGATTCATTTCGGGCGATCTGGGTGGCCAAGCTATTCACTCTAACTGTCCAGAATGTCCTTCAAAAATTGTGGCCCTGATATGGCGCATTTTCATCCATTAAAATTGCATCGTTGTTTGGGAGCATGAAGTCCATGAATGGCTGTAAATGGTCTCCAAGTAGCCGAAGGTAACCATTACCAGTCAGTGATCGGTTCCATTCCTTGTAAACAGAGCCTACCCCATTATGGAGCCACCACCAGCTTGCAAAATGTCTTGTTGACAACTTTGGTCCATGGCTTCTTGGGGGTCTCCACCACACTCCAACCCTACCATCAACTCTTACCAACTGAAATCGGGAATTACCTGACCAGGCAACTGTTTTCCAGTCGATTAAGGTGCAACCGATATGGTCACGAGCCATGGCGAGGCGCTGCAGGCGATGTCGTGCTGTTATCTAAAGCACTCCCGTCATTCGTCTGCTGCCATAGCCCACTAACGCCAAATTTCACCGCACTGAGCTAATGGATACGTTTTCCGTACGCCACACATTGATTTCTGTTGTTACACTCCTGGAAATGGAAAAAAGAACACATTGACACCGGTGTGTCAGACCCACCTTACTTGCTCCGGACACTGCGAGAGGGCTGTACAAGCAATGATCACACGCATGGCACAGCGGACACACCAGGAACCGCGGTGTTGGCCGTCGAATGGCGCTAGCTGCGCAGCATTTGTGCACCGCCGCCGTCAGTGTCAGCCAGTTTGCCGTGGCATACGGAGCTCCATCGCATTCTTTAACACTGCTAGCATGCCGCGACAGCGTGGACGTGAACCGTATGTGCAGTTGACGGACTTTGAGCGAGGGCGTATAGTGGGCATGCGGGAGGCCGGGTGGACGTACCGCCGAATTGCTCAACACGTGGGGCGTGAGGTCTCCACAGTACATCGATGTTGTCGCCAGTGGTCGGCGGAAGGTGCACGTGCCCGTCGACCTGGGACCGGACCGCAGCGACGCACGGATGCACGCCAAGACCGTAGGATCCTACGCAGTGCCGTAGGGGACCGCACCGCCACTTCCCAGCAAATTAGGGACACTGTTGCTCCTGGGATATCGGCGAGGACCATTCGCAACCGTCTCCATGAAGCTGGGCTACGGCCCCGCACACCGTTAGGCCGTCTTCCGCTCACGCCCCAACATCGTGCAGCCCGCCTCCAGTGGTGTCGCGACAGGCGTGAATGGAGGGACGAATGGAGACGTGTCGTCTTCAGCGATGAGAGTCGCTTCTACCTTGGTGCCAATGATGGTCGTATGCGTGTTTGGCGCCGTGCAGGTGAGCGCCACAATCAGGACTGCATACGACCGAGGCACACAGGGCCAACACCCGGCATCATGGTGTGGGGAGCGATCTCTACACTGGCCGTACACCACTGGTGATCGTCGAGGGGACACTGAATAGTGCACGGTACATCCAAACCGTCATCGAACCCGTCGTTCTACCATTCCTAGACCGGCAAGGGAACTTGCTGTTCCAACAGGACAATGCACGTCCGCATGTATCCCGTGCCACCCAACGTGCTCTAGAAGGTGTAAGTCAACTACCCTGGCCAGCAAGATCTCCGGATCTGTCCCCCATTGAGCATGTTTGGGACTGGATGAAGCGTCGTCTCACGCGGTCTGCACGTCCAGCACGAACGCTGGTCCAACTGAGGCGCCAGGTGGAAATGGCATGGCAAGCCGTTCCACAGGACTACATCCAGCATCTCTACGATCGTCTCCATGGAAGAATAGCAGCCTGCATTGCTGCGAAAGGTGGATATACACTGTACTGGTGCCGACATTGTGCATGCTCTGTTGCCTGTGTCTATGTGCCTGTGGTTCTGTCAGTGTGATCATGTGATGTATCTGACCCCAGGAATGTGTCAATAAAGTTTCCCCTTCCTGGGACAATGAATTCACGGTGTTCTTATTTCAATTTCCAGGAGTGTATTTCACGTTGTGTTGCTTGTCTGTTGACACTGACTCTCTACGCAAACGCCGCTAGTCTCGTGCGTTAAGGCCATCGGGCACTGCGTTGTCCGTGGTGAGAGGTAATGCCTGAAATTTGCTATTATCGGCACACTGTTGACAGTGTGGATATCGGAATACTGAATTCCCTAACGAATTCCGAAATGGTATGTCCTATGTGTCTAGCTCCAACTACCATTCCGCGTTCAAAGTCTGTTAATTTCCGTCGTGCGGCCAGAATCGCGTCGGAAACCTTTTCGCATGAATCACATGAGTACAAACGACAGCTCCATCAATGCACTGCGCTTTTATACCTTTGCATATCGCTATCCCATGACTTTTGTCGCCTCAGTGTACATCGGCTGAAAACTGCATACAAAGAAGAATAATGCTCTATCCGCCAAAATCTGTTTATCACACAGGTAATTCCACGGAAGATAGATTGTTTTCAGTGAGCTTTGCACGCATAAACTACGGGCGTGGAACAACCACATGTGGACTGAGGGCAAAAGTCTTAAAAGTATAAAAATAATTACGGAACGAAAAATAATGGAGGGGAGCCTTAAAATTGAGGGGTGCCTTAAAATTGAGGGGAACCTTAAAATTATTTCCCATTACCGGTATTATTCAATATGTAAGCAAGAAAGTTCACAGGCAGTAGAACATATGTCGTCCAAGGGACCACGCGGAAATACAATACCACATATTCTCAAGAAAAGAAAAACAGAAAATAAACCCGCACATCCTCAAATCCACGTAATACTATTAAATGAGTGGGAAAAGTGGGAAAGTAATGCGAAACAGGAACTATATCACGGATGACTTAATGAAAGACCGATATTGATCCTTGTATACTGTACAAAACCTCGATTGGAACAAAGAGAACTAAGCACCCGCAATATAGTGCACCTGCAAAGCTGAAAAATCATGTACAGGGCGTCCGGTCTAGAGGTACACACAAACAAATCCTTATAACGAAAGAACTCGAATTTTTATGTTGTAAGGTAAATACGCAATCAGCAGAGACACACTCCTGGATGTGGTCCTCACCATTTGCAAGTGCGTCAGTGAGAGGGCACACCTGTCTCGACATGTAGGCGAAGTATGCAGTTCTATACATGACTCTCGACGTGTCCCACCGTACTATGATGGGGATGTTATCACATCTCTCCATGAGACGTTTTCGAGTGTCGTATCGGAAGGAGGGTCCCGTTGCCTTTCCCCCTCTGTCTCCCGACTGACCCCACTGTATTTCAGTGTATTGGGGGTTTATTAAGGATATCCTTTACAGAACAAGGTATTGAGACCTGGTAGATTTGAGACTTCGGATCTACGTCACAGTAGAGCCCATAACACCTATAATGCTTACGAAAATGCGGCGAGAAATTGAGTGCCACGTCGATATCTACAAACAGTGCCCGAAATGAACATTACCAACATGCATAAAAATGAGCTCCTGTGTACAATAATGGACAAATAAAGTTATAAACCTTAACAGGTACCGAAGTATAAAGTAATGTTTTTGTATACCTCTAGCCTGGACACAGTGTATAATTACGTCAACGCAACGCTAGCAAGCAATGTTCCCACCAGATATCCTGAATATTGCAGCTTATAAATGCCCATCTCAGCAATATACAAAACTCAAAAGTCTAAACGCGTAGAAAAATTCGGCTGTTACAGGCGATGACCACGCGCAGAACCAGGGCAAGAGCAGACGTAAAAGCCGAGCGTCAGCGAAAGAGTGATTTATCCGCATCCACATGGGCTCAAAAGCTGACTGCTCAGCCATCTTACCTGACCTAAGCAGGTAGGTCGCAGGAGGCAGTTGGCACCAAGTTGCATCACGGGTCATCTCATTCTCGTAAATTCCGGCGAGGCGGGTGATGAGTTCTGACACCACGTTCAATCACATCCCAGACGTGTTCGATCTAGCTCAGATCTGGAGAGTTGGGAGGCTAACACTACAATTCGAACTCGCCACTGTATTCCTCGAACTACTCCATCGCACTCCTCACCTTGTGACATGGCGCATTATCTCGTTTAAAAATACCACAGCCGTAGGGAAACATGACCGTCATGAAGGAGTGTACATGGTCTGCAACCTGTGTACGATACTCCTTAGCCGTCATGGTGCTTTTCCCGAGGTTTGCAAACCACCTCAGTCTGTGCCGCCTGGCCCCCAAGAGCTGTTGCAGGACGATTTGATTCACGGATCCGGTTATATGGCGCCTTCCGTCTCTAGCGATTTTACGACTGTGACGAGTGGGGCCTGAAGATGGTATCAATGTAATGCCGAAACTGGTAGCACATAGAAGTTAATAAAATAAAATAAATTTCTTCAATACATACGGCTGTTGGTAAATTTTTGAATCAAGAAGACCCAGGGATGTCCACGTGAATGTTCCACAGAGCATATTGGAGACATCGCCAGCTTATCTCCGTCCAGCAGTGCATGTGTCAAGGAGCTGCTTCCCTGCAAAACGACGGCTTTACGCCCTCCCATCGGCATGACGAAGAAGTTATCGGGATTCTCCAGATCATGCAATGCGCTGCCACTGCGTCAACGTCCAGTGCCGATGGTCACGTGTCCATTTCAGTCGTAGTTGCCGATGTCGTGGTGTTAACATTGGCACATGCATGGATCGTTGGCTACGGAAGCCCATTGTTAGGAGTGTTCGGTGTACTGAGTGTTCAGACACACTTGTACTCTGACCAACATTAAAATTTGATGTTAGTTCCGCTACAGTTCTCCGCCTGTCGTGTTTTACCAGTCTGCCCAGCCTACGACGTCCGACATCTGTAATGAGGGATGGGCACCCGTTCCGACGACGTTTGGACGTGGTTTCACCTTCGGTTTCGCCACGTGCTGAAGGCATTCACCACAGTACTCCTCGAACATCCGACAAGTCATGCAGTTAGCGAAATGCCCGTGCCGAGCCTCCGGGCCATTACAATATGGCCTCGGCCAAACTCAGATAGATCACGCGCCTTCGCCGTTCTACCCACGGACAATACGCTTACTGGTACTACATACACAGTGAGGTTGTCTGGTTAGCAGTTGTTCCTCACCAGGTGACGCTGCTATCGTCTGAACGGGTTTATATCGATGGTAGGTCGGTAGTCATAATGTTTTGGCGTATCAGTGTGTATGCCTCAGTGTAAATTTCTATAGTTCTGATTTCATCCTCGTCACTATTAACAAACTGCATTAGACAGGTGAATTATTTTTGAAGATTCTGTCACGAAATGTGGCTGCTTACTTTTCACCAGATGTTAAGTATTGTTTCTTAAAGTGTCAGACAGTTACGATTTAACGGCATTACTGTCACACTCTCACGTTAGGTCAAACATCTGCAGTCAATCGTCCTTCTATTCTTTGTATACTCTCGATGTCCACTATTGACTGGACATGGATCCCGCAGACATGAGCAGCAGTACAATAAAAACTTTGAAGGTTTTTGTAAGTTTTGTTTCAAAAATGGCTCTGAGCGCTATGGGACTTAACTTCTGAGGTCATCAGTCCCCTAGAACTTAGAACTACTTAAACCTAACTAACCTAAGGACATCACACACATCCATGCACGAGGCAGGATTCGAACCTGCGACCGCAGCGGTCGCGCGGTTTGAATTGTAGCGCCTAGAACAGCTCGGCAGTTTTGTTTCAGGTAGGCTACTTTCAGTTTAATTTTCCCCCATAAAAGATGATAAATTTATCATTTGCTTTACCTGCAAGTGAGAGCGTTTGTTCCACTCAACGTCCCCAAGCATGTAAGCGGGCCACCTAATAAAAAGTCTTAGCTATCAGTTTCACTGCTATTGTGTTTTAGTACAGACTGATATAGACATGATAAAAAATCCAGTGGGCCTGCTCGCGGGGTTGTTATAAAAATTAATTATACTTTGCTTAGCAAACGAAATTTGATAGCCTCCTCTCACACGAAACAGAGCCTTATCTACGGTTGCCCGCGAATCATCTGACAAAATTTTACGACTAGCCCTCTTTATATCACTATTTCATTCTCTTCGCTATTTTAACTTAACCTAAAATTAAATAACGTTCGCTATTCCGAACTGCATGACATTTGTGTAATCCAATACTGTGATAACCTGATTCTACAGCAATTTCACCTAGGCAGAAATGTGTTCTGCAATGTTGCTTCGATACAAACGTATTACCCGCTAGCAGCACACACTTTCAGCTGTGATGATTGACATTACCTTCCTCCTCTCATCAAACGAAGCATACATGTTAGTTTTGTAATGTTCTGTTCTGCACAGAGTTATTCGACAGCGGAAGCAACCGACGAATGGACAATGTCTGACAGAACATTTTAAAATATGAACAAAATACAATTAAGAAATAGAAATCCTAGAACGCTGTGACAACCTAACACAATGCTGAAAAGGTAAAATGACTGTAAGTCTTCCTCCAGCTCGTTAAAATCTGAATAGAGAAATTTCTGAAATAGAAACAATGGGAAAATATAAATTGTGCGACATCAGGAAACGTTTGAAAAGTTCTTTTAATGTTGAGCTTGTGTGTGCATCTGTATACTCAGGTTACAGAGTTTCATGGAAAAAGAGAATGCAAACTGTTTTGCAAGTATGTCGTTCCTGCACAACGAAACTAATTACGACCGAGAAGCAGCGCGTGGGAGAATCCGACCCCGGATAGCTGTGAGCAATACGAAACTTTAATACGGCTTCGCTGTTACGTTGTTCTTTATACGGACTACAGAATGATACTCGCTTTTCCAGTCCGGCTCGCTTATTATTTTTTCCAGAGATATTCAGTAAACTTTATATAAAACGGAAACAAATTCAGAACGTTTTCAGGGGATTCCGTTCTAGCATAGCAGAGAAGCAATACCATTTCTGCGAAAATTAACTTGTTTTTTTTTTGGGGATAGTAAGGTCTCAAAGCGCAGGGTAATTTCGGATGATTGTCTCTAATGACCTTCATGTCAAATGGTTCAAATGGCTCTGAGCTCTATGGGACTTAACAGCTGTGGTCATCAGTCCCCTAGAACTTAGAACTACTTAAACCTAACTAACCTAAGGACATCACACACATCCATGCCCAAGGCAGGATTCGAACCTGCGACCGTAGCAGTCGCGCGGTTCCGGACTGCGCGCCTAGAACCGCGAGACCACCGCGGCCGGCCCCTCATGTCAATAGGACGTTAAACTACACTGAGATCACAAAAGTCACGGGATACCGACATGCACATATAGAGATGGCGGCAGTATCACATTCACAAGTTACAAAAGAGCAGTGCTTTGGCGCAGATGCCATTTGTACTCAGGCGATTCATGTGTTAAAAGGTTTCCGACGTGATTATGGCCGCACGACGGGAATTAACAGACTTTGAAATTGGAATGGTAGTTGAAGCTGGACACACGGGACATTTCATCGTTAGCGAATGTTCAGTTGTTATGGAATTCAATACTCCGATATTCTCAGTGTCAAGAGTGTGCCGAGAATACCAGATTACAGCATTACCTCTCACCACGGACAGCAGCAACGGTTGCGTAGAGCTGTCAGTGCCAACTGACAAGAAATCCTACATGAAACAACCGCGGAAGTCAACATGCGACGTAGGACAAACGTATCCATTCTGACAAAGTGGCGAAATGTGGCGTTAATGGACTATGGCAGCAAACGAAGAACGTGAATTCTTTTGCCAACAGCACGACATCGCTTGCAGTGCCTCTCCTGGGCTCGTGACCATATCGGTTGGACGCTGCCTGGTCATATAAGTCCTGATTTCAGTTGGTAAAAGCTGATGGTAGGGTTCGATGATGATGATATTTGGTGCGTTGGGTGCTCTACTTCGTGGTTATCGGCGCCCGTGCAAATTCCCAATTTGTACACTGTCCAGTCTCTCCACTTTTCCCGGTTGATAATGAAATGACGAGGACAACACAAATACCCAGTCCCTGAGCAGAGAAAATTCCCGACCCGGCCGGGGATTGAACTCGGGATGCCATGATCCAGAGGCGGCAACGCTAGACACTAGAGCACGAGCAGCGGATAGTAGAGTTTCTAATGTGGCGCAGATCCCACGAAGCCATGGACCCAACTTGTCAACAAGGCACTTTGTAAAAAAAATGGTTCAAATGGCTCTAAGCTCTATGGGACTTAACATCTGAAGTCATCAGTCCCCTAGACTTAGAACTGCATAAACCTAACTAACCTAAGGACATCACACACATCCATGCCCGAGGCAGGGTTCGAACCTGCGAACGTAGTAGCAGCGCGGTTCCGGACTGAAGCGCCTAGAACCGCTCAGACACAGCGGCCAGCGGCCGTTGGTGGTGGCGCCATAATGGTGTGGGATGTGTTTACGAGGAATGGAACCGATCATTGACTAGAAGTGGTTGCTTTCGGCTTCTTGGAGACCATTTGCCGCCATTCATGGAGTTCAAGATCCCAAACAACGATACAGTTCTTATGGATGAAAATGCCCCATGTCAGCGGGCCACAGTTGTTGGCGCTTGGTTCGAAGAACATTCTCGACAATTCGAGTGAATGGTTTGGCCACCGAGATTTTCGAAGTGAATCCCACCAGACGTACATGAGACATAATCGAGAGGTCAAGTCGTGCACAAAACCTGCACCGTCAACACTTTCGCCATTCGAGTGTCGTTCGACATATCTGACAGGGACATTCACGCCTTGTCGAACCCATGCCACGTGGAGCTGAAGCACTACACCTGGAAGAAGGAGGTCCAACAAGATATTTGGAGGTATCCCATTTTTATCATCTCATTTTACGTGTGATACGTAATTAGAAATAAGAAGACAGGCATTTTTCAAAAAATGACAAATACGTGTTAATTAGTATCTATTTGAAGAATTGTATATTTAAATGATATAGGTATTCAAACTGAACAGTATAAAGCGAAAAAAAAACTGACTGAAACTAGATTCGGAACAGTGACCCAGCGATTACAGGTCTCGAGTGCTAAAGATTTTTCACGCCTTTTTGTGTTTTAAGCTTGATGGGAATGTTAATATAACATGCACCTTTATTTCATCTACATCTACATCTACGTGATTACTCTGCTATTCAGAATAAAGTGCGTGGCAGAGGGTTCAATGAACCACATTCATGCTGTCTCTCTACCGTTCAACTCTCGAACGGCACGCGGGAAAATTGAGCACTTAAATTTTTCCGTGAGAGCCCTGATTTCTCTTATTTTATCGTGATGATCATTTCTCTCTATTTAGGTGGGTGCCAACTGAATGTTTTCGCAATCGGAGGAGAAAATTGGTGATTGAAATATTCGCCCGCAGGCAATCGAACTCAGGCCCCCCAAATAGCATGCAAGTCATCTACCACGCGGACCCACGTCCTGACGAAAACTGAAACTAGCTCTAGGGTTGCAAAGGCGCTCGGCAAATTTCCAAGTCGATTTTCTTAACAATTTTTGAGAGTTGCATCGAATTGATTTGTAATAGTAATATTTTAATGCAGAATGTAATGTACCATAAACATAAAAAATTACAAAAATCCAACTGCCGTGACGTCCCATTGTAAGACTCATTCCGGGCATTTTAGTCGTGTATAGCCACGATACAGATTGTGTCAACACTATCGTCTAGTTTATGCCCATGTTGGGTGACAGCGGCAGCATTACCATACGAACGTGGCGTACTATAGACAACACTGGAAATTAATACCAATTAAACATTATGCACGGAAGTATAGGATGTAGTGAGTTGACCGGTAGTGCTGGATGATGTCCGAAAAAGTTACTATTATCGCAGTGGAAGTAGCCCGTGGTCAAAGTGCCTGGTCGTCACTCATTCAGAGTTCGGTTCCGCGGCCGAGCCATTATTTTTCATGTCCCCGTCGTGATAGGTGCCAACGACCTTCCTGTGGCACAATCTATTGTCTTGGTGTGTACAACACTGATGCTTACACTGAAATGCCAAATAAACTAGTATAGGCATGCGTGCACAAATACAGAGATATGTAAGGAGTCAGAATACGGCACTGCAATCGGCAATACCCATATGGGACAAGTTCCTGGCGCAGTTGTTAGATCGGTTACTGTTGCTACAGTGGCAGGATATCAGGATTTAAGTGACATTGTACGTGGCGTTATAGTCGGCGCACGCGCGATGGGACACAGCATCTCCGAGGTAGCGATGAAGCGGGGATTTTCCCGTACGACGATTTCACGAGTGTACCCTGAACATCAGGAATCCAGTAAAACATCAAATCTCCGACATCGCTGCGGATGGTAAAAGATCCTGGAAGAACGGGACGAACGACGACTGAAGAGAATCGTTCAACGTGACAGAAGTGCAATCCTTCCGCAAATTGCTGCAGATTTCAATGCAGGGCCATCAGCATGTGTCAGCTTGCGAACCATTGAACGAAAAATCATCGATATGGGCTTTCTGAGCCGAAGGCTCACTCGTATGCACTTGATAACTGCACTATTCAAAGCTTTATGCTTCGCCTGAGCCCGTCAACGGTGACTGTAGATTGCTGCTGACTAGAAACATGTGGCCTAGTCGGACGTGTCTCGTTTCAAATTGTATCGACCGGATGGACGTATACGGGTATGGAGACAACCTCATGAATCCATGGACCCTGCATGTCGGCAGGGGACTGTTCAAGCTGGTGGAGGCTCTTTAATGGTACGGCACGTGTAGGTGGAGTGATATGGGACCCCTGATACGGTTAGATACGACTCTGACAGGTGACACGTCCTTAAGCATCCTGTCTGATCACCTGCATCCAGTCATGTCCATTGTGCATTCCAACGGACTTGAGAAACTCCAGCAGGACAAGGCGACACCCGGCACGTCCATAATTGCTACAGAGTGCCTCCAGGAACACTCTTCTGAGTTTAAACACCACCGCTGGCCACGAAACTCCCAAGACATGAACATGACTGTTCAAGCTGGTGGAGGCTCTTTAATGGTACGGCACGTGTAGGTGGAGTGATATGGGACCCCTGATACGGTTAGATACGACTCTGACAGGTGACACGTCCTTAAGCATCCTGTCTGATCACCTGCATCCAGTCATGTCCATTGTGCATTCCAACGGACTTGAGAAACTCCAGCAGGACAAGGCGACACCCGGCACGTCCATAATTGCTACAGAGTGCCTCCAGGAACACTCTTCTGAGTTTAAACACCACCGCTGGCCACGAAACTCCCAAGACATGAACATGACTGTTCAAGCTGGTGGAGGCTCTTTAATGGTACGGCACGTGTAGGTGGAGTGATATGGGACCCCTGATACGGTTAGATACGACTCTGACAGGTGACACGTCCTTAAGCATCCTGTCTGATCACCTGCATCCAGTCATGTCCATTGTGCATTCCAACGGACTTGAGAAACTCCAGCAGGACAAGGCGACACCCGGCACGTCCATAATTGCTACAGAGTGCCTCCAGGAACACTCTTCTGAGTTTAAACACCACCGCTGGCCACGAAACTCCCAAGACATGAACATTATTGAGCATATCTGCGATGCCTTGCAACTTAATGTTCAGAAGAGATCGCTACCCCCTAGTACTCTTACGGATTTATGGACAGCCCTGCAGGATTCATGGCATCAATTCCCTCCAGCATTAGATCAAACATTAGTGGAATCGATGCCACGTCGTGTTGCGGCACTGCTGCATGCCCGCGCCGCCCTACACGATATTGCGCAGGTATACCAGTTTCTTTGGCTGTTTATTCTATTACGAGGGGCGGTCTATAGGTAACGGAACACATTTTTTTTCTGAAAACAGGTTGCTTTTGTTCAGGATTCCAATACACCATATTATTCCCCGCTCTTTTGGTTACAAAACTCTGTTATTCAACGTAATGTCCCTTACGTCAACTTACTGGAAAGGCCTGTATGCTCGCGTGGTACCTCTCTGTCTCATCATCATCCATTTACTGCTTACCGGGGTGTGAACTCTTCATTGGGCCAAATAGATGGAAGTCGTCAGGTGCGAGATCCTGTCTGTTGGGGTGGATGAGCAAGAACAGGCAAATGAAGTTTTATGAGCTCACCTAGGGTGAGTCCTTCCGTAGTCATGGAGAAGGAGAAGTCCGTTTCAATTTTTCGGGCGATGTCTACGCTACAGTCGTTTCTTCAGTTTGCTAAGGGTAGCACAGTACGTTACAGTACTGATAGTTGCACCCTGAGAGGGGGGGATTTAAACAGAATAATCCTTTCAGAGTCCCAGAGGACCGTCACCATGGCTTTACCGACTGAAGGTGCGACTTTTAACTTTATCCTCGGAGGAGAGGTGGTGTAGCGCCACTCCATGGATTGCCGTTTTGTTTTCGGTTCGAACTGATAAACCTGTAACAATGATCGACAAAAAAATTTCACGATCAGGCTAGTAATGCTCAAGCAATTCCATAAGGATGGTCCTTCGTTGCTCTTTGTGGTCTTCTGTTAGGCACCGAGGAATCCAACTGGCACACACCTTATAGCACCCTAACTGGTGGACGCGTGTGTCAGAACCACCAACAGAGGCGTCCAGTTGCGCAGTAAGGTGTTTGATAGTGATCCGTCGATCACCTCGAATGTGTGTGTCCGCACGTTCCAGGAGCGACAGCTGTGTGTGGCCGGCCGGCACGTGGGAGATTGGACAGATTTGTGCGACTTTGTTGCGATGATGACAAATACCTCGCCCAACGAGTCACTGTGGTTTTGTTCACTGCCATGTGTCTACAGACATTCTTCATGCGACTATGAATATCTGCGATTCTCTGGTTTTCCGCCAGAAGAAACTCAATGGCAGCTCTCTGCTTGGAACGTACTTCTGTTACAGACGCCATTTTCAAAGCTACGTATAGCGCCATCACCTATCGGAACTTCATGAAACTATAGGAGCTGAAGCGGGAATATTTCACGAAAGCTCTCAAGAAAGTCCCCATTTTTTTAACTGAAACTGGTCGAAAAAGGAAGTGTTGATTTACTAATTGAGCGCCCCCCCCCCCGTATTTATTGCTAAGCAAAAGTTACATCACAAAACTCACAAAATTTTAAACGAAGTTCATCTACGGTATATTAAGAGGATTCGTTTTACAGGAGTAGAGAATATTTCTATTTTGAGGAAATTTTTAGCAAAATTGTATCTTTTAACAAGCTGGTATTTCAAATGTACGACAGAGTAACTAATCGACTAATTAATGGGTTCTATAGCACGAATGAAACTGAGAATTAAGATATTTTTCAAACTGTGTACTGAAATGTCAGCCTCAAGCTCAGCAGCTTTCCTTCTATCCTTATATTTGGGAACACTAAACCTTACTGTCATCCTCAGTTTCGAGAACAGTCAACTCCAAACTAAGTTACCGAAGAGAGAGTTCTATATGTATTTATAAAACTATTCACAGAAACAGCAGACAGAACTGGAAAGCAGATGTAGCAGAAAAAAAATCATTGAGGTGAAACTGAGTAATTGACGGCGAGCTCATTAATCTTAGTGTCGATGTAAAATTAAAATTATGCAGGGAGAAATCAGTTCAGTTGTTCAGTGTAATGGGTCTGTATAAGACATTTAAACTGTATCAAATGATGTTTTATTAAAATCCGGTTGGACGTATATAGTGACCCAAAAGAGATAAACAGGTACGAAACTGCATGACCTCCCAGCTGACAGCACAGTACACAATATGGTTTCCAATCAGATATCATGGTTTGCTTGTCCTTAGTTTCCAAGAAAAGTAGCAATTCAAATGGTTCAAATGGTTCTGAGCACTACGGGACTTAACAGCTGAGGTCACCAGTCCCCTAGAACTTAAAACTACTTTAACCTAGGACATCACATACATCCATGCCCGAGGCAGAATTCGAACCTGCGACCGTAGCGGCAGCGCGGTTCCAGACTGAAGCGCCTAGAACCGCTCGGCCACACTGGCCGGCAAAGTAGAATTCGGGACCTTTGCCTTTCGGGCGTTTCCGGACTGAAGCGCCTAGAACCGCTCGGCACACTGGCCGGAAAAGTAGAATTCGGGATCTTTGCCTTTCGGGGGCAAGTGTTCTACCGACTAAGCTACCCAAGCGCAACTCATGACCCATCCTCGCAGCTTCAGTTCTGCCAGTACAAGCTTCACAGAAGCTCTCCTGCGGTAGAACACATGCACGCGAAAGTCAAAGGTCCCGAGTTCCAGTCTCGGTCCGGCACGCAGTTTTAATCGGTCAGGAAGTTTCATATCAGCGCACACTCCGCTGCAGAGTGAAAATTTCACTCTCGAAACAGCCCGCAGGTTGTGGCTAAGCCATGTCTCCGCAATATCCTTTCTTCCAGGAGTGCTAGTTCTGCAAGGTTCGCAGGAGAGCTTCTGTGAAGTATGGAATGTAGGAGACGAGGTACTGGAGAAATTGAAGCTGTGAGGAGGGGTCGTGAATCGTGCTTGGGTAGCTCAGGCGGTGGAGCACTGCCCGCGAAAGACAAAGGTCCCGAGTTCGAGTCTCCGTCTGGCACACAGTTTTAATCTGCCAGGAAGTTTCAAAATAGAACTGAATAATTTCGGTGGTCTGCGGGTATAAAATTACTGATGCGTGCTACGTATTGCCTTACTTCAATTGGAAGTTAATTTGAGAAAATGACGATGTTCTGTTTTGACATTGTTTCTAATTAAAGCAAAATATACTATTATTCCTGAAAATGATTTTGAATATAGAGGAAAGGTACCCATTATGGGAGAGTTTGCTAATATGAAACAGTTGGATTCGGACTAAAGTAAGTGGGCAGCTCCGTTGGAACGTATCAAAAATTATTTCTCTCAGCGTTAAGGCGTAGAGCAATGACAATAAGACCGTATCGCACCCGGACATTGTCGAAAATCCTTGATTTTAAAAATGTTGAATTTCAAGTTTTTGGAGACTATGTGCCTGTAGGGCTTTAATATCTGAAGTTGAGTAGTTGTTACAACAATATTCATATCATTATACTATTCACAATGTACTCTTCCATTCGCTGTAATGAATTCTCCTTCAAACGGAGCAGCGTAACTATGAGACTAAGTTAAAAACAGCTTATTCCTAATATGCAATATCACGGATATCCGAACACGTGACGTTATCGGATATTAGGACACACTGTCTCATATTAGGGTAACTTCAGCTTGCCACCCGAGTACCTGGGTTTAAAC
Organism: Schistocerca cancellata; assembly: GCF_023864275.1. Taxonomy (NCBI): domain Eukaryota; kingdom Metazoa; phylum Arthropoda; class Insecta; order Orthoptera; family Acrididae; genus Schistocerca; species Schistocerca cancellata. Next base: position 200,972,710 of record NC_064629.1, read on the forward strand.
CAAGCAGTCTGACAACTTTCTTAACTTTGTGAAGCCAACTTCAAAAAAATGGGTCAAATGGCTCTGAGCACTATGGGACTTAACATCTATGGTCATCAGTCCCCTAGAACTTAGAACTAATTAAACCTAACTAACCTAAGGACACCATACACATCCATGCCCGAGGCAGGATTCGAACCTGCGACCGTAGCAGTCGCGCGGCTCCGGACTGAGCGCCTAGAACCGCTAGACCACCGCGGCCGGCCTGAAGCCAACTGCTGATGATTCTGTTGTGCTATACATTTGATGGGCATCATATCACATCTGTGTGATAGACAAAGCAAAAGAAACCTGTGTCCACATCATTTGTTTTGAGAGGTTACCGTTATCTTTTCCGATCGCAACTCTCCCACCTGTTGCATCTAGCAGTCAGGGCTACTAGATGTATGTCCTGCCAAGCGAGTGCTTTTAATATTTGTGCATCTGAAATGTTGATATGACTTATCGTAGACACTGCTACTGTACATTGGTAGTAAAGCCCTATCACCCAACTGGTTTGCTATATTTTTTTTTTCTAATTATCTCAACGCAACGGAATTAAACGCATCTGACTAATAAATTTTAAATATGACACTGTCTGTAAACATTTCCGATGGACTCACTTCACCTTGGCATTACCACATTCCCATTCTATTGCATTCATTTTAATCAGAGCTTGGCTATTCTAGTAATAGGGAGCTAATGGCAAAAATGTCTGAACCAAATTGCTACCCTCTACTGAATGATCTTGACCACCATTTTGTTTGCCTGCCGCTTTGGCCGAGCGATTCTAGGCGCTGCAGTCCGGAACCGCGCTGCTGCTACGGTCACAGGTTCGAATCCTGCCTCGGGCGTGGATGTGTGTGATCTCCTTAAGTTAGTTAGGTTTAAGTATTTCTAAGCCTAGGGGACTGATGACCTCAGATGTTAAGTCCCATGATGCTTAGAGCCATTTATGAACCATTTTGTTTAATATCTCCTCTTTTATTTTCTAAGATTATACCACCACAATTATACAAAATTTCCTCCAACATATGTAAGCTTAAAAGAATACAAGGAATTCTCTGCCCAGTGAGCATGATATTACGTGCACATTTCAATATCCCATGGTCTCTCAATGTTTTTCCTTATTACTATAATGCACTTTCTGGATTGCTATGGATATCCACAACTTCTCTCTCCCTCTCATAAGCTCATTCATTAATAATCTAGAGATTATTAATGCGAAGCCGGACAGTTACCACATCTCGCGAGTTTAAACACCACACCTGCCCGCAACTTCACGCGCTCTGAAACCATCATACTGAACGAGTGACAGGACGCTATCCCTCGTGGCATGCGTATGCTGAAAACCCCGGCAGTAAATGACTGTCATATACCCGTCTCTGGCGCAGTATGTTATCATGTTCGAGATACATCGCCTATATTCGTGTTACGCTTACAACACGTCAACAAACAATATAATGTAAAGAACATTCTGGTATCAAGGGGACGCAAACCCTTATTACTTCAGTGGAATTCCACGCCACTAGTGTATAATTACACAACTTTGCTTCCCGGGTTCGATTCCCGGCGGGGTCAGGGATTTTCTCTGCCTCGTGATGACTGGGTGTTGTGTGCTGTCCTTAGATTAGTTAGGTTTAAGTAGTTCTAAGTTCTAGGGGACTGATGACCATAGATGTTAAGTCCCATAGTGCTCAGAGCCATTTGAACCATTTGAACCACAGCTTTGCTCTTATTCGAGGGAGAAACCGCTCAGAGTTTCAGACCGTAAAAACTAACAAGGAACACCTCGAGTCCGAGGTCAAAAGTTCACTCAGTCTTTAGTAACGCTCATTTGAAAGTTTTGTGTTGACGAATAAAACTTGAAAAGTAGATGTTATTGATGATTCACCATGTGCATCAGGAGGGCGACAGAACATTTGTGTCCAGAAGGAGCAGAGATCATCCATCTATTACAGTTCACAAAAAGGACATAATTGACGTTCGAGAAATGTTAGCAATAAACCATTAACTTTCATCATGAACACCGAATGAAAAATGGCTTGCACACAGTGATTACAAAGGCTCGCACCATCAAGATTGAAGGCCAACTTCTTGGGAGTTACAAACTGCGCTGAACATTGGGTTCAAATGGTTAAATTGGCTCTAAGCACTATGAGACTTAACATCTGAGGTCATCAGTTCCCTAAACTTAGAACTACTTAAACCTAACCAACCTAAGGACATCACACACATCCATGCCCGAGGCATGGTTCGAACCTGCGACCGTAGCAGCAGTGTGGTTCCGGACTGAAGCGCCTAGCACCGCTCGCTCACAGCGGCCGGCTGAACATTGGGGTGATGAGAACAGATAGAATGTGATGGCGTGCAACCGAATGCAGACAGTGCGACAATAAGTTTTATAGGCACGAAAAAAGCAAATGTTCAGAGTCTGAATTTGTCCTGTGGTTCCAGGTAGTGTGAACTGCAATGTCACACATATTTCAGGAGGGATAGTGTGCTCCAGAGAAGTATGATTTTTATACGCAGACCGGAATTTGAGCAAAAGCAAGTCATTTTGACCAGCTGTTGGCCCATTTTCCCGCACTTGCTTCCTGGGACGTAAGTATTTCATACTACCCTTGCAAGATCACGTACACGTGAAAGAATCGTAGGGACAAAGCACGTCCAACTTCTCGCAGCACAATAAATAACTTTCCATCCAATTTACCACCCATATTAACAGTCGGCATAATTGAATACGAATGCGTTAAAGCTTTGATCTTAGTATTGATACAACTCTCTTGGTACCTCTATTTTCCAGGGCTGCTTTCATATGCGTTTCCTCTTCAAATCCCGATTGGTAGAAGTTGAAAAAAAATTCCTTACTGAACGACAGGATAAGTTTGTTTATCTCATCTAAAAATTTTCGAGCCGATTCCACAGTTTGCTGTACATCATCAAGTTCACGCTTTGTTTGAACTTTCATCTTCAAGTTCTGTAGCACTATTTGAAGCTATGCAGTCATCCACCGCTTCACTTGAAATTACTGTAATCTACGACGCGCACAATTTCATATGCATAACGTTCTATGTCTCTATAATGCACAAGCTGTAAATTGCATCGAGGATCCCTGAAACGCGCAAACACCAGTATTTGTAACAAGTGCGCCTTGTCCTCAGTTGAATACCCGAAGTTTTTCTTATGTACTATACGATCATATTGGTACGAACTTATTCTAAATCTGTTCATAATTGTATTTTTACTATGCTGCGGATGATCTTTCGTGTACGTAATTGCGTTTAGTGCCGCTTCTTGGACAACGATTGTACTTTGCTACGTTTCACTTGAGACGGGATTTGTGGCTCCTTGTCCGACGAGGATGATCAACTACATGGCTCGACACTTGTTCCAGTATCGCTTTCATTATTAAGCACGTATTACCATCATAGTACTCCTCATGTGCACTGTCCGCACAGTAGAGCGTATATAACATCACAGTTTCCTCTGACTCATCTCGCAGAAATGCTAACTAATGTTTCATCTGCCAATTTTTTCTCACTCTGTGAAATTCTTTGGGTTCCTTCTAACGAAGGGTCAACTTCGGCAACTATTGTTGTAGATACAACGTAATGTTTGCTTTGTTTTTCGTTGCCATTTTTCTGCTTTGTATCAACACCACTAGCACTGTAACACTGTTGTGAGTTGCTCGTCGACTAAACAGTTCAGCTACGCTCCGTAGCCGCATGCTGTGCTCACCATTGGATACCTCCAGTCCCACCCCATATTGCCATTAGCAGCCAATGTTGTGGTTACATGGTACACAATATATGGTGCGTCGAAAGCTGTAGACGTCATTGGCCTTTTTACGCAGTCACTGTAAATCAAAAATGTCCATAAGTAAAATCGTTACAAAAAGAACGGATCAAACACTTTGCTAAAAGTGTGTTACACGTGGTCCTGCCACAGTTGCCTGTGTGTGTTGTATTACCACTGGAGCGAGCTGCACAAAACCGAAGGTACCCGAGCTTATCAAGACTTGTCATTAGATTTGTTTTGTCGACTGTACTTCAAATATTTATGAGATTTTGTTGAAACGATACTTAATTAATTAATTTGTGGCAAGTTAGTATGGGACCAAACTGCTGAGGTCATCGGCCCATAGGCTTACACACCACTTAATCTAACTTAAACTAACTTACGCTAAGGACAACAAATACACTTATGCCCCAGGGAGGACTCGAACCTCCGACGGAGGGAGCCGCGCGAATCGGGGCAAGGTGCCTAAGACCGCATAGTTGAAACGGCACTGCGGAATTTCTCAAAACAACCAGCTTGTCACTTATCATTGTCAACAGCCGAGGTCTTAGAGTTAGAAACGATTTGTAAGGATTCAGGTTAATTAAGTAGAGGTGTCTGATAAAGTGCTATTAAAATCGACCCAATAAGAAGCAGGATTATATTTCATGTTGAAAAAGAGACTGAACCAACTTTCCAAATCTCAGAGACATATGGTTAATACGAATCCTGAATAGTGTGCAGGGATTTTAGAGTATTTCTGCCGTAGAGACTTTCGCACTGCAGATGAAAGTCGCTCGACATATCCCATTTCAGCGATTGGAGGCCAAGGAATAGGTGTTATTCCATTTGTGTTCATTAACTAATAAGAGGAAATCTAAAAACTTTATTATGAAATAAAAACGCAATACTAACCAAAATAAAGACAGTCTGTTCGAAACTGCATATACATAGCCGGAAAAAATTCGCACACCCTTTTGAGGTTTCCAACACACGAAATGATTACATTTACAGACCAACAGCACAAGCGATTCTGTGGTACCACGTATCGACGCATGCTGAAACACCCTGATGTAGCCCCCACAGGCGGCAATACATGAGCTGACTCTGACATCCAGTCGATTGTACAGATGAAGAATATTGTCGTGGGATACGTTATGCCACGCCTGCACGACCTGTTCTCATAGTTCTGTAAGACTTGTTGGATGACGACTCGCACGAGTCACTTCTCGTCCCATCGTATCCCACACTTGCTCGAATGAAAAAAAGTCCGGAGATCATGCTGGCCAGGGAAGTTTCTGCACGTCTTGCTAAGCACGTTGAGTTTCACGGGCAGTGTGTGGGTGAACATTGTCCTGTTGGGACAACAAATCACCTTCCCGTTCCAAGAACGGCAAAAGAACGGGTCTAACAACATTCTTAACGCACCGAGCGCTGGTCATCATCCCCTCCAGAAACACCTCATGTTAACGAGACTTGTAGCTTATCGCACTCCAAACCATGAGGCCTGCGTTGGGTTCATTGTGACTTGGGAGAATGTACTCTACGGGACAGAGCACACCAGGTCGGCGACGTACGCGCAATGACCATCACTTGCGTGCTGTAAGAATCTGCTTTCATTGATGAAGACAACGGCGCGCCATTCCATACTTCCAAGTCCAGGTGAACCTCTGATGGCAACAAGCAGAGCCGTGCACGTCGACGCCGTAGCGTGAGTGGAATACGAGCTAGAGGTTCACGTGCTCACAGTCCGCCTGGTATTAGCCTGATCGCAACAGTTCGTGTTTACACGTCTGGGCTCACAATCTCTCTTACCTATGCTGCTGAGTTGCTCTGCCCCATATAATTCTTTCTCGTGTGCTTGGTCTTGCAAGAACAGTAGGGAATATTTACGTCACAGCAAGCAATAGTGGGAAAATGGGCGTAAGAGAACCACAACTGTGATAAGAGCGCTGTGCTTTTGACCAATAGCTTGCCAAAACTTACTTTTGCTTGATTCCTGGTCTACGTACAAAAATCATACTCCTTTAGAGCAGACTATCCCTCCTGTAAAGTGTGAGACATTGCAATTCATACCATCTGGAGTCACTGGACGAATTCAGTCTCTGTTATTGCACTATATGCAGCTACGCCTTCAACTTGAAGGATAGCCAGTTTCACGATAAGCTCCACGACAGACTGTTTCGTATTCGGTTGCACGCCATCACATTCCATCGGTTCTCATCACTGCGTTACACCGTTATGATTCTACACTCCTGGAAATGGAAAAAAGAACACAATGACACCGGTGTGTCAGACCCACCATACTTGCTCCGGACACTGCGAGAGGGCTGTACAAGCAATGATCACACGCACGGCACAGCGGACACACCAGGAACCGCGGTGTTGGCCGTCGAATGGCGCTAGCTGCGCAGCATTTGTGCACCGCCGCCGTCAGTGTCAGCCAGTTTGCCGTGGCATACGGAGCTCCATCGCAGTCTTTAACACTGGTAGCATGCCGCGACAGCGTGGACGTGAACCGTATGTGCAGTTGACGGACTTTGAGCGAGGGCGTATAGTGGGCATGCGGGAGGCCGGGTGGACGTACCGCCGAATTGCTCAACACGTGGGGCGTGAGGTCTCCACAGTACATCGATGTTGTCGCCAGTGGTCGGCGGAAGGTGCACGTGCCCGTCGACCTTGGACCGGACCGCAGCGACGCACGGATGCACGCCAAGACCGTAGGATCCTACGCAGTGCCGTAGGGGACCGCACCGCCACTTCCCAGCAAATTAGGGACACTGTTGCTCCTGGGGTATCGGCGAGGACCATTCGCAACCGTCTCCATGAAGCTGGGCTACGGTGCCGCACACCGTTAGGCCGTCTTCCGCTCACGCCCCAACATCGTGCAGCCCGCCTCCAGTGGTGTCGCGACAGGCGTGAATGGAGGGACGAATGGAGACGTGTCGTCTTCAGCGATGAGAGTCGCTTCTGCCTTGGTGCCAATGATGGTCGTATGCGTGTTTGGCGCCGTGCAGGTGAGCGCCACAATCAGGACTGCATACGACCGAGGCACACAGGGCCAACACCCGGCATCATGGTGTGGGGAGCGATCTCCTACACTGGCCGTACACCACTGGTGATCGTCGAGGGGACACTGAATAGTGCACGGTACATCCAAACCGTCATCGAACCCATCGTTCTACCATTCCTAGACCGGCAAGGGAACTTGCTGTTCCAACAGGACAATGCACGTCTGCATGTATCCCGTGCCACCCAACGTGCTCTAGGAGGTGTAAGTCAACTACCCTGGCCAGCAAGATCTCCGGATCTGTCCCCCATTGAGCATGTTTGGGACTGGATGAAGCGTCGTCTCACGCGGTCTGCACGTCCAGCACGAACGCTGGTCCAACTGAGGCGCCAGGTGGAAATGGCATGGCAAGCCGTTCCACAGGACTACATCCAGCATCTCTACGATCGTCTCCATGGGAGAATAGCAGCCTGCATTGCTGCGAAAGGTGGATATACACTGTACTAGTGCCGACATTGTGCATGCTCTGTTGCCTGTGTCTATGTGCCTGTGGTTCTGTCAGTGTGATCATGTGATGTATCTGACCCCAGGAATGTGTCAATAAAGTTTCCCCTTCCTGGGACAATGAATTCACGGTGTTCTTATTTCAATTTCCAGGAGTGTATATGCATTCTACTGAACTTCCTGCGCAGTTTGTAAGTAGCAAGGAGTTCGCCTACCATCTTGAGTATTCGTGACGTAAGTTAAGGGTTTGTTTCTTTCTGACTCCTGATTCACAAGGTGAATGAGCCTTACGAAAGACTGAATTTACCACCTCGACTGAAGTGGGTTCTTGTGAGCCTTTTGTACTATATGTGAGCATTCCCTATTAAAGGGCAGACATTGATGGTGCTTTGTGACTACGCTATCTATTGGCGGGCAACGTTGAAACCATTATCACAGACATGTACTATCCCCCAGGTGGCATATCCTATCATCGGATCAAAATCGACTTCGTCTTTCCAGGCGTACTAAATTTTTTTTTCTTTTCCGGCAGTATATTTGCACATACAGTGTGATTCAGCTGCGCCTACCGATGGGATTTAAGCATCCCATAACACTTTCAAACACCATACACGAAATTTCACGTTCTCTCACTCGCTACATGCAAACTGTTGTCCTACAGAAAAATGAACAGGATTTTTGTAGGAAATATAATGTGGTTAAAGGTGTACAGGGATACATTTTTGCTGGAGGCCGCAGTTTCAGAGTTATTCAAGCAAATCACCTCTGAAGGTCACCTTTGCACATTTTCTACTATAAATCAAAACTATGGCCTGCAGCCATTACGCATCTCAGTACTAAATTCAACTACGTTAAATTTACTAGAGAAGCACTCCGAGCCGGCCGCGTTGCCCGAGCGGTTCTAAGCGCTTCAGTCCGGAACCGCGAGACTACTACGGTCGCAGGTTCGAATCCTGCCTCGGGCATGGATGTGTGTGATGTCCTTAGGTTAGTTAGGTTTAAGTAGTTCTAAGTTCTAGGGGACTAATGACCTCAGATGTTACGTCCCATAGTGCTCAGAGCCATTTGAACCATTTTTTTAAGCACTCCGTCTTCAGACCACGAGTGGCCTACCGGGGCCATCCGACCGCCGTATCATCCTCCGTGGAGGATGCGGATAGGAGGGGCGTGGGGTCAGCACACCGCTCTCCCGGTCGTTATGATGGTATTCTTGACCGAAGCCGCTACTAGTCGGTCGAGTAGCTCCTCAATTGGCATCACGAGGCTGAATGCACCCCAAAAATGGCAACAGCACATGGCAGCCTGGATGGTCACTCATCCAAGTGCCGACCATGCCCGACATCGCTTAACTTCGGTGATCTCACGGGAACCGGTGTGACCACTGCGGCAAGGCCGTTGCCAAATTTACTAGAGAAAGCTCCTATAATTTTTTTCTATAAGACTAACAGTTCGCACGCAGCAAATAGCAGAATGTGAAAATCTTGTGCATGGCATTTGAAGGAGTTGTGGGTTGCATAAAACCCATCAGTAGGAGCAGCTGGAGGAGGAGGAGGAGGAGGAGGAGGAACAGGAGTGTTGAACGTCCCGTCGACAATGAAGTCATTAGATACAGAGCACAAGCTCGGATTAGGGTAAGACGCTAACCACTGCGCCACCTCACTCTGTGGAAGCAGCTGAATTATCAATCAAAATCTGCTCATTTCCACCTCCCTGACGTGTTGCGAAGCGTTTCTGCGACGACACACTGCTAGTTTCATTTCATCTTGCTTCAACCCTTCTCAATCGGGTTCATGTCAGCAGACACCGCTTGGTGATTACTTTCGTTTAATTTTTGATTTTTATCTTCTGTGGTGGTGATCACAACGTGGTGCAATATGTGTACACATTATCCTCTTGAAAAGCAAACCCATTGCCAAAATGTTGATTACTGCACTGGACAACAAGCTGGAGAATTGTGTCTCAGCCGTCAAGTTACCCTCGACAACGAAGACAGGCGGTGTCGGTAGATGATACCGGCCCAAAACATGACTGGCCCGTATTCCTGCTGAGCTTACAGTACTGAGTGCCTGGTACTTTCATTGGAGCGCCCACATTCTTCTACGAAGATCATCAGGTAACAGACAAATCATGTATTCGTCGGTGAAGAAAACCGGATGCCAATGATCGTATGTCCATTCTTGATGTTCCCTTCTCTAGCTCATTACCGCACCACGGTATTGGATTATTCTAACGTTCTTTGCAACGGATACCTAGAGTTCAATAAAGTATTAAGAAAGAAATTTACAATGTAAAGTGTAAACTATGTAAGAAATAACTGAATGCAGAACTCTTCTTTAGCAGTCTATTTCAGCGACTGTTATAATACAAAGAGCAAAAAATGAAAGCATCAATTGTCTCCAACAAACCGGGAAGCAAACACTGAAAACGGCATGTTTACCCTTCATTTCCCACATTGCTTTGTCCAACACCTCAAATTCGTGATAACAGTATTCGTTGAATCACCTGAGTCACAAACTCTTAAACTGGAAATAATTTCCAAACGTATAGTTCACAGACAATAAACAGAAAAATCCGAAGCCGTAATAGCTCTTAGAAAACGTAGCTATTGACAGCAACAGATATACTTAATATAGTATGCTATTACTCCAATGTGTGTGCTTAAACTACAGACGTGTCCTAGTGACAAAGATTTCGAGATTATAAGGATGTCTAGCAGCCCACGATTCTTTTGTCGTACACATTATAGCTTAGAATGTGAAAGAATAATTAAATTGCTATTGTGCTAAGCAGATATTTTATACAAAATTTGTAGTTAACTCCATGTTGCAATCAGTAAATATAAGTAATAAAAGTTTTTGAAGAACTGACTGATCAAGTCAAAGTAAGAACAACTTATGTACAGGTCGACCGATTTGTTTCGACAGATCAAAATTTGGTCCAGTCGGTTACTGCAATACTACTTGCAATGGTAGAAACTGTAAATTTCAAAATATCGTAAAGGGAAAATTTTAGGAGTGGAACTTTCATACAGCAGTGCAGTGTTGTGTGATATTCACTGCAGGACTCGATGTAGATGCTTCTGCGAGCGATGCTGGATGCCTTTTGTCTCACCTCCTCCCTCCCCCCCAACGTCACACCCTGAGCGCGCGCGCGCTCAAACACACACACACACACACACACACACACACAGAAGAAACCCCTTAGGTGTTTTCACTAAAGCTTCATACCTTGTACGTGACTGGTCCATTTTTCGGTGTCTACTGAATGTAACAACTAAGGCGTTTGCTGTTCATGATTTATCGAAGATGTTTTTAAGTTTTACGCGAACAGTTGTTGCTGCCTGTTTTCTAACAGTCGCATTTTATGTCTAAAATACAGTGAGATTACTGTGCGGCGTTCTTTACCATGCGGAAAAACTGCGTTATGAAACATTTATTTAATTAAAGCGCAAAGAAACAGAATTTGGTTCTTAGTCCTTCGTGTTTGTTTAACATTTGCTGCTTGATTGACGGAAGAATTTGGTTGACTATCGTGGAAAGTTTTTTTTTGAAATTTACCTTGCTGTACAAAGCAAGGAAGATTTCTGTTTATCGTCTCGTCGACATGGAAATGATTAGAGACGAAGTACTACTGATGTTGGTTAAAGATGGGTGAAGAAAGGGCAGCAGCCTCTTTCATAGATTACCACGACGTTCCCCAGAAGTAATTTAGGGAACCCATGAATAGCCGAATGTGGATGACCGGACGAAAATCTGAATCCCACTCTTCCGTAAAACAAGTTGAATGTGTTAACTATTCTTTCATCTCTATCGGTATTACCGTTCGAACTCAAATTAACAAGTAAGCGGTGTTTGCATCGCACTGCTCCTTCTTAATCGTTGTTGAGTAGAAGAACTTGTATATACCATCCGTTGGCATAATTCAATAAAAATTGTCGTAAAACATTATTTTCTTACCAATTCATAGACAAAAGTAACGCTAGATATGAATTAACGTAATTTAAAAATGTTACTGAATCACGCACTGTTTGTTGTGGTATAAATCTTGAGATATTTGCCCGTGAAAGAGCAGGTATGGTGGGGCTTGAAGGCTGCTCCGGCACTCTTCTTGTGTTAGCACTGAGAACTTGCTAAATCCGACCAGCGGCCTCCCAGTCACGTCTCATTCCAATAGTCAGGGCAAAACACGGCCAACGACGCTCTCCTCTGACGCAGGCTGAGCACTAACTCATCAACTGAAAAATTCCTAGCGAATAAAAGGAAGTCATTTTTTCGCTTCCATTTCGTCAGTTGATTCTTTGTACAGCAAAGTTTACATCGACTCGCTTTCGCTTAACTATTGCGTAGAAACACACTGAATCGCGCTCGTTAATTACTTTCTGGATACATAAGCCTCTATTTACCGTTCAATCCCTTTCTGAAGATGCACGTAATGTTGCGCCACACTTCTTTAGGTGAGTGAGGGTCCACAATTTAAAAGGACGCCGCAGATCGGATGTATTGTTATGATCTTAACTGCTGCATGAGAAATGCTTTCATGAACATTCTTATTCCGCTAATGGCCGCACTATGGCAATACACTCACACAAACTACATTTTTCCCACATTCCCCGTCGCTGTATTTATACAAAGAGTACTTACGTTCTTTGATCCTCTCCTGATGAATAGTTTCCGGAATTTTAAGAATGAGTTCCACTTTGGTGAACAATGATTTTTTTGTTGAATCGATTCAGTTCTGAAAAATCGCCATATTCTCCACAATTTTTCATACACCACCACTAATCTGCAAAATAGCAGTCCACAAAAAATATTCATTATATTCATTGTGGATGACGAACTGCTACTGGAATTTAAATTTATGGTTAATTTACGTAAGATATGCAAACAGTTGGTTTTTTAATTTAATTCGATGTTAATGTAATACCTCAGTCTGATTAAAGAGCCTGCAGTGGGCCGAAAACTAGTTAATAGTGCAATAAATCGAATTAAATTCAGACTGTGACTGTCTTACCTAAATAAACTAAAAGTGTAAGAAATTTATCATTCTCTTTTCGGAGAGGGCCCGCCTCGAGAAAAACACAATTTTTATCTTTTCTTTCATTTCTCAGACATGTTTCGCTGAAATTTCTGAATCCTCACTGGGCTTTTATTATCTTACTATAAAACAGGAAAAATACTCTTTACTACTTGCGCACACATAAATCTCAGTTTTTAAGACAGTATCTACAAATGTGAAAAACAGAAAATTTTTTGTTTATATGCCTTGTTACTTCATGCTGTGGTTTTCCTGGATTTTTATGTTTTTTATTGCAGTTGTTTTCTTTCACAGTTTTTCATCTGCAACCATGTAGAACTTAATACAAAAGAGTTATATACTTCGAAATTTTATTGTGTGTTATTGTTACTGTTATTGTTACGCCTAACATTAACTAATCATAAGTGGAAAATTGTGAGTGTGTGTGTGTGTGTGTGTGTGTGTGTGTGTGTGTGTGTGTGTGTGTGTATGTGTGTGTGTGTGTGTTTGCAATATGTTTCGCTTATTTTTTCTGGTTTCCCCTTATCTTCACTGTGAAGCCCTGCACTAAGATAATGAGGAAACCAAAAAAGTATGTACGCATAGCCCGCAGACAAGACAAGCAATGACAGAGATAATGAATGCGCTTACGAGTGTACTCGGGGTAGTGATAAAGTTTTATTATCACCTCGAAAAACTGCGTTAGACAATCTTTTTTGGCGATACCCACTGAAATCCCCGCACTGCAGCAAGTCGCTAGAGGAGACAGAACAAAATGACACAGCCCGTCGATAAAGTGAAGTAAAGAGAAAGATAAAGTTCCGGTTCTGGTTCTAGACAAGCCAATTGGGTCCGATCGACCGCCATGTCATCCTCTGCCAATGTCGTCATCGGATGCAGTATGGTGAAGCATGTGGTCAGCACACCGCTCTCCCGGTCGTTGTCGGGTTTGTTCACCTTGGAACCGCTACTAATCGGCCGAGTAGCTTCTGACTCGGCCTCACGAGGCTCGGTGCACCCCGTAGCGACTCTCCTACCAAGAAGAAATCACTGTCATTCGTTCCTGGCACTTCAAGGGGGACAGAGCTGCATAAATCCATGATGAGTTGGTGGAAGTGTGGAGCAACAATTCACTAGCGTATGACACGTTGCGTACGGTCACAGAGGCTTACAGTGTACTCAGATAAGCCTAAAAGCCGAAGAGAGAATTGGTAGACCATTTTTCTGTGACGTGCCAGGAAACCCCAAGGAAAGTGGAGGAGCTAGTGTTCGAAAACCGGCGAATCATACCAGAGTAATAGTGGATAACGTGATAATCAGTCATGAAATGTTGCACGACATTTTGAACATAACTAAGATAACCGTCCTCTGGATTCTGAGACTGCTCAGAACCACTCGCAAACCCAGCCGAACCGAGCCACACGCGAAAATGTCGCAACAGCGCCAGGCCAATTCACATGCCTTTCTTAGCCGCCTAATCACCGTGAATGAGTGCTAGGTCTGTCACTATGATCAAGCCGAGACAAAGACGGGCGGCAGACAGTGGAAGCAAGTTGACTCACCATCGTGGAAACAGGCAACGACCCACCCATAACATGGGAAGGTGATACTAAATGATTTTTGACACAGCAATGATATGGTGCAAGCTCATTATGCTCTTAAAGGGCAAATTGTCTTCTTTGGGTTATGAAACTTTACCTCAACCCCCCCCCCCCTCTCGAATTCTCCTGACATGGCATCCACTGAATCATTCCCTTTCCTCTGATGAAGAAACCATTGCGTGACAGACGTTTCACAGCCCATATTCTGACTTCTGTATGGAAGCCATCAGTCTTTGGGAAAGATGTGTCGCATTAAAGTGTGAATATGTAAAATAATAAATAAAAGCCGTGGGGCACTACAGCCTGAGTCTTTCAATTGGACGCCACTTGGGCGACTTTGGCGTCCATATTGCCACAGTCACCCGATTTTCCCCAGATCATCACCCATGCAAGTAGTAGGCAATCCCACCGTTAACTTCGGTGATTGGGTGGGGAGCAGTGTTACCAACGTGGCAAGACCATTGACAGGGTGAATACGTAAAGAAGGAATAACACCATCAGCAAGTATTATGTTCTCAACTTGATTTTTCGAAATGGTTCAAATGGCTCTGATCACTATGGGACTTAACATATGAGGTCATCAGTCCCCTAGAACTTAGAACTACTTAAACCTAACTAACCTAAGGACATCACACACATCCATGCCCGAGGCAGGATTCGAACGTGCGACTGTAGCGGTTGCGCGGTTCCAGACTGAAGCGCCTAGAACCGCTCGACCACACTGGTCGGCTGATTTTTCGAGGTAAAAATTAAAGCTTTATGACTACCTATCGTATTTCATCTCCGACGATAAGGCGAAAGAGTCATTGGGGCGATGGACACAGAAAAGATATTTTAGTTGATAAGAACACATTCTGCCTTGACATCAGTGTTGGTAGTCAGCGGCTGCGAAATCGACCAGAGAGCAGCAACCGTCGGAATGTATCGACGGCGATATACAAAACCAGCTCCGGGCATTAAGGTCTTAAATTTATTCTACGCTGTAAATGTGGATAACGGGCAGTCTATGGCCCATCTGAATGCAGGGTGCAGTGCTGCAGAAGAAAACAGTTTTTGAAAAACATTTTGTTTAACACATACAGTCCAAGCTGGGCAACAGATGTGTATTCAGTTTTGACCCAATGGTGTCATCAGCTGTGATTGGAATACTTACTATATTATTGTCATTGGATCACCGAGCAAGACAAACGAGATTCCTGGTCATATGATTCACGCTTACCTCGACTACATGTCGATAATCACACCTGCTTCTTTTATCTTCCAGCATACCACTCTCTGATACGTATCCTTACGAAGCATTATTGTCACGGGAGGCACCGTGAAAGTCATGGATTATTTCAGTGTTACTACTGACCATATACATCACTAAATGTCTCTTGTATGATGTATCTCTCGCGGTATATTGTAATTTCCAGCACGACAAGTATGAATATC
Organism: Schistocerca cancellata; assembly: GCF_023864275.1. Taxonomy (NCBI): domain Eukaryota; kingdom Metazoa; phylum Arthropoda; class Insecta; order Orthoptera; family Acrididae; genus Schistocerca; species Schistocerca cancellata. The sequence continues at coordinate 200,988,070 of NC_064629.1, forward strand.
AGAACGCCAGAATAGTGCAGTGTGTCTCAGGAATGCCGGCCGGAGTGGCCGTGCGGTTCTAGGCGCTACAGCCTGGAACCGAGCGACCGCTACGATCGCAGGTTCGAATCCTGCCTCGGGCATGGATGTGTGTGATGTCCTTAGGTTAGGTGGGTTTAATTAGTTCTAAGTTCTAGGCGACTGATGACCTCAGAAGTTAAGTCGCATAGTGCTCAGAGCCATTTTTGTCTCAGGAATGCTTAAGTGTGCTAACACCTAAATCAATAAAGAACCTTCTCAAAGTCTATAGGAACCTCGTAAATGTATTGTACAATCTACCACCAGCCACATACGTAGGATTTGAAGATAACGTGTTATGACGAACTGCAAATGTCCTGCACTCCAAAAGGTTAATCAACACGCTATTAGGGGATCAATCAAAATGATCAGAGTTATCAGCAAGAAAACTACGAGGGGCCTTCAATAAGTAACGCAACAGATTTTTTTTCTGAAATCAGATTGGTTTTACTCAGGATTCCAGTACATGAGTGTAGCACAATACAATTCAGAGTTGATCGATGCACCATGAGGGAGAACGTCAAACAGAATAACCCCTTCAGAGTTCCAGAAGATTGTCGCCGTGGCCTCACCGGCTGAGGGTGCGACACTGAACTTTTTCTTCGGAGGGAAGGTGGGGTGGTGCCACTCAATGAATTGATGTTTTGTTTCCGACCTAAAAATTATCACGATCAGCCTCATAACGTGCAGTCAATTCCGCATATATTGTCGTTCGTTGCTCTTTTGGTCTTCTATTAGGTGTCGAAGAATCCACTGGGCACACAGCTACGAGCACCCCACCTGGTAGACGAGTGTGTCAGCACCACCAATACAGACGTGGAGCTGTGCACGAGATGTTTGATTGTGATCCGTGGATCACCTCCAATGAGAGTGTCCGCACGTTCCAACATTGCAGGAGTCACTGCTGTGTGCTGTCGGCCGCCACGCAGGAGATCGGGCAAGTTTGCGCTACCTTGTTGAGAAGAAGAAATCTCGCCCAACGACTCACCGCGCTTTCATTGACTACCAGGTGTCCTTAGACGTCTTCAAAGCGCTTATGAATATCTGCGAGGCTCTGGTTTTCCGCCAAAAGAAACCCAATAACAGGTCTCTGCTTCGAACACACCTCCATTTCAGACACCATTTTGAAGACTGCGTATTGCCGCGCCACCTTTCGGAACTTCATGTAACTATAGTGGCTGAAGTAGGAATATTCTACGATGTCCCACAACAAGTTACGCATTTTTTCAAACGAAATTGGCTGAGAAAAGAAAATATTTTGCATTACTTTTTGAGCGCCCCTCGCATATAGTGCGCAATGAAAAAACTCGATACCATAGCTATTGTATTTATAAACAAAAATATTTGTAATGCGTTATAATTTTTAGATCCAATCTCTAATATTAAATTCTGCTTGAGTCTCATTTTACAAAACCGGAATTGTCAGTCATCTTATCTGTAACGGTATTTCCAATGTTTAAAGAATGTTCCAAATTACTGCACTTCGGTTTTCCGTTGTATTTTTGAATTTTCTAGTGCGGAGTCTACGTGCGACCATTCGCTTCATCGTATGGACAGTTGCAAACCGTGACCACAGGTCCAATATAAAAAAGAACAAGAACCTAGTGCCTTTCAGTGTGTGGTTTGCCGGGCGGTAGGGATTGGAAAAAGAGTGGAGGGGGAAGACGACAGCTTGCGTGTCTGCAGTGGAGGGGCTTTCCGGAAGCCCCAGGAGTGCGGAGAGCTTTTATTAATGCACCTGACATGGGGAGAGACCGAGGGGCGGGCTATTCGACCGCATAATCCTTTGGGAGGCACATCCCGTGGGTGCTCAAAGAGATTTAGCACGAACACGATGTGATTTAATTCTCTCTGACAATTTAATTTTCCGTTTCACTTACGGATGGCGCCTACAGAGAGAGGGAGGCGAAGAAGGCTGCTTCTTAACTCTTTTGCTCCACGCCAGGAGAGTCGTCTTCGCTCTGTGAGAGTTTTCTCGGAAGATAATGCTATATTTTCTTTATAAACCATTTATTTGAAACACAATTTTTTTCTACTTAAATCCTTTTCCTTTGTGCCACACGTTTTTCGGAGTTTCTTTTTCTTTCGATCTTCCATTACCTATTGCCATTAGTGAGTACGCTCCTCTGTGATTCGGTGTAACAATGAACATAATATTAATCTATGTTACACAAAACAGTTTTTGGCAATCTTCGTAGTTCTTACCCACATCTACTATCTTCCCTATAAATCTTACTAATCCTGTTTGCAATTTTAGCAAATGCCACATTAGTTTCCTCCTGTCACACTGAGGCATTTCCAAACACTTTTTTCTCAACTGACTCACTTAACAATTCCGCTTTAGAAACTTACGTTGTAACATACTTGTCTAAAGTCTAATCGAAACGTTTTTAGTCCTGTATTTTCCTATAATCCTGTATTTTCATTTCAAACAGGTCTGTGTTACAAAACATATAATTTAATAAAGCTGTGTTATAATCATAGTATTGTATTTATGAAACGTTGATATATTCATGGACGAGGGAATGCTGAAAATTAATGCCTCCGAATTTTTTATGTGAAAACTCAACACATGTTATTAACAAATGTTATTAACATTCTTCATCTTTATTATTCATGTCAACATATTTAATTCTCAACATAAACACACTGGAGACGAACACATTTCTGCCAACGAGAGACTAGTTTGTTGACACCGTCGCTGTAGAATGTTTGACATTGCTGAGGGGGCCACAACCTCACATATACTTGCGCCGTTTCACCAGTATCAAAGTAAAGTCCGCGAAGGTCTTCTTTAAGTTTTGTAAATAGATGAAAATCGGCTGGGGCCAAGTTGGGACTGTATACAGGATAATCGATAATAGTGAACCCAGGGCGTCGGATTGTTGCAAATGTCGTAGGGCTCGCGTGTGGTTGGCGCTGTCATGCCGAAGGAGAGTGTGCTCCTTGTGTGGACGAACTCTTCTGCAGTGAGAAACTCGATTACAGCCCGCTGTTTCTTACGCGCCGACACAATTTGTAGTGGACTGACAAGACAGCCAGTCCACAGTGACGGGTAACCGAAAGGCACGCGTACACACACGCCGACTGGCGTGACTTCTGGAACAGGATACGTAATTAATGCACTAAAGAAAAGTACGTAGCTGAGGATATACTTAACTTTATTCCATCATTGTGGTACATCGCTCTTGGCTATACAAATGAGACTCTCTCCAGATAGGGTTAATGGCGCCTTGCTAGGTCGTAGTCATGGACTTAGCTGAAGGCTATCCTAACTGTCTCTCGGCAAATGAGAGAAAGGCTTCGTCAGTGAAGTCGCTAGCAAAGTCGTCGTACAACTGGGGCGAGTGCTAGTACGTCTCTCTAGACCTGCCGTGTGGTGGCGCTTGGTCTGCAATTACTGACAGTGGCGACACGCGGGTCCGATATGTACTAATGGACCGCGGCCGATTTAAAGCTACCACCTAGCAAGTGTGGTGTCTGGCGGTGACACCACACAGTTACTTTAAACACCATCATGTTACACACACAAAACAATTCGGAGCCCTCTAGCGGCAGAGTGTAGCAACTTGCGACAGCGAAGCGGGAAACTCGACCGAGTAATATGCATGGTGGGTAATACTTCAACTCATGCCCTCGTGCAACGACTGCGAACACAGATTCGTCTCTGTGCCATAAAAGAATACTGTTTTTACACGTTTCACGCGAGAAGCAGAAAGTGTGCACTGTCAAATGCAATGAAAGCCATACCTAACTACACTGACGAGACAACATATTATGACCACAGCTCACTGCGAGACTGAGTGCCTTATGATGTCATAGTAGGCTTGTGATGCGGTAAGGAAAGTGTATACGAGGAGCAGAGACGAATGAGGAATTATTTTAGCCACGAAAAGAAGGAAGGATATGATTTAACTTCCGTCGACATCGGGTTCATTAGAAACGCAGCACAAGCTCGGACGATACGGGCCGCAAATGGGGAAATCCACTGACATGAACGACTTTGACAAAGGATAGATTGCTGCGACCTAGCACTTGTGAAGCAGCATCTCGGAAACGACGAAGGTGGTCGTCTGTTCGCGTGCTACTGTCGTGAGAGTGGAAAGTGTTTGACGTACGGTGAACCGCGAGTGAGTAACCATGTGCTGGACGTTGAAGGTGTAACATAGAAGTTGCAGACAGAGGGCTTCTTTGTGTTTTGTAAGGAAGGAGCGGGTGAGTTAAGTTTGTGTTAGTTTTTGTTTGGAATGAGTTGTATTTTTTCTGAAATTATGAATGATATTAGTAGTAGTTAATTACATTTTTATGTGTGTTGGGGCTGGTATCAGGTGGATGGTGCTAAGGGATAAGGAGTAATGGATTTCAGTAATGATTTAGTTTTTAGTGGCGGGGGGCTAATACTTGTAACTGATACTGACATTTGTTAGAGTAGCTTTCTATGATTTTGTGGCTTGGGTTGGTAGTTTAAGTTCATATGTAATAACTTATAGTGGTGAATATTGTGGAGTGTGCTGCCATTATCTTGGTCTGGTTTTGACAGTAGTTACTTCTGCTAGTTGTGGTTTGTTTGTATCATGGCATCGTTAGAAGCTATATAGGTCAAATGAGATTTTGGAGCTGTGTGTGGGTTTGTGTATTGTGATAGACATAGGAGTTTATAGCTAGATTGAAATTTCTGACAACGTTTTCTTCCCCTATTTTTTCATTGTCGTGGTTGATTGACGAGGTTTTCATTTTTTTCCCACTAGTATCTGTTTTGATATGCCTTAATTGCTAGGACTGTTGCAGTGGCGACTTATGGCAGATTTGACGACAGAGTACAATGCTGGGGCACACACAAATGTTTCAGAATACACTGGTCAGCTCACATTGTTGACTATGTAGCTTCAAAGCAGTTGACTCCTGTGTTTTCCCGTGCTAGAACAACGACATTGTTTATTACGACTGCAGTTGGCACAAGAGCATCGAGACTGGACCGTGGATCAATGTATACGTTTCACATGATCGGGTCATGTTTTATGATACACCAAATTGATGTAGTGTCCAGATTCGCCATCATACAGGCGAACAGCTGCTCGTTACCTGCACCACGTCACGGACGCAGATCGGTGGAGGCAGTAAAATGGGGGACATTCAAGTACGTGAACATACAATCTGCAGCGCTCCACGTTTAATGGTTTCTCCGACGGCAACGGCAATTTCCAGCAGGATAACAGTCCTTGTCACAAAGCTAGAATTGTGCTACAATGGTTGAAGGGGCATGGTAGTTGATGTCGTGGCCACCAAATTCTGCTCATATGATCCCGCCGGAACACATCTGGGACGGGGACGCTACCTGGCACCAGAACCACTCCCACAAACCAACGGCCCACAATGTACGGGAGCTGCTGACCTGTGCGTAGACATCTGGTAGGGACCGTTGACCCCAGAAATTTGGTCCCATAGGAACTTACTACCACCTTCAGACAGCTACCAAGAACTTTGTTGAAACCATTCCACGCAGAATCGCTGCTGTACTGCGTTCCAAAGATGGACCAACACACTATATGGAAACCGGTCATAATGTTTCGGCTCATAAGTGCAGTTTTGCCATAGTATGTGCTGAAAAGTTGCACCGAATAAAGTGGCACAGCAGTGTAGCCACTCGACTGGAAATCGAGAGCAGTGGGTTGCAAATTTCAACACAACCGTCAAAAATTTAGGTGGTTCCCTTAAATCACAGTCGGATGCCTCGGTGGTTTCTTTGAAAATGCCAGGGCCATCCAATGTGTGCTCCTTCCCTAAGTTTAACTGCGTCATCTTCGGAGGGACATTGATCGATTACTTTTCTTCCTTCCTTACGAGTACCTGTGGTATTAGTACTTAATTCACATGTAAGAATACTGCAGGCAAATAAGGTGACTATTTTCATAAGAGCAGTAGCTTTGAGTACAGACAATGGCCGACGCTGTTAGAACTTTGGTAACTCGGACAGCAGCTGGTTTTCCATATACGCTATTATTGGTCTAATAGACAAAGAAATTACCTCCACGCTATCAGAAGTGTTTGTTGTATTTATAAAAGAAAACAACCTTTTGAATATTCGCAGCCAGCACAAAAACTTGTAATAAGAATGATCGTTACTGTTTCTTGTTTGTGAAACCTTTCCAAACGCTGTCAACTTTTAAAATAATATTTGGAGCATTGAAGTAAATCAACAAATAACTGAAAATAGGACTCAGGGTTGTAAAATACGCATCCGTGATAGTGTCTTGTATAACGACGATATTGCAGTCCTTGTGTTGTTCAGAAGAACAATGCATGCCTGAAAGAATATGGCATAGTACTCCTGAACAATAAAGGCACTGAAATATCGTATTTATCCGTCAACACCTGGCAAGCGGCCTGCAATTAAGCTATCTCCGCTGCGCGGATATACACATAATGAATACACGAGTGCAGGTTGTAGATATATGGTTGATGGCATATGGAAGTTTGGGTGGGCTTGTGAATCGTGTTCGGATAGCCTACTGATGCCTCAGCGTGTTCGGTCGGAGGGTTGGCTGCACCCTGCAATAAAAAACTGATTTAATGGATGAACGATGAACCTGAACAAGCATCATAGGACGTCCGCAACGAACCTTAATGAACAAAATGAAATTAAAAAAAGTGGTAAAGTTACAGCTCGCGCTAAGCGGGAAATCCGGGTTCGAGTCCCGGTCTGGCACAAATTTTCATTGACATCATTCCATTATACAGCTGATGGTTGCCTATATTCCCAACTACGAATACATTTCATGACATCCACAAAGCGGAATTTCGAAATTGCGGTGGCAATGTTCCTTTGCACCCGAGGAAAAATAAAACAACTACGGTGTCGAAAACATAATTGTTCTCGATCAGTGGTGATGCTTGTTTAACATTTTTATAATCACTGTCAGTATCAGTCCATAATGTTGTGTTTATTAAAATACATTAGAACATGGCATACAGATATTAAACTTTAGACCATACTTTTAAATTATTTGTTAATACATCAATTTGGTCACATTTCACACTTAAGCACGAAACGATTTTCTGTTGCAGGAGTAGCGAACCACCAGGCCATATGACGTTTGCTGTGAAGAATGCCTCTAGGAAGGTAAGCAATAAAAATAAAATTTAAAATTTTGTTTTAATATGGCATGTTATCTTTCACTTGAAACACTACCGAAAGTGCCGGCCGGGGTGGCCGAGCTGTTCTAGTCTACAGTCTACAGTCTGGAACCGCGCGACCGCTACGGTCGCAGGTTCAAATCCTGCCTCGGGCATGGATGTGTGTGATGTCCTTAGGTTAGTTAGGTTTAAGTAGTTCAAAGTTCTAGGGGACTGATGATCTCAGAAGTTACGTCCCATAGTGCTCAGAGCCATTTGAACCACTACCGAAAGAAAAGGAAAAATACAATTTTAAACAAAAACTTGCTTCACGAGTTCTAAAGAATAGAGTAAATCAAATGAAACAGGATGTATAAAGTTATGAAGGAAGCAGCTGTATAGTGCATTCTTTTTGCAGCTCTATTTGAAGGTGATTAAGTGATTTATGCTTTTATTTTTCATACTGTATTGCTGTTGGTGCAGAATCAATTATAAACCGTCTGAATGCAAATATCAAATAACCCCTTCATTACGAACACCTTAATGTAAGTGAAAAGTTGATCGTGTAGCTTTCGGTATACATCGAGCACCTAAATTTTTCTTTGGAAATTTGGACATTTGTGGTAAGGTCTTATGGGACCAAACTGATGAGGTCATCGGTCCCTAAGCTTACACACTGTTTAATCTAACTTACACTAAGGACAACATACACATGCACCCATGCCGAGGGAGGACTCGAAACTCCGACGAGGGGAGCCGCCCACACCGTGACAAGACGCCCCAGACCGCGCGGCTACCCCGCGGGGCTACATTTTTCTGATGAGTTTGGCCGGCCGGTGTGGCCGAGCGGTTCTAGGAGCTGCAGTCTGGAACCGCGTGACCGCTACGGTCGCAGGTTCGAATACTGCCTCGGGCATGGATGTGTGTGATGTCCTTAGGTTCGTTATGTTTAAGTAGTTCTAAGATCTAGGGGACTGATGACCTCAGGAGTTAAGTCCCATTGTGCTCAGAGCCATTTGAACCATTTTTTGATGAGTACGTTTGCCTCTGGCGTAGTTAAAATTAAACTTGGAATGGAGAAACTTAGTAGGACATGTTAGAAAACAGTTTCTAAAATCAGTTATTGTAATACGCGAAATGTGTAATCAACATATCGAAGGGAGAACAGCACAAATTAACGACAAAGTTGTATGACCTGTTGATGAGTTACTGTATAGTGACATTTGAAGACAAAAATTCGATGATCAGATAAAGAAGTTAACCGATGTATAAAATGACCAATAGTGCTTTCTAGTAAACGAAACAGTTCTCAAAACTAAACCTCCACCGTGCCCCAAGCGGAAACTTCACAATTAGCGTGTGTTACTAGAGCTGATTTACGGTTGTGTGATAAGAACTTTTAGTGCCAGAGCGATCCGTGGAGGGATGCGTACTCGAAATTATTAACAAGGGAATCTCCCCATCGCACCCCCCCCTCCCCCCAGATTTAGTGATAAGAGGACCCAGTGGACAGCCCGTCAAAACCTGAACACAGATCAAGCACGAAAACAGGAAAAAGGTGTACTGGACTGCGAAGATAGAGCAAAATAGAAACAGTGAACGGTTCGAGAATAAGAAGTACAATTTAAATCAACCGGGAAGAGTAATGGTGCTGTGATTGCGTGGTTGCGGAGTTAGACTGTCCTGTGGCCAAGCCGTGTTCAAACAGCCCTCGTGCCATTTTTTTTTTTTTTTATTTTTCGCTGTTCGCTTTATTCAAATTTGTGTCTGTGACGTGGTATAACGTCCGTTTGCAACAGCGAGGCGTAAGGTAGGGACCTATAATGACAGCTGGTTCTGCAAAACTTCTCTATTAGCAGCCGAATGAAAATGGCTTTCGAATGGGAACCACAAACTTTTGATGACGAGGCGACAAAGTCAACCGAATCCTCCATCGGAAAACACGTCTGGTGTGTCATACACGGCATTAGTGAAAGTACGTGTGTCATGCGATAGGAATCTCTTATCGGCGCACCTAATTTGTACGACTAGAAAGTGAGTGAGATATCTCTCCTTGCCCAATTTAGGTGTTCGTACTCACATGAAGAGAAGTCTTGCATTAACCTGGGTCCCAGAACTCCTGAAGATAGACGTTGACAGTGGATATTCTATCATAGACACAGTCCCTTTGACTGTTCAGAGAAGTAAAAAAAAAAATGGCTCTGAGCACTATGGGACATCTGAGGTCATCAGTCCCCTAGAACTTAGAACTACTTAAACCTGACTGACATAGGGACATCACACACGTCCATGCCCGAGGCAGGATTCGAACCTGCGACCGTAGCGGTCGCGCGGTTCCAGACTGAAGAGCCTAGAACCGCTCGGCCACAACGGCCGGCCTCATAGATGTTACTAAACCGGACCAGAGATATAAACAGCCATGCATTGGCAGCGCCTATTGGTCGGAGGGCGTCCGACAGCCGATCAGTTTCACTCATTCCATCAGTTAGGAGGTACAGGGCTCGCGTTGTCTGTAGTTCAACCATGCCTAGACGGTCAATACCGCGATTCGATCGCGTCCGCATTGTTACTTTGTGCCAGGAAGGACTCTCAAGAAGGGAAATGTCCAGGCGTGTCGGAGTGAACCAAAGCGATGTATTCCGGACATGGAGGAGATACAGAGAGACAGGAACTATCGATGACATGCCTCGCTCAGGCCGCCCAAGGGCTACAACTGCAGTGGATGACCGCTATCTACGGATTATGACTCGCAGGAACCCTGACAGCAACGCCACCATGTTGAATAATGCTTTTCGTGCAGCCACAGGACAGTTACGACTCAAACTGTGCGTAGTAGGGTGCATGATGTGCAACTTCACTCCCGACGTCCACGGCGAGGTCCATCTTTGTTTCCACGACACCATGCAGTTCGGTACAGATGGGCTCAACAACATGCCGAATGAACCGCTCAGGATGGGCATCACGTTCTCTTCACCGATGAGTGTCGCATATGCCTTCAACCAGACAATCGTCTGAGACGTGTTTGGAGGCAACCCGGTCAGGCTGAACATCTTAGACACACTGTCCAGCATGTGCAGCAACGTGGAGGTTCCCTGCTGTTTTGGGGTGGCATTATGTGGGGCGACGTACGCCACTGGTGGTCATGGAAGGCGTGACCCACCAACCTTGAATCGCCGTTGAGGAGTGGGACGATCTGGACCAACAGTGCCTTGATGAACTTGAGGATAGTATGCCACAACGAATGCAGGCATGCATCAATGCAAGAGGACGTGCTACTGGTATTAGAGGTACCGGTGTGTACAGCAATCTGGATCGCCATCTCTGAAGGTCTCGCTGTATGGTGGTACAACATGCAATGTGTGGTTGTCATGAGCAATAAAAAGGACGGAAATGATGTTTACGTTGGCCCCTGTTCCAATTTTCTGTACAGATTCCGGAACTCTCTGAACCGAGGTGATCAAAACGTTTTTTTATGTGTGTATGAACGTGAACGTGATCAGTCCCAAGGAAATGATGAAAAGATAATAGTTTGGCACATAAGCTGCAACAGTTTCACAATCACACAATTTCTCCGTTCTCTGTTAAAACCTATATTTTTAACGTTTTTGAAGTTGCGTTCCGTATTGGAAAACTTGACTCTTGAATTCCTTTGTTGTAACATATCTCACATCCATTTTTTTGTTGCTTTCGTTTCGGAGAGACGTCTATGCGGTATATCGCATGCTCTCACTAATCATAACATTTACTTTTTCCGTAACGTATACTTACCACATGACTCATATTCTATAACCTGTGTGTAATATGACAACTGCCAAGAGTGCAGTAAGAGAACAAACGTTTCAGTGACCGGACGGACAGTTAATAATGATGTGAAAAAAATGGCACGAGGGAGTTTTGAAGACGGCTCAACCGTTTGGCAGCTGTTCTTCACTGCACTTCTTGTTCTTGGACCATTCACTGTCTCTGTTTTGTTCCTTTTTTCACAGTTCAGTATACCTTCTTCCTATTTCCGTGATTGATTCGGGTTCAGTTTTTGACGGGCTATCCACTGGGTCATTTTACCACTAAATCTGAGGGGGATGCGATGGGAAGTTTCCCTTGTAAGAAAGACAAGAAAGCAAATCGGAAAGCTGACTGGAGCGAAAGATGTGGCTATGACTAAGGAAAATGAGAGGTTAGTGGACGGGTCATACGGCCAGGCCAATGGGTGGTAACAGGGCCAATGAATTCCTTTCCAGCATTCCAAGAGATAAGGACAGACCAAGGAAACGACTTAATGAAATGCGTATTAAATACGTGGGCTTCCGCGGCCGGTGTCATGATGATTAAAATTCTTCTGCATGTTGTACCTCGTCTTTGTATAAAATACTTTAATTATAAACTGTAAAATCAACGTTTCGACCATATTACAACGGCCTTCCTCAGGGCAACACTGGTCTTGGTGGACGAAAGGTGCCTCTATTTATCGCAGGCGATCGGTGCCAATACGTCATATTTGTGAAACTTTACTGGCCCTAGAATATACACTCCTGGAAATGGAAAAAAGAACACATTGACACCGGTGTGTCAGACCCACCATACTTGCTCTGGACACTGCGAGAGGGCTGTACAAGCAATGATCACACGCACGGCACAGCGGACACACCAGGAACCGCGGTGTTAGCCGTCGAATGGCGCTAGCTGCGCAGCATTTGTGCACCGTCGCCGTCAGTGTCAGCCAGTTTGCCGTGGCATACGGAGCTCCATCGCAGTCTTTAACACTGGTAGCATGTCGCGACAGCGTGGACGTGAACCGTATGTGCAGTTGACGGACTTTGAGCGAGGGCGTATAGTGGGCATGCGGGAGGCCGGGTGGACGTACCGCCGAATTGCTCAACACGTGGGGCGTGAGGTCTCCACAGTACATCGATGTTGTCGCCAGTGGTCGGCGGAAGGTGCACGTGCCCGTCGACCTGGGACCGGACCGCAGCGACGCACGGATGCACGCCAAGACCGTAGGATCGTACGCAGTGCCGTAGGGGACCGCACCGCCACTTCCCAGCAAATTAGGGACACTGTTGCTCCTGGGGTATCGGCGAGGACCATTCGCAACCGTCTCCATGAAGCTGGGCTACGGTCCCGCACACCGTTAGGCCGTCTTCCGCTCACGCCCCAACATCGTGCAGCCCGCCTCCAGTGGTGTCGCGACAGGCGTGAATGGAGGGACGAATGGAGACGTGTCGTCTTCAGCGATGAGAGTCGCTTCTGCCTTGGTGCCAATGATGGTCGTATGCGTGTTTGGCGCCGTGCAGGTGAGCGCCACAATCAGGACTGTATACGACCGAGGCACACAGGGCCAACACCCGGCATCATGGTGTGGGGAGCGATCTCCTACACTGGCCGTACACCACTGGTGATCGTCGAGGGGACACTGAATAGTGCACGGTACATCCAAACCGTCATCGAACCCATCGTTCTACCATTCCTAGACCGGCAAGGGAACTTGCTGTTCCAACAGGACAATGCACGTCTGCATGTATTCCGTGCCACCCAACGTGCTCTAGAAAATGTAAGTCAACTACCCTGGCCAGCAAGATCTCCGGATCTGTCCCCCATTGAGCATGTTTGGGACTGGATGAAGCGTCGTCTCACGCGGTCTGCACGTCCAGCACGAACGCTGGTCCAACTGAGGCGCCAGGTGGAAATGGCATGGCAAGCCGTTCCACAGGACTACATCCAGCATCTCTACGATCGTCTCCATGGGAGAATAGCAGCCTGCATTGCTGCGAAAGGTGGATATACACTGTACTAGTGCCGACATTGTGCATGCTCTGTTGCCTGTGTCTATGTGCCTGTGGTTCTGTCAGTGTGATCATGTGATGTATCTGACCCCAGGAAAGTGTCAATAAAGTTTCCCCTTCCTGGGACAATGAATTCACGGTGTTCTTATTTCAATTTCCAGGAGTGTAATAGGCTAGTTATGACGAAATGGACTAAAGATCGCAAGAGTATATGAACGATGTTGTGAGTGCGGAACTGCCTACATAAGGGAGACAGGGAGACCTGTCAGCACACAACTAGCAGGATATGTACGTTATGTGCGATTAGCACAGCGCAATATATGGGCGATAGCGGAATACCACCGTGTCTGTGGACAGCCTATCTTGTTCCAGGAAGCCCATGCGCTGGCGGAAGTGTAGTGGACACACCAACGTAAAATTCTATAGGCGATTGAATCTTTTCTTTTTTTAATTTCGATTTATTCTCTTTCAGTCGTGCCCATGCCGTCATCTCAGTAGTGGAAAGACGATATGACAGTATGTCTGAGGCACTTTTCTTGCCATTAACGACGATACGAATCTAAGGACATCGCAACACCCAGTCGCCTAAAGGACTCAAGTGGTCTCCTGTTAAACAAAGAGACACGAAGGAATTCCTTAACCTGATTGTTCTAAGTGGACGAACAAGAAAAGATAGAAAGATTATTGGTCAGCAGACCGTCCAACAGCTACCCCAATATTTTCACAGCCATTGAGTCGCAGACAAAGCCGCAACTCCTCATACAAAGAACTGCGAGCATCCACAAAAGATAATGTTATGCATCTGATGGAACAGCGACGGTGTGGTGTACTACGAATTGCTTTCCTGAGATGTACCATCACTGCTGACATTTACTGTCAACAACTGAGACGTGTTGCAGGCGCAGTGCGGGACAACGACCAGGAAGACTGCGTGAAGTGAGGCTGCTCCATGACAATGCCCGCCCGCACTCTGCTAGACTGACAAAAAACACAGTACAAGAGTTGGATTGGGAAGTCATTCCGCACCCACCTTATTTACCAGATCTTGTACCTGTTGTGACTTGGCAAGACAGCCAAGTCACTATGCGAGGATGCCGAAAGGCACGCGTTAAGCTCACGCAGACTGGCGTGAGGTCTGGAACAGTTAAGGGAATTTATAGTAGCAAATAAAGTACGTAGTTGATGTAATACTTAACTTTAATCCATAATTGGTGAACATCGGTCTGACGGTACAGGCTTCACAATATAAATAACAAATGTGAATGGCGCCTTGCTAGGTCGTAGCAAATGACGTAGCTGAAGGCTATGCTAACTATCGTCTCGGCAAATGAGAGGGTAATTTGTCAGTGAACCATTGCTCGCTAAGTCGGCTGTACAACTGGGGCGAGTGCTAGGACGTCTCTCTAGACCTGCCGTGTGGCGGCGCTCGGTCGCAAACACTGACAGTGGCCCACACGCGGGTCCGTCGTATACTAGCGGACCGCGGCAGATTTAAAGGCAACCACCTAGCAAGTGTGGTGTCTGGCGGTGACACCACAGTACCCTCAGATTTTCGCCTTTTCCGATCTCTATCGAACAACCTTCATGAAAGTTACCCCAGGGTTGTAAATAGTGAAATAGCATATATTTTTGACGAATAAAGTCTCTGTTATGTGTATCTGTTGTGTTTATTAATCTTATGGAAAAACTCTATGTACTCATGAAAATAAATAAATAAATAAAACCTGATGGGATTCCAATTCGGTTTTACAGAGAGTACTCTACTGCATTGGCTCCTTACTTAGCTTGCATTTATCGCGAATCTCTTGCCCAACGTAAAGTCCCGAGCGACTGGAAAAAAGCGCAGGTGACGCCTGTATATAAGAAGGGTAGAAGGACGGATCCTCAAAATTACAGGCCAATATCCTTAACATCGGTTTGTTGCAGGATTCTCGAACATATTCTCAGTTACAATGTAATGAATTTCCTTGAGACAGAAAAGTTGCTGTCCATGCATCAGCACGGCTTTAGAAAGCATCGCTCCTGCGAAACGCAACTCGCCCTTTTTTCACATGACATCTTGCGAACCATGGATGAAGGGTATCAGACGAATGCCATATTCCTTGACTTCCGGAAAGCGTTTGACTCGGTGCCTCACTGCAGACTCCTAAGTAAGGTACGAGCATATGGGATTGGTTCCCAAATATGTGAGTGGCTCGAGGACTTCTTAAGTAATTGAACCCAGTACGTTGTCCTTGATGGTGAGTGTTCATCGGAGGTGAGAGTATCATCTGGAGTGCCCCAGGGAAGTGTGGTAGGTCCACTGTTGTTTTCTATGTATATAAATGATCTTTTGGATAGGGTGGATAGCAATATGCGGCTGTTTGCTGATGATGCTGTGGTGTACGGGAATCTGTCGTCGTTGAGTGACTGTAGCAGGATACAAAATGACTTGGACAGGATTTGTGATTGGTGTAAACAATGGCAGCTAACTCTAAATATAGATAAATGTAAATTAATGCAGATGAATAGGAAAAAGAATCCCATAATGTTTGAATACTCCATTAGTAGTGTAGCGCTTGACACAGTCACGTCGATTAAATATTTGGGCATAACATTGCAGAGCGATATGAAGTGGTACAAGCATGTAATGGCAGTTGTGGGGAAGGCGGATAATCGTCTTCGGTTCATTGGTAGAATTTTGGGAAGATGTGGTTCATCTGTAAAGGAGACCGCTTATAAAACACTAATACGACCTATTCTTGAGTACTGCTCGAGCGTTTGGGATCCCTATCAGGTCGGATTGAGGTAGGACATAGAAGCAATTCAGAGGCAGGCTGCTAGATTTGTTACTGGTAGGTTTGATCAAACACTAATACGACCTATTCTTGAGTACTGCTCGAGCGTTTGGGATCCCTATCAGGTCGGATTGAGGTAGGACATAGAAGCAATTCAGAGGCAGGCTGCTAGATTTGTTACTGGTAGGTTTGATCATCACGCGAGTGTTACGGAAATGCTTCAGGAACTCGGGTGGGGGTCTCTGGAGGAAGGGAGGCGTTCTTTTCGTGAATCGCTACTGAGGAAATTTAGAGAACCAGCATTTGAGGCTGACTGCAGTACTATTTTACTGCCGCCAACTTATATTTCGCGGAAAGGCCACAAAGATAAGATAAGAGAGATTAGGGCTCGTACAGAGGCATATAGGCAGTCATTTTTCCCTCGTTCTGTTTGGGAGTGGAACAGGGAGAGAAGATGCTAGTTGTGGTACGAGGTACCCTCCGCTACGCACCGTATGGTGGATTGCGGAGTATGTATGTAGATGTAGATGTAGAACAACACAATATTTATCCAGCGTCGAAACTTTTTGAACTGATAGGGTATGCTGTAAGCGAGATGATTCGATTAATCATTTAATTACAAACTAAATATTTTAATTATTACTTACTTTTGTTTGCAATGCCTAAAAAAGGAAAAAAATGAGAGTAACAGTCATACCATTACAGATAAACGAGGTAGAACGATTTTACGTGGAAAGCCATTTTCATTATGCGACTCCTCGAACAAGATGAGCTGTGTTAGCCTGAGCTTATCAGTCAGTTAACCAATCCGCATGAATATTTCTCTGCCATCGATCCGGTGAGCAGCCCGACATTATGATGCGCGCACCGGAACTTGGTATCACGGGCCGAGTGCCTCCGCAAAGCCTGTGGTGGCGCCCGCCGCCCGCGCGATCGCTCCGCAAGCACACCAAATCGCTTCCCCTGCAGCTCTCAGCGTAATCCTTAAAGACTCTTTACATAGCCTGGGCGGCCATCTCGCTGTGATCCGCAGGGAGCCACCCAAATCGCGCATATATCATCAGAGAGTTGCAGCTCTGATTTTAACGCTGTTTACTTTGTCGGTATGGCGTTCCTCCATTATCCTACAAATATTCCGAAGAGGAAGCGCTACTCGTTCGGCAGGATGTTTTATACAAAAAAAAGAAGCATGTGTCATGATCCGTGCCAGCCTCCGTGGTTTCGGGGTAGGGTCGCTGACTCGGAAAGCGGAGGCTAAAAGTTCGTTTCCCGAGCCGTGTGTGGATGAGGAATTAAAACGTGTGTATGTGCGTGTGCAGTTGTGCGCGTGCGTGCGTCTCTCTCTCTCTCTCTCTCTCTCTCTCCCCCCCTCTCTCTCTCTCTCTCTCCGTGTGTGTGTGTGTGTGTGTGTTTGTGTGTGTGTTCTATACCAACTGTTAGGTAAGACGGAAAAGCTAAGACACACTCAACATTCCCCCGTCTAAAACTGCAAGGCATTAGATACTTAATTTCAGTATAGCTGTTGGACAAAAAACTTTAATAATGGTTCAAATGGGTCTGAGCACTATGGGACTTAACTTCTGAGGTCATCAGTCCCCTAGAACTTAAAACTACTTAAACCTAACTAACCTAAGGACATCACACACATCCATGCCCGAGGCAGGATTCGAACCTGCGACCGTAGCGGTCACGTGGTTCCAGACTGTAGCGCCTAGAATCGCTCGGCGACTCCGGCCGGAAAACTTTAGTATTCACACTTCTTTTCCCGAAAATGAATCCATTGCCTCAACTGCTGCGACAAATTGCTTAGATTGATTCTAGTAGTCCGCAGCTCGTGGTCGTGTGGTAGCGTTCTCGCTTCCCACGCCCGGGTTCCCGGGTTCGATTCCCGGCGGGATCAGGGATTTTCTCTGCCTCGTGATGACTGGGTGTTGTGTGTTGTCCTTAAGTTAGTTAGGTTTAAGTAGTTCGAAGTTCTAGGGGACTGATGATCACAGATGTTAAGTCCCATAGTGCTCAGAGCCATGTGAACCATGTGATTCTAGTATTTAGGCCTGAGCTTAACATGTTTTCCCGTTCAGACGCTGATGTACGACGTTCCAGTAGTAGAGTACGATCAGTAGGTAGCGGCATAAAAGACATGTTGATGTTTATTTTGCAATGTATACGTTTTATGATCAAGTTTTTTTACACAACCGCTAAACATGTATTTTACTTATTTATTTATAACGCGTTTATTTCACCTGACGGCATTAGGGCCTTCACATCCTCTCTCACATCTAATCAGATATTCTGAATGAGTCGACATTACAATATGTACAGAATATGAGCAATATTCAGTGATGATGAGAATGGTAAAGGTATCAATAATTTTAACTCAAATTTTCCTAGTTTCGTACCGAGTGCATTGAGGTTTAAGACTGAATCACGAAACATCATCGCAGAATACAAACTCCCTGGCACACCCAGCCAGATTGTTTTTCGCACTACACATAAATCTGCAACTAACAACTGAGCAGCCAAACGTAGACTTTTATGACAACGATCTCTGCCGAGTTAGGTATCGTTGGGAAAAATGTATCGCATTTGAGAATGAATTTGCAGAGAAGCACTAACACTGTAACACCGTAATGAAATTTCATGGCCGCGGGCTGATATTTCGATTTCATACGTAAAGGTTTCTGATCACCCTCATATAATTTTTTAACGAGTTACCACATGATACGGAATGTGCAAGCCAACTTAGGTTAACCAAAACACCAGAAAAGGACAATACGGCCGACTTTAGTATTGGACCTTCTTGGCATCAAGCAAAATGAAGTCCAGATGGTCTTACGCGTCCCATTTAAAAATTTTTAAGGCACTTTTTTTATCTCGAGTTTTTCTCAGTAACTTTTGCCGTGCAAGTTAATAATTTGCGTTTAATTTCGTCAACTTCTCTTTCATTTACGCTTTTAGTAGCTCACAAATGGGACAACTTGAACTGATGTTGAAATATTCACTTTCCGTTTTTCACTCTTCTAATTAGCTTTAGAATTTATCTGTAAAATATCTTTCTGGGTGGGTGAAGTGAGACGTTCTCGTACTTCGAGGTGTGTAAAACCAGCTACTAAATGCGATGTTTCAGAAGGGCCTCGCACTGCATTTTCTGTCGAAATTCGTCTGGTATCTGGAGCGTCCCAGCATGTAGACTGAGTCACATTTTAATACTGATTTCAGTGCGTGTCTTTGTCTCTATGCCCGTGAATGAATTTTATTTAAACCTTAGATATGAATTTTCCGAGCAAGATAACTGATAATACTTCTGGAAGACGATAATATGCAATTGTCGGCCAATTGTACTTTGCGAATCTGATAAAAGTGAAAAAATAACATTAAATTGTAATGTCGCCATTCACTGAGGTGCGCAAGGCAGTGCAAGATTCTGACACATCCTTGTTACACTAGCCTGGTAGCACAAAATTAGCTTCTTCGTCGACACTTAGGAATATCTGTACAGGAAAGGACATAAGACTGTATGAACGAAGGGAGAGTGCATTTCTAAGTAAGTGACCCAACATATCCTCGGGACTGAAAATGCTCTACGATTCTTCTTTCTTCTGTTCTTCAGGGATAAAAACTGTACGACTGATCGGAGAAAAGAGTACGTAACATATCCCAATGTTCTTGATGCACAGTGATTTCCCAGTCGGTCGATTTCTGCCTGTTGAAATATGAGTTCGCCGGCCGCTGTGGTCTACCGGTTCTAGGCTCTTCAGTTAGGGAACCGCACTGCTGCTACGGTCGAAGGTTCCAATCCTGCCTCGAGCATGGATGTATGTGATGTCCTTAGGTTAGTTAGGTTTAAGTAGTTCCAAGTCTAGGGGACTGATGACCTCAGATGTTAAGTCCCATAGTGCTTAGAGCCATTTGAACCATTTTTTGAAATGAGTTCAGTTTCTACTTCACCTCGGGCTGACAGATAGTATCAGTGAGCAGGCTGTTGAAACTAGGATCTGAGATTTCCAGCAACTGCTATCCGTCAGTGAACTTCAGAGTACTCAGCAATTTGTGAACTTCAGTGTACTCAGCAATACACTTTCCAGCAACTGGTACCCATCAGTAAACTTCAGCGTACTCAGCAATACACATTATAATTACTGTTTTAACAAGCGTAAGAAAAGGAAACGCGAAAAGCAATATCGTTCAATGGTTTTTATCCGTGTGTATTAAAAAAATGTATGTATATACGTAGGAGGTATATTCCAGATCCCCTCCTAAACCACTGGACCGGTTTCAACCATGGTACACGTATCACTTATATATCGTCGCTGTGGGGGTAGGAACCTACAACCAATCAAAGGTGTGGGGGTGGGGGTGAAAAAGTAGAGAAGCCCAAGACGCACGAATGCCCATACTTTATTCATCCATTAATTGAGAATGAGACCACTTAGTGACTTGCAACAAACGTTAAACATAATTTAAAATCTTTAAGACACTTCTTCTCGCTGGCAACCTCAACAACATGATGAAGGGGAAAAAGTCTATTGCGTACTATATTTTCGCTGTTCAGGCAGTAAAACTGCCGCATTAAGCATGACGTTTTAATTTATTACTTTTTTTACTATTAACTGTATTCTGGACGCATTCTGCATATTAAATATATAAAAAAAAACTGACAAATGTCAGGAGATGTGACGTCATAAACACTGAGATTAGTGATAACTGCTGCATCATACAAGACATTTAAATTTATTACTTCGTTGCTGCTATCTCTATTCGCAGCACGTTTCACAGACAGTATACACATCTGCCGCTGAACGTACCAACCAAAATATATCTATGTACGACACATAGTTCGGGAGATATGACGTCATTAACAAAGATGCGTGAAAAACTGCCTCATCATGCATGGTGTTATAATTTATTACTTCTTTACGAGTAACTCTATTCACAACTCATTTCGCAGACAGTATTCGCATAGACCACTGGATTTCCATGTGCCTCTAGCGGCAAGCTTGAGGCCTCAGCGCTCTTATAGGAAGGGACCACCCATTCTTCCGTGGGCAATGGCATTACGATCCAATCTTCGGTTTTTGTTTTACAGATTCCGTCTCGTTTCTCATTTAATGACGCTCATACTAATCTAACAGCCAACGGCCTTGCCGTAGTGGTCACACCGGTTCCCGTGAGATCACCGAAGTTACGCGCTGTCGGTCTGGGCTACCATTTGGATGGATGACCATCCGGTCTGCCGAGCGCTGTTGGCAAGCGGGGTGCACTCAGCTCTTTTGGAGCAAATTGAGGGGCTACTTCATTGAGAAGCAGCGACTCCGGCTTCGTAAATTGACAAAACGGCCGGGAGAGCAGTGTGCTGACCATATGGCACAGCCTTATCCGCCTCCAGTGACACCTGTGTGCTGAGGATGAGACGGTGGTCGGTCGGTACCGTTGGGCTTTCATGGCCTGTCGGGTGGAGTTTAGTTTAGTTTTATACTAATCTAATGTCGGCAATTATCTGTTTGTTTGTTTCTATTCATGGACTTCTGGAAGGTATGGTATAGGTTAGAGTCTTACTTATTATCCTCATTATTAACAGGACCCGAAATGGTCAGCTTAAAATAGATTATCTACGACAAGTCGTTTTTCCATAGTAGTGGTTTTATGGTGTATGGTCTTAGAATGTGCGGTCGTATTTACCAATCCAGGTGAGCATTGCTTTGTAGTTGTTATTCCAGACGGTGAGAGAGTAGTTCCGGAACCAGCATAGCGTTTTAATAGTTAGAGGTTAGGTAAAATTGTAACTTGGTGAGGTATTTTAATGAATGGTAAAGAGCACTGGGAACAGAGAAAGAATGGCAGGTGGAGTGTGTCTCAGGATAAGATATTCGATGACCATCCAGTGACGCAGTCACAGTTTCTTCTTAGTAAGTGGACGGGACCATTGATTAAGGTCAGCAGCCAAAAGTGTAAATACAACCTAGTGCTATTATTGTACACTGAGGAGGATGCTGAGGACGAGGCTTTCTGTGAGTTCATTCAGATGTTATTAATTTTGATCGGTAGAATATAGTTTTGAGAAATATACACATAGACATTAGAAACAGTTAACTAACAATAGAATACTTCTTTTTTCAATAACACTCCATGCTATCACAATTCAGCAATTCACCTTCATAGTTATTATGTCAATTAGTTATTTGCTGTGGACTAGATGGGCTCTATGACTGTAGCTCTATCTTATTTTCACTGAGTTCCATGGACAGATGGCCAAAATATGTTACCCTCCTCTGTAGCGAATAAACACACCCTGGTTACTGGACAGTCAGAAAACGATTACCGCAGAGGTAGAACATATACACACAAGAAAAGGACGCATCACGAAGAAATTATCCAAATAGGTTAGACGTTAAGCACGCGTACAGACAAATGAATATAGTTCCAGAAAAATTGGACGATTTATTCAAGAAAAAGAGCTCCACAAACTAAGCAAGTCAACAACGCGTTGGTTCACCTCTGGCAGTTACTCGGCTTGGAATTGGTTCATAGAATTGTTGGATGTCCTCCTGAGGGATATCGTGCCAAATTATACCCAACTGGTGTGTTAGATCGTCAGACTTCCCAGATGATTGGAGTACCTTGGCCATAACGCTCCAAACATTCTCAGTTAGGGATAGATCCTAGCTGGCCAAAGGAGGGTTTGCAAGCACGATGACCAGCAGCAGAATCTCTCGCCGTGTGCCGACGGACATTATCTCGCTGAGATGTAAGCCCAGAATGGTTTGCAATGAAGGGTAACAAAACATTGCACAGAATATCGTCGACGTACGGCTATGCTGTGAGGGTACCACGGATGACAACCGAAGACACCTCCTATGGAAAGAAATGGCACCCCGGAACACCACTCCTGGTTGTCGAACCGCATGGCGGCCGACCGTCAAGGTGGTATTACATCGCTGTCTCTGACGTCTCCAGAAACGTCTTCGGCCTGGAATCTCATTCACTGGAGTAGAATTGTCTTCACTGATTAGTCTCGCTTCGAATTGGGACACGATGACCAGCGAAGTCTTGCCTAGAGACGTCCCAGAGAGGGAAACCAACCTGACTGGCACCAGCCTTACGGCCTGACAACCAGGGATGATGGTCTGGGGTCCCATTTCTTTTAATAACAGGCGTCTTCGGTTGTCATCTGTGGCACTCTTACAGCACAGCGGTTCGTCGACGATATGCTATGCCCTGTTTTTTGTTACCCTCATCGCTTGCCATCTTGACCCTACATTTCAGAAATATAATGGCCGTCCGCATTCGGCGACAGTTTCTACTGTTTGTCTTCGTGTTTGCCAAACCCTACCTTCACCAGCAAGGTCACCAGGTCTCTCCCCAACTAAGAACGTTTGGATCATCATGGGCAGGGACCTCCAACCATGTCGGTATTTTGAGGATCTAATGCGCCAATTTAACAGAAAGTTGCACGATATCCCTCAGGAGGACATTCAACAATTCTGTCAGTCAATACGAAGCCGAATAACTGCTTGCGTAAGGGCTAGAGGTGGACCAATGCGTTATTGACTTGCTCAATTTGTAAAGCTTTTTTCTCTTGAACAAATCATCCAATTATTCTGAAATTGTAGCTATGTGTTTGTCTATACGCGTCCATCACATCTACCTATTTCCGTCCCATTCAGATAATTCCTTCGTTGCGCATTTTGTGCGTGTGTTTGTGTGTGTGTGTGTGTGTGTGTGTGTGTGTGTGTGTGTGTTTGCCTTAGAGTGTCATTTAAACTGAGGTGACATCCACATATCGTTCCATTAGTCACTCGACCCAAAAAAAATGTGAAGGACTAAATTGCAGCATAGTCTAATAATTCGACCGAAGACTGGCAATATTCACAAAATGCAAGATGATCGCAGGGGTAGATAAATCACTACTCAAGACGATTGATATTTTCTGGAATAGGGTTCAGTACAGTCCGAATCGAATGTAGGATGTCCTGCCTTAATAACAGTAACTTATTCAGTGACGCCAACAGAATTCATATTTAATGGACCTTTTCTTCACGTCACGAGAGCTCAGTTATTACCAACGGATAACTCGCATTTCTCGAAGACTTAAATTCGTGGAGGTAAAGATGTCTTTGTACATTCATTTCTTCCTGTTTTTTCTGCAGCTGATTTTTTATTTCGGACGCAAATCTTATTCCCTAAAGTTGGATGTATTCTATCTAAGGATAATCCATATCGCGTTCGTATTTTTTACAGTCATTTCTTACTTACTTACTCTCCTGGCCCCACAAACTGTAGGCAGTTTTTGGTCTCATCGAGTAGGCTCCTCCACAATGTTCTGTTCTTGGCATCTTCTTCCCTTGCTCCTAGTATATCTGGAAGTGACAGACAATAATTTCCGTCTAATAAAGCTCACAGCGCGGCCATGGTGCACCTCCTTCCACCCACGTCGACGGGACGAAGTCCTCCTTACTCGTCTTCACATAGGTCACAGCCCTGTGTCTCATGGCTTCTTGCTTCGGTGAGAGGACCCTCCAGTGTGTGGTGCTTGTGGCGTACATACCAAAGTGCGCCTCATTTTTTTGGACCGTGTTTTATTTTACGATCAACGGGTCGTGGCGGATTTGCCGACTGATCTGTCTTCTGCTTTAAGTACCGCTCAAAGGTTTTTTGTGAATTGTCCAACATTTTTCCCAATATTTTAGGGAGATGGTTTTAATGTGTTAGTAGTGTGACTGGTTCACCCATATTTCTTGTAAGTAGACAGCCAGTGGCACTTACCTGTGCTTTTCTTTTAGCTCCTTTTTTCGTTTTCGTTGTATTTTAATCTCATGTATAGTTACTTTTACTCTTTCTGTATTGTTTTAGAGCATGTGAGATAGAGTAATTGAGTGGTCGATTCGAGAGTATGGGTGTGGAACGATTTTTGAGATTGTAGCCACATTCGTTTGTTTTAATGAGTGTAAGGCCGCTGATAACCTCGCCGTTGAGCACCTATAAGCTCCAAACACGCACACACGCACACTCACTCACACACACACACACACACACACACACACATACACACACACACCGAGTAACTGAAGATCCTTGGCCACATGGCCTCTCCACCTTATTTCCGGTCGAAATACCGAGTGAGGTGGCGCAGTGGTTAGCACAGTGGACCCGCTTTCGGGAGGACAACAGTGCAAAACCGTGCCCGGCCATGGTTCCCCTAAATCGCTCCAGGTAAATTCCGGGATGGTTCCTTTCAAAGCGCACGCAAGATTTTGTGCTCCGTCTCTAATGACCTCCCTGTCGACGGGACGTTAAACTCAATCTTCCTCTTTTTCGGTCTGCGTAAAGATTATTCTCTTTCAGATTTCTTCTCCGACACTTTTCCCAATCTTGATCACTCCTCTCTGCTACAGACGTGTTCGGCCCACCTCAGCTTCATTGCCTTGTCTTTCGCAACAATGTCTGGTTCATTATATACCTGCCTGAGCTCTCTGTTTCTTTTTTCTTCTTCGCCGTTTTCCTCCTTCACATATCAGTTCAAATATCTTTCGCATTTTTTATTTTCTGAAACCTTTTTCCTTCTCCATACTTGTCTATTCTCTATACTTCTGGCCCATATAGTGCTTCTGGTCTGATTTAAGTTGTATATGCCCTTAAGTTGGTTCCTGTTGATAAAATTTTGAGTGGCAGTACTTTGTTGAGTGAATATGATTCTCTTGGTACTGCTTTTATTCTCACTACTATTTCTTGTTTCTCATCTTTTCTGTCATTTACTCAACCACCAAGTATTTAAACTCTTCTGCCTCTTCATATATGTGGTCATCAATATGTATGGTTTCCCGTTCTTTTGTCTTGTAATTTCTTAATACCCTCATGAATTCTGTTTTCCCATCATTCTCCTCTAATCCAGCTTCCTCTGCATTTTGAAAGAACTTTCTTGCCAGTATTTTCAGGGCATCTAGATTTTCAGCTGTTAATGCTACATCACGCACAAAGGCCAGGACATTCATTTTTATGCCTTTGCTAATTCCCTTTTCTGTTTCAATTGTAGCATCCAGTGCTTCCTCTAGTATTAAATTTAACAAGAGTGGCGATATTACATCCCTTTGTCTGACTCCCGTTTTTATGTCAAAATCTATGGAATATTCTCCATACGTATTCTCCATACATATTCTCCATAAGACCTTACCTTACCACCTCTTGGTGCTTGTAATTTTCGATCTAGAATAGCTCATTCGTACTGACAGTCTGCCATCAAGATCAGCTTTATTAATGAGTTTGTACGAACGAAGGCATTTGAAGCAGATTGGCTTATACGAGAAGAGATTAAAATTTATTCGCAGTTTATGACCAGAATCCACTTCTCTATTACAAGCAGTGTTGTCTACATCAATAATGTGGTGTGTGATAAGGTCGTACGTGGTAGCAAAGACGAACTTAATTTTAAATATTCTGATGGCCATGTCGGAGTGGTGGTTATAGATATTATATGGCTAGGATTAAGAACTGTGAGGGTATTCGAATTACCATTTGAAGTTCCGGCTGGCATCGTGGTTGCCGCACTACAACACTATGGTAGGGTGCTCAGTCAGATAGCAGAAAAAAATAGACAACTTTTGTGAAGTTCCTGGTATCATCAACGAAAGCAAAAGATGACTAACAGCCCTGGTACTTGCTGTGGATACGGATGGTGACAGACACCTAGTGTCACAACAAGAAATAGCAATGCATTTGTAGAAGATTACCCTCAACTTCACACTGCAGTGGATACAGATATGGTGTCCATTACCGAGGTTGCACACACGATTTTCGCCACTATTGAACTAGAGGTGGAGGCACTATTGATGAAGGAGATTACTGAAGACGCAGTGATGGAAGCTATTTGTAGGGGAGCGGTAAATCGGGACCAAACGGGCTCCCTTTGGAATTCTATAGGACCTTTAGGTATATGATGGCACCGCTATGGACTGCTGTCTGCCATGAGTCAATTGCTTCTGGCGTGCCCTTATCGCCGGCGTTTGTGGCGAGGCTGATTATCCAGATACACAAACCGTCAGGAGACAACAGAACGCTGACCCTCCTTAACTTTAAAATATTCACCAGAATATTAGAAGTGCGCCCCCCGAAGAGTATTACGCCAAGTGATCTCACTCGATCAAACGTCGCTCGACGAAGATAACGACATCCAGACGGCGCTTGGTGAATATCGCAATTTCATCGCCCTAGCAAACGCGTAGCGCAAACATGGAGCACTAGCATCGACTGATTTTGATCAATCGATAGAGTGAGCCATACTATCTTGCAGAAGTCCTGACGCATCTGCGGTTTCCACGGCCATTTGTCACTGTTTTGATGCGGTTACTTTGTAAAGCCTCCTCCAAAGTGCTCGTCAAAGGACGTACGACGAAATCCCTCGTCGTATCGAGATCGCTCGGACACGGATGACCCCTGTCTACGATATTATACGCACTAGCCATTGACCCGTTACTCTGCGGCCTTCGTCATCGCTTACCAGGACTGACGTTCGGAGGGTATACACAATCGGTACTACTGCAGGATGCTGCCGTGTACATTCGACAACATACGTGGTTAAGGCATGACGGTTGCCCACCGCATTACGTAATTGAATCACGAGATATTTTAGACCGTGTTTACATTGGTAGGCGGATCGAGAGAGGTGATCCTATTAATTGGCCCGCTAGGTCGCCGGGTTTGACATTGCCGGATTTATTTTCGTGGGGATATTTAAAAGATAACGTGTACTAGCAAGTGCCAACAGTCCGTGAAGGCCGGCCGGAGTGGCCGAGTCGTTCTAGGCGCTACAGTCTGGAACCGCGCGACCGCTACGGTCGCAGGTTCGAATCCTGCCTCGGGCATTGATGTGTGTGATGTCCTTAGGTTAGTTAGGTTTACGTAGTTCTAAGTTCTAAGGGACTGATGACCTCAGAAGTTAAGTCCCATAGTGCTCAGAGCCAATTGAACCAGACGGTGAAGACATGGTCGACCGCATCAGAAACCCCTGTGCTGATATCCCCCAGATATGATTCTGTCCTGTGTACAGTCATTTGAAAAGCGTATCACTAAGTGTATTGAAGTTGACGGTACTACAACTGAACACTTATCTAATTGGAAAAGTAGTAGTGTTCGCCTCGAGCCACAGGCACAGTGGCCCGTCGAGTAATCCCTTGTTCGATATGTCGGAGGAATACTTTGCGAATGGGATTTCCAATTAGAAGTTATTAAATACTGGTCTGTCCCACCCTCACAGCCTGGAGCTGGGGTCCCACGTGCCATTGGATATCCAAGGGCCATTGTAGCACGATACTGGCCTTGTGAGACGGGCAGGAAGATTCCATGACCGTCGTAGACATTAAGCAAAAATGTTCACGTAGGCCACAGATGCCATGGTGCCTTGCTTTAGTGTATTGTACGTTTTAAAACATTTTAATTACGATCTCATTCTTTCTGAGGTACAACAGTGCTACATTATTCTAATAAAAACTATTCTCCCACTTGAACAGTGCGCTATTTAGTTCGCATTCCATGACATTAATATTTCGAAAGACAAACGTTCCGTTAATAAAATAAGATCTTGAGACTGTGTCTTAGAGGAATAGATACATGGAAACCTATTAAATTGCTTAATGGTTGAGACGAAGTTGTATGCAGTGATTGGAAAGTTGTAAAACTACCGTAGGCTACTGTAGACAATGGTTTTTTTTTTTTTTTTTTTTTTTCGTGGCTAGGGCCTTCCGTCGAGTAGACCGTTCGCCGGGTGCAAGTCTATAGATTTGACGTCACTTTGGCGACTTACACGTCGATGGGGATGAAATGATGATGATTAGGACAACACAGCATCCAGTCTCTGAGCGGAGAAAATCTCTGACCCAGCCGGGAATCGAACCTGGGCCCTTAGGATTGACGTTCTGTCGTGCTGACCACTCACCTACCGGGAGCGGACACTGTAGACTATTATTAGTTAGCGTAGACTACAGTAATTTTCCTAGTAGCTTAGGTCAGTTAAGATCGCAGCAGCATTACCTGCATGTTAGGTGTGTTGGGTACCTATCGGGCGTCACCTCATCTCGAACGCTTAGTTTGAGTGTGCGGTCAGTGTCTTGCTCGATTCCCTAGAAACTGGAAGCGGTGAACCGTCTGCAAAATGAGTGAGGATATATAAAAATCTTCATAGCCTACGGAAAATCTTTGTTCTATGTACTTATCCCCCTGTCCGTTACTTATAAATAAACAGTATTTATAGGAAAAATCGAATTTGTCAGTGTTTAATTCAGGTTTTATTCGCAAATTGTCGATTTGTAATGTAAAACAGAAGGTTCGTCGAGGTATATAAAATATGTACGGTAGTTTTGGTACAGAGCAACTCTAGTTGAGATCGAAGTAACTACTGCATACCCGAATTTAAAGAGAAAAATTTCATTATTTCTCGCGTCATCATAAGAAATGTTAACTACTTTTCTGAAAACAAATTCAGCCTCTCGGAACTTTCTGCAACTTGAAAATAACTAATTTCTTTTTACGCACAGTTATCACGCGTAGTTTATGTCCAGATGGTTATATAATTTGTCTTCACCACGTCCTTTAATTCATTGAAAAGCAATTTATTTGATAACATAGCCGCCGACGAGAAGATGTAGCAGAAAAGCCACCAGAAACCTAGGTATGTTCACCTGCATTAAGTTTAGCAATTTCTGGTGTCACATATCAGCACCTAGCGTTGAAGACTGCCGTACCCCGCATTAAAAGAAGTATCTATTTTAAACGCATTGTTTGAAATGTGTTTTAAGTGCCCTTTAAAAGCCAAAAAACTTATGTGTAATCATATTTTTATATAAATTCCTTCTTATTAGTTAAATGACAATCCAGCAAACTTCATAAAAACGGAAGCAAGGAGTTTCTGTCACTCTTCCACATTTACGTTTTTATAAATGGAGGTTTTCTGTAGTTCGACAGGGACGAGGACCGAAAACAGAGAAAGATCTTCCCGAAGAGATCACCTCAGCTTTTGCTTAAACCGGTTTCTGGAAAGTTAAAGTACATTAGAATAGTGCGACGGGCGTCGGAACCTCTGTAGTTACACAACGCCATCTCGCTGGAATAGTTTCCAAACAGCGTACCTGTTGTGTGTTAACTCCACATTGCAGTTTCGGAGCGCAGAAGACGCGGACTGGTCAGTGCAAGCAGCCAGCTCCGGCCGCGTGGCACAAATCGAAGCTTGCGTCGCGCTCTGGATCTCAGCCAACTTGCTGTATAAGAGGAGGTAGTCCGAGGAGGAGCCCTCGCTTTGTTGACGAAGAATGTGGATGGCACCCCCACTGTAGCCTTGTCGAAAGAGTGATACTCGCAATCGACTCCAGTGATTAGGCGAAACCTAAAAAATCTTAATCAAGGTTGGCGATTGGAAGTTTGAACCCTACTCAACCTCCGCTAAAGAATCTCGTGACCTAGTAACTGCCCCACTTAGTGACAAACAAAGCTGGACTATAAAAGCACCGCAGCGCAGATCTGTAATATGAAATGACCAAATGAACGAGCGATAATGGGCTAGAAAACAGCCAGCTGGTCTTGTGCTAACTTTTTATTAGAAACCCGCTGGAACGAACTGAAATCGTGTCGTTGCGTACCTGTGACCGCCATCGATTCGGAACAGGTACGTATCCAGAGTGATGAAATCCAGTCAAAGTGTGGAAAGCATCACACTGCGTAAATAAAACATGAAAACACAGGCATAGCCACGATAATCTGTTCATACACTCCTGGAAATGGAAAAAAGACCACATTGACACCGGTGTGTCAGACCCACCATACTTGCTCCGGACACTGCGAGAGGGCTGTACAAGCAATGATCACACGCACGGCACAGCGGACACACCAGGAACCGCGGTGTTGGCCGTCGAATGGCGCTAGCTGCGCAGCATTTGTGCACCGCCGCCGTCAGTGTCAGCCAGTTTGCCGTGGCATACGGAGCTCCATCGCAGTCTTTAACACTGGTAACATGCCGCGACAGCGTGGACGTGAACCGTATGTGCAGTTGACGGACTTTGAGCGAGGGCGTATAGTGGGCATGCGGGAGGCCGGGTGGACGTACCGCCGAATTGCTCAACACGTGGGGCGTGAGGTCTCCACAGTACATCGATGTTGTCGCCAGTGGTCGGCGGAAGGTGCACGTGCCCGTCGACCTGGGACCGGACCGCAGCGACGCACGGATGCACGCCAAGACCGTAGGATCCTACGCAGTGCCGTAGGGGACCGCACCGCCACTTCCCAGCAAATTAGGGACACTGTTGCTCTTGGGGTATCGGCGAGGACCATTCGCAACCGTCTCCATGAAGCTGGGCTACGGTCCCGCACACCGTTAGAGATGGGCAAAACTGTTCTTTTCAGAGATTGGATCAGAACTGTTCACTCCCTGAAATGAATTAGCTCTTTTTCATGACTCACCACTCATTTACAATAGAAAATAAATGGAAGGCACATTGCCCTTTAAACTTGGTTTATTCCAGTACTATACCTGTATTTTGATGTTATTTGATCCTATTTTGAAGTAACACAGATAATGAGTAAGAATTTTGTATTGTTTATTGAAATTTCCACGATATGACAAAGTTTTTGATTATTGATTTATTTTGCACTATCGTGGTTTTTTGGGTGATCGGAAAATGTTGTAACTTGAGATTTACATTAACAATATATTTGGCTATAATGTATTAAAATTTCATTAACCTCATACAAATACATCGCAAGCCATATATTTTTAAAGTGAACGTTTCCTTCCGAAGACGCCTAAAATCGCAAAATCCGTACCAGAATAAAAAAAATATAGTTTTGACTGTAAAACGAAAGTGCTGCATATAGCCTTACGCAGAATGAAACAAGGAAAATATTGGTGTATCACATTTTGCGATATGTTTATCGGTTCGCTCGTAATTAAAGCGTAAATTCGAGTGTCCATAATAAAAATCCTATAGTAAGAGGAGTCATCAGGAACCTAATCTAATCAGTTTAAACAAATAAAAATAAAATAAAAACAATTGATGTATACATAACATAATAATGTAATATACATAGCGGTATTACTACGAAGAACAATATCCAGTAGAGACGGACTCCGATGCAGAGGCGCTGAGTCGAGTAGGTCGAGCCGCGAGCTGTATTACTGCGTGAGCTGAGACCGTAGAGACCAGCCTAGACACCTGAGTCGCTTTGCTCAATGCTCTGGCTAGAGTCGAGACGGTGGGGCGAGCGTTGAGCGGGCGAGTTCCGAGGGTGGGGGTAGCAGTGAACTCACCCGCTCCGAGACAAATCGTTCGTTCCCTTGCGAGCAGGTTTTTGCAAGTAGTTCCTATGTTATCCGCTAGGTGGCTCTCTGTCCTGTTGCTCGCATCAACTGCCCAGAGGGCAGGACGTGCGACTGAAACGATCGCCAACAGAGAGCGATGCGAAGTTACGCTGCGCCAGACACTGCAGGCGGCAGACGACGCACAGAGACGGCACGGCATATGTGAAACACAAAATCCAATGGGGCACTGCACAATGCAGGCAGCCAAGGTAGAAGCAGGGCAGAGGCCGGCGCTGGCTGTGTTGTGTGGCGTGCACTGTGCTCTGACCAGTAGAGGCGCTGCTGATATGCTCCGTCTCTCTCTCTCTCTGCCGTGGGAAACGTTTGGAGCTACCGTTCTTTTTTTCTGAATCACTGATTGTTCACTCCTCTGAAAGATTGAACTCTATGAATTAGTTCAAGAGCGGATCCCCCATCTCTACACACCGTTAGGCCGTCTTCCGCTCACGCCCCAACATCGTGCAGCCCGCCTCCAGTGGTGTCGCGACAGGCGTGAATGGAGGGACGAATGGAGACGTGTCGCCTTCAGCGATGGGAGTCGCTTCTGCCTTGGTGCCAATGATGGTCGTATGCGTGTTTGGCGCCGTGCAGGTGAGCGCCACAATCAGGACTGCATACGACCGAGGCACACAGGGCCAACACCCGGCATCATGGTGTGGGGAGCGATCTCCTACACTGGTGATCGTCGAGGGGACACTGAATAGTGCACGGTACATCCAAACCGTCATCGAACCC
Source organism: Schistocerca cancellata (assembly GCF_023864275.1). Classification (NCBI taxonomy): domain Eukaryota; kingdom Metazoa; phylum Arthropoda; class Insecta; order Orthoptera; family Acrididae; genus Schistocerca; species Schistocerca cancellata. Next base: position 201,020,868 of record NC_064629.1, read on the forward strand.
ATCGTTCTACCATTCCTAGACCGGCAAGGGAACTTGCTGTTCCAACAGGACAATGCACGTCCGCATGTATCCCATGCCACCCAACGTGCTCTAGAAGGTGTAAGTCAACTACCCTGGCCAGCAAGATCTCTGGATCTGTCCCCCATTGAGCATGTTTGGGACTGGATGAAGCGTCGTCTCACGCGGTCTGCACGTCCAGCACGAACGCTGGTCCAACTGAGGCGCCAGGTGGAAATGGCATGGCAAGCCGTTCCACAGGACTACATCCAGCATCTCTACGATCGTCTCCATGGGAGAATAGCAGCCTGCATTGCTGCGAAAGGTGGATATACACTGTACTAGTGCCGACATTGTGCATGCTCTGTTGCCTGTGTCTACGTGCCTGTGGTTCTGTCAGTGTGATCATGTGATGTATCTGACCCCAGGAATGTGTCAATAAAGTTTCCCCTTCCTGGGACAATGAATTCACGGTGTTCTTATTTCAATTTCCAGGAGTGTATTTATAATATGTCTGACACATATAAATACATCTCGTATTTTGTTATAGTAAAACTGTCGCCAATAGAGTAAATGATCAGCTCGAGGAGTAATACAGCACTTAGTGATGTTTGACGTTGTTTACGGTGATGTCTTTGAGCTTGATAGGTAGTAGCTGCCGTTCACAGGATGACTGAAAGCAATAACATACTTCGCCAGAGCATTCCAAAAGCGCTTTTTGAGGCCACTTCAGAAATCCTTGCTTGCCACTGAACTGAACTGTTCGCAGTCGAAGGTATTTGTCTACGAAATAAACTCTTCTTGGCCGATCGTTGTAGTCTTGTAGGATGATATTATTTATTCCATCAGTGTTAATAGCGTTTAAGATATCATTCCCACAGATCTGCGCATTAACAGTTCCACTTCAATATTCTGTAAGGGATATGTAGTTCTAAAATACACCCATCCACGCAACCGGATATCGACTTTTCGAAGGCATAAATTTTACTGATAACTAATGATTCATAAAGAGTCCCGATTTTCGCTAAATTTAAAAACACCAAAGGTGGAATGTGATATCTGTTCTTTCAAGGGCAGTATAGCTCATGCCATAGCCCTCAGCTGCGCTAGACTGAACTTTCTGAGCGTCCAGCCAGATGTTGCAAAAAGTTTCCAGTATCTACGAATAACAGGACAACATTTAACGACCTGGTCATCTCTGCTTGTATGCCAGAGGTCATTCTCATAACTCGTCCAGTTATCATGACTTTGCGCAAACTGTTTCTATCAGCTGTCTTTTGGGAGTCAGCAGGGGGGAAATAAGGGATTTAACGTTTGCAGGTAACACGAACTCCGCAACCTTTGCGCGATCAACCCTCGAACCCCGAAACTTAGTCCAAACAGTCTTTACAAGCAGTGCCCGAACAACACAACTAGCAGTAGGCATATGATTTCCTTCCAAGCAGACCTCCCCCCCCCCCCCACCTCCCACGCACACACATACACCAGTAGGCGAACTCAGGACGTTTGTTCCTCCGGAATGGACTAGTGACCTTTGTATCGGGTTAGATTATAAATGTCAATTTCTTGGTCACATAATACATAACTGGTAACCGTTTTCGACTTTTCAGCAATTATCAGATATAAAAATAAGAAAACGTTAACAAAAACATATCAATAGATTTACAAAACAACAAACGAACAATAAATGTGCGAATAAAGTGAACAAGTTACCCAAAGTTTTTGCATCACCCACTTGTCGCTGCTAAATAAGTGCGGATGACAAGATGAGAACAATGCCTTTTTTTCATCAGCATAATCTTCTATGAGGTGGTCAGCGATATGCGCTAGTAATGCATACTTCGACATTATGCTCATTATCACAAAACGCCTTTTCTACGTCTTCACATTTGACTAGGTAAGCAGTAATAAAGCCACACCCCTTTCCACACTCCGTTTCCTGTCTTCTTCCTTGCATTTGTTATTTATTTCCTGCCTGTCTCTTCTACTTCAAGCTGTACCGTAAATTGTTTTCCAAGCGCCTAGACAATTTATGATCTCTTGTATTGTATGGTTTTTGGCCTTGCAGTTGTTCTCGTTTGAGCATCTCCAGCTCTGTTCTCAGTACATTTCGCTTTCCCGTGATACCAGAGTATAAAGTTTTTATAAATTAGGATTGTCTGGCCACTTTTACTCTAAATTACTTTGAAACCATTCTCCATCATCAGTATTATAAGGGCCCGCATCTTGTGGTCGTGCGGTAGCGTTCTCGCTTCCCACGCTCGGGTTCCTGGGTTCGATTCCCGGCGGGGTCAGGGATTTTCTCTGCCTCGTGATGGCTGGGTGTTGTGTGCTGTCCTTAGGTTAGTTAGGTTTAAGTAGTTCTAGGGGACTGATGACCATAGATGTTAAGTCCCATAGTGCTCAGAGCCGTTTTTTTTAGTATTATAAGGGGTGATCAAATGAAAACCGAAAATCCACCACAACAGGACCACGGAATGGCTCCATTGAAAAGTGATCACCACACACCTTAAGACACTTATCCCACTGGAAATGAAATTAAATGATCGTATGGCAGTGTTGGCCGGGAGGCCCCTTTCGCTGAAGTTCGGCCGCCAAATGATAGTCTTGGGCGACTTTCGTGCCGGTGATGAGAATGAAATAATGATGACGACAACACAACACCCAGTGAACGAGAGCAGAAAATCTCCGACCAGGCCGGGAATGGAACCCGGGCCCGCTGCAAGGGAGGCAAGCCGGTTACCGCTCAGCTAAGCAGTTGATGTCCAACGGGGAGATGAGAGACCAATTCCTGTTTCGTAGAACGCGGTCGGCCGCTAACGGGTCTACAACCTCACGCACTGTTGTACTTCCTCGTCCGACTAAAATCGACATCGACGCATGTCTTCCTCCGGTCACCAAAGATGTGAAAATCACACGGTGAAAGACCCTGGCTGTATGAAGGATGTTGCAGTGTTTCACAACGAAATCGCCGAAGCGTAATCTCCGTCCGATTGGCAGTGTGGGGGCGGGCATTACCGCGCAACAGGATAATTCCGTGCGACAGAATTCCGACAGCCCGAGGGCAAACGGCAAAGCCAGCAGTGGAAACATCCCACACCTCCGCCGCCAAAGAAAGCCGAAACTATTCACACAAGTTCCCGTTATGATTACCTTCTTCAACAGCAGGGGTCCTCTGCTCATCGTGTTCCTCAATCGCAGGACAACAATCAATGCGTAGCGTTGTAAAGACATTTCGCAGAAACTGCGACGCGACATAAAGTCAAAACGACCAGAAATTCTGTCGGACAGTGTCATCTTGTTGCCGGCCGGAGTGGCCGAGCGGTTCTAGGCGCTACAGTCTGGAACCCCGCGACCGCTACGGTCTCAGGTTCAAATCCTGCCTCGGGCATAGATGTGTTTGATGTCCTTAGGTTAGTTAGGTTTAAGTAGTTCTACGTTCTAGGGGACTGATGACCGCAGCAGTCAAGTCCCATAGAGCTGAGAGCCATTTGAATCATCATCTTGTTGTACGATAACGCCTACCCCCATATTGGCAATCGAACAAAAACGACGTTTCAGCGATTTGGTTGGGAAACACTGCAACATCCTCTAAGCGGCCTAGATCTTTCACAGTGCGATTTTCACGTCTTTGGCGACCTAAAGGAAGACATGCGTAGACGTTTCAGTCAGACAAGGAAGTGCAGGAGAGGGTGCGGTTGTGCAGCCATCAGCGGCCGACAGCATTCTACGAAACACGAATTAATATTCTCATCTCCCAGTGGGATAAATGTGTTAACGCATGTGGTGATTACTTATGAATGGCACTATTCCGTTATCAAGTTGTGGCGGGTGTTTGGTTTTCATTGGACTGCTCTTTATACTATCCTGGACGTCGAAGAGCGGTTTTAAATAATTTGCTTTCTCTGCACTAGATTCACCATTATAATGCTCGTCTCTGTCGCCATCTACAAGATAACTGGCCGTAAGTTGACGTTTCTGGATGCAGGTGTTTAGCGGAAAAACCGGTCTTCTTCCTGAGGGGCAAGTTGTGGTATTCGTGTAGGGGGGTAATGAACCTTTTTTCCACTTCTTCTGTATTCAGGAGTTGGTGTCTGCCCAACGTGGATAGATTGGTTGGTCATTTGAGGCAGAGCACAAGCTTGAATCGGTGGAGTAGAGAGAAAGCAATGGGCCACAGACGTTAAATAGGGCCGGGCGAAGTGGCCGAGCGGTTCTAGGCGCTACAGTCTGGAACCGCACGACCGCTACGGTCACAGATTCATATTCTACCTTTGGCATGGATGTGTGTGATGTCTTTAAGTTAGTTAGGTTTAAGTAGTTCTAAGTTCTAGGGGACTGATGACCTCCGAAGTTAAGTCCCATAGTGCTCAGAGCCAGCCGTTAAATAGGAAACATTTAGAAATTCGTTGCAGCTTCGTGTCCGCCTCGTATTTGCGTGCAGTTTCATACGGTGCCTTTCTTGTTTATGTCGTGTGTCCTCATTAAAATGTGATAGAGAGCCCTCGAAATACAGAAAGCGCTGTTTTAGGCCATTAATACAAATAGCAAAAATTTCCATTAGAATTCTGAACAGATATATGTAGGTTGAAAGTGGCATATGCAGTCGCATGAGCATGCGGAAAGGATGTATGCTTAGACACATGGGAGCATAATGTTATCGTCAGACTTGGTCAACGATCTGATGAAGTAGGCACGAAAAGGTGCAAACATTAAGAGAGCACATAAATATTTTTGAGTGATAAGCGCTGCTCAGTTCGTGTGAAAACGTGTTGTAATGTTTACGAAATGATTTAAGGTAGTAAGACTAAATTTGGATTTTTAAACTCCGTCTTCTGCAAAACAAAATTTCTTTTCCTAATTATCCAAAAAGGTTTCGCCACCTATGTCATCTTCTGTGGGTCTCACAGTATTTCTGAAAAACGACATTACTTGTGAAAATGGATTTCTAAGGGTTGGCTTACTTTTATGCCTTTTGTCGGTTGACAGCATGTCATATTTATTTTTCGTCCAGTTGTGCATCTTTGGTGAGCTTTCTCTTGATACTGAAATTGTGTACATTGTTTTCCACACCTTTTTAAGCTTCAGTCTCACTTGTTTTCACACGATTTCTACATCAACATAAGATTTGAGAACACAGTTATGTCACCATATTGACAGAGAAACGCTGTTCTATGAGTATGATTTCATAAGTGTGTTCTGAAATCTTGTTTATGTGTAAAAATAGTTGGAAAACGTGTGAAACCGAAGATTAAAAAGGTGTGGAATACAGTTACACACTTACAATAGGAATAAAAAACTCACCAAAGATGCACAGCTGAATGAAAAATATGACGTGCTGTCAAACGATAAAAGACATAAACACAAGCCAATTCGTAGATATCCAGTTTCACAAGTAATGAAGTTTCAGAAATAAATCGAGACCCACAGAAGATAACACATGGGTGTCGGAATGTGTTTGGGTAAACAGAAAAAAAATACATTGTGTTTTGCAGAAGAGCGAGTTTAATAACCCAAATTTAATTCGCAACACGGGATAAAAACTTCAGCAAGAGATTTCAACTCCCACAGGATTTAAGTTTGCTGGCGAAGCTTCCAGGGGTATCTGCACTGCAAAATTAGCGTCTAAGTGGAGCGAAACGGGCTATGTATTTAATAAGAACTGCAAACACTCAAAACAAATCCTAACAACAGTAAACTGGGTGCACGCGAAAGATAAGCTGCAGGAAAGTGCGTCGAAATGGCAATGCAAGTTAGCTGTTCAAGTGGGACTTTAAAGACCGTAATCCAGAACATTATCGAAAACGACTGCATCTTTACCTTTGCAAATTTTGTGCTATGCACAAGTTAACGTTTAAAGTGACCTGTAGGCGTTTAGTTCTGCCACAGGTTTTCTGAATGAAACAGTATGTCCAGAATCTGTTTAATCCGTTACGAATCAAGTGGCAGTAGGTGAAGAGCGGTATGAAAATTTTCAGCAAGATCGAGTAACAGCACAAATCGCTCATGTGACCGTAGCAGCAATTCAAGAGGTCTTCGATGAGGAGAGGGCAGTCAACAAAGACGGTAAACTTCTGAAGTCCTCAGCAGAGGTTCCATCATGGAAAGATGTGGTAGGCTCGTAGAAGTCGACCTTACCTGGTGGCGCCAAAGGTAGCCTGCATAGCTCGAGTAGGTTGTCCGCTGCAGAAGATGAGGGGGTCACACATAGCCAACAGATCCATCTCCACTGAAGTCCATATTGCTGTTGTCGGTCATTGTAGTCGAGAAGCCTCAACTGGTTTTTTTGTCTTAGTTCGTAACGGTGCTGTGACAGTGCTGGCGGTGGGATGGAGCTCTGGTTGGGTCTTCTGTAATGTCAGACGCTGTAGAGCAGTTCCGTCTTAGAGTTTCGTGGCGTACAAGGGATGCATCTCGCTTCTCGACGGGACATATTTGTCAATCTACGTGAATGAAGATTGTAACCTGTGACTGTCTGGACGACGATCCAAATGTCTGTGCACAGACATACGCCCGATGCAGAAAAGCGATCGCTTGGTTTTTGAGCAGGAGGTGACGGGCGTATAGTGTCCATCAGTGAGTGATGGCTGTGACCGTGCTAGATCACGACTTGAGTAAAATTTTCCGTCGGTGACGTTGTCATTAGATGCGGAGGTATGCTGGTATTGTGGAAGGACAGGGATGGATGTCCGCCGTGCCCTTGGAAAGGTACCATTTCCGCATTCATATTAAGTGACGCAGGAAAATCGCAGAAAACTGGAATTGGGATGGGCACACGGGGATCTGAACCGCCGTCATTTCAATACAATTTCAGTGTTTTGCTACTGCACTACCTCACTCGGGAAGATTCGTAGAGGCTGCAATTTGCCATTGGTTCACAATGCTGTTGAGGTATTCGGAATCTTGCTTAATATGTAGTCTAAGTGTTCTACAGTGGGCTGCAAAAAATGTACATTTCGTCATGTTACATTTGAGTCCAGTACGAAATAGTGTTTTCAGATTTTTCGCATGACTTTCACAAGTTCAACGTGTTACGATGATTTCATTAAAATAGTTTGGGCACTGACGACAGTTAGGTGTCAGCTGTTCTAAATAGTATTCAGATGCTGCAGCGGTACTTGAGACTTCAAATAATAAGATAATTTATTCGTAAAGCCAGAATGGCATATTAATAACTTTTACCTCTTTCGACTCATCGTCAGGAGGTAATTGCAGATAAGCGTATGCCATCTTTCAAGTCTACCCTTCAAAGGTGTGAACTTTTTAATAGTTTGAACATCATTCTTCTGCCCACAGAATCTCGCTGGTGTCTGTCTCTGACTGAACATTGACTGTCGAAATGTAGTCACCACCGACTCGTAACCAACCATTAGTCTGACTGCTAATGACCCACAGTGTAACCCATTGGCTTGAACAGATCGGTGTAGTTTCGTACACTCGGTGTAATTCCTTCTCTAGGTCGTCTCACAGGACGAATGAAATTGGTTTGGCTCTACCAAAACGAGGTAACAAAGATGAGTGCGTTGTGACGTAATCTGCAAATTTAGTGACACAACCTAAGCCTCATAAAAAAAGATTGCTGCAATATCGGCATAACCGACAAAAGAGGTGACTTCAGAAACTAGGTTAACAGCATCATAAATTTGGAATCAAAATAAGGAGAAATCATCCACACAAAATATACTGGAAGCTTTACGATACGCTACCACTATTAAAGCTTAATTTCGACTGTATTTCCTATAGCTGGCTGGAACGACTGTCAGTCGTATTAGCGGAATGACTTGCCCACTATGCTTCGCTGGTTGCAATTTGTTGACCCAAAAGAATGATATGTGTCTGCTTTGATAGTGGAAACAAAGGCGGTCAGGTGACGCTGAAATTTTGCTGCAGGATTTTGTAGTGTTAAAGTAAAAATTATGTTCTTATGGACAGCTGTTTTCTGGTTTTAGACAATAACTATGATGTTTTCTTCTGACCACGGTCGTGGCGAAAATGCGACTGTTTTCCGGGAACAGCGTAAGCACACTGGGGCCGTATATCTGGATTTGTGGCAATAGAAACAAACTGCGCTACACTACGGCAGCTTCTGCCTAGGTGTGTCTGGAAACAATCTACACAAGATTTAGCTATATGGCGAACTGGCACTGATGTCGGGAGCTGACCACGTAATTTACGACTATGTCTTGAGCGTGGCATTTTCCTATATTGACTGACTGACGGCTATGCTGAGTGGAGAGCGAACTGGAAGATTAAGAAAACAATATGTTCACTTATATCAGGAAATGGTGGCGTCGTTCACGCATTATAGACACTTCTTATTCAGTTTTCAACGTTTCTCTCTCTCTCTCTCTCTCTCTCTCGCTCTCGCTCTCTCCCTATATAACTGCAGCAAAGACTTTACTATCCTACTCATGTGGTGTAGCGTTCAGTGTGCTAGGTCCCGAGACAGGGATGTGAGATTGACCCGTTGATTTGGTACAGCGGTCAGCCTGAGTATGAATTACGGGATATTTCGAACGCGTGTCGAAGGCATATGACGCAATCAATTTCCCTCTTTCCTCTTCTATTGTTAGTTTTACTGGCGACTGCGAAGACAGGATGGATATCCCGTTTAAAAAAATAATCCATTCGTATTCTTTTGTTGTTGTGGTCTTCAGTCCAGAGTGTGGTTTGATGCAGCTCTCCATGCTGCTCTATCCTGTACAAGCTTCTACACCTCCAAGTACCTACTGCAACCTACATCCTTCTGAGTCTGCTTACTGTATTCATCTCTTGGTCTCCCTCTACGATTTTTACCCTCCACACTGCCCTCCAGTACTAAATTGGTGATGCCTTAATGCCTCAGAACGTGTCCAACCAAACGATCCCTTCGTCTAGTTTAGTCAAGTTGTGCCACAAATTCCTCTTCTCCCAAAATCTGTTCAGTACCTCCTCATTACTTATGTGATCTACCCATCTAATCTTCAGTATTCTTCTGTAGCACCACATTTCGAAAGCTTCTATTCTCTTCTTGTCCAAACTATTTATCGGCCATGTTTCACTTCCATACATGGCTACACTCCATATAAATACTTTCAGAAAAGACTCCTGTACTCGATGTTTCTCTTCTTCAGAAACGCTTTCCTTGCCATAGCTAGTCTACATTTTATATCCTCTCTACTTCGACCATCATCAGTTATATTGCGCCCCAAATAGCAAAACTCATCTACTTCTTTGAATGACTCACTTCCTAACCTATTTCCCTCAGCATCACCTTATTTAATTCGACTACATTCCATTATCCTAGCCGCGCGGAGTGGCCGCCCGGTTTGAGGTGTCATGTCACAGACTGCGCGGCCCCTCCCGCCGGAGGTTCGAGTCCTCCCTTGGGCATGGGTGTGTGTGTTGTTCTTAGCATAGGTTCGTTTAAGTTAGTTTAAGTAGTGTGTAAGTGTTTGGTCCCTTAGGAATTCACACACATATGAACATTTTTTTTCCATTATCCTCGTTTTGTTTTTGTTGATGTTCATCTTATATCCTCCTTTCAAGACACTGTCCATTCCGTTCAACTGCTCTTCCAGGTCCTTTGCTGTCTCTGACAGAAATATAACGTCATCGCCAAACCTCAAAGTTTTTATTAACTCTCCATGGATTTTATTACCTACTCCAAATTTTTCTTTTGTTTCCTTTATTGCTTGCTCAGTATATACAATGAATAACATCAAGGATAGGCTACAATCCTGTCTCATTCCCTTCCCAATCACTACTTCCCTTTCATTCCCCTCGACCCTTATAATTGCCATCGGGTTTCTGTACAAATTGTAAATAGCGTTTCGCTCCCTCTATTTGACTGCTGCCAGCTTCAGAATTTGAAAGAGAGTATTACAGCTAACATTGTCAAAAGCTTTCTCTAATACTAGAAACGTAGATTTGCGTTTCCTTAATCTATCTTCTAAGATAAGTCTTAGGGTCAATATTGCCTCACGTGTTCCAACATTCCTACGGTATCCAAACTGGTCTTCCCCGAGGTCGGCTTGTACCAGTTTTTCCATTCGTCTGTAAGGAATTCATGTTAGTATTTTGCAGCCGTGACTTATTAAACTCATAGTTCGTAATTTTCACGTCTGTCAACGCCTGCTTTCTCTGGGATTTAAATTATTGGTTCAAATGGCTCTGAGCACTATGCGACTTAACTTCTGAGGTCATCAGTCGCCTAGAACTTAGAACTAATTAAACCTAACTAACCTAAGGACATCACACACATCGATGCCCGAGGCAAGATTCGAACCTGCAACCGGAGCGGTCGCTCGGCTCCAGACTGTAGCGCCTAGAACCGCACGGCCACTCCGGCCGGCCGATTGAAATTATTATATTCTTCTTGAAGTCTGAGGGTATTTCGCCTGTCTCATACATCTTGCTCCACGGATGGTAGAGTTTTGTCACAGCTGACTCTCCCGAGGCCTTGTTTCGACTTAGGTTATTCAGTGCTCTGTCAAACTCTTCACGCAGTATCATATTTCCCATTTCATCTTCATCCTCTTTCATCTCCATGATATTGCCCTCAAGTACATCAACCTTGTATAGACCCTCTGTATACTCCTTCCACCTTTCTGCCTTCCCATTCTTTGCTTAGAACTGGTTTTCCAGCTGATCTCTAGACACATTCACACAAGCGGTTCTCTTTTCTCATTTAACCATACAGTGAAGCTGCATGCCCTCGGGAAATATTACGTCTGTAGTTTCCCCTTGGTTTCAGCCGTTCGCAGTACAATACAACGTATTATAAAGATGGATATAAATATGTACTTATGTATGTGCCACATCTCCTGCATCTACATCTACATCTGCATCGATACTCCGCAGTCCACCTTACAGCGCATCGCCTTGGTTACCCCGTACCACTACTAGTCATTCCCTCTCCCATTCCACTCGAAAATAGAGCGAGGGAAAAAGGACCGTCTATATGCCGCCGTATGAGCCCTAATTTCTCTTATCTTCATGGTCCTTGAGAGTAATGTATTTTGGAGGCAACAGAATCGTTCTGCAGTCAGCTTCAGATGACGGTTCTCTAAATTTCCTCAGTAGATTTCCTCGAAAAGAACGTCGCCTTCCCTCCAGGGATTCCCATTGAGTTCCCGAAGCACATCCGTAACACTTTCGTGTTGTTCGAATCTACCATTAACAAATCTAGCTGCTCACATCAATCCGACCTGGTACGTATGCCGAACACGCGAGCAGTACTCGAATAGGTCGCATTAGCTTACAAAGAATCACACTTTCCAAGAATTTAGCCAATAAATCGCAGTCAGCCAGCCGCTGTGGCCAAGCGGTTCTAGGCGGTTCCGGAACTGCACTACTGCTACGGTCGCAGGATGGAATCCTGCCTCGGGCATGGATGTGTGTGATGTGCTCAGGTTAGTTAGGTTTGAGTATTTCTAAGTCTAGGGGACTGATGACCTCAGATGTTAAGTCCCATAGTGCTTAGAGCCATTTGAACCATTTGAAACCGAAGTCGACGATTTACCTTTCCTACCACAATCCACACTTGCTCGTTCCATTTCATATCGCTTTGAAACGCTACGCTCAGATATTTGAACTACGTGACTGTGTCAAGCAGAACACTACTGATGCTGCATCCGAACATTATGAGTTTGTTTTTCCTATTCCTCGGCATTAACTTATATTTTTCTAAATTGAGAGCTAGCTGACATTCATCACACCAACTTAAAATTTTGTCTAAGCCATCTTCCAACATGCCACAGTCACTCAACGACACGTCACCATACACCACAGCATCATCAGCAACCAACGGCAGCTTGCTGCCCATCCTGTCCGCAAATCGCTTATGTACGAGTATTTAGAGAACAATGGTGGCTCTGTCACACTTCCCTGGGGCGCTGCTGACAATATCCGTGTCTCTGATGAACATTCGTCGTCGAGGACAACATACTCGGTTCTGTTACTTAAGAAGTCTTCGAACCACTCACATATCTTTGAACTTATTCCATATGCTCGTACCTTCTTAAAGACCCTGAAGTGGTGCACCGTGTTAAACGGTTTCCGAAAATCTAGAAATATGGAAGTTGCCTGTTGCCCTTCATCCATATTTTTCGGAATATAATGTGAGAAAAGGGCAAGGTGAGTTTCGCACGAGCGATACTTTCTAAAACCATTCTGATCAATCGACGTAAACTTCTAGGTATCAAGAAAATTTATTATATTCGAACTGAGAATATGTTCAAGGATACTGCAGGGATATTAGTCTGTAATTTTATGGGTTCGTTCTTTTGCCTTTCTTATACACGGTAGTCACCTGCGCCTTTTTCCAGTCATTTGGGACGTTTAACTGGGCGAGAGATTCGCAATAAATTCAACATAAGTAAGGAGCCAATGGCGTAGAGTGTTCTTTAAGAAACCAAACTGGGATTCCATTCGGATCTCGTGTCATGGACTGTGCGGCTTGTCCCGGCGGAGGTTCGAGTCCTCCCTCTGGCATGGATGTGTGTGTTTGTCCTTAGGATAATTTAGGTTAAGTAGTGTGTAAGCTTAGGGACTGATGAGCTTAGCAGTTAAGTCCCATAAGATTTCTCACACACATTTGAACATTTTTTTTCGGACCTGGTGACTTATTTGTTTCCAACACCTTCAGTTGTTTGTCTGCGTCAGGGATGCTTAATACTATGTCGTCCATACGGGAGTCTGTTCCTAACCACTGGATCGATTTCAACCACACTTGGTACACAAATCACCTACTACCTGGAATGAATCGTTTTGGGGGTAAGAATAATCTGCTTATCGGAGGCATGGGGTCTAGGTGGAAAAGAAGAGTAGCCCTCGACCCTCGAATATCCAGATTTTATTCATCCAGTATTTGAGAATGGGAGGACGTAGTGACTTGCAACAAACTTTATACATAATTTCAAATCTCTTCGAAACTTTTTCTCGCTAACAACCTCCACAAAATGATGAAACGAAAGAAATTAATCGTTTACTAAATTTTCGCTGTTCATGCAGTAAAATAACCGCATGAGGCATGGCGCTTTAATTTATTACGTCTTTGACACTAACTCTATTCGAAACACATTTCCCAGACAGTATCCACATATTCCGCTGAAAGAACCTACAAAATTATAGCATACTGCGATACATAGTTCAGGAAATACGTCATAAACAGTGAGCTTCATGAACATGAAACTGTAGGGCAAAATTCGCTAGATGATGATTGGTTTGTGGGGCGCTCAACTGCGCGTTTATCAATGCCTGTACAAATTCCCAATTTTTATACAGTCCATTGTCTTTTCACAATCCAATCTAGTCCCTCTCACAAATGATGATGATGAAATGATGAGGACAACACAAACACCTAGTCCGCGGGCAGAGAAAAATCCCCAACCCGGCCGGGAATCGAACCCGGGACCCCGTGATCCAGAGGCAGCAACGCTAGCCTCTAGACCACGAAATTGGCTAGAGATACAGGTGCAATATGTGAACAAATACGTGTGAAATGTGTTAGATATATATGAAATATGTGTGACATGTGCGTACGCAGGAAGAGCCTGGAGAAAAAAGCTCCACCTAAACACATGTATCGATTTGAACCACATTTGGTACACATATTGCACACTGTCAGGAAGAGGAGATAGACAGAGAGAGGGAGCAGGTAGGAGATTGACAGAGAGAGGGGGAGGAAGAGATGGACAAAGAGACGGGTAAGAGGAGGCGGTCAGAGAGAGCGGCAGGAGGAGATGGACAGAGGGGAGGCAAGGAGCAGACGAACAGAGAGAGGGAGAAGGAGGAGATGGACAGAGAGAGAGGAAGGAGGAGATGGACTGAGAGTGGGGGTGGGGGAGATAGATGGAGAGAGGCAAAGAGCAGATGAACAGAGAGTGGTAAAACGAGGAGATGGATTAATGCAGGATCGGATAAATACATACCCAGGCAATGTTGGGTACTTAGCTATTGTCAAATAAATCGCCAAATCATAAAAGTAGCGAATCTCGTATAACGGGATAAACTCTAGGGAGAGAAGGGTTCCAAAAGAAATCTAAGCATTAGGACAGCTTGAGCGTATGCCGGATAACTGGTTAAGAATGATGTGGTACTCGACGGTAAACAGAAATCATAGTGTTGCTTAAAATCCGTCTTGATTGCAAAAATTTTTTTTTGTTATTCATATGACCGGTTTCGGTTCATTCAGAACCATCTTCAGATCTGATATTTCAGTTACAGGAGTAACCCGTCCAAATTCAGCAACTTTCACATGCTACGTAGCATGTGAAAGTTGCTGAATTTGGACGGGTTACTCCTGTAACTGAAATATCAGATCTGAAGATGGTTCTGAATGAACCGAAACCGGTCATATGAATAATAAAAAAAATTTTTGTAATCAAGACGGATTTTAAGCAACATTATAAAATCACTGATTGCTGTTATCCCATAAGACATTATGTCTGTTTTTGTAAAGAAATCATAGTAGCGACTTTTCCCTAATTAATCATTTCATTCCCCCATCTCGGAGGAAGGCAAGCCAGTCCTATGTGATCAGAGTGCATTAGTGTTGCTCGTGAAAGGTGTTGTTACCAGGCCTGGTATGGGGAACAAAGGTCGTGAACACAATCAAATGTTGAGTGATGACTGTGAAGAACACAGAGATCCCGAGTACTACTGTGAAACACCATTATCAGCTCCTACCAGAGTTTAAAAATGGCCTCATTGTAGTCTCCGTTTGGCCTGCTTGTCGGATCGTGCAGTATCCAGATTTGTGGGGCGTTGGATGTGACAATGTCCCAATGTTGAACTGCATGAGAACGTGAAGGCAGGCACACTCATCAAGGTTCTGGTCGCCCACATCTGACCACCACAAGGGGGGAGAGCCGCCTAGTGCAGCAGACACATCGTAACCCCTTCACATCTGCCCCTGCCTTCCGACAACAAGTAATGGACCCCCTTCACCGTTCTAATTAATCCCACACCTTTGATTTGAGACTAACAGCTGACATACTAGGGAACTGCCGTCCCATGCATAGGCTGCCAGTAACACAGCGACACAAATGGCTGCATGTGAAATGATGCCATGATCGGGATGCATGGACTGCTAATGAATGGATATTGCATTGTGTTCAGTGATTCAGTGGTTCTGGGCTACCCCCAATGACCCCCATGACCATTGCGAGTATGGCGCGACCTGGGAACAAGTCCCATATTTCCAATGTTTCGGAGAGGCACAGATGTGCTACCCCTGGAGTCGTAGTGTCGAGAAAAAAAATGGTTCAAATGGCTCTGGGCACTATGGGACTTAACATCTCAGGTCATCAGTCCCCTAGAACTTAGAACTAATTAAACCTAACTAACCTAAGGACATGGCACACATCCATGCCCGAGGCAGGATTCGAACCTAACCTGCGACCGTAGCGGTCGCGCGGTTCCAGACTGTAGCGCCTAGAACCGCTCGGCCACCCCAGCCGGCGTAGTGTAGAGAGCCATCGAGTATGACTTCATGTCACGGCTGTTACTGATTGAGGGAAATCTGACACCACAGTAACACGTCACGGACATCCTACGTCCTCATGTGTTACCTCTCATAAGACAGTATCTTTGTGTCGCTTTTTAACAGGACAACGCTCGTCCACACATTGCTCATGTCTCTATGAACTGTTTGCGTCATTCTGAGTTACTCTGGGCCAGCAAGATCCCCAGATCTGTCCCCAATAGAACTCCTGTGGGGCCAGCTCGGACGTCAATTCCGTCCCAGTGCCATTACCCAGAGTATTAAGGACCAGCTGCTACGGTTGTGGACCATCTTATTTCGGAGGAGGATACAACGGCATTATGACACCGTTCCCAACCGAATCAGTGCATGCATCCTGGCCGGAGGAGGTTGGGGGTGGGGGGGGGGGGGGACGTCATATTGGGAAGTGGGCTCATACTGGCAAGTTATTTGTAAATTTGGCTCAATATTGCAATCTCTGAAATAACGTCATATACCCTCTCCACTTGTAAAATTTCATTCCGCTTTCTCCTCCCCTTCTGGGCGGTTCACTTTTCTTATCAGGCAGTGAATGTACTTATTTTCGAGTTAAAAACTTAAAATACACTAAAATGGTAATCTTTGATGATCTAGAATATATCACAGACGGCGATTATGTGGCTGGTGCTAAGACGATGACGATGACGGAACCGGCAAGTCCATTGAGGTCAGCTTGTAGTTAACGTTCTGTTGTGAGTGAGAAGGAAGGAAGGATGGAGAAATGAGGGGTAACTTCGCATGCAGGTAAATGAATAAAAATGGATCGTCGTATCGTTGTAGCTAACAGAGTGGGATGATATTCTGCTGGGGAGTGTGATGTATAAATGGAAGCCAGGGTGGGTCAGGAGGCTGGGGCATTGATCTAGAGGAAGGATATGGAGACTTATCTGTTGCTGGTATGAGAAGCAGATGTCAGCGTGGATTTCTGGGTAACTCAGTGGGAGCCAGTTGAACGTTCCTTGAGATAATAAATGGAGGGTGTGGAGGTGGAGGGAGGGTGGAACATGTTGGTACAGGCACGGCAGCAGCCCAGAACTGGAGAGGGCTGAGGAGACATTTGGGTTACAATTTCAGGAGAGGGAAGAATTTTATCAATTGGTAGACGATACGTGCAAGAGACGGATTCGGCAGACGAGACGGGCTGGATAGGATTCTGGCGCATGAGAGGAGTAATAAAATTTTTGAAGAGCAGAGTCCAGGCTACAACGGAAAATGTCAGAACGTGTTGGATAAGGCTATTGTATGTGTTGCGATTTTGTAGAAGCATGTAGTCCGTATGTACTCCCTGCTAATGATTATAGTCGTTTTAGTTTATTATGGGCTGTTTGTTCGATCATTAGTAGATAGAGATGCCATGTTACTTTTCCTTCCTGCGATGTCCAAGTTATTTTAGTACGAAGGACGTTCAATCAATAACGCAACATATTTCTTTTCTCAAAGCAGATTGGTTTTCTTTTTGAGATTCCAGTGCATCATATTATGACTCGATCTTCTGGGTGCAAAACCCTATTTTTCAAGACAATCTCGATTCAGCCTTACGCCACCCTAATGGGGAGGCCTGTGTGCCCGCATGGTACCACTCTACAAGTCAGCGTCGGAGCCAACGTCTTGCCGCATCAATAGCCTCCCCATCATCAACGTACTGCCTCCCGCCGAGTGAATTCTTCATTGGGCGAAACAGACAGAAGTCTGAAGGCGCGAGATACGGGCTCTGGGGTGGATGAGGTAGAGCAGTTCGTTTGCTTTTTTGTGTCGACGAACTCGCTGAAATCGTTTCTTCAGTTTCCTGAGGGTACCGCAGTACACTTCAGAGCAGATTGTTGGGCCATGAGTGAGGACACCAAACAGAATAATCCCTGTAGAGTCCCAGAAGAACGTCGGCATGACTGTACCGGCTGAGGGCTCGGCTTTGAACTTTTTCTTCGGAGGAGAGGTGCTGTGGCACAACTCGGTGGATTGCTGTTTCGTTTCCGGTTCTAAGTTATGAACCTACGTTTCATCGCCTGTGACGATGTTCGACAAAAAATTGTCACTATCAGCATCGTAACGCGCAAGCAGTTCCTCGCAGATGGCCTTGGTTCCTCTTTATGGCCTTCTGTTAGGCAGTGAGGAACCCAGCGGGCACATACCTTCAAGTACCCCAACTGGTGGTTGTTTAGATGTGATCCGTCGAACTCTTCGAATGAGAGTGTCCGCACGTTCCAACATTGCAGGAGTCAAAGCTGTGTGCAGTCGGCGGCACGCGGGAGATGGGACAGCTTTGCGCGATCTTGTTGCAGTGATGACAGACGCCCCGCCCAACGACTCATCGCGCTTTTGTCCACTACCAGATCTCCGTAGGCATTCTGCAAGGACCTATGAGTTTGTGCAATGTTCTGGTTTCCTGCCAAAATAAACTCAATGGCAGCTCTCTGTTTGGAACGCAACTCCGTTACAGAAGCCATTTGGAAGACTACGTATACGTGATGACTGGATGTTGTGTGATGTCCTTAGGTTAGTTAGGTTTAAGTAGTTCTAAGTTCTAGGGGACTGATGACCATAGCTGTTAAGTCCCATAGTGCTCAGAGCCATTTGAACCATTTGAACTACGTATAGCGTTGCCATCCATCGGAACATCATGAAACTACAGGGGCTGAAGCGGGAATATTCCTGATGTCCCAGAACAAATTCACCATTTTATCAATCGAAATTGGACGAGAAAAAAAATTATTTGCGTTTTTTGTTGAACGTTCTTTGTAGAACTTGTTTTATGTGATCATTGCACCTTAGGTCGCTCCTACCGGATACTCTTGTTTGTTTTACAAATACTGCTGTTACCATATAAACGGGTCCTTCTGCAAAATATGTTATATTTATTTGCGATGAGGGTCAACTGCCAGTCCTTGCAGGAACCGTCGATCTTTTGCACCCTGCTGTAGTCTTCTGCCGTTGTAACGTTCCTACGCACAACTGCATAATGCGCCAGAATTTACACTCCATTTGTCTCTTATCCTCCACATACTATTTCTCACATGCAAGGGTTGGACAGAAATATGGAAACACCACAAACACCACATTACCATGCGTGATACGGTGTAGGAAGACCGCTGGCATTCAGTACAGCTTCCAGTAGTCTCGGTATGGGTAAATATAGTTCCTTTACGTTTTTAAGGTAATCTTATACTATTGTTCTAGCAGAACAGTGGCAAATTCAGGTAACGGTGATGAAGGTGGGTGAAGATCGCGCATTCTTCTCTCCAAAGTACGCCACAAGGACTCGATAATACTGAGATCTGGTAACTGCGTGCTCACAAGACGACACCTGGACGACGCGACCCGTGTGAACAGGCGCCCTGTCGACCTGGAACACAGCATCCTAGAAGGGAACAATCAGTGGTGTACCACGTGATGGGCCTGATCAGCCAAAATATTCACATAATCCCTGGCGCTAATTCGACGTTGCAGAGTAACCGTGGGCACCAACTAATACTACAGTATGGCTGCTCAAATCTTCATCGAATCTCCGCCATATTTAACCCTGCGACTTAAAACTCGGCTGTTGTTGTTGTGGTCTTCAGTCCAGAGACTGGTTTGATACAGCTCTCCATGCTACACTATCCTGTGCAAGCTCCTTCATCTCCCAGTACCTACTGCAACCTATATCCTTCTGAATCTGCTTAGTGTATTCATCTCTAGGTCTCCCTCTACGATTTTTACCCTCCACGCTGCCCCCCAATGCTAAATTTGTGATCCCCTGATGCCTCAAAACATGTCATACCAATCGCTCCCTTCTTCTTGTCAAGTTGTGCCACAAACTCCTCTTCTCCCCAATTCTATTCAATACCTCCTCATTACTTATGTGATCTACCCATCTGACCTTCAGTATTCTTCTGTAGCACCACATTTCGAAAGCTTCTATTCTCTTCTTGTCTAAACTATTTACCGTCCACGTTTCAGTTCCATACATGGCTACACCCCATCAAATACTTTCAGAAACGACTTCCTGACACCTAAATCTATACTCGATGGTAACAAATTTCTCTCCTTCAGAAACGCTTTCTTTGCTATTGCCAGTCTACATTTTATATCCTCTCTACTTCGACCATCATCAGTTATTTTGCTCGCCAAATAGCAAAACTCATTCACTACTTTAAGCGTCTCATTTCCTAATCTAACTCCCTCAGCATCACCAGATTTAATTCGACTACATTCCATTATCCTCGTTTTGCTTTTGTTGATGTTCATCTTACATCCTCCTTTCAACACACTGTCCATTCCGATCAGCTGCTCTTCCAGATCCTTTGCTGCCTCTGACAGAATTACAATGTCATCGGCGAACCTCAATGTTTTTCTTTCTTCTCCATGGATTTTAATTCCTACTCCGAATTTTTCTTTTGTTTCCTTTACTGCTAGCTCAATATACAGATTGAATAACATCGGGGAGAGGCTACAACCCTGTTTCACTCCCTTCCCAACCACTGCTTCCCTTTCATGCCCCTCGACTCTTATAACTGCCATCTGGTTTCTGTACAAATTGTAAATAGCCTTTCGCTCCCTGTAAATTACCCCTGCCACCTTCAGAACTTGAAAGAGAGTATTCCACTCAACATTGTCAAAAGCTTTCTCTAAGTCTACAAATGGTACAAACGTAGGATTGCCTTTCCTTCATCTGTTTTCTAAGATAAGTCGTAGGGTCAGTATTGTCTCACGTGTTCCAACATTTCTACGGAATCCAAACTGATTTTCCCCGAGGTCGGCGTCTACCAGTTTTTCCATTCGTCTGTAAAGAATTCTTGTTAGTATTTTGCAGCCGTGACTTGTTAAACTGATAGTTCGGTAATTTTTACATCTGTCAACACCTGCTTTCTTAGGGATTGGAATTATTATATTCTTCTTGAAGTCTGAGGGTATTTCGCTTGCCTCATACATCTTGCTCACCAGATGGTAGAGTTTTTTCAGGGCTCGCTCTCCCAAGGCTATCAGTAGTTCTAGAAGTTGGAAACAGTGTGTAAAAAGACTCATCCCTCCAAAGACTATCTTCCATTGCTCGCAGCCCTGGTTTTATGTCTTCGGCACCACGTTTTCCTGTTGCGGACATTTGCGTCACTGATGAGTGATCTTGGAATCCCAGCTCGCCCTGCATCTCTCTGTTTATGAAGCTTCCTTCGTATTATTCTGGTGCTGACAGGGTTCGCTTATGCGACTCGGAGTCCTTCAGTGACTTTTGCAGCTGTCGTCCTCTTATTTTTCGCTATATTTCTCTCCAATGACCGTACGTCACGATCACTCAGCATGCACTTTCGTCCTCGTTGTGACTTAGTGTATTATGTTTTTCCATTTTCCGTCTGTTGTGGTATAAGTATTCGATACAATGTCTCTTAAAGCAACAAACACTTCTGGCTCCCTTGGTTACGGAAGCTCCCATCATAAGACCACCGACAACGAATTCACTTAGCCCTAACATAATGCACTCACAACTACACAGAACACTGTTGTGAAAACGATTGATACTTGCAACGTATTGACGACATTGCACAGCTGCCGTTCATGGTCAAATACGACAGCTCGACAAGCAACTTTGGCTAGAAAAAAAAATAATAAAAAAAATAATGGTTCAAATGGCTCTGAGCACTATTGGACTTAACATCTGAGGTCATCAATCCCTTAGACTTAGAACTACTTAAACCTAACTAACCGAAGGACATCACACACATCCATGTCCGAGGCAGGATTCGAACCTGCGACCGTAGCAGCAGCGCGGTTCCAGACTGAAGCGCCTAGAAAGGGGCATCTCCATTTATGTTCAAGCATGCATTTCTTGCTGTATTCCCACATATGTTTTACTACCTTTGAACTACATTTCGAAAAATGTACTTTTTATTCTATTGCTGCTGAATTTCTAACGAAGTTCCTGATATTGAAATCATGCCTAAAGCTGCCTTCACGTCTGGGGAATGAGTATTATTAGCAATTGATGCTTCAAATTACGAAACGGGGGCTGTTCCACCGCATAGTTCAGAATAACTCTAAACCATAGGTACCAACGCTTGTGAATTATTCACAAGCAGGAAAAGAGGCGTTGCAAATAATCTGTGGCGTTCGGAAGTTCCACGTTTTACTCACAACACAAAGCTTCATCTCATTCACAGACTGATAGTGTGATAATCGGGCCCAAGTAAATGTTACCTGAGACGATATATCAGTGGCTCCTGGTGGACCTCTTACTTGATTAATTTAATCTATTCTATACATTACGGTACCGATAGAAATCCCTCAAGTGGCGCCGTGTTATCGCAATTCGATCCCTAGACGTAGGCTTCAGTTCTCATAAAATTTTAAGTTTTCAGTCGTATCATGAATTGCATCACTAAATGGATGACGTTCACCCACATCGCGGAAGTCTTTTTGGTCATCACAAAAGACCAGCTGCAGCAGAGGATCCTCAGCGATTTTGCTGGCATTTCCAGTGAAGGATGCACCCCCACCCCCCTCGTCATCTTACGGCTCAGACATCGTACAGAGTACGTTCACCCCTCCGAGTCGATTTAATGGGGCAGAGATTTAATATCACGGGCAGACACTGAAATGGACGCAAAAGTCGATACTGTTGGGAGGGCATCAGAAGCGCGTAACACACGGCGGTTCGCAGTCTCTCTGGCAAACCACCCCTCTCTACACCCTGCCCTTTCCCTCACAGACTCACTTCTGCTAGTATCCGATCTCGTTCTTTACAAACCTCACAGAAACTATCCTGCCTATTCTGGTGGACTTGCGCGCCTAGAAGAAATGGCTCAGCCCCAACCAAGAGTTCGTTTCACTCTGCAGCGCAGTGTTGAGTGTTTGTTTCTTCCAGTAGCGCTGATGCGGCTTAGCAGGCAAAATAGCTTTTGTGATGTAGGAGGGATGTGCTGGCATAATTAAAGCTATAAAAGCTGCTTGTGAGTCGTTCCTGGGCAGCTTAATCGATAAGAGCATTAGTCGCTAAATGATAGGTTCCGCGTTCGAGTCCTGGCCCGGACACAGTTTTAACCTGTTAGAAAATTTCGAAGTGCGCTCTCCGTTGTATAGTAAAACATTCATTGTAGTGCAAGTCTTACTAGACATTCTTGCATCTGGTCGGAGTAATTCTGTAGTCGCCCTGAGTTTGTGCACGTATAGTTGTGAAATAACCACCAACAAAACACGTACCTCTTATACCTTGCATCCCATTCATAGCGGCAACATTCAAGTTAATTATGAGCTTTTGTAGCTTGAATGTATCAGCAATAGCTAAAGAACTGCCCGGGAGCCAAAGGGCTAATGTATAGAATATTAACAATTTAAAATCTAGCAGTTTTCTCCACCAAATAAACGTTTCATTAATTGGCCTTTTATTACAGTGATTTAAAAAAATTATTTACAGTATTGGTGTTAAAATACGGTAGAACACTGTGTTAATATGTTGACTCTGTTCTGAAGGGAGAGCATTTAACCGGTACTCTCTGGGGCAAACATAATTGATGTGATACCTACAGGTAGACTGTCCGTTGTTCTTTAGATATGCAAGGTGTTTCAAAAAGAGTCATCCGACTTCACAGCACCGTGTCCTCTACATAAATTAAGATGGAAACTTGGGAAAAATTTTAATTAACGCATAGAACTACGAAGTTTTTATTACAAAAAACTCAGTTTAAAAAGGTGACCATGTGCAGCACTGCGGCACGTTATTTGAAGGGAATATACGGAGTAGTTGTACTTAGAGCGGCTGTTGTATCATATCTTATCCAGATAAGGAATACAAAATAAGATAGCAGTCCTTGGCATAATATTAATTTACAAACTAGATTCTACAGCTCAAAGTACCCTAATATTTTCCTGTGTGGTGACTTGAACATAGATACTTTATTCATACTCTCCAATACTGTTGTGTAGCATTTCTAATCAGCTTTCCATCCACACATCACTGCAAAATACTGGTAAGAAGAAATACATATTTCATGAAAAAATAATAAGAAAACAGTTGCTAGTATACAATAGAACTAAAGACAAAAGTTACAATAAGTTTTCCATGACTGTTTCAGACTGTATAAAAATTAACAAGGTTATCTCTGAAACCAAGGAACTGTACAAGTGGCAGTTTATAGTTTGCTCTACGACTAAATATAAAGCGACTTGGTGAGTTGCAGTGATAAAACATGGTGTGTTGCCAGTCAATAAATTACCAAAGAACGTCAATCTGTAAATTTCAGACGTAAACAATACACATTAAGAAATTACATAAAGCCTAGAGGAGGTACCAGATAAGCGTTGAAACATATCTGGGGATCGAAAAACATTGTGTTTCACAGAATGCAGATTTGTAAAAGTCTGCTAAAGCTGTCAATATATTTGAAAGAAAATATTTTATTCAATACTACTGACCAAATTTGTCTGCTTAGTGATCGTTAAGTGAACATTTACGGATGTTTGCACGTATATAGGATTAAAAGATCTTTCTTTGTGTCATAAAAGAAACACGACATCAGAGAATACGCCAAGGGAATCGGAATTTCGTAAACCGTATTCAAATGCTTAATTCGACTTAAAACGCACATTCGTATGCCGAGATTCACGCTGAAATACCTGTTATTAAGCTTTGCAGTGTGGTTTTCGGGATGCCAATTTTCTTGGTGTACCAGTGCTGTATTATTTCATGTTTGGTTCTGTATTATCGTATAATGCCATACGTGCCAGAAAATGAAAATCTGCTCTTGAAACTGAGGGAACAGTTGAAACTAGGCAATAATGTGGGAGGAAACACTTCGGTTCAAATAAATTGTCTGATTCTGAAGAAAGGATTAATTAAACCTAAATTTCTTTAGCAAACCGACAAAAATAACTTCTTTGCTCTGCAAGACGTTTAATGGTTGATTGCTAATAACGTGAAAATAAAATGAAATCAGAAAACTGAAAGTAATCACATATTTCAATCTTCCGGGCTTGTGTAAACGTATTTAATTAGCTCCCAGCCATATTTCGGGTTGTTATAATTGAACTATCCCTATTTAACACGTTATAACACGCAAACTAATTACTGTACGAGTACCAAACTTGGTAGCAGTAATGTCCAAAGTTTGGGATACTTGATTCCCATGCGTCACAGCGCCACCGTCCAGTTCCAGCTATGGCCACCAGGTGCCGTGATCAGTCATCGTGATTCATAGTCTCACACACCTGACCAGTCGCAGTGCACTTGTTGACGTGTCAACATGAGCATGGGCAAAAGGAGCAAGGCATTATTGGTGATGCTCTTTTATCAAAACAAAAGCACTGCTGCAGCTGCACTTCGAGAATATCGTCGGCTGCAAGGATTACGGAAGGATTCTCTTTCTCCACCTGCCATGCGAAGCATGATGACGAAGTTCGAATCGACTGGAGAACTGGCCGTAGGTTCGGAAAGTGGCCGACGACCGGTCGCACCACAGGTAGTTGATGAAATCGCAGTTGATATGGCAGACAACGCTGCGGGCAATTCCCGATCGTCAGGCAGTGCGCGCACTGCGTCACGACAGTTGAACATCCCGTGGTCCGCTGTACGGAAGGTGCTTCGAACGAGTCTCAAATGGTATCCGTACAAGATCCACCTCGTGCAGTTGCTTGCACCACAGGACGCACAACGACGTGTTGACTTCGCTCTCCACTTTCTCTCAAGGACTGAAGTCGATGAGGGCTGGCCGTGGGCCATCCAATGGACAGACGAAGTTGCTGGGTGAGGTGAACACACAGAATTTCTCCGACTTTGGGGATCTTCACCTCCAGTCACTATGCATGAAGTTCCTCTGTGTGGTGAACGTGTCACCGTATGGCAGGGGCGGGTAAACGTTGCACGCGGCTCATGAGCGCACAGTACTGCACGTGTGCTGCTCGTCTGCAATCGTCAAACGGGACAGTGACGACAGCCGGCAGGTTGCGGCAGTGTAGTACCAGGCCAAGCTGCGGACGTTGAAGCGAAGCGACCACTACGTAGTGAACGTTGTATTTCAAGAACCGGAAAAATACAGAGTGAATCAAGGAAACGGACAAGTGGAGATTTGCTATCTTTTAAAAGGGAATGGGAGAATCATTTTTTCTTTGTGCAAAAACGTGAAAATTCGAAACGTATAATATGTGACAGTATTCTCGCTGGTCAGCGGAAGTTTAATATTGAACGCCATTATAATAAATTTCAATATGTTCCCGTACTTAGTGCAATATAAGAGGAATTTCTCAAGCGATTTGGGGATATATCATACTTATCCCAAGGTTTTGATTAGTTCTCGAGACAATTTGCTGTTTCTGTAGATGATATTCATCCCAGTTTGCAAATGGAATTAATAGATCTGCACTGTAGATTCTACAGCATAATTCTCGTCTGAGAGACAAGTTCCTTTTGGCAGGACGTTTAATAGATATTTATCACGACTTTCCACCGTGAAGCCGCGAAGATAATGTCAATGTTTGGCCCGACATACGTTTGTGAGAGATTTTTTCTGTTATGAAAATTAATAAGACTCGGTTAAGAGCAAACATCAGTAACGAAAATTTACGTAACTGATTGCGTTTGTTTTATGTAGAAATCTTGTTCCAGACATTAAACGTATTGTAAACTCCTCCTGTGATAATTAAATAAAACGTATCGTAGGTAATAGGTACTCTTTCAAACCACGATTTCTTTCAAGCAGCCGGCCGTGGTGGCCGTGCGGTTCTAGGCACTGCAGTCCCGAACCGCGTGACTGCTACGGTCGCAGGTTCGAATCCCGCCTCAGGCATGCATGTGTGTGATGTCCTTCGGTTAGTTAGGTTTAAGTAGTTCTAAGTTCTAGGGGACTGATGACCTCAGATGTTAAGTCCCATA
Source organism: Schistocerca cancellata (assembly GCF_023864275.1). Taxonomy (NCBI): domain Eukaryota; kingdom Metazoa; phylum Arthropoda; class Insecta; order Orthoptera; family Acrididae; genus Schistocerca; species Schistocerca cancellata. The sequence continues at coordinate 201,047,201 of NC_064629.1, forward strand.
GTGCTCAGAGCCATTTGAACCATTTCTTTCAAGCACTCCTACTAACCTTAATCCTTCATTCAATAAAGCAGGCCAGGAAACAAAACGCATTACAGAGGAAGAAGCGGAGAGACGGTATGGTGGGGACTGGAGAGAAGCGGGTGGCCAGGTTGCCCCTGTGTGCACGCAGAACACCTGTTCACTGCACACGTGCAAGTGCATCGCACACGTGCAGGATTCCTGCCCGCCCGTGCCGTATGGTGTGGGTTCACGGCTACGTTCATTATTGCTCAAGGATCAAAGACGTGCAGTGTGACTCACCAGCGTTACTACGATATGCTTCGCCAGCATGTCATACCCGCCTTACAAGACAGAGACGCACTGAACTCAACAGTTTTCATGCAAGGTGGTACCCCACAGCACATCGCTCGTGTAGTTCACCTGCTTGTCCGAAACACGTTTGGAAACGATCGAATTATCACCCGAGCGTTTCCAAACGCTTGGCCGGCGTGATAATCAGGTCCCACACACTGTGATTTCTGGTTGTGGGGCTACCTCAAGGACAGGGTTTACCAGGGGAACACATGTGCTGATCTGAAGCGCAGCATTGTTATGCTGCGCTCTCTTGTTAGAGAGGTAGCCAGCAAACATACAGACATGCTTCGTTCTGCTGTGCAGAATGCAATCCTGCGCTTTCAGACTCTTCTGGACCCTAATGGGAGCCATATTGAGCCCCTTTTGTAGCAGTAATGGTTCCGGTATGTAATGGTATGATGTGCCGTAGCAGCACATTAAAAGTGTTTCAATTGAATTGATTCTTCATTATTTCTCTTCCCTATGGTTCAAATGGCTCTGAGTACTATGGGACTTAACTTCTGAGGTCATCAGTCCCCTAGAACTTAGAACTACTTAAACCTAACTAACCTAAGGACATCACACACATCCATGCCCGAGGCAGGATTCGAACCTGCGACCGTAGCGGTCGCGCGGTTCCAGACTGTAGCGCCTACAACCGCTCGGCCACCCCGGCCGGGTCTTCCCTATGTACTTGAAATTAATGATACCAAGTTTGGTACTCGTACGGTAATTAGTTTCCGTGTTATAACTTGATAAATAGAGAACATTTAATTGTAACCACCCGGTATAAATCAGCCGGCCGGTGTGGCCGAGCAGTTGTACGCGCTTCAGTATGGAACCGCGGGACCGCTACGGTCGCAGGTTCGAATTCTGCCTCGGGCATGGATGTGTGTGATGTCCTTAGGTTAGTTAGGTTTAAGTAGTTCTAAGTTCTAGAGGACTGATGACCTCAGATGTTAAGTCCCATAGTGCTCAAAGCCACCCGGTATAAATCAGTTTTGTTTGCATTTGACGTAGGAGATGTAACAGAAGAGACAACAGCAAAGTCACGTAAAGTAAACTCGGATCGCGTGGAGACTACCCCAGGGTATAACTCTGACCACTGTACCTATGCGCGAATCTGACAGTCTGGGAGCGCCAGAAAATTTTTCCAGGTAGCATCTGGCTGCATATTGCTGCTGTTCAGACAGTTCAGCCACACTTGAAGCAGTCAGAATCGGGAGAGTGCGTTTCTATTTACGCGACTTCGCCTGTGCGCATGCGCATGGGCCCATTGGCAACTGCTCCAACGAACCTTGGGGCACTGGGTCACCACACAACAAGCGTTCGCTAGCCCAACCGCCGGCCGTTAGCGAAGCGCAGGGCTTTGACCGCAGCCACCTTCTCTGCAGCTGCTGCGTTAGCATCGCCGACGGAACGCACTGCTTCCCGGCAGCGTGTGTAAAATTCGGCAACGGACTGTTGTCTCCCTCGCCAGCCACACGAACCTGAAACGATTAGGTGGGGAAGCCAAACGCCTCCAAAGACGAAGACTGCCTCTTCCACCTCTCCCTAGCAGTCATTGCACATCTGGCCACTATAAATGTTCTCCATCCTAAAACTTTCAAGTGAATGAGTAGTCGCCAGATTGAAAACGCTCTTTGTTAAGTATTAAATCCAATTTCTAAAATAAACCTCAGGTAATATTTTTTAATAAGCCAAAAATTAAATAATCCTGACACTTCGTATGCGCATGTAGTAAGTACACAACAGGAAATAATTTACATATTATTCTCATGTAAATAATTTTTGTGAAAAATAAATGAAAAGTATAAATTATGGAACTATATATTAAATAAAATACTTTTTCCAGTGACATTGTACAAAAAGAAGCTCATAGGAAAGTTACATAAATTAATATTGGAATGCTACAATGAGCATTCAATAAACACAACAGACATCGATTCTGTCAGTACTTTTTGTTATGAGCACTTTGTCGAAATAAATAGCCTTTGTAATTACTTGTCATTGTCAGAAAGAGAACTTCCAAAATAGAAGTTTCACTGTCCCCATCGCAGTGATACATATCCTGATTACGAATTTTAGCAAAGTTATATTACCATCTTCATATCTGTAAGTGGAACAAATGTGTTATAAGGTTTATAATTATCATACGCGCTACGAAAACACGTTTACTCTGGTTTACATACAACCTGGTACGTGAATTGCAAAGCCGCTACGTGTGACACATTGTCATCTGGCCACTCAAAACTTGGAGGTAATCTGTGAAATTAAAAATATTACATAAAAGAAAGACTGCTCCAACCTTGTGGTTCTCTGTAGTGTTATGCAGTTCTTTTGACAACTTTCCGGCAGTACGGAACCGGTTAGCAGCATATACACATCTGACAGCAGTGAATGTGCTCTGTCTGATGTATTTGACAGCTTTTTGCTTGCTAATACAGTTATGCCTTTCATTTTAGTGTAGTTAGTGTTCCATGAAGTGTCTTTTCAGTGAGGTAAACGTTATTTTAGTCGATGGCTACGAAGTCACCATAAACATTTTAGTGCTATCTTTTACGTGATATTTTTCACTTCATAGTTTACTTCCAAGTTTTCAGTGGCCAGATGGCAATGTGCCACATGTAGGAGCTTCGTGATTCACATTTCCGGTGGTATGTAAAACTGAGTTAAAGTTTTTTTCGAAATTACGTATGATAATTATAAACCTCATAATAAATTTATGCCACTTACAGATCTGAAGATCACAATATAACTTTGCTAAAATAGTCATCAGGATGTGTATCATCTGAGATCTGCGTAACAAAGTTTTTGCTGTCCATCAGGATTATAAGCTATTATTAACTATACAAATTCGATGAGTAGACTGAAACACGCCACAACGACGTTCATCTGTCTAGGGATTGCTCACAAGGGAACCTCCCCGTCGCAACCCCCTCAGATTTTGTTATAAGTTGGCACAGTGGATAGGCCTTGAAAAACTGAACACAGATCAATCGAGAAAACAGGAAGAAGTTACGTGGAACTATGAAAAAAATTAGTAAAATATACAAACTGAGTAGTCCATGCGCAAGATAGGCAACATCAAGGAGAATGTAAGCTCAGGAGCGCCGTGGCGATGGGGAGGTTCCCTTGTCAGTGACGCACAGGCAACCGAATGTAGCTTTCATGTAGCTCATCAGGCTCATCTAGACGAACATTAGTATCATTATCAAATGTTGGTCCGCATACGCGGTTAATTACGACACTGATAAGAAAGAAAGGATGGAAAATAGTGGCATAACTTCACTTCGAAGATGCGGTCGTTAGAACTGGAACCCTAGCTCTAACGGAGGCCTTTTCAAAGACACCATTCGACCATTGACCATAAGTAATTTGGGAAATTCATGGAAAAACATAAGTGCGGAGAACAAGAATGGAATTTAAACCGCCGTCCTCCACAATATGAGTCTTGCAACACCTCACAGGTGTTTTTCATTATTCTCCTCATCACACAATCTGGAATTGACATTCCAATGAACGTCATGTAATTATACGCCGGTGAACATTTTAGTTGGGAGCCAGTGCATCAGTACTACTTCTTCAGTGACGATTGTGTGTAATACTCGTAACTAAAGTATGCGATTCTGCACAAGGACATTTTCTTCCCCCTCTGTCAAACAGGTTCTCTGTAAACCTGTCCATAGTCGGCTGTCACAATGAAAGTCCACTTACACGCTGGTTTTCAGTGCACATTTCATTTGCGTCAAAATATGAAGAAATAACTGAACGAATTGAGGGAATAAACGAGTATGGTAATAGTTACTTTGACACATAAAGTCATCTGTTTTTCCTCAGACCTGTAGCTTTCAACCTGATCTAAGCACACAGAACAAAAGCTAGTCACACCCTCACCCCTCCCTCCTCTTACAGGAGACTTCCCACTAACACCATGTAAAACTACCCTTTAGAATCGATCTGTTCGGAGAAGAGAAGTGCCCACAAGTTTCTTCAGGTGTATCATATGCAGCTGAAGCCACTCATTGATGACAATATTCCATATAACTACCAAACTATTGACGTCCATTGTTACGTTTCACCCGAAGTACCTAATAGTTCTACATACAGTCTATTCTACGAGTGGCGTTCAGTAAGTAATACAAGATTTTATTCTGAGGCAGCTTCGACTGAAAAAAATGCAAAATTTGTGGTGGGGCATCGTGGTATACTCCCGCTTCATCCCCTATAGTTTCTTGTAATCCCGATAGGTGGCGCCGCTATATGTAGCCTGCAATGTGACGTCTGGAACCAAGGTGTGTTCCAAGCAGAGAGGTATCATCAAGTTTCTTTTGGCTCAAAACCAGAGCATCGCAGGTATTCATAGGCGCTTGCAGAATGTCTACGGAAACCTAGCAGTGAACAAAAGCACGATGAGTCGTTGGGCGAGGCGTCTATCATCATTGCAACAATGTCGCGCTAACCTGTTCGATCTTCCACGCGCCGGCCGGCCGCACATAGCTGTGGCTTCTGCAGTGTTGGAACTTGCGAACACTCCCATTCGAGGTGATCGACGGATCACAATCAAACACTTCTCGGTTCAACTGAACTTCTCTGTCGGTAGTGCTGACACACTCGTACACCTGCTGGGGCACTGAAAGGGGTGTCACGCTGGACTCCTCGCACCCTAACAGAAGACCATAAAGAGCAACGAAGCACCATCTGCACGGAATTGCTTGAGCATTACGAGGCTGATCGTGACACATTTTTGTCAAACGTCATCACCGGCGGTGAAACATGGGTTCTTCACTTAGGACCGGAAACAAAACGCAAACCATGGAGTGGCGCCACACCATCTCTCCTCCGAAGAAAAAGTTCAAAGCCGCACCCTCAGCCGGTGACGTCATGACGACAGTCTACTGGGACTGAAGGGGTTATTCCGCTTGATGTCATCCCTCAGGATTCAACGATCAACTCTGAAGTGCATTGTGCCGCCCTCAAGAAATTGAAAAACCGACTTCAGCGTGTACGACGCTACAAAAATGCCAACTGTCTTGTACGTCTCCATGACAACGCAAGGTCTCATATAAGTCTGTGCCCCCCCCCCCCCCCCCCCGAGAGGAGCTCACAAAATTTCATTGGGCTGTTGTACCTCATCCATCCTCCAACCCGGATCATGCACCTTTCCACTTCTATCTCTTTGGCCCAATGAATGGTGCACTCCACGAGATGCAGAACGTGGATGGGTTCAAATGGCTCTGAGCACTATGGGACTTAACATCTGAGGTCATCAGTCCCCTAGAACTTAGAACTACTTAAACCTAACTAACCTAAGGACATTACACACATCCATGCCCGAGGCAGGATTCGAACCTGCGACCGTAGCGGTCGCGCGGTTCCAGACTGAAGCGCCTTTAACCGCGTGGCCACACTGGCCGGCGCAGAACGTGGATGATGGGGTAGTTACTGATGCAGCAAGACGATGTCTCCAGCGTCGATCACTAGAGTGGTACCATGCGGGCATACAGGCTCTCCCAGTAAGGTGGCGTAAATCGGTCGTACTGCGTGGAGATCATGTTGAAAAATAGCGTTTTGTTGTCAAAAGAGTGGATAATAATGTGAGTTACTGGAATACTGAAGAAAACGAATCTACTTTTAGAAAAAATGTGTTTCGTTACTTACTGAATGCCCCTAGTATGAGATTATGATCACCGATTTAGAGGGACCAGCCGAGGTCAGATACGGAGACTGAATATTCGTCAAACCAACAACTTACGGGTGAAAGTCGTTGACCACCGCAGTAATCGGGAGAGTCCATAGCACACTCATCATGAAGACGGAGGAGAAAGGGTAACGTGCCGGCCTGTGTGGCCGAGCGGTTCTAGGCGCTTCAGTCTGGAATCGCGAGACCGCTACGGTCGCAGGTTCGAATCCTGCCTCTGACATGGACGTATGTGATGTCCTTAGGTTAGTTAGGTTTAAGTAGTTCCAAGTTCTAGGGGACTGATGACCTCAGATGTTAAGTCCCATAGTGCTCAGTGCCATTTGAACCCATCCACGTTCTGCATCTCGCGGAGTGCACCATTCATTGGGCCAAAGAGATAGAAGTGGAAAGGTGCATGATCCGGGTTGGAGGATGGATGAGGTACAACAGCCCAATGAAATTTTGTGAGCTCCTCTCGGGGGGGGGGGGGGGGGGCACAGACTTATATGAGACCTTGCGTTGTCATGGAGACGTACAAGACAGTTGGCATTTTTGTAGCGTCGTACACGCTGAAGTCGGTTTTTCAATTTCTTGAGGGCGGCACAATGCACTTCAGAGTTGATCGTTGAACCCTGAGGGATGACATCAAGCGGAATAACCCCTTCAGTCCCAGTAGACTGTCGTCATGACGTCACCGGCTGAGGGTGCGGCTTTGAACTTTTTCTTCGGAGGAGAGATGGTTATTTTATCAGATGAGCGTGCGACTTTGAACTTTTTCTTCGGAGAAGAGATGGTGTGGCGCCATTCCATGGGTTGCCGTTTTGTTTCTCGCTCGTAATGTTGAACCCACCCACTTCATCGTCTGTGATGATGCTGGACAAAAAAAAAGTCACGATCAAATTCGTAACGCGCAAGCAATTCCGCACAGATGGTGCTCCGTTGCTCTTCAGGGCAGCGGCGCAAGCAGGAGGCACACACCTTTGAGTACCCCAACTGGTGGACGAGTGTGTCGGCACTACCAATAGAGACGTCCAGATGAGGAGTGAGGTGTCTGATTGTGATTCGTTGATCACCTCAAATGAGAGTGTTCGCACGTTCCAACATTGCTGGAGCCACAGCTGTGTGCGGCCGGCCGGCACGCGGGAGCTCAGACAGGTTTGCGCGATCTTGTTGCGATGATGACAGGCGCCTCACTCATCGACTCACTTTGGTTTTGTTCACTGCCGGGTCTTCGTATGGACTCTGCAAGCGTCTATGAGTATTGCGATGCACTGCTTTTCCGCCAAAAGATACTCAATGACGGCTCTCTTCTTGTAACGCACCTGTGTTACAGATGCCATTTTGAAGGCTACGTACAGCGCCGACACCTATCGGAACTTCATGAGACCATTGGGGATGAAGCAGGAGTATACCACGATGTCCCACAACAAATTTCGCATTTTTTTCAACCGAAATTTTCCGAGAAAATAAATGTGTTATTTATTGAACGTCGCTCATGGAAGATACGTGGAAGTATTAGGTACTTTGGGTGAACGTAGCAATCGACATCCAGCAATTTGGTAGCTCTACGGAATATTGTCATTAATGAGTGGCTTCAGCAGGATATAGCATACCTGCAATAACTTGTGGACACTCCTCTCCTCCGAACTGAGCGATTCTAAAAAATGGTTCAAATGGCTCTGAGCACTATGGGACTAAACTGCTGAGGTCATCAGTCCCCTAGAACTTAGAACTACTTAAACATAACTAACCTAAGGACATCACACACATCCATGCCCGAGGCAGGATTCGAACCTGCGACCGTAGCGAGCGATTCTAAAGGCTAGTGGGCTAGTGTTACACTGTATTAGTGTGAAGACTTCTGGGATGGTGGGTGGTGGGGGTGTGGGGAAGTGACTAAGCTTTTGTTCTGTGGGCTAGGATCAGGTTGAAAGCAACAGGACTGGGAAAAAGGGATGAAATTACGTGTCAACGTAAGTATTACAATACTCGTTATTCTCTCATTTCTGTGTTTTGTCAACCGAAACTGACTTGCTTATTGGGTGTCCCTCGTATGTACAACGGAGATGGACACAAAAGTATGGATTTCCTCTGTGGATAATATGCTGTACAAGAATAAAATTTTATGGAGTTCGATGACTGTCTACTAATCAACTTAAGTTCACTTGATGGTTGTAATGACAGAAAAACCACGAGTCCTTGTTGACCACGACACGCTTTAGGACTGCAGTGTCATCCTCGTCAAACAGTATCGTTCGAAGTCAGCAAGTTGGCATGTAGCCTGCACCCGACTCTCCTGGCACTTGACGTCGGCTTCCGGTAACCACAGCCACTCTTCTCTTACAAGTACAACATTTAATTGTAACCACCCGGTATAAATCAGCCGGCCTGTGTGGCCGAGCGGTTCTAGGCGCTTCAGTATGGAACCGCGGGACCGCTACGGTCGCAGGTTCGAATTCTGCCTCGGGCATGGATGTGTGTGATGTCCTTAGGTTAGGTTAGGTTTAAGTAGTTCTAAGTTCTAGAGGACTGATGACCTCAGATGTTAAGTCCCATAGTGCTCAGAGCCATTTTGAACCTAGCAGAGCGCCATTTGTGTCTACCTTTATACAGGAAATGCTCACAGCCAGAAGGCTCACTTGTCAGTGTGTTGAAAACGTGTGGTGCAAGCAGGAAACCATGCCACGGAGACTTACTCGTGCTTCTTACATCCAACTTAGCGAGTTTGAAAGACGTCAAATTGTCGCGATCCCAGTGGCCGGATGGTCTTATTGGAGAACTGCCACACAGGTTGGACGTGCTGCGTCGGTTGTGCAACGATGCTGATATCAGTGGTCACGTGAACACTCTCACACCCGTAGGCGAGGTTCTGGACGTTCACCCATCACAGACCCCCGCCAGGTTTGTCGTATTGTAAGGGCACCAGTGATAGAGCATACACCTGCCATTGCACGAATAAAGGGTTTGTCAGCCCAGAAGTACCCACAGGAACTGTTGCGAACCTGTTGTTAGCAGTTGGACAATAAGCACACACTCCTGTAGTCCGTCTAACACTCACGCGACAGCATCGACGTGCACGACTCCACTGGTGCCGTAAGAGGATTACTTGGAATGTGGAATGGTGTGTTGTCGTCTCGTTTCAAAGAAACCATCCCGGCATTTGCCTGAAGCGATTTAGGGATATCACAGAACGTCTAAATCAGTATGGCCGGACGCGGGTTTGACCCGTCGTCTTCCAAAATGCGAGTCCACTGCGCTAACCTCTGCGCCACCTCGCTCGGTGAAGCAGCAGATATGCGGAATACCTAATATACACATTCTCGTATCGAACGCTTCGGTTGGAACTGACCCGGCTAAAGTTTGGAACATTACATTGTGTTGCGTCCTATAGACAGAATAAGAATGAAATGAAATAAAATAATACAAATTATTTCCCCAAACAGGATACTACGGATATAGTTAACAGTCGCAGAACCCGTCATGGCTTTATAATCACGATTGAGATAATTACACAGCTAGTTTTACAGTTAATCGTGCTATTGCGTCACATACGAAGAAATGTTCGGTGTAAATGAGCTTATATAGACCCTATAAGAGGCGGCGGATTGAAGGGTGGATGGGCTCAGCTGATATTCTTAGTAAGCGACGCTATCACTGGAACAGGTGTTGTCAGTTGTGAGTGAAACCGTTTGTGTCTGTTGCAGGAAGTGAGCGGGTCCCTCAGGCTGATGACCGGCCGATCGAGCAGGTCTTCGGTGATGGGCAGCGGCTCTGAAGAGATATTCAGTCTTGCCTCAGACGTCGAGTCTCCGCCGCCTTTGCCAGGTGAGCGCTGCCTAGCAGTTTCATTACAATCTCTGATAATCATAAGCTCGTCTTACAAATTTCCATCATGTGCTCATGATATTTCAGAACAGCAGACCCCACCGAAAGTAATTGACTCAAAAACTATAAATGGCACTTGTATACAGGGTGTTACAAAAAGGTACGGCCAAACTTCCAGGAAACATTCCTCACACACAAAGAAAGAAAATATGTTATGTGGACATGTGTCCGGAAACGCGTACTTTCCATGTTAGAGCTCATTTTATTATTTCTCTTCAAATCACATTAATCATGGAATGGAAACACACAGCAACAGAACGTACCAGCGTGACTTCTAACACTTTGTTACAGGAAATGTTCAAAATTTCCTCCGTTAGCGAGGATACACGCATCCATCCTCCGTCGCATGGAATCCCTGAAGCGCTGATGCAGCCCTGGGGAATGGCGTATTGTATTACAGCCGTCCACAATACGAGCACGAAGAGTCTCTACATTTGGTACCGGGGTTGCGTAGACAAGAGCTTTCAAATGCCCCCATAAATGAAATCAAGAGGGTTGAGGTCAGGAGAGCGTGGAGGCCATGGAATTGGTCCGCCTCTACCGAATCTGTTGTTGAGAAGCGTACGAACACTAGACTGAAATGTGCAGGAGCTCCATCGTGCATGAACCACATGTTGTGTCGTACTTGTAAAGTCACGTGTTCTAGCGGCACAGGTAGAGTATCCCGTATGAAATCATGATAACGTGCTCCATTCAGCGTCTCGTCAGACGACACATGTTGATTGTGAAAATTTACAATTTGATCACGTTGGAATGAAGCCTCATCCGTAAAGAGAACATCTGCACTGAAATGAGGATTGACACATTTTTGGATAAACCATTCGCAGAAGTGTACCCGTGGAGGCCAATCAGCTGCTGATAGTGCCTGCACACGCTGTACATGGTACGGAAACAACTGGTTCTCCCGTAGCACTCTACATACAGTGACGTGGTCAACGTTACCTTGTACAGCAGCAACTTCTCTGACGCTGACATTAGGGTTATCGTCCACTATACGAAGAATTGCCTCGTCCATTGCAGGTGTCCTCGTCGTTCTAGGTCTTCCGCAGTCGCGAGTCATAGGCTGGAATGTTCCGAGCTACCTAAGACGCCGATCAATTGCTTCGAACGTCTTCCTGTCGGGACACCTTCGTTCTGGAAATCTGTCTCGATACAAACGTACCGCGCCACGGCTATTGCCCCGTGCTAATCCATACATCAAATGGGCATCTGCCAACTCCGCATTTGTAAACATTGCACTGACTGCAAAACCACGTTTGTGATGAACACTAACCTGTTGATGCTACGTACTGATGTTCTTGATGCTAGTACTGTAGAGCAATGAGTCGCATGTTAACACAAGCACCGAAGTCAACATTACCTTCCTTCAATTGGGCCAGCTGGCGGTGTATCGAGGAAGTACAGTACATACTGACGAAACTAAAATGAGCTCTAACATGGAAATTAAGCGTTTCCGGACACATGTCCACATAACATCTTTTCTTTATTTGTGTGTGAGGAATGTTTCCTGAAAGTTTGGCCGTACCTTTTTGTAACATCCTGTATAGGGAACGAAAGCTACTGATCTGTAATAAGTCAGATTGCGAACTGCCGGCGAAACAACTGAGAAATGACATCACTAGAATGAGATACAGGAGAGAGATTACAAAGAGAATATTTCTCGAATTTGACACAGTCTAATTTGAAATTGTAGAAATAGAGTTCTGCATTGAGCAAACATATTTTTTTCTTTTTTTAACAATTATAGATATTTCAGTGAATTTTTGTTGTCAGTGGGTTCCTTATGAACTGACGAGAATAAAAATATCAACACCAAAAAGGAGATGTGTGACATAAACGAAAGTCGGTAGGCGTGTTTCTACATCTGAAAATTGATGTCCATTCAATTTTCACGCCAGTTGCTTAAGAGCGGAACTACTAGCACCACTATGACGATGCAAATCACGTTTGTATGCCTGCATTCAACATTCTGGCAGTTACACCGGTTATTAATGTATTAGCATTTCACAGTTACAAGGCTTATCTCACGCTTACCTTAACGTGTGATTTTATAATGTTAATCACTTAATTATGTTACCTAAACAAATGTCTTTCAGAAATTTCACTACTCTATATTATTTATTTATTTATTTATTTATTTATTTATTTATGGTGTTGCGATTTTTTTGCGTTAGTGTATTTTCTTGATCACATATCGATGTTTGTGTGGCGTTTACTGTATAACTGTTATTTTCCTCCAGTGTATTACCTTTCGAAGTGGTAATTGAGCTGAACCTTCCATCTGGAAGGATATAATGATCTGCATCAGTCTGAGTGATGAAGGCACATAGCTCCCATAAGAACTAAGATACTTAATTAAATGTTACGCAACCGATTTTATTTAACGACACTTAAAAAATGGTGCCCATAGCAATGAGTCTTTAGTACTGACACTCCTATAATTCAGTATTAATAAATAGCATAAAAAGGTTTTCACTAACCATGAAACCATACGCTTTGCTCAAGTGAACCCAACTTTTACTGCAAAATGTTCATTGTGCACAAATTAATAAGAACATTACACATAATTTAGTTGATCATATGACAAAAAACATTTAATTGAAAAGTGAAATAAAACTATAATAAACAGTGATAAGCTGGACAAAGGTATCTGACAAGGAAAAAGGTGTCAGTGGCAATCAACTTCCTAACATGTTAATTCAGCACAATATAGCCATAAGTGGATAACAGTTGATTGTGGCATCGTATCGGAAACAGAAATTAAATAAACATGCAACCAAGCCTGTCTGCCTAGTCATGAATGAGCCTACGTTAATATACTGAAATGTGGAAAATCCCTAACTTCGTTGCATCGTGATCAGCTAATTCAGCCAGATATTCTCACCATAATTGTCGTGTGTGAACGGTTAGACTGTGAATGGTGCAGATGGATACCACTTCAACTGGCCTGCCATTCAGACTGCCTCACCAGCAATAAGAAGTCTGAAGTGCAAGAATCGTCCTCGAATCTAAAAATGACTCACCGTTGAACTGTGTCTTCTTCGTCTCCCTGCCAATAAATGAAATTATAAAGCGTCTGCTGTTCCTGCTATGATCATAGTTCTCATCTAAAAATGGCCCAACGTTGAACAAAATCTCGCCCAGCTCTAACCAATGGCGTAATTGTTACGTTACTATTTTTTTCTCCCATCAAAAACTAGGTAAAAATCATTCGCCAGTCGATCGGTTTTTCGCCTGTGCTCTTCGCGAAATTTCGGTCTGGTGAGCCTACGTTTGGATTAGGAATTAGGGAGAAGAAAGAAAAAATATTGAGGTTTGCCGATGACATTGTAATTCTGTCAGAGACAGCAAAGGACCTAGAAGAGCAGATGAACGGAATGGACAGTGTCTTGAAAGGTGGATATAAGATGATCAACAAAAGCAAGAAGAGGATAATGAAATGTAGTCGAATTGAATCTGATGTTGCTGAGGGAATTAGATTAGGGATGAGATATTTAAAGTAGTAAATGAGTTTTTCTGTTCGGGTAGCAAAATAACTGATAATGCTCGAAGTAGAGAGGATATAAATTGTAGACTGCCGATGGCAAGGAAAGCGTTTCTGAAGCAGAGAAATTCGTTAACATCGAGTATATATTTAAATGTCAGGATGTCTTTTCTGAAAGAATTTGTAGCCGGCCGCGGTGGCCGAGCGGTTCTAGGCGCTTCAGTCCGGAACTGCGCGACTGCTATGGTCGCAGGTTCGAATCCTGCCTCGGGCATGGATGTGTGTGATGTCCTTAGGTTAGTTAGGTTTAAGTAGTTCTAAATTCTAGGGGACTGATGACCTCAGATGTTAAGTCCCATAGTGCTCAGAACCATTTGAACGATTTTTTGAAATAATTTGTATGGAGTGTAGCCATGTATGGAAGCGAAAACTGGGCGATAAACAGTTTACATAAGAATAGAATAAAAGCTTTTGAAATGTGGTGCTACAGAAGAATTCTGAAGAGTAGATGGGTTGTTGTTGTTGTTGTTGTTGTTGTGGTCTTCAGTCCTGAGACTGGTTTGATGCAGCTCTCCATGCTACTCTACCCTGTGCAAGCTTCGTATATGGGCAGATCACGTAATTAATGAGGAGGTAGTAAACAGAACTGGGGAGAAGAGGAATTTGTGGCACAACTTGACTAGAAGAAGGGATGGGTTGGTAGGACACGTTCTGAGACATCAAGGGATCACCAATTTAGTAATGGAGGGACGCGTGGAGACCAATAAATGAATATAATAAGCAGATTCAGAAGGATGTAGGTTGCAGTAGTTACTCAGAGATGAAGAGGTTTGCACAGCATATAGTAGCATGGAGAGCTGCATCAAACCAGCCTTTGGACTGAAGACCGCAACAACAACATAGAGCCTACGTTATCATCTCGCTTCTTTATTTCACTAAAGCACCACCTATCGCACACAAAAATTTTGAAAATGGCTTCTGGCCTCCCATTATAGCTGTTTTTAAAAACTCCCAATGCGTTCCTTCTTTGGCTCTAGCTGAAAAAAACATCTTCCTTTCCACCGGTTCTTGGCGTCTGTTTGTCGAAACGCACTTTCACAAAGCGATGACGAACACTGGAAATGAGTCTGAATAGTTTGGCTGCTTTAAGGAGAGCTAGACAGACAGCGCTCTTATCCAAATCGGTCCCCCTTCCACATGTCCTCTGGGAACTCTCTAGGCAAGGTACAACGTCTTCAGCAGAAAGCACTTTGATGGAAGACTCAAGCTATAAAATGGTCATTTATTTGCTGTTGCGATTCTCCACGGGCCACTGTTTCTAGCTTTCTTCTGGCTTCAAGCATTATGCACTATTTCCTAAAGCACGAGGAAAATATTTGCCTATTTGCTACGGCGCTAGAGCGACGCCGAGCCAAAACAATAAGGGCCGGTCGCGTACCTGCCCCGTGCATCTGGGGTCATGGAGCCAACGCCCCCGCCCCATTCCCCCAGGTTGGCGAGTTTTCACAAGTCGCCCCTGGTCCGTAGCGGGGCATCTTGGCTCGCATCCCCTGGTCTGTGTAACTGTTGGCTTTCCAAAGCCTCAGCTCACACAGGTGAAAACCCTACAATTACATACACTGAAATCCAACTACAGTATAGAGAAGAAGATAACAATATGGCTTGATGTTTACAATCACTATGGCTAATTTCGTAATTCGAATTAAAAATAAGTTGATTGCTCTAAACATGACTATGATTAAATGAATTTGCTTATTAAAAATGAGAAGTGGCAGGTCGGAAACGGCTTGACACTTCTCAGCCTGTAACTGGAAATGCCTGAGAGGAGGCTGAGATGTTCATCTTGAGGCTGAAGCTCACTCTGTGTCCGTATTTGCTTCTAAATATAATTATGGTATTAGGATTCTTCCTTGAGAAAACACAATTTCCTTTTCTAACCAAAAGCTAGCCTTAACTAAAAGATGAATATTTTAGCGCCATGCCAGGCATTTCTGATTGCAGATGACAAACTAGAACAAAATATTAGCTCTCTGCAATTTAAAGACAGCTGCACTGTCGTCAATATGTGATATTAAGTAAATAAAATGAACCCACCTACGATGGTGAAACTTCACCGAAACATATATGACTGTTAAAGAATATATTGTGTTTGCTCAAGGCAGAACACTATTTCCATCATTACATTTTAACTAAAACGTGGAAAGAAGGCGAGCTTTAACCACAAGATGAACATAGTAATTCAGTTGTATTGGTAAATATTGCACAATATAGTCAAGTAAACATTTTATCTCTTTTATTCGGATAGGTTTTCAAAGATGTTACGCGATGTTTCATCCAAGCCTATAAACTGCAACACCCTGCCGCTATAATTTTTTTTAGCAGTTTCAACACCAACGAGAATCATCAAATGCTGGTGAGGCAAACCATTGCCTAAAATATTTGCACAGATACCTGCGTTCATTCTCTCATCGGCCAATGTAATGGGGCGAGACCAAACTATGAAACACAGCGTTATACTGTCAAAAAACTTTCACAGAATGTCAGTATAGATGTCAGTATAATCAGATTACAGTCATGAAACTACTGTTCGCAGTGAATTTGCCAGGTTTACTCAGGCCTCTTAGTGTTGCACACGGTGCATTGTGACTCGATCTGCAAATTCCTAGACGTCGGGCTTACACTTGGTAGGAGCACAGTTAGATACCCATCCAACCATATACATTTAGAGCTTTTTCATGGTTTCACCAAATTACTTCAGACGAACGCCGGGGTGGTTACTTTAAAAGTGTCACAGCTGATTTTCTTTCCACTTCTTGTCCGATTCAAACTGGTGCTCGTCCATAATGACTTTATAATTGACGGAGGCTAAACAACAATCGCTCTGGATAAAAGGTTCTCACTAAACTTGCCGCGTCAAATTCAAATAAAATTCCAAGCTTTCTATCACTTCTTCCATCATCGTCGTCAATGGCTATACCTTATTGTGGTGAAACCGGCGAGACTCCTACTTTTATGCCCAGAGAACGGCGTCTGATTGATTAAATATACGCCATGATGTCGTCATGGAAATGATGCGTACTGATGTGACGCCGTCTAAGTCCGTAGATTACTTTTAGGCCATCTATCTAGCGTCGCTTGCAGCGCCATCACTTACATCTAACGGTAAACTACAATAAGTCTTCCTTTATGTTGTTTCTTTATCAAGAGCGCGCTTCCATGCCTTGCTAAGTGCAGAGCCGGTGTCTCTAGTGAAGTATATAAATGGTTCAAATGGCTCTGAGCACCATGGGACTTAACATCTGAGGTCATCAGTCCCATAGAACTTAGAACTACTTAAACCTAACTAACCTAAGGACATCACATACATCCATGCCCGAGGCAGGATTCGAACCTTCGGCCGTAGCAGTCGTGCGGTTCCGGACTGAAGCGCCTAGAACCGCAGGGCCACCGCGGCGGGCTGAAGTTTTTATCACATAGTCTTATTTCCACTGCTTTTCATATCACAGAGTCCCAATAGATCGGCGCGTGGGCTATATTTCTCGTATATTCAAACATAATGTTGTGTTTATTTAACTGGCTGTGCTCAGAAACTGCCGAGCAAACCCAACCAAAATCTACCAGACCTGAACTCACTGTCCCAATCCGTCCCACTTATAACTACATTCACCCAAATAATTCTCTTTCGCCTATCCCATACTGCTATAGATATCGTAGAATTCATGACAATCGTCCTCCAAAATATCCATCCATTTCAACGTCCACACACATTCCACCGAATCTCCCTTGCCGCCTGCCCCTTCTTCAATCTCAACACTCAAGTTACCTACCCCCACAATCAGATCCACTTTGTCTTCACCCGCCTCGACACCCTTGTCTAAACCGCATATCTAGTGCTCACTCTCATGTTATTCCATATAACGGAGAGACAGCACTACAAAATCATGTACCACAACATCCACTCAATACAAATCAATAAACATCTTTTAGTACATACCCTGCCCAAACATAGCGTCTATACCTTCGTTCTTAATGAAACGTTCCTCCAACCCTATCACACCATCTGTACCACTTCCTGTATTCTCACCTGGACAGAGAAGGAGTTGCAATTGGTCAGAACAAGAATATCTTTGATAAGGCATAACCCTTATACAATACGCCCACTGAACATCGTTCACTAACTCTCTTTTTCAAAAACCTAATGATCACCTGTGCCACTATCTAAATGTGACCTAATTATCTCATCCCTTATGACTTCTTCACTCAAATCGACCATACAATTTCACCTGTATTACTGCCACTGACCTCAACTTCCATACTAGACCCCCTGCAGAACTCCAGCGGTGGCGTCAGTTTACAATCTTCCTGCAAGATGCATTATCTCCTTACCACACCGTACCCGTCCTGAAAGCAACACCACGTCGTCCTAGCGTCTCCCTGTCTCCTTGGACGCCTCACTGCAGAAGTCCTTGAACCCAGTGGAAGTGACAACCTACCTGTACTCGTGACAGAACCTCATCCCCATGCACTCCATCCAAGAGTTATCCAAGAGTGCGCCAACTGAAAGCCCTGCTAGGAATCCATACAAACAAAGAATGGAGGCCAAACCCTGGTCTTCCAGCAACCTGACGTCCTTGATGCCACATCCTTCCTGCAGCCGAGTGTGTCAGACTCTATTTGAACTCACATTCCTACCTAGACCATATATTCTCATCGCCCTATGTTCTCATCCCCCGCTCTCCTCCCCTCCCCCCCCCCCCACACACACAAACCCTACTTCTCCCCCAGGGATCTCGTCGCTTGGACCACTCTTTCATGCTTACTCGTGACCAGGGTACGCTCACACTCCACCAGAAAATACAGAGACACATAAAGAATTTACTAAATGCAAAAAACCACTAGGACTGGTGCCAGATATGAACCAGACTCAACGCTGCACTCCCCATTAACTCTTCCAAGTACTGGAAAGCATTCCATCGACTCACTAGCAATAACCCCATCCCTCACTACCCACTCTTCCACAAGAACCATCCTTTACCTGACAACCTGAGTAAACTGACCACTGTGCATCCTACCTCTCAACCATCTTCTCCAGCCCTGTTAACTGTCATTCTGTTTACTACCTGTTTCCTACCATCCGTGAACGAACAAACACCGCTGTCCCACCCTTGACTCCCAGCCGCCAGTACTTGGACAAAACACCAAAACACAATTAAATATGCCAATCACAGCACATGACAGAAAACAAGCGCTCCACAAAAACTGTAATACTTCCCCTAGTCATGACTGCATTACTTATCGACACCTCAAACAATGCCCCCTCTCCTTTCTAGTCACCCTTGCAACCCTTTATACCGCTATCCTCTTCATATGTTACTATCCTCAACCATGGAAAACCTCCAAAATCCTACTTTTCCTAAAACCATGTAAAGCGCCTAGTGATACTTCCTTCTACCGCTCCATCTGCCTCAACTCAGTGTTTAGCAATGCATTCGAAACAATCCTCTTCCAATACAGTCATCAACACATGAACACCACCTCCTTTCTGTTAGTCAGTGTGGCTTCTGTCCCAGCTACTCTCTGATGGCCAGCCTTTGCACATAACCTATCTCTATCCCACTTGCTCTAACCACGTAAATCCACAATTTTTGTCTCTCTCGACCCAGAGAAAGCCTATGACCATGTATGGTCTCCTTTTTAAACTCCAATAATGCGCACTTTTAATTAACTATGTCGGCCTTTCCGCATTCTTGCTATCTAACCATCCATCCTTTGACATTATTAACAATACTAATTTCCGCACTTTTCTTTCCACTACAGGATTGCCCCAGGGCTCCATCCTCTCTCCTCTCCTTCATCTCCGTTGCACTGTCGATATGTCCAAATCACCCTTATCAGCCGCCTCCTTCAACAAGTTGATGTCATCTGTCTCCTTACCCTCTTCCGTATATCCAGAGATCACAACGATCTCTCCAAATCCATCTCAATCATTTTACCTTCTCCTGTAAAGAATGGCTCCTAAAGATCAACGGATCAACCCCTCCAAAACGTAGGCAGTAATTATGGGTCTAACAACCCGCACCTTTCGTATCCTTGACTTCTACCTTACCATTTATGTCCATCCTATGCAGTTAGTTAATAAGGTTAAGTATCTTGAACTAACCATTGGTCAGCAGTTAACATGAAAACCTTCCCTACTTACCATCCGGAAAGCCTAAAATTAAACTAAAACTACTAACAGGCCAAACTTGAGAACTACATACGTCCACTATCCTCTAAATCTACAAAACCTTGATCTGATCTATTCTCTCCCATGCAAATGTTGCGTGTATATCTGTCCCAGCGGTCCGTTTTACCAATATGTCTAAAAAAGGTAACTTTCCATCCTTCTCCATCTCCGCTTATGCTTGGATCCATACAGTCCAGTGCGTCACTGAACTGCTGCAGCCAACCACTGCCATGCTGCCAGTTTACAAACGTATCATCGACATATCTGAAGAAGCAGGATAGACGGAGGGGGGCACTATTCAACTCTCTTCTAAACCCTCCGTGAAAAATGAGCTATGGCTGGTGACAGGGGCGAAGTCACGGGTGTTCCATCGGTCATTTTATAATTTTATGCACCGTACAACAAATACGTGGCCGTGAGGGTGTGACGAAATAACTTAAAGATTACAGCGGAGAAAGGAGCGGCCAGTAGTCTTACTGTTCCTTCTGCTGGTACTTTTGTAAACAGGGAGACCATGCCGAGGTTGGCCATGATTTCAACTGGACCTATCTCCCTCTGTCTGGTGACATCTACAAACATGTGAGAACTTTTAATATGTTGTATGCAGTGGCCGACTACAGGTGCCAATTTGACGTGGCAAGTCTACTGAGAAATTTTTATCCCAAAACTATGTTGCGAAAGACTTCGTAGCCAATTATCGCTCTTCTATAAAAGATTCTCAGAATTCTCCACAGACTAATGTTCGTCCAGTTCCCACCATTCCAAGAGAGATCTCCTACAATTTCTTGCGATCAGGTACCTTTGCTTACATATGGTCACGATAATCGAGCGCAGTCTTCACTCAACCTCTGTAACGTTAATGCAAAGTAAGTCCTTTGCAGCAACTGACGAGGATTTCTGATGGTTAGTTCCTACAGTACGCTTCAGAGCATGGTGGTCGATACCGGTTGGTTTCTTAGGCCTTTAACAGCTATGTGTAAATTTTGAGCTTTGCTCCTGCATCCAATTCACAGTAACGTCACTAAAGCTGGAACTGGGAATCAATTTGATCACATACTGTTGGCTTGGTTGTTTTCTCACAGAAAATATGTTGTGTCTGCACTTGATAATTTCGCCTAAAGTCACAGGGAAAAACAGATCTTAGGTGACATACTGCAATGAAACGAATTACACATTTCTAGCACCTTTGCGGACAGTTAACAGGTGGTACTGAATGTGTCTTTCTTGGTACTGGTAATATTAGTTTGATATTTCTTTTTTGTGCGGTTTTCCTGTACGTGTACTATGTGCTTAGTAAATAACTGTACAGTGTATAGCAAAGGATCCGTTGAAGAAATATTAGACACTCCCCATACCGTTACATTTCCTTGGCGAGCAAAGAAAGAATCAAAATTTGTATGTCTCCTACATGAGATCCCTTTCTTCCTTTTGCGACGCAAGATATGTGATGGAATCAGCACAACTGTTGCACTATCTCTAACACGATCTCGACTCCTTGAAACCATTTTGTTCTTCTCTTAAAATTCTTTCACAATGGGAAATAAGTTTAATTTTGATAATATTAGTAAAAATTCTGTAGCCACTATTCAGGAGAATAATTTCTTTGTGGTTCTCCAAGTCTTCTGTTGCTTGTTTTTTTTTTTTTTTTTTTTTTTTTTTTTTTTTTTTTTTTTTTTTTAGCAGATTCACGCATTATTCGTGAAGTGTCTTGGCGTAAAAAATATTTGTAATAATTTAGCCATGGAGATTAATTTAAATTCTTTTTTAGTTTCAGTATTCATAAACTACAATATTTTATGAATTTCAGTTTGGAACCTTGTTATATCATATTATAAAAATAATACAAAGTATTCTCGGCTTGGCCTCTTATTTTTAATAGCTCTTTTCGGTTTGTAGTTTATTTTATCTGCTTACTTGTGTGTGTTTAGATATTCCTTTATATGCCACTCATTTATCACTTATTATTCTCTTGGAATTTTCACCTCATTTCCTTAGTACACTTTTCCTGTCCTACATTCTCTTTGTGCTGACACTCGCTAATGGTGTTAGTTTCAATACGTTCATGATATTTTCCCACTCTTTTTCCACATCCTTCTTTATAGCTCCATTTAATTCATCTAACGTCTTCTTGTACGTTCATCTGCGGAGTGGTCATTTGAAAGACGGGCTTCATATGAAGATTCCACTTTTATCTTACCTTTTTTTTTCCTTTTTGTGTTTGTCCTATTCTGACAATGCACTGTGATCTGTTTCTATTTCTTGTCCTCTGAACACAACAGTATCTAATATCATTTATACTAATTTATTATTCCATATGACATAGCCAGCAATGCATTATAATCCTCTTACCCCCGTCCAGTCAGGTAAATTTATAATTTCTTTGTGGTTTAAAAAGTGTTTATAGCTTTTAGTTGATTGTGTAATAAGATGACATTGCGATTAGTGACATGTTCACCAAAGTGTCTTACATTCTGTTCCACTCTTGAGTCACCTATTAGTGCCTAAAGATCTCGCATCATTGTGATGTAATATTCTTCCATAACTGAGCAAATAACTTCTTGGAAGCTGTCATGCAATGTTTCGTTTTCCTTATTACTATGTCGACTGGTGCGTAAACTTAGATCATAATTATGAAACCGATGCTTATATTTATCCATAATTGCATTATTTACTCATCCCAAAAGTTACAATCGGTTCCCATCCCATTTAATCACTGGCATCTTAACTTCCTTTGCAGTATTACAGATGTAAGACAGCACAAAAGGTAGCATAAAACTACGTTATACAAAAAGGCTGAGATGCTGTACATGTATTTTATCTTAGAACACAAAATTATTACGTTTTTTCCTTTAGAGTGTGTTAATAGATACAGAAAACATTACGTAATCTTTGTACTATCTGTGACGCAGGGCGAAAAGACAATGAAAACTCCAACATTCACTAAGTTAACTTTAAAATGTCAATTTGATGTATATTGTTTGGGTAAACTGTTAGTGGGCTGAAGTATAGAGTAATGTGGGGGGATCTGCAACGCGATTGATTTTCACAGCAGAGTCTGTCTTGTTTAACGCCTCTGGTGCTTTCCCACAGTTAGGTACCAGCACGCTTAAGCGATTACCGCGACATACAAGAGTAGTATACATCACTGAATGGTAAATTCGACTTTCATCACTCAAAGCTTGAGGCATTTAGTAAATTATATAACGAATAAAAAAATTTCAAATCAAGAACGTGAACGGATACGAAAGGGTCCTTCTACTACGACGTGTTGGGCAACTGACGCACTTGCTTATAAACTGAAAGTTATGAGAAAAATGAAGACCATTTAGCACTAGACTAAAGAACTTACATGCTCGCCCTCGGAAGTACGCCTGCTCGCCCTGGTGGTGGATCAACACACATCCATGCTCGAGGCAGGGTTCCGACCCTCCGACCGTAGCGGTCGCGCGGTTCCAGACTGAAGCGCCCAGAACCGCTCGGCCACAACGGCCGGCTAATTAATGTAGAGTAATAAAATTTCGGGAATTCATTTGTGTAGGTAACATATTTAGGTGATTAACGTTGGAATATCACAGGTCAATGTAAGAGCGATATAAGTCATTGCAAATGATAAATGCTGGTACATTAATAACCGGTGTATCCGCCAGAAAGTTGAATGTTAGCATGCAAACTGGCACGCATTGTGTTGTACAGGTGGCGGATGTCAGTTTATGGGATGGAGTTCCATGCCTGCTGCAATTTGTCGGTCAGTGCTGTTCGTGGTTGACGCTGGAGTTGTCGTACGATGATGCCCTTTTGTCGACACTCTGTGGAACATATTGGGTTACAATACCCGTAAGTGGGTTAGCGTTATCCTGTTGGAAAACACCTCCTGGAATGAAACTTCCTCGCAGATTAAATCTGTGTGCCGGACCGAAACTCGAACTCGGGACCTTTGCCTTTCGCGGGCAAGTGCTCTACCGACTGAGCTACGACTCATGCCCCGTCCTCACAGCTCTAATTCCGCCAGTACCTCGTCTCCTACCTTCCAAACTTTACAGAAGCTCTCCTGCGGACCTTGCAAGACTAGCATTCCTGGAAGAAAGGATATTGCGGTG
This sequence comes from Schistocerca cancellata, assembly GCF_023864275.1. Classification (NCBI taxonomy): domain Eukaryota; kingdom Metazoa; phylum Arthropoda; class Insecta; order Orthoptera; family Acrididae; genus Schistocerca; species Schistocerca cancellata. The sequence continues at coordinate 201,070,909 of NC_064629.1, forward strand.
ACATGGCTTAGCACAGCCTGGGGGATGTTTCTAGAATACAATTTTCACTCTACAGCGGAGTGTGCGCTGATATGAAACCTCCTGGAATGCTATTCGTGAAAGGCAGCACAACAGGTCGAATCACCAGATTGACGTGCAAATTTGCCGTCGGGGTTCGTGAGATAACCATGAGAGCGCTTCTGCTGTCATAGGAAATTCCACCCCAGACCATAACTCTAACTATAGGTCAAGTGTGTCTAGCACTCAGACAGGTTGCTTGCAGATCCTCAACTGGCCTCCCTGTAACCAACACATGATCGTCACTGGCACAGAGGCAGAAACAGATTTCATCAGAATACACAACAGACCTCCACCCTGCTCTTCAATGAGCTCTCGCTTGACACTAGTGAAGTCGCAAATAGCGGTGGTTTGGGGTCGGCTACAGCGCCTCTGGCTCGTGGCTCTCCTTGAAGTAACCTATTTGTGACAGTTGGTTGTGTTACTGCGGTGTCAACTGCTGCTCAGATTGTTGCACCAGATGCAGCACGATGTGCCGGAGCTATGTGCCAAACACGACGGTCTTCACCTCTCGGTAGTGCCACGTGGCCGTCCCGATCCAGGTCTCCTTGGAACAGTACCTTCCTGTTACCATCGCTGCCAGCAGTCATGTACAGTGGTTACATTCCTGCCATTTTTTTCTGCAGTATCGGGCAAGGAACATCCAGCTTCTAGTGACCCTATTACACGACGTCGTTCAAACTCAGTGAGCTGTTGACAATGGCGTCTTTGTCGCCCTAAAGCTATTCTTGACTAACAACAACTCACTACGTCCAATCTCAAACGTAACTAACGCCCACGACCGTCACAGAGCGTATTTAAAACAAACCCGATTTGCATCATAGTGGCACAACGATGAGCGAATGGCGCGAAAACTGAATAGACATCATACACTCCTGGAAATGGAAAAAAGAACACATTGACACCGGTGTGTCAGACCCACCATACTTGCTCCGGAAACTGCGAGAGGGCTGTACAAGCAATGATCACACGCACGGCACAGCGGACACACCAGGAACCGCGGTGTTGGCCGTCGAATGGCGCTAGCTGCGCAGCATTTGTGCACCGCCGCCGTCAGTGTCAGCCAGTTTGCCGTGGCATACGAAGCTCCATCGCAGTCTTTAACACTGGTAGCATGCCGCGACAGCGTGGACGTGAACCGTATGTGCAGTTGACGGACTTTGAGCGAGGGCGTATAGTGGGCATGCGGGAGGCCGGGTGGACGTACCGCCGAATTGCTCAACACGTGGGGCGTGAGGTCTCCACAGTACATCGATGTTGTCGCCAGTGGTCGGCGAAAGGTGCACGTGCCCGTCGACCTGGGACCGGACCGCAGCGACGCACGGATGCACGCCAAGACCGTAGGATCCTACGCAGTGCCGTAGGGGACCGCACCGCCACTTCCCAGCAAATTAGGGACACTGTTGCTCCTGGGGTATCGGCGAGGACCATTCGCAACCGTCTCCATGAAGCTGGGCTACGGTCCCGCACACCGTTAGGCCGTCTTCCGCTCACGCCCCAACATCCTGCAGCCCGCCTCCAGTGGTGTCGCGACAGGCGTGAATGGAGGGACGAATGGAGACGTGTCGTCTTCAGCGATGAGAGTCGCTTCTGCCTTGGTGCCAATGATGGTCGTATGCGTGTTTGGCGCCGTGCAGGTGAGCGCCACAATCAGGACTGCATACGACCGAGGCACACAGGGCCAACACCCGGCATCATGGTGTGGGGAGCGATCTCCTACACTGGCCGTACACCACTGGTGATCGTCGAGGGGACACTGAATAGTGCACGGTACATCCAAACCGTCCTCGAACCCATCGTTCTACCATTCCTAGACCGGCAAGGGAACTTGCTGTTCCAACAGGACAATGCACGTCCGCATGTATCCCGTGCCACCCAACGTGCTCTAGAAGGTGTAAGTCAACTACCCTGGCCAGCAAGATCTCCGGATCTGTCCCCCATTGAGCATGTTTGGGACTGGATGAAGCGTCGTCTCACGCGGTCTGCACGTCCAGCACGAACGCTGGTCCAACTGAGGCGCCAGGTGGAAATGGCATGGCAAGCCGTTCCACAGGACTACATCCAGCATCTCTACGATCGTCTCCATGGGAGAATAGCAGCCTGCATTGCTGCGAAAGGTGGATATACACTGTACTAGTGCCGACATTGTGCATGCTCTGTTGCCTGTGTCTATGTGCCTGTGGTTCTGCAGTGTGATCATGTGATGTATCTGACCCCAGGAATGTGTCAATAAAGTTTCCCCTTCCTGGGACAATGAATTCACGGTGTTCTTATTTCAATTTCCAGGAGTGTATTTCAGATGGGAAAACAAACTTACCAACCTCAGTTTATATCGCACAACTCCTTTTTGGTGCTGTGATCTTTTTTCCGTCAGCATATGAAGGCTGTATGCTCCCCACTCAGTGATCATCAAACAAGTAAGTAAACGAACTAATATTATATTCGTTAGTGTTAACGTCAGGTTTTTTTAACGTGAAAATTGGGTGGGCCGATGATCTATGTTAGCTACTTGTTCCTGATGAAATGAAACTTTCATATTACCTTTTCAGTTAGCACGCCAGATTAGAAACTTCGTCAGGCGTCTGCCTGAAACTGACAGGAAATTAATGGCAGAGTTAATAGCTTAGCTATTTTCCAAGAGCAGGGTTTCTGAAATATGTCAAATATAGTGGAATCTATTTTTGTTAAGAACCGGATTATGCAATACACAGCTGCTACGGTGCATTTTATTTCAGACGATCGACTTCGGTCTAGATGAGACTGACCGTCACCGGACCAAAACTCATCTCAGCTATGCATTTACGTAATTGGAATAGCAGATGTGCAGCTGGTAACAGTTATGCCAATTACACAAATGCATAGCTGAGACGGTTTTTGGACCCATTGATGGTCTGACCCTAAACCGAAGTCGATTGTCCATAATAAAATACACCGTTACAGCTGTGTATTGCATGACGCAGTTCTTAACATTCATTAAAGCTGTACAATACTAAGTGTGCGTTTGTAAAACACGCAGAACGAGAACTAATGTACAGCTTGAAATCCGATTGTTACATTGCAGCTTTCAGTATTTAATATCCTGTTTTTGCAGTTAATTTATTGTGTGCTGCTTACAACGGGCTTACTTCAAATATGCAATGCTTTATCTAGCATCAGCCGGCCGCGGTGGCCGAGCGGTTCTAAGCACTTCATTTCGGAACCGCGCGACTGCTACAGTCGCAGGTTCGAATCCTGCCTCGGGCATGGATGTGTGTGATGTCTTTAGGTTTAAGTAGTTCTAAGTCTAGGGGACTGATGATCTCAGATGTTAAGTCCCATAGTGCTCAGAACCATTTGAACCATTTTTTTTATCTAGCATCGATTGCAAACGACTTAGTTATCTTTGAGTATTCCAGAGAGGTACTCCTGCAAGGTATTCAGGAGGTGTTCTTTGTGTTTCAGTTAACTCACAGTGTGCCTCACTGAGAATCCTGGGGCATGACTCTGAACGGAGTCTGATGTCGCTGGTTGTTCTTTTGTTGTACTGTGAGATGTTGATATGTAACATGGCTGTTCGTAAGAAGAGCACACTCGCAGTAGATTTAATTAGTCATTCACAGCAGACGCGTGGTTCACGCGTGAACTACGACGGGCGTTCAATAACTAATGTAACTCTTTCTTTTTCTCGGTCAGTTTCGATTTTAAAAAGTAGAATTTTCTGTGGGAGATAGTGAAATACTCTCGCTTCAGCCGCCATAGTTTCATGGAATTCCGATATATGTCGGCGTTAAACGAGGCCTTCGAAAGGCATCTGTGGAATATTCTCGCTTCAGCCGCCATAGTTTCATGAAGTTCCGATAGATGTCGGCGCTATACGTGGCCTTCAAAAGGCATCTGTCACGGAGCTCCGCTCCAAGCAGAGAGCTGTCACTGAGTTTCTTTTGGCGGAAAACCAGTGCATCGCAGATATTCATAGACGCTTGCAGAATGTCTACGCAGACCCAGCAATGAACGAAAGCACGGTAAGTCGTCGGGCGAGGCGTCTGTCATCATTGCAACTAGGTCGCGCAAACCTGTCTGATCTCCCGCGTGCCGACCGGCCGCACACCGCTGTGATTCCTACAATGTTGAACGTGCGGACACTCTCACACGAGGTGATCGCCGGATCACAAACATCTTGCTGCTGAACTGGACGACTATGTTGGTAGTGCCGACACAGCCGTCTACCATTTGGGGTACTCAAAGGTGTGTGCCCGCTGAGTTCCTCGCAGAATAACAGAAGACGGTAAAGAGCAACAAAGAACCAACTGTGCGGAATTGCTTGCGCCTTACGAGGCAGATCATCAAAATTTTTGTCGAACATCGTCACAGCTGATGAAACATGGGTTCTGTTGTGTACATAGTTCCGCGTAGTCAGCGCGTACACAACTTTCCCACTAGAGCGCGCCCCGCTAAGTACAACAGCGCAGGCGCAGCGCTCGTCCGTCTCCGCATTACGAGATGGCGCTGTCTTAGAGACGGACCAAATTCTGCTTCCACCGATCCGCGTATTAATATGTAACGCAGCCAATGAGATTGCGGCTAACGTAGAACCTTTTCTCCTCGCGGATCACACTCGCGCAGTGATACCTGAACGCGTGAGGTATTATAACGAGTGCACAGACGTCCTATTAGTCAGTCTGCATCAGTCTGCATTAGTCTGTACCATTCTGCATTAGTCTGTACCAGTCTATAGTCAAGTTTCAGTCTGCGCCTAATAAGATTATCATATTCCTGTACATAGCCATGAAGAGAAATGTAGAGACACTTTGTCAAGTAACAGAGATATGTGAGAATAAGATTAACGTACCAAGACCAAAGGAACTTCAGATTGTCAATTGTAAACGGCATCCAGAATCAAGTTACGTGATGTCTATACTTTTTATTATTTTAATAAATGCGTGTGATAATTAATCAAGTTCTGTTTAAAGTTGGTCACCGTCAATCTGCTACTCTAAGCGTGCAAGTGGCATTTCTATCGTCTGACCTAACGGCAGAAGATAAACACGCCACGATAAGACCAAGAGACATATTGCCGACACTCGACTACTTCGTTAGAGCGACAAGTCAAATAATCTGATGGTATGTGTGCCGAAGGTCTTACAGTATGCACACCACAGGTTCATCACTTCGAACCTGAAACAAAACGGCAACCCACAGAATGACACCAAACCACCTGTTCTCCGTAGAAAAGGTTCAAAGTCGCACCCTCATCTGGTAGAGTCAGGACGACAGTCTTCTGGGACTGTGAAGGGATTATTATGTTTGATGTCCCCCCTCATGGTACAATAATCAACTTCGAAGTGTACTGTAGCACCCTCAGCATTTTGAAGGAACTACTTCAGCTTGTTCGTCGCCACAAAAATACAAACGAACTTCTCCTTCTCCATGACAACGCAAAGCCTCATTCAAGTCGGCGCACCCGATAGGAGCTCACAAAACTTCACTGGATTGTTTTTCCTCATCCATCCTACAGCCTGGTTCTCGCACCTTCCGACTTCCAATGAAGGTTGTACTCCGCTGGAAGCAGTACATGGATGATGGAGATGTTACTGATGCAAAAAGACGCTGGCTCTGACGTCGAGCAGCAGCGTTGTACCATGGCGGCACACAGGGCCCTTGAGTATTGTGGAGTAAGGCCGTCGCTTCGAGTGGGAATATTGTTGAAAGTTAGGGTTTTGTAGCCAAACGAGTGGGAAGTAATATGGTGTATTTGAATCCTGAATAAAACCGACCTGATCTCAGAAAAAATATGTAGCATTACCTATCGAACGCACCTACTATTTTCTTGATTCGCGTCGCAAAATTACTTGCGTTTTCCTTATTTCCCAAATCACTTATGGGGAGTGCTAGGACGGTTCTTTTGACAAGGCCACGGCTGGTTTTCTTTCCTGTCATTCTCCAGTCATAGCTTGTGTTTCGTCTCTACCAAAAATTCCGTCGACAAGACGTTTTATTTCTAATCTTCCTCACATTTAATGCGTTGCTTATTCCACTCATCTTAATACTGCCAAGAGTCTTCTTTTCCTCGCGTTGTCTACAAGCTAGAGAGGCTCAGCGGATGGAATACCTGTGCTAAATAAGATGGCCGAGTAGTGGACTCGTCGACTAGCCCTCTGTAGGCTCCGTGAGGAGGAAACAAGTTTTAGATTAAGGGGAAACCAAACTAGCCGTCAGTTGGCAACATTTATCACACAAAAACACACGGAGACACGTTTGGCAACATGTATGCAAGCAGTAGTTGTGCAGCCTTGTGTCGTGTTTCACATCAAAAAATGTATAGTGCTGCAAAGCAGTGTGGGATTATGCAAACTGCGGCAGTGGCAAAAGAGGGAGTATCTCAAAAATCTGCAAGGCGAGAACAGTTCCTGATGTGCGCTAAAAAGGAACATAAAATATCGTAAGTTAAATCAACATCTTTTGTAACGAACTGTTTTTAGATCTGTAAACCAAGCTTAATAGTAAATATCTTTTGTTACAGACCACTGATGATGTTTTATGTGAATAAAACGAAACTTGTTTCATGACAAAAATACGCAATTTCTTGTTGTTGCACAGACGGATTTAAAGTACCTTCAATAGCTAGATTTAAGTGTTCATTCCACCTGGTACTGGATCGGACATAACCAACAGACATTTTAGTACTAGAACAGACTGATAGACTAGTGAAACACTATAGATTCTTTTAACTTATTAAAGTGCTTTGCGTTAGAAATTGTTTACAATGCTAACAAGTTACCAGCTTTTGTGTAAAATACTCATATTGATGATTTGCAAGTCTTCTTATTTCGTTATTAACAGCATACAAAACTCAACGTCACTTCTGACAGATTTAAGCTGCGGTTACTATGCAGACTGAATATGAAAACTGAAGTACACTGCTGGCCTTTAAATTTTCAACATCACAAAGGCTGCATGCAACTAATATCAAATTGGCATGAAGTGTAGTACATGCATGGATATGCAAATAGTTAGCATCTCATTAGCAACTGCGCGATGCAGATAGGAGTGAAGCCATCTCGTTTCTGTATACAGAATGATTCAGCTGCTCTTACCGCAGGGTTTTATGGAACCTACAATGCCTTCAGATAAAACGCGCAAAATTTAATATTCTCCCACTCGCTGAGCGAAACCTATTAGTCTTACAGAAAAAAATGGAACACGACCCAAATGTAGGAAATTTAATGTAGTTAAATTTTGTACGGTATGTGTTTTCGTTAGATGCTGCAGTTTTCGAATTATTCAAGAGAAACGAACAAAAGTGGCCTTCAAATGCGTTTTTCTTGAATAACTCGAAAGATGAAGCCTCCAGTGAAAACTTATGTTATTACAAAATGTAACTGCGTTACTTTACCTACAAAAATGTCTAGTCCATTTTTTTCTGTAGGACTTAATACACTGATAAGCCAAAATGTTATGACCACTCTCACCGCGATGTCGCATGCCGCCTAGTGGTGTTGCAGGCACGTGACGTGATAGCAAAGGTATGTAGCCGGAGCAGACACGGTCGGGGGATAACTCTAGAGAAGATATGGGCTGCAAATGGGGATATCCATTGACATAAGCGAGTTTTACAAAGGGAACATTATTATTATACACTACTGGCCATTAAAATTGCTACACCAAGAAGAAATGCGCATGATAAACGGGTATTCATTGTACATATATATTACACTAGAACTGACATGTGATTACATTTTCACGCAATTTGGGTGCATAGATCCTGAGAAATCAGTACCCACAACAACCACCTCTGGCCGTAATAACGGCCTTCATACGCCTGGGCATTGAGTCAAACAGAGCTTGGATGGAGTGTACAAGTACAGCTGCCCATGCAGCTTCAACACAATACCACAGTTCATCAAGAGTAGAGCCTGGCGTATTGTGACGAGACAGTTGCTCGGCAAATATTGACCAGACGTTTTCAATTGGTGAGAGATCTGGAGAATGTGCTGGCCAGGGCAGCAGTCGAACATTTTCTGTATCCAGAAAGGCCCGTACAGGACCTGCAACATGCAGTCGTACATTATCTTGCTGAAATGTAGGTTTTCGCAGGGATCGAATGAAGGGTAGAGCCACGGGTCGTAACACATCTGAAATGAAACGTCCACTGTTCAAAGTGCCGTCAATGCGAACAAGAGGTGACCGAGACGTGTAACCAATGGCACCCCATACCATCACGCCGGATGATACGCCAGTATGGCGATGACGAATACACGCTTCCAATGTGCATTCACCCTGATGTCGCCAAACACGGATGCGACCATCATGATGCTGTAAACAGAACCTGGATTCATCCGAAAAAATGACGTTTTGCCATTCGTGCACCCAGGTTCGTCGTTGAGTACACCATCGCAGGCGCTCCTGTCTGTGATGCAGCGTCAAGGGTAACCGCAGCCATGGTCTCCGAGCTGATAGTCCATGCTGCTGCAAACGTCGTCAAACTGTTCGTGCAGATGGTTGTTGTCTTGCAAACGTCGCAATCTGTTGACTCAGGGATCGAGACGTCGCTGCACGATACGTTACAGCCTTGCGGATCACAACAACGTTTCACCAAGCAACGCCGGTCAACTGCTGTTTGTGTATAAAAAATCGATTGGAAACTTCCCTCATGTCAGCACGTTATAGGTTTCGCCACCGGCGCCGACCTTGTATGAATGCTCTGAAAAGCTAATCTTTTGCATATCACAGCATCTTCTTCCTGTCGCATAAATTTCGCGTTTGTAGCACGTCATCTTCGTAGTGTAGCAATTTTAATGGCCAGTAGTGTACATAACCTGTGAAGAAATATCTCTAAAACGGCGAAGCTGGTCAAATGTTCACATCCTACTGTCGTGAGAATCTACAGAAAAGAGGTAGGACAGTGAAACTACCAGTAGGTGCTGAATGGTTGGGCGTCAGCGCCTCGTCACAGAACGTGGGGTTCAGAGGCTAGTTGCTCAGTAAACTAGGAGAGATGGCAATCTGTGGTATCTCTGCCGAAAGAGCACGATTCTGGTGCACAGACAAGAGTTTCGTAGCACACAGTTCATCGTACGTTGGTGAATACGGAGCACTGCAGCAGATCACCCCTGCTTGATCACATGTTGACTCAACGATATAGTCAATTACGACTGCTGTGTGCACGGGACCATTGGGATTCGACCGTCGATCAATGGAAACGTGTCGCCTCTTCTGGTGAACCCCATTTTTCCTACACTAGGTCGATGGTCGAATCCACAAACGCCGTCATCAAGGTGAATGGCGGCTCGAAGCGTGCAGCGAACCACCTGCATCCTTTCATACTTGGTGTCTTCCCCGATGGCCATGTCATCCATCTTTCAGCTGTGTAATTGTCTGTGTCTTGGTACCAGAGTGGAGAATTCGAATCTGCGACCAAAGCAGCAGCGCGGTTCTGGACTGAAGTGCCTAGAACCGCTCGGTCACAGCGGCCGGCTTCGCCACTTAGAAAATCAGCGACTAGTTATTTACGCTGATTACATAACCTGTGCGTAGACATATAATGCCACATACCTCCACAAACCTACCAACAAACTGTAGGATTCCTGATACGTAGAATCAGTGATGTATTTCGTTACAAAGACGGACAAACAAGCTATTAAACAGGTGGCCATAATGTTTTGGTTCATCAGTGTGAATTGCATGCAGCGAACAACAGAATATGAAAATTTTATGTGTGGTATTTGAAGGCGTTGCGTGTTGCTTAAAACCAAGTTTTATTGGTAACTGAATCAGTCTGTATAATGAAATACGACATACCGGTTTTCTTAGTCAGAATTCGCATTTGAACGTTGGTTATTTGTGAGATCCTGTTACGCTCAGTATAAGGAGAAACGTCTACTTGCACATGTTGGAATTCGATGCGACAGGATTGGGACTTTTCGAGCCTGCACTTTATTGTGCTACGACATTGCTGCTCATGTTGCTCGGAATTCCTGACTGCCATGTGAATATGGAATCGATGGGTTATGAGAGCCACACTTCAATCATACAAAATCTCAATTGCAGAACGCAACTAGCGCTCGAGAGGACTGACATATTATCTGTTCAGCCATGCAGTATCGTACAGCCACGTCACGTGCCTTGAATTTGAATATGGTCTTGCTTGCAGCAATACAAGTACCCACAGTGACAGAGACCTCAGTGGGCCGCGCGGGATTAGCCGAGCGGTCTCAGGCGCTGAAGTCATGGACTGTGCGGCTGGTCCCGGCGGAGGTTCGAGTCCTCCCTCGGGCATGGGTGTGTGTGTTTGTCCTTAGGATAATTTAAGTTAAGTAGTGTGTAAGCTTAGGGACTGATGACCTTAGCAGTTAAGTCCCATAAGATTTCATACACATTTAAACATTTTTCAGACCTCAGTGGACTGTCAGTTTGACGACCATCATGTCCGTTCATCTTTAGGTAGCGACAACTAGAGGTGATCTAACAGTGGTGCAGCCAATGGCAACACCGGATACACGAGTGTCAGCATGCCATTTTTCAGACGAGTCCCAGCTCTGTGAACAGGATCACGATGGACATATCTGCGTGTGAAAGCTGTGAGGAAAAAGAATTTTATCACATTGCAATTGTCATCGTCTTACTGGTAGCGCCTGGACTGTCACTAGTTACACAGAAGGATCCCCTCTGGTTCACACAACCAGTAATTTGTACAGCAACCGTTGCGTTCGTTTCTGATGTCTTATGGAAAATGGCTGTGTACTAAGAGAGGCATTTAATAAGTAACGCAACACATTAATTTTTCAGAATTTGTTGTGGGACAGCGTGAGATATTCTCGCCTCAGCCCCTATGGTTCCGTGAAGTTCTGGGTGGAGGCGTGGCCATATGTAGCCTTCAAAATGGCATCTGTAACGGAGGTGTGTTCCAAGCAGACAGCTATAATTGAGTCTCTTTTGGCGGAAAACCAGGGCAACGCAGATATTCATAGGTGCCTTCATAATGTTAACTGAGGACTGAAAGTGGAAAAAAAGCACCGTGCGATCTTCCACTTGCCGGTCGGCCGCACAAAATGGCTCTGAGCACTATGGTACTTAACATCTGAGGTCATCAGTCCCCTAGAACATAGAACTACTTAAACCTAACTAGCTTAAGGACATCACACATATCCATGCCCGAGGCAGGATTCGAACCTGCGACCGAAGCGGTTACGCGGTTCCAGACTGGCGCGCCTAGAACCGCTCGGTCACCCCTGCCGACGGACGCACACAGTTGTGACTCTTGCAGTGTTGGAAAGTGCGAACACTCTCATTCGGGGTGATCGACGGATCACAATCAAACATCTTGCTGCTCAACTAGACGTCTCTGTTGGTAGTACTGACGCACTCGTCCACCAGTTGGAGCACTCACAGGTGTGTACCTGCTGGATCCCTCGTCGCCTAACAGAAGACCATAAATATCAACAAAGAACCATCTGTGCCGAATTGCTTGCGCCTTACTAGCCTGATCGTCACAATTTTTCGTTCAGCATCGTCACAGGCGACGAAACATGGGTTCATCACTTCCAACCGGAAGCAAAATTGCAGTCCGTAGAGTGACGCCAAACCACCTCACCTCCGAAAAAAAGTTCATAACCGAAAACTCAGCTGGTAAAGTGATGGCGATTGTCTTCGGGAACTCTGAATGGTCATTCTGTTCGATGTTCTCCATCATGATGCAACGATCAACTCTAAAATACGCTACTGGCCATTAACATTGCTACACCACGAAGATGACGTGCTACAGACGCGAAATTTAACCGACAGGAATAAGATGCTGTGATATGCAAATGATTAGCTTTTCAGAGCATTCACACAAGGTTGGCGCCGGTGGCGACACCTACAACGTGCTGACATGAGGAAAGTTTCCAACCGATTTCTCATACACATACAGCAGTTGACCGTCGTTGCCTGGTGAAACGTTGTTGCGATGCCTCGTGAAAGGAGGAGAAATGCGTACCATCACGTTTCCGACTTTGATAAAGGTCGGATTGTAGCCTATCGCGATTGCGGTTTATCGTATCGCGACATTTCTGCCCGCGTTGGTCGAGATCCAATGACTGTTAGCAGAATATGGAATCGGTGGGTTCAGGAGGGCAATACGGAACTCCGTCCTGGATCCCAACGGCATCGTATCACTAGCAGTCGAGATGACAGGCATCTTATCCGCATGGCTGTAACGGATCGTGCAGCCACTTCTCGATCCCTGAGTCAACAGATGGGGACGATTGCAAGACATCCACCATCTGCACGAACAGTTCGACGACGTTTGCAGCAGCATGGACTATCAGCTCCGAGACCAAGGCTGCGGTTACCCTTGACTCTGCATCACAGACAGGAGCGCCTGCGGTGGTGTAATCAACGAGGAACCTGGGTGGACGAATGGCAAAACGTCATTTTTTCGGATGAATCCAGGTTCTGTTTACAGCATCATGATTGTCGCATCCGTGTTTGGCGACATCGCGGTGAACGCACATTGGAAGCGTGTATTCGTCATCACCATACTGGTGTATCACCCGGCGTGATGGTATGGGGTGCCATTGGTTACACGTCTCGGTCACCTCTTGTTCGCATTGATGTCACTTTGAACAGTGGACGATACATTTCAGATGTGTTACGACCCGTAGCTCTACCCTTCATTCAACCCCTGTGAAACCCTACATTTCAGCAAGATAATGCACGACCGCATGTTGCAGGTCCTGTGCGGGCCTTTCTGGATACAGAAAATGTTGACTGCTGCCCTTGCCAGCACATTCTCCAGATCTCTCACCAATTGAAAACGTCTGGTCAATATTGGCCTAGCAAATGTCTCGTCACAATACGCCAGGCTCTACTCTTGATTAACTGTGTTATTGTGTTGAAGCTGCATGGGCAGCTGTACTTGTACACTCCATCCAAGCTCTGTTTGACTCAATGCCCAGGCGTATGAAAGCCGTTATTAAGGCCAGAGGTGGTTGTTCTAGGTACTGATTTCGCAGGATCTATGCACCCAAATTGTGTGAATATGTCTGTTCTAGTGTAATATATTTGTCCAATGAATACACGTTTATCATCTGCTTTTCTTCTTGGTGCAGCAATTTTAATGGCCAGTAGTGTGTATTGTGTTATCCCCAGGAAACTGCAATCGAACTTCTTGTTCTCCATGACAACGCAAGGCCTCACACAACTTTGCGCATCCTAGAGGAGCTCAAAAAACTTCGTTGGATTGTTCCTCCTCATCCATCATTCAGCCCGGATTTCGCAGCTACCGACTTCTACCTGTTTGGGCCTTTGATGGATGCACTCCGCAGGAAGCAGTACGTGCATGATTGGGATGTTACTGGTGCAGCAATACATTGGCTCTGATGTCGACCAGTAGATTGATACTACCGTGCCGGCGCACAGACCCTCCCAGTAAGGTGGCGTAAGGCCGTCACATTGAGCTGAGATTATGTTGAAAAATAGGGTTTTGTGGAGAAATGAGTGTAAGTAATATGGTATATTGGAGTTCTGAATATAAGCAACCTGTTTTCAGAAAGAAAATCTGTTGCATTACTTACTGAACGTCCCTCGTAAATTTCGTACCCTGTATACCCACAAATCTGTTACAATTTCATCAAGTATTCTACTATGCTGTACACGCACAAAGGCTAAATTTATTTATTTACTACCTTTCCTGGTGTTCCAGCTGTATAACTGGAACCTTATTTCAACAACTGCACCACTGAAATGGAAATTTGTGGTAAGGACCAAACTATAGAAGTCATCGGTCCCTAGGCTTACACACTAATTAAACTATCAACTAACTTAAACTAACTTACGCTATGGACAACACACACACCCATGCCCGAGGGAGGTCTCGAACCTCCATCGGGAAAGGGGGACGGGGGTGGCACGAACCGTGACAGACGCCCTAGACCGCACGGCAACCCCGCACGGCATCATTGAACCTTTGGCTACCGTTGAGAATCGGTGTATAATGTTTTTATGTGAAAATAATACACTGTACTTCCCTTTAAGACTAACAGCTTTGGGGTGAGGTTAATCTGTACAAGATGAATATGTTGAAGATCACTGTTAAAAGCTAAAGTTTCTTTTCAACTTTCTTGAAGACGTTTTACTTTCTCAAGTCTCATATTTGTGTTCTGCGTCAAACTAGTAGCTCCAGTGTTAGGAAATTGTGGCTTCATTTGTATGTCTCTACAGCAGTCCGCGATCACAGGCCTAGTTACTTTTCTAAGACTTCACTTCCAGTATATCGATTTTTTAGTTCCGATCCCCTCATCCAATTTCGTGGATGTTTGCTATGAGAATAGCAGCCACACTGGCAAAACCAGCGCTATCATAAACATGCACTCACCTTCCCGACTCATAAAGCGCACGCGTGTGCCTTTTCTCTCTAGCTCTCTTTTTCTTCGCCGCGCGCACACACACACACACACACAAACACACACACACACACACACACACACACACACACACACTCAGAAGCGCAGTAAATCTCACGACTGATCTCTATCGAAATGTCATAGATCAGCACGAAAGGCACAGAAGTTATTGATAGCAGGAACGAAAGAAAACCACATCCAGCTTCTCAGAAATGTTTCGTTTCCAGCAGACACAACAAGAAGATAACAGTTCGCAGATGCCAACACACTGAGACGAGGCAAAACAAATTTATCGGATACAGTGCGCTTACGACTACTACCATCGAGTCTTTGTCTTAGGGGTCACAGTCAGCAGAAATGTTGCATCACCTAGCGTAGATTGTTAGACGTCTTAAGTCAAGGCGAAGACAATTTTGTAATTTAAAACTTAAGTACAAACAAGTAAAACTCGACTTTAAATTCGTATGTAGTGAAACAGCTTGATGTTAACAAATGTGCCGTGTCTAGCAGCTTGTTGCTTTATTTATTTCTATCCGTTATCCAAAATTACAACTCGAATGTATGTGTTTAATATTCCATACATTTCACGCAGTTTGGTCCCATTTTCAATCGTGATTTGCTTATTACACTCTTCGTTCCTGTTTGGCGAAATGAAATCGCTAAAACGAACGTTCCTGTGCCTATAAGTAGGTCAATAAAGTTTTGAGAAATGTAAATGATAGAAATGTAATAAAATAAGAGGGAAATAAAAACTTAATACGAGAGACGCTGGGAGAAACATGCCTCTACGTTATAATAGAGACGAATTTAGAGCAGTGCACTTCTTTGGAGCATATGTCGTTGCTCAGTCATCATGTGCTTGTGTATGGCACAAAATGATTCAGATGTACTGTAGAGCTGGAGTTAGCTAAACATGCTGCTTCTTAGTCGTTGTCAATGTTAAGCTACGAGTGTTATTATATTTTTTTTTCAATTTCTGTTACTGGTGAAAACTGAAACACGTATCAGTACTAAAAAGGTGCAACGGCGAGGTTAATTTTGCTCGTCCTACTGAAATAATGTCCACTCACCTTGTGGTGAATTTCTTCTTGTGCAGCCCGGTCAAGACGCCTACCGTGTTAAAAAAGGATGATATTTTTCTACTGAAAAAGCTGTAGTAGAGCCAGTAGCATTATACGAATACAACGGATGCAACCAATGTTTTTCAGTATCAAGTTAAGTGAGTGATTAATTGAAACATAGTTTGTGAGTGAAAACTTCGATATATTGGCACTTGTTTGATAGAAAAAACACTGCCAAGTCTGTGCTGATCTTAACTCTAGTTCCAGCACTCACTCGCTATCACAGCCATTCGTAATAGCCAGCTTATGGCATCGAACCAACTCTAATACCGGAAAGGATAAAAAACGAATTATATGTGAGAGAATTCTCGCTCAAATTGTACACAATTTGACCACTACGAATGTTCAGTTTGGAGTCACGGCTTGTGTAACTTGCCACGCAATGTTGATTATTCATAATTCACAGTTTGCATATTAAAATGGGAATTTTACGCGTTCGTCTTTTACAAACGTTCGCGTCCACTTTGCGGCACTTCACTGTCTGGTTTTAACCACTACTCCGTAAAATTTTTACACTTATTCAGAGCTCCTTATATCCACGTCCAAACACGATCGCGACAATGATCCGAACTGCCTTAGGCTCACAAAGCAATACTTCCGCTCACAAAATACGCTTGACCGTACTGCTCTCTGACTGACTAATATGTATCCCAACCAATCCAGCATTAGTATCAAACCGCGCAAACCCGTCTCTTTTACCTTTGACCAATCATAACTTAATAGCTTTTATGAACAATCTACTAAATGAACAACTTTAGAAATTCCACCATTATAAATACAACTCCCTTTTCAAATAACAAAATTATCGCAAAATATATCTTATTTCCCCAGTACCATGAACTGGCGAGATGCACTTTACAATTTCCTCTGAGTATGATTCACTGTCTCACTACATAGTTGATACACATAACAATATTCATTTATTTAATACTTCGCATTCACACCATCATTTACACTATTAATTAAGCAGATCTGCAATAATTAATGAAAGTCGCAATACATATAGTTTTGTTTCCCAAATTTACAATTTTAACTACTTGATAATTTCGTATTCCATATGATGCTGACACCTTTCGGCCACAGTCGTAACTACTTGCAGCTAGCTACTGGATCCGACTGCATTTGTCATGTGATAACCATAACTCATTGTCTGAGGCATTGTCTGACGCTGTGCGCCCGCTACCGTCTCTTACTTAAAACAGGCGCAATATGATGTGCTACGATTCGATGGGTTTATCATCATGGTGACTGAGACATGTGTCGTATCGGTGTACTAGCTTCGCTATCCTACCTGCGAGAGGAATGCCGCTTGCAGATTTTCATGTGAAGTGGAACGCCGTTCGCCCAACCACTTCCTAATCTCCAAAGATAAAAAATAAAAAACAAAAAAATTGGTAGTCACTCGGCGCCAAATTCGGACAGAAGCGAAAGTGATCCGTTACGTCCCATTAGAATCGACGAAAAATTTGTTGAGTTGACTATAAAGAGCTTCAAATGGCTGTGGAAAAAGAAGGAATGGTAGAACCCGACGAGAAA
The DNA here is from genome assembly GCF_023864275.1 of Schistocerca cancellata. NCBI lineage: Eukaryota > Metazoa > Arthropoda > Insecta > Orthoptera > Acrididae > Schistocerca > Schistocerca cancellata. The sequence continues at coordinate 201,087,983 of NC_064629.1, forward strand.
ATTAATGTTTATAACCGAATTCAAGAAAATTTAAAAGCAACTTTTCAGCCTTTTAAGCGATCTTGGATACCGCGAGTCGATCAAGTTTAAATGAAATTCAGTTGACATTTAGCCTGGTGATCTACCTGGTGAACTTTCCTTCAAAGTTCTCTTCCCCGTAACTCACTTGTCGCTGTTTTGCATAAAAAGCATTCAACGGGCTCGTCAGTCAGTCTCTTTAAATTATACAAACTTCTGAAAGGTTTACAGCGTAATAAACATTTATGGTTAATGGGATTTCTTCCTTTCCTCTTTCTGCGCAATTGAGTAGGATGAATGGATTTTATGAAATATCACTCTTACTTTTTATATTTCCGATCTTTCAGATTTCGTGAAATAAATTTAATTTTTATCTTATTATACAACTTGTCTGAGATGTTTAAACAGATTTCTCAAGTAAATTCCAGAGTACTCACAGTCTGTACGCAAAAATCGACGTCCATATTGTAAAGAAATTACCGTACGCGGCATTACATATGCTACATGCCCTGAATAAAATTCGAAAACTGTATGAAAACATTTTCTTGTTGCAGCTATGGAAAGGAGAAAAAGTTATCAGCGGAAGAGGCCTGGAAAAACAGGTTAGTTGATAAACGAGTCATTGCTACCATTATTAGTATTATTGTTGTTATTGTTATTCAATACATACGCTCCGCAACCCGCTAAGTTTTCTTACAGTCCATTATAACAAAAACTCATTTACAGTAAACAGAAAAACAATTAAGAATTTTTTGTTTGGAATTACGCACGCTTTGTTTCTTTTACACCTAAAATGTAGGTCAAATCACTCTAACGGGTCCCTAGGCATTCTCGTAAACGTATTTTGGTGACCAGCAGGACTAATGAAGTTTTATTTCGTAAAACCTATGACCCCATGTATTAATCCTCACCCATAAAGTTGAAGCTATGCCCTCTTACAACGGGCTACAAATAATTAAATTTTTGGACGATTAAAATTGAGTGTCGCCCTTGGGCTCGAAACTGCACCTATAGCTCGTCACATTCTGTCGGGAAGTCGCAGTACAGCATGCCCTCCGCTCTAGAGCGAACATCTAGTTCTTGTTTAGCTAAGGTTCTTGGTTATCTTGGCTATTTTAATACGGCGTTCATTATTTAAAAAGAAATTATGAAAATATGAGTGTATATGTAAAGTGTATACAAACTTTCCACTTTCGTTGTATGTGATCTCAAAGCTGCCTCAGAAAGTGTGGAAGAAGATTATTACATCCTACAGAATTTATCTCGTGGTGGAAGGGAAACAATACCCCTTACTACCAGCTACTTGTTGTACACTGCTTGTACTTTTACACAAGTATTGTTTCGGCCCCGAAACAATAGGCAGGCATCTAGAGTTTATATCTAAATATAACTCAATTGCTTTAGCGATAACTCTGACTAGGTATATTATTTTCAACATATTGTAAAAAAAATCTACAAGAAGTCTTTTGACAGTATTTATTACTCAAGAAGTATTAACAGAACACACGACTCGGCTGCTGTATTAATGAAGTTCGACACTTGTGAAATTTTAGTGTGAAAACCGAAATATTCACCACGTAAATTGAGCTTGTTCTTCATGATGCTAATGAACACTGCGATTGCAGTATAAACATGGGGTACGTCTAGAAGAAAAAACAACCAGTAGAAATATATTCTCTTCAAATACTTTTTTCCGCTAGCGAACTGTAATTTGATGAAACAGCTCATCATGAGTGATGCAAATCTGCAGATTATTTTCTGCTTTTTCTTTACGATGCAAATTCCAGTATATGTCGTAATCTGACAATGAATCCGCACTCTTGGAAATCTAATTGTGGAATATTAACGAATCAAGAGAATTAATCGTGACAGGTTGCTGTTTCTGCCAGAATTATATTATCTATTCGTACCATTTCAGTGATAAAGATTAGTTACTGATAGGTCCCGCTCTTGGAAATGTACTAGCCCTTGGAAGCAAAAAAAGTACTCTGTAAAGACCTTTCTGAGCTGACAGTAAGTATTTCCGGGGCTAATGATTTGCACATTTCAGAGTTAAGCTTTTCGTACCAACACATAGGAATATACCACTGTTTCAAGAAACCTTTCACACTTATTATTGTATGTATCAATGTACTGGTTTAAATTTTCCAGTAACTCCCATCTTTCTCAAGGTAGTACAATTAACACCTGTTGTAAACCTTGCTGCTCTTGTTGAAGGAAACTAAAATGACATTAAATTATAAATTACATGAATACCGAAAGAACTGCCGTAATTCTGGTTGTGAGAATTTTCCTGTTCTGTCTTTACGTCTGCGAAATACAGTAAGGTCATAAATAAAGTCGCACAGAACTAGTAATTTATTGTCCCGAGAAGAGGGTTAGCTGGAAATTACTTGATTCTATTTAACTTTAGGTAAAGATCAGTAAAGAAAAGGGCCAAACTAGGAAACGTGCGGTGTGGAAAGGGGGGGAGGGTGAAAGAGACATTGGAGTATAAACATCATGAGAAGCACGTGGCTTCAGCGGGCTAGTTGTGGCCCAACGATGTCTGAAAAGCAGGACACGAGGTCCATGATGGAAGTAAGAGTCACAGAATCCACGCACCGCTTCCCAGACCCCGTTCGCATTGGGAGAGCAAACAGGAAAGCGGATATTTCAGGATGGATGCACCAGATTGATAAAGGTATGGGCAATTTATTAAGGCTTTGCAGTCTCCACTGCATGTGATCGCTTAACGATTATGATTATTTTTTCAGTAATTTAGCCTGTGCAAATTACTCAACGGCTTTCAGTTAATTTTTAAGCTGTTGACCGAAAACAGGGCATACGCTTATAAAAACTGTCACACTGGAAATTTTCCACATAGCTTTCAGAGGTTCTTGCTTTTCCTCTCACAGTACCAAATATACTTCGTCCGTAAATTAAATTTATTATTTATAACTGCGGGCAACCATTAAGAAGACAGACGTTAAGCGCCCCAACTGATCGGCAGTGCTATATTAAATGTTTGCAGAGATAATCTTAGAAACTCTATTATGCTATTAAAATTTGCGACTTTTGTAATCTAGTTCAACTTACACAGAAGTGGAATGACAAGTCAATTTTATGCCTTCAGTGGCGGAGAGGGTAGCTGTTCGTCTCAGATACCTGTTCAGTATTGAGCTCTCTTTAAAAAGGTTTCATTAACAACTAAAATTCATGTTACGTACAAGTTGCATAATAAAGAATACATTTATACGCGACAAATTCTTATTCGCGTCTAATGTAAAACACTTGGAGACCAATAAAGAAAAACGTGGCTACAGATTTTTAAACTTCTTCACTGATTAATTATCCTATACATCCATGTAAACGCAAGAGCATTACAAAGAGAACTGGCATTACACTGTTTGCTGAATGGAGAATCAGCCTTCGGACTGATCATCAGCAGATCGCGAGATAGTATTAGATCAAAAAAAGTTTCAAAATTTTGTCTGGTCTTTAACAACTTGTAGCTGAAGTCCAGTTACGTAAACGGATATGGCAAAGTGCTACTGTCGAGTTCAGTCTACCTTATGTTGAAGATCACCATAAAGTACTTCCCTTCCCCGTGACAGATTAATGTGGTTCATATTTATCCACAGTTTGATAGTATGCAAGAGTAGCATGCTTCTAAATCAGGTTGCGACCTTCTTCCTGCCGTTAAGTTAGAGGAACCTCATTTTGTCGACCGATTTCTCTGAGTTGAAGCCCAGTCAGACGCAGATTTGAACCTCCTTCCTCCTCGTAGGGCAGAAAAGGAACCATTACATACTTCCGGGCATCTACTACAGTCATATTGCTGTAGACGGATGTTTCCAGAGTTTAGTTCGCAATGGCCAGTGGAATTTGATCCATCATTGCAACCTCCTGGACATGCAATCTCGTCCTCTCCACTACGAGAGCGATCAAATACACTGATTTTTGCATTTTCACCTTCCTGAGCTCGACTTTCACACTGACTACCAATTCAAAATCTGACGTCACAGCAGCCACGGGATACACGTTACTTTTTCATTTGGCCTGGCGACAGCAACAGTCTCTAATTCGGTTGACAGTCATCATTGTTCTTTCTGAAAATACACGAGAAATATGTCCAACAACGTGCCTTTCCAGGTCGCTTGCAACACCAGTGCACCAGTTTACATAAGTTATTGATCGTTTCACTGAAGTACAAAATTTAATGGAAAGCGTATACCAGTGGATGAGGAACTGACATCGCACTTATAGTAAGTCTTCGCTTAGTTCAGCAGCTCAGTTAAACCAATATTCTAAGGAAATAAATAGCGATAGTTTGCTTTATTTTATTTATCATGAGATACGTACATACTACCAGTATCTCAGAAGTAGTAAACGCCCCATCTCTATATTGTCACGTAGAAGAAGGTGTAATTAGATGAACGACGAACACTAACTTCACTTAACGAAGGTTTATTCAGCACTTGCACATACAAGAGCGGGGAGCGAACTGCCTCCGGCCAGAACACACAAAGTATATATACAGCTAAAGAACATTCCAGCGCAATAATTCTTGTCATTTGTGGAGACTTCTAGAAGGTACTCGAACCGAATAGAGAAATTAAAATTGTATAGCCCATGTGAGTTTTTAACTCACGATCCTCGATGCAATAGCTTAGTATCTTAACCACTACACTACGGTGCTACTCAGCTTCTTCTGCCATACTGCTCCTTCCTTAAGCGAACAGGGTCTCGGTGTTACGTCATCCTAGTCCGGGAAAGAGTCATCGGTCCTGCATACTCCGACTCCCGATGACTGATGCTCGCCCTGGAGGTGATCTTCTTATAACTTCTTTTGCCGCTACGCTCTTCGTCACCTTTCCGCTTGTTGCCTGTCACTGGAGCTTCAAATTTACCCTGGGTGGCAGGATTGTTGTAGGGTTTCATTCGAAGGACGTGGATCGTATCTCTGATCTTTCGTCATCTTGCGTCGGGGTCGAAATCTTCAACTTGATAAGTAACATCACACAACTGTTTTACAACCTTATAGGATCCAAAGTAGCGCCTGAGAAGCTTCTCAGAGAGACCAACCTTCCGAACAGGAGTGAAGATCCAGACGAGGTCACCAGGCTGGTAGACAACAGGGTGGTGGCTCGCGTCATATCCTCGCCGATCGTTTTCTTGAGCCTGCAGCGTGCGTAGTCGAGCTGACTGCCGAGCTTCCTCAGCTCTGGTTAACACCTGGCCGATGTAGTCGTCGTCCACGTCATCAGGATGTAACGGAAACACAGTGTCCGTCGTCGTAGTCGCCTCACGCCCATGCACCAGGAAAAATGGCGCAAATCCTGTGGTGTCTTGTTTGGCAGTGTTGTAGGCAAACGTCACGAAAGGTAGCACCTCATCCCAGTTCCTCTGCTCAACATTGACGAACATTGATAGCATGTCGGCCTAGGTGTTATTGAAGTGTTCAGTAAGCCCGTTAGTTTGCGGATGGTAGGCAGTCGTCATGTGATGAGTAATGTGTCCAAAATTTCCGGCCTCAGATGTGTCATGGAACTTCGGTAGGAAATCTAAGCGCATGTGTTTAGGAATCACTGGTAGCCACCTCTTTCGAAACGGATCAAAGTTTTTCTTGCAAAGTGATCCATTAACTACCGTTAATTGTCCTGTCACATCCTCTGACCGATTTAAGGCAAGCATAATTTGAGATATCTTGGCGCCCTTCTTCCGCCCAGCAGAGAGATCCTGGAGTGCAGCGAGACGGTCACTATCTTCATCAAAGTCTTGGCAGTCTTTCACAGGGTTTCTTGAGATACAGTCGGCATCTTGGTGTTTTCTTCCACTTTTGTAAACTATGGTAATGTCATACTCTTGAAGACGTAGTACCCGCCTGGCGAGTCGTCCTGTTGAATTCTTAAGACCTGTCAGCCAACAAAGTGAATGATGGTCTGTAACAACTGTGAGTGGCCTTCCACAGAGATACTGTCGAAATTTGCACATGACCCAGATCACAGCAAGACATTCTCTTTCTGTAGTTGAGTAGTTTCTCTCGGCTTTTGTAAGTGCCCTAGAAGCATAGGCTACAACCTTCTCTTTTCCATCCGAAATTTGCACCAGAATAGCACCGATCCCATACCCACTGGCATCTGTGTATAGTTCTGTGGGTGCTCTCTCATCATACAGACCAAGTACAGGGTCAGTCGTCAGAGCTTTTCGCAGCACATCGAAAGAATCTTGTTGAAAATCACCCCAGATAAATTTAGCATCAGCTTTTAACAACTCTTGCAGTGGCTTGGCTTTGATACAAAGATTTTCGATAAAACGACGGCAGTGAGAACATAATCCGAGGAAGCTTCTCACATCTATAAGACTTTTAGGAATAGGGAATTCCGTTATAGATCTCACCTTTTCTGGGTCTGGCCGCACACCTTCTTTTGATACAAGGCGTACAAGTATTTTGATTTCTTTTGCTCCAGAGAGACACTTTATTGGATTAAGTTTCAGTCCGCCTTGTTGGAGACACTTAATAATGGCCCTCAGTCTTTTTATATGTTCATCAAATGTCTCTGAGACGCTATAATGTCATCTAAATAACAAAGACACATCATCCACTTCAGGTGACGTAGAAGATTATCCATCATCTCTTCAAAAGTTGCTGGTGCATTACACGAACCAATCGGCATTACCTAAACTCATACAGGCCCTCAGGGGTGATGAATGCAGTTTTCTCACGATCAGCCTCATCTATTCAGATTTGCCAGTAACCCGAGTACATGTCCATGGTTGAGAAAAACTTAGCCCCCTTCAGACAATCTAGTGTATCATCAATTCGTGGAAGAGGGTAAACGTCCTTTTTAGTTATCTTATTAAGCTTCCTGTAATCAACACAAAAGCGCCAACTGCCATCCTTCTTCCTGACGAGAACCACTGGTGACGACCATGGGCTCTGCGAAGACTGAATGATGTGATTCTTCATCATTTTCTCTACCTCGTCGCGAATTATTCGACGTTCCATTGCTGACATATGGCATGATCTTTGGCTTGTTGGTTGATGGTCTCCAGTGCTAATCCGGTGCTTCACCGTCGATTTGTCTAATTTTCTCTTCACCTGTGGATTGAAGCATTCAGAGAACTCTTGTAGCATGGCAAGTAGCTTCTTCTGTCGTTCCTTAGTGGGATCTGGTGATAGTCGAGTTAGAAGATCTTGTGTCGCAGTGGTAGCGCTAATTTCGCCCATAGACTCGGCATGGGAGATTTCTATGACGCTCAGCTGTTCTTCAATTAACGGCTCAGCGTTTGCTACGCACATGCGTCCTGGAAGGATATGCGGTACTCGGTGACAGTTAACTCTCCACAATTCACCGAATCCGTTTTTAAACGAGACGACAGATGCTGGGATGACCAAGTTATTCTTCAGTGGTATGCTTCTTTTACGTTCCATAACAAGATCCATGGGTTGATGTATGGCATGGCATGTGACAGTTACCTTCCTAGCGCTGACTGCAGGAATGATCACTTCATCCAGCACACATATTCTCGACACACTCGCATGAACATCTTCCTGTCCACAGTATCTCATCTCGTCTAGTACAATCTTCGAGCGACCACAGTCTACAATTGCCTGAGAAGCTTTTAAAAAGTCCCGTCCGAGAATGACGTCATGACTACACTCTTGTAAACCGACGAATTCTAAGGGCTGTATATGGCCACTTATACCCACACGAGTGGTACATCTTCCTGTAGGTTTTACATATTTCCCGTTAGCCACCTTCAGCAGGGATGTTTTGCTGTCGACGAATACAGTTTTCTGCAACTGGCGACGATACGTCTCTGAAAAGACTGAATATGATGCTCCAGAGAACACAAGAGCTTGAGCCATCCATGAGGATATCGATGTAGTTTCCTATCATTTTTGTAGTGATCGACGGCGGAGGATTTTTCTCTTCGGCGGCCTCACTTCCAACGAAGGTCGCACCCTTTAGGTTTCCAGGTTGCAGCGGCTAGGTGATGGGCTGGAGCTTCTAAACGGCGATGGAGACCTTGATCGGCGTGTTGGGGAGCGTCCTCTCCAGCGGCTAGCTTGCGGGGATGGTAACCTACGTCATCCTGCACCCACATCTTCTTGTTCAGCTTCGTCTTCCCGGAGTTGGCGTCGGCTAAGATCGATCTGCTGTCTTTTGGGGCGGGCGTCATCAAATATCCGCCACCTTTCTCGGCAATAGCGCACCACATGTCAAGGTCGTCCGCAGTGGAAACATACTGGTTGATTATCCTTGGTCCTCCAGACGTCAGTCTTCCTTGGTGCCCAAACCGGTTCCTCATGCGGCTGGGTCTCGACGTTTTCACCGTTTTAAAGGGAAATGAAGTACGAGAGATTGGGTTCAATGTCTGTTCCACTTCCTCCCTTATGACCTCTTGAAGCGTCTCGGTTTTTTGCTCGCCGTGCAATCCAAGTGCCTTCTGAACTTCCTCTCTCACTATCTGACGAAGAACACTTGTGAAATCAGTAGCTTCCTCCATCACAGACATCGATACGACGTTTGGAAGCCGTTCAAACTTCTTGCGTGTAATTCTTTTTTGATGCATTGTGTCGATATACTGGCAGCATTTTATGAAGTCGTCTGCTGTCGAAACCTCCTTCAGGAGTAGGGCTTGATACATGTCCTCAGCAACACCCTTCATGAGATGTGCCACCTTATCTTCCTCCTCTCTAGGATCCACTATTTTACACAGCTCCAAGACGTCTTGAATGTAGGATGCTGTAGTTTCTCCTGGACGCTGTGCCCTGCTCTTTAATTTATCTTCAGCCTTGCACTCTGTCGTTGTGTGTCGCCGAAATACTTGCGCAGCTCCTCCTGGAATACTTCCCAGCTTGTGAACTTCTAATCGTTGTTCTCATACCATTGCTTGGCAGTGCCCTCCAAATAGAAAAAATACGTTAGCCAAACACACGGTGTCATCGCATTTGTTAAATTTGGCTATACCTTCAGCTATACCTTCAGCCATTTGTTTGGATCTTGGCCATCGTCACCAGAGAACCCGCAAGGATGTCTCATGTGGTGACACACAGTTGCTGTCCTCGAAACGTCCTCTTCTTCTTCTGTCCCCGGTTGATTGCGATATGGTGAATATGGCTCGAACTCTGGTTTCTCGCCGCGTAAACGGCTGCTCTGTCTTGGCCTGATGATCAGTGGAACATACACATCACGAGCAAATTATCGGAGCAGCGTAAGACTTGTAAATTTAAAGCCAAACGTGAGTGACATACTATTAAGAATGCAAAGTGAATGATGATTTGTTGGCTCCGTAACTGTTTTTGGCGTATGTATACGTGGGTTATAAATGTTGGAGATGTAGAAACAATACCATTCATTCAGAGAACTTTGCCTCTATCTATCGAAACACAGCGAATTAGCTCCACTCCTAAAAATTGTTAACCTCCAATTCCTTTAGCATAGTGCTGTTCACAGCGATTGATACGGGGCACATAATTCGCAATTATCCATCAATAAAGAAAGAGAGAAGTAAAACTGAAGAACAGAACTACGAAACCCACATCGATCTGTAGCAGCAGTATATAACATTTCTGAAGTCAAATAGGATTTTCTACATAGAACAGAATTATCTTATGGATCACAACCATACGGATTTCGACCTAGAACTCTGCATACACGACATTCTGAAAGCCGTAAATAAAAGCAAAGAGAAGGAGTCGATGTTCCTAGATTTTCGAAATGCTTTAAATTCGGTACAACATCGACGTCTGTTAAAGAGAATCGGCTCACACAAGGTATTTAACGAGTACTTTCCATATATTTAGAACTACCAATGGCAGGAACAATACAGCGAATGATCTAGAGCATTTAGTCACTGAGAGTCACTGACATAATTTCGGATATCATTCAGCGAAGAGTGACAGATTACAACCTTTACTGCAGTGGAAAATTCGTTCTTTTCATAAGTGATGCGGTTATCTGTAACGCGCTATTAACCGATAAAAATTGTATTAGTATGCGTTTACATGTTGGCAATAGATACTGCCGGAAAAAATACCACACTCTCAAGGACTGCGTTCACAGGTAGCAGGGTACAACATGCGCATGCTGAGGGGTTTTAGTGTCAGTGATTCATTTTTCACGGTCACGGGCGATCTTTCTGTTTTGATTCCGCAGGCAGTAACTCTGCTGAGCTCAGAGGTGAACACTGTTTGCAATATTCATTCTATGGTACAACCACGCCTCACCGACGTGTAAATACTCCTTTTAAACAGCTTCAGCTATTTGAACAGAGTCGCATCGTGGGCCTGCGGGAAACTGCCTGGATGCATCGACGGATTTCTGCACATGTTGGACACAGTGTGTCAGTGGTGTTTTGTTGCTTTCAACAGTGGTCTGTGCAATATTCGCACACCTGTTGACGAGGTTATTGACGTCCGCGTAATACAAAAAAAATGGTTCAAATGGCTCTGAGCACTATGCGACTTAACTTCTGAGGCCATCAGTCGCCTAGAACTTAGAACTAATTAAACCTAACTAACCTAAGGACATCACACACATCCATGCCCGAGGCAGGATTCGAACCTGCGACCGTAGCGGTCGCCCGGCTCCAGACTGCAGCGCCTAGACCCGCACGGCCACTCCGGCCGGCCCGCATAATACAGACGCAAGACAAGATTGACGTATTATGCAAGCAGCGGTGCCTACCGAACATCATCCAAGAACTAAATCCGGGCTCATGTTGCACCTGCTGTCTAGCCAGAGACCACTGGGAACCGTCTGCTAGCAGCACGACAACGATCACATGTGCCTCTGGCTAGTCTACCACCAGTACTGGCTACTCTGGTCTCGTAAAAGAGGTGGAATCGAGCTCTGTTGTCTTCGGTGATGAGATTAAGTTTTGTCTGTATACGAGTGGTGTGCTGCCTATTCCAGAATGCATTCGCTCACAGTATACGGGCAGAATCCCAGACATCATGGTGTGATAACATCTGGTGTTTTTGAAGGATAGAGTAAACAGTTCAAATGGCTCTGAGCGCTATGGGATTTAACATCTGTGGTCAACAGTCCCCTATAACTTAGAACTACTTAAACCTAACTAACCTAAGGACATCACACACATTCATGCCCGAAGCAGGATTCGAACCTGTGACCGTAGCAGTCGCGCGGTTCCGGACTGAGCGCCTAGAACCGCGAGACCACCGCGGCTGGCAGAGTAAACAGTACCCACTACATTGCACAGGTTGTCATCCCCTAGCTAATGCTATTCTTGATGTGCTTATCAGCAGGACAGTGCACGACTACATATGGCTACTGCGACTCAACGAACTCTTCGCGGCGTACAATAAGATCACCAGATCTCTCACCAACTGAACACGTATGGGACATGATGAAACAATAAACCTACTGGTTCTCCACGGCTAGCAGGAACCGATGACAAATTGCAAGAAAAGTCGCAAGAGGTTTGGGACAACTTCTCAAAATGGTTCAAATGGCTCAAGCACTATGGGACTTAACATCTGAGGTCACCAGTACCCTAGACTTAGAACTACGTAAACATAACTAACGTAAGGACGTCACACACATCCATGCCCGAGGCATGATTAGAACCTGCGACCGTAGCAGCAGCGTGGTTCCGGACTGAAGCGCCAAGAACCGCTCGGCCACAGCGGCCGGCGACAACCTCTCGCAGAATGCCATTCGACACTTTTATAATCTTTTGTATGTGAGAATACACGTCTTCTTTGCGACCAGAGAGGGGTGCACAGTGTACTGATGCGATTGTTTGGGAAATCTTTACTGTGACATGTTTCATTTGGTGTAATTTTTTTATTATATACTCCTGTCAAGAAAATGATGTTGTCCTTGACGGTGTTGAATTTTTTTACGGTAGTGTGTATGAGCGTAATTCAAAAACTGTCATCTAGCTCTAAATTTAGACGAATGTAAAGTGGTGCAATTAACAAAAAGTCAATGTGTATAGCCTTTTACTACACGAGTAATGAATAACAACTACCATCAGTCGTGTAGTACAAATCCAATGACGATGACCGCCAATGGTATCCACAGGAGATGAGCTACCAACGCCCCTTCTTCTGTATTAGCCTATGACTATGGCCTACCAATGGTAGCCGTATGAATTTTAACCAATAATATCACTTCTCCAGCACGAACGCCAGAAAATTCCCCCTTTATAAGTGGACGCGGCACTCGTCTCTGACAGTGATCTAGCTGTAGTGGACACCAAAAGATAGTGTGGAAGATCCCAGCAAAGGGGTCGAAACGTCGAACATTTTCTAAAGTGACGCGGCCTAATAACCCAGAAGATTTTAACTTCAGTTAATTTCAAGGATATAAAGTGTAAAGAAGGGAGACACTCATCTGTAGGTGCAATAAGTGGCAAGCCCCATTTCATAGGTAGGATACTGAGAAAATGCAGGTAATGTATGAGAGAAGTGCTTATAATGCTATTTCACGGTATTTTGTTCAAGTGCGCACCGACCATATCAGACTGGTCTAAGAGAGAACATCGACCTTATACAAGGACGAAGGAAGGAAGGTAGGAACATCATGGTTTAACGAGTCGTCGATGGTTAGCTCATCAGGGACACAGCACACTTTAGGACTGGCGAGGGATGGCTTTCAAAGGAAACATCCCGGCCTTCGCCTTCAACGACAAGGCAAATCACAAAAATCCTAAAACAGGACAGTCAGGCAGGAATATGAACCGCCGCCCTCCCGAATCCGAATCCAGTGTCCTATCAGTGCGCCATCTCACTCGGTTAAATAAACACGGAAACCACCAAAGTACAAGCCTTTTTCTATTGTTGGGTGAGCATAAAAAATGCTGCAAAACCTGGAATGGCAGGCACTTTAAGAAAGAAGCTTAACATCTTGCTGAAAAATATAAGCATCTAGTCGTCAGTAATTGTTCCCATACTCAATCCGTGAACACTTCGAGTGGACACCTTCTTATATGGCATATTCTGATAGATAATTTACACTGATTTTCCAAGTGTAGGTGTAAATGTAAGTGCAAGATGTTAAAATCCCTGCCTTCCTTCTTTCTGTTTTCGTATTTCTCAATCTTTGACAAGAAAGCTGAAATTCATACAATGTGCATTCTAAAATTTCTTGGTATATTTATTTATTTATACGTGTCCAGAATATATATATATACCCAAGAACTACAAAATATATACACATGATATTATTCCACGCGGTGCCCAGAATTCCGCTGTACGAACTGCCTTATCATAGGCAGTTCAGTAGGTGCTGGTGGCCTTGAGGTTCACCACACTTACATAGCTCATCCTCTGAAATGTAACCCCATTTCTTCATGTTTACATTACACTGAGATACTCCAGTTCTCAGTCTACTAAGGACTTTCCATGTGCATTACTTGCAGCAAGTTATTCTTTGGGGTCATCTCAATATTCCTCTGATAATGTTCTACCGCACAGTTGTATTCCACGCGTTGAAGGTGGTGTCAGAATTGGTTGTGTTGTCTGCAGGAAACTTCTTCTCGATTTCAGTCTTGGTGACTAATTTTCATGTCCAAACAGGAGATGTCTTGGGTCTACCTCCTGCTTCTTTTTTTCTTTTTCAGCTGCAGTTCTCTTTCGGATATCTGGAGGTGCTACGCCCAAGAGATAATAGATTTTGTCAATCGGGGTTGCCCGCAGGCAGCCTGTCACAATGCGTCCTGTTTCATTTAGGGGAATATTTATCTATATGACATGACTGGAGTTCCCTTACGGGTGCTGCATGTTCTCCAGCGGAGAAGCACAAAGAAAGGGAAGATGTGCGGAGGACATCCGGATGTTCTCTCTAGTTTTTACCTGTCAGTTTTCGAATAATATTGTTTCTAGCACGGACTTTCATTTTTGCATCTGTGTAGTGGTCTTTGAATATGTGGAAACGGTCCAAATTTACTCCAAGATATTTTCGAGTATCGTAGTGTGTTAGTTATTGACCTCTCCCGGTTATGCTCAGTTTCCTCCTGGCCTCTCTGTTTCGTAAGTGGAATACACACACTTGTGTCTCTGAAGGGTTTGGCTTCGGGTAGTTATTATCATTCTTCTACCTTCTCAAAAGTTCTCCCTTAGGCAGCAACTGCTGCATCATCTGCGTATGTTGCTGGAGGTAGACGGTATCAGCTGCCCCTTGCACACGTCAGTCCCTATATATTCCTTGTGAAATCTGAGCTTGTGTTCGCTGCCAGTTGACATGTGCTCTAAAGACTTGATATCCGGCTAGTTTGGAAACCAAGATTGTTGTTGTTGTGGTCTTCAGTCCTGAGACTGGTTTGATGCAGCTCTCCATGCTACTCTATCCTGTGCAAGCTGCTTCATCTCCCAGTACCTACTGCAACCTACATCCTTCTGAATCTGCTTAGTTTATTCATCTCTTGCTCTCCCTCTACGATTTTTACCCTCCACGCTGCCCTTCAATATTAAATTGGTGATCCCTTGATGCCTCAGAACATGTCCTACCAACCGATCCCTTCTTCTGGTCAAGTTGTGCCACAAACTTCTCCTCTCCCCAATCCTATTCAATACTTCCTCATTAGTTATGTGATCTACCCATCTAATCTTCAGCATTCTTCTGTAGCACCACATTTCGAAAGCTTCTATTCTCTTCTTGTCCAAACTATTTATCGTCCATGTTTCACTTCCATACATGGCTACACTGCATACAAATACTTTCAGAAACCACTTCCTGACACTTAAATCTATACTCGATATTAACAAATTTCTCTTCTTCAGAAACGCTTTCCTTGCCATTGCCAGTCTACATTTTATATCCTCTCTACTTCGAGCATCATCAGTTATTTTGCTCCCCAAATAGCAAAACTCCTTTACTACTTTAAGTGTCACATTTCCTAATCTAATTCCCTCAGCATCACCCGACTTAATTCGACAACATTCCATTACCCTTGTTTTGCTTTTGTTGATGTTCATCTTATATCGTCCTTTCAAGACACTGTCCATTCCGTTCAACTGCTCTTCCAAGTCCTTTGCTGTCTCTGACACAATTACAATGTCATCGGCGAACCTCAAAGTTTCTATTTCTTCTCCATGGATTTTAATACCTACTCCGAATTTTTCTTTTGTTTCCTTTACTGCTTGCTCAATATACAGATTGAATAACATCGGGGAGAGGCTACAACCCTGTCTTACTCCCTTCCCAACCACTGCTTCCCTTTCATGTCCCTCGACTCTTATAACTGCCATCTGGTTTCTGTACAAATTGTAAATAGCCTATCGCTCCCTGTATTTTACCCCTGCCACCTGTAGAATTTGAAAGAGAGTATTCCAGTCAACATTGTCAAAAGCTTTCTCTAAGTCTACAAATGCTAGAAACGTATGATTGCCTTTCCTTAATCTTTCTTCTAAGGTAAGTCGTAAGGTCAGTATTGCCTCACGTGTTCCAGCATTTCTACGGAAGCCAAACTGATCTTCCCCGAGGTCGGCTTCTACTAGTTTTTCCATTCGTCTGTAAAGAATTCGTGTTAGTATTTTGCAGCTGTGGCTTATTAAACTGATTGTTCGGTAATTTTCACATCTGTCAACACCTGCTTTCTTTGGGATTGGAATTATTATATTCCTCTTGAAGTCTGAGGGTATTTCGCCTGTTTCATACATTTTGCTCACCAGATGGTAGAGTTTAGTCAGGACTGGCTCTCCCAAGGCCGTCAGTAGTTCCAATGGAATGTTGTCTACTCCCGGGGCCTTGTTTCGACTCAGGTCTTTCAGTGCTCTGTCAAACTCTTCACGCAGTATCGTATCTCCCATTTCATCTTCATCTACATCCTCTTCCATTTCCATAATATTGTCCTCAAGTACATCGCTCTTGTATAGCTCCTCTATATACTCCTTCCACCTTCCTGCTTTCCCTTCTTTGCTTAGAACTGGGTTTCCATCTGAGCTCTTGATGTTCATGCAAGTGGTTCTCTTATCTCCAAAGGTCTCTTTAATTTTCCTGTAGGCAGTATCTATCTTACCCCTAGTGAGATAAGCCTCTACATCCTTACATTTGTGCTCTAGCCATCCCTGCTTAGCCATTTTGCACTTCCTGTCGATCTCATTTTTGAGACGTTTGTATTCCTTTTTGCCTGCTTCATTTACTGCATTTTTATATTTTCTCCTTTCATCAATTAAATTCAATATTTCTTCTGTTACCCAAGAATTTCTACTAGCCCTCGTCTTTTTACCTACTTGATCCTCTGCTGCCTTCACTACTTCATCCCTCAAAGCTACCCATTCTTCTTCTACTGTGTTTCTTTCCCCCATTCCTGTCAATTGTTCCCTTATGCTCTCCCTGAAACTCTGCACAACCTCAGGTTCGTTCAGTTTATCCAGGTCCCATCTCCTTAGATTCCCACCTTTTGCAGTTTCTTCAGTTTTAATCTACAGGTCATAACCAATAGATTGTGGTCAGAGTCCAGATCTGCCCCTGGAAATGTCTTACAATTTAAAACCTGGTTACTAAATCTCTGTCTTACCATTATATAATCTATCTGATACCTTTTACTGTCTCCAGGGTTCTTCCATATATACAACCTTCTTTCATGATTCTTAAACCAAGTGTTAGGTATGATTAATTTGTGCTCTGTACGAGGCGGCTTCCTCTTTCATTTCTTAGCCCCAATCCATATTCACCTACTACGTTTCCTTCTCTCCCTTTTCCTACACTCGAATTCCAGTCACCCATGACTATTAAATTTTCGTCTCTCTTCACTATCTGAATAATTTCTTTTATTTCGTCATACATTTCTTCAATTTCTTCGTCATCTGCAGAGCTAGTTGGCATATAAACTTGTACTACTGTAGTAGGTGTGGGCTTCGTATCTATCTTGGCCACAATAATGCGTTCACTATGCTGTTTGTAGTAGCTTACCCGCATTCCTGTTTTCCTATTCATTATTAAACCTACTCCTGCATTACCCCTATTTTATTTTGTGTTTATAACCCTGTAGTCACCTGACCAGAAGTCTTGTTCCTCCTGCCCAAGATATCAAATAAAATTCACCATCTTGCTTCTAAAACCACTGCAACAACATAATGTTCTTGTGAGATGAACTATTCACTGCAGAAGAATGATATTTCTAGTAGTAGTCATATCAGTTCGATCAGGACTAATACTAACGTAGTGCATAGAATTCATTGTACCGAACAGATATCCCCTGCATACGTCACGGTACACCTCTAGATCAGGTGTATCCTGAAAGAAGCATTAACATGATGTAATAGGAATCGTGATTCATCCGATGTGTTAATGTGTTTTCATTGTTTAATTATGATGCTCCAGTGTCAAGCGAAATCGTGCCCGACGAAGTGGTTCTTTCAGCAATGGATCACGTTACGGCAAGGCTGTTTTCGGAACCCATTTGCAACAACTTATAATAGACTCTGTAGTATTAGAAATACTAGTTTTATTCGCTCGTAAATCTCTTTCACAAGGATACTAGATATGACTTGGTATTAAAATTTAAGAACGACAAAAATAACGTAATTCATGTATTAAAGCGTTTACGCTCGAATGTGTCTAGTTTGACGGCGGCCTCATGATAAGAACCATTCCAGCATTTGCCTGAAGTTATTTAGGGAAACCATGAGAAACCTACATTATGGTGGTCGGATGAACACTGGGGCCTCCACATTTCCCAATACAAGGTTTGTCTGTTTACAACAGTGCTACCTCATTCGGTTTCTTCCTAGTACACAATACAGTTGTGCAAAGAAGTTTTTAATAACGTAAAAGGCTAGTGCTCCACTGTTCATGAATTTCTCATACCGAGTCATGGCACACACTACACACACCAAACACACTTTGTTTCATAATGTAACACTACACCACATCAAGCGAATGAATAATTCCAACATTGTGCTTTGCTGTAAGTTACGCTGCCGATCTCCACCTAAACTGTTGGTGAATAACGCAACCAGCCACAGATACTTTTAAAATACTTTATTTCAATACCGTAACCGGATCCGGGTATTCATGCCTATCTTCACATGGCTAACGTTTCCCATAACATTAATGTTTTCATCAGTAAATGGCTCTGAGCACTATGGGACTTAACTTCTAAGGTCATCAGTCCCCTAGAATTTAGAACTACACTCCTGGAAATTGAAATAAGAACACCGTGAATTCATTGTCCCAGGAAGGGGAAACTTTATTGACACATTCCTGGGGTCAGATACATCACATGATCACACTGACAGAACCACAGGCACATAGACACAGGCAACAGAGCATGCACAATGTCGGCACTAGTACAGTGTATATCCACCTTTCGCAGCAATGCAGGCTGCTATTCTCCCATGGAGACGATCGTAGAGATGCTGGATGTAGTCCTGTGGAACGACTTGCCATGCCATTTCCACCTGGCGCCTCAGTTGGACCAGCGTTCGTGCTGGACGTGCAGACCGCGTGAGACGACGCTTCATCCAGTCCCAAACATGCTCAATGGGGGACAGATCCGGAGATCTTGCTGGCCAGGGTAGTTGACTTACACCTTCTAGAGCACGTTGGGTGGCACGGGATACATGCGGACGTGCATTGTCCTGTTGGAACAGCAAGTTCCCTTGCCGGTCTAGGAATGGTAGAACGATGGGTTCGATGACGGTTTGGATGTACCGTGCACTATTCAGTGTCCCCTCGACGATCACCAGTGGTGTACGGCCAGTGTAGGAGATCGCTCCCCACACCATGATGCCGGGTGTTGGCCCTGTGTGCCTCGGTCGTATGAAGTCCTGATTGTGGCGCTCACCTGCACGGCGCCAAACACGCATACGACCATCATTGGCACCAAGGCAGAAGCGACTCTCATTGCTGAAGACGACACGTCTCCATTCGTCCCTCCATTCACGCCTGTCGCGACACCACTGGAGGCGGGCTGCACGATGTTGGGGCGTGAGCGGAAGACGGCCTAACGGTGTGCGGGACCGTAGCCCAGCTTCATGGAGACGGTTGCGAATGGTCCTCGCCGATACCCCAGGAGCAACAGTGTCCCTAATTTGCTGGGAAGTGGCGGTGCGGTCCCCTACGGCACTGCGTAGGATCCTACGGTCTTGGCGTGCATCCGTGCGTCGCTGCGGTCCGGTCCTAGGTCGACGGGCACGTGCACCTTCCGCCGACCACTGGCGACAACATCGATGTTCTGTGGAGACCTCACGCCCCACGTGTTGAGCAATTCGGCGGTACGTCCACCCGGCCTCCCGCATGCCCACTATACGCCCTCGCTCAAAGTCCGTCAACTGCACATACGGTTCACGTCCACGCTGTCGCGGCATGCTACCAGTGTTAAAGACTGCGATGGAGCTCCGTATGCCACGGCAAACTGGCTGACACTGACGGCGGCGGTGCACAAATGCTGCACACGTAGCGCCATTCGACGGCCAACATCGCGGTTCCTGGTGTGTCCGCTGTGCCGTACGTGTGATCATTGCTTGTACAGCCCTCTCGCAGTGTCCGGAGCAAGTATGGTGGGTCTGACACACCGGTGTCAATGTGTTCTTTTTTCCATTTCCAGGAGTGTACTTAAACCTAACTAACCTAAGGACATCACACACATCCATGCCCGAGGCAGGATTCGAACCTGCGACCGTAGCGGCTGCGCGGTTCCAGACTGTAGCGCCTTTAACCGCGTGGCCACCACGGCCGGCTTTCATCAGTAACGTGCTGGCAGCTCCCTCTATGCAAAAGAACATTTGAATATGTAGCGACACTTTATAGTAAAAACATGCGGATGTGCTTGCATTTATGTATATATTAGGTGAAACTTTACACAGCGGGTAAGCCTCTGACACTCTACTTCTTAGATGGAACTTGTATGAGCAACGTCTTGTGATATTCTTAGCCGACTCGCAATCCCAGTATACTATATGTCTCTTAATTCAGCGGATGTACTCAGTCTCTTAACTCATTTCTCTTTCTACTAGATACATATGAAATTTCTCTCACCATGTCTCTGGTGCTGTCTACATGTCAAAGTATACTCATCGTATGAGCGCAGGTGGAGCAGATGCAGGAACCCTGCATCGCCCGTTAGAGGTGGTTTGCCATTCCCTACCTCCGACCTGTTATGAAGTGTCTAGTGTGTACCCGTGTAGTGTGGATGACTATGACGATTGCTTGCACTGTATAGTGATGGATTTATGTTGTTGTCGATAAAGGGAAGGGAGAGGGTGAAGTCAGTGCCCTGGCACCTACCGCCGATCTTAACGTCTCCAGCCGACGGACAGGTTACCACTAACAGAGTCACATACCGTCACTTCATGAGACACTGAGAAGAGATTTGTATTTTAATGCAGGACATTGGCGCAAAGACTGATGATCAGGAACTTTACACCACCACTACCTCTCTTCCGGCCAAATACTGCAAGTGAAACTTTCACCCACCACCAGGATCCCATCTGGATTCCCTTCGAGCCGAGCGCCATCACACAGGCGTGCGTTAGTGACCCCCGCTACAAAACGCGTTCATCTATACCTACATATGAGCCGCTGAGAGCCAAAGTGGTACAACTCAGTTTTTCCCAATTTTGAGAAGTGAAAGGCTTTGAGTTTCGTTAAATGTAAATGTAGATGTAGACATGCTTTGCAACAATTTGTGGTTCATTTGATGAAATGTACAAATTAAATTTTATAATCACGTTTACTACAGTCATTTTAGTTATTTGTACTTTAAATTCCTTTTTATAGTCCCTGAAAGTTGGAGTACCACTTTTCTTCTCAGAAATTACTCATAGTGAAAGGTACAGTAGTCTAATCAAGAGTTTTACCACCCTTCTTATAAACGTTTTGGTGAAGTTGAATACCTGAGAAGGAATATGCTGTCTTTCAATCTCCATACTTGCAGTTTATTTATAAAACATAAACATAACGTGATACAGTAACTGTGAGTCTGCACTATTGCTCTCATTATACACTTTTCTCTAAGAAATTGGGCTAAAATAACTTCATCATTGTTGCCAAATACTAGAATGCTACCAACTGAGTCTGTCTATAGTTTAGTTGTCCGTTCGTCTACGGATTATAAATTAACTGTCGTTTCTAAAAATCGAAATTTCTTAAAATGCAATTCTTGTCATGGTGATATTTCAAGAGGCTTTATCATGGAGGATGTCTGTTTACTCGATTTCATCGTCCACATCATCTTCCACTGTCAAAGACTCAGCGTGTCCAGGGCCAGATTCCTGAGCCGAACTCGCAGTTATCAGTTGGTTAAAGAGGAGTGTACAGGAGAAGTGTCATCGTGTCTTTCCTTTTTGCCTCGGTGACAGGTCGCACAGCATTGATGACAGGGATGAGTTTTATGCTTTATGCATTTACTGGGAGACGTCACTGTTTGATTCCTGTAGGCTTTACTCTAGACTTCGACATGGAGTACGAACTTACAAGCACTGTTACAATGCCTTTTTTATTTCAGAGTGTAGATAAACACGCAAAACGACATAGAGCAACAAGACCGCGTGGCCTTTGAAGTTTGACTTATACCACTATTTTCGTGAACACACTTCACTCTGGCGTGAGAGTAAGAATGCATTTGGAGCCCTCAACTGGCTCCACTGGTAGTTATCGCTGTACCACTTCTCCATAACAAAATTCCGTTCATTGTGAGTGAACTGAGTGGTACACCACAAAAACTAAAATTTTTTGACTTAGGCCGCTTTGGTCCTCAGCGGCTCCTATATACTCTGCAAGCTACTGTTGAGTGCGTGCTGGAGCGTACATCTTATCAATATTATCGACTTCCTGTCCTGTTTGCGTATTTAGAAAGCGAGAAATGTTTATCTATATGCAACTGTTTATCCCCTAATACACTATAAGACAAAAAAAGAAGAAAACGCAGCACGAAGAAATTACCCGAATTGGACGGAAATCTGTAAATTTGATGTGCATGTACAAACAAACAAATGATTACAATTTCATAAAACTTGGGTGATTTATTCAAGAGAAAGAGATTCATACTTTAAGCAAGTCAATAACGCGGTGGTCCACCTCTGCCACATATGCAAGCACTTATTCGGCTTGGCATTGATTGATGGAGTTGCTGGATGTCTTTCTGAGGGATACCGTACCAACTTCTGTCCATTTACCACGTTAGACCGTCAAAATCGCGAGATCTACCCATAATGCTCAAATTATCTCAGCTGTTGAGAGATCCTGCGACCTTGCTGGCCAAGCTAGAGTTTGGCTAGCACGAAGACAAGCAATAGAAACTCTCGCCGTGTAAGGGCTTGCATTGTCTCGCTGAAGTGTAAGCCCATGATGACTTGGCATGAAGGGCAACAAAACTGGGCGTAGAATATCGTCGACGTACCGTTGAGCAGTAAGGGTGCCGCGTACGACAACCAAAGGGGTCCTGCTATGAAAAGAAATGACATCCCAGACCACTACTCCTGGTTGTCGGGTCGTATGATGGGCGAAAATCGAGTTAGTATGCCACTGCTGTCTGGGGCATGTCCAGTCACGTCTTCGCTGTTCATCAGGCCTCAACTCGAAGCGGGAACGTCACTGAAGACAATTCTACTTCAGTTAATTAGATTCCAGAACGAAGACGTTTCTGGAGACCCACCCACTCCTCCCCGGACAGTGGTGGGATACCAATCTCATTGTCGCCGCCATGCGACCTAACGATCAGGGGTGACAGTCAGGAATGCCTTTTCTTTTCATAGTACGATCCGTTTCGTTGTCATCTGCGGCACCCTGACATCACAGCGGTACGTCGACGATATTTCACGCCCAGTTTTGTTGCCCTACATGGAAAGCCATCATTTGCTTACATTTCAGCAAGATAATGCACACCCGTACAAGACGAGAGTTTCTACTGATTGTCTTCCTGCTAGTCAAACCCTAGCTGGCCAGCAAGTTCCCAGGGTCTCTCACCAGTTGAGAACATTTTGAGCATTATGGGCAGAATCCTTCTACTAGCTCGGGATTTTGAGGCCTAACACGGCAACTGACAGAATGTGGCACAATATCCCTCATAAAGACATCCAATAACACTATCAGTCAATGCCAAGCTGAATAAGTGCTTGCCTAAGGGCCAGAGGTGGAACAATGCGTTACTGACTTGCTCAATTTGTGAAGCCCGTTCTCTTGGATAAATCGTCTAATTTCTTTGGAATTGTGATCTTTTTTTCTGTCTGTGTACGTCACACTTACTAATTTCCGTCCCATTCAGATAATTCCTTTGTGTTGCGTCTTTTTTTTAGAGTGTATTTCTTATCTTAGTCTCATGGTCACTATGCAAGATATACGATGGTGGCAGCAAAGTGTTCGCACAATCTCAGTGTTTCGCGAGAATTGCGTCGAATTTCCTCCATAACTTCTCACTAAGCTCCACGAGGGTGTCTGTTACACTTTAGTGTGGGCTATACCGGCCTGTTACGATCCTAGCAGCATGTCTCTGAATGTGGTCGAATTCTGTAGTCACGCCTACTTGGTATGGATCCCAAACATTGCAACAGTACTTTACAGTCTTCTATTCGATGTCCTTTATAGTTGCATTGACTTTACCCAGAACTCTTCGTGAACATCTTTCATCTGCCTTCCTCAATATTGATTTTACATCATCACCCCACGAGGCGCAGACATTCTCAATCCAACGGTATGATATTTTATAAACTGGCTTACATGGGTATTTAAATTCTTGAAAGAATTCTGAGTCGTATTATCTACAGTGTTTCAGTATCCGTGAAATCTAATCAAAATAAAGCGTCTGGAAAATATAAAGGGTAAAGGCATTTTAATAATTTAAAACCAGTTGTGATGAAAACGTGTCGTACCACTAGCATTTTAAAAAATGAAAAATGTTGAAGCACAAAACTCGCAATTCATTATTTCTTACATTAAATTACAATTATTAATTACAGTTACCTAATTAAATTAAGACATCTGGCCCACATGATCAGGAATAAAGTCGAAATTGGCCCTGAGTTTGTGGATATTTCGGAGGAACTTAAAGCTCATAAAAAACACAATGTACGTTTTTTAAACATAATATAATTGAGTTAGTGCTATGAAAAACGATCGGCCAACAGCAGAACCAATTCTAACTTCACTAAGGCGTAAATTGGTGACCTGAAAGAAGGGAAGTAGCATGTTACCACAGCATTTCTGATTTATAGAGCTATGGTGTTAAATTCTCTGTTCTTGTCGCCTGAATGTGTCCACACATACAATGATGATGTTTCACAAACTATGAACCTAGCTACCATTTCACCTTCTGATTTACATTTCACTGCCATCACGTATGTTCAAATTCTAGGTTCCTTCCATAGAGTCTTACTGTACGAGTTGTTTTGAGAACTACTAATTCCAATACCAAATGTAGCAGCTCATTTGTAGGAGAAAGAAATGTCGGTTAGAATATCTTCTCTCCTACTTACTCTTAAATAGTCTCATGCTAAAAATTTCGTAATTTGGTCTAAAATCATTAAGTTATGTATGTAACATCTTAAGTGTGACTTGAGCGTTATGCCTACATTCTTTTTGAAACACCTCCGCAGGTACCAATAGTAATTATTGTGCCTTTACAATACTAAAAACAAAATATAAAACTCCGTGTATTTCATAGCTCCATATACAGTGGCACTGATGTTCACTATTTTCATTTCTCATACAATTATTAGTTTTCGACTTGCTTTAGTTCATTCTTAAACTGAAAACTGCTATAGTAACTTCAAACCTCTTTTAAGCAGTTAATCTTTAAGTTTTTTCTGACCTTCGCTGTATCTGTAGCGCTACTTATCGTACTGACTCCTGTTACAGTCAGTATAACTATAAGCTATCAAATCACGTACATTTTCTTCTATCTCCGTATCCCACTTTTCATTCATTATTCTGCATTTCAACCCGCAACTAAAATGAAGTACCACTGTTCGAAATTGTATCCTTCTTGCAGATAGACTGAGCGGATAATATTTCGATTTTGTACTTAAACATTATGTACTTCAACCAGAATATCATTATTGTATAGTGACGATAAACTCAGATGTGTCTTGGTCATATCCAACTGGTATCCTAAATTTTAATCATCAGAATTTCACCGGAAAGATGAGGAAAGGTTTGTACGTTCAGTTCCTGATTGTAAGAAAGTGCGTCAAAGTCCTACGCTGAATTTCACACTTTTGTGATGTCTTATGGAATGACATTGTGAATATAATGTTGGTAGCACATAACTATCAATGAGACGACCGAATGAAATTCATTTATTTTCATTTATTGGTAACCTTTCAGTAATTAATATCCTTTGATTCCAAAACAGGCTTCAAATATCTCAGTAGTATAACATTAATTTAAAATAAATAATATACTAATAAAAAAGAATACTTGATAAATACACAATAATAAAAAATGAAACTTAAATGAAAGAGACTTCATATCCAAGTAGAAACAAAGATAATAGCAAAATTGAAGAACGGAGAGTGATCGTATTGTGGAACCGCTGCTCTGTAGTTTACATACATCTAAACTAGCCAACACGCATGCAGACTCTTCTGTATTCCTATAACCAACTGGCGAAATTACACACAAGAGCGATGATATATGATCGTCCATTCGTTCGTATCTCATGTTTTTCGAGCTTTAGTTGCTGTCGATCGTGATCTATTCGTTACATGTGTACGTTAAACTGGAAGCTTCCTCGAGGTCGTTCGAGGCGTCTAGTGTTCTTTCATCTCCACATATTCTTACTTATTTTTGAAACAATCATTTGAGAAGTAGTTGCGTTAATGTGTGCCTTTGTCCCAATATTATGTGCATACAGCTACGATGTCTCATAAAAAAAATTAAAAAAAGCTTCAGCTAAGAAATACTATGGCGATTCCAGTCTTATGACACAAAATTCTCTTCCGTAAATTTCTGACGCACGCCGGCGCGGAGAACCTCGACTCGGATGATGTAGCCAATTCAAATCTTCGTGATGGAAGAAGGTAATGGAAGTAGTGGCAGTGGCGTTTAACTCCTGATCACCAAACATTGCGCCCGCATCTCGTGGTCGTGCGGTAGCGTTCTCGCTTCCCACGCCCGGGTTTCCGGGTTCGATTCCCGGCGGGGTCAGGGATTTTCTCTGCCTCGTGATGGCTGGGTGTTGTGTGCTGTCCTTAGGTTAGTTAGGTTTAAGTAGTTCTAAGTTCTAGGGGACTTATGACCACAGCAGTTGAGTCCCATAGTGCTCAGAGCCATTTGCATTTTTTGCACCAAACATTGCGCCAATGTCCTGAATAAAATTCCAAACCTCTCCACGATGACTCATGGAGTTGTGACGAGTGAATCTGTTGGCAGTGATCCGACCGTAGGCTGGAGACGTTAAGCTTGCTGGCCACCTTGGTTCTGTACAAGATGAGTAGGCTATACGCCGGCGTCAGATTTCACCCTCTCTCTACTCCCTTCATTACAGTACACAAGGATGACACTACATTATATACACACTAGCTGAGTACCCACCATTGCTCGGGTACGTACTTATTCCAATATTCTATTATTCCATCTCCTCCTTGTCCTCTGTCTGTCCATCCTCTCCTTCACCCTCTCTCCTTCACCACTTCTCCCCCTCTCTGACCATCTTCTGCTGACCATTTTTCTGTCCATCTCCTCCTCCCCTTCTCTCTATCCATCTGGTCGCTCCCTCTCTCTCCATCTGCTCCTACTCCATTCTCCTCCGCAAAACTCTAATTACAATTCCTCCTCCACCTCCCTTCGTCCATCACCACCTACCACCTCTCACTGCCCATCTCCTTTGGCCCCTCCCTCTGTCCATGTCCTCGACCCTCTCTTCATGTTCATCCCCTCCACTTTCCTTTCTCTGTCCATGTCCTCCTCCTCCCCTCCTCTCTCTATCCATCTCTTCCCCTTCATTTCTTCTTCCCTCTCGCTCTGTTCATCTCCTCTGCCCTCTATCTCTTCCTATCTCTTCCTCCCCCGTCCCTGTCCAACTCCTCTGCTTTCCCTTCACTTTCCATCTCCTCCTCTCCCCTGTCCCTGTCCATTTTCTCCTCTTCCCTTTCTATTTCCATTTGCTCCTCACCCTATATCTATCCATCTCCTCCTCCTCCTCGCTATCTGTGCGCATCTCCTCCTCCCCCTTCCCTCTCCACGTTATCACGCTCATCCCAGTAGGAGGCTGGTGATTCTTACCACCACAGTACATAAAGCGAGTTACGAAAACAAATATTTTTAAAATATTATTTATTGTGGAGAAGTGGAACAAAGCTGTATCACTTTTCAACATAATCTCTCCCACGCTCAATGTAAGTCCTCCAGCGCTTACAAAGTGCATAAATTACTTTAGAAAAAATTCTTTTGGTCGTCCGCGCAACCACTCATGCACCGCGTGGCGTACCTCTTCATCGGAACGGAACTTCTTTCCTCCCATTGCGTCTTTGAGTGGTCCAAACATATGGAAATTACTTGGGGCAAGGTCTGATGTGTGTGGTGGATGAGGAAGACACTCAAATGCAGGTCTGTGATTGTTGCAACTGTTGTACGGGCAGTGTGGGGCCTTGCATTGTCATGTTGCAAAAGGACACCTGCTGACAGCAATCCACGTCGCTTTGATTTGATTACAGGCCGCAGATGATTTTTAGGAGATGTGTGTATGATGCACTGGTGACAGTGGTCCCTCTGGGCATATAATTCTCCAAAATGACGCCCTTTTCGTCCCAAAAGAGAGTCAGCATAACCATCCCTGCTGAAGGTTCTGTTCGAAACTTCTTTCGTTTTGGTGATGAGGAATGGCGCCATTCCCTGCTCGCGCTCTTCGTTTCCGGTTGGTGGAAGTGAACCCAGGTTTCGTCTCCAGTAACGATTTTTGGAAGAAAGCCATCACCTTCTCGTTCGAAGCGCCGAAGAAGTTTTTAACAAGATTCAACACGACGTTCTCTCATTTCAGGTGTCGGCTGCCATGGCATCCATCTTGCAGACACTTTGTGAAACTGGAACACCTCATGCACAATGTGGTGTGCTGTCCCATAACTAATCTGTTAACATGCTGCAATGTCATTCAGTGTCACTCGGCCGCTTTTCTTCACTATGGCTTCAACTGCTGCGATGTCATGTGGAGTCAAAACTCGTTGTGCCTGACCTGGACGAGGAGCATCTTCCACTGAAGTCACACCATTTGCGAGCTTCCTACTCCATTCGTAGACTTGCTACTGTGACAAACATGAATCACCGTACTGAACCTTCATTCGTCGATGAATTTCAACAGGTTTCACACCTTCACTGAGCAGAAACCGAAAAACACAACGCTGTTCTTACCTGTTGCAGCCGGCCGCGGTGGCCGTGCGGTTCTGGCGCTGCAGTCTGGAACCGCGGGACTGCTACGGTCGCAGGTTCGAATCCTGCCTCGGGCATGAGTGTGTGTGATGTCCTTAGGTTAGTTTGGTTTAAGTAGTTCTAAGTTCTAGGGGACTTATGACCTAAGATGTTGAGTCCCATAGTGCTCAGAGCCATTTGAGCCATTTTTGAACCTGCTGCAAGTCGCAAGTGGGGCGGCCAACTTTATACTGATACTGCGACGGTACGTGTGTATCTGCACTATACTGCCACCTACAGCCCATTATGCACGTTGTTTGTAGCACGCTTACCAACTTACAGGATAACGGCGCGAAATTTCGATTTGTTATTACAGATTTAAGGTTTTCATTAGACTCATGCTCGTAACTATCTTAGTTATTGTTGACACCTAGTAAGTTGGATGCTGTATGGGTGTACCAAAAAGAATCGTTCAATTTGGCACGTCTATATATCTGAAACTAAGAAACATATACACTGAATTTTGTTTTTTGGTGAACGGGAAACTTAAAAAGTTTTTTCATACCTTTTAAATGGTGTTCAATATGCCCACTTGAGATGCACGGTGTATGTCAATCCAATACTCAAATTGTTCCCACACTGCAGCGAGCATGTCTTGAGTTACAGCTTCCACAGCTGCTGTTATACGATGCCTCAGTTCATTCATCGTTGTTGATAACGGAGGCACATAAACAGAGTCTTTTATAAACCCCCACAAGAAATAATCACATACAGTCATAATCGGTGGCCTTGGAATCCAGTAATGTAAGGCTGCATCATTTGGTCCAGTGCGACCGATCCATCGTTCAGTTATCCTTTGATTTAAAAATTCCCACACTTCCAGATACCAGTGTGACGGTGCCCCATCCTGCTGGTAAATGAAGTCGTTCGAATCAGTCTCGAAATGTGGGAAAAGGAAGTTCTCAAGCATATCGAGATATTTGCTTCCTGCAACAGTGTTCTCGACAACGAAAAATGGACCATACACCTTTTCCGGTGAAACTGCACAAAACACATTAAACTTTGGAAAGTCCCTCTCATGTTATACAACTTCATGTGATTGTTCCGTACCCCATATTCTCACATTATGACGGTTCACCTTTCCATTTAAGTGGAATGTTTCCTCGTCACTAAACGCTAAGTGTTGAAGAAAACTGTCATCCTCCATCTTGCCAAGAACGAAATTATAGAACTCCACACGTAGTTGTTTGTCACCTTCATGAAGAGTTTGCGGTAGCTGAATTTTGTATGGTTTCATGTGTAAACGTCGACGCAACACGCGCCAGACGGACATTGGAGGCATGTTGAGCTGTCGAGTTGCTGGCCGAGCGGGTCTAGGTGCTACAGTCTGGAACCGCACGACCGCTACGTTCGCAGGTTCGAATCCTGCCTCGGGCATGGATTTTTGTGATGTCCTTAGGTTAGTTAGGTTTAATTAGTTCTAAGTTCTAGGGGACTGATGACCTCAGATGTTAAGTCCCATAGTGCTCAGAGCCATTTGTCGAGCTGCACGGAAAACATATTTCTGAGGACTCCTTGTGAAACTATGGCGAATCTCAGATAACATAATAGTTATGTTTTCTTTAAATAGGAACATTATTTTTGATACATCCTATATTTCTATCCAGATCGTATC
Source organism: Schistocerca cancellata (assembly GCF_023864275.1). Classification (NCBI taxonomy): domain Eukaryota; kingdom Metazoa; phylum Arthropoda; class Insecta; order Orthoptera; family Acrididae; genus Schistocerca; species Schistocerca cancellata. The sequence goes on from NC_064629.1 coordinate 201,117,920, forward strand.
TAATATGTGTACCAAATTTTGTTGAAATCGTTCCCAGGGCTTATGACAACCTTCCTACCGATAGGTTTGCCCACATGCATACATATCAAATACAGTTAACATATATTTAACATATTTCACACATATTTGTATATTTATTTCACCTGTATCTCCAGCGATTTTCACGCTTCAGTTTCATTTTTACGCATCTCAATATTTATGACGTTGTATCTCCTGAGCTGTAGGCTGCACAATGATATAATTTTACAAGTACATCCATGGTCATACGTAGCTACGGTCTGTGAAATGTGTTGTGAATATAGTTCAGAAGTAATAAATTAAAACTTCATGCAGGATGTGGCATTGTTTCGACGCGTCCCGGTGTTGTGACGTCCTTTCCGCTAAACTATGTGTCATACAATGATCTGTTATTCTAGGTACATTCGGTGGCATGTGTGGAAACTGACTGCGAAATATGTTGCGTATAGTAACGACAAAATAGTAAATTTAAACGTCTTTCATGATGGCAGTTTTTACACGCATCTCAGTGTTAATGACGTCATATTTTCTGAACCATGTGTCATTCTGTGATGTAGTTTTGCTGGTACATTCAGTGATCTATGTGTATCATGTCTGCAAAATATGTCGCGAATAAATTTACTAATAAGAAGTAGTAAATTAAAACGTCATTCATAAGCGGCAGTTTTCCTGAACGAACAACGAAATTCTGGTAAGCGTAAACTTCTTTCTTTCCATAATTTTGTAGAGGTTGTGACCTAGAGAATGTTTCGTAAAGGTTTGAATTATGTGTAAAGTTTGCTGCAAGTGTTCTCATTCTCAAAATCTGGATGAATAAAGTATGGGTATTCGCACGTCGTGGGCTACACTTCTTTTCCACCATCATCCTAATCCCTTTGATAGGTACGTGGTTCTTGCCCATGCAGCGATGATTTCCAGACAGTACATGATATGGGTAGCAAGTTTGGTTGAAATCAGTCCAGTAGTTTAGGAGGAGATTTGAAGTATACATACACACACATACACGTACATCCATTTAGGTAATATGAAGGACACTCATTAGAGTCAGCTGCACTCAACAGATACACGTAAGACACAATTCTCACATAGCGCGAGGAAAGAGGCATTGAGAGCGGATGAAGAAAACTCGTTACGATTAGACATCTGTGTCTACCCCTCGGGATCTGTCAGCCAACAGTGCCATTCGTCTCTCTCATTTCTTTATACAACAGATCTTATTCATTCAATGCCAAGTAGGGAAGTTGTGAAACTAAGCCAATGTGTGCCCTTACTAATGGAAAGAGGTCTGTCAGGTAAATCGTTGATAGTTTTCTTTGACTTTGAAGGACTATTTCAACATGAATTCGTGCCAGAGGGACAAACTGTCAATCGATGGTACCATCGGGACGTGTTGCGACGCTTGCGAGAAAATGTGGGAAGGAAACGTTCTGAAATGTGGCGAAACAATTTATGGCTCGTGCATCATGATAACGCACCCGCACATTAATCCCTGTTGGTGCGTGACTATTGTACAAAAAACGAAATCACTGTGCTGCCTCATCCTCCGTACTCTGCAGACCTGGCTCCTGTGGACTTTTTTTTATTTCCAAAGTTGGAAACGCCGTTGAAATGACGAATATTTGCAACGATGGATGAGATAAAAGAAAATACGCATTCGGCGCACGAGGCTTACCAGGACTGCTTCAGGAAGTGGAAATGACGTTGGGAGAGGTATATCAATTGTGGAGGAGAGTATTTCGAAGGAAACCGTGCACAATAAGTAAAAAGTGACCGTAGAAAAATTTTGTAGACGAAGTCCCGGAATTTTTTTAATATACTTCATACGTCTATATGCAGGAAAGACGTATAGAAATGTTTCAGTATATAATGGATTAGAAACGGGACGTGAGCAGAAAAGGTCCAACAAGTGAGAAAGGTGTAATGCTGATTTATTATTAACCGCAACTCACGCAGTTTATTCGGTATGGCTACTGGGGACATCGGTGAAATGCTACATATCGCCAGATTTGCACCTGGTAGCCAAAATTGGATCTAAATGTTTTCCAGCTTAAATCGATTCCATAGTAATGCATTAGCATATCTACTAAGTCTCGTTGTAATACGGTAATTACAGCCCACACGGAACCTCCGTGATAGATGCACTTTAATTATGACTATACGGTAAATTTTTACATTGTATGAATTACGGCAGTGGTAATGTTTGTGTCGCTGTTATAGTATAATTTTCCAATCAAAAAACTTCGTATTCCTTTTAGTTCTAAATTTTACTTTTATATATTACTTAATGAAGATCTTATAAGTATTCTCTTGGCATTGGTATAAAGACCTATTTAGGTCCAGAATCCTTTACGAAATATAGTTTCATTATTGTTGCAGGTTCACATCGGCACCAATCTGTGTGTATACAGTGACTTCCATATGTTGATAAGAGCCTTCAAAGTACCACTGGTATAACTGTGCGATTAGGGGAACTACTCCCAGTGAACAGTATTTGGCATACATACACATAAATATTACAACTACTGAAAAAATGAAATAGCCTATGTCTAAAACACTGATTTATTCAAAACACAAATACTGAACGTTCATGTGATAGTTATACAAACAGACCTAGCCTCTGCCGGCATCCCTTTCAGAAGCTAGGCCCACATCGATGAATACAACTATCTCCTTCCCGGCATAGACTGTTGTACGGCGATTTCTTGCATCGTCACAGGGCTGTTGATATCGTGTCAGACTCGTCGAAGGTGAATGTGGCGCTTCCTGCGGAGAAACCGAGCGAGGTGGCGCAGTGGTTAGCACACTGGACTCGCATTCAGGAGGCTGACGCTTCAAACCCGCGACCAGCCATCCTGGTTCAGGTTGTCCGTAGTTTCCCTATATCACTTCAGGCAAATGCCAGGATGATTCCCTTGAAAGGGCACGGCTGACTTCCTCCCCCATCTTTCCCTAGTCCTAGCTTGTGCTCCGTCTCTAATGACATCGTTGTCGACGGGACGTTAAACACTAATCTCCTCCTCCTCCTGCCTGGAACAGGTCGATGCTCCTCCGCAGATGAGCCGCGATGGAACTGCCGTGCTCGATGGTAATGGAGCTCACTGTTAAGCTGTAGAACACGGCTTATATCCTATCTTCCGCAGTGACATGAAAGTGCACACTACTTGTTACGCGTGACTGCTGATGGGAAAAACAGTTCCTGTTACGCTGTCAACATCTGACGCAGACCGCTCTAACTGCTAGCAGTCGCACACCGCCTGACAAATAGGTTGCCCGTATAACCTGCGTTGCTAGAGGGAAGGCTAGCCTGTAGCACTCACGCGCACGACATCCGTCCACCTCTCCCTCCTAAGGGAGCGATGTACTACGTGCTCTTCTTCTGCTGCAGCAGCTTCTGCTGTGGGCAGATAACATCCATTTCCATGCTGACTCCCTACTGCAACTGCTGGCCTCACCCGCCAGTTGTGGTTGCTATGGTGAGCCAGCACTGGTTGACAGCTGCGACTCTGCCAGTTGCCGGCCGGGGTGGCCGAGCGGTTCTAGGCGCTTCAGTCTGGAACCGCGCGACCGCTAGGTCGCAGGTTCGAATTCTGCCTCGGGCATAGATGTATGTGATGTCCTTAGATAAGTTAGGTTTAATTAGTTCTAAGTTCTAGGGGACTAATGACCTCAGATGTTAAGTCCCATAGTGCTCAGAGCCATTTGAACCATTCTGCCACTTCTCCTTCCCTGTCAAGAGCTGTCTTGTTGTCATCATCTGAAACTTGAAAAGGTTTGTAACTTCTGGAATGGAAAGGTTATCATGTCACAGTCATAGATGGTCTACATGCTTACTGTGGGTAACACCACCTTCAGGCTATAAGATGTACATCACGTTCCGCATACAATTGTCTTCGTGTGTATTGTCCCTAATATGGATCTCTGGATATATTAGTTTACAATCAATATTGAATTTTCTTAAACTAATTTTATTCTCTCTTGTGGCAGTTACCTCTTGCTTAGGCGGTGGTGTTAGGGAAAGTAATGTTCTCATCTTCCTTCAATGGCGCATCTTGGCTGGAGTGATCTTCTTATGGGGAGTCCTTCTGTTGGTATTATAATACGGGAGCCAACGTTCTTTATTGTATTCGCGGGTTAGCGTCCTTATTTTTGCTTTAAAAGTACTGGCGAAACGCTCAACTCCACCATTTAGCTGAAATTTCCATGAAAATGCTATGAGACGACTCAGCCTTTTGATTGCGCTTTAATAACTTTCTGGTGTCTTGAGTACACTTTTTATTATTTCCAAAGTCGCTTTACGCGTTTCGATATTCCGTCATTTTCAAAGGCTATGAAACACAACACAAAAGTGGTATTAAAAGATATGAAAATATGTTAAATTTCACAGTTGATTAGAGACATAGTATAATGAGTATCATATGGCTTTCTAGCTTACCAGTGTTACGTCATCCATATAAAATTGTTCACTAGATAAATTGTAAATCTTCAACATTCCCAACCACGATACAAGTGCAAACTGCTACCAATGGACGAACTGGAAACCAATTGGACTAAACCGATAGACAGTGCTTGATACGTTGTACACGCTGGATTTGTTTGTTTACAACTACATTATCATCGTTACATGGTATAAAACAATTTATCAATAAACAGTTCATGGAAATAACTTTACAATGTTTTGCAAAAATGTATTTCCTCACAAAACAATGTGTAACAGATCTTTTGAGTGGTCAAAAACAACACAGTGGAAGAGCCTGCCTAGTAACGCTAGAGTACATGAGGCCAACTGTCTGTTAACAACCAGTTTTTGACACTCACTACGTATAAATTACTAGAATCAGTAAAAGTTCATAAATACCAATTGATATGAATTTATAAAGTCTAGATATACCAATTGAGGCGTGTAGCACTCATTTATGAAGAACAGGTGGTGCCCAAGCCTTGCTATTTCCGTCAATGGGAGAAAATGCATATATACAGGAAATTCAAACAATTTGAGAAGGCGTAGTCCTGGAACCCGCTACATCAGTTCCATCAATAGTATATGAGAACCACCCCAGACTGCTTTATCTAACTATAACTCCTTAACCCCCAAACATCAGTTTAACTATAGCACCATCCAAAATACGATTATTTAAAAACCAGTGCAATCTTACCGTTAATGGTACATTGGCAATTGTACTACCTTACATAACACGTTTCCTTTTAATTATATTATATGTCCCAATTTTTTCGGGAATTAGAGGTAACTTTTACAGAAATAGCTAAAACTGTATAACAAAGCATAATCTGTAATTGTATGTATGACAATTACAGTTGAAAAATGTAATAAAAATTAAAAATTGTACACATTAGTAGGGGTTCGGAACGGAATAGGCTAGAACAGGCACACTTAAAGTAACGCATATAAAATTTTCTTTGGTTCTATGATCATAAAACTGTTTTCTATGAATAACAAGCATTGCAAAATGCCATCGGGAATGAACAGATCTAACGGTAACCTATGTGCCATCGTCAGTTACAATGGCTTTTGGTAATGCTTCTACTGAAAATACGTATCTGCCCTAGTAACTTAACTGTTTTCCCCGCTTCTCTGATCCTCATCCTTACTATGTACGGAAAACTATTACAGGTGTCTAAAAATACGAGTCAATTTTCTCCTAAGAATGGTCAAGCAAAGTCTAATCGGATTCTATTCCAATGTTCTGATGCAGTGGTAGCACACTCGACCCGCATTCTGGAGGACGACGGTTCCCGTGCTTTGCCTAAATCGTTCCAGGCAAATACGGGCATGGTTCCTTTGTAAGGATACGGGTGATTTCCTTCTCCACACTTGAGCCAATTCTAACTTCTGCACCAACGGCCTCGCTTCCGACGGGACGTTAAACCACAAACTTCCTTCCTTCCTTCCAAGGTTCTGACACCTTAGGCCATTGACAATACGCCTTGGGTGGAGGAGCTTGATATTTATGGCGTAGCATACCTTTTTGCAACATGTTTACTATTACTTTCTCTAAATCTTTCCAGTAGGTTAGTTGTCATGTTTTTGATTGTGGAAACTTGCCAGTGATATTTATGCAAGTGTTTTAGTGCTTCCACAATGATAATGATGAATGGATTATCATGGTTTCATATCACAAGAAGAATACAGTTTAAATCAAGAAATGACCTTTGTGGGATAAGTGAAGACAAACACTTCATGATATTAGCTATTGAATTAACAGGGCTTGATATCACTCAAAAATTAATCAATCTGTCTGTGTACTGACCACCTAGTCGTAGTATGGACACTTTTATTCAATAAATTAACAGTATTTCTAGATGAAGTTTCAACAGCCAAAGTCAACATAATTTTGTGTGGAGGCATATACATAAACACAAATATCATCAAAGAAAGTAGTAGCCATCTCCAAAATACCCTTCACAGTTTTGACATGTCCATGTCGGTCAATAACGCAATCAAGTCTTCGAAGGAAGCACTTGAGCTACGAATTCACGACATCCAAAAACGTATGCCAATATCGATTATTTTATAGACGTGCACATGGGACCTCAAATAAAATAAAATAAAATAAAATAACATCTCAATCGCACGGCTGTTTGACGAATTTCATTGTTAAATGTTTGACCAGCCGGTCCCATGTCCACAATTAATCAACAGAGACTGGCAGTGCAGCAGGGTTTGATACATTGACTGCATCATTAATCAATTATATGGTCACAAACATGGACAGGAAAAAGTCTGAAGCAGTTGTAAAAGGACAAGTGACCTGGTCGTAGCGTCTTTGAGTTGAAATCAAGACGTCATGGAACCCTGGTTCCAACCTGACCACTGCCTAAATTTTGAATAAAAATTATCAGGAATGGCATCTAGAGGCTTCCGGCACAAGGTATTACCCTCATTTTGTTACTGGTCATGTCCAAGATGGTGGAGGAGCGAAAAGTGTATCAAAGGAACCTCTTCCTTTCTACTGATTGTAGGACAATAACTCCTTTAAATAGTGACAATACATGCTGTAGATTTCGTAAGTGCACCCATTCAGGGTACATTAGCTGCTCCTTAGACTGCGGGCATTTATGTTGTATACATGACAGCTCAAGAGATAAATGAAAATTGGTACCAAGGCTGGGCTTCAAACCCTGGTCTCCGGCTCACTAGGCAGATGCGCTAACCACTACACCATTCTGGCACAGTGGCTGAGTCGTGAATGGGACTCTGGAATGAGGGAGAAGGCGAGCTACGGCTGTCCGTGCAGGTGTGTAAAGCCACTGTGCCAGGGTAGCGTACTGGTTACTGCGTCTCCCTACTGAGCAGGAGGCCCTCGCGCGAATCCCACCCTTGGTACAAATTTTCATTCGTCGCTTCAGTCTCCATATATACATTATAGATGTCTAAGAGTCGAAAAGGTCTCTGGAACCATATAGTCTCATTTGATTATGGCCTCTTAGTTTCCGTTAAATATTTCATTTTCGATTTATTTTATCTCTTTCTACGACTTTCTCTATTACCTTTGCGTCAGGTGGTAGTCCTGTTACCAACTTGTTTGATGGGGCATCGATCTGAAAACTTACTTCCGATGAAGCGTTAAAATTCTTATCGCTGTTATCTGGCAAACATGATATCCACATTTCGGTGTTTTGAGGATGCGCCATACTCTATTTCATAATTGTATGACAATGGTAAAAATGACCATCTTTACAATCTTTATTGAATTTTTACCGGAATCCGTGATGCAGGATTGAAATGAACTAAAATTTGCCTCTGCGAAGACTGACTTGAAAATGAACACCAAGAAAACAAAAATTCTAAGCCCAGAAAACCAATCACTTATTGTAACGTACCAGTCTATAGAAGTTGTTGATGAATACATCTACCTTGATCACAAAATTAAACTAGGGACAAACAATTAAATGTAGAAATTCCTCGCAGAACAGGTTTGAGCTGGGCAGCATTCCAGAAACCAAAATTTATCCTGGCTACGAAGGAAGTTCCAAACAACATTATGGCTAAGGGCTATAATATATGCATACTTCCAGTTACGACCTTTGGTCTGGAAACTATGACACTCACTAAGGCAAGTGTTGGTAAACTAAAGCGCACACAACAGATGCTAGGAGTCAGCCTCAGGAATAGGATTCGATAAAAGAAAATTAGAAAGAGAAGAAAAATAACAGACGTCGTAGGGAGAACTGCATGAATGAAGTGTCAATGGATCGGGACACGTAGCTTGGCAAGATCACAGCTGGTGGATCCTACAACTGTTCACTGGGGACCACAAGAGTGGCATTAGAAGACCCCCAAAAGAGATGGCGCGATGTCATGAGGTTGTTGGCTGGAGCACAATGGTACAAGGTGGCTCAAAATCGAAAACAATGGAAACATATGGAAGAGGCTTACACCCAGCAGAGAACGAGATAGGCTGAAGAAGAAGAAGAAAGATTAGTAGCAAATTTTTAGCAAAAATTTGGATCCATACAAATAATTATTTAATTTCTTTACAGCAAATGTGAGGGCTAGAACTTGTTTTTCTACTTTTTCTGCTTGTGAATAAATCCGCTGCGCTGAATTCAATGTCTTGGAAATGAAAGTAGTATATTTATCCGCATTCCTCACTCAGCGTGATAACACAGCCGCAGTTCTTATATCTGAAGCATCGGCTGCAAATATTAATTTCTTCTTAGGGTCGTATGTTACTGATTTTTTCTGAGATTATAATCATTTGTTTGTCTGTACATGCACATCACATCAACCGATTTCCGTGCGATTCGGATAATTCTTTCATAGTGCTTCGTCCTTTTTTTTTCCTTAGAGTGTATAAAATATTTCCCTATATCATACTGATTAGATTAACGGTTTCATCTGTGTCTGTTAAATATATGTATGAACTACTTCACATTTACAGGATTTATACAAGAATTTCATACTAGTATAATAAGCACTGATCTATTTCAAATCTAACACTGTTGCCTGTGTCTCTTTTAAGAACACTGTATTCTGCGCTTACATTTTTGTTGCCAACAGAAGCATAATTCTTGCTCTGTTAGTTGATCAATAACGTTTTTGATTGTCGTTAGCTGTATTTAGAATAAAAAATAACTTCTATGTTTCAGCATATATATATATATATATATATATATATATATATATATATATATGTGTGTGTGTGTGTGTGTGTGTATTTGTGTGTGTGTGTGTGTGTGTGTGTGTGTGTGTGTGTGTGTGTGTGTGTGTGTTTGTGTGTGCGTGAGCGTATTTTTGTGGATTTTTGTATGAATAGATCCATATAATTAATCTCCTATTCACATATTATACCGTTGTTATATTGTATACTGTCATAACAGTAGGCTCCTGCAAAGATATCAGATGTCTGTTTGGAAGATAAAGGTCGACGTTACTTAGGTTTGTTGTTACTGTTGGTCAATGTATTTACCTTAAATGCCACGGAGCCAAATACTGTCCAATTCTGTTTCACACAAAGTAGATATCTGAAATCTTCAATGTATTCCACTCTTTTCAGAACATTGAACATGTTCGGTGATCTAGGGTTTCGGCTACGCACACCACGATATACGAAGTTAGCCCTGCTTGGCAGTGTGTAGTATAATGAGATAGTTTCTGGTCTCCTGGACGACAATGCACTAGCAAACAAACATCATTGGCACTAAGTCAGAATGCTTGTATCACTAAAGACAAAATTTCTCCATTCAACCTTGCAACTGCATCTTTCACTACACCATCAGAGGCACGTTGCACGTTGATTATGTGTGACAAGAAGCCTAGAGGATGGAAACCGTACTTGTAGCCCAGCTTCCAACGAAACGTTTCTAACGATTCTAGCATTCCATATGTGAATGCGTACGTATTTTCTGTCTAAAAGTGGTCGACAGACGTGTGCGCCTTCATTGGAACACTGGCACCAACACTAATACGCTACTGACACTTCCTTTCTTACTTGTTCGGAAACTCTTAGGAATGGCTGCGCAACTTAGCGTAAACCTACAACACAATCCCGTTGGGATTAAGTTTACTGCACCAATGAAGCTCGTCAGCACCGTCCTGGATATCTTCGGCGTTTACTAAGTAATGTGCTCGAAATAAGGGACTATTGTTTCAAGAAACCAAATACAGTTGTTACAGTCTCAGCGTTTTCACGTCCAGTCTGTAGTTTTTGCTCCCTTCAAACGCGGCGTTGCGTTTACTGCTCTTTCTCAGTACTTCATTCAAATGTGCTTTTATCTCTTCGTTAAATTTTTAGTGACGTTCATTTGTTATTTTCCAATAATTTTGCTTTATCGCTATAACGAATCTCATCCGATAAGAATTTTGCGAGTGATGGTGGTGATGATAGTGATAATCTTGCAAACCCAGCTGAACTAAGGCAACGGCCTTGCCGCAGTGGATACACTGGTTCCTGTGAGATCACCGAAGTTAAGCGCTGTCGGGCGTGACCATCCAGCCGCAATGCGCTGTTGCCATTTTTCGGGGTGCACTCAGCGTGATGCCAATTGAGGAGCTACTCGACCGAATAGCAGCGGCTCCGGTCAAAGAAAACCGTCATAACGACCGGGAGACCGGTGTGCTGACCAGACGTCCCTCCTATCCGCATCCTCAGCTGAGGATGACACGGCGGTTGGATGGTCCCGATGGGCCACTTGTGGCCTGAAGACGGAGTGAGTGCATCTGAACTAAGACATGCTAAAAATAATTTGACGAGATAGCTCACATTCAAATCAGATATACTCTGTGTAAATGCGATAGAATTAACAGGTTAGCCAAGAGAAAATAGTGAAGAGCAAGGAGATAATAGATACGGTACTATCTTGTATTGAGAAAAATAGGAGACAAGCTACACATACACTACTGGCTATTAAAATTGCTGCACCACGAAGATGACGTGCTACAAAGGTGAAATTTAACCGACAGGAAGAAGATGCTCTGATATGTAAATGATTAGCTTTTCAGAGCGTTCGTACAAGGTTGGCGCCGGTGGCGACACCTACAACGTGCTGACATGAGGAAAATTTCCAAACGATTTCTCATACACAAACAACACTTGACCGGCGTTGCCTGGTGAAACGTTGTTGTGATGCCTCGTGTAAGGAGGAGAAATGTTTACCACCACGTTTCCGACTTTGATAAAGATCGGATTGCAGCCTATCGCGATTGCGGTTTATCGTATCGCGACATTGCTGCTCGCGTTGATCGAGATCCAGTGACTGTTAGCAGAATATGGAATCGGTGGGTTCAGGAGGGTAATACGGAACGCCGTGCTGGATCCCAACGGCCACGTATCACTAGCGGTCGAGATGACAGGCATCTTCTCCACATGGCTGTAACGGATCGTGCAGCCACGTCTCGATCCCTGAGTCAACAGATGGGGACGTTTGCAAGACAACAACCATCTGCACGAACAGTTCGACGACGTTTGCAGTAGCATGGACCATCAGCTCGGAGACCATGGCTGCGGTTACCCTTGACGCTGCATCACAGACAGGAGCACCTGCAATGGTGTACTCGACGACGAACCTGGGTGCACGAATAGGGAAAACGTCATTTTTTCGGATGAATCCAGGTTCTGTTTACAGCATCATGATGGTCGCATCCGTGCTTGGCGACATCGCGGTAAACGCACATTGGAAGCGTGTATTCGGCATCACCATACTGACGTGTCACCCGGCGTGATGGTATTGGGTGCAATTGGTTACACGTCTCGGTCACTCTTGTTCGCATTGACGGCACTTTGAACAGTGGACGTTACATTTCGGATGTGTTACGACCAGTGGCTCTACCCTTCATTCGATCCCAGTGAAACCCTGCATTTCAGCAGGATAATGCACGACCGCATGTTGCAGGTCCTGTACGGGCCTTTCCGGATACAGAAAATTTTCGACTGCTGCCCTGGCCAGTACGTTCTCCAGATCTCTCACCAACTGAAAACGTCTGGTCAATGGTGGCCGAGCAACTGGCTCGTCACAATACGCCAGTCACTAATCTTGATGAACTGTGGTATTGTGTTGAAGCTGCATGGGCAGCTGTACCTGTACACGCCATCCAAACTCTATTTGTCTAAGTGCCCATGTGTATCAAGGCCGTTATTACGGCCAACGGTGGTTGTTCTGGGTACTGATTTCTCAGGATTTATGCACCCAAATTGCGTGAAAATGTAATCACATGTCAGTTCTAGTATAATATATTTGTCCAATGGATACCCGTTTATAATCTGCATTTCTTCTTGGTGTAGCAATTTTAATGGCCAGTAGTGTATTTGTCAATGCTGAGTATGGGAATCGATAACGATCTTATCACATCCGGTGTCATGTTACACAGCTAGTGTCAGGTTACCCACTTGGGTTCCTTGGTGCCCCCATTCCCTCTCCCCTGGGGAGCCACCAGTAACTGATCAGGGTCACCAAGTCTTACGAATCTTTCCATATTTTCCCAAATTGTACTTAGTTTTCATCCATTTTTGTGTTTTTCGGGCTTCTGTAAGCGCCAGAGGCCGTATTGATTAGGCTACCAGTGTGTAATTTGTCGAAACGTTAAGCAATCTGAAGAGTCTGTATGATTAAAAACGTTGCAGCAGTATTTTTATTACACGTTTGTGCATTTACCCACACAGTCTTATTTAGAAAAGTACTTTATGTAGAAGCAAAAACACCATTCTTGTACTGGTTGTAATAACATAATCATGTGTTTAGTGTTGGACGGTAAGATTTTACAGCGAGTCTTTCTATCGCCCCGTTCCATACATCATTACAGCTCTGACAAGATCCCGTCAGCGACATTGACTTGACGAATCACAAACATCTCTGATGCATCCAAGAGAGGAGATATCTGTCGAAAGGATACTAGTAAATCCTGTTATCTTCCTCTTCTAAAACGACAAATTCAACATCTGGCTTGGGAGAAAATGTTCGTAATCCCCTCTGCTGGATAGTTTATTTAGGAATCATACGTTAAAGACAGTTTGCATGATAATTATATACCTATTAAGCCAGCCTGGCATGGATCTCAGACTGATGAGAAAATCCCGTAATGTATTTTTATAACCTTGCTGACTAAAACAGGCTTCTATGTTAATAGTTCTGGTGATAATTATAGCCCACGTCCAATAAATCAATCTGGTAAGTGTCTCAGACTGCCGATCAAATCTCGTACTTTGTCGTAATACACTACGAAAATCCTAAACATGTTATGTATGTTAAACCTAATTACTAATTCGAAGACCAATCGTAGGTATTTATTTACAGCACAACGCTAACATTAGCTCTGCGTAGTGGAACCGTGGCACATCTGGAAAGAAAGAGTTTCTACCAGCCATAGCCGCGAGTGCATAAAAAAAACTATAGGAAGTAACGCGGGCAGACGAGATGACTTCAATAATCCGGCGAAGTCATCTCAGTTCCACCATCATATAGGTTGCCAAACAGCTACCAGTCTCGCTGTTGTTTGTGAATTCGATTTCCACATTAAAATTATAGGCATACAGCGAATATTTATGTAAACCATTACAGGTCCTGATTGCCTTTGTTTTAGTATAGTATCGAGGTATTACATCCTGCTATTACCGAATAATCCACTAAAGCAATAGCCTTCTGCAACATGTAAGCATCTTGCTAAAACTGATGTATTCTATTTTTAGAAGTCATAACAGGAAACAAACTTCTTGATCAATACCATCTAATCTAGTATTACTTCCTCACTAGACAAGTTGCAGAACGATGTTAGGAATACATATGCGAATACTTTAATAGATGATAGTCTAGGTGTGCATGAAAAAAAATTCCTCCTTTAAGTATCAGAAAGACATAAATGGTTCAAATGGCTCTGAGCACTATGGGACTTAAGTTCTGAGGTCATCAGTCCCCTAGAACTTAGAACTACTTAAACCTAACTAACCTAAGGACATCACACACATACATGTCCGAGGCAGGATTCGAACCTGCGACCGTAGCGGTCGCGCGGTTCCAGACTGTAGCGCCTAGAACCGCTCGGCCACTCCGGCCGGCTAGAAATACATACTTTGCTCTATACCGTTACCAGCCAAACAGCCAGGACTCAAGTTTGCGTTGTCACAATTACTGTGGCCAGATGTTTTTCATGTTCTTAACTCCCGAACAAAAACTTCTGGAGAGGGTTGTGGGTTTGACAGCTATGGTAGCCGCAAATAACAAACGTGTTTCCAACACCACTAGCCTGCCTGACGAACGATTAGTTGAATAGGCAGCCACATCCTTCTGCCGTTAGCATATGGCTCTGAGCACTATGGGACTCAACTGCTGTGGTCATAAGTCCCCTAGAACTTAGAACTACTTAAACCTAACTAACCTAAGGACAGCACACAACACCCAGCCATCACGAGGCAGAGAAAATCCCTGACCCCGCCGGGAATCGAACCCGGGAACCCGGGCGTGGGAAGCGAGAACGCTACCGCACGACCACGAGTGTCGTTAGCAAATTAGTATAGGTCGTGACTGTAATTTTTTTTTTTTTACTAGGCTATCGAGATATTGCACCCTGCCGTTAGTGAATAATCGATTAAAACTACAGTCTTCTACAACATGTACACATCCAGCTAAAAAATATAACACTTTTGTACTTGAATTTTAGGGTCCTTATGTAGAGAAGACGTCATTACTTACGCTATCTGAGTATTTGAGCTAGTATTAATTCCGTACTAGATCAATTGCAGACCGATTTTGGGTTAAATGTACAATAATTTTATTAGGTCAGCTCAACATATATTGACTCCTTTACGTATAAGGAAAGTATAACTTGTTCTGTATTTCTGCCAGCAAGTCAGTCAGCCCCTCTATAGACGTATATCATAGTTGCGCGTATTCTGGACACTATCACAAAAACCAGTGGGAAGTTACTGTAGCTCACACTGGTTTGCTTGTGACGAACAGACAGGGTTCCAACCTACATATGGACGAAAGCAGAACTCTCAGCATCGCTGTTTGGTGGCCCATGTCATCGATTCCCAAGTTAAATAATTAAAAATATAGACATAAAGAGCGTTGCGTTATAACCAATTATCGAATCTGATTGTTTGGAACTAGTGCACGGCTACACAGGTCAACAGTATTTACTTTCATTCTCTGGAAGATGTCGGTTTGGATCTCACTTCAATTAACCGTGGTGTTCGTAAAAGTGTAGGACAAACACCGGACCTCATAGCTTGGCAATATGGCCACCAACAACAAATGCTTTTTTAAATTATGTTTATTCACAGTAGTAGCAAAAAATCATCGGGTAAAGACCGTGATGGCAACACTTCCAGTTACCTATTCTTACAAATGAGCAACAAGCATGGTGCTACTCTGCACTCCGTAAATGCCTACATAGCCGTCTATATTTATTAAACTATCTGCCCTGATGTCTATAAAAAATTTCGATAAGCGTCTCCCAAGCCTGACAGCTGTATGGGAGATTATGATAATGAACCCTTCGCGTGGAGAATCATCATCATATATGGATGAATTTGATGTCGTATTAAGTAGAACTAAGATACGTATTTTGACAGAACAGTGCGCATAATCTAGACTTAGGTCCTCAGTTCAGCTCTTATACAAGCTTTGTACTAATACTAATGGATCAGAATACATTTTTTTATGTGAGCACACACCAACAGCACGTAATTAAATAATTAATTTACACATTAAATAACTAAAATTATAGATATATGGATAATATTCTGCACATGTCAAACATAGTTAGTCGATTTCCATGATGATAACAAAAACATATGAGTAAAGACTCTAGATGACAGCATTTTCAATCATAGGTTCTAAGTGTATTTGTAATTACACTATTTTACGTTAATAACACAAGGCCAGGGGTAGAGTGAAAGCGATCTTATTTTTTGTACTAATGACAACATATTAATGTAGGAAATTGCCTTAAAAGATGCCTAGGCCACTTTATAACAGGAGACTGATTGCTTATTTCTTAATAATAATAATACCGTATGAAAGCAAAATGCATAGCTACAGGAGCTGTAGCTATCTGCATGCCCCTGACGATTCAGCTGCGAAATCGTCATGACCGCTATACAGCACCGTAGCAAGCAGGAGACACGTTAAAGCAGTCGGGCTGGCAGCATCTCAAGAGTCCTCTCTCTCTTTCTAGTGTTCGTTAATTCTCCTCCAAAACACTCCGTTTTATATGTGCCGAAAGAAGTAAATTTTACACACCTGATACCACCGGAGAGAAAATTCGAAAAAAATGGTTAAATGCACGATAAATGGGTTTAACAGTAGACAAATGCCATGTAATACTATTAGAAGCTAATAGAAGTCATGTAAATAAAAATTGTGCTATCGATGTTGTCTACAGAGCCCCATTTTAATCAGCAAACTTTTCATGATTTCATTTATAGTAAAGTCAATATGCACTCCATGCGTTTTGCTTCAATCGCTTCTGAAATCATAGCAGTTCACACTGCATACAATTTTTTTACGATTACAATTACATATGATTTGCGACTAATGTGTATTGTGTGGAGAATGCCACAAGACTCAGAATGAAATAGCACTACAATTTCCTCACACACATAGACACACACACAAATCTAGAGGGAATATGACAATTTCGTCTTGTCTCTCAAGAATGCACAATAATTCCAGTAATGAGGCATAGGTGATGTCTCTCCACCCCTCTCTCTCTCTCTCTCTTCTATATACTCGTTACTGTCCCTCTCAGTTCGTCCTCGTGGATGAGTGGTCAGCACTATCACCCCAATTCCCGGTCAGGTTGGAGGTTTTCTCTGCTTGGGGACTAGTTATTGTGCTGGCCTCATCATCATTTCATCATCATCGATACACAAGTGGCCCAGTGCGGCGTCAGCTGAAAACACTTACAACTCAGTAGCTGAACTACTGCTGATGGGGACTCCCGGCCAACAATGCCATACAATGATTAACTTTTTCACTTTCCCTCTCGACCGATTACCTAATGATCTTGTTTTTTCTAAGCAGGGTGTGACACCATGTGTATCTCTCCCTCCGCATTGATAACAAAATCTATACATTCGATTCTGTGATTCTAACACAACTCCCATCCATCCCAGCTTTCTGGAAAGTGTACAACAGATCTCTCCAGGCATTTTGATCTACTGATTATGTCACGTTTTCTACTATACTCTCAGCGTAAATGATAGTAGTCCATGCGACCTTATCATATCAAGACTTTTTACGAAATTTTTGACATTTTCCACATTTCTTGATGTTTATCCATTTTTTTCATTTGTTAATGTAGAAGTGTGTATATGCTCTTATTGCATAACCAGGGGTGACTTGTTATTTTTTATGCCATCAAACTTTGATGCAGGAGCCAGCCAATCCAGGGTATCTAATTATTCCCCCAAATGTCAACTCTAAGAGCCAAAGGAAATATTAAAAATCACACACACACACACACACACACACACATACGCACACACACATCCACTTACATGGATTGCTGTGGGCATAGAGCATTTAAGTTATTCTGTTGTAAACCCACGCATATACACAGCACAGTTACACTATTTTATGCATAGGTTTCCAGCAGGGGTCCCCGCTCCCTACTTCCACTGACGCCAAAGGCGGCTGCTTCAGCTGTGGCATGGTAGGGACTGCAAGGGTGGTGGTGGTGGCGGTGGTGGCTGTAGAATCCCAGGATGGGTTCAGAGTTGCATCCAAAAGGTGGATCCATTTCCATTAGGCGTTGGATATTGCTAACGGTGGATCCACAACACAATGTGTCTAGGAAAATTATTAGGTAATGATCCAGCAAGTGTCGTGCCCAGGGATGTTTTTCAGGGCAGATTCATCTGAGCAAAGCCCAGGATAAGGGTTAGATGGATCCGTCTATACAAAAAAATCCCTGAATAATGTTCCGAATGAATCCACACCTGCATGATCTAAATTTCTAAAGTGTCATTTGAAAGGTGAGTCTGTCAGCTACATCTGCGAATACTTTTCAGGCTGCATCCAACAAGCGATATATCAGGGAAAATTCTTCGGGCTGGATACAGCATGCAGTATATTTGGGGATATTATTTAGGGTGTATCCACCTGTGCAAATTAGGGGCAATGCTTGGGCTGGACCCATTTGTGTAACAATTTCTGGATAATGTCCGGTATGGATCCACCCATGTATGACCCGGGGTAGCATTTGAAAAATGAATCCTCCTATATTATGTCTCACGCTGTTGCTGTGTGTGTGTGTGTGTGTGTGTGTGTGTGTGTTTTAAACAGCAGTCAGTGTGTACATGTGCGTGTGTTTTAATGTTTGCTTTGGCACTTACTGTTGACATTTATTGCTTTCGTCACACATACAATGGACACCTTTTGAGGAGAAATAACGCTCCCTGGAGAAATAGAGAGAGAGGGGACTCATGAGATGCTGTCAGTCGGTGTGCTGTTTTGTTTCCTCGTTGTCATGGTGCTGTACGGTACAGGTACGTCGTGGCCATCTCGCAGCTGAATCCTCAGGGTCGTCCAGATAGTATCTGCCTGCCTTCCTGGCAGCTCCTGTAGCCGACCACTGATAAACATTTTACTGCCATACATTATTATTATTACTTAAAAATTAAGCACGATTATTTGAAAAATGCACCAGAATAGCTGTTTATAATAATTAATCTTTATTCATGACAGACTGTTTCGGCATTTATCGCCATTGTCAAGTAATCTTTGTAACCATCTCTCGTCGTAAGATTTGAACTGTCGAACTACTGTCAAACAATAATTAAGATATAATTCCAATGTATTTCGGTCATTTACCATCTTATCAACACAGTGACAGCTATAATTACTAACGACGTAATATAGATGTCACATGAACCTAGACGTAATTGACGATGGCGATAAATGTCGAAACACTGAGTCGTGAGTTAACATTAGTTATTATAAGCAGCTATTCTGGTGAATTTTTCTAATAACCATGTCATTGTCTGATGTATATTATGCTGCTGGCTCAAATGAAGAAAAAAAGCAATTACTCTCCAGTTATAAAGTGGCCTAGGTGTCTTTTAAGGCAATTCCCTCATTTAGCATGCTGTCATGCACACAGAAAATAAAATCGCTTCCACTCTAGCCCTGGCATTGTGGTATTCACATAAAAGAGTGTAATTACAACCACACTTAGAGGCTATGACCGAAAGTGCTGTCATCTGGAGTCTTTACTCAAAGTTTTTGTTGTCAATACGAATAATAGACTAACTGTGACTTAAATAAATATACATGGCTAAGTATGTATTTATGGTGTGCAGAGTAGCACTATACATGTTACTGATCCTAGTTCGAATCCAGGATCCCCTCCCCCACCCCCCCACTCCACCCCCCCCACCCCACCCACTCCACCCCCCCCCACCACCACCCCACATACCTCATGGCCCTACGGTATCCACCACACGGTGTCCACAATATAGTGAGAGTTCAATCATATTTAGATCATTTTGTGACAGGAAGTATTGAAATGGCGCTCTTTATCCGATGGTTTTATGCTACTACAGTGGATAATCATCATTACTAAACAACCCTCTGTTGTTGGTGGCCATATTGCCATGCTACGACGCAATCCGTTGTCTTTCATGAACATTAAGGCTGACTGACGTGCAATCCAAACCGACGTCTCCCAGAGATTTAAGTAAGTCCCATTGACATTTGTGGCTGTACATTAGTTCCATTAAATCAGAGCCGTGCTTTGTATGTCTATAGTTTTAATTACTTAACTTGGGAATCGACTACATGAGCCACCAAATAGCGATGCTGACAGTTCTACTGTGGTCTTATGTAGGTTGGATGACTGTCTGTTCATGATAAGCAAACCAGTATGAGCTACAATACTTTCCCAGTTGCTTTTTTTACAGCGTAAAGAATACGGAAATCTCTAGGGAATGTAAATATGAGATGCGCAGAACAGCTATACATCCTAGAAGGTCTGACTGTCTTGCTGTCAGAAACATAGAACAAATTATAGTTTCCTTGTGCATAAAGGAGTCAGTGTATGTTGAGATGACCTGTTAAAATTATCGTATATTGAACCGTAAGATCGTTCTGCAGTTTATCTGGTAGGGAAATAATACTAGCTCAAATGGTGTTGATTATGATGTCTTTTTTTATAGGTCGTAAAATTTGAATAAACAAACGTTATATTTTTAGATGGATGTTTTCATCTTGTGGAAGACTATAGTTTTAATGGATTATTCAGTAATGGCAGGATCCAATTTCTCGAGACTCTAGTTTAAAAAAATACACACTTGATTTTTATTAATTTGCTAACGGCAGAAGGATGCGGCTGCCTATTCATCTAATCGTTCGCCAGCCAAGCTAGTCGTGTCGGAAACATGTTCCTTATTTGCGGTTACGCACAACCCTCTCCAGACGTTTTTGTTCGGATGTTAAGAATATGGATAAACATCTGGCGGCAGTAATTCTGATAACGTAAAGGTGAGGCCTGGGTGTCTGGCTTTTAACGATATATAGTCTACCTGATACGTAAAGGAGAAACTTTTTGTTATGTAGACGTACACTATTACCTATTAAAGTTTTCGCATATGTATACCTAACATCTTTCTGCAACTAGTCTACTGAGAAAGTAATACTTGATTAGATATAATAGACCAAAACGTCTGTTTACTGTTAGAATTTTGTGGTAGGGGGCGAAACTGCTGAGGTCATAGGTCCCTAAGCCTACACACTAGCTAATCTAACTTAACCTAACTTATGCTATGGACAACACACACACCCATGCCCAAGGGAGGACTCTAACCTCAGACGTGGGGTGCCACGCGGACCGTGACAAGTCGCCGCAAACCTAACGGCTAGCGCCGGCCGGTGTGGCCGAGCGGTTCTAGGCACTACAGTCTGGAACCGCACGACCGCTACGGTCGCAGGTTCGAATCCTGCCTCGGACATGGATGTGTGCGATGTCCTTAGGTTAGTTAGATTTAAGTAGTTCTAAGTTCTAGGGGATTGATGACCTCAGAAGTTAAGTCCCATAATGCTCAGAGCCATTTGAACCTTACGGCTACCCCGCGCGACTCTGTTTGCTGTTATGACTTCTAAAAATAGAATACATCAGTGTTAAAGTCTTAGCTGGATGTGTACATGTTGCAGAAGGCTATTGTTTTAATCGATTATTCAGTAATGGCAGGATATACTTCCTTGACACTATACTAGAAAAGAGACAATGAGGACCTATAATGGTTTACAAAAATGTTAGCTGTATGCCTATATTTTTAGTGTGGAAATCGATTACACAAACAACAGCGGTACTGGCAGCTGTTTTGCAGCCTATAGGGTGGTGGAATTCAGATTACTTCGTCGGATGACTGAAATCATGTCGTTTGCCCACGTTACTTCCTCTGGCGCCAAGACTGGGCAAGTAGCTCTTTTATGCACTCGCCGCTATGGCTGGCAGAATATTTGTCCTTCCAGATGTGCCATGGCTCCACTACGCAGTGCTAATGTCAGTATGGTGTTGTAAGTAAATACCTACGATTGCTCTTCGAATCAATAATTAGGTACCACGTACATAACATGTTTAGGATTTTCGTGGTGTGCTACGACAAAGTACGAGATTTGATCGGCAGTCTGAGACACATACCAGGTTGATTTATTGAATGTGGGCTATAATTATCGCCAGAACAACTCACATTGAAGCCTATTTTAGTCAGTAAGGTTATAAAAATACATTACGAGATTTTCTCATCAGTCAGAGACCCATGCCAGGCTGGCTTAATAGGTGTGGAAGATAATTATCATGCAACCTATCTTTAACGTATGATTCCTAAATAAACTATCCAGCAGAGTCCTATAATGGGATTACGAGCATTCTTTCTCAAGCGAGATGCTGAATTTATCGTCTTAGAAAAGGAAGATAAAAGGATTTACTAATATCCTTTCCACTGTTTCCTCCTCTCTCGGATGCATCAGAGATGTTTATGATTCGTTAAGTCAATGCCGCTGACGGGATCTTGTCAGAGCTGTAATGATGTATGGAGGCGGGCGATAGAAAGGCTCGCGGTAAAATCTTACTGTCCAACACTGTAAACATGATTATGGAAAACTGGAAATTTGTTGTAAGGTCTTGTGGGACCAAACTGCTGAGGTCATCGGTCCCTAAGCTTAGACACTACTTAATCCAACTTAAACTAACTTACACTAAGGACAACACACACTCACCCATGTCCGAGGGAGGACTCGTACTTCCGACGGGGGGAGACGCACTGTCCGTGACAAGGCGCCTCTGACCGCTCGGCTATCCCGCGCCGCACATGATTAGGTTATCGTTACCAGTACAAGTAGGGTCGATTTTTGCTTCTAAATAAAGTACTTTTCTAGATTACACTGTATGTGTAAATGGAGCTGTTCACAAACGTGTAATAAAAAGAACGTTTTTATTCATACAGATTTCTCTGGTTGCTTTACGTTTCGGCAAATGCCACACTGGTAGCCTAATCAAAACTGCCTCTGGCGATTACAGACGCTGTCGCTGCTGTATGGGTGCTGTTGAGATATCGCTGTCTTCTAAACGCTCCGACCGTGTGCGGAGGGGAAAGAGATTTCCTGTACGTTAACTTGACGGACTCAGAGGTCGGCGATCTTCCTGCATTTATCAGTCTATGTGGGCAGTTCTTCCCACGGTTAATTGAATACAATGAGATGGCTTTTCCTCTAGGATTGCCGGGAAGAGCGATAGATGTCGCTGCCTGCTTGTTTCCAGGTCTGGCTTTCGCAGGAGTCTCGCCGCCTGGAACCCTGGATCGCTAGGCGTCGACGAAGGCCCACAGTATCTGTCATAAATATGCTTATCAACGGATGGAGCTCGATCTCTATGCTCGCAATTTATATCATATAGTAGGATAGATATCGTGACTTTGTTAGTCTATGACTTTACGTGTAGGGAGAGTTTACTTTTACTGCATTGCTCAGTCTCGTTTTTGTGTGGAGAAGACGCTCCTACTCTGGAATATTTCCACATATTTTTATGAGTCTTATGGTGACACGGTACAACAACAGTGCGAGAATTACATGTCTTCGTACTCTGCCTGGGAGTGTTGATGGAAGTCGGCCACAATCAGTGCTCTTGCAGGATCGTGTTTACGAATCTTATAGCATCCCCACATGTTGCGATGTGCTAGCTGTCCAGCCTGTGTCTTTGGAATTCTACGTATCACTCGAAATTTCATTAATAGCGATGTCCATACTCGGATTTCCCTGAAGTTAATATACGAGACTTATAGTAAAGTCACATATACTAATAATATTGCAGGTTTTATCGAGATTATAATTACGTGACTTAGTTCCACCTGGGAATGCTGACTAGTTGTAAATACAGTTGCCCACGCAGTTTTAAAGAAAGGTGGTTGTGGTGATTAGGATGCTTAAGCTTATAGTATTGTTTATTTGCAAAGGCGTCGGCTAGTTACGACAGGTTTGGTATGGCGAGATTTCCCGTCCCTAGGATTACTGAGTGTGTGTTGTGCCAGACATCAGTTGGCAGATGATTATACATACATATTATTTAAATGATGAAAATTTCTCTGCCATGCCTGGTGAGAAGGTTTGGCTAGTGTTGGGTAGGGATATGGAAGTCTCTCTTTCGCGGGCAAGGATTATTGGCAGTCGCGATCACCAGCATCTCACTTGGCTCGTTCGACCTTCGAATGCTGCGCAGAGTTTCTCGTAATCTTGGTGTGTATTTGTAGCAGTCTTCGATATTTCCGCCGATGCCTTGTTGTTGTTTGCTGCTATTAGCGCGGGCGGGAGATCCCTCGGCCAGAACTGATATACGAGCACAGTCCGCCACCAGGCCAGAGAGGATTCCCGCACAACTTTCTCAGCCACTGATGGCTTGGAAGGGGGGGGGGGGGGGGGAGCGGGGTCGGCAGTGCTCGCGCGTCTACACCCTGCACTTCTGAGTCTGAGGGATGGTTATCCTGTAGGCGACATGCTTTTCACTAGTGTTATTGCAGATACTGCTCACATTCCTAGAGGCGTATTTTGTACGCTGTGCGACACACATAGTATCTTTTGTTGGAAGCACCAGAATTTTGCTATGCCGTCACAAAATCTAGTAATGTAGTGGTGGTTTATCTATGCGGTGTGGTATTTCTTAGACATACAGTATCTTTGGTTAAAGATCGATAGTGCTTATAGAACTTGCTAAGACATCATTTATGTGATGTGAAGTTCTTATTTCGGCCAGTATTTTCGTTTCTAACACATACTCTATGACGTCACACACACACACACACACACACACTCACACACACACATTTGTAGCTGAGAGATGATAGGTAAGTTGGAACCCTTACGGAGTTTTGCCGGTTGGAGTGGCCGTGCGGTTCTAGGCGCTACAGTCTGGAGCTGAGCGACGCTACGGTCGCAGGTTCGAATCCTGCCTCAGGCATGGATGTGTGTGATGTCCTTAGGTTAGTTAGGTTTAATTAGTTCTAAGTTCTAGGCGACTGATGACCTCGGAAGTTAAGTCGCATAGTGGTCAGAGCCATTGTTGAACCTTACGGAGTTTTGATTGGCTGACAGCATCATGACGTTGATCTAACGTGATGTCACATAGATTCGACGTAGCGGCGCGATGTAACGTCTAACAACCCTACCACAACAAAAGTCAAAATTTAATAATGATTGTGGTGTTGCTCACGCTGCTAAATACTGCATTTTCTGGCAACAACAAAGTTATTATGTGGCAGGTGTCATTAGAGCACAGTTAATAAAGTCATTTCATGTAATAATGAATTAACTAGGCACTCATCTTTTCGTGTTTCCCACGCTGGTCTCGTTGTAAAATCATGGCTCAATCGTCGAAAATCTAGGTGGTGATGATTCCAAGCTCGGATGCAAAGAGGCGAAGGTTTTATTCTGCTATATTCAAAAGTTTTATAGATGTGTTTCACAAACCATTCTTGAAGATTAAACCTTTGAAAGCTAGCACAATGGTGATGCAAAAAAATAATCAGCACTTCGAATTTAAGTAACACTTCCTTTTTATTGCTTTTGTTGCAATATCACGTAATACACGAAACATCACTTCACAATACAAAACATACTTGAAAACATCTTTCCCACTGTTAAAGTTCACATTTTATAAGCTGACCACAATATGCGTCTTTCCAACATGACGTCCAAGACTTGACTTTTTCAAGGTCCGACTCTCTAACTAAAAACCGCTTACGCGCCCAAAAATCAGAGTTACAAGTACGTCAAAGATCATAGTGACAAAAGAAATAATACACATAAGAATATTATCATTGCAATATAAACATATCGATGTATCAAAATACCTCTACATTAATGAAATCAAATCCGAATGTTGTCTCAGAAATATGTCAACTACTTTACAGAAACACAGTAAAATATTGCTGGTATCGAGAGGTTCAGGTGAGGTACCATAATGGTTACGTAATTCAAGTACCGTTACGCCATGTTGACGTGACGTAGACACATATCTCACGTAACTGGGTGAAACCGTGGAAAATTTAGACAATTTTGCTTGGGTGTGGTTTCTGCTGGCGTCTCGGAAGATAAAATACTAAATTGTTCTTAAGAAATAGGCCTAGAGTGACAGGACTTAACGTAATTTATTATTAACAAATATACCTAGCCTACAAGCCCTCCCTTTGTTGCCTAGCTCCAGAGAGTCCAGTTATAAAAAGATGAAGTTCGGGATGTGCGCTTTGATGTCAGTGATTACTAATTCGGTCACATACTGCATTGTGATTGCCTGAACACTTTATGGCCTGGCCGGGACGTCGGGAAAAGTCTTGCGCAATTGAATAAAATACGTAATATTGCAGAAAATCCGGAAAATACGTAAAATATGGGAAAATAAGAAATAATGAGTGTATTGTATTGTATTGTATTGAACTGGGGACCTAGAAACGACGGAGAGGCTTCGTCCCCGCCGTAGCCCTCAGTGGTTCACAACCCCGCAACAGGCTACAGCAGTCCACTCACCCCACACCGAACCTAGTGTAATATCTCTTTATATTCGATGAATTATTTTGATACAATTCTACCCTTGAATGACGTTTACTAATTTTCTATCTTCATACTCGCAGAATCCATGCGAAAAGTAGTTCATACAATAGCTATGCCATGAGCGCATAAGTATTCTTTGTAGTACTCTCTCTGGTGGTTGTGAGAAAAGAAAAAGAAAGGGAGCTTCCGGGATTGTCTTCGTGCCGATTAGCATGAGCTTGGTTTGGAAGAACTGTAATTTGATTATTGAGATTTATCACAGAAGTTAACTGATACGAACTGTACGATTAAAAGGAAATATATATATATTGCTCCTTCAAAAAAAAAGGTGTGTATGTGACATTTTGGAATTAATGATATTTATCGATATATTGCGTAGTTGTTAATCAGAAGGGACTTCCGAAAGACTGGATACGAAGCTGCATTTAATAATCCAAGAGCTCCATTACTTCTTCGGAAGGTTAAATTTCATCAAAGCCAAATATCCGCTTGATCTGAGGTTTCCCGACTGATTATACAACGCTCCCAAAATTACGAGGTATTTTATTTGGACAGATTAGCAGACTGCTGCAAAGCACGAGCCTGCAGAGAAGAAGAATCATCGCCTGATTTCATTCTAACAAGTAAAATTTCAGAATCATTTTGAGTGACTGAGCTATGACTGTGTTTCCTATCATGAATGATTGATTGCTCGAACGAATTGAGAGCTACAGAATTACGTAGATAGGAGGAAAAAATTACACTAGGATTACTGTGCGGTTCGGACTCCCGCCCCCCGCCCGGAAAGCAGTGCGTTAGACCGCACTGCTAACCGGGCGAGCATAATGAGTGTACTTACATATCTGCTTAGCTGTGGTGTCTGTTGGTGCCACGTTACACTAAATTGTTATTAACAAATAAATTTCAAGTGGCGCAATTTGTTATAAACAAATAGACACAGCCTCTCCCTATGCTGTTCAGCTCCATAGTAACCCCTTCCATTCAAGTGACCCTGAGAGTGTTGTGGAGGTAGAGGGGAGGAGGAGGTTAGGAGATGGTAAATAAATGTAAATGCCGTGTGGCTAGGGCCTCCCGTCGGGTCGACCGTTCGCCTGGCGCAAGTCTTTCGAGTTGACGCCACTGCGGCGACTTGTGTGTCGATGGGGATGAAATGATGATGAAAAGGGCAACACAACACCCAGTCCCTGAGCGGAGAAAATCTCCGAGCCAGCCGGGAATCGAACCCTGGCCGTTAGGTATGACATACCGTCGCGCTGACCACTCAGCTACCAGTGGCGGACGGGAGATGGTGATTCCTGTAGGTGTCTGTGATCAGTTCCTGGTGGTTCCTCAGCGGAGAGAGAGTGAGAGCACCGAGGAGCCCAAAGTGGTAACCTGACGCCGGATGTGATAAAATCGTTATCTGTTCCCGTACTGACCCTTGATAACTACTACTGTAGACTGTTGCCGAGGAGATTATGAGATTAGTTCTTAGCAAGTTCCCAAATGCATAACGCAAAAGTACATCAAAGTTTTGTGGGATGTAAGGCTTTCGTAACGGCAATATCTTCTAAAACACGTACTGTTCCTTAAGCTTTATGTGGAGAAACCAACCGCTTGCGTTGACTCGTTGTTACTGGCCGTTCATGACAGAAATTTTTATTAAAAAGCCAGAATTACCCAAACTATAAGTAACAGCGGTTGTTGGCGCACTCGGTGGCGTATTTTTCTTTTGAAAGGGACTCAGTTGTGCAAAAGGCGGATTGTGACAGCGAGAGTGGAAGCAGTGGTCAGAGGGGACTTTTCTCGGGAAAGAATTGGACAAAGTTGTTCCAGAAGTTAACTGGTGGCGCAGTAAGGGATTCTCCAGGGAGGAAGGACAACTTCCTCCCCGACACACGTTTACTGTTTAGTTCGCGCCCGCATTCGCTTTGTTCTACTTTTTCGCGTGAAGGAAAGTTCAGAAATTGTTGTGCGTCAATTTTCCGTTTAATTTACGAGCGTCATACGTGACTGAGATTGTGTGTAGTTTTTCAATTAGTCACTGTTGATTATAAAATGTATGACTTTGAACAGTCTGAAATAGTCACAAGAGAAAATATTAAAACTTAATTTCTGAGTAAAACTCAGTTTGCAACGTATTTGTAGGTAATCATTTAACAATGCAATGGTGGTTACTGGAAATAAAAAAAAAGTCCTAGATCAGGATGACCAACCAGAGTGTTCCTTATTACTTAAAAATAAAAGTGTACTGATGTACTGACACTTTAATTTCACTAAAACAGAAAAGGTGTTTGGTACGATGGTGTAAATTCCTTGTAAAATCGCAAATAGAGGAGGAAGGTCGTAGATTAGTCTGCAAATAATTGTCTCTTTCTGAAGAAACAATTTTGTTCGATGATTTTTGAACGGAACTACTTCGTTGCATTCATTTCCCTATTGTCAGACTGCAGGAATAATCAGAAGCTTCAAAATAACTGTGTACTTCTGTAAAATCGGTGGTGAAATCTTAAACTGAACTTCAACTCGTGGTCTATGTAGTAACAAGAAAACAAACTTCACAGATGGAAATATAGTGTGACGTATGTTCAGACAGCAATCGCTAGTGGCCTAGACATAGGTCAATGAAATAAGATGTACGTAATAACTGAAGATAGTGTAATTTTCTGTCACTACAAGATGATTTCTCTGTGGAATGTACTGCTAGGTGGAAGACCCATGTCAGTGCGTGAACTATGTTATCTTTAAAGGAAAGGAATTCCTCGACGCCATCTGAAGCATTATTTTAACCCCGCAGACAACAGGTTCATATACACTGATGAGTCAAAACATTATGACCACGTGCTTAATAACTTGTTTGTCCAACTTTGGAACGAAATGCATCACTGATTCTGCGAATCACGGATCCGATAGTTTGTTGGTAGGTTTTGGAGGCATGTGGCATTAGATGTCTACGCACAGGTCATGCAATTCGCAGAAATAACGGGCCGCTGGTTTGCGTCCGCGTTGATGGCGCCCGATAGCTATTTACATTAGGCAAATTTGGTCTCCGACATTTCAACGTGAGTTCACTATAATGCTCCTCAAATCACTGTGGCACGGTTCTGGCTCTGAGACAGGGACAATTATACTGCTGAAAGATGACATCGGCGTCGAGGAAGACTTCAAGCATGAAGGGTTGTAGGTGGTTCGCAGCTGGCAGTGTGTCTTCAATTACTACCTACGACACCTCTCACGCCTACGACACCTCTCACGCAAACGCAGGAGAACGTCTCCCACGTATAATACTGCTTCCATCAGCCTGCGTCCGTAGTGCGATGACCTTTTCGAGCAGGTGTTCACCTCGATGACGACATTTGTGAAGACGACCATCGACCTTGTGCAGCAAAAATGTGATTCACTCGAAGAGCCGATACGCTTCCATTGATCAACGGTCGAATCCCGATCGCCCCGTTCACACTGTTGTCGTAATTGACGATGTAGCTGGGTCAACATGTGAACGCGTAAGGGTGGTCGGCTGCGGACCTCCCCGTGTTCAAAATTGTACGATGAACGGTAGGCTCTCCGAAACTGTTGTGTGTGCACCAACATCGTGCTCTATCGGCAGAAATGTCGGATCACCAACTATCCTGCTTTACAGAGCAGACAATCCTCCGAACTCCACGTTCTGTGAAGAGTCGTGGACGTCCAATCACTCAGCGCTACCTTTTTCCGTAGATGTTCACGACAACTGCACCTGAACATTCGACTAGCTTCGCCGTTTTCAAGATACTTGTTTATAAACAAGCTATGCGTAATAATAAGCCGCCCTTTGTCGAAGTCGCTTACCTCAATGGATATACCCATTTGCTGCCCATATCTTCGCTAGGGTGGTCCTTCGTCTGTCTCTGGTCCCCTTACAGCCTCTTATTACCGCTTCACGTGCCCGCAACCCCACCAGGTGACATCCAGCGTGGGCAGTGGTCATAATGTTCTGGCTTGTCAGTGTACATTTCCAGTGACTGCATACTCAGTGAATGGGCAGTCAGAAGATAGTGAAATGTGGTGTTAGCACTGAACACATTACAGTTGTGCGCAAGTGCTGGATGCCTCGATTGATGTGTGCTGCCTTCGGTTGTAAAACGTCGCAATGCTGTGTTTGACAATAATTTCTAGGGAAGAATGAGATTTTCTGCTTGACTCACCTTCTGGCCGCCTGTCAAAGAGACGCATATAACAGCGTTACCGGATCACCCTTGTCAAGCAAAATCTGCTGTTCTCATTCTGAATGATCGAAGGTTCACAAAAACATTTGTAGTGTGGTGTTATTGCGTATAGTGGTTAACTCTGTAAGAGGACACCATAATGGATCATATGAACTAGCGTAATCGTGGAGGGCTAGCTGGCTGGCTTTATATTGGTAAAATTTTCACACGTTCGATTGCAGGTGAAGGAGCTCATGATGGACCTCAGCGAATTTATCAGCTACAGAACAATATTTAATACGAGACAAGGGTGAATAAAATGTACGACGTGATAATTTTATGACACTCACAGTACTATACACCGGGTGTCTCCCCTAAGAGTCGTCAGGCGCAATAGTCTGTTTCCAATTGCAAACACCGAGCGAGGTGGCGCAGTGGTTGGACACTGGACTCGCATTCGTGAGGGCGACGGTTCAATTCCGCGTCCGGCCATTCTGATTTAGGTTTCCCGTGATTTCCCTAAATCGCTCCAGGCAAATGCCGGGATGGTTCCTTTGAAAGGGCACGGCCGACTTCCTTCCCCGTCCTTCCCTAATCCGATGAGACCGATGACCTTGCTGTCGGGTCTCCTTCCCCAAAACAACCCAACCCAACCCAATTGCAAACAAAATGATTTTTAAATCGGAATTTTAAATGGCCATTCCGTTGAGCGCTCCCTAATTAGACTAGTCCGAAATTCATTTTATCACTATGCATTTACAGAGACAGTAAAACACGAAGAATGAACAGAATGCAGCAGCGACTAAGCAGCGCTGGATGCTTAGCTGAAGTAGTCAGCGCGGGCCAGGGGGATGCTGTCGCTGTTGGAGTATTAGTTATTCTTCGTGTTTTACTGTCCCTCTTAATGTATATCGATAAAACAAATATCGGACTAGCCTAATTAGGGAGGCTCAATCGAACAGGCACTTAAAATTCCGATGTATAAAATCATTTTGTTTGCATTGGGAAACAAAAAGACGTTTTCTGTAAAATTTGAAATTTTCCCGGCGAATCAACTGTTCAAAAAGATTTCGAGCTTGCAGCCGGTCGTCGTAAACTTCCTTGCACGATATTTCGGCTGGACAACTGCTAGCCATCTTCAGTCCTCATTCGGCTCACCTGAAGATGGCTGGCAGTTGTCCAGCCGAAATATCGTGCAATGAAGTTTATGACGACCGGCTGCAAGCCCGAAATCTTTTTGAACAGACGCTTTCTGTTAACACTGGACGTCAAACGTAAGACGTGATGAGCACTATTTGTTTGAGGTGACTCCGACTACACAATGGAAAATCTAAATTTCATATATTTGCTGAACCATAAGAGAAAATGCGTCTGATGACTCTTAGAGGAGATACCATGTCTACCAAACACAAACACACACACACACACACACACACACACACACACACACACACACACACACAAAAGCGCGAGCAAACGCACACATATACACCTGAAAAATTAGAAGTTTTCTTAACTCAATATTTTCTTAATAAAAGTAGAAGGAGTAGCTGTGGAGAGTTCAACCACACATATGGATGTGGAAGTGGGGTGGCAGAATTTTCAATAGCAACCGGGGGCCTTGTAACATTTTTCAAGCCGTGCTACTTAGGAAGGCTGAAAGCAAGGATAAACTACAGCAGTTATAAATTAAGACAATTATCTGTGTCAGCCCCTTTTGTTTTCTTCCACAATCTGTTTCGAGGCCGTATACCCCCATGTTCAAGTTGGTCGCTAGACTGCACTGGATTTTCTTTATGTAGGTGTATCCACTTGTCTGCCTTAACCTTCATTTCTACGACATGCTGAAAAGGAATGCCTCCGAATTTTTTATTTGGAAACTCTGAACGCCTTTTCAATAAAACAAACGTTATAAACATTCTACATCTTTATTCTTCATGGCGACATATCTGTAGCCCCCTGCCGGTAGAGGGCTCAGAATTGTAGCGTGTACCACAGCGGTATGTACAGTAACTATGTCGCTACATGAGAAACAGCTATGCTGCAATCGAATTTCGAATTCGAAGAGTTCGTCCACACATGGAGTACCCTCTCCTTGAGCGTGACACGGCCAGACAACACACGAGCGCTGCGATATTTGCAGCAATCCGACAACTTTGGTTCACTGTCGTCGAACATCCTTCATACAGTCCCGACTTCACCCCATCCGATATTTTCCTTAACTTAAAGAACACCTTCGAGGACTTCACTTTGATAGTGTTGAAATAATGTAAGCAGATGTGAGGTTTTGGCTCCGTCAACGAACTCGAAAATTCTACAGTGACGTTATCAAGTAACTCGGCTCTAGTTGGGAGAAATGTGTTCGTCGCCAGTGAGGCTATGTTGAGAAGAAAATATGTAGACATGGAGAATAGAGATGTAGAATGTTAACAACGTTTGTTTTGTTTTAAAAGCTTTAAGAATTTTCACATAAAGAATTCGGAGGCATTACGTATCAGCACGCCCTCATTCCATCTCTGGACCGTTCTTGTTTTTGTTCCCTGTTTGTGTGTTGTGAAGTGATATTAATATAACAAACTTCAATACGTCTAAGCCTCCGTATTACCTCTAATTTTCTGTGTGTAGTCATTTCGTGATACATATGTGGGAGGAAGTAATATATTGTTCAGCCCTTTCCCCGACGCACTCTCTCGGAATCTCAATAGAAAAGTACTCTATGAGGCAGATAACCTCTCTTGCACCGTCTGCCATTGGAGTTTCTTGAGCCCGCATCTCGTGGTCGTGCGGTAGCGTTCTCGCTTCCCACGCCCGGGTTCCCGGGTTCGATTCCCGGCGGGGTCAGGGATTTTCTCTGCCTCGTGATGGCTGGGTGTTGTGTGCTGTCCTTAGGTTAGTTAGGTTTAAGTAGTTCTAAGTTCTAGGGGACTGATGACCATAGCTGTTAAGTCCCATAGTGCTCAGAGCCATTTGAACCATTTTTTTTGGAGTTTCTTGAGCATCTCATAACGCTCTCGCGCCGACTAAAATGTCATGTTATTAAACCTTTTCTATTATTTCTGCGTGGTAAGGGTCCCAGAGTGATCAGCAGTACTCAAGAATCGGTCGACCAAGTCTTTTTAAGCCAATTCCTTTGTGGATGACTTACATAAATTGCCGAAACATTCGCAAAAAAGAGTCAGAATTCGAAGCGCTCCTAAAAAACAGTGAAACAGGTAAAATCCGAAGTTGGTAGCAGTGAAAATTTAAGCGTATATCGAAAGAATAGGTTAATGGGAAATGGAGGGTGGTGTATTTGTCGCTAGAGTTAAGAAATTAAAATCTACCGAGGCATAAACTGAAGCTACATGCGAGATCTTTTAGGGAAAATCTCCATTCACTAGCGCTTAATCCCTGACGTTTCGTCTAAAGCTACGTTGAACGTCTTCAGAGAGGCTCCTGGTTGTGCTGAGTCTTGCCGGCAGTCGGCAAGACTCAGCACAACCAGTATCACCTCCGAAGATGTCCAACGTAGCTCTCGACAAAACGTTAGGGATAGAAGAGTTCCATGGACCATGGCCATACAACCCGGAAGAATTCTCGGCAGCTGAAACATTCGGTCGTTAAAGTCTTCATTGTATGACTAGCACTTGAGTTCCGCAATCACACCGTAATCATCTGAGCAGACTTTAATCATCCAACAGTCAAAAGGATCATTTCAGTTTTGTTGTTGGTGAACGTAACAAGACATCCAGTGATACATAATTAAATGCTTTCTCTGAAAACTACTTAGAACAAGTGGTTCGGAACCCTACTTCTGATGGAAATATATGAGATGTAATGGCAACAAACAGACCTGACCGCTCTAAGGATGTTCGCATAGAAGCAGATATCAGCGATCATGAAGCAACTTCAGCAACAATGATTACCCATGGGAAACTAAAGCAAGTAGAAAGGTTTATATGTTTGGTAAAGTAGGTAAAAGAGCACTAGTGTCGTATCTCAGTGAGCAAGTTGAAACTGTTAACTCAGGACAGGAGCATATAGATGAAATATAGCTCAAGTTTAAATGAGTAGTTGACCTTGTACTGGACAGATATGTGCCCAGTAGAACAGCTTGTGATGGGGGTGGCCCTCCATGGTATACAGTCCCTGTCTAGCGCATAATAGGTGTAAAATAGAGCAGTGGGCTATAGACATGTGGAAGTCAAGAGAGGAATACGTGAAGTTTTCAGAGACTGCTGTAGAGAAATGTTGCTAAAAGCTCTTCAACGAGGCCCAAAGAAATCCTGGTAGTATGTAAAGCGGCACCGAAGTTAAAGTGCAATCACTCACGGACGAGATAAGAGCTGAAATTGAGGGTATCAAAGAAGAAGCAGAAATGCTTAACTATGTCTTCAAATGTTCCTTTACGAAAGAAAGACGAGGAGTGTTCCTTCTACCATAGAAAAGCTGAGTGAAACATGTATTAGTGTTTGTCGCCTTGAGAAACAGTTGTAATCGTTAAAACTGAACAAAGCTCCAGTGCCCAATGGAATGCCTGTCAGATTCTATACTGAATTTGGGTTTGAGTAAGCCCCTCTTCTAACCACAATCTACCATAGTACGGTACCCAGTACTTGGAAGAAAATACAGGTCATACCCGTCTACGAGAAGGCTAGCGGAATTGAGCCACAAAACAACCGTTTGTTGTATAATATTAAAACATATTCTGAGTTCGAACTTTCGAGATATCTTGAGCAAAATGATCTCCTCAATGTCAAGCAGCATGAATTCGGAAATCACAGGTCAGGTGAAACCCAACTAGCGCTTTTCTCACACGTCATACTGATAGCCATAGAAGAATGCAATCACGTAGCTGCAGTGTTCTTTGATTTTTCAAAAGTCATTTGACTTAGTACCACGTCTACGCTAGGGTCGAGTAAGGTATCAAATGAAATTTGTAACTGGAATTAACATTTATGGGAAGGGAGCACGCTGCAAGTAACCTTGTATGGAGAGTCATCGACAGATGTAAAAGTAACTTCAAGTGTGCCCAGGGAAGTTTGTTGGGACTCTAGATTTTCATGTTGCAATTTAATGAGGTTGCGGCCAATACTAATAGCAACTTCACACTTTTTACTGATGATGCAGTCACAACAATGAAGTGTTGTTTGAAAAAAACTCCACAAATATTCAGTCAGATCTTGATAGGATTTGAAAGTGATGCAAAGTTTGGCAACTTGCTTTAGATATTCATAAATGTAAAATTGTACACTTCATGAAACGAATAAGGGTAGTAGACTATGGCTACAATATCAATGAGTCACAATTGGAATCAACTCATGCAAATCTCTTGTTTCTAACAGTTTATAGTGATATGAGGTAGAACGATCGCATAGTCCCTGTCGTACGTAAAGCAGGTTGCAGTCTGCGGTTCGTTGGTAGAATACTAGGGAAATGCAATCCGTCTACAAAGCAGTTAGCATATAGAACACTCGTCCGACCTATCCTAGAATATTGCTCACATGTGTGTAGCTCATGGCAGATAGGACTAACAAGGGTATTGAACGGATGCAAAGAAGCGCAGCACGAACGGTCACAGGTTTGTTCGACCCGTGGGAAAGTTTCACGAAGATGCAGAAAGAACTGAACTGTCAGACGCTTGAAGATAGACTCAAACTGTCTCGTGAAAACCTACTTAGAAAGTTTCTAGAACCAACTTTAAGTGATTAACCTAGGATTATAATACAACCCCTACTTATCGCTCCCATGGGGATCACGAAGAGGAGATTAATAAATGGAAACACTATATAGCTTATGATCTACGGGGTTAATTTATTGCTTTAACCGGTTTTAGGCTTGCAAGGTCATCATAAAACTTTAACTGACTATGCATGAAATGCATTCGCAGTTGTGAACATGGACAACCGTCAGTTGTGTAACAGAATGACGACAATGATGATTTGTGCCGGATTGGAACTCGAACCCAGATTTCGCGCTCATCGCCAGCGGTCACCTTACCATTTGGCTATCCGAGCACAACTCAGAGCCAGACCCAACTTCCATGTCGTCAGCCACGTGTCCACAACCTGTACTCGTACAGCCATTATGTATATTTCCGCATGGAAGAAACATTTTACTTGAAAGTCGCTTGCCCGGTGTCAGCGGATAAATATGATATTGCAGTGCCTGTGTTATTCCGAATCACGTTGCAAAATTCCTTCGGACACGCACGTACTGCAATATATATCCGCCGACACCAGTAAAGCGACTTTCAAGTGAAATGTCTCCTCTGTATGGGAATATATGTAATGGCTGTACGAGTACAGGTTGTGGACACATGGCTGAGGACATGGAAGTTGGGTCTGGCTCTGAGTTGTGATCGCATAGCCAAATGGTAAGGCGACCACTCGGGATAAGCGGAAAATCCGGATTCGAGTCCCAATCCGGCACAAATTTTCATTGTCTTCATTCTATTATACAGCTGATGGTTTCCATATTCGCAACTGCGAATATATTTCATGCATAGTCAGTTAAAGCCTGTTGATGGTCTTTTACGCCCAAGAACCGGTAAACGCAGTAAATTAATCCGGTAGAGCATAAGCTATCTAGTGGTTTCCATTTATTATAATGTTGTTGTACCAACAACTGACGGAAGACTCAGTTAACAAAACAAGATTTGACTAATTACAGCACGCATAGAGGTAATTAAGTAAACATTATTCCCGCTCTCCATGCGTGAATGGAACGGGAGAAAGCCCTGATAACTTATACAATGGGACGTACCCTCTGCCAAGCACTTCTCAGTTGTTTGCGTAGTGTAGATGTAGATGCATATGTAGATGAGGACGCAGTATGTCCGTAACGTACCGTTGTGGCGTCATAGATCTATTACCTCCAACCCCTACCAGAATTCATACTCGATGCCTCCCCACACCAACACCCCAGTAGTAACACCTCTGCGCCTCTCTAAAACACTGGAAAAATGCCTCCATCCGCAGGTCGCTCTCCGACGACTGCTTCCTGTGTAGGGCAGAACAGCGATTCATCGCTGAGCACAATGCGACACCCTTCATCATCAGTCCATGCTTCCTGGTTTGTGTTGTGGTGTTAACGACAATCCACGCATGGGACGCTAATTCTCTAGTCCGGCTGCTGCAACTCTCCGATCAATGGTGCGTGATGACACAGAATGTTGCGTGGAATCCACAATATTGTTATACTACCCTAGCGGTGATCTGACGTGGTGAACCGGAAACATTCCGAAGAATATGCTTTTCCTCATGTCCCCATCCAATCTAACATGATGTTACTTTCACGCCTGAATCCCTCATAAGTATGGATATTGCATGATTCGAGCACCTGGCTAAACTGGGAGCCACGATGAGACTCCTTTCAAACTCCAGCAGGTGCTGATAACACTGTTTCAGACGAGCATGCGGTACCTCTAAGTCTTTCATAGTGATCACGCAAAATCTGAAGCTGTTTACGCCCCTTATAAACATTGAAGCGCCAAAGAAACTGCTATAGCCGGGCGGTGTGGCCGAGCGGTTCTAGGCGCTTCAGTCTGGAACCGCGCGACCGCTACGGTCGCAGGTTCGAAAATCCTGCCTCAGTCCTGGATGTGTGTGATGTCCTTAGGTTAGTTAGGTTTAAGTAGTTCTAAGTTCTAAGGGACTGATGACCGCAGATGATGCTGGCGAAAATGACGAAAATTTAGCAATCTTTGACGAAATGTTTATGAAACCGAAAGTTTCTTATGTTTTAAGCACTTGCAGTGCAGTTTTAATGCCTTGTGGTATCCATATAAAACCCGTCCCTGTAATGTACAACATTAAGGTATGTACACAAATATACACAGTGTTTAGCTGCACTTGGTTTTACACTGATTTACAGAAAGTAAATATTATATTTACGTACATTTTGCTAGTTGCAAGTGTGTTTCCATATTGGCAACATAAATGTAATAGGACTTAAAAGCTATACAAAAGGTAGATAAATGGAGTGGAATACTTACTACGTAATTTAAAAAAATTATGAATTAGAGAATGCCGTAGTTGTTATGTAACAAAGAGCACAAAATTTGCGTAGAGGGTGAATATGTGATTTATTGTCATTTTTATTGTTTTGGAAATCCTGGAAGAAAAAGTTCTGTACGGATTCAAATTGTTCATTTAGGATTTTTTGTGGTGATTTTAGTTTATGGGAGTAAATCTCTAACTGTTCAAGGAGATCCATCTGTATTCCTTACTCAGCTATGTGTAACACAGAGAGATTGTCATTGATATCACCAACAGAGTGTTCCTACGTGATGCAAAGCTGGACTTATTTAAGTTCTTGAGTCGAATGCCGTCCACACGGTCTTTGTAGCGGGTTGCAAAATTTATCCCTGTTTGACCTATGTAGAAGTAAGAACAGGAAACTGTGAGTTTGTATATGCCAGAATTTTATATGCCAATCTCCAGTGGATTTATTATTGTGAACCATTTTATTTTGTAGTTTATTGTCAGTGTGGCAGTATATTTTTATACTGTGTGATCTGAAAAGATTTTCAAGTTTACATGACACGTTGCGAAGGAATGGAAGACAGACAAATTTTAGAAATTCTTTCTTAGCTTCTGATGTTGATGATGGTTGCCTAAGTTTACTTTGGATTTTTTCATCTAGGGTGTATATCACAGAAGTGTTATAACCATAATTTTGAACTATAGGTTTAAGTATATTCATTTCTTTATATGCATTTTCACTTATAGGACTGTGGAGTATACGGTTTATGGATGACCTGAAGAAGCAGTTTTATGTTGGTTCAGGTGGCATGAGGCATTGTTAATGGCAACATAACTGGTAGGGGGGTTCTATGTATTTGGAAGGTGTGTTTGTTATTGTGAGTGGAGATAGTCATGTCAAGGAAATTAACTCCTTCATTGGTCTGATGTTGTACCGTGAATTTGATATTTGGGTGCATTATATTCATTTTGTGCACTAGGTTATTTAGGTTTCCTTTTGGACCATTGAAAACTATTATTGTGCTATCCACATATCTGTTATAATATATCCACTCAAAATAACAAGCACACTTCCCAAATATACAGAAAACCCACTACCAGTGATGTTGCTGTTCACAATACCTCATACCACCTCAACCAACATAAAACCGCTTTCTTCAAGTCATTTGTAAACAGTATACTCCACATCCCTATCAGTGAAGAAGATGCATGTAAAGAAATGAACATACTTAAATCTATAGCCCAAAATTATGGTTATAACACCTATTTTGTAAACACCCCGGATAAAAAGCTCCAAAGTAAACTTAAACAATCACCATCACCATTACAGGATAAGAAAGAAATTCCAAAATTTGTCTGTCTTCCATTCCTTGGCAAATCTTTTCAGGTCACACAACATAAAAATATACTGCCACATTGGCAATAAACTACAAAATAAAACTGTTCACAATAACAAAGCCACTGGAGACTGGCATATAAAATTCTGGCATATACAAATTCACATGCCCCTGTTCTTGCTTCTGCATAGGTCTAACGGATAAATTTTGCAACCCGCTACACAGAACTTATAGACGGTATTCGACTCAAAAACTTAAATAATTCCAACTTTGCATCATGTATGAACACTCTGTTGGTGATATCAGTGACAATCTTTCTGTGCTACACATTGCTGAGAAAGGAATACAGATGGATCTCCTCGAACAATTAGAGATTTACACCCACGAACTAAATTCACCTCAAAAAATCCTCAATGAACATACTGAATCCACATAAAACATTTCCTTCAGGGCTTTCCAAGACATCCTGACACCAAAACAATAAAAATTACAATAAAAACACATATTCACATTCTACATAAATTTTGTTCTCCTTGTCACGTACCAACCATGGCATTCTGTAACTTATAATATTTTTAAAATTGCGTAGAAAATATTCCACTCTATTTGTTTACCTTTTGTACAACTTTTAACCCATATTAGATTTATGTTACCAATAGAGAAACACTCCTGCAGCTAGCAAAATGTACGTAAATTTAATATCTGTGCTAGTAATATTTGTACTGCAATACAATGTAGCTCATTCTAAAGACCACGGTGTAGTAAAGCGTAATATCTATCAGATCTACAGGGTGTTTCAAAAATGACCGGTATATTTGAAACGGCAATAAAAACTAAACGAGCAGCGATAGAAATACACCGTTTGTTGCAATATGCTTGGGACAACAGTACATTTTCAGGCGGACAAACTTTCGAAATTACAGTAGTTACAATTTTCAACAACAGATGGCGCTGCAAGTGATGTGAAAGATACAGAAGACAACACAGTCTGTGGGTGCGCCATTCTGTACGTCGTCTTGTGTGTTGCAGCAAGACGAAGTTTTCAACGGAGGTTTAATGTAACCAAAGGACCGAAAAGCGATACAATAAAGGATCTGTTTGAAAAATTTCAACGGACTGGGAACGTGACGGATGAACGTGCTGGAAAGGTAGGGCGACCGCGTACGGCAACCACAGAGGGCAACGTGCAGCTAGTGCAGCAGGTGATCCAACAGCGGCCTCGGGTTTCCGTTCGCCGTGTTGCAGCTGCGCTCCAAATGACGCCAACGTCCACGTATCGTCTCATGCGCCAGAGTTTACTCCTCTATCCATACAAAATTCAAACGCGGCAACCCCTCAGCGCCGCTACCATTGCTGCACGGAAGACATTCGCTAACGATATAGTGCACAGGATTGATGACGGCGATATGCATGTGGGCAGCATTTAGTTTACTGACGAAGCTTATTTTTACCTGGACGGCTTCGTCAATAAACAGAACTGGCGCAAATGGGGAACCGAAAAGCCCCATGTTGCAGTCCCATCGTCCCTGCATCCTCAAAAAGTACTGGTCTGGGCCGCCATTTCTTCCAAAGGAATCATTGGCCAATTTTTCAGATCCGAAACGATTACTGCATCTCGCTATCTGGACATTCTTCGTGAATTTGTGGCGGTACAAACTGCCTTAGACGACACTGCGAACACCTCGTGGTTTATGCAAGATGGTGCCCGGCCACATCGCACGGCCGACGTCTTTAATTACCTGAATGAATATTTCGATGATCGTGTGATTGCTTTGGGCTATCCGAAACATACAGGAGGCGGCGTGGATTGGCCTCCCTATTCGCCAGACATGAACCCCTGTGACTTCTTTCTGTGGGGACACGTGAAAGACCAGGTGTACCGCCAGAATCCAGAAACAATTGAACAGCTGAAGCAGTACATCTCATCTGCATGTGAAGCCATTCCGCCAGACACGTTGTCAAAGGTTTCGGGTAATTTCATTCAGAGACTACGCCATATTATTGCTACGCATGGTGGATATGTGGAAAATATCGTACTATAGAGTTTCCCAGACCGCAGCGCCATCTGTTGTTGACAATTGTAACTACTGTAATTTCGAAAGTTTGTCTGCCTGAAAATGTACTGTTGTCCCAAGCATATTGCAACAAACGGTGTATTTCTATCGCTGCTCGTTTAGTTTGTATTGCCGTTTCAAATATACCGGTCATTTTTGAAACACCCTGTACGTTCTTTGTAAAAGCATACAGTGTTTTCCTTCTGTGAATCAGTATAAAACCAAGTGCAGCGAAACACTGCGTATATTTGTGCACATAGCTTAATAATGCACATTAGAGGAACTTCGTCACCGATTGCTAAATTTACGTCTTTTTCTGTGGCCCAATACCTGGGAGTGAGCACCTCGGAAACGGTGAAACTGATCGGCTGTTCGCGTACTACTGTCGTGAGCATCTATAGATTGTGATTTAAGAATGCTGGAACCACGAATAGGCGAGAAGAAGTTGTAAGTTCATTCCTCATCTCAGAAAATAACGATCGATGGCTTTGCCGCTCTCTAAACAATGATAGGCGGCGATCTGTGGCAGATCTGACGACAAACTACAGTGCTGGCGCAGGCACGAGTGTTTTGGAGCACTCCGTTCAGTGCAAAGTGTTTAACATTGTGATACTTCCTGGCAGATCAGAACTGTGTGCCGGACTGAGACTCGAACTCGGGACCTTTGCCTTTCGCGGGCAAGTTCTCTCTCTACCATCTGAGCTACCCAAGCACGACTCACGCCCCGTCCTCACAGGTTTGCTTCTGCCAGTACCTCGTCTCCTACCTTCCAAACTTTACAGAAGCTCTCCTGCGAACCTTGCAGAGTCTCGATCCGGCACACAGTTTTGACCTGCCAGGAAGTTTCATATCAGCGCACACTCCGCTGCAGAGTGAAAATCTCATTCTGGAAACATCCCCCAGGCTGTGGCTAAGCCATGTCTTCGCAATATCCTTTCTTTCAGGAGTGCTAGTTCTGCAAGGTTCGCAGGAGAGCTTCTGTAAAGTTTGGAAGGTAGGAGACGAGGTACTGGCAGAAGTAAGGCTGTGAGGACGGGGCGTGAGTCGTGCTTGGGTAGCTCAGTTGGTAGAGCACTTGCCCGCGAAAGGCAAAGGTCCCGAGTTCGAGTCTCGGTCCGGCACACAGTTTTGATCTGCCAGGAAGTTTCATATCAGCGCACACTCCGCTGCAGAGTGAAAATCTCATCCTGTTTAACATGGTGTTCTGCAGCGGAGGACCCCTACGTGTTCCCATGTTGACCGAACAACATCGTCAGTTATAAATACGGAGGGCACGGGATCATTTAGTTTGGACCGCGGATCAATGAAATCGTGTCGCCTGGTCGGATGACCATTTATAAATCAGGTCGCTGGTCGTTTCCAGATACGCCGTCATCCAGGCGAATGGCTGCCCGAAAAATGCAGCGCGCCACGGACGCAGGCCGGTGGGAGCAGTCTTATGCTGTGGGGGACATTCACCTGGGTTTGTGTGGGACCTGCGGTAGTAATCGAAGGAACCACGACAGCTGTGGACTGCGTAAACATTATTAGGAACCACCTGCAACCCCTTATGTTTGATGTCTTCCTAAACAAGGGGCCGCATCTTGCAGCAGGATAACTGTCCCCATCACAAGGCCAGAATCGTGCTCCAATGGTTTGAGGAGCATGATAG
Organism: Schistocerca cancellata; assembly: GCF_023864275.1. Taxonomy (NCBI): domain Eukaryota; kingdom Metazoa; phylum Arthropoda; class Insecta; order Orthoptera; family Acrididae; genus Schistocerca; species Schistocerca cancellata. Next base: position 201,161,099 of record NC_064629.1, read on the forward strand.
TGAACGCTCGTTGATGTCTTGGCCATCAAGTTCGGCTTATTTAAACCCGATAAAGTCCAACTGGGACGCTATTAGATGCCAGCTCCAAGCTCACAAACCAAACGCCCGTAAATTACTGCAAGTGTGTGATCTATGCTTAGGCATCTAGTGCCACAAAGCTCTGGAAACCTATCAAATGCTTGTCGAATCATGAGACGTAGAATCATTGCTTAATTTCTTTCCAGAGGTGGACCAACACGCTTTTAAGTGGGTGGTTAAAATGTTTTGGCTCATCAGTGTATATTTTCCCGTTCGTTTGACAGGACTTGAGGGCATTATCAGTTGGCCCCTACGTTAATCTGATTTGATGTCACTGGAATTCTGTGCTAAACTCGTAAATGAAGTCCATGTACAACTTCCGAAGACCCAAGAGGATTTAAGACATCGCATCGTTCCAGTACGTCCGGAAGTCTGTCCAGAAGTCCTTGCTCCAGCGACTGCAGACATGTATTAGAGTAGACGGTGGGCATCTTTTAACACTTGATGTCACGAATGGAATATTAAGGAAATGATTATCACGACATTCTTTTAGTTGCTGCTGCTGACGTACTTCTGCAATGTAAGTATATACCATGATATTAAACTCATGCGTGCGGTAGCGTTCTCGCTTCCCACACCCGGGTTACCGGGTTCGATTCCCGGCGGGGTCAGGGATTTTCTCTGCCTCGTGATGACTGGGTGTTGTGTGATGTCCTTAGGTTAGTTAGGTTTAAGTAGTTCTAAGATCTAGGGGACTGATGACCATAGATGTTAAGTCCCATAGTGCTCAGAGCCGTTTGATCCATTAAACTCATGCTGTGCAGTTATTACTTAACAACCTATATATCTCAGTTTCCTGTTTTACAACTACACTACCGGCCATTAAAATTGCTACACCACGAAGATGACGTGCTACAGACGCGAAATTTAACCGACGGGAAGAAGATGCTGTGATGTGCAAATGATTAGCTTTTCAGAGCATTCACACAAGGTTGGCGCCGGTGGCGACACCTACAACGTGCTGACATGAGGAAAGTTTCCAACCGATTTCTCATACACAAACAGCAGTTGACCGGCGTTGGCTGGTGAAACGTTGTTGTGATGCCTCGTGTAAGGAGAAGAAATGCATACCATCACGTTTCCGACTTTGATAAAGGTCGGATTGTAGCCTAACGCGATTGTGGTTTATCGTATCGCGACATTGCTGCTCGCGTTGGTCGAGATCCAATGACTGTTAGCAGAATATGGAATCGGTGGGTTCAGGAGGGTAATACAGAACGCCGTGCTGGATCCCAACGGCTTCGTATCACTAGCAGTCGAGATGACAGGCATCTTATCCGCATGGCTTTAACGGATCGTGCAGCCACGTTTCGATCCCTGAGTCAGCAGATGGGGACGTTTGCAAGACAACAACCATCTGCACGAACAGTTCGACGACGTTTGTAGTAGCATGGACCATCAGCTCGGAGACCATGGCTGAGGTTACCCTTGACGCTGCATCACAGACAGGAGCGCCTGCAATGGTGTACTCAACGTCGAACCTTGGTGCACGAATGGCGAAACGTCATTTTTTCGGATGAATCCAGCTTCTGTTTACAGCATCATGATGGTCGCATCCGTGTTTGGCGACATCGCGGTGAACGCACATTGGAAGCGTGTATTCGTCATCGCCATACTGGCGTATCACCCGGCGTGATGGTATGGGGTGCCATTGGTTACACGTCTTGGTAACCTCTTGTTCGCATTGACGGCACTTTGAACAGTGGACGTTACATGTGTTACGACCCGTGGCTCTACCCTTCATTCGATCCCTGCGAAAGGAGGAGGAGGAGGAGATTGGTGTTTAACGTCCCGTCGACAACGAGGCCATTAGAGACAGAGCGCAAGCTCGGGTGAGGGAAGGATGGGGAAGGAAATCGGCCGTGCCCTTCCAAAGGAACCATCCCGGCATTTGCCTGAAGCGATTTAGGGAAATCACGGAAAACCTAAATCAGGATGGCCGGAGACGGGATTGAACCGTCGTCCTCCCGAATGCGAGTCCACCCTGCGAAAGCATACATTTCAGCAGGATAATGCACGACCGCATGTTGCAGGTCCTGTACGGTCCTTTCTGGATACAGAAAATGTTCGACTGCTGCCCTGGCCAGCACATTCTCCAGATCTCTCACCAATTGAAAACGTCTGATCAATGGTGGCCGAGCAACTGACTCGTCACAATACGCTAGTCACTACTCTTGATAAACTGTGGTATCGTGTTGAAGCTGCACCGGCAGCTGTACCTGTACTCGCCATCCAAGCTCTGTTTGACTCAATCCCCAGGTTTATCACGGCTGTTATTACGGTCAGAGGTGGTTGTTCTGAGTTCTGATTTCTCAGGATCTATGCACCCAAATTGCGTGAAAATGTAATCACATGTCAGTTCTAGTATAATATAATTGTCCAATGAATACCCGTTTATTATCTGCATTTCTTCTTGGTGTAGCAATTTTAATGGCCAGTAGTGTATATCCAATTCTGGACGTGCGCTGAAATTGCTAGTCGGATTGTGAAGAGTAAAATGCCATTGAATTCGTCTCTCTTAGAATTACGATTGGACAGCAGAAATTATTATAGTTCCACTTGAAAAAGTGAAGTTGATGCCGATATCTCTGTAATCAATATAGCTATGCAAGAGACACTACGTCATCTAATAAGAAGTGCTTTTTAGAGTTTATTTGGGTGAAAACCGGCTTACGATACCTAAAACGGAAATATCTGAGATGAACAGCTTAGCTAAATCAGCCAGTATATTAAAGTGGTCCCCTCACAGATATCCCTCCGCTGAAGTAACTCCCACAGTTCAGCATTGCATAATTTTGGCCCTCAAGCTTCCTTAGAGCAGCAGATTCATAGTTCTTAGGGAGAGAAGCGAAGAGTGCATGTTCCAAAAATTCGTCCCTCAAATCCCTAAGTTCCATTTAGGAAACTTTCTTTGCGGGAACGTGAATTATATTATTGCAAACGGCCTTGCTTCAGGGGTAACACAGATACCCGTCAGACCACCGAATTAAGATCTGTCGGGCTTGGCTAGCACTGGCTGGCTAGCACTAGTTGAGCGTCCAGGTGTCACGAGCGCGGAGACTCAGTACTTGTGAGGACAATCGAGGATCTACTTTCTTGATAAGTAGAGGCTCCCGTGTCGGAAGTTGATTACGGCCGGAAGAGAGGCGTGCTGACCACATACACCTCTATATTCGCGTCCAGTGTCGCCTATGGACTGACAGTGACACGGCGGTCGGTCGGTACCGCCTTCCAAGGCCTGTTCGGATGAAGTTTAGTTTAGAACTTAGAATTATCTTAATGGAAGATTATTTCTTTTCTTTTGCAGTCCAAAACTCATTTCGCGAATTTTTACCATTTTTTTTCTTGTTTAGCAAGACGAGCCGTTTACATATAGATCCGCAGCTATACTCCGCAAACCACCTTACGGTACGCGGCACAGAGTACTTTGAGAACCACTGTCGCTTTCCCCTGTTCCCGCTCCAGTCGCGTATGGTTAACAGGAGGAACCATTTCTGGTAAGCCTACGTGTGGGCTCCAGTCTGTCTCGCTTAATTTTCATGGTCTTTTCGCGATATACAGGGTGGTCCATTGATAGTGACCCGGCCAAATATCTCACGAAATAAGTATCAAACGAAAAAACTACAAAGAACCAAACTCGTCTAGATTGAAGAGGGAAACCAGATGGCGCTATGATTGGCTCGCTAGATGGCGCTGCCATAGGTCAAACTGATATCAACTGCGTTTTTTTTAATAGGAACCCCCATTTTTATTACGTATTCGTGTAGTACTTAAAGAAATATGAATGCTTAAGTTGGACCACTTTTTTCGCTTTGTGATAGATGGCGCTGTAATAGTCACAGACGTATAAGTACGTGGTATCACGTAACATTCCGCCAGTACGGACGGTATTTGCTTCGTGATACATTACCCGTGTTAAAATGGACCGTTTACCAATTGCGGAAAGGGTCGATATCGTGTTGATGTACGGCTATTGCGATCAAAATGCCCAACGGGCGTGCCATGTATGCTGCTCGGTATCCTGGACGACATCATCCAAGTGTCCCGACCGTTCGCCAGATAGTTTCGTTATTTAAGGAAACAGGAAGTGTTCAACCACATGTGAAACGTCAACCACGACCTGCAACAAATGATGATGCCCAAGTAGGTGTTTTACCTGCTCTCGCGGCTAATCCGCACATCAGTAGCAGACAAATCACGCGAGAATCGGGAATCTCAAAAACGTCGGTGTTGAGAATGCTACTTCAACATCGATTGCACCCGCATCATATTTCTATGCACCAGGAATTGCATGGCGACGACTTTGAACGTCGTGTACAGTTCTACCACTGGGCACAAGAGAAATTACGGGACGATGACAGATTTTTGCACCCGTTCTATTTAGCGACGAGGCGTCATTCAACAACAGCGGTAACGCAAACCTGCATAATATGCACTATTGGGCAAGGGAAAATCCACGATGGCTGCGACAAGTGGAACATCAGCGACCTTGGGGGTCAATGTATGGTGTAGCATTATGGGAGAAAGGATAATTGGCCCCCGTTTTATCGATGGCAGTCTAAATGGTGCAATGTATACTGATTTCCTACGTTATGTTATACCGATGTTACTACAAGATGTTTCACTGCATGACAGAATGCCGATGTACTTCCAACATGATGGATGTCCGGCACATAGCTCGCGTGCAGTTGAAGCGGTATTGAATAGCATATTTCATGACAGGTGGATTGGTCGTCGAAACACCATACCATGGCCCGCACGTTCACCGGATCTGACGTCCCCGGATTTCTATCTGTGGGGAAAGTTGAAGGATATCTGCTATCGTGATCTACCGACAACGCCTGACAACATGCGTCAGCGCATTGTCAATGCATGTGCGAACATTACGGAAGGCGAACTATTCGCTGTTGAGAGGAATGTCGTTACACGGATTACGAAATGCATTGAGGTTGACGGATATCATTTTGAGCATTTATTGCATTAATGTGGTATTTACAGGTAATAACGCTGTAACAGCATGCGTTCTCAGAAATGGTAAGTTCACAAAGGTACATGTATCACACTGGAACAACCGAAATAAAATGCTCAAACGTACCTACGTTCTGTATTTTAATTTAAAAAACCTACCTGTTACCAACTGTTCGTCTAAAATTGTGAGCCATATGTTTGTGACTGTTACAGCGCCATCTATCACAAAGTGAAAAAAGTGGTTCAACTCAAACAACATATTTCTTTACGTACTACATGAATATGTAATAAGAAATGGAGGTTCCTATTTAAAAAATCGCAGTTGATATCCGTTTGACCTATGGCAGCGCCATCTAGCGGGCCAACCATACCGCCATCTGGATTCCCCCTTCAAGTTAGATACGTTTTGTTCTTTGTAGTTTTTTCGTTTGACGCTTATTTCGTGAGCTATTTGGCCCGGTCACGATCAATGGACCACCCTGTATACGTAGGAGGAAGCTATATATCGGTTGACTTTTCTAGCAACTTACGCTCTCGGATAAGGAGACAATACCGTGATGCAGAACGTCTCTCTTACAAAGTCTGCCAATAGAGTTAGCTGAGCATCTCCGTGACGCGTTCCTGGTTACCAAATGAACAACGAGTAGTGTAGCTTCGCAGTTTCCAAAAACTACGGTCATGAATTTTCGTACAAAAGACCGGTTTCCACTTAGTATGTACTGGCATGAAGTGGTGAACCCACATCTTGTCCTCAATAATAAATCGATGCACAAAATTGATTCAGTTCTTTGTAAAGCTGTAGAAAAGGAACTAATAAAATCGTTTTCGTTTATGCTTCTGTCAGTATTCATTATATTTTCTCATGCATAATTCTTCGTGTTAAATGTGCCATAATTAACTAAACTTTACGTTGATCATTTACAGAACATGATAATTTTCATTACGAAACACTTTGCTGATATTCTGGAAAATGTTATTTATTTCATTGCTAACCGGCTTTTCCTTTTTTATACGTAATGATATATCCTTAACATGAATAGGTAATACATTTCTTTGTAAAATCTGTGTATTTTGAAATTTTAAATATTTTCTGTATCTGTAATAGTTGTGTAAGACGCACGTCATTTTATCTATATCTGCGACATTTCCTTGTCAGCTGGCGTTGGTCTAAGATACCAAAACCTAATTTGTCATAAAATAAATAATATTTTGGGATTATCAGGAAACAGTTTCCTGTTCAGTTGGAACTTCTTTCAAATATAGCAACTTTGGAGTGTCAATTTGTTAACTTTTGGTAACGGGGATGCATGCTCCTTGTCGAGATTTTGGGTAAGTTTGTCTTAGCGATAAACCGACGAATACAAAGAATTTCAGGACGTTACGATATTCCAGGTCATCCATTTAAAGGAAACAAACCAAGACGACAACTTCAAATAACCGTATATACAAATTGTTTTGCAAATGAAGCTGAGACGTGACTTGCGTCATTTCACAACATTTCAACGATATGAAAACCATCTCTATGCGAGGTCCAGAGCCTTTTACCTCATCCCTGGAAAGACCTTATCGCAAGGCTGGTCGTCAGAGTGGCTTTTGCGACTCACACGGAAGTCGGATTCCTGGTACGGCAGAGGATTTGTGGAACCCGCAAAACTGTCCCAGCAAGTAGACATTCGCCCCCGCTGCCGACAGCAGCCAAGGCGCCCTTTTGCCGTGATCATGCTGTTTGTGGATCTGCGCTATCGGCCGCCGACCAGACAAGCAGCAATACATGTTCGTCCGCGCTGCCAGTATCCGAGCCTGCTACGGTCGAAGACGCCGGCGGATACACCCGGCCACCCCACTCTGGGAAACCATTAGGCCCCTACTGCGGCTTCGCACGAACCGTGTCTCCTTTGTTCTGCGCCGGCTAAAATTCTGTTTCGCCCTTGTTATACAGTTCTTTGACACATTCTCCGTCGCAGTGAATGTAACGTCATAAAAGTATAAAAAGGTGTCTTTCTGGACTGAACTTTATTTCTTCATACAGATTACGCGTTTCGAAAGACTGCCGTCATCGTATTAGTCGTATGGTAAAAAGAAATAAACAAGGGATACATTTTTTCACATATTACCAGTAAGACAATGTGCATATCAACTAATAAGGGAAGGACACGGTATATAAACATAAGATACAATCCATAAGATAAGTTGGGAGTAAATACCATGTATCACGTCAAATAGTACATAATAATCCCAAGTATAAGGGCGTATCGGCGATTACCTGCTCGGGTGTAGGAAGGTAAATTATACATCCTCCAACAGATGGCGTTCGTCTCCCAAGGTAAGCGAACTCTACTGTAATAAAAGTTTAGTAGGTTTAAACTTATGTAAAATATAAATTTCATTAAACCTATATTTTTACATTTGTGTTTCAGTCTTTAGTAAACAATACATGCTACATCCGTATGGGTTATTTTATAGACTTGTATACAGCTCTTGTAAAAACTTTAGCCACGTCAGTTAAACTGCGGACTACACAATATTAGACAGCCTTTCGTCTCAGCTATTCTAACGACGCCCAGTTCCCTTACCTTGCCCATCTTATCTACCATCAACTAAATAAACCAAAATCCGCGTTTGACCGGGTATGGCATTTGGGACTGCTCTTCGAGTTAAAAATCTATGGACTCCCAATTTGCCGGCCGGGATGGCCGAGCGGTTCTAGGCGCTACAGTCTGGAACGCGCGACCGCTACGGTCGCAGTTTCGAATCCTGCCTCGGGCATGGATGTGTGTGATGTCCTTAGGTTAGTTAGGTTTAAGTAGTTCTAAGTTCTAGGGGACTGATGACCTCAGATGTTACGTCCCATAGTGCTCATTGCCATTTGAACCATTTGAACCACTCCCAATTTACTATATTCATTTCATAGCATCCTTCCTTCACCAGCGTCCTACATAAGTGAGAATCAACCACACCTGCCACAACATATTTCATCCCATTGCGCGTGTACCTCAACACTCTGACCTGTTCAAAAATGGTTCTAATGGCTCTGAGCACTATGGGACTTAACATCTGAGGTCATCAGTCCCCTAGAACTTAGAACTACTTAAACTTAAGGACATCACACACATCCATGCCCGAAGCAGGATTCTAACCTGCGATCGTAGCGGTCGCGCTGTTCCAGACTGAAGCACCTAGAACCGCTCGGCCACAACGGCCGGCTGCTCTGACCTGTCCCCACTCCTTTACATCCTGTATACTGCAGACATTCCCAAACCACACACCGCCTACCTAGCTATTCACCACAGCTTCCAACTCTCCCATGCTTGCCTCCAACGTTACTCGAATCTCGTGGTGTAACACGTGGAAACTTCATGTAAATCCACAGAAAAGCCAGCCCACCATCTTTGGTCGCACCACTCAGCGTTTTCGTCGTGTAGATTACCACCCCTCCATCTATATCCAACACATCCTTCTGACTAACAAAGTAAAGTTTTTAGGACTAACCCTTGCCAGGAAACTACCATGGAATGCACAACTCTTTACTGGCCAACACAAAGCCAGAAACGCGCTTAAACTAATAAATGTACTAACAGGCTGAACCTGGGGTCTACATCCGCCTACCATTACCCCCATCTTTAAACCGCTCATGGTCTCATCTGCTCCTTCCTAGCATGAGCCAACAGGGCCTGGATTTCTGCCTCTCATACATTCTACAAATCCTTTCAAATCGCCGGCCGGAGTGGCCGTGCGGTTCTAGGCGCTACAGTCTTGAACCGAGCGACCGCTATGGTCGCAGGTTCGAATCCTGCCTCCGGCATGGATGTGTGTGATGTCCTTAGGTTAGTTAGATTTAATTAGCCCTAAGTTCTAGGCGACTGATGACCTCAGAAGTTAAGTCGCATAGTGCTCAGAGCCATTTGAATCATTTCTTTCAAATCCTGGAAAGAAATGCACTCCGCCAAGCCGTCTACATCCGCCTACATTTCCCAACCCGTATTCTCTACCAGCTATCCATTTCCAACACCTTCTTCTCTTCTTGGAGTACCTTCGGATGAAATACACTCCTGGAAATGGAAAAAAGAACACATTGACACCGGTGTGTCAGACCCACCATACTTGCTCCGGAACTGCGAGAGGGCTGTACAAGCAATGATCACACGCACGGCACAGCGGCCACACCAGGAACCGCGGTGTTGGCCGTCGAATGGCGCTAGCTGCGCAGCATTTGTGCACCGCCGCCGTCAGTGTCAGCCAGTTTGCCGTGGCATACGGAGCTCCATCGCAGTCTTTAACACTGGTAGCATGCCGCGACAGCGTGGACGTGAACCGTATGTGCAGTTGACGGACTTTGAGCGAGGGCGTATAGTGGGTATGCGGGAGGCCGGGTGGACGTACCGCCTAATTGCTCAACACGTGGGGCGTGAGGTCTCCACAGTACATCGATGTTGTCGCCAGTGGTCGGCGGAAGGTGCACGTGCCCGTCGACCTGGGACCGGACCGCAGCGACGCACGGATGCACGCCAAGACCGTAGGATCCTACGCAGTACCGTATGGGACCGCACCGCCACTTCCCAGCAAATTAGGGACACTGTTGCTCCTGGGGTATCGGCGAGGACCATTCGCAACCGTCTCCATGAAGCTGGGCTACGGTCCCGCACACCGTTAGGCCGTCTTCCGCTCACGCCCCAACATCGTGCAGCCCGCCTCCAGTGGTGTCGCGACAGGCGTGAATGGAGGGACGAATGGAGACGTGTCGTCTTCAGCGATGAGAGTCACTTCTGCCTTGGTGCCAATGATGGTCGTATGCGTGTTTGGCGCCGTGCAGGTGAGCGCCACATTCAGGACTGCATACGACCGAGGCACACAGGGCCAACACCCGGCATCATGGTGTGGGGAGCGATCTCCTACACTGGCCGTACACCACTGGTGATCGTCGAGGGGACACTGAATAGTGCACGGTACATCCAAACCGTCATCGAACCCATCGTTCTACCATTCCTAGACCGGCAAGGGAACTTGCTGTTCCAACAGGACAATGCACGTCCGCATGTATCCCGTGCCACCCAACGTGCTCTAGAAGGTGTAAGTCAACTACCCTGGCCAGCAAGATCTCCGGATCTGTCCCCCATTGAGCATGTTTGGGACTGGATGAAGCGTCGTCTCACGTGGTCTGCACGTCCAGCACGAACGCTGGTCCAACTGAGGCGCCAGGTGGAAATGGCATGGCAAGCCGTTCCACAGGACTACATCCAGCATCTCTACGATCGTCTCCATGGGAGAATAGCAGCCTGCATTGCTGCGAAAGGTGGATATACACTGTACTAGTGCCGACATTGTGCATGCTCTGTTGCCTGTGTCTATGTGCCTGTGGTTCTGTCAGTGTGATCATGTGATGTATCTGACCCCAGGAATGTGTCAATAAAGTTTCCCCTACCTGGGACAATGAATTCACGGTGTTCTTATTTCAATTTCCAGGAGTGTACATTAACCACATAGCTCAGTCCCGGCACCCAATTTCATATCCACATATAACCAAATCAGGTGTTTACATCCATATCCCGCCACGCAGGCACTTTCATATCTTGTCCATCCCCTCCCTCCAGAACTTGACCAGCTCCCACTACCCAGCGACGAAAACCGTTCCAAGATATACCCTTCTCTCCATCCTTAGTCACAACGCCCTACCACACAGCATTCTTAAGCTTTTCTCATTCCCCTTCCCTGCCCCTCAATCACTTTTAGTAGATACCTGCGACTCCGAAAGGTCCCACAGTAAAATCATCATTCTACTTCCTTCTACCTCTATCATGACCATGATCATTTCCATGCATCGCCATTACACCATAGCATCATTAACATTATCACAGTGATTATATTTGAACTGTGATTTAAAATTATCTACAAATTTTTAAACATTATTAAAGTCGTTCATCAAAGTGCTTTTTTAAAAACATCATTTCTTGTCATCTGTTTTTTATGTATTTCAAAACTTCTTTTAAATATGTGGCTAGTTAAAATATGTGGCTAGTTAAAATAACAATAAGGGGAAAAAAAAGATGTCTTGGCGTGCCTATACCGACAAATTTTACCAACTCTACACCAACACCCTTTCCACATCCTGTCCGAACGAAATTTCAACGATCTCCCTCTCCCAGACACTGAAATGCGTCCCAGCATTTACTCATCCGCATCTTGGCTTCCCTCCTTTTGCTTTTCCTCGCCATCTTTCCCTACCCCTGTACAAGACGGAGCATTCAGACGCTATACCAAGGAGGACTACTCATAAAACATTTTCATACATTTTTGCCTTACTATAGGTCCGATGATGGCAGTCTGCCGAAAAGGATAATCTATATGAAAAAATAAAGTGTTATCAAGACAACAATTTTGTTCAAATGGTTCAAATGGTTCTGAGCACTATGGGACTCAACTTCTGAGGTCATCAGTCCCCTAGAACTTAGAACTACTTAAACCTAATTAACCTAAGGACATCACACACATCCATGCCCGAGGCAGGATTCGAACCTGCGACCGTAGCGGTCCCGCGGTTCCAGACTGTAGCGCCTAGAACCCCTCGGCCACGACAATTTTGTACCAGTACATCATGGTCGCAGACCCCTATAAGAACATCGAGCTCACATTGTAATAAAACTAGCCGAAGAAGGAGTTCACATCGACAAGCTAAGCTGTTTCATTTAGAGGAATCGTACAGTCTGCTGTAGAGTTCAGTGTTGAAGTCTGCTAAGGATCGGAATACCTAATTCTATTTTTTTTTTTCAGAAACTGTTTCAACAGAAAAAATTACATTCCGCTACGACCTTGTGTTCATCGCAAGGAAATGAAAGGGACTGAAGTAACTCAACAGTGGGAAAGATGCCGGACCATTTAGGTTCTACGTTTACATTCTAAATAAATTCAACCAACAGAAGTTTATTTTAGATCCCTAGAGTAACAGAACATAACATGTGATCTATAAACGACATAGTTGTTCTATTTTTTATCAAGTAAGATATATCCACAGACCTGCACATCAATGTGATTCATATCAATGCGTTGTACAATTGTGGAATACGTGTTATTCTCGAACAGGATAATTTCCTTGGACACCGAACAATCCTCCACGACACGGATTTCACAAGCACTAATAGTTCGCGAGGTACAGAAGAACGTATGTAGGGCACGCCTTGTTTCTTGATTTCTTTAAAGTCTTCGATAAGGAGATATGATGGCCAGCAGAAGTCAATGCGTAATTATAAATGGAGAAAAAGGATCGGAAGCAAGCTTAGCATTGGTCGTATCTCAAGGAAATATGGTAGGATATTTACTATTCACTGTAAGAGTACAGGTAAATGACCTGGTAGATAACGTCCGCATCCCACTCAGGCTGTTATTGAACATACACCGAAGTGCCAGAGAAACTCGTATAGGCATGCGTATTCAAATACAGAGACACGTAAACAGGCAGAATACGGCGCTGCGCTCGGCAACGCCTATGTAAGACGACAACTGTTTGGCGCAGTTGTTAGATCGGTTACTGCTGCTACAATGGCAGGTTATCAAGATTTAAGTAAGTCTGAATGCGGTGCTATATTTGTCGCACGAACAATGGGACACAGGATCTTCGAGGTAATGATAAAGTGGGGATTTTTCCGTACGACATTTCACGAGTATACAGTGAATATCAGGAATCTGGTAAAACATCAAATCTCCCACATCGCTGCGGCCAGAAAAAGATCCTGCAAGAACGGGACCAACGACGACTGAACAGAATCGTTCAGGGTGAAAGAAGTGCACCCCTTCCGCAAACTGATGCAGATTTCAATGCTGGGCCATCAACAAGTGTCAGCGTGCGAACCATTCAACGAAACACCATCGATATGGGCTTTCGGAGCCGAAGCTCTCTCGTGTACCCTTGATGACTGCACGACACAGAGCTTTACGTCTCGCTTGGGCCCGTCAATACCAAAATTGAACAGTTGATGGCTGGAAACATGTTGCCTGGTCGGACGTGTTTCGTTTGAAGTTTTATCGAGCGGATGGACGTGTACCGGTATAGAGACAACCTCAAGAGACTATGGACCCTGCATGGTGGCAGGGGACTGTTCAGGCTGGTGGAGGCTCTATAATAATGTGAGGTGTGTGCAGTTGGGAGTGATATGGGACCCCTGATACGTGTAGATACGAATCTGACAGGTGACACGCACGTAAGCATCCCGTGTGATCACCTGCATCCATTCACCTCCATTGTGCGTTCCAGAAGGACCATGCGACACCCCACACGTCCAGAATTGCTACAGAGTTGCTCCAGGAAAATTCTTCTAGTTGCAAAGTGCTGTTAAGAAGAGATCTCCACCCTCTAGTACTCTTATCTGATTTGGATAGCCTCTCAGGATTCATAGTGTCAGTTCTTTCCAGCACTACTTCATAAATTAGGTGAGTCCAAACCACGTCGTGTTGCAGCACTTCTGCTTGCTCCCAGGGGCACTACACAGTATTAGGCAGGTATACCAGTTTCTTTGGCTCTTCAGGGCGGGAAGTTCGTCTGTTTCCGACCGCTTGCTAAAAATACGGTCATCTGACATTTGGCGTAACAAAATTAATGTGATGCAACGATGCAGGAAAAAGAAAGTGATAGTGTTTAGTTACACAATCGCCGAATAATTACTGGAATGAATCGCAATCGTTAAATACCTAAGTGTATAAGTACGAAGCGATTTAACGTACAAAACGCAAAGTATGACTGTGAAAAATGTATACAGGTTGTATCAGAAAGATACGGACAAACTTCGCCCGCCGGTGTGGCCGTGCGGTTCTAGGCGCTTCAGTCTGGAACCGCGTGACCGCTATGGTCGCAGGTTCGAATCCTGCCTCGGGCACGGATGTGTGTGATGTACTTAGGTTAGTTAGGTTTAAGTAGTTCTATGTTCTAGGGGACTGATGACCACAGATGTTAAGTCCCATAGTGCTCAGAGCCATTTGAACCATTTGACAAACTTCGAGAACAAGGTGTCAAACACAGAAAAAGATTATATGTTTTACGGACATGGGTTCGGAAACACTTTATTTATATTTTATAACTCACTCTCAGTTACTCTTCGTAGTACATTAATCATGGGAAACACAAAGAACAAATACTACACGCCACGCTTTCTCTCACTAAATCTTGAAACTACTTTTCTTCAGCAACTCGTTGTTTTCAGTATTCGCGTAAGTACTTGAATTTTGTCCAACGGATCAGCAACATCATTGCTAAACTTCCCTCTCTTCGTTTTATCATGCTCATTATATGCGGTTATCATTTGACTGCAGTTTATCTCAACTTATGGTACTGTGTTCTTAAGTTATTTGTTCAAATAAACCTGAATTTGAAGCAACGGAGATCTGTCATCTGAAAATCGAAAGTGGTTCAGATTAAGGACCATCGAAGCAAACTTCTGCTTCATCCCAGTTTTGAAATTAGAACATTCAAAATTGAAAGAATTTGAAACTCTTAAAATTATCTAACGGTAGCTTTACCGTTACTGTAGATTTTCATTAATAAACTAATAGGCTATATGTAAATCCCATTCCTCGGTTCTCGGGTTGTCTTTGTACAAAATACTCGTGCACGAAACGGGATAAAAAACTTTCTCTAAATGTGTAGAACTCTTCATACTGATAAATTTGCTCGTAAACGTTATCGAATATTTTTGCTTGCTTCATTAATTTTTACTCCACAGCTTTATCCTCTACATTTAATTCTCCCTGGTGGTCATGGACGGTAGTGTACCCTCTGAAATTTTGTTTCGTTTTATCTTCTTGAGCTCTGTGATTATCTAATTATGTTCAACAGAATTGTAAGTATGTTGTATTTCTCAAACGTGATTCAACTGTTTCTTCATTTGCTAGATCCTTATTCCTGACATAATATTACATTTTGCTACCTACATTCATTTATTTTTCAATTCCCGACTTCAATGAAATTCCTTTTGTAAATGTAGTTTCTCTAATTTAATATATAATTATACACTCCTGGAAATTGAAATAAGAACACCGTGAATTCATTGTCCCAGGAAGGGGAAACTTTATTGACACATTCCTGGTGTCACATACATCACATGATCACACTGACAGAACCACAGGCACATAGACACAGGCAACAGAGCATGCACAATGTCGGCACTAGTACAGTGTATATCCACCTTTCGCAGCAATGCAGGCTGCTATTCTCCCATGGAGACGATCGTAGAGATGCTGGATGTAGTCCTGTGGAACGGCTTGCCATGCCATTTCCACCTGGCGCCTCAGTTGGACCAGCGTTCGTGCTGGACGTGCAGACCGCGTGAGACGACGCTTCATCCAGTCCCAAACATGCTCAATGGGGGACAGATCCGGAGATCTTGCTGGCCAGGGTAGTTGACTTACACCTTCTAGAGCACGTTGGGTGGCACGGGATACATGCGGACGTGCATTGTCCTGTTGGAACAGCAAGTTCCCTTGCCGGTCTAGGAATGGTAGAACGATGGGTTCGATGACGGTTTGGATGTACCGTGCACTATTCAGTGTCCCCTCGACGATCACCAGTGGTGTACGGCCAGTGTAGGAGATCGCTCCCCACACCATGATGCCGGGTGTTGGCCCTGTGTGCCTCGGTCGTATGCAGTCCTGATTGTGGCGCTCACCTGCACGGCGCCAAACACGCATACGACCATCATTGGCACCAAGGCAGAAGCGACTCTCATCGCTGAAGACGACACGTCTCCATTCGTCCCTCCATTCACGCCTGTCGCGACACCACTGGAGGCGGGCTGCACGATGTTGGGGCGTGAGCGGAAGACGGCCTAACGGTGTGCGGGACCGTAGCCCAGCTTCATGGAGACGGTTGCGAATGGTCCTCGCCGATACCCCAGGAGCAACAGTGTCCCTAATTTGCTGGGAAGTGGCGGTGCGGTCCCCTACGGCACTGCGTAGGATCCTACGGTCTTGGCGTGCATCCGTGCGTCGCTGCGGTCCGGTCCCAGGTCGACGGGCACGTGCACCTTCCGCCGACCACTGGCGACAACATCGATGTACTGTGGAGACCTCACGCCCCACGTGTTGAGCAATTCGGCGGTACGTCCACCCGGCCTCCCGCATGCCCACTATACGCCCTCGCTCAAAGTCCGTCAACTGCACATACGGTTCACGTCCACGCTGTCGCGGCATGCTACCAGTGTTAAAGACTGCGATGGAGCTCCGTATGCCACGGCAAACTGGCTGACACTGACGGCGGCGGTGCACAAATGCTGCGCAGCTAGCGCCATTCGACGGCCAACACCGCGGTTCCTGGTGTGTCCGCTGTGCCGTGCGTGTGATCATTGCTTGTACAGCCCTCTCGCAGTGTCCGGAGCAAGTATGGTGGGTCTGACACACCGGTGTCAATGTGTTCTTTTTTCCATTTCCAGAAGTGTAATTCCACTACCACTTGATAAAAAATAGTAAATCTCATATACAATTACCTTTTGTTGTATCCAATTTCACTTCTTTCTGTAATTTTGTTGATGAATGCAATTAGAACGCATAAATTCCTCCTTGACAGAGAATTTTACCAGCCCGCCTCTTTTATCGATTTTCCTATCAAATCCCACTAATTTCTAATATCCCTAACATTCAGTTATAACCATCCATTGCCGTCTATTAAATTTATATATTTTTCTAGTGCTTTTTGAATGGTTTTTATAAATCATCTAAGGTATTCAAGTTCCATATTTTGGTATAAAAAGTATCGAGGATGAACTTGTTTCCAAGGATAACATTTTGTTTATTTTAAACCGTTCTTGATCACTGATGTGAGAGCTTTTCGACATCAGTAAATAAAATACTAATTTTCTTGTTTTTGTGAAACATATTTCTGAACTTTCTTCCTTAACATGTACCTCCACAATGTATGATTTGTTCTGACTGCAGTTTTATTTGATTGTCTTTCTTGTCTTTGTATCTGAACTCCCATGATGTTGCATGATTGTATTTTAAGTTCAGCTTCCAGTGTTAATTACATACCTTAGACCCTTGACGTTTTACATGTTATGGTCCCTTTTTGAAGTACGGTAGAAGGAGTTACGTCTCTTCTATAATACTAGGCAAGGTGAACCAGAAACCTACTGAAAAGCTTTCAGAGGTTGTTCAGGGGTACCTTCTGAGTATTTTGGTATCGGGGACGTACGGTCTCTGGTGGCTCGCTACAGAGTAATAATGTAATTGTGCTTTATTCAGTTTGTTACCCCAATTACCTTCGTTTCCGTGCAAATATCGTTATCGACACTACGGGAATAGCTCAGCGTGGACGTCATTGTGCCGCTATTCCACAGCATTCAGTGAAAGCAGACACGAAGTTAGTCAGGAGTGAGTTTCATCTTCCATGGATCACTTTGCACGACAAATCCTAATGATGTGGAACGGTCCATTTTACAATCACTTTGCAGATTAATTTGTAAAGCTACATACTAACCATTAATAAGTTTTTTAATATACAGATGTTATTTAGTCATTCCTACCCGTCATCTTTTATACGTTACAATAATAGAAATTCTTCTACGGAACCGAACGAGTTGTCAAATAGAAACCTTTTCAGTTTGTTTGCTAGTTTCACTTTCCTTTATCTCAGACATTTTACATATTAGGTAAATGTTCAAAAAAAATTTTTGCAGCATTGCACACGTCTTTTTGTGCTAAAGACAACCTTAAGGTGGAGTAACGAATGTAATGTCATTTTTTCTTCTGGTAATGTAATTATGTACATCACTGTTCATTTTGAACTGTAGTGGATTATTTACAACAATTTTCGTGAGGGAATAAATATGCTTGAGGTAGTACTCAGAATGGCCAGCTCATTAAATAAATGTCTAGAAGATGATCGTGGGAGAGCACTACATATTATTCTTACTGCACGTTTTTGGCCAAGGAAGACTTTCTTCAAGAGGGTTTATCCCGGAACATTATTCCACATGCCGTTATTGAATGGAAAAATGCAAGATATCCCAATTTACTGATTTGTCTCCCCCCAATACTTGCAATGATTCTAAGGGCAAATGTGGCTGAACTAAACTGTTTTAGGAGTTCCAATTTGTGATTTTTCCAGTTGAAATTCTCATCAGTATGGACACCTAAGAATTTTGAAGTTTTCACCCTATTTATTATTTCCTCACCCTGTGTTATCATTATTATTGGTGTACTATCCCTAGATGCGCAGACCTGAAGATGTTATGTCGTTTTAAAATTCAGAGAGAGATCATTCGCAGAAAACCAGTCGATGATACTTTTAAGAACATTGTTAACCATTCCTTCAGTTTCTATAAGTATCCTTCTACTGATTACGGTACTAGCATATCCTTCAAAAAGAACAAATTCTGCTTGGTGTATATTAGATGGGAGATCGTTTACATATATGAGGAACAATACTAGCCCTAAGATTGAGTCTTTGAGAACCCCATACGTGATTTCTCCCTAACCAGAAATCCGTCCTCATACTGTATCGGATGAGTTACGAAGTACAACTTTATACAGTCTTTTGGTTAGGTATAACATTATCCATTGGTTAGCTATGTCATCAATCCAATAAAACTTCAATTTACCTAATGAGAATACTGTGAATCACTCAGTCAAATGCTTTAGATATGCCGTACGAAATACCAACCGATGCAATTTTTTATTACATGTGTGACGTGAAGTCACGTAAGTTGTATGCGCCTATTTTTATGTAATTTCAAGGTTTTATCAGTGCTATTATGGAAGCCAAAAGTTGTTTAGTGACTGCCTTCTTTAATATACGTTTAGATGTGTACATCATCTTGAGATTAATCAAATTTTGGGTGACCACGTCATAAACAGGTATGTAGTCATCTGTCATATGCATAAAACAATCTATCTCATGGATACGGTAGATGAGTCCATATATATGTATGACGTTCGCAAAAACTTTGATTAATCTGATGATGAAGTATAAATCGAAACGCGTATTAAAGGAATTAGTCACTATGCAACCTGTGACTTCCATGTATTTTTTATAGCGTCCATAATGGCTCTGATACAACCTTCATGCTATTTTATAATTTAATTCTTGCAAAATTTAGTGTGTGAACATATAAATATCATTCTCATTTGAGCTAATGCTCTGAAACCCAAACTCTGATTTGCTGAGGATATTATTATTTCTAAGGAGTGATACTGTTCAAGAATACATCATTTTCTCAAAAATATTGGAAAATGATGTCAGCAGTAAAACAGGTCGGTAGTTATTGACATCGCTCTTGTTACCTTTCTTATAAAGGAATTTAACAACGCCTTATTTCCGTCCCTCTGGAAAAATGCCTTAGGTTAGTGATGCATTACATATTTCAGATTAAGAGCAGGCTTATTTTGGAAAAAATCTTTAGTACCCTATTGGAAACACCATCAAAACCAGATAAGCTTTTATTTTTGAGAGAATTTACAATTTCTTTTTAATTTCAGAAGGAAAAGTTATTGGCACATTCAGTTCAATAGTGATGTTATCCTGTGCTGTGGTTGTCCTGTCTCTCGTTTCACTATACTCCACAGACCCTTAAGTCTGTTGTCTGAATTACTGATTTCTGACATTTTGTGCATGTTCCTTAATTTTTAATAGCCTTTCTTAGTAATTCTGAGTAGTTTTTGTAGTGTGTAACTATTGTAGGAGCTCTATTTCATCAACTCCTCGAAAGTAAACCTATCTATACTGCTGTGTGCCACTGTGAGTGCCGGAAAAACAAACCTGAGACAAAAAAGTGCAGTACTGAATGCAAGCTTGATGATGAAAAGTAAAATGGGCATTATTGTTGCAGCAGCAAGTACTAATGTGGACGTTTGTTTCCAGTCATACACGTAGCACATACTGTCGACATCTGCACTGCTGTGCACTATTATCAGAGCACTACAGGTTACAAAGCTAATGGGAGAAAACAAAATGCAATAACTGTGTAACGGGCCGCCGGAGACGCTGATCTCTTATACCAAACTACTCAGAATGTATCCCTGAACAATCTCAGAAACTTTGTCGGCGGAGTTCTGTATTACCCTGTATATTAATCAAACCACATGTGGTAAATTGCGACCGCTAAAGTGTGTGAAAGTGTCTCACGATTCAGACATATTGTCTTTGTTTCTTAATTTGGCTGTTTCCTGTGTGCTTTCAGCCAAACGAAGATACCGACATTCGAGTGCCTTGCACGTAATAATAGGGGGTTCAGACAAATGTGTACAAACATGTGATTGAAAAGTACAGCAATGGGTCTCACGATGTTTTCTAAAACGCTAGACACGTAACTAAATGAGTACAGGACCTGCAGAATCAACTCTGATACAAAACTTCTTTACAGATTAATTCTGTGTGGTGGACTCGAAACCGGACCCTTACGTTTATCGCTCAGTTCTCTTAGAATCTTTGACGTCCAGGTATGGCTTACGACCCACAGACTCAGTCTGAACTCGCTCCTATAGCCGAGAACGCATGTACGGTGCGGCTCGACTCAAATCCTCGTGCTGGAAAATTTTCACTGCAGTATTCCGTCTACAGGAGGACAAGAGGTTGTAACGTAAAGTTCCTGATCACCAGCCTTTGCAGCAATATGCTGGAATAAATTCCAAACTTCTCATTATCAAAGCAAGTGAAGGTGTATGACGCTGCTGAAGGCGATCCGTGCGTCGGATGGGGACTTTAAACTCGACCTCCCGCTTGATGCTATGCGAGAGGAGTATGCTATCTGCCGGCACCAGATTTCACTCTCTCCCTTCTTTCATCACCATACAGCATAAACATAACACTGTTCTGCACACACATCCATTACACTCACCTACATTCAACAAATACACGTAGGCCACAACTATAATTTTTTGCTTTTCTTGTTATTGTTTTCAGTGAGTAGACTGGTTTGATGCAGCTCTCCATGCTAATCTACTCTGTGCAAGTCTTTTCATTTCTGCATAACTACTGCAACCTACATCCGTTTGAACCTGCTTACGATATTCACCCCTTGTTCTCCCTCTACAATTTCTACTCGCTACACTTCCTTCCATTGCCAAACCGACAAACGAACACTTCTTTTAGTCAAGTTGTGCCATTAATCTCTTCCTTCCCCCATTTGGATCCAGTACCTCCTCATTTGTTATTCTATCTAGCCATATAATCTTCATCTATAACACAACATTTCAAAAGCTTCTATTCTCTTGTCGTGTGAACTACTTATCTTCCACGTTTCACTTGCGAACAAGGCTACACTCCAGACAAATATCTTCAGAAAAGACTTCCTAATACTTACATTGATATTAATAGTCAACAGATTCTATTTTTCAGCAATTAGCTTGTTGCTATCGCTAGTCTGCTTTTTGTATCCTCTCTAGTTCTGCCATCAACAGTTATTTTACTGCTCAAATAGCAAAAAACGTATACGACTTTTAGTTTCTCATTTTCTAATCTTACTTGCTCAGCATTGCCAGTTTTAATTCGATTACACTCAATTACCCTTGTTTCAATACTGTTAATGTTCATCTTACAACATCATTTCAAGGCACTATCAACTCCTTTCAACTGTTCTTACAAATCATTTGCCGTCTCTGATGTTTGACGATGTTTGGTTTCTGGGGCGCAGAACTGCGCTGTCATCAGCGCTCGTACAAAGTCCCAGTTTTTACACAGTCTAATTTTGACACAGTCCAATAGACACATTGTCACGAATGATGAAATGATGAGGACAGCACAAACACCCAGTCCCCGGGCAGTGAAAATCCCCAACCTGGCCGAGAATCGAACCCGAGACCCCGTGATCCAGATGCGGCAACGCTAGGCACTGGACCACGAGCTGCGGACTTCGCCGTCTTTGAGAAAATAGTAATGTCATCGCCAAACCTTAAATTTTCTGTAATTTCATTCACAAATTTCTTCTTTGGTTCCTTTACTGCTTGTTCAAAGAACACATTAATAATCACCAAGGATAAGCTACAAACGTGCCTCACTCCTTTCTTAACTACAGCCTCCCCTTCATGCCCTTCGACTCTTACACACTGAAGTGCCAAAGAAACTGACACATGTATGCGTATTCAAACACAGAGATATGTAAGCAGGCAGAATACGGTGCTGAGGTCGGTAACGCCTATATAACACAAGTTTCTGGCGCAGTTGTTAGATCGGTTACTGCTGTTACAATGGCAGGTTATCAAGATTTAAATGAGTTTTAACGTTGTGTTATAGTCGGCGCACGAGCGATGGGACACAGCACCTCCAAGATAGCTATGAAGAGCGGATTTTCCCGTAGGACCATTTCAAGAGAGTACTGTGAATATCAGGAATCCGGTAAAACATCAAATCCCGACATCGCTGCAGAAGAAAAAAGATCATGCAACAACTCGACCAACGACGACTGAACAGAATTGTTCAACGTGACAGAAGTGCAACCCTTCCACAAATTGACGCAGATTTCAATGCTGGGCCATCAACAAGTGTCAGCGTGCGAACCATTCAACGAAACATCATCGATATGGGCTTTCGGAGCCGAAGGCTCTCTCGTGTACCCTTGATGACTGCACGACACAAAGCTTTACGCCTCGCCTGGGCCCATCAATACCGAAATTGAACAGTTGATGACTGGAAACATGTTGCCTGGTCGGACGAGTCTCGTTTGAAGTTTTATCGAGCGGATGGACGTGTACCGGTATGGAGACAACCTCATGAGACTATGGACCCAGCATGGCTGGTGAAGGCTCTGAATTGTGTGGGGCGTGCGCAGTTGGAGTGATATGGGACCCCTGATAAATCTAGATACGAATCTGACAGGTGACACGTACGTAAGCATCCCGTGTGATCACCTGCAGCCATTCACCTCTATTGTGCATTCCTGAAGGACCATGCGACACTCCACACGTTCAGAATTGCTACAGAGTGGCTGTAGGAACCCTCTTCTGAGCTTAGACACTTCTGCTGGCCGCCACGCTCCCCAGACGAGAACATTATTGAGCACATCTGGGATGCCTTGCAACGTGCTGTTCAGAAGAGATTTCCACCCCCTCGTACTCTAACGGATTTACGGACAGCCATGCAGGATTCATGGTGTCAATTCCTTCCAGCAATACTTCAGGCATTAGTCGAGTCCATGCCATATCGTGTTGCGGTACTTCTGCGTATTTGAGGGGGCCCTACACGATGTTAGCCAGGTGTACCAGTTTCTTTGGCTCTTCAGTATAATTCCAGTCTGATTTCTGTACAAGTTGTAAATAACATTCCTGTCCCCATATTTTATCCTTCCCACCTTTGGAATTTCAAATAGTGTGTTCGAATCAACATTTTCAAGAGCTCTCTCTGTACCTACAACTGGTGCTCAACCTATCTTCTAGTGTGCGTTGTAGGGACAGTAGTGCTTTGTGTGTTCCTAAATTCCTCTTGAACCCAAACTGATCTTCCGCAAGTCGGGTTCTAACAGATTTTTCCATTGTTCTGTAAATAATCTGTGTCAATATTTCGCAATCATGACTTATTAAACTGATAGTTCGGTAGTTTCCATACCTGCCTGCAGCTCCCGTTTGTGGGATTGGAATTATTACATTATTCCTGCAGTTAGTAGGTTTTCAGCCTATTTTACTTATCTTGCACACTACGTGTAATAACTTTGTCATGCCTGGCTCTCCCGGTGATCTCATTTATTCTGATATCATGTCGTCTACTCCAGGTGCCTTGTTTCTGTTGTGACCAGACGAAACTACCTTTGTCCGGCCTTAATTATAGGTTCTCTCATTGTACTGGCAGAAGGCTCATCAAACTAGAACATATGAAATATTAGTTTACTTTATTACATAAAATGGTTCAAATGGCTCTGAGCACTATGGGACTTAACATCTGAGGTCATCAGTCTCCTAGAACTCAGAACTACTTAAACGTAACTAACCTAAGGATATCACACACATCCATGCCCGAGGCGGGATTCAAACCTGTGACCGTAGCGGTCGCGCGGTTCCAGACTGAAGCGCCTAGAACCGCTCGGCCACTGCGGCCGACTTTATTACATAAATAGATAAAAGATTTACTCAAGTGTAACACACTTTTTTTGCTGCAGGATTACTGGATGATTTACAACTGTCGTTGACTATGAAAGTATCGCTTGATTCACTATGTAACAAATGATCTCTTGAGGTACATATTAGAAAATTGCAACAGTGCAAGTCCATCTGAAACTTTATCAGTCACTGTCCTACACGAGGATGTTGACCCTTCAGATGAGGTCACAAACTGGGCTGAACTCTTGCATGCTCGTCTCTATGTTGATCTCAGTGTAAGGGCGCTGCAGTGCTGGGAGAGAGGCGTGGTCTTCAGGAGCGCCTCCTATACGACGTTGCGGATTGCAGCGGGCCCTCGCTAACGTCTGTGGTATCTATATGACTTGACGAATTTCTTGTGGCAGCTAAATATGTGAAGGGTACCACAGTTTCCACTTAAACCTTTCAGTTCTCTGTGAAGTTCTTCTCGCAGTATCATATCTTCCATCTTATCTTTATCTACTTCCTCTTCTCTGTCGTCAAGCTCGTTTCCCATGTATAGAAACTGTGTGTATTCCTCACTTATCTGCATGGAAAGGGGCTATTGTGTGTGGAGAAAGAACTCCCTCCCTGATTAGGCAGCAGAACAAACCCTGCTGTATTTTTCAGCCAATAATGCCATACGACATTTAATTTAATTTTAACTGAATTTCAGTGAGTTAGCATCTCTCCCCTACTTTTCATATATCATACAAGCTCTTCTGCATATCTTTCTGAACTAGAAATCCGGGAAGAAGATGAACCTTAATTTAGTTTAGCATCAAAGATATCCCAAGCAAAGGCATACAGAATATGTGCATACCGTGCACGGCCCAACAGAATTGTCCCAGTAGACAATACCACAGGTGTATTTGTCACTCCAGCACGTACCGACACCTGAGAGGTAATTCAGTAGTATGTAGTTGCATTCTGGAATACACTTCCATCACCCTGCGATGCATTTTGTAGTCCGCTGTTGGGTCTATAGGCCCTACAGTTATCTTCAGTTCGTCTTTTGCAAACACATTACATTGAAAGAGCATTATGTCCCATGAAGAGTGGAATTCCACCATGTAAGTAATCATATTCAATAAGACTGAAAATTCACCAGTTTAAAAACTCCGTAACATAGTTTAATGGTACCCTTCGGGGTGGCTGAAACTAAATAATCGTTTATGCATTGTTTATCGCTGACAGACAACAGCGCAGAGCTTTCAGCTTCCCTCTGCAATCGAAGGGAAATGTGTGTGAAATCTTATCTGACTTAACTGCTAACGTCATCAGTCCCTAAGCTTTCTTTTTTTTTTTTTTTTTTTTTTTGGTCATCAGTCTGCTGACTGGTTTGATGCGGCCCGCCACGAATTCCTTTCCTGTGCTAACCTCTTCATCTCAGAGTAGCACTTGCAACCTACGTCCTCATTTATTTGCTTGACGTATTCCAATCTCTGTCTTCCTTTACAGTTTTTGCCCTCTACAGCTCCCTCTAGTACCATGGAAGTCATTCCCTCATGTCTTAGCAGATGTCCTATCATCCTGTCCCTTCTCCTTATCAGTGTTTTCCACATATTCCTTTCCTCTCCGATTCTGCGTAGAACCTCCTCATTCCTTACCTTATCAGTCCACCTAATTTTCAACATTCGTCTATAGTACCACATCTCAAATGCTTCGATTGTCTTCTGTTCCGGTTTTCCCACAGTCCATGTTTCACTACCATACAATGCTGTACTCCAGACGTACATCCTCAGAAATTTCTTCCTCAAATTAAGGCCAGTATTTGATATTAGTAGACTTCTCTTGGCCAGAAACGCCTTTTTTGCCATAGCGAGTCTGCTTTTGATGTCCTCCTTGCTCCGTCCGTCATTGGTTATTTTACTACCTAGGTAGCAGAATTCCTTAACTTGATTGACTTCGTGACCATCAATCCTGATGTTAAGTTTCTCGCTGTTCTCATTTCTACTACTTCTCATTACCTTCGTCTTTCTCCAATTTACTCTCAAACCATACTGTGTACTCATTAGACTGTTCATTCCGTTCAGCAGATCATTTAATTCTTCTTCACTTTCACTCAGGATATCAATGTCATCAGCGAATCGTATCATTGATATCCTTTCACATTGTATTTTAATTCCACTCCCGAACCTTTCTTTTATTTCCATCATTGCTTACACACTACTTAACCTAAATTATCCTAAGGACAAACACACACACCCATGCCCGAGGGGGGACTCTAACCTCCGCCGGGACTAGCCGCACAGTCCACGACTGCAGCGCCCTAGACCGCTCGGCTAATCCTGCGCGGCGCCCTCTGCAATCTTTCACATACACCGATGAGCCAAAGCATTATGACCACCTGTTTAACAGCATGTTGTTCCACTTTTCAAATACAGTGAAACAGATATTCTTTTTGGCATGGATTGTACAAGTCGTTGACAGGATTCCAGAAGTATGTGGTACCATATGTCTATGCACAGGTCATGCACTTCCCGTAAATTACGGGATGGTGGTTTACGGGCGCGCTGCTGGCGCTCGATTAGTGTTCCAATGGATACAGATAAGGCACATTTGCTGGCCCAGACATCGATGAGAGTTCACTATAATACCCCTCAATCCACTGTAGCACAATTCTGACCGTACAACACGGAAAGTTATCTTGCTGGAAGATGTCATCGCCGTAGGGGGAGACTTCAAGCATGAAGCGATGCAGATGGTCCGCAATAAGGCTCACGTAATTCAGTGTTGTCATGATGCCTTCGATTACCACCAGAGACCCCATGAAAGCCAAACTCCATGTATCCCATAGCATATTTCCGCACTCACCAGCCTCCATCTGTGGCGGTGTGCGTGTTTCGTGCAGCAATTCTCCTCGGAAGACCCAACCATCGACCTGATGTAACAAGAAATGCGATTCATTCGACAGGCGTAACTTTTCTGTCGATGCACGGTGAAAACTCAGTGATGTTGTGTCCAATGCAATCATAACTGACGATGTCGTTGGGTCAAACAGGAACATGCAGGGGTCATGTGATGTGGAGTTCCATGTTCAACAGTGGCCTTTGGACAGTGTGTTCCGAAACAGTTATGCCTGCACGAGCATTGTACTCTGTCGTCAGATTTGTCACATATCGCTGCCTATCCTGGATTACACGGTGGAGGATCCTCCGACATCTTCGATCTATGATGAGACGTGGTCTTCCACTACATCTACATCTACATCTACATTTATACTCCGCATGCCACCCAACCGTGTGTGGCGGAGGGCACTTTACGTGCCATTGTCATTACCTCCCTTTCCTGTTCCAGTCGCGTATGGTTCGCGGGAAGAACGACTGTCTGAAAGTCTCCGTGCGCGCTCTAATCTCTCTAATTTTACATTCGTGATCTCCTCGGGAGGTATAAGTAGGGGGAAGCAATATATTCGATACCTCATCCAGAAACGCACCCTCTCGAAACCTGGCGAGCAAGCTACACCGCGATGCAGAGCGCCTCTCTTGCAGAGTCTGCCACTTGAGTTTGTTAGACATCTCCGTAACGCTATCACGGTTACCAAATAACCCTGTGACGTAACGCGCCGCTCTTCTTTTGATCTTCTCTATCTCCTCCGTCAACCCGATCTGGTACGGATCCCACACTGATGCGCAATACTCAAGTATAGGTCGAACGAGTGTCTCGTAAGCCACCTCCTTTGTTGATGGACTACATTTTCTAAGGACTCTCCCAATGAATCTCAACCTGGTACCCGCCTTACCAACAATTAATTTTATATGATCATTCTACTTCAAATCGTTCCGCACGCATACTCCCAGATATTTTACAGAAGTAACTGCTACCAGTGTTTGTTCTGCTATCATATAATCAAACAATAAAGGATCCTTCTTTCTATGTATTCGCAATACATTACATTTGTCTATGTTAAGGGTCAGTTGCCACTCCCTGCACCAAGTGCCTATCCGCTGCAGATATTCCTGCATTTCGCTACAATTTTCTAATGCTGCGACTTCTCTGTATATTACAGCATCATCCGCGAAAAGCCGCATGGAACTTCCGACACTATCTACTAGGTCATTTACAGGGTGTTTCAAAAATGACCGGTATATTTGAAACGACAATAAAAACTAAACGAGCAGCGATAGAAATACACCGTTTGTTGCAATATGCTTGGGACAACAGTACATTTTCAGGCGGACAAACTTTCGAAATTACAGTAGTTACAATTTTCAACAACAGATGGCGCTGCAAGTGATGTGAAAGATATAGAAGACAACGCAGTCTGTGGGTGCGCCATTCTGTACGTCGTCTTTCTGCTGTAAGCGTGTGCTGTTCACAACGTGCAAGTGTGCTGTAGACAACATGGTTTATTCCTTAGAACAGAGGATTTTTCTGGTGTTGGAATTCCACCGCCTAGAACACAGTGTTGTTGCAACAAGACGAAGTTTTCAACGGATGTTTAATGTAACCAAAGGACCGAAAAGCGATACAAAAAAGGATTTGTTTGAAATATTTCAACGGGCTGGGAACGTGACGGATGAACGTGCTGGAAAGGTAGGGCGACCGCGTACGGCAACCACAGAGGGCAACGCGCAGCTAGTGCAGCAGGTGATCCAACAGCGGCCTCGGGTTTCCGTTCGCCGTGTTGCAGCTGCGGTCCAAATGACGCCAACGTCCACGTATCGTCTCATGCGCCAAAGTTTACACCTCTATCCATACAAAATTCAAACGCGGCAACCCCTTAGCGCCGCTACCATTGCTGCACGAGAGACATTCGCTAACGATATAGTGCACAGGATTGATGACGGCGATATGCATGTGGGCAGCATTTAGTTTACTGACGAAGCTTATTTTTACCTGGACGGCTTCGTCAATAAACAGAACTAGCGCATATGGAGAACCGAAAAGCCCCATGTTGCAGTCCCATCGTCCCTGCATCCTCAAAAAGTACTGGTCTGGGCCGCCATTTCTTCCAAAGGAATCATTGGCCCATTTTTCAGATCCGAAACGATTACTGCATCACGCTATCTGGACATTCTTCGTGAATTTGTGGCGGTACAAACTGCCTTAGACGACACTGCGAACACCTCGTGGTTTATGCAAGATGGTGCCCGGCCACATCGCACGGCCGGCGTCTTTAATTTCCTGAATGAATATTTCGATGATCGTGTGATTGCTTTGGGCTATCCGAAACATACAGGAGGCGGCGTGGATTGGCCTCCCTATTCGCCAGACATGAACCCCTGTGACTTCTTTCTGTGGGGACACTTGAAAGACCAGGTGTACCGCCAGAATCCAGAAACAATTGAACAGCTGAAGCAGTACATCTCATCTGCATGTGAAGCCATTCCGCCAGACACGTTGTCAAAGGTTTCGGGTAATTTCATTCAGAGACTACGCCATATTATTGCTACGCATGGTGGATATGTGGAAAATATCGTACTATAGAGTTTCCCAGACCGCAGCGCCATCTGTTGTTGAAAATTGTAACTACTGTAATTTCGAAAGTTTGTCTGCCTGAAAATGTACTGTTGTCCCAAGCATATTGCAACAAACGGTGTATTTCTATCGCTGCTCGTTTAGTTTTTATTGCCGTTTCAAATATACCGGTCATTTTTGAAACACCCTGTATCTATACCGTGGGGCCTACTCGTTATCTCAGCATCGTTCAACTACTTTCCGTAGGTGCTCACGACAGTAGTACGCCTACAGACAACCAGTTTCGCCGTTTGAGAGTCTCGTTTCTAGCCGCAAGTCACAACATTGTACTCTTTGTCACAACCGGTTGTATCAGTAGATTTCCGCACTTGACGCCCGTATCTTCGCTATAATGACTGCTCATTCGTCTGTCTTCTGCTTACATTATTTCCTTACTGCATCACGTGCCCCCCAGCACCCCCAGGAGGCAGTCAACGTCGCCGGCCGCGGTGGTCTCGCGGTTCTAGGCGCGCAGTCCGGAACCGCGCGACTGCTACGGTCGCAGGTTCGAATGCTGCCTCGGGCATGGATGTGTGTGATGTCCTTAGGTTAGTTAGGTTTAAGTAGTTCTAAGTTCTAGGGGACTGATGACCACAGCTGTTAAGTCCCATAGTGCTCAGAGCCATTTGAACCAGTCAACGTCGCAGTGGGCAGTAGTCTTAATATTTTGGATTATCAGTGTGCGTTGCCAATATGGTTGCTGTGAGGATGCTAATCAACCCACATATTTATGATTCTACAAGCTATTAATTAAATGAAACGAATGTATGACATTGTCAATAGGAAAAATGATATGCAAATCATGGAAATTAACAAAAAATGTTTCAAATGGCTCTAAGCACTATGAGACTTAGAACCGCTCGGTCGGCCGGCGGAAATTAACAGATAGATCACCACACACTTGGTGCCAAAATATATTAAAATTAAAATGACTGAAGAGGTAATACATGGAAACATTTACATTTCTATGATTTTATCGATGCAAATATAGAACTAAGGGCCAATTTGACCGGACATAGATACGACTTAGTAACTGGGCAGGTAGAGAGGTAATATTAGATTCGGTGAGTTTTGTGTGAAGATGTATGTGGCAGATAAAATACGTCGGCGAGATGCGTCTATCACCGCTGGATATTTGTGTGGTGGTGATTTGACAGTCAGTAGTTCTCATCTTCTGTGTTTTGTAGCTTTGTGGCGACATCTTGGGTGGCTTAACTCGTTCCTTGTTCCGTGCCGGATGACTTAATTCCTCAGGTATAGCACACTTGGCAACCGATGTGGTGATCCTGGTCTCGTGCAGACGTCAGAATGAATGCATGGATTTGACCCAAATCTGATGACCCAGTTAGCAATAGGTTGACATGCCTTCAGAAGGCAAACCCACTGTCTCTTCTGATCCCTGTGACTGCTTACTCACCATTACATTGTGCCTCTTCTCCCTTCTCCATTTGATATCTCCATCTCATCAGTGACGCTTCTCTCTGTCTCTTTCTCTCTCTCTACCCGACCAATTTCGTTTTGGCTGTTTGCGCTTCTCAGTTTTGTTACTCGTCTCCCTCATTCTGCCCTCCAGGGAGCTGAATGTTTCGTCGTACTGGCTTCGTCACTGGCTGGCCCAATTTGCGTTGCCACCCAATGACCGATCGATGTGCCATAACAACAGCTCCCAGTCTTCGTGCAGGGCGAAAATCTCCGATTTTGCGGGGGCTGGCATGTAGCCTGAGTACTGCCGTCACGGTCTGACGCTGTTTCTCGTTGTGGCAGTCTCTATCGATGGCTGAAATCTCCCCATCGACATGTTTCAAGTGTTTGTCTGTACTTCTGAGATGTCGAGAAAGCCACTATACAGCAATGAACGCACTTGTTTGTAACAAGATTGCCTGTGCTTCCCTCACTTGTCCTCACCCTCTAAATATTACACAAACACAGTTTCTGCGAGATAATCACCTCTGACAATAGTCGCTTACAGTTCGAGCCTCGTAGTTCCTAAAGCACTCTACACCTAAGGAGTTAAATCAACCACCACGGAATAAGGCATTCATTTCGCTCTCCGTCAGACTTCACAGATAACAACCCCTCCCCGCACGAGGCACACATTTCAGTTAAACCCTGTCTGGCTTTTGGCAAAGTCTCACACACCGTTTGCGGCTTAAAAGTCCATCTCGAGACCTGTGGCGAAGTATTACACATCTCCTTGGCATGACTCTTACGCTTGCATTCATTTCGCTCTCCGTCAGACTTCACAGATAACAACCCCTCCCCGCACGAGGCACACATTTCAGTTAAACCCTGTCTGGCTTTTGGCAAAGTCTCACACACCGTTTACGGCTTAAACGTCCATCTCGAGACCTGTGGCAAAGTATTACACATCTCCTTGGCATGACTCTTACGCTTGCATTCATTTCGCTCTCCGTCAGACTTCACAGATAACAACCCCTCCCCGCACGGGGCACACATTTCAGTTAAACCCTGTCTGGCTTTTGGCAAAGTCTCACACACCGTTTGCGGCTTAAACGTCCATCTCGAGCCCTGTGGCGAAGTATTACACATCTCCTTGGCATGACTCTTACGCTTGCATTCATTTCGCTCTCCGTCAGACTTCACAGATAACAACACCTCCCCGCACGAGGCACACATTTCAGTTAAACCCCGTCTGGCTTTTGGCAAAGTCTCACTCACCGTTTGCGGCTTAAACGTCCATCTCGAGACCTGTGGCAAAGTATTACACGTCTTCTTGGCATGACTCTTACGTTTTTGGTACTGAGGGTTGAGAGTCATGGTAATGTGTCACGTGGGCGCTCACTCGTCTTGCCACTCACACTTCCCGACAAAAATAAGAAAATAAATTTAAAAAATGAATGAAGTATTGGGCTTCTCTCAAGGACTTGTAAAGTGGCGATGTAACACTGTCAATTATACGCAAGTGTGTTAAGCCCATTCAACGACTAGCATAAATAATAGCCATTAATAACTCGTTACATGGCGTACATAGGAAATAAAAATAAAAACACAAAGATCATCTACAGGTAAATAGCACGCCAAGTAGCGAAGTACGTAGAACAGGACCATCACGTCACAAATGAAAACACGACAAAATCGCAAAGACACATACATTTAAGACGTTTGGAACTTTAAAAAAAATATAGAATACACAGACATTGTATTAGAGTTCTATGAAAAATACAAAGCGGTTGCTAATCCAAATAGCTGGTCATACAAATCACTAAATATTCATTATACGTATTCTCAGACTAATATAGGGCCAGTAAGGATAGGATGAGTCGAGTAACAACACAACGTTATTGGCAAGGGTGCACCACATTCCTTCTCAGCGGGTTTGATTCCCACAATAGCAATAAATCAACAACAAAAAATCGGTGCAGTCGGTTCCAACACCACCTGCGATCATCAGGCATAAGGTGCCCATTACCCATCTTTGGAAACCTCATTCTAGTCACTTAATGTTATCGTGTAACCTGTGAGAGAAGCACGAACCGACTCGAATATAAAAGAAATATAAAAAAATTAAAAAAAAGCATCCGTGTACCTAACTCTGGGAACGTAAGCCATCGTAGCCTGTCCTTAACTTCTAGCATGGAAACTAATCATAATATGCCAAAATCTGGTTTCTACACTACTTTGCAAAAGACAAACGATTGCTTCTCCGGAGGGATAACATGGTACTCCCGGCGTGTCTCCGTACACTGCAATTGTATGCTTATATGAACACGGTGCGTGGGTGACTGTCAACACCCACGCTACCATCATCCAGTTATACACATGATATGACAATACAGTAAAAACTTGGGCACATGATATTAAAATAAAGCATTCACAACAAAAATAACATATTATTTGAATGCATGGTGCCTATTCCTTCCAAACAACAGACACTACGCAGATCCCACAGCTGTGAAACACTATATGAGAAATGAAGGGGATCACTGCTAACAACCGCAGCGGAACATTAAGCGGAATCAGCGGCGACGATCGAAAATTTGTTCCGAACCGGGATTCGAACCCGCGATCTCCTGTTCACTATGCAGGTAGGGTAACCACTGAGCCATCCGGGACATGGCGTTACCGTCACTGCACGGACCATCTATGTACACTTCAAGGACGATCGACATTCCCACCGAGCGCCACCTATCCGAAGATAGGTAATGGACAGGAATTGCGCTCAGTGGGAATGTAGATCGGCCGTGAGGCGCACCGAGATAATTCTTGCAGATGCGGTAAAGCCGTGTCCCTGATGGCGCAGTGGTTACCCTACCTGCATAGTAAGCAGAAAGTCGCAGGTTCGAATCCCGGTCCGGTACACATTTTCGCTCGTCGCCGCTCATTCCGCTTAATGTCCCGCTGTAGCTGACAGCAGTGATCCCCTTCAATTCACATATAAAAATAAAATACATTAAATGAGCCGGCCGGTGTGGCCGAGCGGTTCTAGGCGCTTCAGTCTGGAACCGCGCGACCGCTACGGTCGCAGGTTCGAATCCTGCCTCGGACATGGCTCTGTCTGATGTCAAAATGGCTCTGAGCACTATGGGACTTAACTTCTGAGGTCAACAGTCCCCTAGAACTTAGAACTACTTAAGCCTAAGGACATCACGCACATCCATGCCCGAGGCAGGATTCGAACCTGCGACCGTAGCGGTCGCGCGGTTCCAGACTGTAGCGCCTAGAACCGCTTGGCCACCCCGGCCGGCTGTGTGTGATGTCATTAGGTTAGTTAGTTTTAAGTAGTTCTAAGTTTTAGGGGACTGATGACCTCAGATATGAAGTCCCATAGTGCTCAGAGCCATTTTTTGAACATTAAATGACAGTGCAGTATCTTGAGCTGAGCTAAAAGCACAATATCTAATGTGGGAGGCTCCTCTCAGCCACGCGCCGCGTGGACCGTCAGCGCACAGATCACATGCTCAAACATATGCGCTCATCACTTCACCTGTCACCTGTCCACGTCCACACCAATAATTCCATAACTCTCTCACACACACAAACAAATATGTAAACCCAATTTATTCATACTAATCACTACAACACACAATACATTCCCAAAATACTTGCTGTTCTTAAACATTATGAACATTTACCCGCGCACGAATGAGGCATCCCCTCTCTTTCCCGCCGGTCTCACTCGTACTGAAACTCACTGTCCTCCGACAATCGTCTGCCTTTTGCAACTTTTCCTGCCGTGGATGGAACAACACTGTCGCCAACCAATGGTGGATGGACGTATACTATATTTTCGTGGCGCATCTCAAAGTATATGAAATAGAGGAATAGGAAGGAAAGGAAGGCAATGAGAGGGAAACAGTGACTTCCTGCAGCACAGGGCATTATAGAAAATTGAAAATATGCTCCGCACCGGGACTCACCTCCCTGCCCACAAATTATTGATTTTTGTAAGAGTTCGGACGATGTTAGTACATTCCCGCTAAACGAAATATCATGGATCCGTCACACTATCTCCCTCTCTCTCTCTCTCTCTCTCTCTCTCTTCTCTCTCTCTCTCTCTCTCTCTCTCTCTCTCTCTCTCTCTCTGTCTCTCCCCCTCCCTCTCTCTCTCTGTCTCTCCCCCTCCCTCTCTCTCTCTCTCTCTCTCTCTCTCTCTCTCTCTCTCTCTCCGTGTGTGTGTATGCGTGTGTGTGTGTGTGTGTGTGTGTGTGTGTGTGTGTGTGTTTTATGTTTGTGTGTGTGCGTGTGTACTATCATGTTCTTCTCTTCTTCTCGGCGTATGACATCTGTATTTGCATAGGTGCTATGGGATGACACGAGAGCGCACTCAATATCGGCCTCTGCCCCTCTAAACCCTGTAAGAACATGTGCGAAGCTCTCTAAGCTACGGGCCGGCGTAGCATGTTTGTCAAAATCTCATTTCGCAGGCTAAGTTTGTGGAAGCATCATCACTACTCGCGGACGACAAACTGACCTCATCTGGAACTCCTCTTTATACTGACAAATTACCTTTTAGCTCCCGTGACCCGTCTATGAAAATATATTTATCCTCCTTGCACTTTACTAAATTAAATGCGCTCTTAGAACTCTTTTCACTCCATGCGACCAGAACTTTAAACAAATTAACCAAAATTTTCGTGGCCTGTCCAAAACCTCTGCTGTACACGAGAGTAAATTGTTGCCGATTATAAAATCTGGTAACAACTCACCGATAACTGTAGCGTTCACTTGGAAGTGAACGCTTACTAATGCCGCTTACTGATACCGAAATTTGTTTCCCCACAAACTTTTTTTCCGCTCCAGATGCAGGAATTAATGAGATCCCTTTACGGGTATCGCAGAGGAATTGCTTCCACTCTGCATCAGTTATGAATAAAAAGGCGTCTAAAGTGCTGTCACTTCCAAACCAGAAACCAAGCATGTCCTAGTCTTAATTCGTTCCACGGTTACCTGGATGAGGGGACTCCGTTTGCCCATCTTTTCAAGCAACAATGCTGCTCAGTGTCGATTTACGTTTGTGATCGCCACTACGACACGCAGCTTATGTGATGTCACTCCCTTAATGAGGTATTCCCTGGAAGCCTCATTGCCTTTGATTGTTTATTTCAACGATATCGGTCACTCATCCCTTAGGTGTGGGCACTGATGGCGAACACACATTACTCTCTCACCCTCTCGCATTACGCGACGCCTGCATGCAGCTGACACAGCCTTCCGTCCTTGCTCTCTCTGTCGTGGACCACGACGTCTATCCCGGTCTTGCCTATTCCTTTCCTCTCTTCTTTCTCCATTAGTGTGTCAGTTCGGTGCATCTTTGCGCAGCATGAATGTTAGTAGCGCCCCATTTTCCATCCTCTGTGCGGTAGTGTGCGCCTCTTTCAGTGTTCCACTCGACCATGTCTGATAAGCGCAAGAGAAGATCGCCGTATTGCGCACCAAGCCGGCACCTCGCCACATCTGTGCCTGCCATCCGAAAACAAGTAATGGACTTACTGCAATATTTTGTATCACCTCCCCCGCCCTCTCCCTTCCACCATTAGTCGGAGACTAGCAGCAGTCGGTCTAGAGAATTACAGTCCCATGCGTAGGCTGACGTTCGTAGCTCAACACAAACAGCTGCGTTTGGAGTGGTGCCGTGACTGGGAAGCATAAACTGCTGACGAATGACGTCGCATTGTATTCACCCATGAATCGTGATTTCCACTATCCCAGTCGGCATTCGTGGTCTCGCTGTCTCGTTCTCGCTTCCCGAGCACGCGGTCCCGGGTTCGATTCCCAGCAGGGTCAGGGATTTTCCCCTGCCTCGAGATGATTGGATGTTTGTGTTGTCCTCATCATTTCATCGTCAGTCATTAAAGTGGCGAGACTGGACTGAGCCAAGGTTGGGAATTTGTACGGGCGCTGATAACCGCGCAGTTGAGCGCCCCACAAACCAAACATCATCATCATCGTCATTCACTACCCCAGTTGACTATAGTCGGCGGTAAAACAGCGACTTGGAGAGAGGTCCCATTTTTCCTGTGTTTTGGAGCACAGTGCCTTTACTCCTGATACGTAACGGCTGGTAGTGACTAGAGGAATTCTGAAGGTACAGTGGAATGCTGTGAACATCCGGCGTCCTCGTGTGTTACCTCTCATGCGAAGGTAATGTGGTGCCATTTTTCAGCAGGACAATTCTCGTCCATACATGGCACATGTCTTAATGAACTGTCTGCATGATGTTGAAGTACTCCTGTGGCCAGCAAAATCTCCAGAACTGTCCCCTGTAGAACATGTGTGGGAACGGCTCGGTCAAAAAAATGGTTCAAATGGCTCTGAACACTATGGGTCTTAACATCTATGGTCATCAGTCCCCTAGAACTTAGAACTACTTAAACCTAACTAACCTAAGGACATCACACAACACCCAGTCATCACGAGGTAGAGAAAATCCCTGACCCCGCCGGGAATCGAACCCGGGAACCCGGGCGCGGGAAGCAAGAACGCTACCCCACGACCACGAGCTGCGGACAGGCTCAGTCATCAACTGCGTCCCAGTGCCAGTATCCCTGATATTAAGGATCAGTTACAACACTCGTTCCGTATTTTCTGCAGTCTTCTGTTTCATCTCGATCAGCTGTGAAGCGGTGGTAGCCATTCTTGTTTTATTTCGGCTAGATTAGCTGAGGTGTTTTCTAACTTTGCAACTGCGATGGTACTGCGTTCTTTTAATTAACAGTGCTGCTGCCATGGAAGTGCTTTTTGCCTCCTCCTTCAATCTCGAAATTGCCTCGAGTGACCTGTTGGCTTCCATATCTATCAACTTTCCATACCTTACTTGCACGGAAACTGCGGCCATGAACCAGCAGTACTCCACAGAACAAACTGACACAAACAAAACAACGCTGACGGTAGCAACAGACAGAGCAAAGGTAACGCAAAACAGAATACTAACACAGCAGCAAATTACACATCCTAAATTACATCAAAAAATACAGGGATTCTGCGGCAAGCGACACTATATCCTCCAATCTCCCTCCACTACACACTGTTCGTTCACAAGACACTCCACATACACAAACACACAATCTATGTGTCAGACATCGCACGTAAAAGTTAGTTTCTTCTGTGTAGTTACGGAATGTTAGTTATTCCTGAGTCGTATAATAGTATTCAAGTCCTCATACTGACGTTAAACGGAGGATGTGATCAAATCGAAGCCCCATGCTGGGCGCCAAAATTTAGTAAATTAAGAGATTGATTGATATTGAAACATGGAAATTAATATGCAAATCGCTCCACGTTGGGAGCCAAAATGTTGTACATTGAGAGATTGAGATGCAAATCATGGAAATTAATATGCAAATCACCCCATGCTGGGCGTCAAAACGTTGTTAAATTAAATTAATTGAAGGGTTAATACATGCAAACATTTACATTTATTACGATATCATCGAAACAAATATAAAATTCAGGACCGATTTGACTGGCCATAGATAAGGCTCAGTAATTGAGAGCGAGGGAGGGAATGGACTACTTCTTCTGCCATTTGATGGAATCTGTTTTGCATGAACGCTTCTATCACCCATCGGCAAGTTGAAAGCCGGCAGCTTCCACGTCTCTGTTTTTTAGCTTTTCGGTGAAAGCCTGGGTGGATTAACTCATTCCTTATTCCATGCTGGCTGACTTAATCCCTCAGGTACAGAGTCCTTTAGGACCTATTAGGTGTTCATGAGCTCATATTGTAAGCGACTATTGCCAGGGGTGATTATCTCGCAGAAACGGTGTTTGTGTAGTATTTAGGGGCTGAGGTCAGACGAGCAAAAACAGTCGGATACTTGAAGATTTGTGCATCAGACTGTAACGTAAATCCGTTGAACATGGGGTGAGAAATGACTGTGTCACGAACTGACAATAAACATAGGAATGAAAGCAGAGCCGGTCGCGGTGGCCGAGCGGTTCTAGGCGCTTTAGTCCAGAACTGCGCGACTGCTACGGTCAAAGGTTCCAATCCTGCCTCGCGCATGGTTGTGTGTGATGTCCCTAGGTTAGTTGGGTTTGAGTAGTTCTAAGTTCTAGGGGACTGATGACCTCAGATGTTAAGTCCCATAGTGCTCAGAGCCATTTGAACCATCTGAATGAATGCAGAGATCTGATTCGAAGTCACGGCTGACAGTAGGTTCTCATACCGCCAGAAAGCAAGCTCCCTGTTTCTTTTGATTCCTCTGACTGCCTGCTCACTATCTCATTCTTGTCTGGCTGCTCCTGCTTCATAGTTTTGTTTTTCGCCTCCCTCATTCTGCCATTCAGGCAGCTGAAGTATCCATCATACTGGTTTCTCATTGATGGGCCCAATATGCAATCCCAACCAATGACCAAACGACGTGGTGTAAACCACCCCTCAGTCGTCGTCTAAGGTGAAAATTTCTGATGTTGCAGCAGCTGGCACGTATCCAGGAAAATCCCGTCTTGTTCTCATGCTGTTTCTTGGTATGGCAATTCCCAGTGCTGACTACAATCTCCCCAGCGAATTGTTTCAACAACCAGGGAACTTCCGTCAAGTTTTCATGCTGTTTTTTGGTGCGGCAGCTCCCAGTGCTGGCTACAGTATCCCAAGCAAACTGTTTCAATAATCCGGGAGCTCCCATCTTGTCCTCATACTGTTTCTTGTTGGGACAGTTCCAAATGGTGCCTAAAATCTCCCCAGCGAACTGTTTAAATAGTTTCACTGCATCGCCGCCCGGAGTGGTCGTGCGTTTCTAGGCGCTACAGTCTGGAACCGGGCGACCGCTACGGTCGCAGGTTCGAATGCTGCCTCGGGCATGGCTGTGTGTGATGTCCTTAGGTTAGTTAGGTTTAATTAGTTCTAAGTTCTAGGCGACTGATGACTTCAGAAGTTAAGTCGCATAGTGCTCAGAGCCATTTGAACCATTTTTTCACTGCATTTATGAGTTGTCAAGAAAGCAGCCTTAATGAAAACAAACCTACTTGATTGTAATGGGAATGTTTGCACATTATTCAAGTGTCTGCAGGTGCTCAAGACTTAGCAGCATCCCTCTTTCTGTCTGTCAGATTTCACACAGACAGCACCTTTCCGTGCAAGGCAAACTCCCGAACTAAGTTGATTCTGTCTGGCTTTCAGCAAAGTCTCATGCACCAGTTGTGACTAAAATATATCTTTCGTCCACAACATTAAGCGGTGAAGTATTACAATCAGTAAATTTGGTTCAGAGATTTTAGTTGCGTTATAGTTTCATATCCAGATGAGAAGCCCACATAACAACTTCAGTCCTTGGAACATGAAGATATAATATAGACAACCGTTGGAAATGTGGAGACTGTATTTGGATGCCATGCGATCGTCAGTTCATTGAGCTGACAGCTGTATCGACAGCTGCGACAGCTGTCACAAAACGTCATTACGAAATATACTCGCATAATACGGTGACTACACAAATAATTGCTTCAACAAAAGTTTAACATCTGCTACACTACTGGCCATTAAAATTGCTACACCACGAAGATAACGTGCTACAGACGCGAAATTTAACCGACAGGAAGAAGATGCTGTGATATGCAAATGATTAGCTTTTCAGAGCATTCACACAAGGTTGGCGCCGGTGGCGACACCTACAACGTGCTGACATGAGGAAAGTTTCCAACCGACTTCTCATACACAAACAGCAGTTGACCGGCGTTGCCTGGTGAAACGTTGTTGCCTACCATCACGTTTCCGACTTTGATAAAGGTTGGATTGTAGCCTATCGCGATTGCGGTTTATCGTATCGCGACATTGCTGCTCGCGTTGGTTGAGATCCAATGACTGTTAGCAGAATATGGAATCGGTGGGTTCCGGAGGGTAATACGGAACGCCGTGCTGGTTCCCAAGGGCTTCGTATCACTAGCAGTTTGACGCTGCATCACAGACAGGAGCGCCTACGATGGTGTACTCAACGACGAACCTGGATGCACAAATGGCAAAACGTCATTTTTTCGGATTAATCCAGGTTCTGTTTACAGCTTAATGATGGTCGATCCATGTCTGGTGACATCGCGGTGAACGCACATTGGAAGCGTGTATTCGTCATCGCCATACTGGCGTATCACCCGGCGTGATGGTATGGGGTGCTATTGATTACACGTCTCGGTCACCTCTTCTTCGCACTGACGGCACTTTGAACAGTGGACGTTACATTTCAGATGTTTTACGATCCGTGGTTCTACCCTTCATTCGATCCCTGCGAAACCCTACATTTCAGCAGGATAATGCACGACCGCATGTTTCAGGTCCTGTACAGGCCTTTCTGGATACAGAAAATGGTCGACTGCTGCCCTTGCCAGCACATTCTCCAGATCTCTCACCAATTGAAAACGTCTGGTCAATGGTGGCCGAGCAACTAGCTCGTCACAATGCGCCAGTCACTACTCTTGATGAACTGTGGAATCGTGTTGAAGCTGCATGGACAGCTGTACCTGTACACGCCATCCAAGCTCTGTTTGACTCAATGTCCAGGCGTATCAAGGCCGTTATTACGGCCAGAGGTGGTTGTCCTGGGTACTGATTTCTCAGGATCTATGCACCCAAATTGCGTGAAAATGTAATCACATGTCAGTTGTAGTATAATATATTTGTCCAACGAATACCCGTTTATAATCTGCATTTCTTCTCGGTGTAGCGATTTTAATGGCCAGTAGTGTATATCCCCAGCAACATCAGTGGAGCAAACTTATACAATAGCGTGACAGCAACTGAGGCAATGGTGTCACATGGATATCAAGAGTACCTGATATAACCTGAAGACGCTAAACACACCGAAATAGGTATATAGTCAATAAAGTCTGTTTTATTTAAAGCCTTTAAGAGCTTTTACATAAAAAATTCAGAGGCATTGCGTTTCAGTACGTCCTCGATCTCGTATAGAAAACAGCACGTTTTAGTTTTAGGCAAGACGGGTAGATTTCGTTCGAAGCTTGTTCTCTCAGTCAACCATCTCTTATCCACATCCGAGCTCTGAAATGAAAACCGTTTCAATCAGAAATCAGCAAAAGTAGCGGAAAGGAGGTTACAAGGCGTTTACACGGATACCTACTGGTGCTCAGTTTCCAATGTTGCTGTCTTCTTCGAATCTGACTGAAAATTTTCTCCCTGTCTGTTCTGTCCACAGGACGAGCACTGTGTATTGAATACTCACGACCTTTCGAAATTGTTCAGCATGGTACCGACGTTATGCCTCAGGTTGTTCCGCTCTGCGTTATTTATACGTATAGGACACTACTTAGACACCGTGAGGTTTAAAAATTCTCGCTGTCATTTGCGCGATTTTTCTTCAATACGTAACAGTGTTCACAGTTATAATAATTTCATGGCCAAAACAGTCTAGATAACATTTCCTTTTTACTTCAATTTTAAAGGTAAGCAAAAAACGTGCTAAGACTGTATTTCTCATTTAAAAAAATAAACAAATTCTGTCAAAAGTGCACATGTGTTAGGTCAAAATCTGGAGCCGGGCGACATTCAGTATTACGTTGCGCTCTCTGCCACATGATCCGCTTACCCCCTCATCCCCTCCCTCCCCCCCCCCCCTTGCCCAATGCATTCCGATATACTTGGATCTTCCTTGGCATATTGTCCACAAGATGATAGAGACGTTGCTGATCAATCCTGTCCCACTCTTCATCGGCGGTCCTCCTAGGTGAGAAAGGTTCCAGTGAATCTTTCAACTAACAAGCTTGTTGAACTGGATAATGACAGCATATGCCACATATTATTACATTCGTATGATTTCTGTCTCCTGTAGGAAGGTGCTTAGGAGATGGGCGCACTACTGTCGTGCATTGTCGTCTTGAAAGACCAACCCATCGCTGAAACATAGAGTGTACGACAGGACAATAGTTTGGAAGATCCCATCCCGATGCTGGAGAGCGCTTAAATTACCTTTGCTAGCAATGACTGGAGTTTGACTTCTGTTGGTAATACCAGCCCAAAACATGACATGCAGTTTTATACTAAGGCCATAGTACTGATGCCTGGTACGTGCATTTGTAACTGGAAGCTTCCAGTCGATCAACGTCGATCATCAAGCGTCAGACAAATTCTACATCCGTCGGTGAAAAGATATTCGATGCCAAGGTTCAAAATGGCTCTGAGCACTATGGGACTTAACATCCATGGTCATCAGTCCCCTAAAACTTAGAACAAGTTACACCTAACTAACCTAAGGACATCACACAACACCCAGTCATCACGAGGCAGAGAAAACGATGCCAAGAACCCAGGTCCTACTCTCATTACCCACCTTCTTTGCTCACGGTAGATCTGGTGGATTTGAACTTCGCTAGTAAGGGACTTCTATGCTCAAAAGTATCCAAATGATGTTTATGATAATTTTCAGGTGTTACACATTATTTATTTTCATAAGTTAAATCAATAAAAAATTAAAATTAAATTTATGTAATATATTCATATTAAAATGAATGCGTTCCTCAATACATGCACGCAGCCTAAGTAACATAACGGTCTTTCAGATCCTGATACTGTTTTCCATACAGTCGTTTGACTATACGAAATGGTTACGACAAGTCACCACCAGAGAAAACTGCTCTGTATGGCGACAACTCCTGATG
Source organism: Schistocerca cancellata (assembly GCF_023864275.1). NCBI lineage: Eukaryota > Metazoa > Arthropoda > Insecta > Orthoptera > Acrididae > Schistocerca > Schistocerca cancellata. The sequence goes on from NC_064629.1 coordinate 201,204,686, forward strand.
TAAACAAATACCATGATACTACAAATATCACAAAATGCTTTATTGGAGATTACACAGTCGTTGGCGTTGTAAACTCAAATTTCTTGCAATAAGTGACATTTCTAACATGTTAGCGCTCTCATTATTATCTGAGACAACTAATGCTCGTAACTCAACACTTTAAATCATTCCGTAATCATTACTCAAAACTATATTCATTAGCAAATAAGAGCCTTTACAAGACTGTCTGAATAAAGATTCTATGATAATTCCAAGTATTCTTGGTCCCAAATATGTTTTCCAAATACATATTAACTGCCATTCTCTTGTATAATCTGTTTAATGGACTAAACAGGTACAAAAACAATGATTAACAGTGTCTAGTGTTATTATCACCATCAATATAGTATCATTAGTAATTTCATTGTAATTATGATGACACATGGATCTACGTCCAGTCAACTACAGTGATAAAATAGTTGTGCGTGTATTTTAACTTAAAAGGACATGATGAGGTGTTTGTTTTGTTCTGGATCTGAATTAAAACCCAACACGTATAAGCAATGTTAACTAAGCGAAGTTTTCGTGCATGACCGAGACTCGATAACGGGACTGATTTTCACTACTAAGTATAAAGGGACTTGATACACCTCATTGTTAACTAAGGAGAATAAAATATCAAATTTCCTAGCATCAGTTAGCAGGTATGAAATTGATGTTACATGACGAAAATTTTTGTACTGGACCGGGAATCTTATCCAGCAACTATTGGCCCTGTTAAATAACCACGGAAGACGTTAAATATGCTTTCATTCACAAGTAGCAAACTTGAAAACTGAATCAAATCGCATAACGGGCATCTACACAAACTGCCAACATTACAGGATGCGGAAGTCCCGACAGCAAGTGTTGGCTTCCAGCTGCTTTGCTGCGTTACCTGTTCGCTGTAAACGTGACGCAGTGCAAAAGAAAAGCTGAGATATTGCATCAAATTCTTTTGTAATTTAATGAACTGTACCTTTTCTGTCTGCTAATTGTATCAATTTCTTGGAAGTTCAGACACAGTTTGCTCCATTTTGTAACTCTCCAGTAATAGGAAAACCTCGGAAAAATATGTCTTTGAAAGAGCTTGTGGCTGTCTGTCCTGATCAGAACAATTTCTGTCCACCGGTGTACGGCCGCCTGATGCTACTAATCTTGATGCATTGCGCCTTGGGCCTTTTTTGCATTCACATTGGCAAGCATAAGACTATTTAATACTACACTCCTGGAAACTGAAATAAGAACACCGTGAATTCATTGTCCCAGGTAGGGGAAACTTTATTGACACATTCCTGGGGTCAGATACATCACATGATCACACTGACAGAACCACAGGCACATAGACACAGGCAACAGAACATGCACAATGTCGGCACTAGTACAGTGTATATCCACCTTTCGCAGCAATGCAGGCTGCTATTCTCCCATGGAGACGATCGTAGAGATGCTGGATGTAGTCCTGTGGAACGGCTTGCCATGCCATTTCCACCTGGCGCCTCAGTTGGACCAGCGTTCGTGCTGGACGTGCAGACCGCGTGAGACCTGCTTCATCCAGTCCCAAACATGCTCAATGGGGGACAGATCCGGAGATCTTGCTGGCCAGGGTAGTTGACTTACACCTTCTAGAGCACGTTGGGTGGCACGGGATACATGCGGACGTGCATTGTCCTGTTGGAACAGCAAGTTCCCTTGCCGGTCTAGGAATGGTAGAACGATGGGTTCGATGACGGTTTGGATGTACCGTGCACTATTCAGTGTCCCCTCGACGATCACCAGTGGTGTACGGCCAGTGTAGGAGATCGCTCCCCACACCATGATGCCGGCTGTTGGCCCTGTGTGCCTCGGTCGTATGCAGTCCTGATTGTGGCGCTCACCTGCACGGCGCCAAACACGCATACGACCATCAATGGCACCAAGGCAGAAGCGACTCTCATCGCTGAAGACGACACGTCTCCATTCGTCCCTCCATTCACGCCTGTCGCGACACCACTGGAGGCGGGCTGCACGATGTTGGGGCGTGAGCGGAAGACGGCCTAACGGTGTGCGGGACCGTAGCCCAGCTTCATGGAGACGGTTGCGAATGGTCCTCGCCGATACCCCAGGAGCAACAGTGTCCCTAATTTGCTGGGAAGTGGCGGTGCGGTCCCCTACGGCACTGCGTAGGATCCTACGGTCTTGGCGTGCATCCGTGCGTCGCTGCGGTCCGGTCCCAGGTCGACGGGCATGTGCACCTTCCGCCGACCACTGGCGACAACATCGATGTACTATGGAGACCTCACGCCCCACGTGTTGAGCAATTCGGCGGTACGTTCACCCGGCCTCCCGCATGCCCACTATACGCCCTCGCTCAAAGTCCGTCAACTGCACATACGGTTCACGTCCACGCTGTCGCGGCATGCTACCAGTGTTAAAGACTGCGATGGAGCTCCGTATGCCACGGCAAACTGGCTGACACTGACGGCGGCGGTGCACAAATGCTGCGCAGCTAGCGCCATTCGACGGCCAACACCGCGGTTCCTCGTGTGTCCGCTGTGCCGTGCGTGTGATCATTGCTTGTAGAGCCCTCTCGCAGTGTCCGGAGCAAGTATGGTGGGACTGACACACCGGTGTCAATGTGTTCTTTTTTCCATTTCCAGGAGTGTATTTGGCTTTCAGCTTGAAATATTTTCGGTAAACAGAGTGTACACCATGTAGTAACAACAACGTTGCAAGCAGTGCTTATGTAGGATATGAGATGAGGAATACTAAGAATGTAATCTGTCATAGTGAGAAAAATGTACCCGGTAAAATGAAGTTGGTGCATGAATTCGTGGCGACTTTGTATGGCCCCTTGGTACGTAGTTTGCTATAAGTGTATTTATCAAACACCATTTTTTATTTGAGGTTCTAGTATTATTCTTGCGATTACATCTTGAACGTTGCATATTTGATCGTCATGAGTGGCGTTGTTTATGGATTAGAAAACGAGGCATTAAACGAAAAAAAAAGTTTAACGTTTGTGACCTTTTGTTCTCTTTGTATTTAACTGAGGAGGAAGGAAGTAAAGAGTAGTAAGTGGGTACGCTGAGTGCAGTTGGCATGTTTTTACTGCATACCATTTTTATTAATCATTTAAATTAAACTCATCTTAATACAAATTAATTAAGTTAACTTTACTTTTATTTTAATTACGTTTATTTTAATTTTTAATAATTTTGTAAAGATTTTAGGGTGTTACATCTTATTTTGATTTTTAATTAATGTTTATGATAATTTTCAGGTGTTACACATTATTTATTTTCATAAGTTAAATCAATAAAAAATTAAAATTAAATTTATGTAATATATTCATATTAAAATGAAATTGACTTCATTATTTTGTCAAAAAAGGGTGTGCAATACAACCATACAAACTGTACTGAACATAACCACTTACTACTGTTGTTCCTTTTGGTACATATGATTTATGGGATTTAGTAGAAATAGATCCAGGTAATTTAAAACGAATTTAAAAAATAAATACACATTATAAATATTTATTGACTGTAATCAATGTTTTTTAATTTGCTTGGGCTATTCCAGTTAAAGATAAAACAGATAAAAATGTAGCTGATGCATCTGAAAAAAATATTTAAATTGAGAACTCCACGAAATTTACAAACAGATAATGGTAAGGAATTCTAGAATAAAAATTTCAAGAAATTATGAGAAATTATAATGTTAGCTAGTACACAACTTGCACTGAATAAAAAGCATCTGCTGTAGAAAGGTTTAATAGGGCACTTAAGCAAAACATGTGGAAAAAATTTGACTTACAAGGAAATTATAGGTGAGTTGACTTGGTGTTTCAATTAGTTGTTGAATACAGTAACACAAAAAAATCAACAACAAATATGAAGCCAATAGAAGTATGTGAAAAAATTATAAGCCAATCATAATTGTATCCACTCATAAATCTAAACATTAAGATGGTGGTAAAGTTAGAATTAGTAAACTTTAAGGAATATTTGAAAAAAAGGATACTCAGTCATTTGGTCGACAGAAATTTTGGAAATTGAAAGTGTTATTGATTCTGATCCAATCATATGTAATTTAAAGGCATTGAAGGGATAAAAACTAAAAGGAAATTTTTATGGGTATGAGTTACAGAAAACTAATTATCCTAATATATTCCTAGATGAGAAAGTTTCAAGGAAGAAAGGAAATGAAGTGTATGTTTATTGGTTAGCTTTTGATAACTCACATAATATTTGGGCGAATAAATATAAAATTGTTTAATAGAAATATTGTTCAATACGTCTATGGTGTATAAGATATTATGTTTTCATTTTAAGGTATAGCTCCATCTGTGTGATGGGGTTTATATTTTTAAGTATTTCATAAAACATTTCCTACTTCTTGCAAAATCTGTTGCTCAGTGAATCCATTATCTAATGAACAGCAATCTCTGTAAAAATTTATCTTCTGATTCAGTTTTTCTTTTGTTTTTATTGCACTAGATAATCGAATTTGGGTTATCTTCTAGTCTTATTGTTTCTTCACAGTCTGTGTGTATCTGTAAAAGAAGAGTTAATCATGACTGTAACTTTCTTCTTTGACAGCTAAGCACAAAGGAATCATACTCAAAGTCATTATTGGAAAATTGTACAACAGCAAACATATTTCTCAAATCAGTATTTTTACTTTGTACAATGACATGTGGTTGCATTTTGATAATTTGTTCCACAGGCAATTCTCCTCATCTTTTAAGTATTGAATTTTTTTCTCTTCTTTTCTTTAGCATACACATAGCCATTTCTTTATCAGTTTCTAAATCTTCAGCTTCTTCTTGTAAATTTTCAGTTCCAGCTTGTAGTTTATATTGACCATGTTTTTGAATTGAAACAATACTTCCTCTACTAACTAGTCTTTAAGATCTGTAGATATTGCCATTTTAGATCCAAAAATAAGTGCGTATAAACCTCATTCATTAAAAAAAAGTGATTGTATATTTAAAAGGGTGGGTAATTTGCTTTTGGTGTATCTTTCTGTTCTAATATCTCTATATCTTTAACTTTAAACCATGGATTATTCTCTTTATCGATTACCATGTACAGTTCTTTATTATTATGGAACATTTTGTTGTTTTTCTGAAATATATTCATTAAAGATGTTCAGCAATAGATGTAAATGAAATTGGCACCATTTAATAGAAAACAACTTTTATTTTTATAAATGATATTTTTTATATATAAATGTATCATACGATATGAATGGGGAAATAACATTTTCACATTTTCTATCTGTATGGTATCATGATGATGATGTATCCACATTCATAGATGAATTAACCAATGAGAAAGTGTCTTATTTATGCAGTGTGAATGGAGACCAAGTGTATATTGTTTATTAATATTAGAAAAAAATTGACAAAAATTAACAGATTCCTTACAAAATAGTTGCTGCTTAATTGACAAAAACTAATTTCAGTATGTAAATGGGGCAACAGAAACACGAAAAAATTAACTGGAATACAAATAAAAATTAAAACAGACAACAAAGAAAAGAGATAAATTGGTTAAATATGTTTTATCTGCTTTTAGTTTTAATTGCTTGTTTATTAATTGCAAATAAATTTTCGAGAAGGCAGAGAATATGATTTTTGTAAAACAAATTTGTTTTATAATACCTGGGGAAATATATTATTCTAAATCCAATAGTTTATTTTCTACAATGCTAACACATCAAAGAATTAGGATTAACAAAAACAAATAATATTATTTCATTTGTGTCTAGAAAAAGGACAAATATTACCAACAAATTCTATCCATATCCAACTAAAGGAATTAACCCAATTAACATGCTATATTTTCAATCCACTGAAAAACGATAACAAGAATTAGAAAATTTAAGTGTGCAAGAAAGAAAACTAGAATATTTGGATAGAAACGTATCTTTAAAAGACAAATATGTAAATATTTTGGAGAAGGAACAAAAAGTAAGAGAAAAGGAAGAAAAAATAAAAGTTTTTTTTTAATGACAATGGAAAGTGGAGTTTATAATATTTATGCTTTTCTTGTAAATGATAAAAATAAGTTTACAGGTCTAGGTGTTTTGGGTGAACAAAATGGGAAATAATCTTTATATAGTATTAAAGGTCATAATAAAAATAAATTTATAGAACTTAAGAAAAATAAAGATATTCCTAAGAAATGAAGGATTTATTTCTATTTCATGTAAGAGTTTGAAACACGAATTAGGAATTTTTGATTGTCTTAAAAAAAAGAACCAATTAGGAAATAAAACACATCATTTTCTACTTTTAATGGAGTTTCTTTCCCCAGAATAGTTAACTTATATGCAATACAGATTTTCGGAAATAAAGAGAGTTTATTTATAAAGAAGAAGGTAATGAAATAATCAGAAATATAAAATGGGACAAATATTAGGAAATATGAAAATAAAATATGGTAAATGACTAGAAACTTTACAAGAATATTTAGATCTACTTTTTTCAATACTGCTATTGAAGATTAAATAAGGAAAGTCGAGATACAATTTGAAAATCGAAAACATAGAAGATCGTTAATGTTCTAATTAGTGATCAGAAAAGAAAATTTGAACTAAAAAGTAGGTCTGAAGTACAAGATTAAAGTTAAGTTAGGTAAAATTAAAACAGCAGCAAATAAACCTAAAGAAAGGCTTGTGTTTGTAGTGTAATTTTTTATGTTTCTATTTCAATTGTTTTGACTATTATTCTCTTTAAAAATCTAACATTAATTTCAGATATTATTTCTAATTCCAGCTAAACATGATATATACTTATGAATATGATATTCTCCAAATACATAACAAGGATGAATTAAATTTCCATCTTCTGGTTAATATATGTGGTGTTAAACACCTGAAAATTTTCATATCGAAAATTAATTAGAAATTAAAATAAAATTAATTAAAAGTTAAAATAAAAATAATTTAATTAATTCATATTAAAATAAAATTAATTTGATTAATTTTTCAAAAAAGAGTGTACAATAAAAACGTCCCAACTGCACTCAACTTACCCACTTACTACTGTGGACGAAGCTTGAATATTTGTGCCACAAGTGCTGGAGTGCTATCAAATAAATCACGCCTGAAAATATTTTTCTCGCTCCACAAGATCGTATTGACCTGAATTATTCGCCATATTCAGAAAGCCTGATGGTTGTATCTCTGTCACGTAACAGATAAAACGCATGTCTCCTATGAGACCTAGAGCCAAAGTTTACTTGACTTTACAACTCGATGACATTTCAACATCCTGATCGAGTAACTGTGCTATTTAGACTTATTTCATTGTCCTAGTGATGCCTATAGTTCGTAATCAAAATACGAAATTAGTGGTAGAATCCGCGTCGAACGACCTTTCTGAACTAAAACCATGGGTTTTGTAGTTCGATAACGTACCATAAGTGAAAATCGGTCAGAATATTTAGTTGAAATAGTGCGAAAATATCAAGTGAATTTAGCTGGATAATTCTGTATCACTCCATGAAGTAGCTCGACTGTTACAGGGATGCCAGACATATTCTATACAGTCCAGTCACATGAATGTGACCACGACCTATGTTGGAATCAACATGCAGTAAACACTCACAGGGGGAAGGTGGTAGCAATAGCAGTGGAAGGTATGTAATACATGTCTAGGGGACGTGAAAAACCGTGCAGTCTTTATCGTAACGAGAAAACGGAGAAATTTATATGACGTTCAAAAGGACCCGATCACTGGCTTTCCGACCAAGGGCGGAAGCATTTACGAAATGCTCGCATGCCGCCGTGGTTAAAGTATATCGTGCGTGGCAAAATGGCGCTATCCAAAACCAGCGCCCAGGCAACTGTGGTGCAGCGCGGGCCATAGACAGAACGGCTGAACGACGGCTGAGGAGATGTGTATGGGCGAACAGACGTGCAAATGTTGAGCAACTGACCGCCCAGATAAACCAAGGGCTAACAACAGTGTCTCCTCAACGACCGTTCAGCGAACGTTGCTGCATATGGAATTCTCGAGTAGTCACCTCGTTCGTGCACCAATGCTGACTACTGTACAATGGCGATACAGGCTGCACTAGCCTCAAAGCTGCTCTGTTATCAGTTGAAAACCCCTATAACTTACCCCACGCTCCCCAATCCTTTCCCCTTAGCACTTCCCCCTCTTCCACCCCCTTTTTATACTTCTTCCTCACTGCTATCAACGTTTACCCCACCCTCTCCTATTCCCCATATCCATCCTCACTTCTCCCTCCCAAACTTCATCCTTGTTATCTCTCTCCTCCCCAGTTTGTGTGTCCCTACCCATATGCATTATAATGATTTGGTCTTATCTTCTTTTCCTTCATTTCACATATACGCGAACGCTAGTACATATAAAAATTTACGTAGAGATTTATGAGCACCCATTGGAATACATGTATCTTGTAGTCTTTTTAATGAATTTTATCTAATTTAATTAGGTTCATGTTGTGTCCATGACAAGCTCACGCTGTATTCAGAGTTTGTAGTAAAACAGTGTCCATGTGTGACACTTACATAAAGTGACAAACTTTATAACTGCACTACGTCATGATATTCACGTATGGCTTATAAAGAACTATGCGATCTGTTAATGAACAATGTACAGTAATTTTACTCTTTTCATCACTGCACTCATCGTATTTGTAGTGTGACAGATGCCTTCGTAAATATTTTAAAATGAGATGTTTTATGAGCTTGGTATTGACTATATACGTCATGCTGTATTACGTCACCATAAGCAACACTACCTATTAGTCTGTGATGTAACTCTACTTAGTAATTTTCTTCACAAGCCAAGCCCTCTGTCGGTTTGTGTTGCAAGTGTATTTAATTCTTTTATAATGCAACTACTTGTAAGACACATGTAAAGACAATTTACCAGTCTTAATATTACATCGTTAACTTCTGTTATGTATTGTATTTCTTAAAATTTTGTACGCACGAGTCTATAGGTAATTGCCAGATATATGCCTATACTAGCGTCCTTTTGTGACTAACTTGATATAATACAATGCAGCATTGCGATTAGTTCGCTCTTGGATGTGGTACGCAGCATATGCCGAGCAGTGTACCGAAATGGCCAGTATGGTCAACTGTGTTTTAACATGAGGATTAGTTATATTTTTTTTAAATTTGGTAATATATCGTAATTATATATAATCGACGTAATATCGAAATGCATAAGGCAATTTTCTTCCAATAAAGTGCAAATATAGTCATGACGTCTTATACAGCGTTTTTGAAACTATTATGGATACAAAAGTGTTGATGCCGTTCACACACTGCCTTTTGCGAGGATTATTTGGACTCGGTAACATTTTAGAATATGTCTCGCAACTCCGTAAAACTTGAGTTACTTCCTGGATTGACACAGAAGTATTCTGCTAAATTCTTTCAAGGAAGACCATTCCATGCAGAAACTACAGGTGTTTTCGTCTTTTCATTGTGAACTATCTGTGTTAGCCATCACCAGGACAATAACGGATCTCTGAACGTTGCAGTTGTTCACAAGGTCATCGTAACCGTCATCGTGCAGTAATCCCAAGGCTGTGTTGGTTCTAGGTTCCACTCTCGCGGGATAGCATTTTATCTCTTATGGACAGAGCTACAGCCGTTGGGGTTCCTGAATATGGAGAATTATTCCTCTCAAAACGATCCTGTTTGAAGCGAAACAACTATTTTCTAGTGTGATTTCTTCGATAGCACTCGCCCCCATACACAGCACAAATATTCTGTCTTCCTCCGCCTGCTTCACTCCTCAGGTAAATCGAAAGAGAAAAAATTTCGACAAATGTTAAATATTTTACCGTTTAACGCTCCGTTTTCTAAAAGATAAACAACGCTACTCACAAGGATCAAATATGCAACGTTCAAGATGTGATCGCAAGAACAATACTGGAAACTTAATTGAAAAATGGCGATTGATAAATACACTTGTAGCTTCCTACGTAGTGCAACTGCATTACGACAAAAGCATGACACTGCCATCTGTGGAGTTCGGTGGGCTTGTGGATTGACGTAAGACTGCCACTCCTAGGGAATGGGTTCGATTTCCCTTCACCCGATGGTTTTTCATAGGCACAAACAAATCCTCTGGTTCAGCGAAGGGAAGAACGTATGACTGCAGTGTTTCCGAATTCACATTAAACATGATGTCCATTCGCTATCGACTAGAGGGCAGGCTGGGCCACGACAGAGAGGGAGGTGGCGGCATACCTTTCTTACACAAGCTATTTAGTTTTAGTTAATGAACCAAACGCCATATAAGGCCAAAGAGCTCTTATTTAACTTTTATTTGAGCCTGAAGTGTTGAATATATTGGTTTTGGACTGGGATTCTTAGTCAGATATTCCCATTCGCGGGGCCTGATTCCATCGTGACGATACAGTTCCAACTATTCATTGATTGTTGAAGATTTCAAATCCTCAAGTCCTCCACGTAAGAAACTTACCTGGGTTCGGATCCTGGTGCGGCAAAAAAGTTCTCGTCATGTCAAGTTCTAGCATGAGGATGCATTATTGATTGGGGAAATTTATACTGATTTTTAACGTCTCTACATTCATTCGCAACTATAACGATATGTGACGGTTTCGACTTCCAGCGAGACACAGGACTACTCCCCACATCATTTCATGTTCAAACATCCCACTCCTAACTACTGGTGAAAAAGAATTCGGTACTTGACGTCTCTTTGTGTGTAGTCAACGACGATATGTGCGGGATAGGGGCCACCAATGAATCCTGAGAAAAAGGAATTATTCATTGTTTCGTCATTTCAGTTTCAAATATCTCGCTTCTGTTGATGAAACTCTATGTCTGACATTTGAATGTGCTTAGTTAACAATTCGATTACGTGATGCGTTCTAATCCCCAACCATCAAAAAACTTTACCTCACGTCTTTCCAGATTTGTTACTTGTGAATGGAATATTATTTATTATCTTTCGTAGTAAGTTAACAGCGGTAATAGTTAGGGGATGCGAGTCCAAGTCCTTTGCACGAGTCTCGCTCAGGTACAATAATTTTGGTTAGTTACTTTGTCTATAAGTGCTGGGTTTGAATCCAGATTCATAACAAAACACTTCGTCATGTCATTTAAAGTTCTAACGAATGCACAACTAGCTGTTCATGTCTAACTTAGATTTTCTTATGTCTTATATTACGTTGTTGATGCTGATGACAGATTGCTTGGCGCTGCTAATCGTTTTTCTCTAACTAGTATGTTATCCAGTTTATTCAAAACCACTCACCATGCGAATGACGCTCAAATCGTGCTGAGAAACCTATTAGAGAGAAATAATACTGAAAATAATCATAGAATTTTTATTCAGACAGTCTTGAAAAGCCTCTTATTCCCACATGAATTTAGTTGTGAGTAAGGGTTAAAGCACTCCGTCTTCAGGCCACGAGTGGCCTACCTGGACCATCCGACCGCCGTGTCATCCTTGGTCGAGGATGCGGATAGGAGGGGCGTGGGGTCAGCACACCGCTCTCCCGGTCGTTAGATGTTATTCTTGACTGAAGCCGCTACTATTCGGTCGAGTAGCTCCTCAATTGGCATCACGAGGCTGAGTGTACCCCGAAAAATGGCAACAGCGCAGGGTGGCTTGGATGATCACCCATCCAAGTGTGTGAGTAAGGGTTACGGAATGATTTGTGTGGTGGAGTTATGAGCATTAGTTGTCTCATATAATAATAAGAGGGATAACATTTTAGAAACGTCACTTATTGTAATAAATTTGAGTTTACAAGCGTTGAGGACTGTCTCATAAGGTATTTTCTGATATTTCTAGTATCGTGGTATTTGTTTACCTCAGGAGTTACTGCCATATAGATCATTGTTCTCTAGTGGTAACTTGTGTAACCTTTAGTATAGTCAAACGACTGTGCCGAAAAGTTATTAGAGGACGCGCAAGACAATTTCATTATATGGGCTGCCTGTAAATCAGGAGGGGCAAGACAGTTCCATTATATGGGCTGCCTGCAAATCAGGTGGAATGCAATTCAGGTGGTTCGGGTACTTTTGACCATAACACTACATCCGCCCGTTTGATCGTGTGGAAATTGTAGCGTACGCACTGCGACGACACTGCTAACTCCAAATTGTCAGCAAGCAGTTGGTGATTCCTTAGAGCATAATTTGTAGGTAGCAGTCAACAGTTCGCATTGTAGACGGCAGAGGATCACTCTGAGACAGAGCTTCAGAGTTTTTGACTCACGAAAGCAGTTCAATGTTCGAATGCAGTCGCCGTGATGGACAACAGTTCCATTGTCAACTTGCCGCCCTAATAACCTCAGTACTATCTTTAATGACAGTTATGTTTACCTCCATTATCCAGCCGTGTGTACGTAGTTATTTACTGTCGTCACACCAGATTCCAGGAAAAATAGCACGAACAGTGTAGTTCATGAGGGTGGTAAAAAACTTTTATTGAGCAGTTTATATTAAGGACATTAAACCCTCCGACTAAGGAAAACTGGTAAAGGTGTTATTTGATGATATCTTCGAGTGCTTCTTCGTCCTGAGAGTAACAAGGTGGCAGAAATAAAGAACGTGCTGCTGTCTTTGATTTGTATAATTACGTGACCCGACTGCCTGAGTGCCAGCGCCGAGAGGACTGCGGGGGTGCATTACGCACCACTGGGCTGCGCAGCCCGTCCATCATTAGGACTGACGCTTTTACGATCACTCAATGTGCAGGGACTGTTTCCGCTTAGCACAGATGTAACTTGCGCTCTCGAGTAAATTTCCCTTGAGGATGTACGGATTTAACTTTTTTGTGAAGTAATCTCAGTGCCTCTACACGTATTCTGAATCAATTCGTCTTCTACAATAATATGGGAATCTGATCATTAGTCTTGCTGAGCGTGGTGGGAAAGAAAAAGAATTCGAATGACGACGGTAGGCTCTTCCCCGTCGTTGGTTGGTTGATTGGTTGGTTTGTAGAGAAAGGGACCGAACTACGGGGTCATCTGTTTTTCACCGTCGTAGACCTTGAAAATGTGAATACTGAAAAGTTAGATGTAATTGTTTTATTTTATTTTCATTGGACTTGCACTTTCCTTGAGTCACGCTTGAGAATCGCTATTAAGGCGTTCTACGGCGGACTGGGTGGCGCGCGTATTAGTAGCCATCGTCACTGATTCTTGAAGAGTTATCAGGCTGCGTATTTGGTGCGCCTTGGCAGCTGCATCTGGAAACAAAAGTGTAGGTGTTGTAAGCTTTCTATAAAAAATTGTCTGTATAAGAGAAACCTTACTATATAGATATCGAAAACTTTCTCCTCATGTAACGTGTGCTTTAGATGTCATGTCGACTGCTGAGCAAAAGTGACTATTGGGTGGCTCTGTGTCGTGAAATAAAACTTTAAACTTCATGAAGTACAAAATTTTAAATAACGAAAATTAAACTTATTAAACGTCAAACGGAAATAATTGTGTGCCCAATGAAAACTACATGAATAATACACCAAAAAAATGGCTCTGAGCACTATGGGACTTAACATCTATGGTCATCAGTCCCCTAGAACTTAGAACTACTTAAACCTAACTAACCTAAGGACATCACACAACACCCAGCCATCACGAGGCAGAGAAAATCCCTGACCCCGCCGGGAATCTAACCCGGGGACCCGGGCGCGGGAAGCGAGAACGCTACCGCACGACCACGAGCTGCGGGCAATAATACACAGTACCGACGTATATTTTGAGCGTTGCATGATATGAAGTGCAATGTTTGATTTGGAATACCCACAAAATAATTACTGTTCTACTCGGAAGAAAATAACTTTTTGAAATTACCAATACTGCTCACTCAAAATCAATCTGCTTGCTAGCACGAAACCTGACAATCCCGATTAAACACTATTTCCTCCAGAATGCAAGGTGAGACCTGTCTTGAAATAAAAGTGACTTATCTCTTGCTCAGCATGCTGTTTCTGTGAGTGGTATACTGAAGTTCTCGAAAGCAAATACAAATCAGTAGATGCAGCAGCTAAAGATAAATAATCTACTCAAAATTTTTTCGATTGTCAGAAACAATCTGTTGCTGCGTGTGAATCATGGAGGTGGGTTTTACTCTACAAAAAAACCTACAAACATTTCAATCAACTGATTATTTGTGACGTAATAAAAAACAAAGACAGCAACTTAACACTAATCGTGAAAGTTATTAGTTATCTGAGGGACAGAGATTTCCTTCAGTCAACTGTTCTGACAAATATTTCATTGTTGCGTATTCCTTGGTTGCCTTTAAATTTCACCAAAATTTTCTCCAAAACATAATGAACGAGGAAGTATTATAAATGAATTTTCATCTTCGTAACCAAGTATTCCAGACAGCATCTCCCAGATTCACAAATAACAGATCTCATTCTCTGAAAATTTCAACTTCACGCTGGTATGCTTTCAGTAAGATTGCCACAACACTGCACAACTGACCGACTAGCAAGCCAACAATAGATAAAACTAAACATAGATTCAAGTATCGTATTTACTACTCATGCAGTGCGCTCATTCTTCTATGTCCTAGTACAGCAAAGATGAATTATTTATAATAGCAGAAAACATATGAGAACGTTACAGTGTCATACCGAGCGAGGTAGCGCAGTGGTTAGACACTGGACTCGCATTCGGGAGGACGACAGTTCAATCCCGCGTCCGGCCATCCTGATTTAGGTTTTCCGTGATTTCCCTAAATCGCTCCAGGCAAATGACGGGATGGTTCTTTTCAAAGGGCACGGCCGACTTCCTTCCCCGTCCTTCCCTAATCTGATGAGACCGATGACCTCGCTGTCTGGTCTCCTTCCCCAAAACAACCCCAAACCAACCCCCAACAGTGTCATATACTATCCCTTGTGCTTGCTTTGAATCACAGACCCAAATAGCATGCGTGTCATTCGCTGAAACAACAGATGATAAAAATCTGACGTTGTAAGACTTTATATGACGTTTCTCTGTAGAAGATCGTGCGTCATCTTTCCTTCGTTTCCAACATCTTGGCCTATACAGGGAATATGGATTAGCATTTACTACACACAGGAAGATTGTCCAAATTGTTCGCCGGCCGGTGTGGCCGTGCGGTTCTAGGTGCTTCAGTCTGGAACCGCGTGACCGCTACGGTCGCAGGTTCGAATCCTGCCTCGGGCACGGATGTGTGTGATGTCCTTAGGTTAGTTAGGTTTAAGTAGTTCTAAGTTCTAGGCGACTGATGACCTCATATGTTAAGTCCCATAGTGCTCAGAGCTATTTGAACCATTTGAACCCAAATTGTTCACATATCAACTGAATAGTAAAACGCTGTTTTTGAGCACCGATGTTACATTATTCGAACGTTGTCTCAACCTTTCATGCCAATATGATGTGATGTACGCGTGGGAGTCGAAGCATGATGTGCATTCAGAATTACAGCGCTTTCCTTCTAAGAAGATATATCGTGTCTTAAGTGAATAGGAGTACCATTGAATTAAATGTTATAATCAAAGAATGTGTTTTAATATTTAGTGCTTGTAACGGATGAGAGGTCGAGATAGTAGCAAACTTTTGAAACTAGTTTGCCAGCTTCACCAACGAAGTTCAACAATGCTTATCAGATTATTACACACACGACGCTTTTCGAGGGACCATTCTCTCTCATCACAAAAGAAAAACCAAACAGGAATCATAAACCTTAAACAAGCACAACGAAAAAGAATAAAATGAATCCTTTCAAACCATAAATTAATTGTCTTCGTGTTACTTGGTACATACAGTTTGCTACCTTCAGTGGCAGCTGCGTCGTAACAGTTCGGTCCCTCTGCTTCAGCGTCTTCCAATGTGGTGCGCGCCCATGGCCAGCCCGTCGCATGTATCTTCCTCATGCTATTTAAACATGAATATGTGAACACACATTTTTCAAAATCGGTACTACAAGTTTCAAAGAACATCATACACCGAATTTACGATGTTCTTTGAAACTTGTAGTGTCGTCTTTGCATGCACATATACGAATGTTAAGAGCATGGGAAAAGTAGTTCATTACGATGTCGTGTACAAGAAAAAGCAGCAAAATAGAACTAAACGCGTCTATCGTGTTGATGTCACAATGAAACTCCTCCGATAGCTAATTGAAACCTCTAACATGAAGCGGTGCTTCGAAATGTAAGTGTCGAATAGAACAGACTATTGAAAAGGCAGAATACGGACTGTACTCTGAGGTGACATAAGCCATACGATGCCTCCTAAGATCTCCTTTTGCCCAGCGTAGTGCAGCAAGTCGACGTAGCGTGGAGTCAACAAGACGTTGGAAGTCCCCTGCAGAAATACTGAGCCATGGTGCCTCTATACCCATCCATAACATCGAAAGTGTTGCCGATGCATGATTTTGTCCACGAACCGACTTCTCGATTACGCCCCATAAATGTTCGATGGGATTAATGTTGGGCGATGTTGGCGGCAGAATTATTAGCTCGAACTGTTCTTCAAACCAATCGCGAAAAATTGTGGCCTGGTGACCTATTTGTGAACACGAGGTCCATGAATGGCTGACAATGGTCTCCAAGTAGCCGAACATAACCATTTCCAGATTCAGTTGGACCAGAGGACCCATTCCATTCCGTGTAAACACGTACCACACCATAACGGACACATCAGCAGCTTACACAGTCCCTTATTGATCACATGGGTAGATGGCTTCGTGTAGTCTGCACCAAGCTCGAACCCTACCATCGGCTCTAGCCGACCGAAATTGAGACTGATCTGACCAGGCCACGAGTTTACAATCGTCTAGGGTCCAACCAATATGGTCACGAGACCAGCAGAGGCTCTGCAGTCGTTGTCGTGCTGTTAGCAAAGGCACTCGAATCGTTCTTCTGCTGCCATAGCCCATTAACGTAAAATTTCGCGGCACTGTTCTAACGGATACCTTCGTCGTAAGTCCCACATTGATTTCTGGTTATTTCACGCAGTGTTGCTAGTCTGTTAGCAATAACAATTTTACGCAAACGCCGCTGCTCTCGGTCGCTGAGTGAAGACTGTCGAGCACTGCGTTGTCCGTGGTGAGAGGTGTTCTCGACACACTCTTGACACTCTGGCTCTCGGAATATCGAATTCCCTAACGATTTCCGAAACGGAATGTCCCATGTGGCTAGCTCCGACTACCATTCAGCGTTAAAAGTCTGTTAATTCCCGTAGTGCGGCCGTATTCGCGTCGGAAACCTTTTCACATGAATCACCTGAGTACAAATGACATCTCTGCCAATCCACTGTCCCTTTATACACTCCTGGAAATTGAAAAAAGAACACATTGACACCAGTGTGTCAGACCCACCATACTTGCTCCGGACACTGCGAGAGGGCTGTAAGCAATGATCACACGCACGGCACAGCGGACACACCAGGAACCGCGGTGTTGGCCGTCGAATGGCGCTAGCTGCGCAGCATTTGTGCACCGCCGCCGTCAGTGTCAGCCAGTTTGCCGTGGCATACGGAGCTCCATCGCAGTCTTTAACACTGGTAGCATGCCGCGACAGCGTGGACGTGAACCGTATGTGCAGTTGACGGACTTTGAGAGAGGGCGTATAGTGGGCATGCGGGAGGCCGGGTGGACGTACCGCCGAATTGCTCAACACGTGGGGCGTGAGGTCTCCACAGTACATCGATGTTGTCGCCAGTGGTCGGCGGAAGGTGCACGTGCCCGTCGACCTGGGACCGGACCGCAGCGACGCACGGATGCACGCCAAGACCGTAGGATCCTACTCAGTGCCGTAGGGGACCGCACCGCCACTTCCCAGCAAATTAGGGACACTGTTGCTCCTGGGGTATCGGCGAGGACCATTCGCAACCGTCTCCATGAAGCTGGGCTACGGTCCCGCACACCGTTAGGCCGTCTTCCGCTCACGCCCCAACATCGTGCAGCCCGCCTCCAGTGGTGTCGCGACAGGCGTGAATGGAGGGACGAATGGAGACGTGTCGTCTTCAGCGATGAGAGTCGCTTCTGCCTTGTTGCCAATGATGGTCGTATGCGTGTTTGGCGCCGTGCAGGTGAGCGCCACAATCAGGACTGCATACGACCGAGGCACACAGGGCCAACACCGGGCATCATGGTGTGGGGAGCGATCTCCTACACTGGCCGTACACCACTGGTGATCGTCGAGGGGACACTGAATAGTGCACGGTACATCCAAACCGTCATCGAACCCATCGTTCTACCATTCCTAGACCGGCAAGGGAACTTGCTGTTCCAACAGGACAATGCACGTCCGCATGTATCCCGTGCCACCCAACGTGCTCTAGAAGGTGTAAGTCAACTACCCTGGCCAGCAAGATCTCCGGATCTGTCCCCCATTGAGCATGTTTGGGACTGGATGAAGCGTCGTCTCACGCGGTCTGCACGTCCAGCACGAACGCTGGTCCAACTGAGGCGCCAGGTGGAAATGGCATGGTAAGCCGTTCCACAGGACTACATCCAGCATCTCTACGATCGTCTCCATGGGAGAATAGCAGCCTGCATTGCTGCGAAAGGTGGATATACACTGTACTAGTGCCGACATTGTGCATGCTCTGTTGCCTGTGTCTATGTGCCTGTGGTTCTGTCAGTGTGATCATGTGATGTATCTGACCCCAGGAATGTGTCAATAAAGTTTCCCCTTCCTGGGACAATGAATTCACGGTGTTCATATTTCAATTTCCAGGAGTGTAACTTGTGTTCTCGATACTACCGTCATCTGTATACGTGCAACACGCTATCCAATGACGTTCGTCACCTCAAGGTGTTATTAAGCTTTCCATTCATATCACTGTATGGACTTAGCCCCGAATAACCACTATGGTACAGTTAAATGTAAATAAGTTCTTATATTTTATTTTAAATAAGAGTGTAAAATATTTGGTATACTTGTTCACAAAAACACGCGTTTCCTTTCGGTACAAATCCTCAATTGCTGACGATGCATCCAACGCATACGAGATGATGTAGCTGTCGATGTATTTCAGGAATACTAAAAACGGCTCAGACATGTGCCATGGGCGTCAGAGACGTTTTCTCTGAAGCACGGTGACAGAACAAGATCACAGGAGCTGCCTCAGCCCTCGCTTCACTGACCAACAATACACGTCGTTACACGTTGCAGTTGCTTCCATTCACTTGGCCCGTTCACTGTCAGCTCAAGCTCTCGAATCCCTCTGCTGCCCGGCACAAGAGGCTACTTCCAAGTCGAATTTTGCTATTGATTTCACGTATTTCTCACATCTTTCTCCTGACATCATCGAATACAATTTGTTTAATATGTTACCTTAATGAATCACTGAAATTGTCACAAATAAAATCCATTTCTAAACTTAGAAAATACATCCGATACCGAAAAACAAATATGAGCAACAAAAGTGGTTACATTACGTGATGCAAAGTACCTTTTGAGGCAGTGAGCTATCAAAAATCTTGGCAGATTAAGACCGTATGCCAGACCAGGACTCCAACCTACTAACTCTACATTTGCCGGCCGGTGTGACCGAGCAGTTCTAGGCGCTTCAGTCCTTAACTGTGCGACTGCTACGGTCGCAGTTTCGAATCCTGCCTCGGGCATGGATGTGTGTGATGTCCTAAGGTTAGTTAGGTTTAAGTAGTTCTAAGTTCTAGAGGACTGATGACCTCAGATGTTGAGTCCCATAGTGCTCAGAGCCATTTGAACCATTTTGAACTCTACATTTCGCGGGAATGTGGTCTACAGACGCAGCTATCAGTACGACTTCGGACATGCTCTCACAGTTTTACTTCTACCAGTACCTTATCTCCCACCTTCTAAACGTCACATAAGTTCCCCCCGCATACCTTGAGTGAAAATTCATCCTGGAAACAACCCCAAAGGTTGTGGCTAAGCTAGGGCAAGTGCTCTACAGAATGAGCTATCCAAGCACTACCGACGACAGGCCCTCTCAGATTTGCTTCCACCAGTGCCTCATCTACCTTCCGAACTTCACACAAGTTCTCCCGCATACCTTGTGTGAAAATTCATCCTGGAAACAATCCCTTCGGTTGTGGCTAAGTTAGTCTCCGCAATATCCATTCTAACAGGTAGGTATGCGTGAGAACTTCGGTGATGTTTGAAACGTAGGATATGAGGTATTGGCGGCAGTAAAGCTGTGAGGGGCGGTAGTGAGTCGTGCTTCCATAGCTCGACTGATAGAGCAGTTGCTTGCAAAAGTTAAAAGTCTTAGGTTCGAGTCGCGATCCGAAACTCAGTATCAAATCAGCTCATCTTCTGCTGCAGAGTGGAAATTCGTTCTGTAAACAGTGAGCTTTACATTCATCATACAAGTGAGCTACAGCCATCTTATTTCACCACAAATAACTGGACTACAGTGATAATGCCAGCAGTAAAAGTATTATTATTACTCTTAAGAGGCTTATAGAGAGTGATACAGCTTAATACCATAGTCTCTTGCTCACTATGCGCAAACTATTGGTCCTACAGAAAACTGAACGAGATCTTTTAGAAGAACGTTTAATGCAGTTACATTTTGTACTGTGATTTGTCTTCGCTACAAGCCGTAGTTACGGGATTATTCAAGAAAACCTACAAAACTTACTTTCAAATGCGTTTCTCTTGAACAATTCAAAAACTGTGACATTCAGCGTAAACCTATCCCAGTAGGAAATTTGATTACGTTAAATATCCACAAAAATGTCCCGTTCATTTTTTTCTGTAGGACTAATAGTTTGCGCATAGGGAGCAAGAGAATATACACACCTGGAAATTGAAATAAGAACACCGTGAATTCATTGTCCCAGGAAGGGGAAACTTTATTGACACATTCCTGGGGTCAGATACATCACATGATCACACTGACAGAACCACAGGCACATAGACACAGGCAACAGAGCATGCACAATGTCGGCACTAGTACAGTGTATATCCACCTTTCGCAGCAATTCAGGCTGCTATTCTCCCATGGAGACGATCGTAGAGATGCTGGATGTAGTCCTGTGGAACGGCTTGCCATGCCATTTCCACCTGGCGCCTCAGTTGGACCAGCGTTCGTGCTGGACGTGCAGACCGCGTGAGACGACGCTTCATCCAGTCCCAAACATGCTCAATGGGGGACAGATCCGGAGATCTTGCTGGCCAGGGTAGTTGACTTACACCTTCTAGAGCACGTTGGGTGGCACGGGATACATGCAGACGTGCATTGTCCTGTTGGAACAGCAAGTTCCCTTGCCGGTCTAGGAATGGTAGGACGATGGGTTCGATGACGGTTTGGATGTACCGTGCACTATTCAGTGTCCCCTCGACGATCACCAGTGGTGTACGGCCAGTGTAGGAGATCGCTCCCCACACCATGATGCCGGGTGTTGGCCCTGTGTGCCTCGGTCGTATGCAGTCCTGATTGTGGCGCTCACCTGCACGGCGCCAAACGCGCATACGACCATCATTGGCACCAAGGCAGAAGCGACTCTCATTGCTGAAGACGACACGTCTCCATTCGTCCCTCCATTCACGCCTGTCGCGACACCACTGGACGATGTTGGGGCGTGAGTGGAAGACGGCCTAACGGTGTGCGGGACCGTAGCCCAGCTTCATGGAGACGGTTGCGAATGGTCCTCGCCGATACCCCAGGAGCAACAGTGTCCCTAATTTGCTGGGAAGTGGCGGTGCGGTCCCCTACGGCACTGCGTAGGATCCTACGGTCTTGGCGTGCATCCGTGCGTCGCTGCGGTCCGGTCCCAGGTCGACGGGCACGTGCACCTTCCGCCGACCACTGGCGACAACATCAATGTACTGTGGAGACCTCACGCCCCACGTGTTGAGCAATTCGGCGGTACGTCCACCCGGCCTCCCGCATGCCCAGTATACGCCCTCGCTCAAAGTCCGTCAACTGCACATACGGTTCACGTCCACGCTGTCGCGGCATGCTACCAGTGTTAAAGACTGCGATGGAGCTCCGTATGCCACGGCAAACTGGCTGACACTGACGGCGGCGGTGCACAAATGCTGCGCAGCTAGCGCCATTCGACGGCCAACACCGCGGTTCCTGGTGTGTCCGCTGTGCCGTGCGTGTGATCATTGCTTGTACAGCCCTCTCGCAGTGTCCGGAGCAAGTATGGTGGGTCTGACACACCGGTGTCAATGTGTTCTTTTTTCCATTTCCAGGAGTGTAGAAAGCCCATACGTGGTTTCAAATCCGCCAATTTTTCATTTTCAAAGCACGTTTGTCGGCTCTTGCATCGACTTGATGGGAGACTTTTTCTTTAAATCCTGACGTTTTCTCACGGATTCTTTCACCCGGATGCACTTTCAGACTTTTGTAGTACTTATTTCTTAATTCATGTATATTTCTCAAAGTATATACGTGGAGAGTCATAGAGAACAAATATGTACTTTTATGTAAAGGAAGACCTAGAATTAACTTCAGTTTACCACAGTAACAGGATACTTAGTCCTAAGTATTTGCCCGCATCTCATGATCGTGCGGTAGCTTTCTCGCTTCCCACGTTTGGGTTCCCGGGTTCGATTCCCGGCGGGGTCAGGGATTTTCTCTGCCTCGTGATGGCTGGGTGTTGTGTGATGTCCTTACGTTAGTTAGGTTTAAGTAGTTCTAAGTTCTAGGGGACTGATGACCTAAGATGTTAAGTCCCGTAGTGCTCAGAGCCATTTGACCCATTTTCCTAAGTATAATTATCCACCACCTCTCAGCAAAGCAATGATAATTTCGTGATATATTCATTCTGTACATATAAATATTGTATGTCGTAATTATGTACTGTACATTCCGTCCATGTAAGGAGCAAAACGTAAACTCTTGCAGATTGTTCTGCTTATTGAACAGTTAAATGCTTACGTGACAGACGATACTGAACGGCGAACAAGCATGTACAAGGGTTGGAACTTTAATAGTGGCAACTATTTATATACAACTCGTACAAAATACACTCCTGGAAATGGAAAAAAGAACACATTGACACCGGTGTGTCAGACCCACCATACTTGCTCCGGACACTGCGAGAGGGCTGTACAAGCAATGATCACACGCACGGCACAGCGGACACACCAGGAACCGCGGTGTTGGCCGTCGAATGGCGCTAGCTGCGCAGCATTTGTGCACCGCCGCCGTCAGTGTCAGCCAGTTTGCCGTGGCATACGGAGCTCCATCGCAGTCTTTAACACTGGTAGCATGCCGCGACAGCGTGGACGTGAACCGTATGTGCAGTTGACGGACTTTGAGCGAGGGCGTATAGTGGGCATGCGGGAGGCCGGGTGGACGTACTGCCGAATCGCTCAACACGGGGGACGTGAGGTCTCCACAGTACATCGATGTTGTCGCCAGTGGTCGGCGGAAGGTGCACGTGCCCGTCGACCTGGGACCGGACCGCAGCGACGCACGGATGCACGCCAAGACCGGAGGATCCTACGCAGTGCCGTAGGGGACCGCACCGCCACTTCCCAGCAAATTAGGGACACTGTTGCTCCTGGGGTATCGGCGAGGACCATTCGCAACCGTCTCCATGAAGCTGGGCTACGGTCCCGCACACCGTTAGGCCGTCTTCCGCTCACGCCCCAACATCGTCCAGTGGTGTCGCGACAGGTGTGAATGGAGGGACGAATGGAGACGTGTCGTCTTCAGCGATGAGAGTCGCTTCTGCCTTGGTGCCAATGATGGCCGTATGCGTGTTTGGCGCCGTGCAGGTGAGCGCCACAATCAGGACTGCATACGACCGAGGCACACAGGGCCAACACCCGGCATCATGGTGTGGGGAGCGATCTCCTACACTGGCCGTACACCACTGGTGATCGTCGAGGGGACACTGAATAGTGCACGGTACATCCAAACCGTCATCGAACCCATCGTTCTACCATTCCTAGACCGGCAAGGGAACTTGCTGTTCCAATAGGACAATGCACGTCCGCATGTATCCCGTGCCACCCAACGTGCTCTAGAAGGTGTAAGTCAACTACCCTGGCCAGCAAGATCTCCGGATCTGTCCCCCATTGAGCATGTTTGGGACTGGATGAAGCGTCGTCTCACGCGGTCTGCACGTCCAGCACGAACGCTGGTCCAACTGAGGCGCCAGGTGGAAATGGCATGGCAAGCCGTTCCACAGGACTACATCCAGCATCTCTACGATCGTCTCCATGGGAGAATAGCAGCCTGAATTGCTGCGAAAGGTGGATATACACTGTACTAGTGCCGACATTGTGC
Organism: Schistocerca cancellata; assembly: GCF_023864275.1. Classification (NCBI taxonomy): domain Eukaryota; kingdom Metazoa; phylum Arthropoda; class Insecta; order Orthoptera; family Acrididae; genus Schistocerca; species Schistocerca cancellata. The sequence continues at coordinate 201,228,889 of NC_064629.1, forward strand.
ATGCTCTGTTGCCTGTGTCTATGTGCCTGTGGTTCTGTCAGTGTGATCATGTGATGTATCTGACCCCAGGAATGTGTCAATAAAGTTTCCCCTTCCTGGGACAATGAATTCACGGTGTTCTTATTTCAATTTCCAGGAGTGTAGATACGTGTTTTAAAGTTTTATTGACCTTCAAAGTAGTCACCAGCATTGTGTATAACCCGTTGCCAGCGATGGGGAAGTCGTAGGATACTCTTAGCAGTGCCTCCTGTGTTCACAGTTCGAGCGGTGCGGTCTATTGCCCCACGAATTTGTAGCAGTTCTGAAACGAATACCGTGAAATATTTCCTTCAGTTTAGAAATCGAGTTGAACTCACGAGGGCTTAAGTCAAGCGAGTGCAGTAGGTGTTATAGCACTTAACAGCCCTATCAGTCAAACAAATCAGTAACAAAATGGTTCAAATGGCTCTGAGCACTATGGGACTTAACATCTGAGGTCATCAGTCCCCTAGAACTTAGAATTACTTAAACCTAACTAACCTAAGAACATCACACACATCCATGCCCGAGGTAGGACTCGAACATGCGACCGTAGCAATGGCGCGGTTCCAGTCTGAAGCGCCTAGAACCGCTCGGCCACACCGGCCGGCTCAAATCAGTAACAGCTTGCACTGTACGTGCTTGAACATTGTCCTGCAAAATGATGGCCAGGTCCTGCAGAAAGTGTCATCACTTCTGTCTCTATGCTGTTCACTTTTGGAACACAACCTACGACTACTCTGAAGGTCAGTAAAACTTTGAAACACGTATCTATGTTGTACGAGCTGTAAATAAATAGTTGCCACTATTGACGTTCCAACCCTCATATTTGTCGACCACAACACTGTTGCCTCTGCGGTCGGCTTATGGTGATTTTTTTTTCGTAATATTTCCTGAGGACACGCTGAACCACTTGGTGGTATTCACTGATCAGCCAAAACATTATGACCACTGCCCACCGCGAGGTTGAATGCCTGGTGGTGGTGTTGCGGGCACATGACGCAGTAAGGAAAGAGTGTAAGCGGAAGAGAGACGAATGGACAGTCATTATAGTGAAGATACGGGCTGCAAATGTGGAAATCCACAAATATAAGCGGTATCTACAAAGGGCACATTGTTATGGCCCCGGGGTTGAAAACCATAATCTCTGAAACGGCGAAGATGGTCGCCTATGGGCGTACTAATGTCGGGAGCACCTATGGAAATACAGTGCTGTCGCAGTCACAAGTAATTCGGAGCACACCGTCCAAGGGCCATCGTTGCACATGGAGCTCCACATCACACGACCCCTACATGTTCCTGTGTAGACTCAACGACATCGTCAGTTATGATTGCAGTGGACACAGCGTCACTGAGTTTTCACCGTGTGTCGATAGAAACGATTTGCCTGTCGAATGAATCGCATTTCTTGTTACACCATGTCGATCGTTGGGTACTTACACGCCCTCATCTAGGCGAATGGCTCCACGTGACATACAGCGCACCACAGATGCAGGCCGGTGAGGGCAGCATTATGCTATGGGGTACAATGAGATGGGCTTCCATGGGATTTGTGGTGGTAATCGAAGGCATTATGACAGCAGATAACTACGTGAACATTATTGAGGACCACCTGTATGGCTTCATACTGGAAGTCTCTCCCCACGACATTGACAGCTTCCAGCAGAATAACTTTCCGTTTTTCAAGGTCAGAATCATGCTAAAGTGGTTTGAGGGTCATTATAGCGAACTGACATTGATGTCTTGGCCAGAAAATGCGCCTGATCTGTACCCACTGGAACACATATGGGGCGCCAGCTGCGTACCCGTAAACCATCATATCCTAATTTGCAGGATCTGCTTGACCTGTGCGCCAACATCTGGTGCCACATATTTCTGGAATCCTGTCAAGGACCTGTATAATCCATGCCAAGCAGACTCTGTTGTCCTGCGTTTGAAAAGTGGGACAATGCGCTATTAAACATATGCTCATAATGTTTTGGCTCATCGATGGACGTACAACTGTCCTGAAACTATTCACAGTACAATGCGTTTTACTTAGTTACTACTATACTTGTTTACTGTAACGTCACCTATGTTTCCTTTCAAAAATGGTTCAAATGGCTCTGAGCACTATGGGACTTAACTTCTGAGATCATCAGTCCCTTAGAACTTAGAACTAAAACCTAACTAACCTAAGGACATCACAAACATCCATGCCCGAGGCAGGATTCGAACCTGCGACGGTCGCGGTCGCGCGGTTCCAGACTGTAGTGCCTAGAACCGTCCGGTCACCCCGGCCGGCTATGTTTCCTTTATCGGCCGCCGGAGGCAAAATGCAATAGTATCGTCGTCGGTGGTACAGTAGCGGGCATTACTGCAAAAACACGTTGGTTGCGACATGACAATGTCTCTTAGGATATTTTACGTCCTTTGTTCGTGTAGAAGGCATTATCATTCAGTACAGTTAGGTATACAGTGCTGGATATAATGAGTAGTAGCAGAGAGTGATCGTTTACTCTTAGTTCCTATTCACACGCTCCTTTCAACCCACAAGTGGTGACGGTTGTCTAAACTTACAACTCCCACACCGCTTCCGTATGTTACACGCGACTGAGGACAAGTCTATATCCATGAATAAAAGCGCATCCAATAGTACGTGAATATTGTTGATCAAACTAAAAACCTTCTACACCCACTTAGATGCTTTCTAGCAGAAAGCAAAAGCAAGATGTTCTGCGAGTATTCGCTCCAAGCCTCCTTGCCTTGCCGACGAACTGATATCGACGAAACCGAAGGCACAGTATGGTACAGACTGGGAGTTTCCACGGAACGGTGTCAAGAGACGCCCTGTCTTTGCAAAACTGGTACAGCACTAAACGAAATATGCATCACTTTAAAAGAATGTAAGAGACAAACAATAATGGAGGAATAAAAAATAAAATGAGAACTCTGCGTTTTCAGCACTGCCGAGAAAGACATATCATTCAAGTCTCAAAGAGAAATGGAGCAGGAAACTATGTTTACATACCAAAAATATACTGGCCAATAATCACCAAATACGAGGGTGAGTCAAATGAAAATTTGTAATAACAAATCGAAATTTCGCGTAGTTATCCTGTAAGCTGGTAAGCGTGCTACAATCGGCGTGCGGAATAGCCTGTAGGTGGCAGCATAGTGCAGATGCACACATACCGTCGCAGTATCAGTATAAAGATGGCCGCCCCACTTGCGACTTGCATCAGGGAAGAACAGCATTCTGTTATTCGGTTTTTGCGTAGTAAAGGTGTGAAACCTATTGAAATTCATCGACGAATGAAGGTTAAAGTACGGTGATGCATGTTTGGCACAGCAGCAAGTCTACGAATGGAGTATGAAGTTCGCAAATGGTGTGACTACAGTGGAAGGTGCTCCTTGTCCAGGTCAGGCACAACGAGTTGTGACTCTACAGAACATTGCAGCAGTTGAAGCCATAGTGGAGGAAAACCGCCGAGTGACACTGAATGACATTGCAACATGTTTACAGATTAGTCATGGGTCGGCACACCACATTGTGCATGATGTGCTCCAGTTTCACAAGCTGTCTGTAAGATGGGTGCCACGACAGCTGACTCCTGAAATGAGAGAACGACGTTTTGATGCTTGTGAAGAACTTCTTCGGCGGTTTGAACGAGAAGGTGATGATTTCCTTGCAAGAATCGTTACTGGGGACGAAACCTGGGTTCACTTCCACCAACCGCCGGCCGCGGTGGCCGAGCAGTTCTAGGCGCTCCAGTCCGGAACCGCGCTGCTGCTACGGTCGCAGGTTCGAGTCCTGCCTCGGGCATGGATGTGTGTGATGTCCTTAGGTTTAAGTAGTTCTAAGTCTAGGGGACTGATGACCTAAGATGTTGAGTCCCATAGTGCTCAGAGCCATTTGAACCATTTTGAACTTCCACCAACCGGAAACGAGTGTCTTCCTCATCCACCATACTCAACAGACCTTGCCCCAAGTGATTTCCATACGTTTGAACCACTCAAAGACGCAATGGGAGGAAATAAGTTCCATTCTGATGAAGAGGTACGCCACGCCGTGCATGAGTGGTTACACGGACTACCAAAAGAATTTTTTTCTAAAGGAATTTATGCACTTTGTAAGCGTTGGAGGACTTGCACAGAGGGTGGGAGAGATTATGTTGAAAAGTGAACAGCTTCGTACCACTTCTGCACAGTAAATAATATTTTAAAAAATATTTAAGGTTTTCAGTTGACTCGCCTTCGTAGTTGATTTGCTCACCACAGTATCCTGCTTTCCTAACTTCTGTCGTTCAAGATCCATTAGGAATTAATAATTATCGTCGTTCATCCTCAAATAGTTAATAAATGAATATTCACTCTCTAATGGTGCTTCAAGCTTCGACACTCCCGTTTGTTCATGTATCGGTATCTTTAGAAATATCTTTTGTGGACTCCACATCACAATGCCTTTGTTTGCAAACAGCAGGCCTACACTACGCCACCACGAAATTATTGCTCTTTGCCACCTGTGGCCGCTGCCTGAAATATGCAGTGACGTTACAGTAAACAAGCACAGTACAGTGGTGACCAAGAAGCACGCATCGCACTGTCAAGCCTTTAAGGTCACTTGTGCATGTACTATCAGGTGGTTCAGCGTATCCTCGTGAAATATCGTCAGTAGCGCAGCTCGATGTCATCCATAATCGTGAGTATCCCAGAGTATGGAACACAGAGGAACATGTCGCTAAAGTGGACACATCCAGATGAAAAAAAGCTCATATTCAAAGTTTTCTCGGAGGAAGAAAAAAATCGGACTCGGGTAGAAAGCAATCTTGTGAGCTGCAAAAATAGTAGAGAAGTCAGAAGGGACAGTAAAAGACATTTTTCAAAACTCTAAGAAGGAAAAAATTAAAACGTCTACAAAACTAAAGTGTTATAGTAAGTAGTTTCTCTAGATAACTTCGATAAAACACGTATTCAAATATAAGTTTTGGACCATTACGAGCAGAAGAAGGAAATCGCAACGTTAAGAAAGGTGCTTATATTTTTAGAAAATGAGCTACATTTTCGGGGGAGAAGGGATATAGTTCGAAAAATTTTGAAAGATATGGGATGTCGTTTCAAAAAATGTAAAAAGAAGAGAACCTTCCTGACAGGACGTTCCGACATTGTTGAAAGGCGTGCGCAATACTTGAGAGCAATCAAAAATGATGAAAACTGGCTAAATAAGCGAGTGGCGTATACAGACGATACCTGGGTGCATACGCATTATACCATAAAAAAGTGCTGGCAGCATGAATCAATACCGGATGTAATGACTAACAGAAGTGCAGAGCAAAGAGCTATTGTTGTCCACGTTGGAGGAGGAATGGATTTCATACAGAGATCGGAGTTAATTTATTACTGGAAATCTAAATCCCAAGCTTATTACGATGATATTAATGGGAGTAATTATCACAAAGGGTTACCAGAGACCATGATTTTTAACATCCCACCCAAGTTTTGTTATTCTTGATAACCTGCTGCTGCAGCTCACAAAAAGGACGTAAATGACTCATTCAAAACAATATCAGCTTTGAAACGAGTTTAAGAAGAAATGATTTTTTAGAAATTGTGCGTTATAATAATCCGAAATCTGTTTTCAAAGCAGATGCAGTTTTAAAGCGTAAGGAATATGTTGTTCTGAGGCTCCCATCATACCACTGTGATCTGAAACCTACAGAGCTAATCCGGAATACCATGAAGCAAAAAACTGCAGAAAAACATTTCTTCTATTAACTGACTACGCTAAAACAAATAACCAAAGAGTCTTAATATTAAAACTGCCCAACACGATTGATTAAAACCTTGCGAATATGTAAAAGGAATTGAAAGTGAATATTGCCGAAGAGATGGCTTAATGGAAGAAGTAATACATAATATAATAATCAGTGCTGATCTGGAGATTGAAGATAATATGCAGTACATGAAGACTACAATGATATGGCAACTGACACGGCGGACGAAATTGTAACGGATTCCAGTGAAACAGGTACAGCAGATGAAGAACTTGCCTTCTACCCCTTGTGTGATGCACCATCCACTTCATAACTCTAATCACCAAGGTTACTTCAATTTTCATTGTAAAACTGCAGCTGTACCGTCCTTCCTTCCCTCGGGATCCCGATTACTCGCTGACACACGACAAGCCGACCGAAACGCCCTCACTCTCAGGTGCAATAGCATTTTGATCGACTAATACCGATTCGTAACGCGATATCTCCGCGGCATTGTGACTCAAAGTGTGGCTCACGAGCAGTCAGAGCCAGCCTAACGAACATCCAGGAAGCACGCTTCCTTATAAACTCTCTGTAGCCTTATCGGCTGCAACTGAGAACAGGAAAGAGCTAGTTTCCGCTCCCACGCGATAGCGACTAACAAGAGGACCGCACGAACATCCCCTTTCCGATTTGATTCGTATTCACAGGGTGTTTAGGACACTACTAGCACTTCACCACACTTAAACAGGAAGACGCAACTCACACAGGCTTTAAGCGCGAGGTCTCTGGATCAAACCTCGCTGTTGGCACTTTTTTCTTCATTCCCATGGAAATCCAACAACAGATTTATTATCACTGTGCAAATTATCCATAAGTAATGATTGATTTATAATTTTCGTAATCTTATTCTGAAAGAAGGTGAAATTTTTTTCGTGATGAGATTGGAAATAAAACAGAATACACGAGAAGGAGGAGGAGATTAGCGTTTAACGTCCCGTCGACAACGAGGTCATTAGAGACGGAGCGCAAGTTCGGGTGAGGGAAGGATGGGGAAGGAAATCGGCCGTGCCCTTTCAAAAGAACCATCCCGGCATTTGCCTGAAGTGATTTAGGGAAATCACGGAAAACCTAAATCAGGATGGCCGGAGACGAGATTGAACCGTCGTCCTCCCGAATGCGAGTCCAGTGTGCTAACCACTGCGCCACCTCGCTCGGTTTTGATACTCGAGAACTTTCAATCGAATCAGTATACTCATTTTATTGATATTATTGTATCTACATTTGTGACAAGCTTTATGTGTAACCTATAGAGCACTACACGAATCAGGATGATACTGATCATAGAAACATGGAAAACAATAATTATTGCAACACACAACACATGTAACGAATGCCGAATTTTTGCATGTGCATGGTTTATTCAATGTGTCTGTTGCAAAGGAGACTTGGTTTATATTCATAATCGGTTTTCAGTTGCCACGCAACTTCGCGGCGTACCATGCGTATCAAAGCATATCGCCGAATATTGGTGCAGACAGCTCATGGTGTACGACTGATTCATAAACGTATCATAAAATATTGATAATTTCCGCAGTCATAATAAGTCTTCTGTTAGAATTAAATGGTGGCAAAAAAGTATCAGCGCTGAGGTTCGATCCACTGATCTCGTGCTCTCGGAGCAAACTCTCAGTCGCTCGGTTGCTTGGTATACTAATGACCATAGAAGGTATGGTCGCTGAAAATTTTCAAAATCGATTTTCTCGAAACCGGTTGAGAGTTGAGTCTACCTGTTTACAAATTTTGAAGTCCTGCTCGTACCATTGATACACTGGCAGTATGACTGAAATCGGTGAGGGGAAGTTAGTAGAGAGCCTTTTAAGTAATAGAAGCAGCAGCTGCCGAGTAGGCGTATTAATACACATATTCACATACACGGTGAACATTAATAAAACTGACAAACTGCAGGGGCGGATTCCTGACTGCAAATGGAGGAAAAAAGATCCTATGGACATGTGTACAGAAATGCACCGTTGCCACGGTAGATGGAGATGACAAATGGAAGTTCCTCTGACTACGTATCGTGTATTCCTTGTCAGCTGCAGGCTGTGTGATTGACGCAGCATACTGTAAGCGGCAGAATGGTCCGGTGTGCATGTCGGGAACAGGCCGAGATGGTTTTTGTTTACGGCCAAGCAGACGGAAACGGTCGAGAGGCAGCACGGCTGTGCCGAACCAAGTGCCCTCACAGACACCAACCACATCACACAACATTTCAAGCAATTTTTGGGCGTTTGTGTAATCATGGATGCTTTCAGACAGACGAAAGTGCACGGAGGCGGCCCACTGTGCGTACACCAGATTTGGAGGGCCGGTTGTGCAGGATATTAAGACAAACCTTAGAACAAGCTCCTGGAAAGTGGCCCACCAACATGGTGCAAGCCAAAGTACGATTATGTGTATCCTGCACGACAACCGCTACTGTCCACATCACCTACAATGTGTGCAAGGATTATCAGCAGCGGATTTCCCTCTACGGGAACGGTTTTTTCGATGGTTTTTGCACCAGACCATCACAGTTATGGGATTTTTGTCATCTTCTTTACCGACGGAGCAACCTTTACCAGAACTATAACTGTCAATCTGCATAATCATCATCTGTGGGCTACTGACAATCCTCAGGGAATGTTTGAGGCGTCTTATCAGCATCAGTTTAGCATCAATATGTGGGTAGGGATTTTTGGCGACCACGTACTTGGACCAGTTATTATTCTACAACGCCTCTACGGAGGAACGTACCTGGACTTCCTGGCCGGCCGTGGTGGCCGAGCGGTTATAGGCGCTACAGTCTGGAACCGCGCGACCGCTACGGTCGCAGGGTCGAATCCTGCCTCGGGCATGGATGTGTGTGATGTCCTTAGGTTAGTTAGGTTTAAGTAGTTCTAAGTTCTAGGGGACTGATGACCTCCGAAGTTGAGTCCCATAGTGCTCAGAGCCATTTGAACCATTTTTTTGGACTTTCTGCGAAATACTCTGCCTGGGCTGATTGAGAATGTGCCTTTGGCAATACGACAGGTTATGTGGTTTCTGCATGACGGAGCACCACCCCACCTCCGCATTACAGTTCGTTGACATGTCAACAACATCTCCTCTGGAAATTGGATAGGACGCGGAGGCTCTGTATCATGGCTTGCTAGATCATCGGACTTAAACTCCCTGCATTTTTTACCTCGGGAGTATCTTAAAAGCATTGTGTATGCTGAACCAGTTCCTGGTGTGCATACTCCAACAGCGTTCTCACAACGCCTGTGACGCTGTTCCGAGACAGGCCACGTGCGAAGGAGTCCGGAAATTCACGATGTGACATGTGAACTCCTGCATTGCATCCCACGAAGGTCACTTTGAACATTTGTTGTGACGTGGATGGGATGCAGCTCTGTACTGCGTTCAGGGATGATTTTTTGTCGTTGCACGCGCACCGTTCATTTCTGGACATGCGTTTATAGGACTTTTTTGCTCTATTTCCAGTCAGGAATCCGCCCGTGCAGGTTGTCGGTTTCACCAAGTATACATTGAGACCCAAAACGCCCTGAGGCCTCAGTGCCACCCCGGGAAGGCCTAGTCGTACTAAAAAATTATGAAGAATCGTGTATCGACTTTTGGCAATATCAGTGTGTCCTCTTTTCATTTAAGGGAACATTCTTCACTAAAATTTGAGCACATAGACAGAAAAGACAAATTAAAGCAAGTATCTGTGTCAGTCACTTTCATTTTCTCGTCCGACGCTTCTCGAGGGCTTCCTTGCTCATCTTCAGGTGGGCGAGTCGATTACATCACATTTTTGGACGTAGCCATTTGCCTGTTTTAGTTTCATTTCAGACGATGTTCTAGCAGAAAGGACTGTGAGGGTCGCCATAAACATGCATTTTCATCTTTATATGGCACGCTAACACGAAACAATAACATAAACACTTGAAGCTAAGAATGTAAGCCCTCGAAACGTCTCGTGGGAGAAAATAAAACTGACCGAAACAGACAGTTGTAATTCGCCTTTTATTTCATAAACAGTTGCAGTTTCCAAGTCACATTCCAGCATGGCCAGCATAATCTTAAGCAGATCGGATAAAAATGAGTCACCCCCAGGAGACATAACGCTAACTAACATCTTATAACATCGCCACTGGCTTTCGTAATGGCATCAATTGGACGAGCAAGAGCGCCTCCAATTTTCTTCGGGTATGCAGTATGCAACTAGAGCGACTCACTGACATTAGATCCCGCAGAGCTACCAGATGGAAAGGATGTTGATTGCTACGATTCACTTGTTGCTCCAAATACTCCACACATTTTCTATGGGTTTCTCATTATGGGACCTGAAGCATATATTATGCCACAGCAGGACACTATGTAGAGAATTAGTAGACAGTATGCTTCTTGATATTTTATTTTTGTATATAAGCTGATTTCGGCTCTATTGCCTTCATCGGTCCATCTACGAACAATCGAATTTCTTTGCCTTTTACATAATATATAATTTACAAATGTTTTATATGTTGGATGTTTTACTCACGTGGTGACGCTGTAAACAGACATATGTCAACTTTGAATGAACTATTGCTGCTCTCCGTAATTGTTAGTTGTAATATTTTTTCAGTAACGTTACTGAAAAGATATTAGATCCAACAATTTGGGACAGCGGCAACAGCTTATTCAACGTTGACACGTGTCAGTTTACAACAACAGGAAGTGTACAAAACCTATATAAATTATATATTGTATAAAATATAAAGAAATGTGATCGTTTGCAGATGTACTGATGAAGGCAATAAATCCAAAATAAGCTCATATATAAAAATTAAATTTCAAGTAGCAAATGGTCTACTAATTCTCTGAATTTTTTATGGGATTAAAATAGGTTGATATACCGAGCCGGTTAAGATGGGGTATTAGGCTTTCGTCAAACCCAGAACGTAAGCGTGCAAACTTGTGAACAAATCTGTTGACATCTTGGAAGACTGGACTGTCCACAAGGTACTCTCACGAGAAGGCACGAAGTAGTACGACACTTGGTCCCCAACAATTTTGCAATAAACATCCTGATTCAGGTTCACGGTAACCTGAATGAGTGGTTCAAGTAATGGTACGAAACAAAAACTCGCATCACAGAGCCACCCCCCGCCTGACAACTTCCTCCACACACTGCAGATCGTAGGTGCACTTAATGGTTTCCATCATTTGAAAAGAGGCAAGGTCGCGAGTCGTCGGTCCACACTACAAATCCCCAATCACGTGCAGCCGTGTTTCTGTGTTGTTTGGTCCACTGAAGCTGTGCACCAAACGGAAATTTTGCAAGGTAGCTTTTATATTGCCACAAAACAGTATAAACAGTTGATAGTAAAGTAGAACAAAGGAATGAGTTTAGAACGTAAACAACTGCAACTTGCATAACGGTAGACAAAAATGTTCTTCCTTTTTTCCAACTTAATGGATTTGCAGACACATTCCGACAACTAGTTAATGTGCTCAGTATGGGGTGTGACCCCCTTTGGCAGCAATACAGGCCTGCCTACGATGGGGCATACTGTGAATGACGTCATCTGTCTCATGTTGAAACGATAACGCCCATTCTTCCTGCAGAGCTGCTCGCATCTTGGACAGTGGTTGGTGAACGCTGACGTGATGCATACCATCTCCCTAGTGCATCCCAGACATGCTCTATTGGATTCAAATCGGGAGAGCGAACAGGCCATGTCATGCGTGTAACATCTTCCGTTTCCAAGAAAACATCAACCACCCGTGCTCTATAAGGTCGAGCATCATCGTTTATCAGCACGAAGTCTGGACCCACAGCACATCGCAAATGAGGTCCCAAGATCTCGTCACGATATCTGGTAGCAGTTAAGCCTGGCCGATTCACCCGATTTCATGAATAGGTGTTCGAGTGGTAAACATAATCCCTGCCCACACCATCCTCCACGATACCGGTCTCTTTCCACAATGTCTGGGTCTCGAAATCATGATTTACGTTCCCTCCAGATGCGAATCCATCGAGAACCACTCTCCAGACTAAATTGAGACTCATCTGTGAAAACAACATTAGCCCACTTTTCGACCGCCCAGGTGGCATGTTGATGACTCCACTCTAGACGTTCGCTTCTGAGAAGACGCGTCAGAGGTGGACATACAGGAGGTCTCCGACAATAAAAGCCGCTCTACTGTAGCATTCTGCACATTGTTGCCGTGCTGTACTAATGCGGTACTTCGTGCCCTTTCAGTCAAATGACAGTCCTCTCTTCTGAAGTCACACGTGGTCGGCCCTGCCCTGGTCTTCAGGATATAGTTTCGGTCTCTATAAACTGTCGCCACTTCCGAGAAACAACAGAATGATTCACACTAAGTCATCGGGACACAACAGTTTGCGACTGTCTTGCTTCCGTTCTTGTCGCTCCACCGCACAGACTCTGGTAGGCATCTTCTCTGTGCCATAGTGCACCGACTGCGACTGTGTACACACCGATTGTTGATGTGGGACTACCCTGCAAACACTACCTCGTTTCAAAGGTGCACTAACGTCATCGTTGTCATTGTTCTCCGTTGACTAGCATGCCATTTTCCGTGCAGAACAAGATCGTACGGACATCTGGTTGATAAATTAGACACAGGAGGGGGAAATGTCCAGGAAAGATGTTGTTGCCATGTCAATGAACTGTAATGTGGAAGTGGGGTGGTGCTCCGTCATGCAGAAACCACATAACCTGTCGTATTGCCAAAGGCACATTCTCACTCAGCCTAGGCAGAGTATTTCGCAGGAAGTCCAGGTACGTCGAGGCGTTGTGGAATAATAACTGGTCCAAGTACGTGGTCGCCAAAAATCCCTACTCACATTTTGTTGCTAAACTGATGCTTTCATTTTGGACACCAGTGTGTATGTATCACTATGAGCAAGGGTCAGTTGCGAGGTATTCCACTCCAGACGTCCATTTCATGTTGACCCCTCCATGATGTTCGCTCTAAACCTGGTCGCGATAGATCTGCAGTCTTTGATAGCAGTAATACATTTCGGGTTTGAAAGCACTTGTCACTGCCAAAGCCTGTCACTCGTCTCCGGTATTATCAGTTAGTACAGTTTTACGACCACTGTTCTTACGTTGCGCTACGTGATTGCTATTGGTACACCATTCTTGCAGACACTTTAGACAGTCCGCGTTGATACACCAACGAATGGGGGTAACTTCATTCTCAGTGCCAGCATGGGGTCGTCCAAACAAGATATCTCTTTTCTGCCATTCTGTCATGTCTTCACATCGATACATCTCATCACACTGATTCCGCACAACAGGCTAGCACATACACTACTGGCCATTAAAATTGCTACACCACGAAGATGATGTGCTATCGACGCGAAATTTAACCGACAGGAAGAAGATGCTGTGATATGTAAATGATTAGCTTTTCAGAGCATTCACACAAGGTCGGCGCCGGTGGTGACACCTACAACGTGCTGACATGAGGGAAGTTTCCAACCGATTTCTCATACACGAACAGCAGTTTACCGGCGTTGCCTGGTGAAACGTTGTTGTGATGCCTCGTGTAAAGAGGAGAAATGGGTTCAGGAGGATAATACGAAACGCCGTGCACGATCCCAAATGCCTCGTATTACTAGCAGTCGAGATGACAGGCATCTTATCCGCATGGCTGTAACGGATCGTGCAGCCACGTCTCGATCCCTGGGTCAACAGATGGGGACGTTTGCAAGACAACAACTATCTGCACGAACAGTTCGACGACGTTTGCAGCAGCATGGACTATCAGCTCGGAGACCATGGCTGCGGTTACCCTTGACGCTGCATCACAGACGGGAGCGCCTGCGATGGTGTACTCAACGACGAACCTGGGTGCACGAATGGCAAAACGTCATTTTTTCGGATCAATCCAGGTTCTGTTTACAGCATAATGATGGTCGCATCCGTGTTTGGCGACATCGCGATTAACGCACACTGAAAGCGTGTATTCGTCATCGCCATACTGGCGTATCACCCGGCGGGATAGTATGGGGTGCCATTGGTTACACGTCTCTGTCACCTCTTGTTCGCATTGACGGCACTTTGAACAGTGGAAGTTACATTTCAGATGTGTGACGACCCGTGGCTCTACCCTTCATTCGATCCCTGCGAAACCCTACATTTCAGCAGGATAATGCACGACCGCATATTGCAGGTCCTGTACGGGCCTTTATGGATACATAAAATGTTCGAGTTCTACCCTGGCAGCACATTTTCGAGGTCTCTCACCAATTGAAAATGTCTGGTCAATGGTGGCCGAGCAACTAGCTCGTCACAATACGCCAGTCACTACTCTTGATGAACTGTGGTATCGTGTTGAAGCTGCATGGGCTGCATGTAGACGCCATCCAAGGTCTGTCTGACTCAATGCCCAGGCGTATCAAGGCCGTTATTACGGCCAGAGGTGGTTGTCCTGGGTACTGATTTCTCAGGATCTATGCACCCAAATCGCGTGCAAATGTAATCACATGTCAGTTCTAGTATAATATATTTGTCCAATGCATACCCGTTTATCATCTGCATTTCTTCTTGGTGTAGCAATTTTAATGGCCAGTAGTGTACATTCGACATCTCTCCCACTTGTAGAAAAAAAGAATACTAGCAGCCGTACAGTTTATAAAATACATCAATTACACGAGCAGTTCCAGCAGCATGCTAGTGTCATATTCAGGCCCTATACACCAAAAATGACATGACACAATACATTACAAGTAATGCACAAATGTTGATGAATCATTAAATAGGGTTACATGAATGCGTGGCGACTGTTCTTTCCGATGTGTCCGAATCGATCCCGCACAGGATCCGCAGCTGTGATACATCTACTGAAGCGCCAAGGAAACTATTGTAGGCATGCTTTTTCAAATACAGAGGTATGTAAACAGACAAAATACGGCTCTGCGGTCGGCAACACCTATACAAGACAACAAGTATCTGGCGCAGCTATTACATCGGTTACTGCTGCTACAATGGCAGGATATCAAGAATTATGTGAGTTTGAACATGGTGTTATAGTCGGTGCACAAGCAATGGGACACAGCAACTCGGAGGCAACGATGAAGTGGGGATTTTCCCGTACGACCATCTCACGAGTGTACCGTGAATATCAGGAATCCGGTAAAACATCAAATCTCCGACATCGCTGCGTCCGGAAAAAGATCCTGCAAGAACGGGACCAACGATTGAAGAGAATCGTTGAAAGTGAGAGAAATGCCACCCTTCCGCAAATTGCTGCAGATTTCAGTGCTGGTCCATCAACAAGTGTCAGCGTGCGAATCATTCAACGAAACACTATCGATATGGGCTTTCGGAGCCGAAGGCCCACTCTTGTACCCTTGATAGCTGTACGACACAAAGCCTTACGCCTCACCTGGGCCTGTCAACACCGACATTGGACTGCTGATGACTGGAAACATGTTGCCTGGTTGGACGAGCCTCGTTTGAAATTGTATCGAGCGGAGTGTACGGGTATGGAGACAACCTCATGAATTCACGGACACTACGTGTCAGCAAACGACTGTTCAATCCGGTGGAGGCTCTGTAATGGTGTGGAGCCTGTGCAGTTGGTATGATATGGGACCCCTGATACGTCTAGATACGACTCTGACAAGTGACACGTACGTAACCATCCTGTGTGGTCACCTGCATCCATTCATGTCCATTGTGCATTCCGACGGTCTTGGGCAATTCCAACAGGACAATCCGACACCCCACACGTCCAGAACTGCTTCAAGGTTGATCCAGGAACACTCACCTGAGTTTAAACACTTCGGTTGGCCAACTAATTCCCCAGACATGAACATTATTGAGCATATCTTGGATTCCTTGCAACGTGCTGTTCAGGAGAGGTCTCCACCCCCTCGTGCTCTTACGGGGTTTATGGATATCAGTGCAGGTTTCATGATGTCAGTTCCCTCCAGCACTACTTCAGACAATATTAGAGTCCATGCCACTTCGTGTTGTGGCACTTCTGTGTACTCTCGGGGGCCCTACGCGTTATTAGGCAGGTGTACCAGTTTCTTTGACTCTTCAGTGTATTATTTAAATTGAAGAGGGAGGGAGGAGAAAGGAAAGGAAAAGAACTAATGATATCTGTTTCATCGGGATTTTGTGCGGAATCAGTGGTGACGAGTGAAAATGTGTGCTGGTCCAGTACTCGAACCCGGGATCTCCTGCTTACTAGGCAGTTCCGTTAACCACTACGCTACCCGGACACGGTGTTTATCGCAGGTGCGTAGATTATCTCCGCATGTTGCCTGGCTGACCTACATTCCCACCTGCGCCACCTATCCACAGTCTCTATTCAAGTCCACACGCTCGCCGATTTTAGATTTCCACTGGAGTTCGAACGTAAATGTACATGGTCGTGGATTCACTTGCCCATCGAGGCGAGTCAGTGGTATGATTGCGTGGTATCTGTTCTTTCTGACAGGTTTTGCTGCAGAATTCTTTAGCATATTCTAAGTTCGAGTATAACACGTTTTCTTTAGAAAGAAATGTTTCTGAACACAAATTAGCACTGATTTAGAAAGCATCGCCAATGCGAACTCACCTCACTATTTTCTCGCACGATATCCTGTGAACCATAGATGAAGGGCAACAGGCAGATTCCATATTCCTAGAGTTCCGGGAAGCGTTTTACACAGTGCCCCACTCCATACTTAATGAGGGTCCGAGTATACGGAATAAGTTCTCAGATACGTGAGTGGATCGAAGACTTCGTAAGTAATAGAACCCAGTACGTCGTCCGTGTCAAAAAGTGTTCATCACAGACAAAGATACTGTCTGAAGCGTCGCAGTGAAGTGTGCTAGGAGAGCCCTTCTTCTTCACGTACATTAACGATCAGACAGATAGGGTGAGTTACAATCCGAGACTGTTGTTAGCTGAAGACATTGTAGTGTTCGGGAAAGACAAGAAATATATTCGCAGTTGCCAAAATGGACAACCATCAGTTGTATAATCGGCTGACGACAATGAACATTTATATCGGACCGAGTCTCAAACCCGGCTTTCCCGCCTGTCGCGAACAGTATCCTTACCTTTACCCTATGCGAACGCGGCTCAGCGGTAGCTCCTAATTTCCATACGTCGTCAACCATCTGTCTACAATCTGTAATCGTACATCCATTATGTATATTCCCATACAGGGGAGAGATTTTACTCGGAAAGTCGCTTCGCCGGTGTCGGCAGATAAATACGATATTGCAGTGCCTGTGTTATTCCATATTACGGTGCAATATTCCTTAGGAATGTATGTATGTCTGAAGGAACATTGCAGCCTACTTCGGAATAACAAAGGCACTGCAGTTTCGTATGTTCGGGAAAGTGTCGTCGTTCAGTGGTACAGGATGACAGACAGAATTTCAATTTACTCTGGTGAATGGCAGCTTGCTCTGAATGTGGAAAGATGTTAGTTAATGCAAATGAGTAGGACAACCAGTCCTGTAATGTTTGAATACAGCATTTGTGGTGTGCTGCTGACAAAGTCACGTCGATTAAATATCTACGCGTAACATTGGGATATGATATGAAACGGAACGTCCACGTCAAGTCGGAAGCAGGTAAGTCCAGTGGGTAACTTCTGTTTATTGGAAGAATTCTAGGAAACTGTAGCTTATAAATAATAGATTTCAACTATCAGCCGTCCTTTGGAATTTTTATCGGCAGATCTAGATTTCAGCTACACTCCTGGAAATGGAAAAAAGAACACATTGACACCGGTGTGTCAGACCCACCATACTTGCTCCGGACACTGCGAGAGGGCTGTACAAGCAATGATCACACGCACGGCACAGCGGACACACCAGGAACCGCGGTGTTGGCCGTCGAATGGCGACGGCTGCGCAGCATTTGTGCACCGCCGCCGTCAGTGTCAGCCAGTTTGCCGTGGCATACGGAGCTCCATCGCAGTCTTTAACACTGGTAGCATGCCGCGACAGCGTGGACGTGAACCGTATGTGCAGTTGACGGACTTTCAGCGAGGGCGTATAGTGGGCATGCGGGAGGCCGGGTGGACGTACCGCCGAATTGCTCAACACGTGGGGCGTGAGGTCTCCACAGTACATCGATGTTGTCGCCAGTGGTCGGCGGAAGGTGCACGTGCCCGTCGACCTGGGACCGGACCGCAGCGACGCACGGATGCACGCCAAGACCGTAGGATCCTACGCAGTGCCGTAGGGGACCGCACCGCCACTTCCCAGCAAATTAGGGACACTGTTGCTCCTGGGGTATCGGCGAGGACCATTCGCAACCGTCTCCATGAAGTTGGGCTACGGTCCCGCACACCGTTAGGCCGTCTTCCGCTCACGCCCCAACATCGTGCAGCCCGCCTCCAGTGGTGTCGCGACAGGCGTGAATGGAGGGACGAATGGAGACGTGTCGTCTTCAGCGATGAGAGTCGCTTCTGCCTTGGTGCCAATGATGGTCGTATGCGTGTTTGGCGCCGTGCAGGTGAGCGCCACAATCAGGACTGCATACGACCGAGGCACACAGGGCCAACACCCGGCATCATGGTGTGGGGAGCGATCTCCTACACTGGCCGTACACCACTGGTGATCGTCGAGGGGACACTGAATAGCGCACGGTACATCCAAACCGTCATCGAACCCATGGTTCTACCATTCCTAGACCGGCAAGGGAACTTGCTGTTCCAACAGGACAATGCACGTCCGCATGTATCCCGTGCCACCCAACGTGCTCTAGAAGGTGTAAGTCAACTACCCTGGCCAGCAAGATCTCCGGATCTGTCCCCCATTGAGCATGTTTGGGACTGGATGAAGCGTCGTCTCACGCGGTCTGCACGTCCAGCAGGAACGCTGGTCCAACTGAGGCGCCAGGTGGAAATGGCATGGCAAGCCGTTCCACAGGACTACATCCAGCATCTCTACGATCGTCTCCATGGGAGAATAGCAGCCTGCATTGCTGCGAAAGGTGGATATACACTGTACTAGTGCCGACATTGTGCATGTTCTGTTGCCTGTCAGTGTGATCATTTGATGTATCTGACCCCAGGAATGTGTCAATAAAGTTTCCCCTTCCTGGGACAATGAATTCACGGTGTTCTTATTTCAATTTCCAGGAGTGTAGAAACTAGCCATTCTCAATGCACCATCATTTTTGGTCAATGCATGTAATGCCTGTTGGTCGGGCTTAGTCCGCAGTTCATTGAATACCAACAGGCATTACATGCTTTGACCAAAAATGATAGTGCATTGAGAATCGATAGTTTCTAGCTGAAATCTGAATCTGCCGATAAAAATTATAAAGGACGACTGACAGCTGAAATCTATTATTTACGAGTCACAATAACAGTCACTGCGTGCAACAGCCTGTGAATGGAGGGTAACCTGATAAACTGTAGCTTGTCTGTATAGGACACCGCGTATTAACACTAGTGTGACCCATACTTCAGTACTGATCGAGTGTCCGGGATTCCCACCAGTTCGGATTAAAGGAAGATATTCAAGCAATTCAGAGGCGTGCTGCAAGATTTGTTACTGGCTATTCGATAAACACGCAAGTATTACGGAAATGCTCCGTAACTCAAATGGGACTCACTGGAGGACAGACGACGTTCATTCTACATCTACATCCATACTCCGCAAACCACCTGACGGTGTGTGGCGGAGGGTACCTTGAGTACCTCTATCGGTTCTCCCTTCTATTCCAGTCTCGTATTGTTCGTGGAAAGAAGGATTGTCTGTATGCTTCTGTGTGGGCTCTAATCTCTCTGATTTTATCCTCATGGTCTCTTCGCGAGATATACGTAGGAGGGAGCAATATAGTGCTAGACTCTTCGGTGAAGGTATGTTCTCGAAACTTTAACAAAAGCCCGTACCGAGCTACTGAGCGTCACTCTTGCAGAGTCTTCCACTGGAGTTTATCTATCATCTCGGTAACGCTTTCGCGATTACTAAATAATCCTGTAACGAAGCGCGCTGCTCTCCGTTGGATCTTCTCTATATCTTCTATCAACCCTATCTGGTACGGATCCCACACTGCTGAGCAGTATTCAAGCAGCGCGCGAACAAGCGTACTGTAACCTACTTCCTTTGTTTTCGGATTGCGTTTCCTTAGGATTCTTCCAATGAATCTCAGTCTGGCATCTGCTTTGCCGACGATCAACTTTATATGATCATTCCATTTTAAATCACTCCTAATGCGTACTCCCAGATAATTTATGGAATTAACTGCTTCCAGTTGCTGACCTGCTATTTTGTAGCTAAATGATAAGGGATCTATCTTTCTATGTATTCGCAGCACATTACACTTGTCTACATTGAGATTCAATTGCCATTCCCTGCACCATGCGTCAATTCGCTGCAGATCCTCCTGCATTTCAGTACAATTTTCCATGGTTACAACCTCTCGATACACCACAGCATCATCTGCAAAAAGCCTCAGTGAACTTCCGATGTCATCTACAAGGTCATTTATGTATATTGTGAATAGCAACGGTCCTATGACACTCCCCTGCGGCACACCTGAAATCACTCTTACTTCGGAAGACTTCTCTCCATTGAGAATGACATGCTGCGTCCTGTTATCTAGGTACTCCTCAATCCAATCACACAATTGGTCTGATAGTCCATATGCTCTTACTTTGTTCATTAAACGACTGTGGGGAACTGTATCGAACGCCTTGCGGAAGTCAAGAAACACGGCATCTACCTGTGAACCCGTGTCTATGGCCCTCTGAGTCTCGTGGACGAATAGCGCGAGCTGGGTTTCACACGACCGTCTTTTTCGAAACACATGCTGATTCCTACAGAGTAGATTTCTAGTCTCCAGAAAAGTCATTATACTCGAACATAATACGTGTTCCAAAATTCTACAACTGATCGACGTTAGAGACATAGGTCTATAGTTCTGCACGTGTGTTCGACGTCCCTTCTTGAAAACAGGGGTGACCTGTGCTTTTTTCCAATCCTTTGGAACGCTACACTCTTCTAGAGACCTACGGTACACCGCTGCAAGAAGGCGGGCATGTTCCTTCGCGTACTGTGTGTAAAATCGAACTGGTATCCCATCAGGTCCAGCGGCCTTTCCTCTTTTCAGCGATTTTAATTGTTTCTCTATCCCTCTGTCGTCTATTTCGATATCTACCATTTTGTCATATGTGCGACAATCTAGAGAAGGAACTACATTGCAGTCTTCCTCTGTGAAACAGCTTTGGAAAAATACATTTAGTATTTCGGCTTTTAGTCTGTCATCCTCTGTTTCAGTACCATTTTGGTGACAGAGTGTCTGGACATTTTGTTTTGATCCACCTACCGCTTTGACATAAGACTAAAATTTCTTAGGATTTTCTGCCAAGTCAGTACATAGAACTTTACTTTCGAATTCATTGAACGCCTCTCGCATAGCCCTCCTCACACTACTTTTCGCTTCGCGTAATTTTTGTTTGTCTGCAAGGCTTTGGCTATGTTTATGTTTGCTGTGAAGTTCTCTTTGCTTCCGCAGCAGTTTTCTAACTCGGTTGTTGTACCACGGTGGCTCTTTTCCATCTCTTACGATCTTGCTTGGCACATACTCATTTAACGCATATTGTACGATGGTTTGTCCACTGATCCTCAACAATATCTGTACTTGAGACAAAACTTTTGTGTTGAGCAGTCAGGTACTCTGTAATCTGCTTTTTGTCACTTTTGCAAAACAGAAAAACCTTCCTACCTTTTTTACTATTTCTATTTACGGCTGAAATCATCGATGCAGTAACCGCTTTATGATCGGTGATTCCCTGTTCTGCGTTAACTGTTTCAAATAGTTCGGATCTGTTTGTCACCAGAAGGTCTAATATGTTATCGCCACGAGTCGGTTCTCTGTTTAACTGCACAAGGTAGTTTTCAGATAAAGCACTTAAAAAAATTTCACTGGGTTCTTTGTCCCTGCCACCCGTTATGAACGTTTGAGTCTCCCAGTCTATATCCGGCAAATTAAAATCTCCACCCAGAACTATAACATGGTGGGGAAATCTACTCGAAATATTTTCCAAATTATCCTTCAGGTGCTCAGCCACAACAGCTGCTGAGCCAGGGGGCCTATAGAGACATCCAATTACCATGTCTGAGCCTGCTTTAACCGTGACCTTCACCCAAATTATTTCACATTTCGGATCTCCGTCAATTTCCTTCGATACTATTGAACTTCTTGTCGCTATAAACACGCCTCCCTCTTCACTGTCCAGCCTGTCTCTGCGGTATACATTCCAATCTGAGTTTAGGATTTCATTACTGTTTACGTCTGGTTTCAGCCAACTTTCTGTCCCTAGTACTATATGGGCGTTGTGACCGTTTATTAATGAGAGCAGTTCTGGGACCTTTCTGTAGACGCTCCTGCAGATTACTATTAGCACATTAATATTGTTATTCCCTGTTGCATTTTGCCTATTCCTACCTTGCCGCGTCTCAGGAGGCGTCTTGTTGGGCCTAGGGAGGGAATTCTCTAACCTAAAAAAAAAACCATGTGCACTCCACACGTACTTCGCTACCCTTGTAGCTCCTTCCGGCGTGTAGCGCTTGCCTGACCTATTCAGGGGGACCCTACATTTCTCCACCCTATAGCGGAGGTCAAGAAATTTGCACCCCAGATCTCCGCAGAATCGTCTGAGCCTCTGGTTTAAGCCTTCCACTCGGCTCCAAACCAGAGGACCGCGATCGGTTCTGGGAACGATACTACAAATAGTTAGCTCTGATTCCACCCCGCTAGCGAAGCTTTCCGCCTTCACCAATTCCGCCAACCGCCTGTACGAACTGAGGATGACCTCTGAACCCAGACGGCAGGAGTCATTGGTGCCGACATGAGCAACAATTTGCAGTCGGGTGCACCCAGTGCTCTCTATCGCCGCCGGAAGGGCCTCCTCCACATCTCGGATGAGACCCCCCGGCAAGCAGACAGAGTGAACACTGGCGTTCTTCCCCGACCTTTCTGCTATTTCCTAAGGGGCTCCATCACCCGCCTAACGTTGGAGCTCCCAATAACTAATAAACCCCTCCCCCCGTGTGCCTGCTCGGACCTTGTTGAAGGATCGGCCACATGTCCACTCACAGGCAGAGCGGGCGATGCCACAAGGCCAGCCTCCACATTTACCCTCCGCCTCGTGCGCCGCGAACGCCGCTGAACCCGCCACTCCCCTTGGGGAGAGGGTGGCCCAACCGCGCCCGGTACCCGCGAAGATGTCTCGACAGCAGGGACCGTGGGTGAAGCATGTAACACCATGCGACGCATTAGATTCCCCACTGCCGCTACACTCCGAGGCAGCAGCCTGAAGACGGCTGACCGCGGCCATCAACACGTTCAGCTGTTCGCGAACAGTGGCCAGCTCCTCCTGCGTCCGCACACAGCAGTCACACATCCTATCCATCCTAAGAAATCAATTTACTGTAGACAGTTAATCAATTTTTAACTAGACTGCTAATTCACTAAAGGCGGCTGATTGTTGACTAAACTGTAGTTACTAGCCACTTCTTGAAGAAAACAATGAAAATAGCACTACCTGTCTCTGGACTGTATTGAAAACAAACACTAGCACTACTGGCACTATGGTTGACTAAAGGGACTCTCCCTGACTGTATTCAAAACAAACACGAAATCTATGGAACACTATTACTAGCACTCGACAATTAAAGCTTCCTAAAAGCAAAAACGCACGGAAGAAGAAGTGACAAGTAAGAAAAATACAGTTAATACTTAAATTAAGGTAGCTCGCTGCACAGCAGACGTGAAGCAGACGGCAGTTACGACGACACTGACACTACTGGCACTATGGCTGACTAAAGGGACTCTCTCTGACTGTATTCAAAACAAACACGAAATCTATGGAACACTATTACTAGCACTCGACAATTAAAGCTGCCTAAAAGCAAAAACACACGGAAGAAGAAGTGACAAGTAAGAAAAATACAATTAATACTTAAATTACGGTACCTCGCTGCACAGCAGACGCGAAGAAGACGGCAGTTACGCGAAAGACTATGTATTGAGAAAATTCGGAGATCTTGTATCTGCACTTTATTGCAGAACGATTCTACTGCCACCAATAAACACTGCTTGTAAGAACCGCGAAGACAACGGAAGAGAAAATAGAGCTTATTCGGCGGCGTGTAGATAGTCGCTTTTCCCTCTCTCCATTGCGAGTGGAACAGCAACGGAAATGACTAGCATTGATACAAGGTATCCTCCGCCGCGCACTGTATTGCTGTATTGCGGAGTACGTATGTAGATGTGGATGACCTCAGAAGCGACAAACGGTATTCTGCTTTATATCAGTAACTCTAACGAAGAAACAATGGGCAAGGACTCAGTCATTATCGTACGAGGGGCGTTCAATAAGTAACGCAACAAATTTTTTATCGGCCAGTTTCGCTTGAAAAAAACGCGGAATTTGCTGTGGGATATGGTGGAATTTTTCTGCTTGAGTCTCTGTAGTTTCACGACGTCCCGATAGGTGGCAGCGCTATATGTAGCCCTGAAAATGAAGGTGTGTTCCAAGCAGAGATCTGTCATTAAGATTTTTCTTCCTGGAAAATGAGAGCATCGCAGATATTCATAGGCGCTTGCAGAATGTCTACGGAGACCTGACAGTGAAGAAAAGCAGGGTGAGTCGTTGGGCGAGATATCTGTCATAATCGTATCAAGGTCGCACAAACTTGTCCGATCCCCCGCGTGATGGTCGGCCGCACTCAGCTGTGCCCCTGCTGTATAGGAACGCGCGGGAACTCTCATCTGAGGCAATCCATGGAGTAGCGCCACGCTACCTCTCCTCAGAAGAAAAAGTTCAAAGCCGCACCCTCAGCCGGTAAAGTCATGGCGACGGTCTTCTGGAACTCTGAAGGGGTTATTCTGTTTGATGTCCTCCCTCATGGCGCAACGATCAACTCTGATGTCTACTGTGCTACCCTCAGGAAACTGAAGAAACGACTTCAACATGTTGGTCGCCGCAAAAATCCAAACGAACTTCTCCTTTGCCATTTAAGACCTTAAGCATTTTTATTCAGTTCCTGGTATAAGTCTGCCACTATTTCAGTGTCATCCGCAAATCTGATGCAGTGAATACGATTATCATTACTTTTAATTCCACACGTCTTTCATTTTATTGTCGTTATTGCCAGATAGATGCACATATTAAATGAGAAAGATGATAGAGAGCAGTGCTGTCTTACTCCCCTTTTGATTTTTGCTTCTTTCTTGCTACCATTTATGTCCAATTCAGGGCTTTGACTTTTGTATATACTCAAAATTATTCGCCTGTTCTTCCAGTCAAACTCTGCTTTGCACATGCTTTAAATAGTAACTTCCAATCAAGAATATCAAATACATTTTCTAGGTCAATAAATGCTAGATGCGTTTTTTTGTTTACTATAAACGTATTTCCAAAATCTGATGCAGCGCCAGTGTTGCTTCCCTCGTTCCTTTCGGTGATCTGAGGTTGAATAAGTTCCACTCTATTTTGCTTTTAATCCTCTCTTTAACTATTGTCAGTAACGTTTTTGATGCATTTGACAGAAGGGCTAGTGTTGTATAATTATAGAGTCCTTTGCTTTCGTCCTCTTGGGTAATGCAATAGTTTTTCTTTTTGTGAAGTCAGGTGTTATGATACCCCCTTCGTAAGATTCATATACCAGAGTAAAAAATTTACTTTTGATGTTGTCACTACTGTTTCGTTATAGCTCTGCAGGAGTGTCATTTGTATCCTTAGTTTAGATTATATCAGATTTACTTTTCGTTCCAATTGTACCATAGTGAGGAAATCCTCTGGGAAGTGTAACATGTTAGAAAACAAGAATACACAATAAATATTTACAAATTAAGAGCAGATATGCTAATGTACCTGACACAGATCCTAAACTAAATTGCCCTTGTGAATGTGGAATCAGTCAAAACGAATCTTAAGCATATTTACATTTAAAAGGATATAAAACTAGTCAAAAATATTATATGTTCAGTATACTTAGGTGCATATGATAATTCTTAGGCTATTGTAGCCTCACATCATCAAATAAAAAAAATAAAGTAAAGAGCATTTTACAGCACTTTTCTACAATGATCACATAAATACACAAAATTTGTACAGAAGTCAGACTGTACGCAATATTCACATTATGTGATATTATTAATAACATAGACGCATCTGTCGGTTCTGCTAAGAAATTCGTCACTGAAGTAGAAAGAGTTGGCCATCAATAAATCCTTTAGGCTCTTCTCAAACTGAACTTAATTACACTCCTGGAAATTGAAATAAGAACACCGTGAATTCATTGTCCCAGGAAGGGGAAACTTTATTGACACATTCCTGGGGTCAGATACATCACATGATCACACTGACAGAACCACAGGCACATAGACACAGGCAACAGAGCATGCACAATGTCGGCACTAGTACAGTGTATATCCACCTTTCGCAGCAATGCAGGCTGCTATTCTCCCATGGAGACGATCGTAGAGATGCTGGATGTAGTCCTGTGGAACGGCTTGCCATGCCATTTCCACATGGCGCCTCAGTTGGACCAGCGTTCCTGCTGGACGTGCAGACCGCGTGAGACGACGCTTCATCCAGTCCCAAACATGCTCAATGGGGGACAGATCCGGAGATCTTGCTGGCCAGGGTAGTTGACTTACACCTTCTAGAGCACGTTGGGTGGCACGGGATACATGCGGACGTGCATTGTCCTGTTGGAACAGCAAGTTCCCTTGCCGGTCTAGGAATGGTAGAACGATGGGTTCGATGACGGTTTGGATGTACCGTGCGCTATTCAGTGTCCCCTCGACGATCACCAGTGGTGTACGGCCAGTGTAGGAGATCGCTCCCCACACCATGATGCCGGGTGTTGGCCCTGTGTGCCTCGGTCGTATGCAGTCCTGATTGTGGCGCTCACCTGCACGGCGCCAAACACGCATACGACCATCATTGGCACCAAGGCAGAAGCGACTCTCATCGCTGAAGACGACACGTCTCCATTCGTCCCTCCATTCACGCCTGTCGCGACACCACTGGAGGCGGGCTGCACGATGTTGGGGCGTGAGCGGAAGACGGCCTAACGGTGTGCGGGACCGTAGCCCAGCTTCATGGAGACGGTTGCGAATGGTCCTCGCCGATACCCCAGGAGCAACAGTGTCCCTAATTTGCTGGGAAGTGGCGGTGCGGTCCCCTACGGCACTGCGTAGGATCCTACGGTCTTGGCGTGCATCCGTGCGTCGCTGCGGTCCGGTCCCAGGTCGACGGGCACGTGCACCTTCCGCCGACCACTGGCGACAACATCGATGTACTGTGGAGACCTCACGCCCCACGTGTTGAGCAATTCGGCGGTACGTCCACCCGGCCTCCCGCATGCCCACTATACGCCCTCGCTGAAAGTCCGTCAACTGCACATACGGTTCACGTCCACGCTGTCGCGGCATGCTACCAGTGTTAAAGACTGCGATGGAGCTCCGTATGCCACGGCAAACTGGCTGACACTGACGGCGGCGGTGCACAAATGCTGCGCAGCTAGCGCCATTCGACGGCCAACACCGCGGTTCCTGGTGTGTCCGCTGTGCCGTGCGTGTGATCATTGCTTGTACAGCCCTCTCGCAGTGTTCGGAGCAAGTATGGTGGGTCTGACACACCGGTGTCAATGTGTTCTTTTTTCCATTTCCAGGAGTGTATTAGTTAAACTTTTTATGGCTTTTGGCATGTTATTGAAAATATGTGTATTGCTGAGCTGTTGGTTTAAAAAAAATATATATTTTTAATGACAAATTTCTTTAAGGAGTAAATATATAGGACCGGAGTGGTTAGTATCCCCAGTTCCTTAAACAGCCCTCGGCAGGATATTCTTGATCCTCACCACAAGTGGTTCGTATTGCACGTTTTTTGACTCTGAAAACTTAAGCTTGGCTTGATGCGTTACCCGAGAAAATAATCTTGTGTAACATTATGGAATGAGAGTAAGTATTTTTATATCACACATGTCTGACAGCATTGGCAAAAAAAAAAAAAAAAAAAAAAAATAAACGATTTGGTTAGTCGCTTCAGCAGTTCTGTGGTATGCTCATGCCAGTTAAATTTAGTGTCAAACAGTAATACCAAGAATTTAACACTGTCAACTTCTTCTATCTGCTTGTGGTTACACGTCTACATCTACATGGATACTCTGGATATCACATTTAAGTGCCTGGTAGAGGGTTCATCGAACCACCTTCACAATTCTCTATTATTCCAATCTCGTATAGCGCGCGGAAAGAACGAACACCTATTTCTTTCCGTACGAGCTCTGATTTCCCTTATTTTATCGTGGTGATCGTTCTCCCTATGTAGGTCGATGTCAACAAAATATCTTCTCATTCGGAGGAGAAAGTTGGTGATTGGAATTTCGTGAGAAGATTCTGTCGCAACGAAAAACGGCTTTCTTTTAATGATATCCAGCCGAAATCCTGTATCATTTCTTTGACACTCTCTCCCATATTTCGCGATAATACAAAACGTGCTGCCCTTCTTTGAACTTTTCAATGTACACCATCAGTCCTATCTGGTGAGAATCCCACACTGCGCAGCAGTATTCTAAAAGAGGACCTACAAGAGTAGTGTAGGCAGTCTCCTTAGTAGATCTGTTTGATTTTCTAAGTGTCCTGCGAATAAAACGCAGTCCTTGGTTAGCCTTCCCCACAACATTTTCTATGTCTTCCTTCCAATTTAAGTTGTTCGTAATTCTAATACCTAGGTATTTAGTTCAATGTACGGCTTTTGGATTAGACTGATTTATCGTGTAGCCGAAGTTTAACGGATTCCTTTTAGCACTCATGTGGATCGCCCCATACTTCTCGTTATTTAGGGTCAACTACCAATTTCCGCACTATTCAGATATCTTTTCTAAATCGTTTTGCAATTTGTTTTGACCTTCTGATGACTTTATTAGACGATAAACGACAGCGTCATCTGCAAACAACTTCTGACGGCTGGTCAGATTGTCTCCCAAATCGTTTATATAGATAAGGAAAAGCAAAGAGCCTATAACACTACCTTGAGGAACGCCAGAAATCACTTCTGTTTTACTCCATGACTTTCCGTCAATTACTACGAACTGTGACCTCTCTGACAGGAAATCACAAATCCAGTCACATAAGTGAGACGATATTCCATAATAACGCAATTTCATTACAAACCGCTTCTGTGGTACAGTGTCAAAAGCCATCCGGAAATCCAGAAATACGGAATCGATCTGAAATCCCTTATCAATAGCATTCAACACTTCATGTGAATAAAGAGCTAGTTGTGTTACATAAGAACGATGTTTCCTAAACTCATGTTGACTTTGTGTCAATAGACAGTTTTCTTCGAGGTAATTCATTACGTTCGAACACAATATATGTTCCAAAATCCTGCTGCATATCGACGTTAGCCATATGGACGTGTAATTAAGTGGATTACTCGTACTACCTTTCTTGAATATTGGTGTGACCTGTGCAACTTTCCAGTCTTTGGGTACGGATCTTTCGTCGAGCGAACGGTTGTATATGATTGTTAAGTATGGAGCTAATGCATCAGCATACTCCGAAAGGAGTATGCTGATGCATTAGCTATATTTTAGACATATACTGGCAGGAATCATTTTACAAGTTCTAAACTGCATGGAGTATGTTTTTTCAAGGTTTAGTAACAGAGAAATGGCTAGGAACCATTTATTAATGTCAAGGACAATTTCATTAGCCTACCTTTCTGTGTTTATACTTGATTTACTATTTACTGCAATGTTTGTATCATCTGAAAATAAAACAAATTTGGCATCTGGTATTATTACTGACTAAAAGTCATTGCTACGCATAAAAAAATAAGGGCCCTAAGATGGAACCTTGAGGGACACCGCATATTATTGGTTACAAGTTCGATGAAGGCTGATTTTACGTCTCTTTCTTACTGACACCCCTTTTTTCTGTCAGAGACATAAGATTTGAATCATTTTGAAGCATTTCCTGTTACACTGTCATGTTCGAACTTACATAAAAGGATATTGTGGAATACTTTCTCACTGTATATGTACACAAGTCAGCCTTCTCACCATCAGAACCCTTTATAAATCTGGGGCTTGGGTTGTTTGGGAGAAGAGACCAAACAGCGAGGTCATCGGTCTCATCGGATTAGGGAAGGACGCAGAAGTAAGTCGGCCGTGCTCCTTCAAAGGAGCGATCCTGGCATTTGCCTGGAGCTATTTAGGGAAATCACGAGAAACCTAAATCAGGATGCCCGGACGCGGGATTGAACCGTCGTCCTCCCGAATGCGAGTCCAGTGTGCTAACCACTATGCCACCTCGCTCGGTCTTCATAAGTCTGAATTGTGACTTAGAGAGTATTTTGCATTTGGTCAGACGGTTAAGCAGACAACTGTATATTGTTATTATTGTTGTTGTGGTCTTCAGTCGAAAGACTGGTTATATGCTGCTCTCCATGCTATTCTATCCTGTGCAAGTCTCTTCATCTCCGAGTAACTACTGCAACGTACATCCTTCTGAATCTGCTTAGTGTATTCATCACTTGGTCTCCCTCTACGATTTTTACCCTCCACACTTCCCTTCGGTACTAAATTGGTGTTCCCTAGATGCCTCAGAATGTGTCTTACCAACTTATCCCTTCTTCTAGTCAGGTTGTAGAACAAATTTCTCTTCACCTCAGTTCTATCAGTACCTCTTCATTAGTTACGTGATCTACCCATATAATCTTCAGCATTCTCCTGTAGCACCACTTTTCGAAAGCTTCTATTCTCTTATTGTCTAAACTGTTTATCGTCCACGTTTCACTTCCATACATGGCTACACTTCATACAAATACTTTCAAAAAGACTTTCTGGCACTTGAATCATACTCGATGTTAACAAATTTCTCTTCTTCAGAAAAGCTTTTCATGCTACTGCCAGTCTACATTTTATATCCTCCATATTTTGCCCACCGTCAGTTAATTTGCTGCTCAAACAGAAAAACTCATCTACTGCTTTAAGTGTCTCATTTCCTAACCTAATTCCCACAGCATACCTGATTAAATTCGACTACATTCCATTATCCAAGTTTTGCTTTTGTTGATGTCCACTCCCTTCTCTGAGAGAGTTGCAATGTCATCGGCAAATTTCAGAGTTTTATTTCTTTACTTCCTACTCCAAATTTATTTCTTTAATTCCTACTCCGAATTTTTCTTTAGTTTGCTTTCCTGCTTGCTCAACATACACATTGAATAACATCGGGGATAGGCTACAGCCCTGTCTCACTCCCTTGCCAACCAGTACTTCCCTTTCATGCCACTCGACTCAGAATTACCATCTGGTTCTCGTACAAATTGTAAATAGCCTTTCGCTCCCTGTATTTTATCACTGCCACCTTTAGAATGTGAAAGACAATTCCAGTCAACGTTGTCAAAAGCTTTCTCTTAGTCTACACATTCTATAAACGAAGGTTTGTCTGTCCTTAACCTACCTTCGGTGAGAAGAGTGACGGTCAGTATTGCCTCGCGTGTTCGTACATTTTTCCGGAATCCAAACTGATCTTCTCCAAGGTCGGCTTCCACCAATTTTTCCATTCTTCTGTAAAGGATTCTTATTAGTATTTTGCAATCGTGACTTATTAAACGGATAGTTCGGTAATTTTCACGCATGTCGGCACCTGCTTTATTTGGAATTCGAATTATTATATTCTTCTTGAAGTGTTAGGTTATTTCGCCTGTCTCGCACGTCTTGCTCACCAGTTGGAAGAATCTTGTCATGGCTGGCTCTCCCAATGCTATCAGTACCTCTATCGGAATGTTGTCTAATCCCGGGACCTTGTTTCGACTTAAGTCTTTCAGTGTTTTGACAAATTCTTCACTCAATATCATATCTCCCTTCTCATCTTTATCTATGTCCTCTTCCATTTCCATGATATTACCCTCAAGTACATCTCCCTTGTATAGACCCTATATACTTCTTCCACTTTTATGCTTTCACTTCTTTGCTTAGTACCGGTTGTCCATCTGGGCTCTTGATATTCATACAGGTGATTCTCTTTTCTCCAAAGGTCTCTTTAATTTCCCTGTAGGCATTATGTATCTTACCCCTAGAGATATATGCTTTTACATGCTTACATTAGTCCTCTAGCCATTCCTGGTAGCCATTTTTCACTACCTGCCGATCTCATTTTTCAGACGTCTGTATCCTCTTTCGCCCTTTCATTTAACGCATTTTTTTGTTTTCTCTTTTCATCGATTAAAATCAATATGTCTTGTGGTACCCATGTATTTCTACTAGCCCTCTTCTTTTTACCTACTTGAGCCTCTGATGCTTTCATTATTTCATCTCTCAAAGCTGCCCATTGTTCTTCTACTGTATTCATTTCCCCTGTTCTTGTCAATCCTTCCCTAATGCTCCCACTTAAACTCTCTACGCCCTCTCGTTCTTTCATTTTATCCGGGTCCCATCTCCTTAAGTTCTTGCCTTTCTGCAGTTCCTTCAATTTTAATCTGCAGTTCATAACGAATAAATTGTGGTCAGAGTCCACATCTGTCGCTGGAAGTGTCTTCAAATTTGAAATATATTTCCTAAATCTCTGTCTTAACATTATATAATGAATCTGAAACCTTCCTGTACCTCCAGGTCTCTTTATAATTTCTAAAATTTTTGAGAATTCCGCCAAAAGTGAAACTGAACGGAAGTTTGATGGTATTTCTTTATCTCCTTTCTCATACAAAGGTTTAACTTCAGAATACTTCAACCATTCAGGAAATGTTCCACTGATAAAAGAATGGTTACACCAATAACTTAAAGTGTCACTAAAGTCAGAGTCACATCATTAAATCAACTTTGTTGATATATTGCATAGCCACTAGTTAGATGTTCTATAGATCATTTGAACGATTGTTTTAACGAAATGACGTGGAATGTGTTGTGATGGTGCAGTTAAAGCGCCTAGCTCCTTGGAGCGGTACCTGCATGACGACTACGGGTGATCTCCAGATATTATACTTACTGCTCGCTTTTGTGCAAACAATGCTTTCATTCTAAGTGAAGAATTATCCCAGAAAACTATTGCAGAGGACATTATTGGGTAGAAAAATGCAAAATGTGACGGGATGGTGATTCTTTCTTTTCCAAGATTAGCAACTATACAAAGAGCAAAAGTAACTGAACTTAATTGTTTGAGAAACACAGTAATCGGCTTCTTCCAGGACAAGTTTTCATCAATACATACAGCCAAATATTTGAAACATTCGCACTACTTACTGACACCTATTCATGCGCTACATCAGTTGTAGGTATGATTCTATCTGTTCTACAGAATATAGCGTGTTTTCCAAAAATTAAAGGAGATTCCATTTCCAGAGAACCACTTAACAATTCTTCGAAAAACATTGTTAATGTTCTCTTTTGTTCCTTGCTCTCTGATGGGATTTTTATAACACTAATGTTATCCACGAAATGTACCAATTGTGCTTGTTGAATTTTAAGTGGAAGATCATTCACATATATAAGGAATAGGAATGGATTCAAAATTGAACCCTGTGGTTTCTCCCTGTTACTAAAAATCTTCTACGTTTCCAACATTTTTTTCTGTTATTCATTAGACATTTTTGCATGTTGTTTGTTAAGTATGATTCAAACCAACTATGCATAACGCCATCGGTTCTGCTAAATATATTTTTTTTAAAATTATAATTCTCTAAATTTCAATGAAGAATGTTAGTGCTTCTTCTAGCTGCTTAAATATTTCTGGAATGACATTTTAATGTATTCTCTTGCTCCTTCAACTGAATGATTTAATCCTATTTTTGTTGGTACATTTACAAAAGGATTGTTAAAAGTACTCACAACTTGTGATTTACCAGTCTCAACATGGTCATTTAGTTTAATTGTTATGGTATCTGGTACACTGAATGGCTATCCTGCCTCACATTTCACAAAACAGCATATGGTTTTAATGTTATTATCTGCATTATTTATTTCTGTGAGAACGTGCATTCTTCTGGACGTTTTAATGTCTACCCTTAAAATACTACAATATTTTTTGTAGTATGCAAGTAATGTCTGGTCATGACCTATTCTGGCCTTTATATAAATGTCCCTCTTCCTCTTACACGAAATTTTAATTGCCTTAGTTACCTCTGACTTACTTGATTTTAAAAGATTTTCTGGATGACTGTTTAGGAAAGCTGTTTTCAAATATTGACACAGATTAATTGAATTTCCGATTAGCATCTTTTTCTGTACACCTCACCCCGTACCACCTCTTTTAACTTACTCTTTTAACACTGTATGCTATTCTCATTAATAAGCCTCAATGTTTTGTATGAATCTTTTCAAAGCTGAAAGGTGCTTTATTGTTTATTTCCATAAACTGTGCCTCATGTTTGGTCTTTTAGCAACTGAATACACGTTAACTGATTCAGCCTGAGCACTGTCGGATAAATATATCTATCATGGCTCTGCTGTGTTGCTGAACATAGATTAAAAAATTAACTTCCCAAATTGGATTGAAACGCCCAATTAATGATTCTATTTCACTTTTCCTGACTGTACCTTTTTTAGAAATGTAGATTGAAATCGCTACGAACTGTTAACTGTTTTTTCTAGTCTGTCAGGTAACTCAATAATCCATGTAGATTTCTCATAAATAGCGTAAAGTTTCCTATAGGGGATCTGTAGACTATTACAATTACCAGAGAAGTATTGTGCAGTAACAACTCACAATCACATGCCTCTATGTTCTGATCTACACAGAAACTGTTCACTTCAAGATATCTGACTGTGTCCAATTCTAACATATGTTGCAATTCGTCCTTTTTCCATGTGAACCTTACATGAAAATGTTTGTCTACAATCCCTTATACTCCTACTTAACTTCGCAACGCCGGGGTTACTTAGTGGTTAGAGAAGCTCAGAACGTCTATCACTACAGAATTTTCCACATGCCGTAGACATGCAGGAAGCTCATCTATTTTGTTTTACAGCCCCCTCCACCACCTCAATGTTCTGATGAAAGAAATTCATTTCACTTCTCTGGAACCTATTATATATATTATGATTGTGTTCTGTTTTAATTTCTTTCAAGACAGTCTGTCTATAACCTGACATTAATGTAAAAAATGTGCCTACCTGACTTAACTCCAGAAATCAACGGATTTTGTCTTGCGTACTTGTACCCCCTACCCCTTACGCTTTCTACAACATGGTCGACTCCCCGTTGCCTTTATTCATTTCTAGGAAGAATTGTTCTTTTGTTATCGGCGAGGTTTTACTGTTTTCATCAATTAGTTTTTCATCTTCAATATACTCATCTAGACTGTCAATTTCAGCATCACTATACAAGTTTTTAATATACTCTTTCCATCTGTCGCTTACTTATTCTACGTCAAAAAACAGCTTCCCATTTTTATCTCACACCATATTACGCTTGGTTTTTGTCTGGAACAGAACATGGAATAAGTTTTATCCTGTTTCCCATATTTAAGAACATTTTCTATTTCAGAAAACTTTTGTAGATAGGGCAACCACAGCTGTGACTAATGATCTTGGATATTAAGAAGCTACTTCAGCTGTACATAATCTTTTTTATTAGCAAATCACACCAGTTTCGTGGCACTAGAAGCCACATCCTCACCTGGAATCTACATAACGGTAAATCATAAAAGATTAACAAACCCTAAAATACACATTAATATGAAAATTTAAAGAACTTTTAAAACCATGTATAATGGGAAAACTATACTCACATAACTAAATCATAATAACCAAGTAGTCCGGAACGTGGAAAGCAACATCCATTATGAGATCAAATTAGTAAACCCGTAAATGGCGGAACTCCAATGAATCAAAATTAGTCGAACGTAGGGATACAAGTCCAAAACGGTCGGTGCAGCTGAAACAAATTACATCAGGGTAATATTCTGGTAACTCGAAGATACATAAGAAAACCATATAAAGAACTGAAGTGAGGATAGTTTAAAGAACAAAAGGGGAGCTTACAACGATGTGGCGAATAGCCCAAATAAGTGGACAGTGTGTGTCAATCAAGTGGTTTATTAACGGAAAAAGAGACGTGAATATAATAAACACATTCGCACATTCCATTGTATGCGCATTTCCGGAACACGAGACGTAACCCCATACTGTGAATTAAAGTCTATGCGCATTCCCGGAACACAGAACGTGACCGCGGACTGCGAATTACACAATATGCTGCCCCGTCTTGTGTTCCTTTCTCGAATACAGATCTTCTAAATTTTCCCAAGTGTTACGCGATATCTATGTCGCTTTTCGTCGAAAGATTATCATTTACGTTCCCGTTCTCTGTTAGACTCTCATGCGGGCTATACAGACCGGATACAATCTTGGCAGCGCAGCTCTGCATTCTTCGTCTCGCTGTTTCATGCTAACGTCAGAATGACTTCAAACGCTGGAACAATGTCCTAGAATTAATGGTACTGTCGTCTTGCACGCAATATGCTTAATAGATACACTGCGTTTTCCCTGAAAACTTCCAACAAATCTACGAGGGTCGTTCAGTATGTAATACAACAGATTTTTCCTGAAAGCAGTTTGATTTTATTCAGCATTCCAATACGCCTTATCATCCCCCACTCTTTTGGTAACAAAACCTCACTTTTCAATATAACCTTCGTTCAGTGCGACGGCCTTATGCCATCTTACCGGGAGGGCCTGTATGCCTGCATGGCATCACTCTACTGGTCCACGTCGGAGCCAAAGTCTTGCTGCATCAACAATGTCCCTACCGTCTACATACTGCTTCCCGCGGAGTGCATCCTTCATTGGGCCAAACAGACGGCTGTAGGAAGGTGCGTGAGGCGGACTGTAGGGTGAATGAGGAAGAAGACACGCCAATGAACTTTTCTGAAACCCTGTCGTGTGCGCTGACTTGTGTGAGGCCTTGTGTTGTCTTGGGGAAGTTCATTTGTAATTTTTGTGGCGACCAACATGCTGAAATCGTTTTCTTCAATTTACTGGGGGTAGCACAATACGTTTCAGAGTTGATCGTAGCACCATGAGGGAGGACATCAAACAGAATATCCTCTTCAGAGTACCAGAAGACCGTCGCTATGACTTTAGCGGCTGAGAGTGTGGCTTTGAACTTCTTACGGGGGAGAGGTGGTGTGGCGCCACTTCATGGATTGCTGTTATGTTTCTACACTCCTGGAAATGGAAAAAAGAACACATTGACACCGGTGTGTCAGACCCACCATACTTGCTCCGGACACTGCGAGAGGGCTGTACAAGCAATGATCACACGCACGGCACAGCGGACACACCAGGAACCGCGGTGTTGGCCGTCGAATGGCGACGGCTGCGCAGCATTTGTGCACCGCCGCCGTCAGTGTCAGCCAGTTTGCCGTGGCATACGGAGCTCCATCGCAGTCTTTAACACTGGTAGCATGCCGCGACAGCGTGGACGTGAACCGTATGTGCAGTTGACGGACTTTCAGCGAGGGCGTATAGTGGGCATGCGGGAGGCCGGGTGGACGTACCGCCGAATTGCTCAACACGTGGGGCGTGAGGTCTCCACAGTACATCGATGTTGTCGCCAGTGGTCGGCGGAAGGTGCACGTGCCCGTCGACCTGGGACCGGACCGCAGCGACGCACGGATGCACGCCAAGACCGTAGGATCCTACGCAGTGCCGTAGGGGACCGCACCGCCACTTCCCAGCAAATTAGGGACACTGTTGCTCCTGGGGTATCGGCGAGGACCATTCGCAACCGTCTCCATGAAACTGGGCTACGGTCCCGCACACCATTAGGCCGTCTTCCGCTCACGCCCCAACATCGTGCAGCCCGCCTCCAGTGGTGTCGCGACAGGCGTGAATGGAGGGACGAATGGAGACGTGTCGTCTTCAGCGATGAGAGTCGCTTCTGCCTTGGTGCCAATGATGGTCGTATGCGTGTTTGGCGCCGTGCAGGTGAGCGCCACAATCAGGACTGCATACGACCGAGGCACACAGGGCCAACACCCGGCATCATGGTGTGGGGAGCGATCTCCTACACTGGCCGTACACCACTGGTGATCGTCGAGGGGACACTGAATAGTGCACGGTACATCCAAACCGTCATCGAATCCATCGTTCTACCATTCCTAGACCGGCAAGGGAACTTGCTGTTCCAACAGGACAATGCACGTCCGCATGTATCCCGTGCCACCCAACGTGCTCTAGAAGGTGTAAGTCAACTACCCTGGCCAGCAAGATCTCCGGATCTGTCCCCCATTGAGCATGTTTGGGACTGGATGAAGCGTCGTCTCACGCGGTCTGCATGTCCAGCACGAACGCTGGTCCAACTGAGGCGCCAGGTGGAAATGGCATGGCAAGCCGTTCCACAGGACTACATCCAGCATCTCTACGATCGTCTCCATGGGAGAACAGCAGCCTGCATTGCTGTGAAAGGTGGATATACACTGTACTAGTGCCGACATTGTGCATGCTCTGTTGCCTGTGTCTATGTTCCTGTGGTTCTGTCAGTGTGATCATGTGATGTATCTGACCCCAGGAATGTGTCAATAAAGTTTCCCCTTCCTGGGACAATGAATTCACGGTGTTCTTATTTCAATTTCCAGGAGTGTAGTTTGAAGTGATGAATACATTTTTCATCGCCTGTGATGATGTTCGACAAAAAATCGTCACGATGAGCCTCGTAATGCACAACCAACTAAGCGCAGATGGTCCTTCGTTGCTGTTTATGGTCTTCTGTTAGGCAGCGAGGAACTGGGCGGATACACACCTTTGAGCACCCTAACTGGTGGACGAATGTGTTAGTACTACCAACAGAGACGCCCGTTTGTGGAGCGAGTGGTTTCATTATGATATGTCGATCAAATCGAATGAGAGTGTCCGCACGTTCCAACATTGCAGGAGTCACAGATGTGAGCGCCCGGGTGGCACATGGTAGATCACACAGTTTTGCGTGATCCCGTTCGGATGTTGGCAGACGCCTTACCCAACGACTTGCCGTGGTTTTGTTCACTGCTAGGCCTCCGTAGAAATTCTTCAAGCCTCTATGAATACCTGCGATGCTCAGATTTTTCCTTAAAACAAAGTCAATAACATCTCTCTGCTTGGAACGCACCTCCGTGATGGACGCCATTTTGAAGGTCACGTATAGCCCCACCACCTACCGGAACTTCATGAAATTATAAGGGCTGAAGCGGGAATGTTCCACGATGTCCTACAACAAATTTCGCATTTTTTAAGTAGAAATTGGCAGAGGAAAATTCGCGCCAAAGTCATATTGCCGCCCCCCCCCCACCCCACCCCCCTCTGTTCCACTCGCGGATCGCACGAGCGAAAAACGACTGTCTGAACGCCTCAGTACTAGCCCTACTTTCCCTTTTAATGGTGATCATTGCGCGATTTGAAAGTTGGTGGCAATAATATATGCTCTGCATCCTCGTCGAAGATCGGATTTCGTAATTTAGTGAGCAGCCCCTTCCGTTAAGCCCGTCGTCTATCTGCAAGTGTATCCCACTTCAAACTTTGTATGAGATTTGTAACGCTCTCGCGATGGCTAAATGTACCACTCACGAATCTTGCCGCTCTTATTTGGACCTTTTCAATCTCTTGAATGAGACCCAACTGGTAACTGTCCCATACAGACAAACAATACTCTAAAACTGGACGAACTAAAGTATTGTAAGCAATTTCCTTTGTTGGAGGACTGCATCGCTTCAGGATTCTACCAATGAACCGCAATCGAGAGTTCGCTTTGCCAGTTACTTGTGTAGTATGATCAGTCCAAAAAAATGGTTCAAATGGCCCTGAGCACTATGGGACTTAACATCTGAGGTCATCAGTCCCCTAGAAATTAGAACTACTTAAACCTAACTAACCTAAGTACATCACACACATCCATGCCCGAGGCAGGATTCGAACCTGAGACCGTAGCGGTCGCGCGGTTCCATACCGAAGCGCCTAGAACCGCTCGGCCACACCGGCCGGCTGATCATTCCATTTGACATCATTTCCAGTAGTCACACCCAGATACTTGACGCATGTTACCGCTTCCAAAGACTGGGCATTTATTTTGTATTCGTACATTAATGGGGATTTTCGCCTTGTTATACGCAGTAGGTTACACTTACTAATCTTGATAGACGCCTGCCAGGCATTAGACCACGCATAAATTTTCATCAAATCCTCATTGATTTGTTCACAACTTTCGTGTGATACTACTTTCCTGTAGACTACAGCATCATCGGCAAACAGTCTAATGCCGCTGTCAATACTTTCAACTAGATCGTTTATGTAAATCGTAAAAAGCAGCGGACCTGTTACGCTGCCCTGGGGCACACCTGAAGTTACGCTTGTTTCTGTTGAAGTCATCCCATTCAGGACGACATACTGCTCTCTGTCTGTTAGAAAATTTTCTATCAAACCGCATATATCATCGGACAGTCCGTAAGCGCGCACTTTTTGGAGCAAGCGACAGTGCGGAACTGAGTCAAACGCCTTTCGAAAGTCGAGAAATATGGCATCAACCTGGGAGCCGGTACAGTGGCACAGTGGCTTTGCACAACTGCATGGACAACCCTAGCACGCATTCCTCCTCAATACAAATTCCTATTCATTCCCTATCCCTGTTCATATTTCTCCTAAACTCGGGCACAATTGCAGAGGCTCTCCATCTGTACTCCAATATAACTTTAGCATCGAACGAAACTGGGGATCCTGCATGGTCATCAAATGAAACTCTGTGCTTCCATAGATCTTTTCAAGTCTTAAACGCCTGTAGCGTATATATGCAGACTGATGTGCCAAATTCTGCAATGCTGTACGAGTTTAGAGGGGAATACCAAGTGGGCTGGGACGTGAATTGGAATTTCGATTGAGGAGGGAGGTATGCTAGGGTAGTACGTGCAGTTGCGCAAAGCCACTGTACTAGGGTGGCAGAGTGGTTAGTGCATCTTCATAGTGAGCAGGAGATGCGGATTCGAATCCTGGCTTTGATAGAAATTTTCATTCGTCGCTCCAGGAACACTCTTCTGAGTTTAAACACTTCCTCTGGCTACCAAACTCCCCAGACATGAACATTGTTGAGCCCTGCAGGATTCATGGTGTCAGTTCCCTCCAGCACTACTTCAGACATTGGTAGAGTCCATGCCACGCCGTGTTGCGGCACTTCTACGTGGTCGCGGGGGACCTACACGATATTAGACATGTGTCCCACTTTCTTTGACTCTTCAATGTAGATGTTTGAGACTTGAAAATATCTCTGGAACCACTTAATTATTATAATTATATTCTCATACTCAAATGCATGTTTAAATGCGGAAAATAATATTTCTACTTTCTGTCTCCTGTTTGAAGTTTCAACAACAGACAGGTTTAATTAATATACGCTAAAATTAACATGAAACAAAATAAATGTGCTGAATCTTGAAATGTAGGCGGAATAGCGCAGCACACGAAGACAAGGAGAAAAATCTGTGTTTGGCACAAATATATGGTGTTATCAATTGATATCAGTTAATATCGCACAATAGGATAAATCAAAAGATAGTTAGATTCGCGTATTAAATTTGTTATTTGAATTTTTAAGGTAGTCTTTTTGTTTGTGTTTTACTGAAATGAATGTAATCGAAAAAAACTTCGTGTGGTTTATGGTCTGCTGCAAGCATTTGTAATTGACATCAGTTGGTCGACTTTCGTATCAGATGTGTTGAGTGTGTATAGAATACGGTGTCTTTGTTGATGATAGTGACAGCCTACTCCTCCAAAATATAGTGTAGGAGGTCGTCACACTTAATGTCTTCATCCGAAATACGGGTCACCAACAACAGTGTCACGTGGTTTTACTCCACGAAAAATTAGAGAGGTGTGGAAAATAACTCAAAACCCTACGAAAAAGTCTAGTGATTAGGAATTTTACATTACCTCTCATCTCGTTGCCAGCCAAATAATTGCGACGAAATTTTCTTCGATCTGCAGGATTGGAAACGGCCGCCACCATTACACAGGCATGCGTAAGCGTCCACGGCTGTTGGTGGTCGGTGAAAGTGGCGAAATATCTTGCAGTATAAAATTCTTTGGTTTGGCTGGTACATTGTTAACGGAAATTAGTTCAAAGTCGGCGTAAGTTTGTGTGAACCATAAGCCTCCGTTTTCGACTGTAAAGAAATTTACGACTGCATTCAGACGTATCGTATTCCTCTTGCAGGTAGTCCATGTCATAGTCGTCCCAAAACTACGACACAGGGAAGATCCACAAATTGTACAATTTTAGATCATCGGCGACTAAACTTACTGCATAGGCACATCAGAAGAAAGAAAGCAATAAATTTTATACGAAAATTAAGAATGGAAAAGCCTTCCTCAAAATTTCCGTGTTGCTTTTGTTGATGATGACCAAAGGTAAATGTGACACCGGATTTTTTTTCAGCAAGATGTATGAAATTTTAAAAAGAATCGAATTGACTTTATATGCCATTACGTTTACTGTGGATGAGCCGTAGATGCAACAAAACCTAACGGAACCAGTGAAGCAGAAATCAGATTAATAGGTGGAAACGGTGGCTCTGTACAAGAAATAGCATAACAGATTTCATCTGCTGGAAAGGTTACGGATAGAGTTTCTGGGGATACAAAAGGAGCTATTCTTATTTATTTCGTTACCTTGGATAAAACAATAATTAGTAAATACAACGAAAGTTCTTTCGACAAACTGGATAAAAAATTTACGCAGAACATTTATGGATGTAAGAAGAACATAGTTTTAATCATGACAGTGCATCGATCTACAAAGGTGCTATGGAAATGGGGAAATTGGTAAATCTGAAGCACGAAATGGTGGAACATCTACCCTACGCCCCTCACCCGCCCCTCCACTTCCCTCTACTCCTAGGATTATGACCCTTCAGAGCTATGCAGTGTAACCGAACCGTAGGTGCAATAACGTCGGAGAGGTATCGTCTGAAGGGCCGTAGTCACTCATGGTTTCCGGAAAGGTATGCCACACGTTGCAGTTGTTGCATAGGCAAAAAGGCGGGATGTTTGACTCATCTAAAATTCTAAACGTACCCAGCATGGCTGCTTGGTTGTTTGATTTGTCCGGGGGGACCAAACACCGAGGTCATCGGTTCCACCACATTAGGGAAAGGTGGGGAAGCAAGACGGCCACGTTCTTTCAAAGGAACTATCCAGGCATTTGCCTGAAGCGCTTTAAGGAAATCACGGAAAATCTAAATCAGGATGGCCAGATTCGTGTTTGAACCGTAGTCCTTCCAAGCGGGAGTCCAGTGTGTTAACCACTGCGCCACCTGGCTCGGTGCCCAGCATGGCCTAGCTACACAACAGGCCATTAAAATTGCTACACCAAGAAGAAATGCAGATGATAAACGGGTATTCATTGGACAAATATATCATACGAGAACTGACATGTGCCGGCCGCGGTGGTCTAGCAGTTCTAGGCGCTCAGTTCGGAACCGCGCGACTGCTACGGTCGCAAGTTCGAATCCTGCCTCGGGCATGAATGTGTGTGATGTTCTTAGGTTAGTTAGGTTTAAGTATTTCTAAGTTCTAGGGGACTGATGACCACAGATGTTAAGCCCCATAGTGCTCAGAGCCATTTGAACCATTTTTTAGAACTGACATGTGATTACATTTTCAAGAAATTTGGGTGCATAGATCCTGAGAAATCAGTACCAAGAACAACCACCTCTGGCCGTAATAACGGCCTTGGTACGCCTGGGGATTGAGTCAGATGGTGTGTACAGCTACAGCTGCCCATGCAGCTTCAAATCGATACCACAGTTCATCAAGAGTAGTGACTGGCGTATTGTGACGAGCCAGTTGCTCGGCCACCATTGACCAGACGTTTTCAGTTGGTGAGAGATCTGGAGAATGTGCTGGCCAGGGCAGCAGTCGAACATTTTCAGTATCCAGGAAGGCCCGTACAGGACCTGCAACATGCGGTCGTGCATTATCCTGCTGAAATGTAGAGTTTCGCAGGGATCAAATGAAGGGTAGAGCCAC
Source organism: Schistocerca cancellata (assembly GCF_023864275.1). NCBI lineage: Eukaryota > Metazoa > Arthropoda > Insecta > Orthoptera > Acrididae > Schistocerca > Schistocerca cancellata. The sequence continues at coordinate 201,272,660 of NC_064629.1, forward strand.
GGGTCGTAACACATCTGAAATGTAACGTCCACTGTTCAAAGTGACGTCAATGCGAACAAGAGGTGACCGTGACGTGTAACCAATGGCACCCCATACCATCACGCCGGGTGATATGCCAGTATGGCGATGACGAATACACGCATCCAATGTGCGTTACCCTGATGTCGCCAAACACGGATGCGACCATCATGATGCTGTAAGCTGAACCTGGATTCATCCGAAAAAATAACGTTTTGCCATTCGTGCACACAGGTTCGTCGTTGAGTACACCATCGCATGCGCTCCTGTCTGTGATTCAGCGTCAAGGGTAACCGCAGCCATGGTCTCCGAGCTGATAGACCATGCTGCTGCAAACGTCGTCGAACTGTTCGTGCAGGTAGTTGTCTTGCAAACGTCTCCATCTGTTGACTCAGGTATCGAGACGTGGCTGCACGATCCGTTACAGTCATGCCGATAAGATGCCTGTCATCTCGACTGCTAGTAATACGAGGCAGTTGGGATCCTGCCCGGCGTTCCGTATTATCATCCTGAACCCACCGATTCCATATACTGCTAACAGTCATTGGACCTCGACCAACGCGAGCAGTAATGTCGCGATACGATAAACCGCAATCGCGATAGGCTACAATGCGACCTTTATCAAAGTCGGAAACGTGATGGTACACATTTCTCCTCCTTACACGAGGCATCACAACAACGTTTCACCTGGCAACGCCGGTCAACTACTGTTTGAGTATGAGAAATCGTTTGGAAACTTTCCTCACGTAAGCACGTTGTAGGTGTCGCCACCGGCGCCAATCTTGTGTGAATGCTCTGAAAAGCTAATCATTTGCATATCACAGCATCTTCTTCCTGTCGGCTAAATTTCAGGTCTGTAGCACGTCATCTTCGTGGTGTAGCAATTTTAATGGCCAGTAGTGTATTATGGTACTGCAAAAGAAAGGGATGGTACAACCGTTACATTTCCCGAGGGGCCGAGGACCTGCACCTCTGCCAAATGTTTTTGTTCTGATGGAAACTTCTTGGTAAAATACCTCGGTCGTAAAATCCCCCCCCCCCCAAAACAAATCGTATCTCCAGCGAGAATTTAAAATTGGAATGCCGTCAGAATAAAAACATATCTGGCTTTCTACGAATAGGAGAGTGGAATTAAAGCCCCCTTAATCGTGAAGCTACGTTACAGAACACGAAAAGAATAACGATAGCTTGAAGTGAGGTATACTGGGAAATAGTGAAGTCCATTACAGAAAGAACACTTTTTCTAGTCATGTATAAGTACACGGTTATCTTTACGAAATCAAACAGGGGTAGTGCAAGAGCCTGTTTCAGAACAAAAAAGAAAATATCAATTGAAGATAGACTGAAATAAAAATCTGAATAGATAAAATAAATAATTCGATGCACTACGAGAGACGAAGGTTTAATTGTGCTGGGTTAATGGCATTCGGTAGTGGGAAAAGGAAGCGAATCAGTTACAAAAGAATTTCGAAAAAACCAAGGAAGTCGTACCAGATTCGTTCGATTGTCAGTTAAAATTGAGAGCATATCTGTTCAAATGTGTGTGAAATCTTATGGGACTTAACTGCTAAGGTCTTCAGTCCCTAAGCTTACACACTACTTAACCTAAATTATCCTAAGGACAAACACACACACCCATGCCCGAGGGAGGACTCGAACCTCCGCCGGGACCAGCCGCACAGTCCATGACTGCAGCGCCTGAGACCGCTCGGCTAATTCCGCGCGGCAGCATATCTGTCTCTAAATTAATTGCTGCCCTCTTGTCTGAATATAAATCATTGTCTACTAAAATGTGGTGCGCTATGATCTGTACATAGGGTTGCCCTCGGTCGCGATATATCGGAACTGTTACCGTTATGGACCTTTCTGTTCCGACATCCCGACAAGACCCAATTTTGTTCCGATTTTGCAAAATACTGTTACGAGCTTGGCTCAAGTACTGAAGTAACGCCATCTGTCAGCGCAACATGTAAATGCATCCTCAGTTAGTTTTATTTATGTCAAAAAGCTTAGGCTGACAAAATCGTCTCGTCACACAGATGCAGCATTTTGTGTATCCTGTATCGACGAAACAAGCATCTTCTAGATCTAGCGCGATCATTCGAGAAAACGAGACTTCTCCACTTGTAGCGGGCTGGAACTATTTAAGCAGCGCCAAGAGGACGAATAGGACAGTTCCCATTTTAATAGCGATCTGATAAGACCATTCTTTCTAAACGACGTACGACCAAGCTTTGGATACCATTAAAACAATTTTTTGACGCCGAAGACAGGCCATCTAAAATAATTTCAGATTTTTTTCAATAGCCCAGTCAGTGAAATTTACTTCATGTTTTCGGAGACAAACTTGGCTCTGTTAGAAAAAATTTTAAAAACGTGGAGTAGAATAAAGTCTCGATAACTGAAATAAGAAATACATTAATCGACACTCATAGATGTCTTAATGAAAGGAAAACTGCCAGTTTTATTGGCGTGCAAACAAAGATGAATTTGAACAAATTAAAGATTGAGAATCCTAACCAAGAAATAGTTACTTTGATTTCGAAATTTGATGAAGAAACAATAGCTTTCTATACTATAGCATTTGATTACTTAGAGAAATGGTCTATTTCTGTTAATACATATCAAGTATGTAATTGGATAACGCTATCTGAAACCCCAGATTGGGTATTGATTGTAAATGATATTACATAACTGACTAAAAATAGTGTGAAGATTTCAGGCGACAATTGTTTTCAGGGAATATATGTATCTGAAGAACTTTGAAAAACTAAGTGTAACTCGAAGGAATGGAAGCCTAAACACTCCGTGGAAGAAAGGCGGATCTACTTTCTTAAGGATACCGAACATCCTGAACACAAATGCCAACTGCTAAAATTATGCAAGTGTTTGTTTTCTATTCCCGCACACAACGCCACTGCGGAAAGAGTATTTTCGTCGATGTCGGCCAAGTGAAATAATGAAAGAAAGCGTCACCTGCCAGGGACTGTGGAATCAATTTTATAGTGCCAGTTTAAACACAAACTGACTTGCATTGAGTTTTATAACTACGTAAAAGGGAAAGAAGACTTGCTGAAAGAAAGTGAAATGTTTCGAAACATATGACGTACCAACTACTTACGCCGCAACAATTTACATTTAATTGTGTTCTAAATAAAAAGTAATTATATTAAATAAACTTTTTACTTCATTTCTACATACGCATTCAGAGTGTCCCGACGAGGTCCCAGTTACATATGACAACCTCATCCGTACGCCACAAGCACCAACATTCTACAGTCCTTTCACTAGAACCAGAAGCCATGCATCATATGGCTTTGTCCTATGCAAAGACGGGTAGAAGGGTCTCATCCCATATGTGTGGCTGGAAGGAAGTACGCCGGCCGCGGTGGTCTCGCGGTTCTAGGCGCTCAGTCCGGAGCCGAGCGACTGCTACGGTCGCAGGTTCGAATCCTGCCTCGGGCGTGGATGTGTGTGGTGTCCTTAGGTTAGTTAGGTTTAAGTAGTTCTAAGCTCTAGGGGACTGATGACCATAGATGCTAAGTCCCATAGTGCGCAGAGCCATTTGAACCATTTTTTTGCCGTGGCATCTAAGAGAAAGACACCTCCTTCTCCGGCATTTATAGGTGGAGAAGGGCTTCCTAGATACATTGGGCTACATTATCTGCTGCGCCTAAGTGTTATATACAGTTAACGGCACTCAGGGACTCGGAACAGACGAAGAATTTAGCAATCGCAACACGTCTCATCTGCTGCAGTGACCGCTGTTGCACAGAACAAAATATAATCATACTGAACGCTCGCTTTAAAAAATATACAAGAAAGTTATCTACAGGGAAGAGATCTATAGATACCGGAATTTTTCATATGCATTATATTATGGTAAGATTTTGAAACTGCATTTTAAACTGTAAAACATTTCCTGAATCAGATTGGACACTGATCATAATTTATTAGATGAAATGTAGACTATAGCTCAAGAAGCTTAAAAACGTATTAAATTAAGGAGATTAGAGCTGGATAAGTCGAAATAACCAGCGATTGCTGATGGTTTCAAAGCGAGAATTTGACCACGACGGTAAATGAGTATAATGGCTTTGAGGGATGATAATACTGAAGGCAACTTTTATGGCGGTGGTGCCGCGACAAACACTTCGCTGTAGAAACGGCTTACGAAGTCACCGCCACACTTTTAATAGCGGGCCGACCGGTCCGCTGGAACAGTGAACAGAAAGATGAAAACCCAAACACTCTGATTAAATAACAGTAGGTACTTATCTTTATTAACGAAGATACAGAAACACAGTAGTGAACTCCGTGTCTACAGAAATCTGTCTAGATCGAGTCGGAGCGGCTAGGTCAGCGTCGGCTGACGACAAACATCAACTCTGCTGCGATGAACACACAACGGTCTAGTAAGTACACAAACGGTGGCGAGCATACCACTGAGCGGCGGATACAGAACTGTCTGGCGCTCGCGACTCCAGCGCTTAAGAAGCCAGAAGCCAGCGGTGGCGCGCGCAGACTCGCGGCGATTTCCTGTATCGCTGGCGCTGCTTATGCGGACGGCGTCCGGACTTTGATGCTGCCAACCTTTTGGCAGCGGGCTCGGTTGGCACCACTGGCGACGATATAACAGCAACAGAGGAAAATCTAATCAAATAAACAAAGACTAGCAGAAACCCTTGGGTGACAAAGAGGTATTACATTTAATTGATGAATGGATAAAATATAAAAAGGCAGCAAATGAAGCAGTCAAAAGATAATGAAAAGTGTGATCCACGATAGCGAAAAGTGGTAAAGCAACAATAGTTAGACGATAAGTGCAAAGCCGTGAAAGCATGCATGACTGTAGGAAAGACAGAAGCCACTGATACTAAAATAAAAAAAAACCTCTGAAGAAAAAAGATGTAACAGTTTGAACATTAAGAGCTCAGATAGCCAGCCGGTACTAATCAATGACTATAAAGATGTCACCTGTAAGGAATATATAGAAGACGTACATAAAAAGAAAATCAGGAGGCAATATAATGGAAAGGGAATTGGAATTAAATGAGATGACATGGGTTGTTCGATAGTGCACGAAGATTTTTATGGAGCACCGGAACACCTACATTGATGACCAAGACATTATGACCACTGGCCACCGCGAGATTGCAAGCTGCCTGCTGGCGCTGGGAGCATACGACGCTTTAAGAGAAGTATATGAGCGGCGCAGAGACGAATGGAGAATCATTCTATGGACGATAAGCGGCGCAAGTGCGGAAATCTAGGACTTGAGCGACTTTGACAAAAGCCAGATTGTTGTGGCCCAGTGCTTGGGAGCGAGAGTCTCGGAATCGGCGGCCGGCCGCGGTGGCCGAGCGGCTCTATGCGCTTCAGTCCGGAACCGCGCGACTGCTACGGTCACAGGTTCGAATCCTGCCTCGGGCATGGATGTTAAGTTCCATAGAGCTCAGAGCCATTTGAACCATTTTTTTTTTTTTTTTTTTTTTTGGAAACGGCAAAGCTGGTCGGCTGTCCACGTGCTACTGTCGTGAGCATCTATGGAAAGTGATTGAAGAGTGCTGAAACCACATATAGGCGACAAGACGTTGGACGTCAAATGGTTCAAATGGCTCTGAGCACTATGGGACTTAACATCTGAGGTCATCAGTCCCCTAGAACGTAGAACTACTTAAACCTAAGGACATCACACACATCCATGGTCGAGGCAGGATTCGAGCCTGCGACCGTAGCGGTCGCGCGGTTCCAGACTGTTGGACGTCCATACCTCATCACAGAACATAGGGGTCGGAGGCATGCCCGCTCTCTAAGGTAGGATAGGCGGCGATCTGTAGCAGATCTAGCGACAGAGTATAATGCTGGCGCAGGCACGAGTGTTTTGGAGCACAATGCGCAGCGCACTGTATTGAGCATGGTGTTTCGCAGCAGAGGACCCCTACGTGTTCCCATGTTGACCCAACAACATCGTCAGTTACGATTACAATGAGCACAAGACCTTCGAGATTGGACCGTGGAGCAATGGAATCGTGTCACTGGGTCGCATGAACGCCAATGGTGGTGTCCAGATAAGCTGTCATCCAGTCGAGCGGCTGCTCGAAACATGCAGTGCGCTACGGATGCAGGTCCGTGAAAGCAGTATTATGTTGCGTAGGTCATTCACCTGCGCTACCATGGTACCTGCGGTAGTAATCAAAGCCGCCATAAGAGCTGTGGAATACGTGAATATTATTAGGGACCACCTGTAACCCCTTATGCTTGATGTCTTCCCCAACAGCCATAGCATGCTCCAACAGGATATCTTACCGTGTCACAGGGCCAGAATCGTGCTGCAGTGGTTTGAGGAACTTGATAGTGAACTAAAGTTGATGTCTTGGTCATCAAATTCGGCTTACCTGAATTCGAGAAAAAGCAGCGTGGACGCTATCGAGCGCCATCTCCGCCCCCATAAACCAACCGCCTGTAAATTACGGGAAGTGTGAGACCTAAGCGTAGGCACCTGGTGCCACAAACCTTTGAAAACCTATCAAGTACTTGTCGAATTCATGACAAGTGGAATCACTGCTGATTTGCGTTCCAGAGGTGGACCAACACGCTTTTAAGAAGGTGGTCTTAATGTTTTGGCTCATCTATGTATGTCGAAGCAAGACACCTAGAGTAGACAACATTAGTTCAGAAATTTTAAGGTTCCGGAAGAACCAACAGTAATTAAACTGTTCCACCTGGTATGCAGCCTCCATGAGACAAGTTAATTACGCTCAGACTTCAAGGAAAGCAGATGCTGATAGTTGTGATTATTACATAACCATCTGTTTAGTAAGTCACGGTTGCAGAATACTTACATGAATAATATACACAAGAATGGAAAGACTGCTAGAAACTGATCACGGGGAAGATCGCTTTCGGTTGCGAGAAATATGGGAACGTGTAAGCAGTACTGACTTCCTGACTTACCTCAGAAGATAAAATATGCGCTGTCCTCCGTTGATGTTAGTTAACCCAGGACCCCAGACAATGAAAGATTTGCCTAGGCAGAACAGTAAAGGGGACTCAACACCAACAGAAAGGAGACCCTGCTAAACGTAAGACCAGCGCTTGAAACCAAACACTTTACGCTTATAACTGGACCCAAAGCTCATAGCTAGAAAACTTTCTTGCTGTATGAGGGATGCCGTATTCGATTCCTCGGCTCGAGAAAGGTGTCCGTGTAGATGAATGATTGTCCCTGACAAAAACAATAATCACAAGGGCTAAAGCATATTAATTACCTGTTTCAAGGCATATCAACATATGACACCTAATTTATTAACAACACATAATGCACCAATTTGTGCTTCACAATTGGTAGTATTACATAAATGCTATCATATCTTTGACTGCAATAAAATACAATGAATGTAATGAATATCATAAATGATGTTTATTAAACCTATGTACCAGACTGACAGATCTCCATAACTGTTTTATTCATAATACAAATGTGGAAATGCATGTCCGCCTTGTTGGACGCATTGGTGTAAGCGCTTCTCGGTATTAGCACGGACAGCTCTGAGCATTTCTGCAGATACTGAAGGGCAAGCATGACTTATCCGTTGTTTTAATACATCCAGATTTTCTGGTGCCGTTTCGTAAATCCTGGCTTTGATATAACCCCATAAGAAAAAATCCAAGAGCGTTAAATGAGGCGATCTCGCTGGCCATCGAATGCACCACCACGACCTATCTACCGTTCGGGATGCACATTGTTGAGGTAATCGCTACCCCCCGCCCCTACAATAATGGGGTGTTACACTATCGTGCTGAAACAAGTGCCTGACAGCTAACTGAAGTGTAATGTCTTCTATGAGATGCCCAGGATTCAGCACATTCTGTAGGAATTGCAAATACAGATGACCAGTCTAATGATGTGGCCTCCTGGAATTCCGCGCCATACAGTAACACCCCAGTGCGCTTGCATATAATGTGGTCGTGACTAATGAGGATTTGCAGGAGCCCAGTAATGTAGATTGTGTCTATTGACAGTGGCGTCATTAGCGAAATAGCATTCATCTCCCCATAAAATATGCCTGATGAAATCTGGATTTACGGCTAGTTTATTTACCAGACGTCTGCAGAACGATACTCGATTTTGGAAATCGTATCCATAGCTTTTGGCGTAGATACAACTTAAAGGGATGCCATTTTCGTTACTCCAGAATCCATTGTACCAAAGACCTCGCTAGTCCTAGGTCAGCTGCAGCTCTTCCTTGTCCTCATTACGATGGGAAATAGGTATCACTGGGCGAGATCTAATAACTTTCATAACATTTATAATAAGGTCCATAAGCGTATTACTTCAAGAAGAATATACCAATTCCAATCCCAAAGAAAGCAGGTGTTGACAGATGTGAAAATTACCAAACTATCAGTTTAATAAGCCACGGCTGCAAAATACTAACACGAATTCTTTACAGGCGAATGGAAAAACTGGTAGAAGCCGACCTCGGGGAAGATCAGTTTGGATTCCGTAGAAATGTTGGAACACGTGAGGCAATACTGAGCCTACGACTTATCTTAGAAAATAGATTAAGGAAAGGCAAACCTACGTTTCTAACATTTGTATACTTAGAGAAAGCTTTTGACAATGTTGACTGGAATACTCTCTTTCAAATTCTGAAGGTGGCAGGGGTAAAATACAGTGAGCGAAAGGCTATTTACAGTTTTTACAGAAACCAGATGGCAGTTATAAGAGTCGAGGGACATGAAAGGGAAGCAGTGGTTGGGAAGGGAGTGAGCCAGAGTTGTAGCCTATCCCCGATGTTATTCAATCTGTATATTGAGCAAGCGGTAAGGTAAACAAAAGAAAAATTCGGAGTAGGAATTAAAATCCATGGAGAAGAAATAAAAACTTTGAGGTTCGCCGATGACATTGTAATTCTGTCAGACAGCAAAGGACCTGGAAGAGCAGCTGAACGGAATGGAAAGTGTGTTGAAAGGAGGATATAAGATGAACATCAACAAAAGCAAAACGACGATAATGGAATGTAGTCGAATTAAGTCGGGTGATGCTGAGGGTATTAAATTAGGAAATGAGATGCTTAAAGTAGTAAATGAGTTTTGCTATTTGGGGAGCAAAATAACTGATGATGGTCGAAGTAGAGAGGATATGAAATGTAGACTGGAGATGGCAAGGAAAGCGTTTCTGAAGAAGAAAAATTTGTTAATATCGAGTATAGATTTAAGTGTCAGGAAGTCTTTTCTTAAAGTGTTTGTATGCAGTGTGGCCATGTATAGAAGTGAAACGTGGATGATAAATAGTTTGGACAAGAAAAGAGTAGAAGCTTTCGAAATGTGGTGCTACAGTAGAATGCTGAAGATTAGATGGGTAGATCACATAACTAATGAGGAGGTATTGAATAGAATTAGGGAGAAGAGAAATTTGTGGCACACCTTGACTAGAAGAAGGGATCGGTTGGTAGGACATGTTCTGAGGCATCAAGGGATCACCAATTGTATTGGAGGGCAGAGTGGAGAGTAAAAATCATAGAGGGAGACCAAGAGATGTATACACTAAGCAGATTCAGAAGGATGTAGGTTGCAGTAGGTACTGGGAGATGAAGAAGCTTGCACGTGATAGAGTAGCGTGGAGAGCTGCATCAAACCAGTGTCTGGACTGAAGACCACGACAACAACAGTATTACTATTATTATTATTATAGGTACAAATAGTACAGAAACCAAAATGCAACAGCACGATAACACTTCCGTTCATACTACATTGTTCGTACGCGTTATTTTCATTTAAGCTATCCTTGACTTGCGTGGGATGTGCTCCAAAATACTCAATAACGTTTCGGGCTACATCGGGTGCGTCGCGGGCTGGTCTTTCCACTACAAGTTGTACCTGGAAAGTTCCCTCGGTTCTTAAACGCATCTCTGTACGTCTAAAGATAGGCGACGAAGGGTAGACGTCGCGTTGGAAAACGCTGTGAATGCAGCCTTCGAGCCTCAGCTGCATTGCGGTGCGTCTCTCCACAGGTCAGTATCATAACGGTGTAGTCTTCGCTGGAGTACACTGCAGCTGCTACCCGTTTGACTATAACACATGACTGGAACTACAAACAGACGACCACGCGACCTGATCAGAGCGTAATCAGGAGGAAAACGCAAGCAGGTGTCGGCACAGCTCGGTGGAGGTTCGCTGGTACGTGCACTTCCCCTTTGGACAGCAGTGAAGAAACTACTCTTCTTGCACTAACGTATGATGGGAACATAAAACTACAGAGGACAGCTTGCTTAGGATACCTGGTACATAGAACAGGATTTAAAGCAAACTAAGGGGAAATTTGAAGAAAGAATTACAATTAAAGGAAAAGAAATAAAACCATTAAGCTTCCTGGCAGATTAAAACTGTGTGCCCGACCGAGACTCGAACTCGGGACCTTTGCCTATCGCGGGCAAGTGCTCTACCAACTGAGCTACCGAAGCACGACTCACGCCCGGTACTCACAGCTTTACTTCTGCCAGTACCTCGTCTCCTACCTTCCAAACTTTACAGAAGCTCTCCTGCGAACCTTGCAGAACTAGCACTCCTGAAAGAAAGGATATTGCGGAGACATGGCTTAGCCACAGCCTGGGGGATGTTTCCAGAATGAGATTTTCACTCTGCAGCGGAGTGTGCGCTGATATGAAACTTCCTGGCAGATTAAAACTGTGCAAGGTTCGCAGGAGAGCTTCTGTAAAGTTTGGAAGGTAGGAGACGAGGTACTGGCAGAAGTAAAGCTGTGAGTACCGGGCGTGAGTCGTGCTTCGGTAGCTCAGTTGGTAGAGCACTTGCCCGCGATAGGCAAAGGTCCCGAGTTCGAGTCTCGGTCGGGCACACAGTTTTAATCTGCCAGGAAGTTTCATATCAGCGCACACTCCGCTGCAGAGTGAAAATCTCATTCTGAAAAACCATTAAGGTTTGTAGATGAATTAGCAATTCTCTCAGTGATAGGAAAGAACATGGTAGATTAGTTCGACGAGACGGACAGTTGCTTTAAGAGAGATTATAAGACGAGTATCATTAAAAGTATCACGAGTGTAATGGAGGGTAATCAGATGACGCTGGCGCAATTAGGTCAGGAAATGAGACGCTATTTGGGAATCAAAACCACTGACGACGGCACAAGTAAAGAGAACATAGAAGGCGGATTGGCAACTGTAAGAAAATCTTCGCTGTTAAGAGAGAAAGACACGAACAGCGAATAGAAAACTAAGTATAACGAATTCTTTTCTGAAAATATTTGTCTGCCGCGTAGCGTTGTTTGGAAGTGAGACGTGGATAATAAATTGTACAGTCAAGAAGAGAATACTAGCTTTGAAGTAGAGTGTTACAGAAAATTGCTGAAGATGAAATGGGTAGATAGAATAATTAATGAAGAGGTTCTAAGTAGAACTAGGTCGAAAGGAAAGTTACAGCCAACTTTGATTATATGAATGGATCGATTGATAGAATACATCCCTAGACATCAGTGAACAGTTAATTTTGGAATGGAAGCTAGTTATGCGGAGATGAAGAGACTTACGCATAACAGACTAAGGTAGAGAGCAACATCAAAGAAGTCCTCCTACTGAAGACTACAGCAACAGTTACCGTATGCACCAGAATTGGTACCCTTTGACTTTCGCCTATCCACATGTCTAAAACAATATGTGACTGGAAAACATTCTAAGTCTAACGAAAAATGTATATATTCATACTGGATCGCACAATGAAAATTTATACCAAGGCTAGGATTCGAACCCGGGTCTCCTGCAGATGCCCTAATCACTACGCCACCCTGGCACAGTGGCTTTGCACAACTGCACGGACTACCCTAGCACGCCCCCCTCCTCAGTTCAAGCTCCCATTCAAGCCTCAGCCCACTTAGGATTCTCCCTAAACTCGAACAGCCGGCCAGAGTGGCCGAGCGGTTCTAGGCGCTACAGTCTGGAACCGCACGACCGCTACGGTCGCAGGTTCGAATCCTGCCTCGGGCATGGGCGTGTATGATGTCCTTAGGTAAGTTAGGTTAAAGTAGTTCTAAGTTCTAGGGGACTGATGACCTCAGAAGTTAAGTCCCATAGTGCTCAGAGCCATTTGAAACTAAACAGCATTGTAGAGACTCTCCAACTGTATTAGAACGGCACCTCAGCATCGAACTAAACAGAGGATCCTAGTTGCTATACTTTTCTTTCGTGCCGGCCGCGGTGGTCTAGCGGTTCTCAGCGCTCAGTCCGGAGCCGCGCGACTGCTACGGTCGCAGGTTCGAATCCTGCCTCGGGCATGGATGTGTGTGATGTCCTTAGGTTAGTTAGGTTTAAGTAGTTCTAAGTTCTAGGGGACTGATGACCATAGATGTTAGGTCCCATAGTGCTCAGAGCCATTTGAACCTTTTTCTTTCGTGGACTGAAAATGACATGGAGCGTAGTATTTCAAGGAAATTGCTTAGGAACCGTGTTTCTATTAGAAAACCTTCAGTTGACATTTAAGATGTACGCTGATAAGCCAAAGCTCTATGACCACTGCCCACCGCGATGTTGGAAGTCGCCTGATGACGTTGCAGGCACCTGACGCGCTAACAAAAGTATGTGAGCGGACCAGACACGAACGGGGATCACCCTAGCACAGATATGGGCTTCAGATGGGGAAATCCGCTGAGATAAGCAACTTTAACGAAGGGCAGATCATTATTACTCAGAGCCTGTGAACGGGTATCTCGAAAACGGTGAAGCTGGCAGAATGTTTACGTGCTACTGTAGCGAGCATCTACGGGAAGAGATAGAAGGACTGTGAAACTATCACTAGGTGCTTAATGGTTGGGCGTCCACGAATCTTCACAGACCGTGGGGTTCGGAGGCTTGTCTGCTCTGGAAGGCAGGATAGATGGTAATCCCGCATTCCTATCAAAAGAGCACAACGCTGGTCCATGCACAAGTGTTTCGGAGCACACCGTTCATCGTACATTGTTGAACATGGAAGACCGAAGTAGACCATCACTACGTATTCACATGTTGACCCAACGACATCAGTTACGATTGCAATGGGAACGGGACCATCGGGATTCGCCCGTCGATCAGTGGATACGTGTTGGCTCCTCGGGTGAACCACATTTTTGCTATACAAGGTCGAAGGTAGCCTCGACAAACGCCGTCATCGAGGTGACCGGCGGCTCGAAGCGTGGAGCGCGCCCCGGACGCAGGCTGGTGGGAGCAGTATGATGCTACGGGGGACATTCTCCTGTGCTTGCGTAGAAGCTGTGGCAGTAACTGAAGACACGCTGACAGTGCGAATCACCTGCATCCCTTCATGCTTGAAATCTTCCCTGATGACGATGTCATCTTTCAGCAGTATAATTGTCCGTGTCTCGGAGTCAGAACCGTGCCACACTCGTTTGAGGAGCATTATAGTGAACTCAGGTTGACGTCTCGGCTACCGAATTCGCCTGATGTAAATCCTATGAAATCCTTCTGAGTCGCTATCGGGTGCCATCACCGCGTACGGAAATCAGCGGCTCGTTGTTTACGCAAACTGCATGTCCTGTGCTTAGACATCTAATGCCACGTACCTCCAGAAACCTTCTAAGAAGCTGTCGGATCCCTGATACGCAGTATCAGTGATGTATTTCGTTACAAAGTGGGACAAAGAAGTTATTTAGCAGGTGGTCATAATGTTATCGCCCAACCGTGTATACAACCTATTCTGCAGCCATATTGTGCGTATAATTTGCTTCTAGGCTGTACCAGCAACATTTGTAATGGCATTCCTCGAAGAAAAATAATTTTTCCTTCTTTCTTAGGAAATAGAAACACTCATTTGTTTACAAACGCGTCACCTGCCTACGAAACCATTATATGAATCCGTCAATAAAAAGTTCGACTAAAGCGCGTTACGTCCGTAGTTCGTGGTCTAGTGGCTAGCGTTGCTGCCTCTGGATCCTGGGTCCGCAGCTCGTGGTCTTGTGGTAGCATTCTCGCTTCCCGCGCCCGGGTTCCCGGGTTCGATTCCCGGCGGGGTCAGGGATTTTCTCTGCCTCGTGATGACTGGGTGTTGTGTGATGTCCTTAGGTTAGTTAGGTTCAAGTAGTTCTAAGTTCTAGGGGACTGATGACCATAGATGTTAAGTCCCATAGTGCTCAGAGCCATTTGAATCTGGATCCTGGGGTCCCGGGTTCGATTCCCGGCCGGGTTGAGATTTTCTCTGCCCGGGGACTGGGTGTTTGTGTTGTCCTTATCATTTCGTCATCATCATCATTCGTGACAGTGCCTCGATTCGATTACGTGAAAAGTTGGACTGGGTACAAATTGGGACTTTGTATGGGCGCTGATGACCGCGCAGTTGAGTGCCCCACAAACCAACATCATCAAAGCAAGTTACTCATTCCATTTCTCGAGCAGAAAATTTGTGAGAAAGAGCCGTTGTAGCAGGTTTCAACTTCCTGCCAGGTCAAGGATCAGAGATTCCTAGACCTGGGTGCTCCAGCCTTACTCCAGTTTGCAAATAAAAACACATTATTACAAGGCACGCACCAGAATTAACGCAGGAGAGGATAATGTAAAACTTTTACTTCCCCACGTGCGTAACTGCTTCTGCAGTTCTGGAAAATAGTTTCACTATTCCGTTGAAAGTATGTGCTGTCATCAAACATTCGACTGAATAAGCTCTGAAATGTCAGACATGCTCGTAGATCAGTATTCTACTCTCTCGTATGCATTGTATCATTAGTACCGTCTGAATTCGACGAATTATTAAAATGTTATTCCTAAATTTATTCCTACTTGAGCAGTACCCGTTCATATTGTTCCTGCAGTATGACTTTCTTGTGCTGCATTTCTTTCTTACGAAATATTTTAAAATCGGTTTGTAAAATTTGTCGTTCCCTCTGCTGGTCATTATAGTGCATCACAAAGAGTGCTATGTCCACACAGTTACGTGAAAACTTAATCGTAGCAAATTTTTTTGTACTCTTTTCGTTCTAAAATTAACAGAAAGTTACTGCGGTTATTTTTTCGTTATCCTTTTGTGAACAGAGTGATAAAATTCTGGGAGTAGCAATAATGAATCACTAATTAAAATTTCAACGTTTCGATGTTGGTGGAGGCTTGAAGGCGCTGTGAATAATGAGAAAAAAGTTCTGATGGCACAGGACTACATAAAATTTTTATTGGCGATATTATAGATATTTTGTATATAACGACACACGTTTCGTAAACCTACATGTATGTATCCGTGGTATGTTACATTTCTCTCCACTTACAGAACATCTCTACTCAGCATTCATTTTTCAACTCTGGGGCATATTCTGCTGAAATTCTTCATTCATTTTCGAGGGATTTTAGTGGCAATTTCATGGTTATTATTCCTCAAAATATAGAGACAACGAAATTAACGGCGCGTAGATGACGTCTGCCAAATTGGAAAAGCAAATTAGAAGAGAGGCTCCAGATTTAACTGCTGATGGACAGCGACAAGAATTAATTTTCGGCGGGATAAATGAAACGCACGTTTCTGGCACACTGTCAGTTTCCCACTTATTACTGGAGTTTCATCATTTGTATTACTCTTGCTAAACTTTGCCCATTTATTAAATTACTACACGGAGTCGATCAGAAAAAAATCATAAGGAAAATACAGGGTATATCAAAAAGAATCATCTGATTTTTAAAAAAATCACAACTGTTACGTTATTTGAGATATGTGCGTGGACGAAGTACTGTTGGAAAGAGCAGCTCTCAAGTTTTACATGGTTCCCGCTAGGTAGCAGCAGCGACCAATTCAGTCTAGTAAAAATGGTGTCGGGACAACAGAATGCGTTTTGTTTTCTACGTTTTACGCAGCGCGGACCTGTAATAACTGTTCAGCGTAACTTTCGTACTAGGTATAGTGTGGATCCTCCTACAGCACAGAGGATTAGACGATCGTATGAACAATTCTGAGAAACAGGTTATTTGTGTAAAGGCAAATCGACGGGCCGTCCCCCTGTGTCTGACACAGACGTGGAACGCATCCGCCATAGTTTCACAAGGACTCCGCAGAAATCCATCCGCCGTGCAGCTCGACAGCTCAACATGGCCCCGATGTTCGTCTGGCGTGTGTTGCGTCGACGTTTAAACATGAAACCATACAAAATTCAGCTACTGAAAGCTCTTCGTGAAGGTGACAAACAGCAACGTGTGGAGTTCTGTAATTTTGGTCTTGGCAAGATGGATGTCAACAGTTTTCCTCCACGCTTAGTATTTAGTGACGAGGCGACATTCTATTTAAATGGAAATTTGAACCGTCATAATGTGAGAATATGGGGTACGGAACAACCAAATGAAATTGTACAACCTGAGAGGAACTCTCCAAAATGTAATGCGTTTTTTTGCAGTTTCACGGGAAAAGCTGTAGGTCCATATTTCTTTGCTGAGAACACTGTTACAGGAAGCACATATCTCGATATGCTTGAGAACTTCCTTTTCCCACAGTTGGAGACTGATTCGAACGACTTCATTCACCTACAGGATGGGGCACAGCCACACTGGCATCTTTCCAGATGGTAATTTTTTAATCAAAGGACTACTGAACAATGGATCGGTCGCACTGGTCCAAATTATTCGACCTTACATTACAGGCCTCCAACGTCACTAGACCTATCTCCTTGTGATTATTTTTTGCGAGGGCTTATAAAAGACTCTGTTTATGTGCCTCCGTTACCAACAGCAATGAATGAAATGAAAAATCGCATAACAGCAGTTGTGGAAGCTGTAACTCAATACATGCACTGTGGTAATAATTGCGCATCTCAAGGGGGCATATTAAACATCTATAAAAAGCTATGAAAAAAAACTTTTTGAGTTTCCCATTCATCAAAAAACAAAATTCGTTGTATATGTTTATTAGTTTCAGAAATATAGACGTGCCAAATCGGATGATTCTTTTTTACACACGCTGTATAATATGCAAGCTTTCGTGACAGCATAGTAGTCCGTCATTCAGAGAGCGGGAGTTACATGTGAGCCAAAGGTAAATAAATGGTCAGTGCAAGTTAGATGGAAATTGGTGGGCTTTCACCTACTCTATTGACCAGGGGTCAGCGACTGGTCCGTCAAAAATATTTTGAAATTATAAATTACGTTCACAAAGTGTTAAAAATATTTTTCTGTTCATAACAATTCGTTTGAGCGCCACCTTTGTAATTTTTTGTAGTAGTGTGCAGTTAACTGCTGAATAATTAGAATTCTTAATGATTAGTTATAGGTACATTGAATACACACTGTGCAGCGCAGGAGAGCGTGCTAAAGAGCGGGGGCGGAAGTGAGCCAGCTGACCAGGTGGCGCAGCACGTTGTGTCGATCCGCATATAAGTTCTATACACACGAAAGCAGCACAAATATTTTATTTCATGAGCAAGGAAATTTTATAAATCGATTTCAGGCTCTGGCAATCTCTGGAACCTCTATTAAATCGGAGAAGGCGTATTAATTTAAGCATTTTTTTTTTTTTTTTTTTTTTTGCTCGTATCTCGAACGATAGCTTAAAGCTATTTTATGAAACTTGAGGCGAGTTCACTCGGCGACGTTGTCTTTGGCGATGAAGCGCCTCCTTAGCAGTGAGGCTCCTTTGCCGTGCGGCTCCTTTGCTGTGTGCAACATACACTGTGACAAGGAAGTAGCTCTTTGTGGTGCGGTGTTGTGTGCCCGCCGCCAAATTTTTTATAAACAGCGAATCTAAATAAAGTACATAAATGTTATCGCCACTTCGTCAGTAATTGTCGCGATCTCGTACGGAGTGTAGCGTTATCATCGAGGCTTGTAACTTCTCTTTTGTATTGATACGAAACCTAATAAGCATAAAGATGATAAAGAAAATACGGAGTTTTTGATTGAGTGGAATAAACATACGCTGCCCGATAAGCCTGGAGCTGTTCCAGTTTGCCTCGTATGAAACAGAACTGACGTTCTTGTTAAAAGTGCCAATTTAAAGTTACACTACGAAATAACTCAGCAGCAGTTCCATAAAAATCCAGGCGTATCTACCTTCTTACAAAGAAAGCACGGCCTTCACGGTTCGCTCTATGAGCGAGCAAGAATAATCTAGAGAACCATCGCTGTGTGTGTGTTGGACGCTTAACAAACAGATTCTGAGGGTAAAAAAAAGTGTATGCTGGAAGCGACCGTAGAAATTTTTGAGGAGAAAAAGATTTTCTTGCCGCAATTCAGGGTATTCCATTGCTGGCAAGAAGTAATACAAGAAGAATCGAAATTTAGGAAGCTGGCAATAAAAGTAGTTTGCTCGAACTTCTGCAGAAGGCGCCTTGCTACGCCATAGCACTAGACGAATAATGCAACATTGTTGATGAGCAACAGATGTGCGACTTTTTTTGTTGAAAGTAAATAATTTAGGGAAGAATTGCTAACAATATTGACGTTGAAAGGCAAGACTCGCGGATAAGATTTATTCAAGAGTTTTGATGACTTCGTGAAAAATCAAACATTAGTTATGATAAAATGGTGTCTCTTTCAACCGACGAGGACCCAGCGATACCCGGAAAAGAAAAAGGCTCTGAAAGAAGTAACGGACAGGTTGATCAAGTTGTTTAATTTTATCTGGTCTCGTTCTGCTCTTCAGCACAGACAACTGAAAGAGTTTTTTCTGAGTGTCATTGGGCACATTCTGACATATTGCAGCACAACAATGTTCGTTGGCTAAGTAGTGATTGAAATTTTTGGCAAAGAAGAGAAGAAGTAACGTCCTTTTCAGAAAACGTGGATTCACAAGACGCAAGAAACCATTTGGAGTTCCTAGCAAACGAACGCAGCACGCTAGCTAAAGGAAATGAGAAATTAATACGTGGTCTCATACAAAGTGCGTCTTCTTCCCGTCGTAAAGTGGATATCTTTGAAAAAGACATGGCAAGTCAAGATTTTTTTCACTTTCCAACAATTTTTAATTTAAAAATTATCCTTAAATAGACATTTCAGTATTCTCAAATTTTATGTCAGATCTTAAAAAGGAATTTGCAGCAAGATTCCAAGACTTTTCAGAGACAGAGAAGTTGTCGCGATTCTTAACAGCGCCATTTGAAGTTTCTCTGCGGCAGAATGAATGGATGTGACTACGAAGTTGCTCTGCCTTCAAAGCTTTTACTGCAAATGGAGATAATAGACTTACAGGAAGAAATTCCCTTGCAAACGTATAAAGCAACATCCGCTGACGAATTTTGGAGTAAACATGTCCCACAAAAATACGAAAATAGCAAAACATTAACTGTATACTTGGGCCAACGGCCTTGCCGCAGTGGTAACTCCGGTTCCAGTCAAGTCAAGTTAAGCGCTGTTGGATTTGGCTAGCACTTGGATGGGTGACCGTCCAGTCTGCCGAGCGCTATTGGCAAGCGGGGTGGACTCAGCTCTTGTGAGGAAAACTGAGGAGCTACTTGATGGAGAAGTGGTGGCTCTAGCCACGAAAACTGACAACGGCCAGGAGGGCGGTGTGCTGACCACATGCCCCCCCCCCCCCCCCATATCCGCATGCAGTGACGCCATTAGGTTGAGATTGTTATGGCGGTCGGTCGGTCCCGTCGCGCCTTGCGAGGCCTGTTAGGACGGAATTTAGTTTATTTTAGTTTAGCCATATACCTGACTTCTGTTTTTGGCTCTACATATATTTGTGAAATTTCATTTTCAAAAATGAATTTTTTGAAGAACAATTATCGCTCAAGATTAAAGGCCGCCCACCTTGAAGACATTATTAGTATAAGCTGCTCCCCACGTGAACCTAACTTTAAGAAACTGGCTCAAGACTGCAAATGCAATTTCTTCCATTGATTTTTTAATACAAATACACCTGTCTATTGTATTTCATATTTTGTGAATGGAAATTAAAATAAAAAATAGTACATAATATAGTTATTTTCTGGATTTCTCAATACAAATACGCCTGTCTACTGTATTTCCTATTTTTTGTGACTGAAAATAAAAATAAAAAACTAGTAAGGAATATGAGGTTGTCCTTCTGGACCTCGATAAAATTTTTCAAAAGTTCCGGGCCTCATCTAAAATTACTTGCCGACCCCTGCTATAGATCGTGCCTTCATCATGAGAAACACTAGACCTGCATTCACCTACTTTTCGTTTCTGAGAGAATAAGTACTTATGAAGTACAGGCAAAGCCACCTCCAAACTGTCTGCACCAGACATATATACCTCTCCCAAATATTTGTTGCTCTGCGAAACGAAATAGCTGTTGCATTATTATCTGTTCTTCTCCCACAAAGTGCCAATCCCATGTAGAACCTGCAAACGCCGAATTTAGGTTTGACAGCCACATATCTCCTCTACCACCATTTCCATCCCATCAGTTCTGTTTTTAAATACACAGAATCCTCTCCCTCCCACGAACACCTTTGTTTCTTACTGATGGACAAATAGGGCACAGTCCGTGACCCGATTTCAGTGCAGAAGCTTCGCTATCTGTCGCTTTCCGATTTTTTTAATAATTGTGTCATGTCATCCATACTCATAAAAAAACAACAACCACTTCGTGTTTTTCCCCTACGTTGTTTGGTTGGTTGGTTGTTTTGGGGGAGGGGCCAAACAACGAGGTCATCGGCTCCATTGGATTAGGGAAGGATGGGGAAGGAAATAACCCGAAATTTGCCAGAAGCGATTTTAGTGAAATCATGTGACGACCGGGCGCGGGTTTGAACCGTCGTCCTCCCGAAAGCTAGTCCAGTGTGCCCCTATATTGTTTAATCAGTTCGTTTCCAAAGAAAACAAAAAAGAGTTGTTCCTTCTTATTTGGTTTATCAATTCACAATAAAGCCAAAATTAACCCATGATTAATATGATTTTCATAAAACAATTAACGAACATTTTCCGTAAAACGATCCCTAAGATCCAAAGAACAGTTAAGATTCTAAGAGGAAGGACCACGTCTCGTTCTATTAGAAGTTAAGAAGTCCAGCTTCATCATTCAGTAACATAAAAATTAATTGATCATGTAACGGTTGCCTTGTTTCTATAAACAGCTGTAAATTCTGTGCTATCACAATGAAAAGGTTCTTCTCGACTAATACGCTAGCTTTGGAACCTTTCCTTCATTTCTAAGAATTATAAGGCCATAACATATCTTCTGAACCCACAAATACTTCGTCAGGTTTTTCATCCTTACCCACCAGCAAATGAATATAAAACACTATTATCACTCTGACTGTGCAGGATTGACTCGTTGTAGAGGTCGGTGTGGGAGTAAGGCTTCTGTGTGAATGGGAGGGATAGGATGATAGCACCTCAAGAAACAGAGCTCCCATTTCCCGAAGTATATGATATACAGTGACTGACAAAAATCCCAACGCCAAGAAATAATTAATGTGAAGTAATGAAATAGTTGGAATACATTTGTCTAGGAAATATATTTATGTAATTAACGTTGCAAGTTCACAGGTTATTGTAGGCACGTCCGCCCCCGGTAGCTGAATTGTCAGCGTGACGGATTATCAATCCTCCGGGCCCTGGTTCGATTCGCGGCTGGGCACCCGGCGAACGGTCTGCCCGACGGAGGGCCCTAGCCATACGAATAAATAAATAAATGTAGGCACGAGAAAAATCATACCCAATGTGAAATGCTTGTACAGTAATAACTCGTGCATTCGCCAGAACGTTGAATGCAAGCCTGCAAACGTGTGTGCATTGTGTCGTACAGGACCCGGACGTCAGTTTGTGGGATGGAGTTCCGTGCCTGTTGCACTTGGTCGTTCAATAAAGAGACAATTAACACTATTTGTGGAAGGCGCTGTAGTTGTCGTCCAATGATGTCCCATACGAGCCGGCCGGTGTGGCCGTGCGGTTAAAGGCGCTTCAGTCTGGAACCGCGTGACCGCTACGGTCGCAGGTTCGAATCCTGCCTCGGGCATGGATGTGTGTGATGTCCTTAGGTTAGTTAGGTTTAATTAGTTCTAAGTTCTAGGCGACTGATGACCTCAGAAGTTAAGTCGCATAGTGCTCAGAGCCATTTGAACCATTTGTCCCATACGACCTCTATTGGAGACATATCTGGTGATCGAATGGACCAAGACAACACGTCGACACACTGTAGGAGCATGTTGGGTTACAGCAGCGGTATGTGGGTGAGCGTTGTCCTGTTGGAAAACACCCTCTGGACGGCTGTTCATGAATAGCGGCTCAACAGGTGGAATTATCAGACTGACTTACAAATTTGGAGTTAGGTCGTGTGGGATAACCACGAGAGTGCTTCCGCTGTCACACGAAATAACACCAAAGACCATAACTCCAAGTGTAGGTCCAGTGTGTCTACACCGCAGACTGGTTGGTTGCTCGCCTGGTCTCCTATAAACACACGATCGTCATTGTCACCGAGACAGAACCGCATCTCATCAGAAAGCCACAGGCCAGCCCGCCCGGTTAGCCGTGCGGTCTAACGCACCGCTTTCCGGGCGGGAAGGCGTGCCGGTCCCCGGCACGAATCCACCCGGCGGATTAGTGTCGAGGTCCGGTGTGGCAGCCAGTCGGTAGATGGTTTTTAGGCGGTTTTCCATCTGCCTCGGCGAATGCGAGCTGATTCCCCTTATTCCGCCTCAGTTACACTCTGTCGGCGATTGCTGCGCGAACACTTTCTCCACGTAAGCGTACACAATAATTACTCTACCACGCAAACATTGGGGTTACACTCGTCTGGTGTGAGACGTTCCCGGGGGGGTCCACTGGGGACCGAACCGCACAATAACCCTGGGTTCGGTTCAAAATGGTTCAAATGGCTCTGAGCACTATGGGACTTAACATCTGAGGTCACCAGTCCCCTAGAACTTAGAACTACTTAAACCTAACTAACCTAAGCACATCACACACATCCATGCCCGAGGCAGGATTCGAACCTGCGACCGTAGCGGTCACGCGGTTCCAGACTGAAGCGCCTAGAACCGCTCGGCCACACCGGCCGGCGAAGCCAAAAGATGGTGCATGCAGGAAGACAACACACACTGTAAACAACAAGCTTAAGGGGAGTTAGAACGAAAAAAAAAGTTTTTCACATTTTCAGATTTTTATCTCATTATAAAATTTGCAATTTTCCGAATATATATATATATATATATATATATATATATATATATATATATATATATATATATATATATCATTTGTAAACTCACAAGGGAAGTATTTTATTTTACTTTTTTAAATATAAATATAATCTACACTGGTTGAAAATGTTAAAATTTTTACGTGCATTACTTCAAGATCTAATGAAATCGGTACTTTTTTTTATATAGAAGGCTGTGTGTTGCTGTGTTATAAAAGTCATGTTCAGAAGAGGATGGGCACCAGGTTGAGGAAGTTGAAACAAAATGTGAGAGACAAGAAACTTTCTGATGGTAAAACCATAAAAGGCAGTCCCACAGACCAAATGATTGATGAACTGCAGCAGTATTACGGGATGGCCATTAGAAATAATAATTGAGGGTTTGTTGAAAATGATGCAGGCAGTATGGGCAACCTTCTTCTACAGACCGTCAACTGATGAAAAAACAGTACACCACCTTTGACCTCCCGGACCTGATTCATGGTGCAATAACCGCAATGCCCAGTAGTCAAACAGTTCATTCATCCATAAACACTCCATCCCAGCAGCAGTCATGGACATCATAAAACCTATATACAGAGACCTGGCAAATCTTGAATTACTGAAGTGTCTGCATGGACAGACTCAAAATCCCAATGAGTCGTTCAATAACCTTGTATGGAATCGCTTACCAAAAAAAGTTTTTGTTGGAATGAAGACGCTAAAGTGGGGGGTCAGTGATGCTGTTATTGCTTTTAATGATGGCAACCTTGGTAGGGTGAAAGTGCTACAGCATATGGGAATTAATCCTCGAGCAAACTGCATCACAGAATTTGAAAGGATGGACAAGATTCGCATTGATAAAGCAGAGTATGCAGCATAGTTGGCCACTAACGAGTCCAGAAAGAAGAAAATAAGAAAAAACTTGGAAAAAAGATCAAAAGGCTGATATACAGTATGGTGCAGGGCCCTTCTTAGTGACTAAAAATAAAAAAATTAAGAGTATATTAAGTTACAGTCTTTTGAAACTTCCTGAAAATTTACATGTTCTGTTGCATTTTTCCCTAAATCTCAGAAACCACTTCGAGTACAGTTTCAGGGAGTAATAACATACATATAATGAGTTTACTGAACTAAAAGAAGAACATAATGTTATGTATAATTAAAATTATTTGGGATAACGTACAAAAAAGTACACGAAATTTTAACTGTGTAATAAAAAAATTGTATTTCCGAAAGCAGTGGCTGAAACGCAATCATTGTAATCGACTGAGAACATACAGTTTAATGTCCTGTAAAAAAGTTTCATGTCAGTGGCTACAGTGGTTCCTGAGATACAGGGAAGCCAAGTCATAAATTTAATGTTGTCGGGATAGGGCTTTCCAACTCCCCTTAACTACACAACCAAAGGTGACTAGCGTTAGAATCAACCGGCAGTGAAGTTGTACGTAGACTGTTAAGGCTTTTATGTTGGTAACGCCACGTAGCGCTCTGTATGAAAATCACTGACTGTGCTATGTGTAGTCTGTGGCTGTTTTGCATTGTTGGAATATTCTAGTGTTGGGCAGTTGGATGTGAACAGGGCGTAGCGTTGCGCAGTTGGAGGTGAGCCGCCAGCAGTGGTGGATGTGTGGAGTGAGATGGCGGAGTTTTGAGAGCGGATGATCTGGACATGTGTCCATTAGAGAGAGTAAATTTGTAAGACTGGATGTCATGAACTGATATATATATTATGACTTTTGAACACTATTAAGGTAAATACATTATTTGTTCTCTATCAAAATCTTTCATTTGCTAACTATGCCTATCAGTAGTTAGTGCCTTCAGTAGTTAGAATCTTTTATTTAGCTGGCAAAAAAATGGTTCAAATGGCTCTGAGCACTATGCGACTTAACTTCTGAGGTCATCAGTCGCCTAGAACTTAGAACTAATTAAACCTAACTAACCTTAGGACATCACACACATCCATGCCCAAGGCAGGATTCGAACCTGCGACCGTAGCGGTCGCGCGGTTCCAGACTGTAGCGCCTAGAACCGCTCGGCCACTCCGGCTGGCTTTAGCTGGCAGTATTGGCGCTCGCTGTATTGGAGTAGCTCGAGTAACGAAGATTTTTGTGAGGTAAGTGATTCATGAAAGGTATAGGTTATTGATAGTCAGGGCCACTCTTTTGTATGGATTATTGAAAGTCAGATTGCGTTGCGCTAAAAATATTGTGTGTCAGTTTAGTGATGATCAGAATAAGTAAAGAGAGAAATGTCTGAGTACGTTCAGTTTTGCTCAGCTGTTTGAAAATCAAATAACGTAAGGGGTTTACCAGCACAGTAATTCATTAATTTTTCTAAGGCGACGTTTCATATGAAATGAAAGATTTTGATAGAGAACAAATAGTGTATTTACCTTAATAGTGTTCAAAAGTCATAATATATATATATATCTATATATATATATATATATATATATATATATATATATATATATATATATACAAATTTATATATACAAATTTACTGTCTCTGATGGACACACGTCCAGATCGTCCGCTCTCAAAACTCCGCCATCTCACTCCCCACATCCACCACTGCTGGCAGCTCACCTCCAACTGCGCAACGCTACGCGCTGTTCACATCCAACTGCCCAACACTAGAATATTTCAACAATGCAAACCAGCCACAGACTGCACACAGCACAGCCACTGATTTTCATACAGAGCGCTACGTGGCGTTACCAACATAAAAACCTAACACAGCCTACTTACAAAGTATTAACTAACAACGTGTAACCAAGTGCCGCTAACTCCATCCCTCTGTGAGAAAACAGATTTCTCAGAATAATTTAAGCTAATTTTTTTTCCTTTATTGTATTTCAATTCCCCATCGGGGCGGGCTGGCAGCAGCATAGGCGCTGCTCTTCAGCCGAAAGACATAGAACAAAACAATAGAAGACATTTAAAAACAGCAAAGGAGAAAATAAGGTGAACATAGATATAAAAAAGGGGGAACAGCATGGAAGGCAATAGACAAAAAACGGGGTGACTGTAAAATGGAGATAAAAAACTGTTTAAAAGTAGCACACACAAAAAGCCACACACTGCGACGGTTAAAAGAACACAAGGCACAGTATGACTGGAGCATAAAGGTAGCGACGGATGGCATAGCACATAACGTAACACTGACGGCGAACCTCAAGGCAGGACACAATTAAAATCACACCTCATGACGCACACGAGAAACAGCACTAAACACAACATTGATGTGGCACACTGATGATGATCAATTGATCAATACAGAGGATCTGCCAGGCGCTAGGAGATGAGGGAGACCTGAAGAAGGTAGGGAGGGGAAGAGATGGGGGAGGTGAGCGGGGGGCGCGCGGAAGAGGGCCAGTTAGGGAGGGATGTGGGAAGGAGAGAGGCAAGTATGGGGTTCAGGGTCTCAGGGAAGGGGGGAATTTAAGCTAAGCCCTCTGACCCTATTTATAACGTCACTTACAAGTGCAAGTAGACCGTGACTCTTTAATTTGCCCGTTACGAGCTTTTCTCGACATTTCTTTCCTTGTGCCTCCTGCGCCGTTCCCTGTTTCAGGCGAGTTCCCGCATGTTTCTCTCACTGGCAGTAGTTTTTTGTCTTTGGCATAAGATATAAGCATATTGAGGCTTTTGCAGTGCTTGACGTGGAGTGTGGTGTGCTTGCAGCGGCGGGGCCCTCGACCGAAGCGCCACGGGCTGCCGCGGCGGCGTCCGCGGACGATAGCAGCTTCCTGCGGCACCTGGAACTCGAGCCCGCTGATACGGTACTCACAGGGCCCGGGAGGACGCCCTTCACAACAACTCGCAGGCTTACTCGTAAAGGCGGAGTTGGTTTTGGATTCTCTGTTGCTTGGATACAACCTCCTAGGTTTCTCTGACTTATCACGTATTTTTCTTCCTGCATGGCTATTAGCAATATACTGCAGATAAAGTAATTGTTTCACGTAGCCAGTAACGTTCCAGAGGTCTTTTCTGGATGCTACTGCTGTATTTGAAACGTGCATTTAATCAAACCTTTGAACATTCAAAATTAGTCTATAGAGCTCTAGTAGAAATGGTTTTGCTATCTAATGAATAAATATATATAACTTGAAAAACATTTGTGGTTTAAATATTTCATCTGTCATTTCTTTCAAAATATGGCATGCATCTTAAGAGTGGATAGTACCACAACTTTTAAATGACTAAGATAGTTAAATCATATATATTACTAGATCATACTTTATACTTGTAGTTACCTTCTAATGTAGTGAGAAACCCAATTGTAGAAAACTATCTTAGTTTTATGATTGAATTTATACGTAAAATTTCAACGTTTGCAAATTATCCTACATAAACGTTTGTATGATTCATATAGGGAAGAGTTCTCGATTATGGGATACTTTTCTATATGATTATATTTGACGTACTTTATTTCGCGCTATGTTAAAATAAAATACACTTTCACACGCCACAAGCATTCCAGTAAAATATGTCTTACCAAGGTTTTCATTATTGATATTATTTTGGTCACAAATTGATTGTATATTATCTGATTTATGAGCATTTCGGTGTTTTTAAATTCAGGTTCCTATTATCGGATAGTAGTCAGGATTAAGTACAGTTCAATATAAGAACAAACAAACATCATATTTTAAGTACTTTTAATAGATAACATACAAAAACCTTACTTACACAACATAAAGATGCTATTCATTTGTTTACCGTGCATTTTTGCTTAATTTATTATAATGATCACATACAAATGTTTTCCATCCCGTCTCGGCAACGCCAGAACACACTTCATACTCCCAACGAAGACATTTTGTGCAACCGATACACTGTTCGCCACTTGTGTCTAATTTGTAAGCGTCATTGCGATATAGGTACTCCTCATCCGCACTGTCTTCGTCATCATTGCAGGCGAGAGGAGCACAAGCATCCTCAAATGAGGAGGAAGATGAGTAACTCTGCCTTTTGTTTCCCTTTTTCGGTCTAATTGCAGGCGTTCTTGATGCTGCAGCTGTTGACCTTTCCGAAGATGAACGTTCTGACACGCCTCTGGCTGATTTTGTGTTTGATGGATCTGGTTTAAGCCTAGGCTTATCTGTTGGGCCTTGTAATCGCAACTTTTCTTCAAGCGATTTCCTGAAAGGCGAGCTAGTGATTGTAGCGACTTTACCAGTGGGACGTGCTGTTGCGTTTGTTTGGCTGACTGTTGGAGGTGGACGCACATAGAAAAACAGGTTAAGCCCGTGGTCCCGACGCACTTATTAGTAAACAAATTTCCACTGCGATCAAGTAAAGAGCTGGTCCGTATAACGCAATTGCAGGGCACAGTTGATGCCGTTAGGTTAGCATGAAAATATGACAATAAATGAAAGACGTACTTTTAATTAATTGGGTAGATATATCATCCACGGAATAAGTAGAATGGATTCGCTTGTCGTCCACCGTACAACTTCCCATATCTCACAAGCGAACTAGATATAACTACAATCATTTCCAGTTCCACTTTAATTTTACCGAGATACTTGCTCTCTGTTACAGCGAAAACCGAAAACCCAGCTTCGTGCAAGTAAGATTATAGAAATAGACTTGTATTCGTTGAGTTTTACCACCAAGTAGCAGATACTCCTCTTTTACTGCTGTACAAAACCTGAGGTTCCATACTGCCAATTTCTGCCTTCGGTGCACTGTCACCAGGCAGCTCAATAACAGCTTGTTCTTCTGGAGGTATAAATTCAGATGGATCTATGACTGTAACTGGTTCACAAATTAATGCGAATTAGTCGATAGTATAGGCTTAACAGTGTATTTGCAGACCCTTCGATGAGCTGTGACAAGCGATATTTAAAAGGAGATGTTATATTGCCAGACAAATGCACGTCATTTCAAATCACACACTGGTACAACGACGGAAAACAATCATCGACAACATCTTCATTAATGTTTGTTTTCTGTAGTTTTTATCTAAAAAATGAAATATTGTCTGTTAATACTAAAATACGCTTATATCATCCTTACAGCGAGAGATTTAACGTATTTACCTTTCCAAAGCTATCATATAAGTATACTAGTTTAAATTAAAAATTATTTCCACAAAGTGTTCGGCATACTGTTTTTTTTGTATAAGAAAAGCGTATGTTTCTTGTCGTAATAAGGAACGTACGAGAGAATACTTCTCACTAGAGAGCCGTTGTGGATCGTGTACAATTGAGTTGTATAGCAAAGGTGTCCATCGTAAGTGACAATAGTATAATAAAGACATGTATTCGGCTTAAATATCCTCACACGATGTTCTGATAAACCTTGCACTCACTGGTCGAGCTTTACATATTTCACTATATATTCTATATAAAAGACGATGAATGATGTAGTAGGACCGCACTAAATTCAGAGTTTTGTTCAGTATAAAGATCAGCAAACATTGATAACAACGGACGATCACCGTCAGTACAAACACCAATGTACTCTGTCCTCTTCTGACATAAATGTGCCCGCAACTCGTGGTCGTGCGGCAGCTTTCTCGCTTCCCGCGCCCGGGTTCCCGGGTTCGATTCCCGGCGGGGTCAGGGATTTTCTCTGCCTCGTAATGGCTGGGTGTTGTGTGATGTCCTTAGGTTAGTTAGGTTTAAGTAGTTCTACGTTCTAGGGGACTGATGACCATAGATGTTAAGTCCCATAGTGCTCAGAGCCATTTGAACCATTTGACAAAAATGTTTTCAGACTCTCGCCCACATCTTGCGTGTTTTTACTTGCAGCGATAATTTTTCAAAAGAAAAACCCCGTGACAATTACTTTTACGTCTCAGAACCGTGTGCAACAAATTATGTGCGTACCATCATTATTCCCTGTGGCTTCATCAATCTGCAATCCCAAAAGTGGTCCCTCCCTTTATTTTAGTGAATAATCTTTGATAGGAGGTAGGAAAAATGGATTTTGGATTCTATGTTTTCTTTACGCCGACTGTCGTTATTCATTAAATGACCCCTCTCACCGTATAACATGGACTTGTTTGAACACTCTTTTGGTAGGCGCTGAGTGAAATTTATTCATCTCGTATTGTCTTTGCGTCGCTCATAGCATGTGCAATGTCTCGCTAAGCCCTGCTGATGTTACCTATTAAACTTAGCCAAATTGATAGCCTAACATTTAAGGTGCACAACGGAAATCACAATGGCTTCAACAACTGCAGACTGGTATTCGATTTACACTGAGGTGACAACTCATGGCTATATACACATATGCAGATGGTGGTAGGATTGCATACACCAAGTATAAAAGGGCAGTGCATTGGCGGAGTGTTATTTGTACTCGGGTGATTCATGTGAAAAGATTTCCCACGTTATCATGACCACACGACAGCAATTAACAGACTTTTAACGCGGAATCGTAGTTGGAGCTAGACGCATGGGACATTCCATTCCGGAAATCGTTAGCGAATTCAATATTACGAGAGTGCTCTAACCAGTATCACGAGAGTACCAAATTTTGGGCATTACTTCTCACCATGGACAACGCAGTAGCCGACGACCGTCACTGAACGACCGAGAGCAGCGGTGTTTGGGTGGAGATGTCGGTGCTAACATACAACCAACATTGCGTGAAATAACCGCAGAAATCAGTGTGGGACGTACGACGAACGAATCCGTTAGGACAGTGCGGCGAAATTTAGCGTTATGAGCTATGGCAGCAGACGACCTTTGGTAAGAGCACGACATCGTCTGCAGTGTCTCTCCTGGCCCCATGACCGTAGACGACTGTAAAACCGTGGCCTGGTCAGATGAGTCCCGATTTCAATTGGCAACAGCTGATGGTAGGGACGTAATGTGGTGCAGACCCCACGAAGCCATTCACCCAAGTTATCAACAAGGCGCTGTGCAAGCTGCCGGTGACTCCATAGTGGTGTGGGCTGTGTTTACATGGAATGGACTGGATGCTCCGGTCCAACTGAACCCATCATTGACTGGATTGTTATGTTCGGCTATTTTAAGACCATTTGCAGCCATTCATGAACTTTATGTTCCCAGACAACGATTCGCCATGTCATCGGGCCACAACTATTTGCTATCGGTTTGAAGAACATTCTGGACAATTCTAGCGAATGATTTGGCCACCCAGATCGCCCGACATGAATCCCATCGAAAATTAATGGGACATATTCGAAAGGTCAGTTCGTCCACAAAATCCTGCACCGGCAACACTTTCGCAATTAAGGACGGCTACAGGCAGCGTGACTCAGTATTTCTGCAGATGGCATCCAGCGACTTGTTCAGCCGATGCCACGTCTAATTGCCGCGCTATCCGGGCAGAACTAGGTCCGACACGTAATTAGGAAGTATCTCATGACTTTTGTCACTTCAGTGTATACAATGCAAGGGGCGTTCAGTAGGTAATGCAACACATTTTCTTCTGAAAGTAGACTGGTTTTATTTAGGATTCCAGTACACCATATTATTCCCCACTCTTTAGCTACAAAACCTTATTTTTCACAATAATCTCCGTTCAATGCGTCGGCTTTACGCCACCTTACTGGGAGGGAGTGTATTCCCGTATGGTACGACTCTGCTGCTTGCTGTCACAGCCAACATCTGGTTGCATCAATAACCTACCAACCATATACGTACTGCTTCCTGCGGAGTGCATACTTCATTGGACCGAACAGATGTAAGTCTGGAGGGCCGGCCGGTGTGGCCGTGCGATTCTAGGCGCGTCAGTCTGGAACCGCGTGACCGCTACGGTCGCAGGTTCGAATCCTGCCTCGGGCATGGATGTGTGTCATGTCCTTAGGTTGGTTAGGTTTAGGTAATTCTAAGTTCCAGGGGACTGATGACCACAGATGTTAAGTCCCATAGTGCTCAGAGCCATTTGAACCATTTAAGTCCGGAGATGCGAGATCCGGGCTGTAGGGTGGATGAGAAAGAACAGTCCAGTGAAGTTTTGTGAGTTCCTCTCTGGTGCACAGTCTAGTGTGAGGCCTTGTGTTGCCATGGAGAAGGAGAATTTCATTGGCAGTTTTGTGGCGACGAAATCGCCCAAACCATTCTTCAATTTCCCGAGTATAGTACAATACACTTAAAGAGTAGATCGTTGCAGAGCGGTTCTAGGTGCTACAGTCTGGAACCGCGTGACCGCTACGGTCGCAGGTTCGAATCCTGCCTCGGGCATGGATGTGTGTGATGTCCTTAGGGTAGTTAGGTTTAAGTAGTTCTAAGTTCTAGGGGACTGATGACCTCAGAAGTTAAGTCCCATAGTGCTCAGAGTCATTTGAACCATTTTACCGGCCGAGGCTGCGGCTTTGAACAGTTTTTTTTTCCGCAGAGGAGAGGTTTCGTGGCGTCACTGCATGGATTGCCGTTTTGTTTCCGGTTCGAAGTGATGAACCCATGTTTCGTTGCCTGTGACGATGTTCGTCAAAAAATTGTCACAATCAACCTCGTGATGCGCGATGTGCAAGCAATCCCGCACAGATGTTCCTTCCTTGCTGTTTATGGTCTTCTGTTAGGCGGAGAGTAACCCAGTGGGAACACACTTTTGATTATCCCAAATGGTGGACGAATGTGTGGGGACAACCAAAAGAGACGTCCAACTGAGCAGCTAGGTGTTTGATTGTGATCCGTCGATCACCTGGAATGAGAATGTCCGCACGTTCGAACACTGCAGGAGTCACAGCTGTATGCGGCCGACTGGCACACGGAAGATGAGACAGGTATGCGCGACCTTATTGCGATGATGATAGACGCCTCGCCCAACAACTCGCCGCGCTTTTGTTCACTGCCAGGTCTCCGTAGACATTTTGCGAGCCCCTATGAATATCCGCGATGCTCTGGTTTTCCGGTAAAAGAAACTCAGTGACAGCTTTCAGCTTGGAACGCAATTCAGTTGCAGACGCCATTTTGAAAGCTACTCACAGCTCCGCCACATATCAAAACTTCATGAAACTATAGGGCCTGAAGTGCGAATATTCCACGACGTCCCACAACAAATGCTGCGTTCTTTCAACCGCAACTGGCCGAAAAAATTGTGTTTCATAACTTATTGAACGCCCCTCCCACATAGCGAAGCAAACTAAACCCTGCTGAATTCTCTATGGCAAGAAAATCTTATCGGAGCTTGGTGGCGCTGATCACTAATTTTCCAGAAATAACCGGGGAACGCGAAGCGTGAGAGAGACTAAGTCTATCAGTAGTTCAAACACTGTCAAATAGACATTTATTACACTGATGTGCTGTTACTACGCAAAAGCAATAGGTCCATTATGCGATAGATATTGATTCCCAAACCGTCCCTTATATGCAAATTTGGGGAAAAGTTAATGAAACTCCGTAGCATAATCACTAGTACAGACATCTCAAGAGAGTATTAGGATATAAATTCCGGGAACTGGCGAGGAATGAATAATTCTATGCCATGCATCAAGTGATTACTCGCACTGCAGGAAACTACAGAAATTACTAAACACAATACCAATACAAGAAAGCCCTTTGGTCAAAGTGAGTTTACAAAGGATGGGAAACAAAGTTCATACCTCCCGGCAAAGGTGCATTAATTCTGATGAATCTCGATATAGCCAAATACTACTATAAAACAGAGGTTCAGTTTGTTCAGGAGAATTAGCACTATGCCATCAGATAGGATTACTGAGGTTAGAAGTCAAATTCACAGTCAAGTCATGAAAATGAAACGATTCGGATAAAACCCAATTCATGTTAATATTTCCATAAGTACAGGAGCTCGTTTTATTAAATAAATTTAGCACACTCCAACCATAGTGTTCCTTAATAGCAAATCACCGATTCTGTTACACTTGTGGTTCGAACCACACAGAAAACAAGCTCAACCTAGAAGACATATGGTAGTGAAAATAAGATAAGTATATGGCTTGAAGTGAGTGAGGTCGGTACTACTATATGCTGAGAAAATGAAATTCTTCTCACGCCCAATAGCACATTTGAAAATACTCAGCCAAACATCCACATCTCAGAGAAATTATTCAAGATGTGACAGGGAAAAAGCTGAGATTACGATCTTAAAAGAAATAAAATAAGATCGCAATGTCATATTATTTTCCGAGGGGCACATCAGATCCTCGACTAAACTGCAAAAACATCTGTGAGACTTTAAACAAGAGGTAACATGGCATGAGACTAGAAATCATATGAAAGGAGCCAGAACAGACCCCTTTCAACCCAAAATAATTTCCTTTTATTTTTTCCAGTAATTGTGTATCGGGATTTTCCGCTATGTAATAAATTCTGTGACTGATGATTTAGTCATACAAGGTAAAATAGCTTCGCACTTTGAAACTCTATATGCAATCTTTTATGATGTTAGAAAAGTATTATTTGCTACAGAGAAATTCTTATAAATCGTACCATCGCAGGCGATGCTGAACTCAAGAATGCGACTGGCGTTTCCATTACAAATACATTCGATATTACGCCGATCATAAAAGCATGCCATATACCTTACAAATCACTGTGAACGTAGTGAACAGACTTTTATTTGCCTTCTCCGTACCCGTTACAGTTGCAGAAGATATCTAATATTGAAATATTTTCGCGGCGCCTCTATAGCATTCCCGCGCCGCCAAGGCGCACTGTTTGGGATCCGCTTTATTGAAGCAACAGGTCACCCTATCTCGAAGCAACTGTCTGCGACCTGATTTTAACACTCCAAGTCATGACCTCAATAAGTAATTGTACGTACGGTGTTAAATGTTTGTAACGGATGTTTTCCTCATTTTTACGTTTCAAAGTGCTCCATATCGTTTTACAAGCTACCCGCCAACCGCACCATCTATCCAATCTCATTACATACGCACTACTCTAACTACAGCAAGTTTGAAACCTGAAGTATTCCCTTACTCATGGAAGAGAAGATTTACGAAAACTTCTTGTTCCCAAGCTTCAGTATCATTGTTCTTTACTTCAGTGTCATTGTTCCTAACTTCGTCTCCGATACAGATTGAAAGAGGAGATTGTGTGAATTCCAGAAAATATACTACGGCGACAGAAACTGAAAGTGTTACATCACGAAGCACCAGTCCGATATTTACCAAACTGTGTGGAGATATTCATCACATAACGGATATTAAATGATTACCCTTTCATTCCGTTCGAGCCTGTTGCCTATAATCAACATCAGTATGAGGTGTGAACCCATGAGCACAAGTAAACAGATTTTTTTTTTTTTTTTTTTGTGATATGGAAGCACAAAGCTTCCCGATATTATATTGAGGAAATTCTTCCCATGTGTTAAACATGTGTTGTGTTAGTTCATGAAGATCGCTGGCTGGAAGTCAGTATGAAATTATACACCTTCCCAACTTATCAACAATTACCAAATTGTCATATCCAGTAGCACGATTCCAGGAGTTAAAGATGTCTGGGTATCGAGAATGGCTGCCTCCGGTGGCCTTTCAGCAGGTCGCCCACGTATGTGTTAAAGTCTGTCTGATCGCTACAAACAGAAGAGAGATTCATCACTGAACACCACAGAATTAATTCAATGTTCTATTGCCTCTGCCTCTACACCATGTAAACCACTGTTGTCTATGGCGTGGTCTCAGCGGTAACCTACGTAATGCAATGTGCTTCTGGCGTTCGTGGTGAAACACTGCCAGAAACCACTACCCGGATTCTATTCGACATTGTGCTACAGACTGTGTTCTACATCTACATATGTATTCCGCAAGCCACCGTATGGTGCTTGGTGGAGGGTACCCTGTGCCACAAGTAGTAATTTCCTTTTCTGTTACACTCGTAAATAGAACGAGGGAAAAATTGCTGTCTATATGCCCTCTAAGTGCCCTAATCTCACTAATCTTATCTTCATGGTTCTTAAGCGAAATATACGTTGGCGGCAGTAGAATTGTTCTGCGCTCAGCCTCAGATGCTGGTTCTCTAAATGTTCACAACAGTAGTCCTCGGAAAGAAAGATGCCTTTCCTTCAGTACTTCCATTTGAGTTGTCAAAGCACATTCGTAATACTTGCATGTTGTTCGAACCTACTGGTAATAAATCTAGCAGCCCACCCCTGAACTACTTCTATGTCTTCCTTTTATCTGACCTAATGCGGATGCCAGACACCCGAACAAATGGTTCAAATGGCTCTGAGCACTATTGGACTTAGTCTAGCGGTTCTAGGCGCTCAGTCCGGAACCGCGGGACTGCTACGGTCGCAGGTTCGAATCCTGCCTCGGGCATGGATGTGTGTGATGTCCTTAGGTTAGTTAGGTTTAAGTAGTTCTAAGTTCTAGGGAACTGATGACCACAGATGTTAAGTCCCATAGTGTTCAGAGCCATTTGAACCATTTTGAACTATTGGACTTAACTTCTGAGGCCATCAGTCCCCTACAACTTAGAACTACTTAAACCTAACTAACCTAAGGACATCACACACAGCCATGCCCGGGGCAGGATTCGAACCTGCGACCGTAGCCACTCCGGCCGGCCACACCCGAACAGTACTCAACAATGGGTCGCACTAGTGGCCTGTTTGCGGTCTCCATAACACATGAACCACACTTTCCTAAATTCTACCCACAAACCGAAACCCTGCTACAGTCATTTCATGCTCGTTCCATTTCGTATTGCTTTGCAACATTATGCCTAGATGATTAATCCACGTGACTACGTCAAGCGGCGCACCATCTAATACTACACTGGAACATTATGGATTTGTTCTTCTTATTCATCTGTACTACCTTATATTTTTCTACATTTAGAGTTAGCTGCCATTCATCGCACCGACTAGAATTTTTTCTAAATCGGCTTGCATCCTCCAAGAGTCACTCAACGCCGACACCTTCCAGTACACCTTAGCATCGTCAGCAAACAAACACAGACTGCTGCTTACTCTGCCTGTCAGATCATATATCTACGTCTACATCCATACTCCGCAAGCCACCTGACGGTGTGTGGCGGATGTACACTGGTGTCCAAAATTAAACCAACATACGGAAACTGTGCAAGGTAGCGTTTGTTTCGCAACAAAACAATATAAACAGGTGATAGAAAAGTTGAAACAACGTAAAGACTACAGAACATAAATAACTGCAATATTCATAACGGTAGACAAAAATGTTCTTCGTTTTTTCCAACTTAACGTGTTTGCACACACGTTCCGACAACTGGCTAATGTGCTCAGTATCGGGTGTGACCACCTCTGGCAGCAGTACAGACCTGGCAACGATGGGGCATGCTGTAAATGATGTTATCAATCTCATGTTAAGTAATAACGCCCATTCTTCCTGAAGAGCTGCTCACAAGCCTTGGAGAGTGGTAGTGGATGCTGACGTGATGGAACCCGTCTTCCCAGTGCGTCCCAGAATACTCTATGGAATTCAAATCGGG
Source organism: Schistocerca cancellata (assembly GCF_023864275.1). Taxonomy (NCBI): domain Eukaryota; kingdom Metazoa; phylum Arthropoda; class Insecta; order Orthoptera; family Acrididae; genus Schistocerca; species Schistocerca cancellata. Next base: position 201,310,104 of record NC_064629.1, read on the forward strand.
AGACCTAGCAGGCCGTCCCATGCGTGCAGTATCTTCCGTTTCCAGGGAAACCTCAACCACCGACGCTCTACGAGGTTGAGCATTATCGTCCATCAGTATGAAATCTGGCCCCACATCAGAACAACCGTACATGAGGTCCCAAGATCTCGTCGCAATACATGATCGCAGTTAAACCTCGCCGAATCACGCGTACAATTTCATGAAGAGGTTTCGAGTGGCCAGCGTAATCCCTGCCCACACCTTTAGTGAAGTTCGTCGATGTCGGTCTCTTTCTGCGATGTTTGGGTCCCGAAATGGTGTCCCACGTTCCCTCCAGTTGCGAATCTGTCGATAATCACCCTTCAGACCAAACCGGGACGCATCTGTGAAAAGAACATTGGCCCACTGTTCGACCGTCCAGGTGGATGATAACGACTCCGCTATAGGCGTCTCCTTCTGTGAACACGCGTCAGAGATACACATACAGCAGGTCTCCGGCAATAAATGCCACTCTGCCGAAACTTCCTGTACACCGTTTGCCTCGATGCAACACATCCAATGGATTCTGCGAGGTCAGAAGCCAGTTGCCGTGCGATACTAAGACGGCACCGTAGTGCCCTTACAGCCCAACAACGGTTCTCTCTTTCTGGTGTCGCACGTGGTGGGCCCTGTCCTTGTTTCCGGAATACAGTTTAGGTCTCCATAAACCGTCTCCTCGTCCGAGAAAAAACAGAACGATTCACATTAAGCCGTCGAACCACATCAGTTTGCGACTATCCTGGTTCCATTCTTCCTATGGCCCTCATCCGTAGAGAGTCTGTTAGACTGTGCCACACTGCAGCGCCTGTGACAGTGAACATCTCGATTGTGGATGTACGATTACCCAGCAAACGCTACCCTGTTTGATAGTCGTCCTGACGTCATCGTTTGTGTGGTTGTCCATTGACAGGAATGTCATCTTCCGCGCAGAACACGATGGTACGGACATCTGATGACAGTTGGTATTACACTCCTGGAAATTGAAATAAGAACACCGTGAATTCATTGTCCCAGGAAGGGGAAACTTTATTGACACATTCCTGGGGTCAGATACATCACATGATCACACTGACAGAACCACAGGCACATAGACACAGGCAACAGAACATGCACAATGTCGGCACTAGTACAGTGTATATCCACCTTTCGCAGCAATGCAGGCTGCTATTCTCCCATGGAGACGATCGTAGAGATGCTGGATGTAGTCCTGTGGAACGGCTTGCCATGCCATTTCCACCTGGCGCCTCGGTTGGACCAGCGTTCGTGCTGGACGTGCAGACCGCGTGAGACGACGCTTCATCCAGTCCCAAACATGCTCAATGGGGGACAGATCCGGAGATCTTGCTGGCCAGGGTAGTTGACTTACACCTTCTAGAGCACGTTGGGTGGCACGGGATACATGCGGACGTGCATTGTCCTGTTGGAACAGCAAGTTCCCTTGCCGGTCTAGGAATGGTAGAACGATGGGTTCGATGACGGTTTGGATGTACCGTGCACTATTCAGTGTCCCCTCGACGATCACCAGTGGTGTACGGCCAGTGTAGGAGATCGCTCCCCACACCATGATGCCGGGTGTTGGCCCTGTGTGCCTCGGTCGTATGCAGTCCTGATTGTGGCGCTCACCTGCACGGCGCCAAACACGCATACGACCATCATTGGCACCAAGGCAGAAGCGACTCTCATCGCTGAAGACGACACGTCTCCATTCGTCCCTCCATTCACGCCTGTCGCGACACCACTGGAGGCGGGCTGCACGATGTTGGGGCGTGAGCGGAAGACGGCCTAACGGTGTGCGGGACCGTAGCCCAGCTTCATGGAGACGGTTGCGAATGGTCCTCGCCGATACCCCAGGAGCAACAGTGTCCCTAATTTGCTGGGAAGTGGCGGTGCGGTCCCCTACGGCACTGCGTAGGATCCTACGGTCTTGGCGTGCATCCGTGCGTCGCTGCGGTCCGGTCCCCGGTCGACGGGCACGTGCACCTTCCGCCGACCACTGGCGACAACATCGATGTACTGTGGAGACCTCACGCCCCACGTGTTGAGCAATTCGGCGGTACGTCCACCCGGCCTCCCGCATGCCCACTATACGCCCTCGCTCAAAGTCCGTCAACTGCACATACGGTTCACGTCCACGCTGTCGCGGCATGCTACCAGTGTTAAAGACTGCGATGGAGCTCCGTATGCCACGGCAAACTGGCTGACACTGACGGCGGCGGTGCACAAATGCTGCGCAGCTAGCGCCATTCGACGGCCAACACCGCGGTTCCTGGTGTGTCCGCTGTGCCGTGCGTGTGATCATTGCTTGTACAGCCCTCCCGCAGTGTCCGGAGCAAGTATGGTGGGTCTGACACACCGGTGTCAATGTGTTCTTTTTTCCATTTCCAGGAGTGTATTATATCGTGAATTAGACGCAGGACAGGGAAACAGCGGTTTGTTGCTTTAATTTTGGACACCAGTGTATGTAGAAAACAACAGCGGTCCTACCACAGTTCTGGGGCACCCCTTGTTTCTGATGAGCACTTGCCGTCGAGGACAACATACTGGCTTCTGTTACTTAAGAAGTCTTCGAGCCACTCACATACCTGCAAATCTATTTCGTATGTTTGTACCTTCGTTAACACTCGTCGTCGTGACTCCGTGTCAAATGCTTTGCAGAAATCGACGACTATGGAATCCCTCTGTTGCCCTTTATTCATGGTTCGCAGGATATCATGTGAGAAAAAGACAAGCTGAATTTCGCACGAACGATGCTTTCTAAAACCGAGCGGATTTGTGGCCAGAAGGAAATTTATTGTATTCGAACTGAGAAAATGTTCAAGAATTCTGCAGTAAACCGATGTTGGTCTGTAATTTTGCGCGTCCGTTCTTGTACCCTAGTCACCTGCGCTGTTTTCCAGTCGCTTGGGACTTCGCGCTGGACAGGAGATTCGTGATAAATGCAAACTAAGTAATGGGGCAATGCCGTAGAGTACTCTTTGTCAAATCGAATTGGGATTCCATCAGGGCCCATGGGCGCTGTTCTTCACTCTCTACTCTCCGGAGTCCATCTCGTCACCAGTCGTTCTGCAGCCATTCCACGAGAGCCCACTGTCTGCTTGATGTATTTATATGAAGCTCCCATGCCATTCGTGCCAATGATTCAATCTTGCTGAACGTCTGAAAGATGGCGCATAAGTAAGACCTCTAGGCATGCTGCGTTGTGATTATCACCTAAAAAGATCCAGTACCGCTAGATATCCAGTATTCATCATGTATTCACATCACTCTTCATCTGTGAAACTGAACTTTTTCTGTATAGCAAATGTGCTCGCATAAGTATGGGTTCAAATGGCTCTGAGCACTATGGGACTTTACATCAATGGTCATCAGTCCCCTAGAACTTAGAACTACTTAAACCTAACGAACCTAAGGACAGCACACAACACCCAGCCATCACGAGGCAGAGAAAATCCCTGACCCCGCCGGGAATCGAACCCGGGAACCCGGGCGTGGGAAGCGAGAACGCTACCGCACGACCACGAGTCGCATAAGGATGAAATTGCAATAAAGGTATTCCACAGACACTGAAATATTGAAGTATGGAATACTAGTTTGGTAGCGTTCGGTCATAGTATTGATGGTGTAACACTTTCCATTTCCGTCAGTGTATAATTCTGCGTTTTACCTATGGGATAGCTACGAGAATCATGCATCGCGTTAGACAAATTTCCTTCGTACATTCTGGGAAACTTACATCTATCATACTAGATGTTAGCCGCATTGCTACAGGACAGTATGCAAAAAACTGAAATTTATACATCAAGCTGCTCCGTCCGAAAGGAAAAGAAAGAGGCGTTTTCTTAATTTTTTTTTAATGACACACTTAACGGATCGTAAAAAGATGAACTATGTTAGTCGTATCAAAAATTAGACTGATAGAAGTATAACAGGACTCATTCTACACCATCTGATCAAAAGTGTCCGAACACTTCTGTGTATTGCGGAATTGCACGTTGGATGCCACGACAGGCAGATCTGCCAGTATAAAATCTGTGTTATCTGTAGAGAAGCAGTAATAGCAGAATGGATCTCTCAGGACAGCTCAGTGACTTTTAACGTGGACTGGATGCCACCTGAGTAATAAATCCACCACGAGTATTTCAACCCTTCTAAGGTTGCTCAAGTCGACTGTTGCTGCTGTGATTGTGACGTGGAAAAGCGAAGAAACAACCACAGCTAAACCAAGATCAGACAGACCTCATGTATTACGGGACAGGGACGGTCAAGCATTGCTGTGAGTGGCTGTAAAAATCGCATGAAATCAGCGGAAGCAGTCACTCGTGAGTTTCAAAGTATAACCGTAAATCCAGCTAGTACTATGACTGAGTTATAAATAATACGATAGAACGGTCGAACAGCTACTCATAACCCACAAATTTCTGTGGTCAGTCCTAAATGACGCTTGATATGGTGCAAACGACGACGCCACCGGGCAGTGAATGGCTGGGAACGAGCGGTTTGGAGTGATGAATCACGCTATACCCTGTAGTAATTCTATTGAGGAGTTTGTGTTTGGTGAATAACTGGAGAACGTACCTGCTATCTTATGTAGTGCCAATAGCGAAGTATGGAGGAGGTGTTCTACATCTACATTTATACTCCGCAAGCCACCCAACGGTGTGTGGCGGAGGGCACTTTACGTGCCACTGTCATTACCTACCTTTCCTGTTCCATTCGCGTATGGTTCGCGGGAAGAACGACCGCCGGAAAGCCTCCGTGCGCGCTCTAATCTCTCTAATTTTACATTAGTGATCTCCTCTGGACGTATAAGTAGGGGGAAGCAATCTATTCGATACCTCATCCAGAAACGCACCCTCTCGAAACCTGGACAGCAAGCTACACCGCGATGCACAGCGCCTCTCTTGCAGAGTCTGCCACTTGAGTTTGCTAAACATCTCCGTAACGCTATCACGCATACCAAATAACCCTGTGACGAAACGTGCCGCTCTTCTTTGGATCTTCTCTATCTCTTCTGTCAACCCGACCTGGTACGGACCCCACACTGATGATCATACTCAAGTATAGGTCGAACGAGTGTTTTGTAAGCCACCTCCTTTGTTGATGGACTACATTTTCTAAGGACTCTCCCAATGAATCTCAACCTGGCACCCGCCTTACCAACAATTAATTTTATATGATCATTCCACTTCAAATCGTTCCGCACGCGTACTCCCAGATATTTTTCAGAAGTAACTGCTACCAGTGTTTGTTCCGCTATCATCTAATCATACAATAAAGGATCCTTCTTTCTATGTATTCGCAATACATTACGTTTGTCTATGATAAGGGTCAGTTGCCACCCCCTGCAGCAAGTGCCTATCCGCTGTAGATCTTCCTGCATTTCGATGCAATTTTCTAATGCTGCAACTTCTCTATATACTACAGCATCATATTTTTCGTGGTTAAGGTTTGGTCACCTTATTGTGTTTAAGAGAAATGGGGAAAGGTATGAACACATTTTCCAGGATTGTGCACTGCCCACGTTAGAGGAACGTTTCGGAGACGATGATTGTTTGTATGAACATTAAAATGTATTATGAAGAATAACGTTTCTGAAATGGACTGGTATACGTAGTGTACCCACACGAACCCAATGGAATACCTTTTGAATAAGTTAGGGCCGGCCGCGGTGGTCTAGCGGCTCTGGCGCTGCAGTCCGGAACCGCGGGACTGCCACGGTCGCAGGTTCGAATCCTGCCTCGGGCATGGGTGTGTGTGATGTCCTTAGGTTAGTTAGGTTTAAGTAGTTCTAAGTTCTAGGGGACTTATGACCTAAGATGTTTAGTCCCATAGTGCTCAGAGCCAATAAGTTAGAACGTCGACTTCACTCCAGATCCCAACGTCCATCATCACTAAATTCTCTGGTTTTGGCTCTTGAGGAAGAATGGGCTGTCATTTCTCCACAGACGTTTATACATCTCAATTGAAAGTGTCCACAGCAGAGTTTAAGCCGTCGTAAATAGTAGACACACCTCGTATTAATGTCCGCTTACAGGTATTCAAATGCTTGTGATCAGATAGTGTACGTTCTATGCAAGGTAGCAGTAATTCCTGTTTCTAATAAGAGTGTGAGACTGAACTGATAAATTGCACATCTGTATTACTGAGACAGAATTTCTTCATAAAATGAAACAAATTCATTTTTAGTAGTCCCACAATGATTAAATTACTACAACTATCGTATGCACAGTAAATTAAAGGTCATTCAGATAATAGTTTTCCACGTTTCTACCCGAATAAGACAGTAAACAGTGAAACAATAACTGATGCATTGTATTACATATCTTAGTCCGTTCAGTGGTTTCGTATCATATTAAGTGAAAAAAGAGAGCTTGTAGTTTAGAGTCACGGACTAAATAAAGAAAATATTTAGGAGCTCAAATATTCTAATAAAATTCCTTTTAATAATCATTTTTAACGTCCAGTTCATTTTTCCAACTAATACTGAACGTGTAATCAGCCTACTACGCTGCCACAAGAAGAAAGGGAAAGATATTTTTTATTTTATTTCATGTTTATTTTTTCCTCCACTTTCGTATCACAAAGGTAAAATAATAATTTTATTGAAAAGAGGAAGATAAGTTGTGTAAAAAAATTTCCCAAGCTTCACTACGAGACTGCAGTCATACATGCTCCACTAAAACTGAGAAGAAAATCAACCAAATTATTAAGAAGCGACGCGGAAGGAAACAATAGCATAGATCGCCCACAAGATTTCATGGAAAGCTAAAGTAAAACAAAAACGAGCTACAAAGAGTGTGGGGTGTGGTGTGCAGGATGTGAATCCGATTTAGTCCTAGATTGTTTCTAGCAATGAACCTCATTTTCACCTCTGCCTGTAGTACAAGAGTAATACTATTTTCCAAAAGGCTAACCACACTTTAAAGTTTTTAGTCATTCTTACGAAATCGTTGAGCTGTTCATAGCTCTATAAAAATGGATTTTGTATGCCAAAAATGCTACCATTTCCATTCAGGTCTCCAGGTAGGGCTCCTTTTGATTTTTACTTCTTTTTTCCAAGTACTGTAAATTTTCTTGGCAATTTTCCTTGTGTGAAGAACTTGTAGAACAAATGCGATCATTTTCTGTTAATTTTTAGCGGGAAAATCCTTGACAAATACAATAAACTTGCGGAAGTAAAAGGCGTTTTGACAGCCAACCATAAATATTTACTGTCCCTATTGTGTGTTTTCCAAGAAAAATTTTCTTGACTCTGGGTGAATATTCCATAATGTATAATACAGCTCTGAAAATAGCACAACATTTGTGCACTACTTTTCACGAATTTTCAGTAAAAATCGTAGTGATATGCAGTATCCATGACGCGAATTATATGAAATACGGCAACTACGAAATATGTTACGCAAATGAAACGTGAGGTGGCAATCGAGTATTTCGTACCACATGAACCAATCACACTCAGTCTTAGCGCTGAGAGAAACAAATCCTCATCGAACTCACCGACAATGCCCTGAGCGAGCAACCGACGCAAATCCATTTACCCGTGACGTCAAAGCCTGGCGTCGTGATGACGTCAGTGCCTTGTATAAGCTCTAACTTCGCTTTCTGTTGCACACAAACTACCATAATCGCCATTATCGAAATCCGGTGCTTGTATTATGACAAAAAACAATGTGGGAAAGGAACTAGCGAAGTCCCGCAGTACAGCCTCCTTTATCATCCTTTAACAAAACTATTTCTACTGCACTTATGGTAGTTCTTCATCTTTCGAAAACATTTATCAGATCATTTTGTGTGTCCTCTTACAACTGGAAACACTCATCACTTGATATCGGATGGAGATCTTCACCTGGGAAAAAAGTATTCTCACTTGTGGAAACAAGGCTGCATTGCTTGGGAGAAGGTAATGACCATTATGAGCGTGTTCAGAAATTAGGAATGTACTGCAGAGGGATTATCATCTTGGAAGATGCAGTTTACTGCCGAGAAAGCTTTCTGTGCTACTTAATGCTCTTGGCCACGTATGATACATTCATTGTTCTTAGCAATTTTGTTTCCTTTCAGTGTGAGCTCAAGGCCCGTGCATATTTAGCACACAAATGAACCTGAAACTCCTGAACACTTAAACTGCACAGAACGGACGACTCGTAACTCCAGCGCTGTCTTCTTGCAATTGGAGATGCCATATGCACACTCCATGCGGTAGACAACGTTGTTGTGTCTTAACACTCGTGTCGTGTCGTGCCCCTGACACTGCTGTTCACTCAAGACTTTTCCAAGAAACAGAAGTTTATCGCAATTTTCTTAGAAGTTATATGTAAATTGAAGGGGGATCACTGCTATCAGCTGCAGCGGGACATTACGAGGAATCAGCGGTGACGAACGAAAATGTGTACCGCACCGCGATTCGAACCCGGGATCTCCCGCTTATTAGGAAGGTGCGGTAACCATTGCGCCAACGGGGACACAGCGTTATCGCAATTGCACGGACTGTTTCCGTACGCCTCACGGCTGGTCCACACTCCCATCGAGCGCCACCTACCCGCAGTCCTTGTATGATGTACTCCAGTTCGCTACTTAGAGAACAGGAGTATAATGGCCAGGGACTGTAGATAGGTGACGTCCGTGTAGCACTTACCAGCTATGACTCTAACAAGCGACCCACCAGGAAGGTGTACGTCTTCACGAAAGAAGTCACCCAGCAGTTGACTCGGCACTTTAAAGTTGCCAAGTATTCTACGTGCAATCTTCTGTTCAGGCGGACGCCTGCAGCGTCTGGAGTAGAAGTCTGGGGTAGTTGGCCGGCTGCTTCATCTTGCGGTGCAAGTGGCCTCCCTTTCTAAGTTAGTGGCTGGCGTAGACTACGTTGTTGAGCGTCACGTGTATACCTATATACTGACTGAGAACACCTGACAAGGGAAAATTCCCAACGCAGCTCCCTCGGATTTAGTGATACAATGGCCCAGTGGATAGCCTAAACACAAATCAAACATGAAAATAGGAAGAAGGTGTCCTTAAATGTGAAAAAAGAAGCAAAACAGAAAAAGTGAATGGTACAAGCTCAAGATGTGCAACATGGAACGAATTGCAAGAACTACGGCGTCGTAGCTGTGTGCTCATAGTGTTGGAGGTTATACTTAACACCCGAACTACGTTAATAATTGGCTCCTTCTACCGACCCCCAGACTCCGATTATATAGTTGCTGAACAGTTCAGAGAAAATTTGAGTCTCGTAACAAATAAATACCCCACTCATACGGTTATAGTTGATGGGGACTTCAACCTTCCCTCGATATGTTGGCAAAAATACTTGTTCAAAACCGGTGGTAGGCAGAAAACATCTTCCGAGATTGTCCTAAACGCTTTCTCCGAAAATTATTTCGAGCAGTTAGTCCACGAACCCACGCGAATTGTAAATGGTTGCGAAAACACACTTGACCTCTTAGCCACAAACAATCCAGAGCTAATAGAGAGCATCATGACTGATACAGGGATTAGTGATCACAAGGTCGTTGAAGCTAGGCTCAATACCGTTTCTTCCAAATCCACCAGAAACAAACGCAAAATAATTTTATTTAAAAAAGCGGATAAAGTGTCACTAGAAACCTTCCTAAGAGACAATCTCCATTCTTTCCGAACTGACTATGCAAATGTAGACGAGATGTGGCTCAAATTCAAAGATATAGTAGCAACAGCAATTGAGAGATTCATACCTCATGAATTGGTAAGAGATGGAACTGATCCCCCATGGTACACAAAACAGGTCCGAACGCTGTTGCAGAGGCAACGGAGAAAGCATGCGAAGTTCAGAAGAACGCGAAATCCTGAAGATTGACTAAAATTTACAGACGCGCGAAATTTGGCACGGACTTCAATGCGAGATGCCTTTAATAGGTTCCACAACGAAACATTGTCTCGAAATTTGGTACAAAATCCGAAGAAATTCTGGTCGTATGTTAAGTACACAATCGGCAAGACGCAGTCAATACCTTTCCTGCGCAGTGCCGATGGTACTGTTACAGACGACTGTGCCGCTAAAGCGGAGTTATTGAACGCAGTTTTCTTAAATTCCTTCACCAGGGAAGACGAACGGAATATTCCAGAATTTGAAACACGAACAGCTGCTAGCATGAGTTTCTTACAAGTAGATACCTTAGGGGTTGCGAAGCAACTCAGATCGCTTGATACGGGCAAGTCTTCAGGTCCAGATTGTATACCGATTAGGTTCCTTTCAGATTACGCTGATACAATAGCTCCCTACTTAGTAATCATATACAACAGCTCGCTCACCGATAGATCTGTACCTACAGATTGGAAAATTGCGCAGGTCGCACCAGTGTTTAAGAAGGGTAGTAGGAGTAATCCATCTAACTACAGACCTATATCATTGACGTCGGTTTGCAGTAGGGTTTTGGAGCATATACTGAATTCAAACATTATGGATCACCTCGAAGGGAACGATCTATTGATACGTAATCAGCATGGTTTCAGAAAACATCGTTCTTGTGCAACGCAGCTAGCTCTTTATTCGCACGAAGTAATGGCCCCTATCGACAGGGGATCTCAAGTTGATTCCGTATTTCTACATTTCCGGAAAGCTTTTGATACCGTTCCTCACAAGCGACTTCTAATCAAGCTGCGGGCCTATGGGGTAACGTCTCAGTTGTGCGACTGGATTCGTGATTTCCTGTCAGGAAGGTCGCAGTTCGTAGTAATAGACGGCAAATCATCGAGCAAAACTGAAGTAATATCAGGTGTTCCCCAGGGAAGCGTTTTGGGACCTCTGCTGTTCCTGATCTATATAAATGGCCTGGGTGACAATCTGAGCAGTTCTCTTAGGTTGTTCGCAGATGATGCTGTAATTTACCGTCTAGTAAGGTCATCCGTAGACCAGTATCAGTTGCAAAGCGATTTAGAAAAGATTGCTGTGTGGTGTGGCAGGTGGCAGTTGACGCTAAATAACGAAAAATGTGAGGTGATCCACATGAGTTCCAGAAGAAATCGATTGGAATTCGATTACTCGATAAATAGTACAATTCTCAAGGCTGTCAATTCAACTAAGTACCTGGGTGTTAAAATCACGAACAACTTCAGTTGGAAAGACCACATAGATAATATTGTGGGGAAGGCGAGCCAAATATTGCATTTCATTGGCAGAACACTTAGAAGATGCAACAAGTCCACTAAAGAGACAGCTTACACTACACTCGTTCGTCCTCTGTTAGAATATTGCTGCGCGGTGTGGGATCCTTACCAGGTGGGATTGACGGAGGACATCGAAAGGGTGCAAAAAAGGGCAACTCGTTTTGTATTAACACGTAATAGGGGAGAGAGTGTGGCAGATATGATACGCGAGTTGGGATGGAGTCATTAAAGCAAAGACGTTTTTCGTCGCGGCGAGATCTATTCACGAAATTTCAGTCACCAACTTTCTCTTCCGAACGCGAAAATATTTTGTTGAGCCCAACCTACATAGGTAGGAATGATCATCAAAATAAAATAAGAGAAATCAGAGCTCGAACAGAAAGGTTTAGGTGTTCGTTTTTCCCGCGCGCTGTTCAGGAGTGGAATGGTAGAGAGATAGTATGATTGTGGTTCGATTAACCCTCTGCCAAGCACTTAAATGTGAATTGCAGAGTAATCATGTAGATGTAGATGTAGACTGCAAAGCGGGAGATCCGTGTGAAAACCTCTCTCTTGTCTCTTTTTTCACAAAATTATGAACGAAGACGTCGACTAGCCCCCTCCAGTTATGCTTTCATCGCAATACCGTGAAGTGACACAGACGATGGGGAAGGAAGTCGCCTTCATGGTTGTGCCAACTGAAGCCTTCATTCCCAACAGTCTAGACCCTCAGGCGTCTTCGGACACAGATGTCATGTGCGCAGATAAAGCCCTCCAAAGTAGTGGAAGTAACACCCACTGGCTCCGATGGAGTCCCGTGAGCGCTAATCGCGAAGAGGATGACCCCGATGACAGAGATGGTCACGGAAACTCCAGTCCACCCCTGGTGGTGACTGCATTGGAAACTCACACGCACAGACGACTCCATGGCGGATAAAACACAGATCACTACAGACAGTATCTCAACAGGACGACCACCAATCCAGCACGCTGCTATGGTCCAAAGATGTTGATGAAAAGCTACACGACGAGGCGACTGCAGCAGAGCCGCTCCGCGAATTCTAAGTGATGAAGGCCTTATGGGGTGTTGTGCTGCCGACGGCGGAGCCGTTTCGGGCCACTGCAGCTCTTCCTACCTCTCATATCATTCAGTGGCAAAGTTATCGGATAGACACTATTAATCTCAATACCATCAGTACACTATTCAAGCTCCAAATGCTGAGGGTGGCGAAGCTCGATGTGGCCCTCCTACAAAATGGTTCAAATGGCTCTAAGCACTATTGGACTTAATATCTGAGGTCATCAGTCCCCTAAACTTAGAACTACTTAAACCTAACTAACCTAAAGACATCACACACATCCATGCCCGAGGCAGGATTCGAACCTGTGACCATAACAGCCGCGTGGTTCCGGACTGAAGCACCTAGAACTGCTCGGCCACAGTGGCCGGATGCCCTCCTACAGAGTAAGACATCTCCCATAAGCCAAGTACTGATAACGGCCGCGGAACGGCCATACACCGGAAGGAAGGTATCGAGGTGGAGAACTTGAACTATTTTCCATCCGTTTAGGGCAACGCTGTCACTTTTTGGGGCGTCAGGATCATTAACATACGAGTACATCCTACATCAGGTACAGGCACTGATAATCGAAGAGAGCAGGCTCGGTTTTATATGGAAGAGGTAGCGCCATTATCTGGGGACTGCTACGACCATTTTTTCCTCGAAGGTGATTTCAGCTGCGTCTTATCCCCGGAGGACAAATTCCACGCTTGACCACAAGCTCAGAATGATTCGTTCAAATGGCTCTGAGCACTATGGGACTTAACTTCTGAGGTCATCAGTCCCCTAGAACTTAGAACTACTTAAACCTAACTAAACTAAGGACATCACACGCATCCATGCCCGAGGCAGGATTCGAACCTGCGACCGTAGAGGTCGCACAGTTCCAGACTGTAGCGCCTAGAACCGCTCAGCCACTTCGGCAGCCACAAGCTCAGAATTGAACCAGCCGGTAAACGGACTGCACCTCATAGATACCTGGCGACGCATACACGGTGATCGGCAAGGATTCACTTATCTCACGAGCCACTCGGCCTTGACCATGTCTACATCTCCCCAGGACTTACGGCGGCGATGCTCGGTGCGGAGCTATGGCCGACGGTATTCTCCAAGCATGTCACTTAAGTCTGCACATTAACCTTAGTACGTCAGCAGGTATGGCATGGACGGGGCTTATGGAAAACGAATGTTGCTCTCCTCAAGGAACCATAGTATCGGCAGTTGATAACGGAGAAATGGAGGGAATGTGAGAGGCACCAACCGTCGTATCTGTCCACGCTTAGGTGGTGGCTCGAATGTGCAAAGCCAGCCTTCTGATGCACGCTGATAAAATAAGGCCGCGAAACAATGCATTGGCATCTCCAGACAGTGGTGTGCTACTTCAAGCTGCTACGAGACATCTTCGACCAACCGCCGTCCGCTGCACATCAGTTGGAATTACAGTGGATAAAGGTGAAGATCATCACGCTCACATGTCGCCATCCGTAGAGCACACTAGTATGTGCACGTTATCAGTATCGGACCGGAGGCGAGCCCTCTCCCATGCACCATATAATCCGCGAAAAACAATGATGCTGGAGAACGATGGTACTTTCCTTCGACATGTCAGACTGACGATTCCTGACGGACCATAAAGATACTGCAGATGCTTTTGTGAAACAGTACAGGCGGTTCTATGAAGCAGCGATTCGTGACGTCTCGGCGACGGAGATGTTCTCCATTAGCTGACTAGGGTTCTCGATGGAGAAGCTATGGCGACAGACCCGATCATGACCGATGACATTAAAGACGCTGTTCTCAAAGGGACTAGGGACTGCTAACACATCAACAGGCTCGGATGATTTCCCGCTAGAGTTTTACCGTGCATTCAGAGACCTCCTTTCTGGGTAATGATGTACCAGGAGTTGCTTCAACCAGTGTCCCTGCACCACCTGAATTCGTCGAATGCTTCCTTCTCCCGATCCCCAGGTCGTCGGGTGGCAGGGGCGTTAAACATAATCGGCCTCTCACTGTGCTTACCTGCAACTTCAGAAGTTTTGCCCAGATTCTAGTTGCTCGCAATCAGTGGGTCGTCCTTCGAATTGTTTCTTTCGACCAAATGTGCCTATGTGGCAGATGCTTGTCGCTTGAGCGGAGCTTTGATGTCAATGGACTTCGACCACGCCTTCGACAGGGTAAATCACGGCTGTCTTAAGGCGGTGTTGCGGTGATTGACCTTTCTCCAGACCTTTATTTTCCGTGTCATATGTCTACTCCGAGGTGCTACGTCGCGAGTGATGATCAATCGAAGTGCAGCAGGCCCGATTACCATCTCCCAGTCGATACGATAGGGATGACCGCTATCGGTAATTCTGAATGCCACCGCCCTCGAGCCACTGTTACATGGACTGTGATGCCCACTGACGGGAATTACATTTAGAGGCCACGCCTTCATCTGCCTATACATGGACGACATGGTGTTTTTGGCTCGATCGGGTGGCTAAGTGTAAGGGTCGTTGGAGTGGATTGCCAGACACGGAGCTGCTGCGAGCCGTCCTATGAATGGTAATAGGCAGTGGTTTCTCAGGCCAGAGTCTGGCCCCGTTCCGATTTCAAGATACAATTAAAAGGTTTGGTTAGCCAAAAATCAAAAATGCTATCGCCACTGTCGTGGAACAGATACGATATCGATATTCCTTTGATCCATGTCATGGCATTAGTCTTATGAGAGGAAAAAGCGTCTTATCCAGGAATAAAAAGGACTGGTTGCGGACCCGACTACTTCAGAGAATACGAACGAGCCTCCGAGGCAATCTACTCAGGACATTAAACATGAGTCGAATAGTTTCATAAAGTCCTAGGCCGCCATCTCTGGTGGGTAGGGTGAGTATATCACATCGAACTTTTAGTATCAGACCTGCACGCGCGAAGTGCCAAAGACCGCCATTACCCTTCGTGCCATAGTCTTTGGCATCGGTAAAATGGTAGCCAAGTGCGGTATTCTGCTCCTCCCTCCTTCAAGTCCATCTGCTCCTTTCGCCTCCGTCCGTCTCTTCCTCCCCTCCTTTTGTCCAACTCCTGCTCCCCCATCTCTCTGTCCAATTTCTTCTCCCCTCTCTCTGTCGATTTCCCCTCTCTCTGTCCCTCTTCTCCTCCTTCCAACTCACTTTCCATCTCCTCTTCCCCCACTCACTTTCCATGTCCTCCTCCTTGTCTCTCTGTCCATCTCTTCCTCTTTCCCTTCTTTGTCCACCCCCTCCTCTTCCCATTCCCTGTCCATTTCCTCCTCCCATACTAGCTCTCCTACCCCTCTTTCTCACTTTCCATCCTTTCACCTAGCCCTATTTCTGTTCATCTCCCTCTCTTTCTTTTCTCTATCTGTCTGCTGCTACCCCATCAGTCAATCTGCTCCTTTCCCCTCTTTCTACTCCTTCCCCCCCTAAGTCCATATCCTCCTTTCTCTTCTTCCTGCCCATCTCCTACTCATCCCTCTCTCTCTCCATCTCTTCCTCTCTCCTCTCTCTCTGCCTGTCCCCCTCCTCCTTCCCTGTCCATTTCCTCATCCCCCTTCTCTTTGTTCATCTCCTTCTCCCTCTTCTTTCTGTGCATTTCTTCCTCCTGCCTCTCTCTGTCCATCTCCTCCTCTTTCCTTTCTCTATCTGTCTCCTCCTTTCCCCTCTCTCAGTCCATCTCACACTCTTCCCTTTCTGTCCATTTCTCCCTCTCTCTCTCTCTCTCTTCCCCTCTCCTTTCCCACCCTACCTACGCCCATCTCCTCTTTTACCCTATCTGTCTGTCCATCTCCTCCTACGTGTTCTCATTCTCAAATACTTGTTGAACGAAGTCTGATTATTCGCGCAGTATGGGCTACACTACTTTTTCACCCCCACCCCTTTAATTGGTAGGTGGTTCTTAAACCTCAGCGACTCTTTCCAGTTATTAAGTTATAAGCTCACCAATTTTGACAGAAATTGGTCCAACGCCTTAGGAAGAAATGTGGAACACGAATACATACATACCTACATACCATAAATTTTTAGAATATTTATGGATGTTTGGATTCAGTACCAGATACATGTTTTTTACCGACTGTAAAGTAGTTAATGGAAGTACTTGGCCAACAGATATTTAAGTTGGTTTTGCCTCCGGCCATAAATACGCGAGATTGCTGTCTTTTATTCTACAAAGGAAGTATTTTTGTTGCTGCAATGAGTCTATAGAATTTGAACATCTATGTACCACTCCCTACGTAACAGTCAAGATCTTACATAAAATGTTGTTACATGGAAACTAAAACAATTTTCCAGCGATGTTCATCATGAGCAGTCCCATCGTCACAGACTTCCCAGTTTCCCAAAGTTCTTCAGGAGTTTTAAAGCTATAACGTATAAGAAAAATTAATTTTATCAATTTATACGTATCTAATATTTAGTTATTGCGTTATCAGTACAATTGTTATAAAGCATATCTCAATACAGAAAATACACACATCAAAAAAAGTTTTGCATCGCCCCGGTTCCCAGGCCTCCTGAATATAGACGTTGACTGTGGATATTGTATCACAGACACAGTTCCTTTGACTGCTCAGAGATGTCACTGAACCCGCCCAAAGATGTAAAAAACCATGCATGAGCAGCGCCTTTTAGACGGAGGGGGTCCGACAGCCGATCAGTTCCATTCAATCCACCAGGAAGGAGGCACATGGCTCGAGTTGTCTGTAGTTCAACCGTGCCTAGGCGGTCAATACCGTGGTTCGATCGAGTCCGCATTGTTACTTTCTGCTAGGAAGGGCTCTCAACAAGGCAAATGTCCAGGCGTCTCAGAGTGAACCAGTGTTAGGACATGGAGGAGATACAAAGAGACAGGAACTGTCGATGACATGCCTCACTCAGGCCGCCCAAGGGCTACTACTGCAGTGGATGACCGCTACCTACGGATTATGGCTCGGAGAAACCCTGATAGCAAGCCCACCATGTTGAATAACGCTTTTCATGCGGCCACAGGACGTCGTGTTACAACTCAAACTGTGTGCAATAGGCTGCATGATGTGCAACTTCGCTCCCGACATCCATGGCGGGCCCCTCTTTGCAACCATGACACCATGCAGCGCGGTACAGATGGGCCCAAAAACATGCTGAATGGACCGCTTAGAATTGGCATCACGTTCTCCTCACCGATGAGTGTCGCATATGCCTGCAGCCAATCGTCGGAGATGTGTTTGGAGCCAATCCCGTCAAGCTGAACGCCTTAGACACACTTTCCAGCGAATGCAGCAAGGTGGAGAGGTTCCCTGCAGTTTTGGGGTGGCATTATGTGATGCCGACGTACGCCGCTGGTGGTCATGGAAGGTGCCGTAACAGCTGTACGATACATGAATGCCATCCTCCGACCGATAGTGCAGTCATATCGGCAGCATATTGGCGAGGCATTCGTCTTCATGGACGACAATTCGCGCCCCCATCGTGCACATCTTGTGAATGACTTCCTTCAGGATAACGACATCGCTCGACTAGAGTGGTCAGCATGTTCTCCAGACAGGAACCCTATCGAACATGCCTGGGGTAGATTGAGAAGAGCTGTTTATGGACGACGTGACACACTAACCACTCTGAGGGATCTACGCCGAATCGCCGTTGAAGAGTGGGACAATCTGGACCAACAGTGCCCTGATGAACTTGTGGAAAGTATGCCACGACGAATACAGGCATGCATCAATGCGAGAGGACGTGCTACTGAGTATTAGAGGTAAGGTGTGTTCAGCAATCTGGACCACCACCTCTGAAGGTCTCGCTGTATGGTGATTCAACATGCAATGTGTGGTTTTCATGAGCAATAAAAAGGGTGGAAATGATGTTTATGTTGATCTCTATTCTAATTTTCTGTATACGTTCCGGAACTCTCGGAACCGAGGTGATGCAAAATTTTTGTGATGTGTGTAAATTATTGTGTACAAGTTTAAATTGGCTTTGGGAAACAAATTTAAGTTAATTACTTTCTTTAATTGTAAGATAATTTCGGTTGTGTGCAGGATTTGCAGTTAATACCCTCTAAAAGGATTACATGTGGCAGTCTTAAGAATCTTAGAAATATAATTAAAATACAGTACTATTGCTTTTACTAGTGCAAAATATTTTGTTTTGGACCCCATCTAAAATAAATTCAGTTACATTTTAGAAATTTTGTTCTGGGCCTTTTAACTGATTTCCAGCAGACACTATGAACAGAAAACAGTAATATGCCCATTGCGTCATTAATTACGCTAGGGCCATTTTCTTAGGTTTTAGTTGATACTTTGAGCCAAACAGAAAATTGGCAGATGCACTTTTACTGGATTGCTGAAGCACTTGCTACTACCTGATGGCGATTAATGTGCAGATGGCGTCAGTGGCTTCACGCATATCTGGGCGCTGGCTGGTTGGCTATTGTGCGTCTGCCCACGGCTGCTCTCTCAGAACGACCTCTGCTGAC
Source organism: Schistocerca cancellata (assembly GCF_023864275.1). Lineage (NCBI taxonomy): Eukaryota > Metazoa > Arthropoda > Insecta > Orthoptera > Acrididae > Schistocerca > Schistocerca cancellata. The sequence goes on from NC_064629.1 coordinate 201,328,754, forward strand.
GTCTGTCGGCTACGAATCTAACTGATAGTAATTGGGCTCAACATCAAAGCACTAAGAGACCTCTGATCAGAAGTTGAGGAGCCTCACATAAGACATAGCAGCGAAATTTCCGCCCAGCAGAAGTGTGACTCTCTCCTAGCATTCTTCAAAATTACCTGTTAGCATGTCCGTACATTTGACTGACCAGCTCGGATTTTTCCTGTTGGCAATCGTATTCTTTATTTCGCAACTTCTATTGCTGTTTTGTAATGGCCTTTTTTCTTTTACTTTTGTATAATAATCTTCAGTAATATTGTGTTTTCCGATATCTTCAAAACTCCGTGCCTTCGTGTATACATGACGATAACAAACTTTTGGATGGGACCCTCGAACCTAAAATTGTAATTACTTTCTGGAACATTTCATGGTCTAGTGTCGTGCCTTCTCTACCCGTGTCTCCACCCCGCCTTCCATTGCAGGCTCTACAAAGTAGAAAACATATTGCATGAACGAAAAGTAAAGTATTAACAGAGCGGCAGCTAGTAAAGAGGTTGCTAACTATATAACGGTTACTAGATTTTATCAAAATTAGTGATAAAATTGATGTGTCTCTTGCAATCTGTTGGTATATTTCTGAGAAACAGCAACAAAAACTATAAATGCACCACATTATCAGCGTATTTCAAACGACAAAGAATTAAATGCCCTCTATCGCCGATATAGAGCGGTACTATTTTGCTATTCAGCAGGGAATCAATTAAGCCCTACTGAAGGAAATAGCATGGAAGAGGAGTAATTTAGGAAACTGTGGCTCGAATAACTCACAAAGTTTTCTGTCTCATCGGTACACATTTGTATAGTATTTTTCTTACCATAGCTTCAGACAAATTGCTATAAATTGCACATGTATTTCAGTAATTGTCATCTGACGCATTTAATCATTTAAAAATTGACTGTTTCTACAGAAAACAGCAACAACCTACACTGACACTTTTTTGATGTGAAATCAAATTTAAACTAATCAAACAACTGTTCCATTACGTTACTTTTCCCTCTTTTAATGCCGGCCGAAGTGGCCATGCGGTTCTACGCGCTGCAGTCTGGAACCAAGAGACCGCTACCGTCGCAGGTTCGAATCCTGCCTCGGGCATGGGTGTGTGTGATGTCTTTAGGCTAGTTAGGTTTAACTAGTTCTAAGTTCTAGGGGACTAATGACCTCAGAAGTTGAGTCCCATAGTGCTCAGAGCCATTTGAACTATTTTGAACCTCTTTTAATTCACAAAAATATAAACAACTTTTTATTTTAAGATTCACGCCGTATTTTTTTTTCATTGACCCTCCTATTCAGATTCGTCCATTTTATGTCTGGCTAACCGGTCTTGATGTCCTACTTTCATTTCTGAGTATCATCTGCGAGACTACTTGATCATGCCTCTCACCAAGTAGCAATGTTTTTGAATGAAAAATGCGAATTTATTGGTATGTTTCCTATATTTGGAATAAGATCATTAGGGAGCTACTATTTCTCACCGTCAAAGACAGCAGTGTGTATGCAAAACATCAAAGTAAAAATAGAAACGACAGTTTCTAGTAAAGAAATGTCATGCTAGATTACCACGCAGAATACAAAAAATACTAGAAAAAAAAACAGAATGTAATGAAATCGTAACCCCGATACTAGCACTGGAATACAAGTCACCAAAAAAACTTAAAGGTATTTTCATGTATTGTTACAGGTTAGCATAAGTACACAGAAAGAGAGAAATCAAACAAGACACGAAAGATGTATAACAGTTTTACAGACAGAGAATATTGCAATTTTATCACAATTTCCATCTTGGGAAATAAATTGACTTCTCATGTCACTGACAACATCTATTCACATAGCATAAAATTAGGTTCTCGAGTGTGAGAAGGGAATACCATCTGCAACTATACAGCGACATTCATACTCTGCAAATGGCAAAACAAGGGTGCCGTAATTATACAGAAAACAGTGTATACGGTTTGGCATGAAATGGGATTGGATTGAAAACAATGTTTTACACTTAAGTTAGTTAACTAAATCACTGTTTACGAATATGCAAATGAAATTACTTTTATACTGTGTTAGTGGCGAGACGTTGTTCTGAAAATGACATTGCAACACAAGTAATGGCACAAAAAAGGACTGCTGTCCAACAGAACTGTGAGAAAAATATGTAATCATACTGTTTGTAACGTTAAGATTCCTGTCTGTGCTAAATTCCAATACAGTTGAGTAATTTAATACTAGTATTAATACTTAGGATTTCTATAATGGAAACGTATATAGACTGCAGAAGATGGTAGGCTTACAAATATTTGACATATAATAAATGGAATTAACTTGGATAAAATGCTACAGAACAACGTCTAGCATCATTACTTACGATTTCTATGATGGAGGCGTATATAGACTGCAGAAGATGTGTATTCCTATAAATATTTGACATATTAATTATAAATTAACTTGAATAAAATGCCACAGAACAACGTAGATAGACGTGTGGACTAAGATTGTTGGAAAAAAGTATAACGAAAAACTGATAGTTGGATGATTTCAATCTTATACATTGCTGCTCCGATGTCTTCGTAGCTCGTTTGAGTAACATTCTGTTATCGTTCGAAATGTGGTTCAAAAATGGTTCAAATGGCTCTGAGCACTATGGGACTTAACTTCTGAGGTCATCAGTCCCCTAGAACTTAGAACTACTTAAACCTAACTAACCTAAGGACAACACACACATCCATGCCCGAGGCAGGATTCGAACCTGCGACCGTACCGGTCGCGCGGTTCCACACTGCAGCGCCTAGAACCTCTCGGCTACTCCGGCCGGCTTCGAAATGTGCTTTGAATCTTTTTATATTTAGAAGCATTGAAAAGACTATACATTTTTTCTGTTTTACCACAGCAGCATACACACTCTTAAATATGATGCTTCAAATTTACTTGAATTCTCGGAAGTAGAATGATCAAATGTGTAGTCAACGATCGTCATGTTTCTTATGCCACAATAAGCTAGCTTCATGCTATTAACATAGCTACCTTCCTATTATCAATAGGAATATCATATTTTATATGGTAGCTTTCCTGTTATTTTGAGCAAGCGAAGTGAACTTAAAAGGTTACTTTTTGATGTGTTGTAGTATTTTATTACACTATATAAAAAGCGCATAGCCTTTTGAAATACAGTATAACTTATCATCAGTAACCTTATGTCTAATTTGGTATTACTTGCATCTCCTATCGAGGACTACCGGAAAATATCATTCCCGTTCTCTGATCATTTATGAAGAAGGTTACGAATCTTGTTTTTCGTCTCTGATCGCCTGCCTGTCAATGAGATCAAAATCCTACAAAAAAAAGCTTCAAAACAATAAGTTATTCTGGAGTTTCGAACGTCATGAAAGTTCAAATGGTTCAAATGGCTCTGAGTACTATGGGACTCAACTGCTGTGGTCATAAGTCCCCTAGAACTTAGAACTACTTAAACCTAACTAACCTAAGGACAGCACACAACACCCAGCCATCACGAGGCAGAGAAAATCCCTGACCCCGCCGGGAATCGAACCCGGGAACCCGGGCGTGGGAAGCGAGAACGCTACCGCACGACCACGAGATGCGGGCGTCATGAAAGTTTCATTTTAATTTTCTATTCAATTATTAATGTTATTTGCCTCTCGCGTTTGTCTGCTTTCCGTATGCAATAGAATATTTGATATTCTAGGCTGTTTCCTTCTGCACTTTCACGTTGTTTTATTGTTCTTATTTTTGTACCTCTCTAACAAAGCGCCCAATGTTTACTGTGCTCTCTCCACCAACACTGTAGTTTGCAGTTAATTTCCCGTGTACTGTTCTATTCCTAATTCGCTATCCGTCTGTAGGTCGACAAAAATTAGTAGTTAATCTAAAAGATCATTCTCGTTCATTTCAGTGGAATTAAGATTATGCCAAAACAGCTCAGTAACACATCCCACTTTATTGCATCCGTGTTTTCGTAGTGTTATGACATTTTTAGTGACGCGGCTCGCCCACGGAATACATTTTTACAAAGTGCGGTACCATAAAGAGGCAGTTCGGTTTATAAACGAGTAGTTCTGCACCACCGCAATAGATAGGAAATAGAGGCGCTATCATTTATTACTACCTTTACGATTAAGACATTTGTTGTAAATAATGTGGTCTTATTTTAGCATTATATGTTTACTACAGAACTATTTTCAGTAGTAACTGTAATGGTAGTGATATGGTAAAATCAAAATGATTATTTTCTACATTCACAGAATCGAACGAGTAGAAGCTGGACTACCGGCCGACCGAGCTGGTCTTAGGCCGGGAGATTATATTATTTTTGTAGACAAGTACAACGTGGTAACAATGCCAGAGGATGAAGTCTTGGGACTGATCAGGTACGTAAAACAATGTCCAAAAAGATGTATGTACAGTTTTTCATGTTAGTGACTGTGTCTAATCTCTGAGATTTACTTCACTATTAGAAAAGAGTAGGAACGAGAAAAAATTTTCACTCTTCTTTATTTTAATGAAAAATGTTTGTTACTAACAAAGCAGCCTCGCATCTGGCCAGATTAAAGAGCCTTAAGCTCTTTAGATTCACGCACAGGATGGCCTAGGTCTCGGGACGTTACTATTTGCCCATGTCCCTTCACTGTGGTAGTTCACGTTCGTTGGGAAGTGAGTTTTTTCCACGAAAACTTAGCTCGCTATTTTCCTACCATTTTCTAATATATCAGATTAGGTCATTCAGGCCATTTCTTATAGTGTTGCATATACACTGTATCATACACAGCAATAATGAATGGTATTTTTATCACACATGGACCTCCACAGGAAAGCCTTAGGTGTTTGTACAAGCAGTTGATTTAAAATGAGTTGGAATCAGCTTACGGTTTATACACACCTGGAAATTGAAATAAGAACACCGTGAATTCATTGTCCCAGGAAGGGGAAACTTTATTGACACATTCCTGGGGTCAGATACATCACATGATCACACTGACAGAACCACAGGCACATAGACACAGGCAACAGAGCATGCACAATGTCGGCACTAGTACAGTGTATATCCACCTTTCGCAGCAATGCAGGCTGCTATTCTCCCATGGAGACGATCGTAGAGATGCTGGATGTAGTCCTGTGGAACGGCTTGCCATGCCATTTCCACCTGGCGCCTCAGTTGGACCAGCGTTCGTGCTGGACGTGCAGACCGCGTGAGACGACGCTTCATCCAGTCCCAAACATGCTCAATGGGGGACAGATCCGGAGATCTTGCTGGCCAGGGTAGTTGACTTACACCTTCTAGAGCACGTTGGGTGGCACGGGATACATGCGGACGTGCATTGTCCTGTTGGAACAGCAAGTTCCCTAGCCGGTCTAGGAATGGTAGAACGATGGGTTCGATGACGGTTTGGATGTACCGTGCACTATTCAGTGTCCCCTCGACGATCACCAGTGGTGTACGGCCAGTGTAGGAGATCGCTCCCCACACCATGATGCCGGGTGTTGGCCCTGTGTGCCTCGGTCGTATGCAGTCCTGATTGTGGCGCTCACCTGCACGGCGCCAAACACGCATACGACCATCATTGGCACCAAGGCAGAAGCGACTCTCATCGCTGAAGACGACACGTCTCCATTCGTCCCTCCATTCACGCCTGTCGCGACACCACTGGAGGCGGGCTGCACGATGTTGGGGCGTGAGCGGAAGACGGCCTAACGGTGTGCGGGACCGTGGCCCAGCTTCATGGAGACGGTTGCGAATGGTCCTCGCCGATACCCCAGGAGCAACAGTGTCCCTAATTTGCTGGGAAGTGGCGGTGCGGTCCTCTACGGCACTGTGTAGGATCCTACGGTCTTGGCGTGCATCCGTGCGTCGCTGCGGTCCGGTCCCAGGTCGACGGGCACGTGCACCTTCCGCCGACCACTGGCGACAACATCGATGTACTGTGGAGACCTCACGCCCCACGTGTTGAGCAATTCGGCGGTACGTCCACCCGGCCTCCCGCATGCCCACTATACGCCCTCGCTCAAAGTCCGTCAACTGCACATACGGTTCACGTCCACGCTGTCGCGGCATGCTACCAGTGTTAAAGACTGCGATGGAGCTCCGTATGCCACGGCAAACTGGCTGACACTGACGGCGGCGGTGCACAAATGCTGCGCAGCTAGCGCCATTCGACGGCCAACACCGCGGTTCCTGGTGTGTCCGCTGTGCCGTGCGTGTGATCATTGCTTGTACAGCCCTCTCGCAGTGTCCGGAGCAAGTATGGTGGGTCTGACACACCGGTGTCAATGTGTTCTTTTTTCCATTTCCAGGAGTGTAGCTCCACATCGTAGCCATTTTAGAGATACGACGCAGCAAAACGACAGTGAATCAGGAATGACCCTGTTTTGAAAAGAACGTCTTTTACAGAATCACGGTAATATCTTTTTTTCTGATGATATCGATACTGAGCTGCAGTTCAGAACACTTGCAACAAAGCTAACACTTACTAACATACTGTCACTTTTTTTGACAATTAGCTCACCGTAATTGCATAACTTAATACCACAGCGATGTCGGGTCTAATTATTTAGTGGTGAAGTGCGTGCTTGGAAACCGCAAGGTTGCGGAATTGAATCCCGGTTGGACCACGAAAATTTTTCACTCTGTCTTTCACCTAGAATTCACTTGTCAATGACGTGAAGATTCGCCTGAAACGACACATGGTTCGTGTTCAACGTTACACAGTAGTTCCCGTTTCTACATTAGTATTAGTGGTGTTGATTATGGGCACGCGGGTCATCGAAGTCGCGTCCAATTGAAATATTTGCACAAATTACTTTATTATTATTATTATTATCATTATTATTATTACCACAGAGGTAATTGCGTCGCTTTGAGTCACTAAGTTATCTGTGTAGTTTTTATCAGCTTATTAGGGACAACCCATAATTACACTGAGAAAATTACTGAACTTATCGTCTTTCCATGACATTCAACGTCACCGTTACCTTAAATACTTGTCGGTGCCAATTAGGTAATGGGTTCGAAGACTTTGACATGCATCGCACATCTGTTTCTTAAAACAGAAAATACTACTAACATTCTAAGAAACCCCTTTCTTTATCAGATGGCCAACGCCAACACTGCGAGCTATCCTAAAGCCATTTGTTTGTATACAGTTTCATTATCAAAGGTGTAACTGTTACACATTGTCTGCGGAACCCCAATGGATGAATGAATACTCTCGTCCTAGATTCCAAATCTGGCAGTAATACTGTTTTGTTCTTCGATTAACTTGCAATTGTCGTCCATAACACAAACGAGTCCCACGTGTCAAGTCATCTTGCACTATAACTTCTGTGACGTCTTTAGATTTCTGTGATTTATCTAGTAACCGAAATTTGATGGATTGCTTTTAGTACTCATGTGAATGACCTCACGTTTTTATTATTTAGAGTCAGTTGTCACTTTTCGCATCAAACAGATATGTTATCTAAATCATTTTGCAAACAATCTAAGTGGGCTGTTCAGATTGTCTTCTTAATCGTTTATACACGGTGAATCACCTGAAACTTGCACCGCAGGTATTTTGATAATGGAAGAAACAATTGATATACGGATTTCACAGATTGAAATGGTAGGTAGATGTCCACCTTTGCAGCTCATACGCAGAATGTTACGAGATTCAAATGTGTATTTATTTACAAAAGGTACAAATATTCCAATGGAAAATGCCTGTTGACTGTGCCACAATAAAAAATAAAATAAATTACAATATCAGTGGTGCGTTGCAGGAGTCTAGTGCTTGTAGTTTACGAGATATCGCAAATTGAACAATCTAAATACCGACAGTTGTTTGTTTCATGTGGTAGCACAAACGAATGTGAATATCATATGTGTGCGTATGTGCAGCCCTTCACATATTTTAATACGTCTCTGGAGGTGTCGTGTTGTTCAGTGGGACACTTCCTAGGTCAAACGAAAGACAAACACAGGTGAATACAGCACTTCTGTGGGGCCTGACACGTTAAAGAATCAATGTATCCTCAAAGCCTCTTCTCAAAACGACCACCACCCGCGTCAATACAAGCTTGCGGTCTGTCATGCAACGACTTCTTGGCACGTTCTAGCATTTCATCGGAAAACGCAACGCAGGCCGCAGTAATACGTTCTTTCGTATCATCTGTATTGTTTGAAGAAGATGAAGTGGCTGAAGAGGTTGACGCCCACTGGGAAATCTTTCTGCGTACGTGATATATGAACGAACGGCATACTTCCTACATTCACCACAAACCATGAGCGTATTCAGTTTTTTGACATCGGGAAATATCATCTTCCAAACATGTCCTACTGCGTCCGCTATCACACAATAACAAAAAAAATTTTCACTATTATGTAATTATTTTTGACGAGCTAACGACAAGATATAATTTTTATTTGTACAGACTGTTGGCAAATCATCAGACGCAGAAAATTTCACAGAGTTTCGAGCTCAAATTGACACGTAATTGTGACTTATGTAGTTTCATAATAGAAAAAAGTTCCTCTCACAATTATATGTCGATCGAGATGTTGTATCACCTTTGCAACCTCATTATGGGGACTCTACTACAGAAAAGCAATGAAAACTTCCTGGACAGTTGTAACGTAAAAAGATGTGTCATTAAAACTGGAATTACATTGTAGGTCAATCAGTTGCATTTGCACGTGCGCGGGGGCGCTTTCAACTGAAACACCAGTCTCGATAACACCTTTAAAAGAAGTGCAACCTGCAACATTCACAGTGTCCTCAAAATCTTTATAAAACTGTCTTCGTAATTCTTTCAATGCCACAAAGAATTCTCCAAAACTCGCGCTTTCTTTAACATCAGTGAGCTTAGGGTACTGTGCTGCTGTTGTCAGCATGTGTTCCTCGTACGAGATCTTCTTTTTAAATGCATCCCTATCAAATCAGAAAGGAGTTAGCTGGCAGTGTCTTACTGTGGGCAGTGTGCAGTCAAGTCCACTTAAAATGCGAGGTGTGCAGTTCATTTCCTGATGTTCTAATTTTCTTTCCTGCAATACTTTTCCTTCATAAATTCAACAATAGCAAGTTTTAAATCGAAAAATCGTTCTAGGCATACCCCTCGACTTGACCAACGTACTTTGAGGTAATATAAGAAGTCTCCATACTCTTCATCCAGTTCCATTGAAAACTGTTGCGAATGACAGTGGAATAATGTGTGCCACTCCAGAAATTTTACTATTCATACAAACAATTTCTTCAATGCCTGCAATGTTAACAGCTGATGCGCAGAACAATGCATCCGGCTGTCGACCGTTGTAATTTTTTGCTCTTTCACTATCACCTAAATCTTTAAATTCTTTCTTCATGGCATTATAATGTCGTTCCATAGCATATACGCAGTACCCGTCCCTTATGTGAACTGAGTATTCTCTTCCCTCTGTTCTGTCATTCCCATTCGCTTTAAACGATTGTGACAATAGATTGCTAGATTGCCATTTTTGTGCAAACTGCAACTGAACCTGTGAACGTCCTTCAAATGTTCAAATGTGTGTGAATTCCTAAGGGACAAAACTGCTGAGGTAATCGGTCCCTAGACTTACACACTACTTAAACTAACTTATACTAAGAACGACACACACACCCATGCCCGAGGGAGGACTCAAACCTCCGGCGGGAGTGGCCGAACATCCTTCATTCCACTAACAAATGGCAAAGGGTAAAGAGCGATGACACCACGAATCTGCCGAACTGAGTATTGACGACCGAAACATGCCGCATTGCAATGCTAAATGAAATGTCGCGCCGTTCCGCATACTTCCGAGGAGAAGCGAGCAAAGCCGCGTGAAAGGCCGGGCTTTGTCCCGCACACGCTGCACGTGTGACATTTAGCACGCCGTGGCTGGCCCTGATCTAAGAAATAAAATGGAACACACAGCTGTCGGTGTTTACAATGTTCACAATACGATAACTCATAAACTACTCGCACTAACTTCCTGCAACAAACATCACTAACATTCTCATTTATGCTACTTTTAGGATTTTACTGTCAATAGCCATCATCCGATTTCAAAATTTACAACTGTTGTAATAACTGTAATTTCGCTAATGTCTCAGAATCTGTGCTCTGGCTGCAAATACCGATAGTGCCTCCCTCGTCCGAAATATATGCGGTCCAAGTGTTAGGTGATTCACTATGTATACAGGGCGGTCCATTGATCATGACCGGGCCAAATATCTCACGAAATAAGCGTCAAACGAAAAAACTACAAAGAACGAAACTTGTCTAGCTTGAAGAGGGAAACCAGATGGCGCTATGGTTGGCCCGCTAGATGGCGCTGCCATAGGTCAAACGGATACCAACCGCGTTTTTGTTTTTTTTTTTTAATAGGAACCCCCATTTTTATTACATATTCGTGTAGTACGTAATGAAATATGAATGTTTTAGTTGGACCACTTTTTTCGCTTTGTAATAGATGGCGCTGTAATAGTCACAAACATATGGCTTACACTTCTAGACGAACAATTGGTAACAGGTAGGTTTTTTAAATTAAAATACAGAACGTAAGTACGTTTGAATATTTTATTTCGGTTGTTCCAATGCGATACATGTACCTTTGTGAACTTATCATTTCTGAGAACGCATGCTGTTAACGCGTGATTACCTGTAAATACCACATTAATGCAATAAATGCTGAAAATGATGTCCTTCAACCTCAATGCATTTGGCAATACGTGTAACGACATTCCTCTCAACAGCGAGTAGTTCGCCTTCCGTAACGTTCGCACACGCATTGACAATGCGCTGACGTTGTCAGGCGTTGTCGGTGGATCACGATAGCAAATATCCTTCAACTTTCCCCACAGAAAGAAATCCGAGGACGTCAGATCCAGTGAAGGTGCGGGCCATGGTATGGTGCTTCGACAACCAATCCACCTGTCATGAAATATGCTACTGAATACCGCTTCAACTGCAAGGGAGCTATGTGCCGTACATCCATCATGTTGGAAGTACATCGCCATTCTGTCATGCAGTGAAACATCTTGTAGTAACATCGGTAGAACATGACGTAGGAAATCAGTATACATTGCACCATTTAGATTGCCATCGATAAAATGGGGGCCAATTATCCTTCCTCCCATAATGCCGCACCATACATTAACCCGCCAAGGTCGCTGATGTTCCATTTGTCGCAGCCATCGTGGATTTTTCGTTGCCCAATAGTGCATATTATGCCGGTTTACGTTACCGCTGTTGGTGAATGACGCTTCGTCGCTAAATAGAACTTGTGCAAAAAATCCGTCATCGTCCAGTAATTTCTCTTGTGCCCAGTGACAGAACTGTACACGCCGTTCAAAGTCGTTGCCATGCAATTCCTGGTGCATAGAAGTATGGTACGGGTGCAATCGATGTTGATGTAGCATTCTCAACACCGACGTTTTTGAGATTCCAGATTCTCGCGCAATTTGTCTGCTACTGATGTGCGGATTAGCCACGACAGCAGCTAAGACACCTACTTGGGCATCATCATTTGTTGCAGGTCGTGGTTGACGTTTCACATGTGGCTAAATACTTCATGTTTCCTTAAATAACGTAACTATCCGGGGAACGGTCCGGACCCTTGGATGATGTCGTCCAGGATACAGAGCAGCATACGTAGCACACGCCCGTTGGGCATTCTGGTCACAATAGCCATACATCAACACGCTATCGACCTTTCCCGCAATTGGTAAACGGTCCATTTTAACACGGGTAATGTATCACGAAGCAAATACCCCCCGCACTGGCGGAATGTTACGTGATACCACGTACTTATACGTTTGTGACTATTACAGCGCCATCTATCACAACGCGAAAAAAGTGGTCCAACTAAAACAATCATATTTCTAAACGTACTACACGAATATGTAATAAAAAATGGGGATTCCTGTTTAAAAAAACGTAGTTGATATCCGTTTGATCTATGGTAGCGCCATCTAGCGGGCCAACCATAGCGCCACCTGGTTTCCCCCTTCAAGTTAGACGAGTTTCGTTCTTTGAAGTTTTTTCGATTGATGCTTATTTCGTGAAATACTTGACCCGATCAATATCAATGGACCACCCTGTAGATTAGGAACAGCAAGCGACCAATAACACTTAATTGTGGAACGCCAGATGTCACTTCTGTTTTACTCGATAAATTATGACGTCAATAGGAAACCAATCAGTTGGCGTTAGTAATGTACTCCTCTTGTGCCAGTCCTTTATATAAACAAAGACAAGAATATTACTTTCAGATCGTAGGATTCACTGTATTACACCATAGCAATGTGGTTATTCGTGTACACTTATATGCTGCAATGCAGTGGTGATTCTGCTTGTATGTTTTGAGGCCGTACGCTAATTCTTCTCTTTTTCCCTTTATTTCTGTCGGTGTGGATACGGACTGCGCTTTGGTAATTTGTAGTTATGGGACTCCATGTGTCCCAGCGTGTGTGCTGCGGTCCGCTGTGATTGTTGCGGGTTTATAGGTCTCCAGGGAGGCGGGAACACGATGTAACGCCAGTCCCGCGCATTAGCGAATAATGTTCCATAACTGGCTGCGGGCGGGACAGAGAGGGCGCACAAACAGCACGTTACTGATTAATTATTTAACTCTCAGACAAAAGTAATTACGCATGTGAGGAAGTAAGATAACCCTTGTGTCGCATTTGCTATGGTGCGTACATTTCAGATGTACAAGCTGATCAAAAACTTCTACGTCTCCTTAAAATATTTGGAAACAAACACGCACACAGCTAAATTTTGTGAAATATGTATTATTCCAGTAAATGAACAAACAGCCACGTCAGTTTTGCAAAAAAGTTTAGAATTTCTAATTAGCCAGATAAGTTCCTTTTTGAGTGTTTTTGGAAGGATAGCAGGTACACTTTGCCCTGTAAATTAATATTAAGGAAAGTTAGAGTAAAAAGAAACTTTATTTGCCACTAAGAAAACAGTAAAAAAGTAGGTAGTCTCGTATTCACAGCTAATAGTTTGTATTCTTGAGTGCCCGCAACGTAATTTATTTCTTTCAGAGACATAATAAGTAAAGAAATCCGAACTGTTGCTATGGTTAAAATGTTTAAAGCTCTATAGTTTTGCGATAGGTTTATTTCGCTACAGTGCCATTTTCTAGCTGCCTGCAATAATACACGATTTCCTTAACCATTGTTTCTATTATTATTTACAATTATCGACAATATTGGGCGATTATATAGTATTTCTTACTTCAAGCTGTTTTTGACGTCCATAAAACATCAGTTGGTGCTGTTACTGTCTAACGATTTGTTCGTTATGACTTATAAAAATGTTCAAATGTGTGTTAAATCTTATGGGACTCAAATGCTAAGGTCATCAGTCCCTAATCTTACACACTACGTAACCTAAATTATCCTAAGGACAAACACACACACCCATGCCCGAGAGAGGACTCGAACCGCCGCCGGGACCAGCTTCACAATCCATGACTTTATGACTTATAGGTGCCATGATTATATGACTGTGGCAGCTATACTACGACAATCGTATAATCATACCATCTGTAAGTCATAACAACCAAAGCCCTGTAAACAGAATAAAAAGGCTATAGCCACCAAAAATTCTCGTCCACAACAACTTTAACGATCGAGGTACGACAGTATAGCTGCCACTTCATATCAACACATTCCCTGTAAGTCATAACAACCAAATCGATAGACAGTGACAGCACCAATCGATATTTTATGGGCGTCAAAAACAGTTAGACGTAAGTATAATTATAAATAAGAACAGAAACAAAGGTTAACGAAACCATGTGTTATTCGCAGGCAGCTAGAAAGTGGTACTGTAGCCGAAATAGGCCTATAGAAAACCAATAAAGCTCTAAATACTTTAAGCATAGCAGCGATTCGGATTTCTTTACTTATACTGTCTCTGCAATAGCTAATACTGTCAGTCTTTTTGTACGCAACCATCTTAAACATTTTGCTGGGATAGGGAATTCTCGTTATACGTACAATCCCTGTGATTCAAACTCGACCTCATTAATCAGAGTTCCAACTAACAATACACACTACGCGAAATTTTTCTACACAGATATTTATCTCTACATATTCCAAGGAATCCAGTGGTTAGCTCAGGGTGAGCGATTATTCTACGTTCTATAAACATGGAGAGACTAAGAAGTTAGAGTCAATAATTTCAGTTGTCAGGATAAGAAGAAGCGCCGCCACTGGATAGTGGAAACCTGGGAAGGAGCGTTTCGTAGCATGAATCACGCTATATCATGTGGCAGTCCGATGGAACGATCTGAATTTGGCGAAGCCATGAAGAACTTTATCTGTCATCATGTGTGGTGCCAACAGTGTAGTACAGAGAAGGTAGCGTTCGGTATGAGGGTGTTCTTCATGGTTAGGGTGTGGTCCCTTTTCTGCCAGCAAGAAAACGATAAATGCGGAAGGACATGAACACATTTTGCAGCACGTAAAGTATGAGATCAGTTCGGAGACAATGATCGTTCGTATCAGCGTGACAATATGTCCTACAATGATGCAGTATATGTGACGTAATGGTTTATGGTCAATAAAATTCCTGAAATGAGCTGACCGTCCCACAGTCCCGACGTGAAGCCAATGGAACATCTTTGGTATGAGTTGAAACGTCGACTTCGCTCCAGACCCTGGCATCCTGTATCACTACCTTCTCTGGTTCCGGTCGTTGAGGAAATCATCTGACTGAAAGAACCCTCAGCAGAGTCCAAGTCATCATAAAGAAGTGTGGACACACGCCGTATAAATGTCCCCTAATAGGTATCCGGATACTTTTGCTCAGATAGAGTACTCTCTCACAAATTTCTCCGTCAAATTAAATCAGATATTTGATACTAGTAGACTCGGCAGGAATGCCCTTTTTGCCTGTGAAAGTCAGCTTTTGATGCCCTTCTTGCTTCGTCCGTCGTATTATGTTTTGATTCCAAGGTATCAGAATTCTTTACCTTCATCTACTTGAAACGTCCCCTTTGAAAAATTTATACAAGACTGTGCTTAAACTGACATACAATATTTTTAGAGCAACGCAATCTGACTTTCAAAAATCCCTGCAAAAGAATGGCCCTGACTAACATTAATCTATACCTTTCACAAATCACTTACCTCACCAAAAATCTTCCTTACTCGAACTACTGCCATACAGCGAGCGCCACTACTGCCAGCTAAATAAAAGATTCACACTACTGAAGGCACTAACTACTGATAGGGATAGTTAGCAAATGAAAGATTTTAATAGAGAACAAACAATGTATTTACCTTAATATCATCAAAAGTCATAATATACGTAATTTCAAAACTCCGCCACTTCCTTCCACACATCCATCACTGCAGGCGGCTCACCTCTAACTGCGCAACGCTACGCGCTGTTCACATCCAGCTGCCGCTGCCCAACACTACAATGGCAGACAACAATGCAAACTAGGCACAGACTGCACACAGCACAGCCAGTGATTTTCATACAGAGCGCTACGTAACGTTGCCAATAAGAAAACATAAATAGCCCACTTACATAAAGAAAACATAAACAGCCTACTTACATACTACGTGATCACCAATTTTTGTGTTAAGTTTCTCGGTAATCTCATTTATGCTGCTCTTCATTATTTTCGTCTGTCTTCGGTTTAGTCGCAATCCATATTACATGCTCATTAGACTGTTCATTCTATTTTCAGTAGTTCCCGCAATTCTTTCTTATTTTCACTGAGGATAGCAATGTCATCAGCGAATGTTATCGTTGATATTCTTTCATCCTGAATTTTTACCCCACTCCTGAACTTTCATTTCCATCATCCGTGTAAATCCAATAGTCGGGGTTAAAAGACTACACCACCTTCCTACATCCTTTCTGACTGAAGTACTTAGTGCTTGGTCTTCCATTCTTATTTTTCCAACTTGGTGGTTGTACATGTTGTTTATTACTCGTCTTTCCCTATAACTAACTCCCATATTCCGGAGAATTTCGAACACTTTGCACTATTTTACACTGTCGAACGTCTTTTCTAGGTTGACAAATTCTATAAACGTGTCTCGATTTTTCTTAAGTCTTACATCCGTTACCAAGAGGAACGTCATAATTGCTTCTCTGGTGCCGTTAGCTTTCCCGAAGACAAACTGATTGTCACATAGTGGATACTCAGTTTTATTTTACATTCTTTTGTACGTTATTCTTGTCAGGAACATGGACGCATGAGACTTTAAGCTAGTTGTGTGACAGTTCTCGCAAGTACCTTCCTTCACTATCTACGGGATTGTAGCCCTTAGGCGACTAAAATGAAGTTCATATCACAAGTTGATTTCATAATAGAACATAAATGATTTAGATTTCTGATCTAAATATGATGTCTAAATTAGAGAGCTCCGTATGAGCCGGAGCCTCGTGCAATAGCAGCCTCTAAATATCTTGCATGCACTCAATGAACGACTAAATTTCTTAACAGTCTTCGAAGAAGGCATATATATTCCACACTACATGTTGCCTGGCGTTGTCCAGCTAAAATACGGCATGTGGTAAAGGAAGGGCCACAGTTCAGGTTCAGATATTTGATTGGTTTGCAGCTGGTCTCCCACTCAGTTCAGTATTGCCCAGTACCAAACTGCGATCACCACGGAAGCGTAGATCATGTTCGCGGCAGTCTCACTGGGTTATCCTAAACAGGGGAGACTCTTCCAAAAAAAACACTGCCTATTTAGATAATCCCATTCAGCACGCCACTGACGGCGTAGATTGTAGTCTGAGGCGTTTTTAGGTTTTGGGCTGTGGAAATATATATAGTGACAGGCTTTCAACTGACAGCATACAGCTTAGAATCGTCCACGCAGGCAGATTCTCACTCTTTACTGTGCTCCAACGTTAAGCTACCACTATGAACGAATCTGTACTGCCATTTATAGTTATGCGGACAACGTTGGAGTGACAATGCCCTGTGATCAGTTGCGTAATCCTCTATCCGCTCGTCACCTAGCTCGACCCTCTTCTAACGACTGATTAAACACATGCATTACTGTCATAGCACAATGCCCCGTACGAGCCCAACTGTCACGCTATGACAAATCCATTTCCCAGGGATCGATCATTCTGTCCCGTTCCACCTAACTCAGGGACCGATATTGCTACTTTTGGTGTGGTGTTGTTACTGATATTTGATTTCACGTTTGCACTTCGCCTGACAGTCCTTCATTGTCTGAATTTGATGTAATGGTGATCCTTCTATCACGCTAGAGAGGACGCTGCAGCGACACGTGTACGCCACCTCGCAATAACCTATAATTAAAAAGTGTCAATGACATCTTCATGGGATATACTCTATTCGCTGGAAGTAAATTTGTAAGGTTCATTACAATCCATCCACGCTTCAAAGAATAGAGCTGTCATATATTTTGTGAATTGTTCACTCTTTCCTACATTAGTATGAAAATAAATTAAACGGTGTTCTACAGAACAACGTGTAGATGATAATACTGAATGGTCTGTACTGCAGTGCAGCTAAGCCAGTGCGAGACGCTGCGACTGAGAATATTGTAATTGAAACATTTGTATCACCACATTAATTACAGGAGTAAGCCATGTAGCAATCATTGAAGATTTATGTTGAACGCTGGACGACTCTAATTTTTTGTGTCCCAGCATTCAAGCCCAAAACGATTTCTGGAACGTATGGCGAATTTCGCTTGTATCCTTTCAGCTTTCAGTCGTATACGAAGCTTGTGTTTAGTGTTGTCTTTCTTTAACACGAATTGTTACACAGAGTATTAGACCTTAACCTCTATGTTTTTGTATTATAAATCGCATTTCTTTTGTTTGCACGTATGCTAACATGATATAATTCATTAGTCGTATTTCATGGATCCCATGGAGAGGGGTCTCTAGGATGTGGAAAGAAGTTAGGGATTTAGATTTCATTCAAATGCAATGCAACGAAATGATTTAGTGTTAAGAAATATTATTGTACCATAGAGATAATATTAATTATAAATTAACATATAACATTTATTTTAAGAATTTCAGTGGAGCCATTCTTTAATGAAGGAGAAGAAGATACACTTCAGGAAATTATTTAATTCATCGTGAATTCCACAACATTACTCATAAGACTTTTAATATTTTTTGGAAGTTTGTTAACCCCTTGAAGTATCTGCAGGTTTGTATTTGGTTCTTGTGTTATATTCACATATCCGCTATTCTTTAAGAGAAAGAAAATTTTAGTAGCAACAAAGGATATAAACGAACATATTTAGCGTGAAGAAATTTTCAAAATCCCAAGGTTTTTGAGGAGGCCTCTGCAGACCCTTCTGGAACTAACACTAGAAACAATTATTATAACATGCGAGGGAAGTGTAAGTAAGTTTATATGTATTAGAAATAACATTAGACGCATGACAGAATCCTATATTGTACCATTTCAGGTTACGGAATACTCTGAAAGTCTATTGCTATTTGGTTTTTGCTTTTATTTCACGTAGGAGAGATTAAAACCACGAACCAGCTCCGTACAAAATTCTATAATATTTAAACATTCCCATAAAGATATGGGGGTTCTATGCATGTGGATATTACGATTCATAAATGAATTGAACTCCGCGTCATATGTTGAAGAATCCTTCACTGGCAATATCTCAGAACATGCTGTGAACTACTTCTGTTCATAGTGAAACGGACCTAGTGAAATTCCATTCTCAATACAGAGCATTTATGATGCCATGAAACACATATTTTCAAAGCCACTGTCTCTCGGAATATAGCTTATTGTAGGTTTACTTGTATCTTCCACACACGAGCCGAAAAAACATTCAACATGCTCGCAGTCTCAGGGAGGTGATGACAACTGTATTTTCCAGCAGTACTGAATTTAATTCTAATATAATTATATTTTCCTGAAGAGACATTGAGTCTCAGCTTTATCTTCGATAAGGTTAGAAGCGGAAGTAATGAATTAAAGTCTGTACCAAGGCCAGGACTTGAACGTGGGTCTCCCACTTCCGAAGCAGATAGGCTATTCACTATATCATCTTTGCTTCACAGTTGACACAGCTGCAGAGACTACTCTAGTCGAATGCCCTCCATAACACAAACTTCAATTCAGATCTCAGTCCATTTTCCCCTCTTATATCGTCAGTATTATCGAGTCTCTCAGATATTGGAACAGCATCCCAGCTTTGTACGTATAATGTTTGTGTTAGGAAGGGCATGGGAGAAGGGTAGTCTCGGCAGCTGTGTTAGCCACGTTGCCGAGATGGTGTAGTGGGCAGCACATCTGCTCACGAAGCACTAAGCTCGGTTTCAAGTTCTGGCCTTGGCAGAAATTCTGATTCATTACTTCACCTTCTCCCCATCTCGATGATTGTGATTCATTTCACGACGTGTGATGCAAAAACAAAAAATTACAGGAACGCAAAATTAATATTAGTCTATCATAAAGGGCTGAAAAGTTGTTGGAAACTGTGTCCATAAATTAAATGAATAGTAGCAAAACTGAGGGCTGTGATTTGACCTGTCATAGCCCATTAACGAGAAACAATCTTGTGGTGTGCGTTCTGTAAGACCTTCGGTACACACACCATCAGATTATTTGACTTGTCACTCTAATGAAGTAGGCGAGTGTCAGCAATATGTCTCGTGGTCTTATCGTGGCGTGTTTATCTACTGCCGTTAGGTCAGACGATAGAAATGCCACTTGCACACTTAGAGTAGCAGATTGACGGTAACCAACTTTAAACAGAACTTGATTAATTTTCACGCACATTTATTAAAATAATAACAAACATAAAAATTACTTAACTTGGTTCTGGATGCTATTTACAATTGACAATCTGAAGTTCCTTTGGTATAGGTACGTTAATCTTATTCTCACATATATCTCCGATACTTGACAAAAGTGTCTATACATTTATCTTCATGGCTATGTACACGAATATGGTAATCTTATTAGGTGCAGACTGAAACTTGACTATAGACTGGTACAGACAAATGTAGACTGACTAATCGGAGGTCTGTGCACTCGTTATAATACCTCGCGCGTTCAGGTATCACTGCCCGAGTGCGATCCGCGAGGAGAAAAGGTTCTACATTAGCAGCAATCTCATTGGCTGCGTTACATATTAATACGCGGATCGGCGGAAGCAGAATTTGGTCCGTCTCTAAGGCAGCGCCATCTCGTAGTGCGGAGATGGACAAGCACTGCGCCTGCGCTGTTGTGCTTAGCGGGGCGCGCTCTAGTGGCAATGTTGTGTACGCGCTGACTACGCGGAACTATGTACGCAACTAATCTGTTGACATTACTTTCTACATATTCCATAGCACAGGCGTCTGCAAAGAGTGCAGCAAAGTAACGCTGTGCCTGCCTGCCCACAGGTCGTGTGGGAACACGCTGAACCTGGAAGTGTACCGGCGCGTGTCCCCGAACGGGCTGGTGTCCGGGTCTGGGGCATCCAGCGGCTTCCCCGCCCCCGCATCGGGCGCCGCCGCCGCCCCCTCTCCCGCCCCCGCGACGGCACCCGCCAGGCCGGCCACCGACTGCTCCGGCGCCACCTCCGCGTCGCTGGACCTCAGCCGCCGCCGCCTGCACCTGCCGCAAGTCACCTTTAGTTCTGAGGTGCGTCTCCTAGCCACTTCACATACTTCTCGCTACAACAAATAAGTGGCTAATTCGAGACGTAAGGTAACACCACTCATTTTCTTTTAACCAGCGTGGCGATGCAGTGCTTACGGCACTAGACTCTCATTGCCGAGGATTGCCCCTCACGCTTAAGTTTACCGTGGTTTCTGTAAATCGCTAGAGGCAAATGCCATAGCATGTTCATCTAAAAAGAGCTGTGACGACTCGATGTTTCGCTGAGTCCCTCAATAACTCTACAATTAACTACGTTTACAATTTTAACGTTGGTGTGATTTACATGCGCAGAAAAACGAATGATTACAATTTCAGGAAAGTTGGATAATTTATTCAAGAGTAAGACCTTAAAAACTGTGCAAGTCAGCCGGCCGAGGTGGCCGAGCGGTTCTAGGCGCTATAGTCTTGAACCGCACGACCGCTACGGTCGCAGGTTAAAATCGGGCGTGGATGTCTGTGATGTCTTTAGGTTAGTTAGGTTTAATTAGTTCTAAGTTCTAGGGGACTGATGACCTCAGAAGTTAAGTCCCATAGTTCTCAGAACCATTTTCTTGTGCAAGTCAAAAACGCTTCACTCCACCTCCGGCCCTTAGGCAAGTAATTATTCGGCTTGACAGTAATTGATAGCGTTATTGGACGTCCTCCTCAGTGAAATCGTTCCAAATTTTGTCCAATTGTCTCATTATATCGTCAAAATCAAAGATGGTTGAAGGGCCCTGCCCATAATGCTCCACACATTTGCAGTTGGGGAGAGATCCGGCTACCTAGCTGGCCAAGATAGGCTTTGGTGCACGCTAAGACAAGCAGAAGAAACGCTCACCGTGTGCGGGTATTATATTGCTGAAATGTAAGCCCAAGATGGCTTGCTATGAAGGGCAACAAAACGGTGCATAGAATATCGTAGACGTACCTCTGTGCTGTGAGGGCGGATGACAACCAAAGGGGTCCTACTATGAATAGAAATGGCACTCAACACCATCACTCCTTGTTGTCGGGCCATATGGCCGGCGGCAGTGAGGTTGGTATCCCACCACTGTCTGGGACGTTCAGATGGTTCAAATGGCTCTGAGCACTATGGGACTTAACATCTGAGGTCATCAGTTCCCTAGACTTAGAACTATTAAACCTAACTAACCTAAGGACATCACACACATCCATGCCCGAGGCAGGATTCGAACCTGCGACCGTGGCGATCACGCGGTTCCACGCGGTTCCAGACTGAAGGGCCTAGAACCGTATGGCCACCGCGGCCGGCCGTTCGGGACGTCTACAGACACGTTGCGTCCTGGAATCTCATTGACTGGAGTAGAATTGTCTTCATTGATGAGTACCGATTCGAACTGAGTCCTGATGACCACCGAAGACGTGTCTCGAGGAACCCAGATATCAGTGGGATATAGTATGACTGTCGCCTGCATACGGCCCGACAACCAGGGGTGATTTGTCATCCGCGGTACCCTTACAGCACAGCTGTACGTCGACTCGTTTTCTTGCTAGACATGGCAAGCCATCTTGGGCTTACATTTCAGCAAGACGATGCCCACCCGCATACGGCGAGAGTTTCTCGGCTTGTCTTCACGCTTGCCAAAGCCTATCTTGGGCAACAAGGCCGCCGGATCTCTCCCCACTTGAGAATGTTTGGAGCATTGTGGGCAGGGCCTCCATCTCGGATTTTTGACGATCTCACGCGTCAGTTGGACAGAAGTTGGCACAATACTCCTCAGAAGGACATCCAACAGCTCTAACAATCAGCATCAAGCCGAATAATTGCTTACCTGAGGGCCAGAGGTGGACTAACGCGTTTATGACTTGCCCAGTCTGTGAAGCACTTTCTTTTCAATAAATCATCCATTTTTTCTGAAACTATAATCATTTGTTTTTCTGCACATATAAATCACATCAACGTTTAAAACTGTAAACGTAATTAATTGTCCTGTCACTGAGCGACTCGGCGAAACATCGAGTCATCACAGCTCTTTATAGACAAACATACTATGACATTTGCCTGAGGAGAACATACAGCAGCTCTATCCATCAGTGCCAAGCCGAGTACCTGCTTGTATAAGGGCAAGAGGTGAACCAACGCATTATTGAGTTGCTCAGTTTAAGATGCTCTTTTTCTTGCTTAAATCATTCAGATTTTCTGTAATTCTGATCATTTGCCTGTACATGTACACCACTTCTATCGATTTCCGTTCCATTCGGATAATTCGTTCGGAGTGCATCTTTTTTTGTCTTAGAGTATACGTTTTATATGACATCTGTGTGGAGTTCTGGTAGCTCGAGACTTTCAAAGACACACATTAACTGGAAATCTCCTCACACCGCATAGTGTGATTTTTTTCAGGAACGAATCCCTGGGAGGATAAGGATGAAAACAGTGCATGAGGACACACATCCAGAGATGTTTTCCAATCGAGGTTTACCCACTTGAGATAAAAGATCTTTGACAGTGCAGGCTGAAAACTCCAACTCAGTTTCTCCCGAACTCGGAACACGATAAATTCCACTACCAAATTAGTAGCGTGTTAAATTATCACTCCACACAATGATACTGAAAAAGTAGAACAATCTCTTTGCTACATCCAGAAGCAAAAGAATTTCAATTTATCAGTAAGAAAAGTTAATATAAATATTGATATAAACCGGAAATTAAAGTTATCTTCCCTTAGATAATCAATAATGTTCCAGGTAGTGGCACCTCTTTACCTCCGGAACGCCGACACTGTGAGTACACAATTCAGAGGTGTAAAACTACCTGATGATATTTGTTTCAAATTAAGAGAGGTTCTCATCATCAAAGCAGTTGTAGGATAGTTCGAATCGAAATAATCTTTAAAATGGACGTGAATTTTTTGACTCAAATTAATTGGATTCAGACACCAAGTGTTGACAAATACAATATCTTTTCTCAACCAATTAAAATCACTGAGCATGAAGTACAATCATGAATCCCAATTATCTTGTGATAGTAATTAAAAACTGACTTCGGAATTAATATTTGAAAGCAAAGGCACCTGAAAGCTGTTTGTAAGACTGATAATTTCTTGGCCAAACTACACTAATGGCCATTAAAATTTCTACACCACGAAGATGACCCGCTACAGGCGCGAAATTTAACCGACAGGAAGAAGATGCTGTTATATGCAAATGATTAGCTTTCCAGAGCATTCACACAAGGATGGCGCCGGTGGCGACACCTACAACGTGCTGACATGAGGAAAGTTTCCAACCGATTTCTCATACACAAACAGCAGTTGACCGGCGTTGCCTGGTGAAACGTTGTTGTGATGCCTCGAGTAAGGAGGAGAAATGCGTACCATCACGTTTCCGACTTTGATAAAGGTCGGACTGTAGCCTATCGCGATTGCGGTTTATCGTATCGCGACATAGCTGCTTCCGTTGGTCGAGATCCAATGACTGTTAGCAGAATATGGAATCGGTGGGTTCAGGAGGGTAATACGGAACGCCGTGCTAGATCTCAACGGCCTTGTATCACTAGCAGTAGAGATGACAGGTATCTTATCCGCATGGCTGTAACGGATCGTGCAGCCACGTCACGATCGTGGATGGGGACGTTTGCAAGACAACAACCATCTGCACGAACAGTTCGACGACGTTTGCAGCAGCATGTACTGTCAGCTCGGAGACCATGGCTGCGGTTACCCTTCACGCTGCACCACAGACAGGAGCGCCTGCGATGGTGTACTCAACTACGAACCTGGCAAAACGTCATTTTTTCGGATGAATCCAGGTTCTGTTTACAGCATCATGATGGTCGCATCCGTGTTTGGCGACATCGCGGTGAACGCACATTGGAAGCGTGTATTCGTCATCGCCATACTGGCGTATCACCCGGCGTGATGGTATGGGGTGCCATTGGTTACACGTCTCGGTCACCTCTTGTTCACATTGACGGCACTTTGAACAGAGGACGTTACATTTCAGATGTGTTCCGACCCGTGGCTCTACCCTTCATTCGATCCCTGCGAAACCTTACATTTCAGCAGGATAATGCACGACCGCATGTTGCAGGTCCAGTACGGACCTTTCTGGATACAGAAAATGTTCGACTGCTGCCCTTGCCAGCACATTCTCCAGATCTCTCACCAATTGAAAACGCCTGGTCAATGGTGGCCGAGCAACTGGCTCGTCACAATACGCCAGTCACTACTCTTGATGAACTGTGGTATCGTGTTGAAGCTGCATGGGCGGCCGTACCTGTACACGACATCCAAACTCTATTTGACTCAATGCCCAAGGGTATCAAGGCCGTTATTACGGCCAGAGGTGGTTGTTCTGGGTACTCATTTCTCAGGATCTATGCACCCAAATTGCGTGAAAATGTAATCACATGTCAGTTCTAGTATAATATATTTGTCCAATGAATACCTCTTTATCATCTGCATTTCTTCTTGCTGTAGTAATTTTAATGGCCAGTAGTGTACTTATCAAAGCCTAGGCAGCTCACAAACGCAGCAATACTGGCAAAGTTTGAAACAAGACCTTTGCTGCTAGATTTGTTACCGGTAGCTGACTGCCGCCAACACAGAGCGTGTAAGGGCCACGAAGAGAAGATCAAGAACTTAGGGCTCATACTGAGGCATATAGATAGTCGTTTTCCCCTCCCTCTGTTTGCGAGTTGAACGGGAAAGGAAATGGCTAATGGTGGAACGGTGTACCCTCCAGCACGCACCGTTCTGTGGCTTGCGAAGTGTCTACATAGTTGCAGATATCGTCCATGTCTTTTTCGAAGGAGCCATCCCAGAAATTATTTACTGCATTCTGAAAACCTGGCCTCCTGTGCGTCTATGGCAGTGTGTATTATGCATTCAATACATTGAAAATTCTCTACACAGCAGTATTTTTTAAATGCTTAACTACAATAATGTAATAATAAAGATAAAAGTTTATAGAATGGAATTCAACAGTAAGTGTATATAATAAAAATTAATTATTAAACAGATTCCTATGCGCGGTCGCCTTTACAGGTGAACCTCACTTCCTTAAAATTCTCCCAGTAAACCGAAGTCGACTATTCGCCTTTCCTGCTTCAATCCTCACATGCTCGTTCCATTTCATATCGCTTTCCAGCGTTACGCCCAAATGTTCAAACGACGTGACTGTGTCAAACAGTACACTACTAATGCTGTATCCGAACAATACAGGTTTGTTTTTTCTACTCATCCGCACTAACTTACATTTTTCCACATTTAGTTGCGTTCCTTGTGGCCTGCGCAGCTCTCAACTTGCGAATGCTTCCTGCAATATGTGTTGTTGCTATTCGGTTCAGAGTTTGTATTACCAGTCTCTGAACTGCTTCGATGTCCTCCTTCAACCTGACAGATCCCAAACACTCGAACAGTGCTCAAGAACATGTCACAGAAAGAATATCAAATGAAAAGAAGTAATAGAACAAACAAACAAACAAAAAAGAATGTACTTACTTGCTTCTAATACGGATTCGTTTCTGAAGGTGTTTAGGAGCCACTTGAAGAAGAGCCCAGCACGCAGCAGAGAGACAGCTAGCGATACCACCGGCCAGAGAACAGCCGTTTCAGCCATCTGTCTCATAAGGCTTAGACAATCCACGTAAAATGTTCTGGGAACTTGCGTTCGTATCTTTCAGCTGTTTCTCTACACCAGGGATACTTATTAGTATGTCGTCCATACGAAAATCTGCCGATGGTCAAATGACGGCATGTTTGTACGATTCTCCTGCGTGAAATTTAAAAATTTCGGCTTTCGTTTTGCTGTGTTCAACTGCCACACCACCCTGGTTAACAGGGGACCGAATGGGAGCCTCAGACGCGATTAGCAATTTTACATAGGACCAGAATTTTCTAGAGTTCTCTGACAGGTCTTTTGCTAAGGTATGACGGTGGTAGTTGTTCTATGCTTCGCACACAGACCTTTTCACAGACGGACGAATCTTTCCTTGTCGTCATTTGTGCGTTCTCTTTTGAACTGAGAATTCAACAGCCTCTGCTTCCTCAGCATCTTCCGAATTTCACTATTAAACCATGGTGGGTCTTTTCCATCCTTAATCCACTTTCTAGGCACATAACTCTCTAGACCAAGATTTAGAATCTGCTTTAAATTTGCCCGTAACCCCTCTACCTCCATCTTATTGGAACTAAGTGACGTGAATTCATCCTTTAAGTGAGATGTTAACAACTACTTATCTCCACTATGTAGCAGAAAGACTCTACTGCACTTCTTGACTGATTTATTAAATTTCTTAACTATAGTTGCTATAATGACATCATTAATCTCCGTTTCTATGCTGACATTGTCGATAAGATCCGTCCTATTTGTAGTTACCACGTCTAAGAAATTTCCATTGCATGTGGGCTGCCGAGCTAGCTGCTCAAGATAGTTTTCGGAAAACATGTTCAAAAATATTTCGCATGGCTGCCTGTCTGTGCCTCCCACAACGAATCCATAGACATCCCAGACTATAGTTGGTAGGTTAAATAGCCTCCAACTAGTACTGCATGATGTTCCCCATCCTCGACCACGACATCGAAGGGGCTTCTCCCTTATCTCCATTCCACTGTTTATTCTTCATTCCTTCTCATTTTAAGTTATTTTAGCATTGTACTGATAGCAGAATAGGGAATATTGCTGTTATATTACAAATCGTTGAAATACAACCACCTGTTGCCTTCACGCAGCGCTGTGAAAGATGTCTTTTCAGACAGTCGACTTGAAAGCCCTAATGTGGCCGGACTGAACAACCGAATAAGAAAATGAAGTTGCCGACGTACAACTCAGTCTATCAATAAACATTATTACCGGCACTTTACTATTACGAAGTGCATGTGTTATTACGAAGTACAATTTCACGTTGTACGTCCTTCCTGGACAGGAATATACGTACGTTACGAGTGCATGTTGTAACATATAGACGACGACATATGGAAGTTTGGGTGCAGCCGTTAGCCGTGCACGGGTAGCCGAAGCGGTTGTGACGACCGCTATCGGAAAGCGGGAAATCCGGGTTCGAGTCCCGATGTGGCACAAATTTTCATTACATTTCCTGTACTTTAAGACCAACTGTGACATCACTTGTCCTCTTAACTGAGTAATTTCATAAATATATGTTAGTGAGAGAAAATCAGGTGATATTGAGCGATCAAGCTACCACAGTTCATTAAAACATCCAAGACGGCTAATCGCCTTCGTTTTAATCATTTGTAGATGTGAGAATTCCATTACGGAAACATTATGCAGCCACACACACACTCACTATATCTTACAAAAACCATGGGGGCCTACAAAGTTATTGGGTGTCATGGCAGGGGAATACGGGACCTGAGACAAAATTTGATAACCTATAAAATCTGCGTGTTTGACTGTGACCTGTACAGAATGTGAAGCGGAGTCGTCGGGGAGCAAAAACAACCCTTTGGGGAGCTTCTCGCAACGTTTCGTCTTCACAGACTCTCGTATACTCGTCAGGAGGTTTCGATTGTGTGCTGCTGTAACAGTTTGCTATTACTGGCTTAATCTGTAAGCACCGTACGCATAGTAACCCCAGAAAACACTCTGCACCTTGCCCGACGACGGATGAGTCTTCGCCTTATTTGGCGGTGGTGAATCCACATGTTTCCACTGTTTGCTATGCCCCTTTACCTCCGGATCATTGTGACACACCCAGGACTTAACCATGGTGATTAGGTGGTTAAAGAAGTTATCTAGTTTGGCACGACGCAGTTGCAAAATGTCCACTGCTGCTGCTTCGATACGAAGGGCTTTTGTGAATGAGTCTGAGCAGTCACTGATATCAACGGAATGAGACATTCTGACATTCTAACTGTCGTACAGGATGTTGTAACATAATCTGTCACTAATATTCACTTTTCGGCTACGCCTCGACTGTAATACACCGGTCTTGGAGCACAAAAGCCTCCACTTCTCCTGTGATTTCCGGTATCTTACAGAGACAAAGTCTACTACGTCCTTCGTCATACAGATTCATTTGACTACACTGGAAGTGGTTGCACCACTTGGACACTGTGCCATATGGAGGTGCATTTTTGTCGTACGCTTCCACCAACCCAACATCCATTTTTGCTGCGTAGTTTCCCGCAAATACAGCTAATGAATTTACCGCACGATGCTCCACTATATCAGTAGACTGTGGGACTTTGTTCTGGCTTCTCAAGGGACGTGTTTTGGTACTGTGGTCGAGGATTTCAGTGTATGCACTACTGGCCATAAAAATTGCTACACCATTAAGATGACTGACGTGCTACAGACGCGAAATTTAACCGACAGGAAGAAGATGCTGTGACATGAAAATGATTAGCTTTCCAGAGCATTCACACAAGGTTGGCGCCGGTGGCGACACCTACAACGTGCTGACATGAGGAAAGTTTCCAAACGATTTCACATACACAAACAGCAGTTGACCGGCGTTGCCTGGTGAAACGTTGTTGTGATGCCTCGTGTAAGGAGGAGAAATGCGTACTATCACGTTTCCGACTCTGATAAAGGTCGCGGTTGCGGATTTATCGTATTGCGACATTGCTGCTCGCGTTGGTCGAGATCCAATGACTGTTAGCAGAATATGGAATCGGTGGGTTCAGGAGGGTAATACGGAACGCCGTGCTGGATCCCAACGGCCTCGTATCACGAGCAGTGGAGATGACAGGCATCTTATCCGCATGGCTGTAACGGATCGTGCAGCCACGTCTCGATCCATGAGTCAACATATGGGGACGTTTGCAAGACAACAACCATCTGCACGAACAGTTCGACGACGTTTGCAGCAGCATGGACTATCAGCTCGGAGACCATGGCCGCGGTTACCCTTGACGCTGCATCACAGACAGGAGCGCCTGCGATAGTGTACTCAACGACGAACCTGGCAAAATGTCATTTTTTCGGATGAATCCAGGTTCTGTTTACAGCATCATGATGGTCGCATCCGTGTTTGGCGACATCGCGGTGAACGCACATTGGAAGCGTGTACTCGTCATCGCCATACTGGCGTATACACGGCGTGATGGTATGGGGTGCCATTGATTACACGTCTAGGTCACCTCTTGTTCGCATTGACGGCACTTTGAACAGTGGACGTTACATTTCAGATGTGTTACGACCCGTGGCTCTACCCTTCATTCAATCGCGGAGCCCTACATTTCAGCAGGATAATGCACGACCGCATGTTGCAGATTCTGTAGGGGCCTTTTTGGATACAGAAAATGTTCGAATGCTGCCCTGGCCAGCACATTCTCCAGACCTCTCACCAATTGAAAACGTCTTGTCAATGGTGGCCGAGCAACTGGCTCGTCACAATACGGCGCTCACTACTCTTGGTGA
This sequence comes from Schistocerca cancellata, assembly GCF_023864275.1. Classification (NCBI taxonomy): domain Eukaryota; kingdom Metazoa; phylum Arthropoda; class Insecta; order Orthoptera; family Acrididae; genus Schistocerca; species Schistocerca cancellata. The sequence continues at coordinate 201,358,744 of NC_064629.1, forward strand.
ACTGTGGTATCGTGCTGAAGCTGCATGGGCAGCTGTACCTGTACACGCCATCCAAGCTCTGTTTGACTGTTGGTTGTTCTGGGCACTGATTTCTCAGGATATATGCACCCAAATTGCGTGGAAACGTAATCACATGTCAGTTCTAGTATAATATATTTGTCCAATGAATACCCGTTTATCATCTGCATTTCTTTATGGTGTAGCAATTTTAATGGCCAGTAGTGTAATTACGTTTATTCCAAACCATTGTATCGGGGTGGTACAGAATGTTTATAGTACGATTAATATTAAAAGACAGTTCTAGGTTGCAGAGTTTTCTTTACTTCCAAATGACGTGATGATGCGCTACCCAGCTAAAACGCATTTGTGAGCCAATAAAGAATAACCATGAATAAATGCAGATGATAAAGGGGTATTCATTGGACAAATATATTATACTAGAACTTACATGTGATTACGTTTCCACGCAATTTGGGTGCATATATCCTGAGAAATCAGTGCCCAGAACAACCAACAGTCAAACAGAGCTTGGATGGCGTGTACACGTACAGCTGCCGATGCAGCTTCAACACGATACCACAGTTCACCAAGAGTAGTGACTGGCGTATTGTGACGAGCCAGTTGCTCGGCCACCATTGACAAGACATTTTCAATTGGTGAGAGATCTGGAGAATGCACTGGCAAGGGCAGCAGTCGAACATTTTCTGTATCCAGAAAGGCCTGTATAGGACCTGCAACGTGCGGTCGTGCATTATCCTGCTGAAATGTAGGGTTTCGCAGGGATCGAATGAAGGGTAGAGCCACGGGTCGTAACACATCTGAAATGTAACGTTATCTGTTCAAAGTGCCGTCAATGCGAACAAGACGTGTAATCAATGGCACCCAATACTATCACGCCGTGTATACGCCAGTATGGCGATGACGAATACATGCTTCCAATGTGCGTTCACCGCGATGTCGCCAAACACGAATGCGACCATCATGATGCTGTAAACAGAACCTGGATTCATCCGAAAAAATGACGTTTTGCCATTCGTGCACCCAGGTTCGTCGTTGAGTACACCATCGCAGGCGCTCCTGTATGTGATGCGGCATCAAGGGTAACCGCAGCCATCGTCTCCGAGCTGATAGTCCATGCTGCTGCAAACGTCGTCGAACTGTTCGTGTAGATAATTGTTGTCTTGCAAACGTCTCCATCTGTTGACTCAGGGATCGAGACGTGGCTGCACGATCCGTTACAGCTATGCGGATAAGATGCCTGTCATCTCGACTGCTAGTGATACGAGGCTGTTGGGATCCGGCACGGCGTTCCATATTACCCTCCTGAACCCACCGAGTCCATATTCTCATAACAGTCATTGGATCTCGACCAACAAGAGCAGCAATGTCGCAATACGATAAACCGCAATCGCGATAGGCTACTATCCGACCTTTATCAAAGTCGGAAACGTGATGGTACGCATTTCTCCTCCTTACACGAGGCATCACAACAACGTTTCACTAGGCAACGCCGGTCAGCTGGTGTTTGTGCATGAGAAATCGGTTGGAAACTTTCCTCATGTCAGCACATTGTAGGTGTGAATGCTCTGAAAAGCTAATCATTTGCATATCACATCATCTTCTTTCTGTCGGTTATTTTTCGCGTCTGTAGCACATCATCTTCGTGGTGTAGCAATTTTAATGACCAGTAGTGTAGTTTTAGCGTAGCTTTCACGAAAGTCGTTTTTCGTTCATTACCCTCGCGGGCACGTTTAAATTAATAATGTTAATGGAGAAGTCGAGTTTGCGGGTGGCCTATTAGCCCAATAAATAGATACCAATATAGGTTGAATATCGGGAATAGTTAGTGTAGTCGGAAATTTTGGTACAGTGGGAGGAGGGAGTGCCATCAACAGCATAATAGAAATCCTGACTGCTCGGGGATGAGTGTGAGATGGAGGTACATTTGTAGGTCACTTTTGTACGTTTTTCTCGAATAATTCGGATGTTGTGGCCTCTAGCGAAAACATATCCCGGTACAAAATTTAACTAACGAAATTTCCTACAAAACAGTCTTGCTCATTTTTTCTTTAGGACAAATCGTTTTCGGTTAGTGAGCGAGAGAATATGAAAATCTGGCGCGTCGTTTATGAAGGCCAGCTTTAAATTGTGAGTTGCATAAAACGACAGCGATAGGGGCAGCTGAGTCACCCTGTATGTCGTGAGTACCCCTTCAACTCCGGCGTGTCATAAGGTACCCCCTTAGCGTTGTGTGGCAGTAACAATACTCACCGTCATTAAAGTGCATAAGCTTCAAAAGGCTCGTTACTGTGTTACTGACTCTTCAACTGTGATAGCTGCCTGAGCACGTAGCGTGAGCCAAGTTCTCATATGGCCATCACGTAATCGTCAAAATATGTAATTCTATAGGTGTGTGAACTTACGTTAGTTGATACGTCATGCACTATAGCAATCAACATGAAAGTTACCTATGGACACATTACTAAATGATGGTGGTACGAATAGCGGGAGTCACCGCTTCAGGCACGTGCTTGATTTTTAATTTGGCGTTGTTGTTTACTAGTGTATTCCTACAGAGACAAATTTAATAATAATGCAAATGAGCGCATTTATAAAACGTGTCACCAAATTTTATAGTAAGATTTTATATATTTTTAGAAGATCCTAAACTAAACACTCTGAGATCGGTAGCTAATGATCGGCAATGAATATCTGTTTTTTATTAACATAAACAACTCGCACCTTATAACAACGAAATAAGCTCATAAGAACCATTTTCGTTGTGTACAACTGCACATCTACAGCCTACAAGCACACACAGAATCGTTTTTGGTAATACGAGACGAGCGTAGCGTATGGCTTTCCATCACTGCAGGCATGGCTACTGCAGCAGTACAAAGCACTATCATGGTTGACAAAGATATCATCTCTGAATAATAATACCTTTTGGAATTTCTACCCTACAATATTACGCTGGAATAACATTTTATTCCACCACGTTTTCATCTACATCTACATTTATACTCCGCAAGCCACCCAACGGTGTGTGACGGAGGGCACTTTACGTGCCACTGTCATTTCCTCCCTTTCCTGTTCCAGTCGCGTAAGGTTTGCGGGAAGAACGACTGCCGGAAAGCATCCGTGCGCGCTCGAATCTCTCTAATTTTACATTCGTGATCTCCTCGGGAGGTATAAGTAGGGGGAAGCAATATATTCGATACCTCATCCAGAAATGCACCCTCTCGAAACCTGGACAGCAAGCTACACCGCGATGCAGAGCGCCCCTCTTGCAGAGTCTGCCACATGAGTTTGCTGAACATCGCCGTAACGCCATCACGCTTACCAAATAACACTGTGACGAAACGCGCTGCTCTTCTTTGGATCTTCTCTATCTCCACTGTCAACCCGACCTGGTAAGGATCCCACACTGATGAGCAATACTCAAGTATAGGTTGAACGAATGTTTCGTAAGCCACCTCCTTTGTTTATGGACTACATTTTCTAAGGACTCTCCCAATGAATCTCAACCTGGCACCCGCCTTACCGACAATTAATTTTATATGATCATTCCACTTCAAATCGTTCCGTTCGCATATGACATATTACGTTACACAATTGAAGCTACCAAGACAAAATAGACTTCCGTGTGCGACAGCTTACTATTTGCATGGAAAAAGGTAAGGAAACAAAGATGCTCCTTGATTAAACAAGACCGTCTTTCTGATTCTAGTCCCTCCTATACCGTGATACGAAGTCCAAACGAAAGATATTGCATTTTTTATACTGTCTCTGAGATTAAAGTCATTAGAGCACGTCAGAGAATGACATGAAGCATGGGGAATAGTAGCGTGAAGCTTTATGTTCTAGATTTTATTTTATTTAGGAAACTGAAAAGTGCTTTTTTGGAAATCAGAAACTACAGGTACTGAAAGCATTACCAGAAATTACAAACACCGACCATAGTGAACAGAATAATTTTCTCGTGTAGCACAACGTACAGAGCGATATATCTTGGGACTTGGTGTGCAACATCCGGATCGAATCGTGAGCCGCATTTATTACATCGAGCAGAATTTACTGCCTTCCATGTGTTATAGTGATTGAGGTGAGTGTAGTTTCTCGTATCTGGCTACGCAAATTCTTGGCTGTGCCCCTCAGTTCGCCTACAATAAACAATATATTAACAAATAAAATGTAAAAATACATGACAGATTTAATATCATTTTCATACAAATAACATACACGATCTTTCCTTTGATGACGAAGTTGTAGCAGGAGGGCAGTCTGGGAATATATTCACAGACCAATCAAAAGTGTCCTGATATATGAAATAAATGAATCAGAATGTGACTTCAAGGTACAAAATTACGTACACTGCAGCCACCAACAGAAATTTTATTCGCGTATAGGACCAGCCCCTCAGTCTTGTATATTTGAGCATGAAAATACAAATCGAATCCGGATATTCTCAAAAATTTAATCCTGCCTTGAAATTCAAAAATAAATGCCAAGTGCAGTACACGTACTGTAGTTTTCAACTCTTGTGGGATACAGTCATTGACGCAGCAAATTTTCTGGGTCCGACTGGGTGGAAGCTTTCATTCTTCCACCATAATTACCAATCATACTTGAAAAGTCACAGAGAATAAGTGCTTTGTTTGCACAATTACTACTAACTTTTGTGTCACCAGGGTGGTTCACGGGTCTTGCTCTTCACCCTGCTGTTTCTCATAAAGTACTTTCTCTCTCAGAAGATGTTCCGTCTAAGTTGCTACTTTAGCTACCGTAGATAACGAACTCATTCTGATCTTTGAAATTTTTTATGTGATCCTTTTGTTTTCAGAACGCAAGTGACAAATTCTGTTTCTGTTCCAGATCGAACCACTAAATCAAGAGGACGCCAGGCGGCAAGCAGTTTATCAACTTATGTACAAAGAGCAGCACTTCGCCGGCGTGCTGCAGTTTGGAGTTAGTAGGTTCCTGCTTCCCCTTAGCGAAAGGAAAGACCTTCTCAGTTCGAATGAGCACCAAACGCTTTTCCAGAATTGCGAAGAGGTACAGTTTTCAACATATTGTATTATACTTATCAGTTTGGTTTGCAAGCTCATTTTCAGTATCAAAATGTCGATCAAATTCTTTCTGACACTGGCATTTATAAATAATGACATATTTTTTATTGTGTGTCAGTAATAAGTTTACCGCCTCAGTTTACACATGTTTGTGACAGAATTAGTTCCACCTTACGCTCTGCAATGTACAGGACTCATGCAACGCTTGCTTGTACCGAAGTAGTGTTTCTTATCTCTTCTACAGTGTGCATACGGAAAATATTCTGAAAAAGAAAATCGACCATGAACATATGACCGGTAACACTTTCTTTTACATTCTTGCTAATAATATATGTAGGTGTTAAAACAATCTAGTAATAGAAACGCCAACCTTAGGAATTAGTCCCACGTTCCTGTATGACATACTTTTTCCGCTTACATACAACTGAAAGATGAAAATTTCGCAGCGTGGCAGCGAAAAACGTCTTTATTCATCAAAACATACTTATTATTCGACTTATCCTCCGTTCAGGTTCGTGCACGTCATTCAGTATTTTTTATAATGACAAGATTAAATCTTTGAAGGGTGATTTTAGAAAGTCTTCATAAATTGCGTCTACGGGTGCCATAATTTGTTCATTGGACTCAGTACGTTTTCCTGCCACAAATTCTTTAAATGCAAGAACATGTCGAAGTCAGCAAGTGGCGAATCTGACAGATGGATGTGGATGTTCCGCAAATGTACTACAAATCCCTTCAGCTTACCCACTGTCAAAATCCCCATGTGGGTATGTGCATGGCCTGCTATCCATGCCACTAGTCCTATATAGATTGTCCAAAATACTGGATAATATTTGCTTTTTTTTATTCTTTGAGAAGTAATCAATATGAATAATCCATTTTGCACACTGGGAACACTAAACAATGCTTTAACAGGAGTTGAAATCAAATTTTTGGTGCAGGCTCGGCGGATTTCATCCCCTGATTTTGTGGTGTTTTGTTCCTGGTGTGTTGTGATGGACACATGCCTCATCCAGAGTGTCAAATTAGCTCAGAAGAATGGTTTGATTCTTTTTGAAACTGCCCTAGTGTCATTGAGAAATTTGTTTTCACGTTTGCTTTTGATCAACTTTCTACAAATTTTGATCCATTATGCACAAAGCTTTCTCGTAGCTAATTCTGCATATAAAATGTGCCTAACTCTTGCTAATGGTGCGCCGTTTCTGCTATTTCATACGTCTATAATCGCCAACCATCCAATACTACACGGTTTCTCGATCGTTCCATCTGTGGTTGCAGTTTTTATGTTCCATCGCATGGATTATCTACACTCCTGGAAATGGAAAAAAGAACACATTGACACCGGTGTGTCAGACCCACCATACTTGCTCCGGACACTGCGAGAGGGCTGTACAAGCAATGATCACACGCACGGCACAGCGGACACACCAGGAACCGCGGTGTTGGCCGTCGGATGGCGCTAGCTGCGCAGCATTTGTGCACCGCCGCCGTCAGTGTCAGCCAGTTGGCCGTGGCATACGGAGCTCCATCGCAGTCTTTAACACTGGTAGCATGCCGCGACAGCGTGGACGTGAACCGTATGTGCAGTTGACGGACTTTGAGCGAGGGTGTATAGTGGGCATGCGGGAGGCCGGGTGGACGTACCGCCGAATTGCTCAAACGTGGGGCGTGAGGTCTCCACAGTACATCGATGTTGTCGCCAGTGGTCGGCGGAAGGTGCACGTGCCCGTCGACCTGGGACCGGACCGCAGCGACGCACGGATGCACGCCAAGACCGTAGGATCCTACGCAGTGCCGTAGGGGACCGCACCGCCATTTCCCAGCAAATTAGGGACACTGTTGCTCCTGGGGTATCGGCGAGGACCATTCGCAACCGTCTCCATGAAGCTGGGCTACGGTCCCGTACACCGTTAGGCCGTCTTCCGCTCACGCCCCAACATCGTGCAGCCCGCCTCCAGTGGTGTCGCGACAGGCGTGAATGGAGGGACGAATGGAGACGTATCATCTTCAGCGATGAGAGTCGCTTCTGCCTTGGTGCCAATGATGGTCGTATGCGTGTTTGGCGCCGTGCAGGTGAGCGCCACAATCAGGACTGCATACGACCGAGGCACACAGGGCCAACACCCGGCGTCATGGTGTGGGGAGCGATCTCCTACACTGGCCGTACACCACTGGTGATCGTCGAGGGAACACTGAATAGTGCACGGTACATCCAAACCGTCATCGAACCCATCGTTCTACCATTCCTAGACCGGCAAGGGAACTTGCTGTTCCAACAGGACAATGCACGTCCGCATGTATCCCGTGCCACTCAACGTGCTCTAGAAGGTGTAAGTCAACTACCCTGGCCAGCAAGATCTCCGGATCTGTCCCCCATTGAGCATGTTTGGGACTGGATGAAGCGTCGTCTCACGCGGTCTGCACGTCCAGCACGAACGCTGGTCCAACTGAGGCGCCAGGTGGAAATGGCATGGCAAGCCGTTCCACAGGACTACATCCAGCATCTCTACGATCGTCTCCATGGGAGAATAGCAGCCTGCATTGCTGCGAAAGGTGGATATACACTGTACTAGTGCCGACATTGTGCATGCTCTGTTGCATGTGTCTATGTGCCTGTGGTTCTGTCAGTGTGATCATGTGATGTATCTGACCCCAGGAATGTGTCAATAAAGTTTCCCCTTCCTGGGACAATGAATTCACGGTGTTCTTATTTCAGTTTCCAGGAGTGTATAAGGAGAATACGGCTCCATTTCAGTTGAGTCGAACATTCATTAGCATAGTGGCTGTGTACGTCGTCGTGCTCGTCCCTGCTTGCTGTCGGTCTCTTTTCAAGCTTCTCTGAAAATATTCCCCCCACTGCGACTTGTGAGTGGTTCCTACTACTCTGGCTTAAAGGCTGGTTACTTTTTCAAGTTAGTGGATGTCTCACAGCTGCTTTCTTTGGAATTAGAATTATTACATTCTTCTTGACGTCTGAGGGTATTTCGCGTATCTCACACATCTTCCGTACCAGTATTTGTGACGGAATGTCGTCTACTCTCGGAGCCTTATTTCGACTTAGATCTTTCAACGCTTTGTCAAATTCTTCTCGCAGTATCATGTCTCCCATCTCACCTTCACCTACGACATCTTCCATATCTGTAACATTGTCTTCAAGTTCATCTCACTTATATACTCCTTCCACCTACCACCTTTCCCTTCTTTGCTTAGGATTTAAGCTTTTGATACATTTGCTTCTCATTTCTCGAGAAGCCTCTTTAATTTTGCTGTAGGTGGTATCTATCATTCCCCTAGTGAAATATGCTTCTAAATCATTACATTTGTTCTCCAGCCATTCCTGATTAGCCGTTTTCCACTTTCCGTCAATCTCGGTTTTTAGAAGTTTGTACTCCCTTTCGTCAGCTTCATTTACTGCATTTTTATATTTTCTCCTTTCCTCAGTTAAATTCAGTATCCCCTATGTTATCCAAGGATTTCCATTAGGCCTTGTCTTTTATCTATTTGATCCTGTGCTGCTTTTACTATTTCATCTCTCAAAGCTACTCATTCGTCTCCAACGGTCTCCAACGGTCCTGATTTAGGTTTTCCGTGATTTCCCTAAATCGTTTCAGGCAAATGCCAGGATGGTTTCTTTGAAAGGGCACGGCCCATTTCCTTCCCAATCCTCTCCTAACCCGAGCTTGCGCTCCGTCTCTGATGACCTCGTTGTCGACGGGACGTTAAACACTAACCACTTACCTACCCGTCTTCTATAGTTTTCATCTCCCCTGCTCTAGACAATCGTTGGCTAATACTCCCTCTAAAACTCTGAACAACCTCTGGTTCTTTCAACTTATCCAGGTCCCATCTCCTTAATTTCCTGCAATTTCTTTAGTTTTAATCTACAGTTGGTAATCAATAAATTGTTGTCAGCGTCCCCTGGAAATTTCTTACCATTTAAAATCTGGTTCCGAAATCTCTGTCTTACCATCATACACTCAATCCCAAACCTTCCGGTGTCTCCTGATCTCTTCCACGCATACAACCTTTTTTCATGATTCTTAAACTGTTAGCCAAGCTTAAATTACGCTCTGTGCAAAATTCTACTAGGCGGCATCCTCTTTCATTTCTTCTTCTCTTCCTTTTTCTGTTATCGATTTTGAACCCCCACAACAGTTAAAGCCGTCCGCGGTGGCCGAGCGGTTCTAGGAGCTTCAGTCCGGAACCACTCGGCTGCTACGGTCGCAGGTTCGAATCCTGCCTCGGGCATGGATGTGTGTGATGTCCTCAGGTTAGTTAGGTTTAAGTAGTTCTAGGGGACTGATGACCTCAGATGTTAAGTCCCATAGTGCTAGAGCCATTTGAACCATTAAACCTACTCCTGCATTACCCCTATTTGATTTTGTATTTATAACTCTGTATTCACCTGAGCAGAAGTCCAGTTACTGCTGCCACGGAGCTTCACTAATTCCCACTATATGTAACTTCCAACTATCCATTTACCTTTCTAAATTTTCTAACCTACCTGTGTAATTAAGGGCTCTAACATTCCACGCTCCAATCCGCAGACCGCTAGATATGTTTCTCCTGATGACTACATCCTCCTGAGTAGGCCCCATCCGAAAGTACGAGTTGGGGACAGTTTTACCTCCGGAATATTTTATCCAAGAGAATTGGCATCTTTAACCACACAGTAGAACTGCATATCCTCGAGAAAAATTACTGCTGTATCTTCCTCTTGCTCTTTCTCAGTACCACCATGGCAAGGCTGTTTTGGCCGATGTTACAAGAGCAGGTGAGTACATCATCCAGACTGTTCCCCCTGCAACTGCTGAAAAGGCTGCTCGCCCATATCAGGAGCCACACTTCTCTCTGGCCTCTCAACAGATACACTATGTGATCACAAGTGTTCGGACACCTGGCTGAAAATGACTTACAAGTTCGTGGCGCCCTCCACCGGCAATATTGGAATTCAGTATGGTGTTGGCCCACCCTTAGTCTTGATGAAAGCTTCCACTCTCGCAGGCATACGTTCAGTCAGGTGCTGGAAGGTTTCTTGGGGAATGGCAGCCCATTCTTCACCGAGTGATGCACTGAGGAGATGTATCGATGTTGGTCGGTGAGGCCTAGCACGAAGTCGGCGTTCCAAAAACCCCAAAGGTGTTATATAGGATTCAGGACTATGTGTAGGACAGTCCATTACAGGGATGTTATTGTCGTGTAAGCACTCCGCCACAGGCCGCAACAGTGGGAAGCAAGAAGGTGCTTAAAACTTCAGTTTAGGCCCTTGCTGTGATAGTGCCACGCTAAACAGCATGGGGTGCAAGCCCCTCCAATGAAAACACGACCACACCATAACACCACCGCCTCCGAATTTTACTTTTGGCGCTACACACGCTGGCAGATGACGTTCACCGGGCATTCGCCACACCCGCACCCTGCCATCGGATCGCCACATTGTGTACCGTGGTTCGTCACTCCATACAACGTTTTTCCACTGTTCAATCGTACAATGTTTACGCTCCTTACACCAAACTAGGCTTCGACCGAAGCGGTCGCGCGGTTGCAAACTAAAGCGCCTAGAACCGCTCGGCCACTGTGGCCGGCTCACTCTTTTCAGTTCTGAGCGCACAGAGAGCACGTAAACATGCCTAGAAAATATTGTCTCCCTCCAAATATTAGTGCCTGCTGAGAGATTGCGCCTGCTTTCATCCAGCCCATATAACGTTAACTGTCATAAATTTCCTTCTTCATGACAATTCTCGGTCGCACATTGCAGAAGCAATGGAAACGGCCCTGCTTGCTGCGTTTTCGATGGGAAGTGACTGATCACCCACCATACAGCCCGGATTTGGCACCTCTGATGTTGATCTCCGCTCCCATGAACCGCTGGCTATGAAGACAACATTCTGGCACAGACAACGAGCTGCAGACCAGCGCAGAGAATTGATAGAAAGCACAGGCAGATGCCTTCTATAAGGAGGGTATTGGAAAGCTGGTACAATGAATGTTACGACAAAGTCTAAGTCGGGGCGGCGTCTATGTAGAGAAGTAGCTGGAAGGTGTAACTAACTATTTCAAATAACACATGTTTGATTTTTAGTGTATTTTCCATTTCGCGATCGATCGAACATTAATAAACGAATTTCCGTCGTAATTTCCATGTAGGGAATGGGTGAATACCAATTGTGTACTCACACTCAATACAGGAATAGTTCCAGCGACAAGAGATGAGAAAAACGGTTGCTACGATTTATTTAAGTGAAGAGAAGTCTTTAAGGTTTGATAACAGGGGAAATGCGTCAGCGTGTGGTAAGGGAGGGCCTAATGCGATAGCGTAATGAAGCAAGCGTTTGCTTCGCTAGAACTTAAGCCAGCTCAAAGTCGCATCCGCACGCCAGTCTAATTAGTTTATTGGTCTCTGAAACCAATTAGCCATGTAGGACAATGACAAAACA